>NC_090992.1:35885000-37322500 GCF_041146395.1 Eulemur rufifrons | reverse complement strand
CCGCCAGTGGCCTCCGCGCACAAGGGCAGTCCCGCGGCACCTGGGACGACCGGCTGCACCTTCCGCGAGCTCCCCAAACCCCGCGCGCACCTCGCAGGGCCCGGACCCCGACCGCCATCGCGGTCGCGTGTAGCTCCGGAAAAACGCTCTTCTTGCACGCACGCGCGACCAGCCGCCCCCCAACGCCGTCCGGCCCGCCCCGCGGAGGCCCGCCAACCGTTCAACCGAGGCACGTCGCCGGGGGGGTGGGGGGCGCCATCCAGGGCCTTGGCGGCCAGGGCGACGCCCCCTCCCCGCGGCGAGGTCAGGTTCAGGCAGCGCAGTCGGGCGAACGCCCGTCGCGGGGCGGTCGGCAGCCGTGAGAAAGAGAGAAGGAGCACCCTTTCGAACACGGATGAGACCTCGCGAGGGCGAGGCACGAGAGCCCGTGGGGAGGCGAGACCTGCGCCGCGAACGGGCCACTGGGGAAACAACACCACGGGATCCCACCACCCCAAACCTGAGAGCGGTCCCGCAACGCGCCCGTGACACCAGCCGGCCAAAGCCTTCGGCACCCCCTCGACCCTCCCAACGGGGCCACGGCCTCACCACCGGGGCGTCCCAGAGCGACGCCGGCCTTCGGCCCTCGGCCCGCACGCCACCGCGCCTAATCCCATTCTCGTCCGTTTCCCAATCCTGTCTCGCTCCGGGGAGCACCGCGCACCCGTGGAACGACCCCCTCGTTGGCCGGGCGGTCCCCCAAGCCGCAATCCACAGGCGCCAGCACGGGAGCGCCCACCCATCCGCAGCCTGGCACGGGACCGGGTGAAGGGCCACACGCTCACAGGGGATGGGGAGGGGGCGCGAGACGGGCTCCACCCCCTCCTCCCCCCAGCGCACACCGGGGCGACCCGCGGCCGGGGCACGCAGCGCACACACGCGGGCGCCCTTCACAGCTGGAACGCCGGCCCGGCCCGGCGTGACCCTCCCCCAGAGTTCAGAGGGGGAGGCGCAGACCACGTTAGGCGAAGAGTGGCACTCGGCCCCCACCGCGGGGGCCGGCGGACCGCTCCCCCACCACGGCAGGGGAGGAGGGAACTCTGCCCACGCACAACTGGCAGCCGCAGGGGCTGCGGCTGACGACGCGCAGAGAGGCGGCGGGCTGGGGAATCCGACAAACCCCAGAAGACACGCCTCCACGATCGCTAGAGAAGACGCTTTCTCGCCGAAGGTGGATCGCCCCCGACCCCCGGTCGCCCCCGTAAGGGCCCTGGGCGGAGGCGTTCAGGCACGCCCCGGGGGAGGTGTGGGGGGTTCTGCGGCATGGGGCAAAACACGCACGGTTGGCGACTCCTGAGCGTTCGCGGTCGGGGCCCCTGGTCCAAAAGCCACCTCACTTCGAGGGGAACACTCCCCCGTCGGTACGGGAGAGGGGTCACTGAGGCAGACCAGGCCGGTGGCAGAGGCCCCCCACGGGGCCAGCCGGCACCACGTCGCCGGCCCGGCCCCACCACGATCGCCCACACGACCGTGCAACAACCCCCCCCTCGGGCAGGGAGGGAAGAGCACAAGCCGTGCGCTCGCCTTTCGAAGTCCGCCACGCACACATCGTGGGGACGCCGAGACAACGCCCCCCGCCCGCCCACGCGGCACAGGAGGATGCCTCTGGGCTTGCCCGCCTCGACCCCCCCAACCCCAAGCACGCTGCTCGGGGGTGTACCCTACGCAGCAGACGCTGCAGCGGCGACCAGAGGGGGACGCCGGGAACGAGGATGACAACCACCGCTCGGTTTCGGGCACCTTGGAGAACAACCCGGTGCGCTCCGGGGGCACCACAAAAGGGCCACGCAGACCCAGCAGCCGCGCACCAAGCGGGGCGCGCGACCGGGCGGGCGGCACGGCCCCGCACCCGTCCGTCGCGGGCAGGGGGGATCCCGGCCAGGCAACAGCCACACAGGGCGAGCGAGGGCTGCCCGCTGCATCAAGAGGACTCACGACCCCCCGCCAACGCCACGAGGCCGAGGGCGGGGCGACCGCGGTCGGGCCGGATAGTCTCGCACCCGCGCCTCCCACGCAACGCCCACAGGCGGGGAAGGAGCGGTGAGGTGCCCGCGGGCAGAACGAGAAGAGCGACCACCATTCACCATGAATGGACCGTCCCTCGCCTGGCACGCGGCTCAAGGCCCGGGAGAGCACGACGTCACCACATCGATCAGGCCCCGAGGACGGGGAGGGTTGGGGGAGGTCAGTCAGGCCGGCGAGGACAGCGATCAGAGGAGCCCGCTTCAGCCTCGCCAGCCCCGCCTCCCAAGCACAACCCAAAGACGAGGACCGCCTGACACGCAACGGCACAGAGACAGCGGGGTAAGGGGGAAGGTTGCCGCAAACCTCCCCCCCCCCGGTGCCGTCTCTCGAGGGGACAAGAGACCAACGCGAGAGGCGGGCACCACCGTCGGGACACTCCGACGCCCTAGAGCCGGCGCGCAGGCCCAGGCGGTCAGCTCAAAGGGAACAGGGCAGGGCGCTGGATCCCCAGGAACCCAGAGCCCTGTCCGCGTGCGGAGGCCCAACCCCTCCAGCGACAGTCGCCGAAGGACAGCGTGTCAGTAGTAACCTGCAGGCGGAAGATGACGATATGAGGTGATCAAAAACACCGCGCAGGAAGACGGGGACCGAGCCACTTGAACACGCCTGCCCCCACGACACTCGACACGGCCACCTGTCCCCAGCAGGTCCCCAGCGCCAGCAGACAAGGGGCACTCAGGGACATCTGGTCGGCCCCCGTGGCGTAGAGGGCCAGGGAGGCCCTCACCGTCCACGCGAGCCACCCAGGGCCCAGCACAGGGACTTGTGGAGGAGAAAACATCGGGACGGGACCGCCACGGCCCACGAGCGGCCGCGGGCCGACAGGGGTCGCCCTCGCCGGCCACCCAGGGCCACCCAGGGCCCGGTCCCCGGCCCCAGCACGGGGACTTGTGGAGGAGAAAACATCGGGACGGGACCGCCGCGGCCCACGAGCGCCCGCGGGCCGACAGGGGTCGCCCTCGCCGGCCACCCGCGCCACCCAGGGCCACCCAGGGCCCGGTCCCCGGCCCCAGCACGGGGACTTGTGGAGGAGAAAACATCGGGACGGGACCGCCGCGGCCCACGAGCGCCCGCGGGCCGACAGGGGTCGCCCTCGCCGGCCACCCGCGCCACCCAGGGCCCGGTCCGCGCCCCCAGAGTAGGACTCGGAAGAAGCCACGGACGACTGGGTGCCACTCACAGGGCTGTCCCTGCCTCCTGAGCGGGAACCAGGGAAAATGGGTAGGAAAGGCGAGGCCGAGGGAGAGGGACACGCATGCACGGGACGGCGGCCGGTCGCCGGACACCCTCCTCTCCCGTCCCCGTGTGCCGTCTCCTTCCTGTCCCCGCGGGGTGGGTCGGGTCTCCAAAGCGGCCACAGCGTGCTGGTCGACCTGCCCGGGCAGCCCCGCAAGCCGCCTGGCTGGCTGAGCCTGGAAGCGCGGCGACAACGTCCTCCCGCCACACAGCCCTGCAGGCCCAAGCTCTGCCTCCCAGATGTCCCAGCCGGCGTCCCGGCACGAACCAGATGGCCCCGCGAAGGCTGCTTGCTTCCCGGAACTCAGCCTCGCTCGCATCGGGGACTGTCCCCTGCTTTGCCTGCTGCACCGAAGATTCAGAGGACAAGAGACTTGTAGAAAAGCGGCCGCCAGGTGGAGCCCGACCACAACCGGCGCCAGCCACCAGAGGTCTGCTGCAAAACACGGGGCAACCCTCTGGAGCCCATCATTTCAGAGTCCAGAAGGTCCCCCGGGGGCATCAAACACAGTCCCCCTACTCCCCACGGAAGCCATCGAAAAATGACGGGTCAGTCTAGGGCCACGCCACCCTGAACGCGCCCAATCTCGTCTGATCTTGGAAGCTAAGCAGGCCCCGGCCTGGCTAGCACTGGGATCAAAGAAAGGATGGGTCGGCCCGACCACCGACACCGTCCACCAAACCCGTCTCTGCACAGACCACAACATAGCCGAGAGACAGACAGGCAGAAACAGAAAGAGAGAAAGGGAGAGAAAGGAAAAGAACAGAAAGAAAAGAGACGGAGAAACAGAGAGAGAAAGTCAGAAAGAAGAAAACAGTAAATAAGAAAAGACAGGAAGAGGGCACGGGGAAGAAAGAAAAAGGAAGGGAGGAAGGAGATAGGAAACACAGAAAGACAGAAGGAAAGAAGAAATAAGGAAAGAAAAGACAGGCAGAAAGAAAGAGAATGAGAAAAAGGAAGGAAGGATGGAAGCAGAAAGAAAGAAGAAAGAAAGAAAGACAGACAGAAGGAGGGAAAGAAAGAAAAGAAAAAGAAAGGAAATTAAGAGAGAAAAAGAAAGAGCACGGAAAGATGGAAAGAGAAAAAGATAGAGAGAAGGAAGGAGAGAGAAAGTATAGAAAGAGACAGAAAGGAAGAAGGAAGGAGAGAGAAAGGAGAGAATGAGAAAGAAAGAAGGTAGGAAAGTAGAAAGGGGGAAGAAAGATGGAAAAAACAGAGATAGAAACACAGGATAACAGGAGAAAGGAAGAGAGGAAAGAAAAATGGAAAGAAATACGGAAGGAAGGAAGGCAGGCAGGCAGGAAGGAAGACAGGAAGACTGAAAGAAGGAAACAAAAAAGAAGTAAAGAAAAGGCAGAAGGAGGAAGAGAAAGAAAGAAAGAAGAGGGGGGGAGAGATGATAGGATGAGAAAACCTTTCTGTCGTGGAATCATAAAACCCCTTCCTATCTTAGGATCATGAAACCCAGGGTGGAACTATGATACACTTCACATTCTCAGAGCACGCCGGCTGGTGAAACAAAGAAAGAAGTCAGGGACAAAGAGAACACATTCACGGGGCCTGGCCGGGGGCCAGGGTGGGGCGGCCCGAGGCTGTCGCCAGAGCCATCTCTGTGGCAGGACGTCGCAACACGCCTACCGGATTTTCCCATAACGCTCGCCCGCCGCCAGGTGACCCCCGTCATCCACCGATCCAAGTGTCAGCCTGGAAAGGACGGGCTCCCTCGTAGGGGAGGGAGCGTGGGGGCGGGAGTGGGTACACACTGGGTCGCAGGCCTCCTCCCGGCCCCTCTCGGACCACGTCTCTCAGCCCTCGGGCACACTCCCCACCACTAGTCGACCAGAGAGCCCCCGGGGGGGGGAGGGCGGAGGGGGGCGTCCACGGCAGGGAGAGAGGACAGGGACCCATCGGCCCGTGCTAGATGCCACGGGTGGAGGCAGGACCTGCTGAAGACACACGAACAGTACGGAGAGGTTCAGAGCGGGGCCTAGGCGCAGCCACTCACGATGATCTCACAGTTGGACTATCTGTCACGGTGGACCGAAGCGCATGAAGTGGGCGCTCCCGGAAACGGCGTGTGTGTGTGTGTGTGTGTGTGTGTGTGTGTGCGCGCGCGCGTGCGCGTGCGCGTGCGCCTGTGTGTGGGAGGGAGAGAGAGAGAGAGAGAGAGAGAGAGAGAGAGGAGAAGACGGTCGGTACATTCACTCACTCCTGTACCCGGGCCAGTCATTTCTCCCGAAGGACAGAAATCCATAAAACACCCACGTCTAAAGAGTGTTTACACAGAGCTAACCCTAGGTCGAATCAGTCAGGAGTCGAGTGCGGGGAATCCTATGGTCCCAAACTGGGACTCCAGTCCCGGCCCCATAGCAAAAGGGGGTCATTTCTCAGAAAATGCACGCACACAGAAACGGGTAACGTTTATACAATTTTATACCGTGGTAGTGACTTCCTTCCCCGCGCCCGTGTTCTTGGGATCGGTCTCACTACATAGTACTTTTTTGTTTTTTCTGAGCTTTATTTTATTTCATTGTAATTTCATTAGAGATGGTGGGTTTCATTGTTTTTGTGCACAACAAGAGATGACACTTCAAAATGATGATTTTTTTTTTGATTTTTCAGACAGCTCATGAGGCATCCACTTACTGAGCTTTTTCACCTTTCCAATTTGTTTCTTTTTTTTTTTTTTTTTTTTGAGACAGAGTCTCACTCTGTTGCCCAGGCTAGAGTGAGTGCCGTGGCGTCACCCTAGCTCACAGCAACCTCAAACTCCTGAGCTCAAGCGATCCTCCTGTCTCAGCCTCCCGAGTAGCTGGGACTACAGGCATGCGCCACCATGCCCGGCTAATTTTTTCTATATATATTTTTAGCTGTCCATATAATTTCTTTCTATTTTTAGTAGAGATGGGGTCTCGCTCTTGCTCAGGCTGGTCTCGAACTCCTGAGCTCAAACGATCCGCCCACCTCGGCCTCCCAGAGTGCTAGGATTACAGGCATGAGCCACCGCGCCCGGCCTCCAATTTGTTTCAAATGCCAAATGACCACAGAATGAATGCTCAACATTGAGTTCTTCGGCAACTTCTGTATTTGTAAGAGGATCAGCTTCAATGATTGCTCTCAATTGGTTGTTGTCAACTTCTGATGGTCGGCCACTGCGCTCCTCTTCTTCAGGGCTCTCGTCTCCTTGCAAAACTTCTTAAACCACCACTGCACTGTACGTTCCTTAGCAGTTTCTGGGCCAAATGCGTTCTTGATGTTGCGAGTTGTCTCCACTGCTTTATGACCCATTGTGAACCTGAGTAATAAAATCATTTGAATTTTCTTTTTGTATAACATCATTTCCATTGTCTAAAATAAATTCTTAAATAAACAGCAAATACTAAGTCATTAGCAAAAAAACATAAAGTGAGAAATGCGCATTAAAATAATATATAACATAACCACATTTATTTAAGAATGTATTTCAATATCAAACGGCAAATGTTAGCAATGCTAAAACCACAATTACTTTTGCACAAAGCTAACGCAAATTAAAGTAATAATATCCTTTTTCCTCTTAAAATTGACAAAAACTGAAGATATTGATAATATCTAGTGATAGTGAAGAAATGGGGAAGTGGATATTTACATATTGTTGCTTGTAGTATACTTCGAACAAATTATTTGAGAAGTAATTTAGTAGTACTTGCTATAATTCAAAACAAGCACATCATTTGAATCAGCATTTCAACTTCTAGCAATCTACGTCATGAAAATAAAAGCCTAAGTGTGTAAGGGTATATATGTGCAGCTGGATTTTTGTATTATAAGGAATATTGACAAATTTGAAACCATCTAAATATACATAAATGACTGAATAAACTACAATGCCACGATATAATTGAGTATTATGCAACCAATATAAAAGACAAATCTACATATTGACTTGGTAGTGTAAAAGCCAAATTTTAGCTCAGTAAGCACATAATGACTCCATTCTTGGAAACATAAAAGTGTGTGGTTATTTATACATATAGATTTATTGCATATACTCAAGAAAATGTCACAAAGGAACTTAACATAGGTCACCTTTGGGGAGATGGAATTTGATGAGTGGGTGATAGAACAAATGTTCACTTAACAACTTTACATAATTGTTTTAAAGTAGTGGAATTACAAGTTATTTTTCATTTTTGTTGTTTTCTAGCATTTTTCTGAAATAGAGAGCAAATAATGGCTGGATCAGGATCCTGGAGGAGACTGGAGAGGAAGGAACCAAGGGTATAAGCGGAAGGACGCACTTCAAACACAATGAATACTTCACTCCGCAAGTGCGTGACAAGAGGGAAGAATTGGTGGGGATGTAGATCTGCAGGGAGGCAAGAGGTAGGGTCGGAGAGCTAGGAGTGGAGACATCTTGCCTGATGACCCTGCGTTCTCAGTAAAAATGAGAAGGAAACCTGGGCTTGAGGAGAGTGGTGAAGGTTTGGAGTCGTCAAAGAGGAAAAGAGGAAAAGATGCTGACCAATGACAAGTGAGGAAAAATGCACCTGTGAAGTTTTTCTTATCTAGGCCTAGCGGTGGCCCCTCACTGCAAGACACTAACAGCAAGACAGGCTAACGATGCAGTCTTGGTTTCTTGCCAGAAAGAGAATGGATTCGGTGGACTGCCATCATTCTCTGCCACATTGTGACTACCTTAGATGTTTTCTGTAACGCAGATCACTTTTCCTACCCCCTCACGCATCCATATTCAATTTGACACTCACCCATCCTCAATTTGAAATTCGTTTTTTAAATGTTATTATTTATTTTTTTAGTTGACAAAATTGCATACATTTACGGTATGCAACATAATGTTTCACAATATGTATATGTTGTGGAATGGCTAAATCAAACTAACATATGCATTACCTCATATACTTTTTTGTGGTGAGAACATGAAAAATCTACTGTCTTAACAATTCAAGTTTTTTTTTAATAAAGACATCATACACTTATTGGAGCTAAAAATGACCTTTGAAATAAGCATTGTATCTATTAAGCAAAAATTACTCCTATGGAAGGTGATAGCATGATAGGTAACATAAACATATTGCAAATAATTTTATGCGAAATGCATAAAAGAGCATGGGTGAATAATTTGAACTGATGCATTTTTTTAGTACCAGGAGCTTCTCCAAATTCTAAAATTTGCACGATATTCACGATCTTCAAAACACTATCCAAGGATACACCATGCTTTTGAAAGGACTACACTGCCCTCTACAGCTTCAGCATAAGCAATACCGTTTGTGGGGAAAAACCAGCAGTTGAAACATCAACATGGAAGTGTGTGCGATTAACACGCCTCAGAAATTCACTTTTCCTTCTTGAACTGAATGAAAGTATTAAAATTTCAATAAAATTTAATAAATTATATTTATTTTAATAAATAAAATGAAAACATTAAAATAAAGATCACATTTTAAGCAAAGTGTACTACAGTATGTATAACAGGTACCTATTTATGTAAAAAGATATGAAATATGGAAAAAGATGCATATATGTGCATATCTGTACATTATTTTGAGGAGAACCCTTTAGGAAATGACACAGTTGCCTACAGGGAGGCAAACTGGCACCTTAGGGGTTAAATATGAGATTTATTTTTCACTGTGGATCTTATTGTAAAACTTGAACTTTTTGATCATATACATTCATTAATCTTTCCAGTAAGAAAAGAGTTAATCAGTAAAAACTTTACTAATAATTACCTACCAGAGAAGTTTTATGCATCCAAATGTTAAGCATCTCTTTCCAGAAATTACATAACTTCATAAAAGTTATGTAATCTTTGTGCCTGCCATGACCACTCAATTTAAATTAAAGCATACCTTTCTTAACTCTAGATTACCTTATTAGTTACAGCCCAACATCTTCACAATATAGCCACAAAAAGGGTAGTGTATACTAGCTCACATTTGGATAACAAAACAAATCTTGAATGAGTAAATCTATTTTATATCCTGTTTTTATCTATTAACTAATTTTTTTAAGTTGAGAGAAACTAATCTTATATGGTTAAAATATTAATTATGAGACAGTATACAATGAAAGGTAAATCTATTTCCAACTCAGTCCTCCTCACCAAAGGAAGCTAGATGTATTCCATGTATCTTTCCAGAAATTATGCCAATAAGTATTTATTGAGTGATGGAATAAGCAATATTTTAATTGAATGTTTATTTTGTGCCAAGCATCTTTCTAGGTGCAGTGGATAAGGAGTAAACAAAACTGTCACTGACCTCATAGAGTTGACACTCTAGTGAGAGGAGGCAGATAACATATACACAAATTAATACATACATACATACTATGTCTAAAAGTTATAAGTGATATTTAAAAAGAAGATCAAAGGAACAGAAGTAACAGACAAGGGAGTTGCTGTTTTATGCAGAGAAAGCTCTGAGAAGATGACATTTAACCACATATTGGATTCAACGGGAAGGCAGAAACATGGATATTGGGGTAAGTGCCTACCAGCCAGAAAGAACAGCCAGCACAAAGGCCTTAAGAGGGAGTCTGTATAGGATTCAAGAAAATGCCAGGCCAGGTACAGTGGCTCACACCTGTAATCCCAGCACTTTTGAAGGCTGAATAGGAGGATCACTTTTGCGGCCAGGAGTTTGAGACTAGCCTGGGCACCACAGCGAGACCCCATCTCTATTTTTTAAAATATACATATATTTCTAAAAGAAAATTAAAAAAAATTACAGCTGACTACTTTCTTAGAAACCATGCAAGCAAAATGAGTGGAGTGAAATATTTAAAGTATTGAAAAAAAAACCCCACCAACCTAGAATTATATATCTGGCAAAATTATTTTTCAAGAGAAAGGAGAAATTAAAAGGAAAAAAAAAAACTGTGAAGAGGCCAGTGTGGCTGGTGCGTAAGGCCAGAGTGCTAATAAGGAACAAGATCACATAAGGCTTGGGAGACAAATGAAAGATTTGGGTTTTATTCTTAGAGAATCAGAGGGTACAGGGGACTTTGGGGGTCTTCAGAGAGGAGAGGTATGACCCAACTTACATTTTTTAAAGGCTCCCTCAAATTGCTAGGTTGAGAATAGACTGGCAGTGGAGGGGGGAAAAGGTAGAAACAGAGATGAGTTCAGCGTCAGATGATGGCATTCTGGACCAGGTGGCTAGCATAAGTTGTGACAAATGGTCATATTCGGGAATATTCTCAAGGTAGCCCCACAGAATTTTCAGGTACATTGAATGCAGACTTTGAGAGAAAAGGAGAAGTTGAGCAGCATGACTGGATACCTGGAAGGATGATGGACGCACCCTCAATTGAGATGCAGAAAACTGCTGAGAAAGCAGTTGGTGAGAAGGAGATTATGAATCAGTGTTGGACATTTTAAGTTTAGAGTATCTATTAGATATCTAAGATGGGAGAAATTACGCCATATGTTTGCTGCTGAGACTGGCTTATTAGAGCAGGAGAAGATGCCGAGGCAGAACAGAGAGGACTAAGAAGGGGAAAGGATCTAGTGTACACATGGAGAGATCTTCAGAGGGGAGAACGGTTGTTCATCTAGATACAACCGGGAAGGCAGGTATGTGGGCACAGGCACAGGTAGGTGGACATATAGGTTGACAGGAGCTAGTGCAGAGTCTCTTCTGCAAGCTTCTGTTTTCATAGTGAAATAAAGAAATTCTTGTTTGAAGGAATTAATAAATCCCTTTTTACTCTCTTGCTTAAAACCCTCCCCAGGCTTCCTCTCGCCATGAGACTAAGATCCAAATGTTTTATCACAGCCCACAAGTCCCCACAGGATCTGGCCCCGCCCACCTCTCTCCATTGCCCCAAATGCTCCAGCCACAGGGGCCTTCCTTCTGTGTCTCAGACACATGACAAACTCGGACAAGCATGGGTTCACCCTCTGTCTGGTACGGCCTCTCTCTTATCCTCATCACGTAAGTTTTACCTCAAAGTTCACCTCCCCAGGCCTTTCTTGAACTTCCCATCTAAAGTGTCCCCTCCTCCCACCATGAATTATTTTACTCATTTATTCTGTATTGTCTGCTTCGTCCTACAAGAATGTGTTTCCTAAGAAACTAGCACCCCTACTCCTGGCTCCCCCTCCCCCTCTCTTCTCTTTCCTGATTTGGCTTTAGTTTTCTTCTCAGTACTCATCAGAACCATATCTGGCACATAGCAGGAGCTCAGTCACTATTTCTTGATGAACAATTTTGACAATTTAAATGAAAAAATGGATATAGAGCATATAGCAGAGAGTCTGGCATATAGTAAATATTTGATAAATGTTACCTGCAATGGTGATGGCAACAAAGACAGCCACGGCAACAATCAGAAGCACAACTCTGAAAGGCTGATGCCTCCTCTGTACTCTTGGACCAATTCCCTTTTGTCTCATCAGAGACTTTCATTGATCATGTCCCTTCTTCCTCTTGATAGCATCCTTCCCTTCAAGTAAATATTAATATATGCAATATTAGCCCACCATTAAAAACAAAAACAGTTAAAACATACCTTCCTTAACTCTGGGTCTTATTAGATACAGCCAAGTGTCCTCATAGTTTAGCAATTAAAACAAATATTCTATACTAGTTCACAACTGGTTAACCAAAACAAATCTTGAATAAGTAGACTCATTTTTATTTAACACTCTTATCTATTGACTAGTTTCCTTAAATTGAACAAAACTACTTAATATTTTCATGGTTACAATATTAATAACTATAAAATAATATTCAATAAAAGATCTATTATCTAATTCAGTGCTCACTCTGCAAAAAACTGGCATATCTGTGTATCTTTCCAGAAATTATATACGCATATCCAGACACATAAATATATTTTGAAAATACCAATATGCACACAATTCTACACCTTAGGTTTCCTTTAGTTAATAGGTATCATGACTAGCTTTCAAAAGTACACATAAAGAGCTATATCATTACTTTTACTGGCTACGTAGTGTTCCATTGGGTATGAATGTAATGTCATCCATTTAACTAGTGCCATATTTACTGGCATTTAATGTGTTTCCAGTCATTTGTTCTTGTAAAGAATGCTGGAATTAATAGTCTTGTATATGTGTATGCATATTCATGTATACATTTCATATATACATACTTTTTCAAATGTATCCATACATAAATTCTTAAAAGTACAATTGCTAGCATAAAAAGCATATGTGTCTTCAGTTTTTATCAATATTGACAAATTACTTTCTAAATATTAATACATTTTTTAAATCAGTAGATATTTTGACTCCTCTAAACTATGAACAATTACTAAGTGCTTTGTTTCACATTCTCGTTGAGGGATGGCAGATAATTATTTATATTCCCTGTATCAAAGCAGAAAAGGACTGAAACCATATTAAATAAAATGTTAGTACCTTCTATGATACATACAGTTGTCCCCCCTTATCCAGGGTTTCACTTTCCACAGTTTCAGTTACCTGTGGTCATCCATGGTCCAAAAATATTAAATGGAAAATTCCAGAAATAAACAACTCATAAGTCTTAAATTGCACACTGTTCTTTCTGTACTGAAATCTCTCACCACCCCACACAGTAGGTGAATCATCCTTTGGTCCAGTGCATCTCTGCTACACATGCTACCAGCCTATTGGGCACTTAGTAACCATCTCCATGATCAGATCAAATCCTCTGTCCTGGTTCCACGGTGTTTGTGTTCAAGTAACTCTTATTTTACTTAATAGACTTAATAGTAGAATGAAGTAAATACTACATAATAGTGGTCCCCAAACTCAAGAATAGAGGTGCTGGCAATTCGATATGCCAATGAGAAACTATAAAGTGCTTCCTTTAGGCAGAAAAATGAAAGTTCTAGACTTAATAAGGAAAGAAAAAAATTATATGCTGAGGTTGCTAAGATCTACGTTAAGTGAAAGTCTTCCTCAGTAAAACTGTGACAAAGGAAAAAGAAATTCTTGCATAGCATATAGAGGGCTCAGTACTACCTGTGGTTTCCAGCATCCACTAGGGGGCTTGGAATCTATCCCCCTCAGATTGGGGAGAGGAAGGGGAAAATACTGTGTTTAAGACAAAGGAAAACCAAGCACTATTTTGGGGAAAGAGATTCTGTATTTAGAATAGCTCAGTGTTGGAGATAAGTTCTGTGTGCCTCTGCAAAGGCTCCTTGCTTACCCAGTTTGAACCAGTTAGGTGGTAAAGAAGAAAGGATGAGGTCACTCATTGCTCACGCCATAACTTTGAGCACCGATTGTTCTGCAGTGGTGACTGACCTGCACGATCCTCCTAATGATCCTGAAATTCAGGATCTGTGATAGTTGGGCTCACTTAGAATTTCATTTTAACTTCTTATGTAGTTGTAATTCAAGTAATGTTTTTAAAGTTTTAACATGGATGTCCAAGTTTCAAGCTGGTGTACAAATCTTGGCACACAGCCAGACTGCTGTAAGCCTTGAGAAAGATACGACAGTTTAACAGGAGTGTGCTTTCTTTTGAAGCTGGACATTTTCTTTGATCTTTCAAGAATAAAGTAATTGTATATGGTAAAAAAAAAAAAAAAGTAGCTTTCTCTTTCAGCTAATGAAAGTATCAACACATTAAATTAACTTTTCCGGTCCTCAGTAGTTCTTTCCCCTAAATCAGCCTCTTAGAAACTCACCGCCTATGGAAACAAGAGTTAAAGACACAGAAAGAAAAAAACCTAAACTCAAATAGTTTGTCAGGAGCACAACGAGCTTCTTACCTTTCTAGACCGGCCAGTGAGTTTCAACTTTCGTCGTTTGAGGTTTTTTCTTTCTTTCTTTCTTTTTTAAACTGTTAGTGTGGTTTAAAAAAAAAAAACGTAATTCTCTTTTAGTGGAAAAGTACATGTCCCTGCCTTGTTTCTGCCACAGATTGCAAACTCTTCAAGGGAGGGGGTGGAGGATAGTGTTCAGGGGCTTTTAGCAAATAGCAGTGTCCGGCTATTACCGAGACGGCCGCTCTCTGTCAGGCCACCGTCGCGTCCATGCGAACCCCTCACGCTCGCGGCCAGTCTCCGTCAGGTGTGCGCCGCCTGCCATCGCGCTCCCCCGCACCGCGCCGCAGGTGGACTCGTCCATGACGTCACGAGACCGCGACCCAATCAGAGGCGGCGTTTTGGAAATTTTCAACTTAAAGGCGGGTCTGCCCTTGCCTCCTGAAGCGCCGGCGGCGGAGGGTTTGGGCCACTTTCCTGGGGCCCAGCGTGAGAAAGCTGGCGGAGAAAGGCCCCGTGGCGGTCTGCGTGGGAGTCCCGCCGCTCAGCAGCAGGTAGGTGGCCCAGACCGCGGCGGGGCGCGCACGGCTGCCGGCGGCGCGGGCCTGGGGGGGAGGGGCGAGTGCTCCAGCCTTTCCCAGAGCTGCTTTCTGGGATTTGCTTGTCTGTGAAGTGACAGGGAAGGATCCCAGATCTGGAAGATAACTTCCAGCTGCGAGATTCAGGTAACTCTAATGCGGGCTCGCTGACGTTGAAGACCTTCACCTGCTGTTTTTCCGATATCTGAACCTCCTTACCCATTCCACGCCCTAAAGAAGTCGTATGGGAGAGTGTGGTCATTTTAAGCTTAATTGGCGACCTCTAAACTCCCTGAGGGCAAGGACTAGTCTGTCGCATTGCATTCAATAGACACTCAAGACTGCATCCATTCAGTCGTGCTACAAATACTTATCTATCTGCATATATGTATTTTAGTACACCGTAACAGCACTGAACAGACGCTACCGCATTGCCCTGTGGATCTTCCATTGTAGTGGAGAGACAGAACATAAAGTTAAAAATATAGAATGTTAAGTGGTTATACGTAAGTAATAAATGCTATGGAGAAAAACAAGGAAGGGGAATAAATGAAGTCAGTTTGTTTTAGTAGCCGCTGGTCCTCGACCCCGAGGGCTAACATTTTCCGTGTTTGAGAAATTTTCATTGAACACAGCGTTTAATTACAGAGAATATCAAGATCCGGGATTTCCTGGTTTTAAGGAGCTCCTTATCTAATACATTAGAAGACATCAACATAAAGAAGCCATTACAATAGGTTGTGACAAGTGTTATGATGGGTAGGTGGAGAATGTTTGCTAAAATGATTAGTCCATAAGAGAGATGACAGTTTGGGTGGGGTGGGCTCTTATCAGGAGAGTCCTGACAATTTTCACAAGTGAAAGAATAGATAAGTTACTTAATGGAAAGGAAGGTCAGAATATTCTAGGCCCAAAGAGCTTAAATCTGTCATTTTGAGAAGACCTTCAAGTAGAGCTTAGGGTTCATATAGAAATTTAGAGGACGATGAGGTAGGAGAGTGAAATGACATGATCCAGGTCTCATGTGCTATGCTAAGGATTTCATAAGTTTCCAGAAAGTTTTCAAGAGTTTTAAGCAAGAGGGACATAATCAGTTTCATTTTTAATCTATTCTCTCAGCTGCCAGTGTTGGGTGAAAGGGTGAATGAATGGTTTCACAAGAAACTCCCATGACAGGGCAAGAGGCACTGAAACCCCATTTAAGAGAGCTGAATCCTCAAAGCTGGATTTTCCGTCTTTCTCTTATAAGTGATACATTATTACTATCTTTTAAAATAATCTTCATCTGGGCATGGTGGCTTATGCCCGTAATCCTAGCACTTTGGGGACTAAGGTGGGAGGATCCCTTGAGGACAGGAGCTCGAGACCAGCCTGGGCAACATATGGATACACCACACCTTCACCCCCTACAAAAAATACAAGCATGGTGACACAGGCCTGTAGTCCTGTCTACTTCAATGCCGAGCCAGGAGATCACTTGAGCCCAGGAGTTTGAGGTTGCAGTGAGCTATGATTGTACCCCTGCACTCTAGTGCCAGCACCAGGGCAAGACGCCATCTCAAAATAAAATGTTCTTGAGAAGATGAAATCTTAAATTATCCTTCCTGTAACATAACTTTTATGACCAATTTTGCTAAAATGCAGTATTATTATATTTTTAGAGAAGAAGAACTTGGAGAAACTGCCCAAGTTTACTGGAAAATTGACAATAATGCCATTTACCAAGTTGATGGAAGTAATTCCTTCAGTTTTGGTAAGATATAAGAGCATCAAAAATTAGCTTGCTATTCTTTTGCTATTAAGAGTACAGAAGGCTTATCACTAATACTAGATTTATTACTAAAGATCAGACTAAGGCTTTTGTAAACTGCTTCATTGAAAATGAAAAATTGTTTAGCCATCATGTATGATACGTGAGGTAATAAATTGATATTTAAAGCTTAGTTATGTAATTTGTATCCAGACAAATTCCAGACCCCATGTGCAACCACTGTGGTCTACTGCCTTATTAAAACACATAGGATCATTAAATTGTAGTATATTTTTTGTCTTTGAGGACAAAAACATTTCACCTCAAGGAGAGGTTTTTTCAAAAGACCAAAAAGTTGAAGAAAATACTGTCTTTAATATTTTATCATCCTAGATTGACAATTTTATTTCTTTGGGTAATTACTAGTTCAGAATGAAAACACATTTGATTTGTTTGGTTTAACTTCAAATGTGTTGTTGTTTCGCAGATCATGTCTTTCATAGTAATGAAACTACTAAAAATGTGTGTGAAGAAATAGCAGCACCAATGATCGATTCTGCCATACAAGGCTACAATGGTTTGTATTCGCTCAGTGTTGCAGAAACATTTTAGTCTTGGGTGTCTGTGCAACATGTATTGATAGTTCTATCCACTGCAGATTCATTTTAAATCTGTGTGTGAGTGCATTTTGTTTGTTCAGGGACTATATTTACCTATGGGCAGACTGCTTCGGGAAAAATGTATACTATTATGGGTTCAGAAGATTACTTAGGACTTATGCCCAGGGCAATTCATGACATTTTCCAAAAAATTAAGAAGGTAAATAACTTAGCTGAATTTCTAGTATATACTGGTAAAAGTAGCAACAATCTTAGTGTTTTTCTTGTGTAATAATAAAAGGAAGTAAATTTACAGTTATCTCTTGATTATCCATGGGGAAAGAAGAGAAGTATAACATAGATTTACTTTTATCCCAACAAACTTACTTTTTAAAGCTTAAAGTTCTTTTATTCTTTCCCTTGAATCCTGCAACAGTAATACTTTCTACAAAAAGTAGTCATTAAGGAACAGGCATATGTACAAGCCGCCATGATAGGTATACAGAAGGCAATCAAGAACTGTGGGTTGACTGACTGATGAGTAGCAAATAGCCCAATGGATGGCTTAGGGAAGAATGTTCCAAGAGGAGACCTGTATGTACAAATGCTTGGAGTTGTGAAGCAGCATGATATGTATTCTTTGGACTCAAGATTTTCTGGTGGCAGGGGCATTTTAAACCACATTGAGGGATTTAAATGTGACATTATGTTAGGGACAAAGAAAAGCCATATTGTGACATCAGAATTGCGGTTTAGAAAGATGTAGCTGCTGTGCTGATCACATTGGCTGGGCCTCCACAAGGATTGTGGCTCCGGAAAAGGAACAAATTGGATAAATTGGAGAGCTATTTGAGAGGCAGACTCAACAGGACTTTGTGATTGGAATTTGGGGGCAGGGAAAGGGAGATGTCCAGAATGACGTGCAAGTATTGCTTGCCTTCCTGGATAGCAGGTGGCAGTATTCATTGAGTGAAGGGACACTGAATGAAGAGCAATGGAGATACTGAACATTTTATTTGGTACTTCCTCAGTTTGAGATGGCGGGCAGTGGAAATGCAAATACATGAAAATAAGGTAGAAGAGCTAAGATACAGTTAGTCGATTTGGGCATTAACTACTACAGATCTAAATTAAAGTCATGGGAATGAATGAGCTTGTTCGGTGAACATGTTGAGAATGAAAATAACAGAAGGCCAAGGGCAAAATCTCAAGAAATAACTTTTCAGATGAAGGCAGAAAAAGAATCCATAAAGGAACCCAGGTTTAGCTCTAGAATTAAGAATGAAATGAGGTGAATACGGTAACTAAGGAAAGAGAATATTTCAGGCAGCTAGTGGTCAGTGGTGTCATAGTCTGCCAAGAAGTTAAATAAGATAAAGATAGACAAAAATTCTTTACATTTAGAAACAAGGAGCTCATTTGCAAATGTAATTTGAGTTATGTGGTAGGGGTGAGAGCCAACTTACAGGGTGAGATGGCCCATAGAAATGGGGTCTCAAATATATTCGAAGGAATTGGCTTTAGATAGGAGGAAAAAGACCTCTTGAATTGTAACAAACATAGAGGAAAGGATAGGCCTCCGTGCAGGCAGTACTTCTATAAATGTAAGCGTACACTTTCTTTGTGGAATAAGTTTAATTTTTCTGCAGATGTGGCAGGTGATGGTAGAGTCACAAGTTTGCAGAGATACTAAGGGTTTGAAATAGTCTAGCCTTTGTAGGTAATGGAAAAGAAAGCTGACAGGGGGGAGAGGAGCCCTGCCATGTAGCATTAAGGACCTGATTAACGTTGGCAGCCAATCTTCTGGCTTTATGGCTCTGGCAGTGCTCAGGAAGCTGATAAAGGTTCAGAACGCAATGTATTCACCTGGGTATACATTGTGTGGTATAGGTGTGAGGCACAGAAAATGGGGCAAGTAATTTGAGGATATTGACTTCAAATGTCAAACATAATTAAAATAATGATATGGAATGTAAGATGATGAGATGAGAAGCAAGAGGGAGCTGGCCAGAAGAAAGTCATATAACAAGGGAATAGAGTCCCTGGTAAGCTAAATAGCTTAATGGGATTAACCTAATAAATGAGTTGGGAAGGATGGCAACTGGAGTAAGTGCAGAAGGTCTAGGATTTAGGTTTATGAGTTTCAGATAATGACAAGGTCCAGGGGTGGCATTGGGAGCAAATGAGGTTGAGCTAAAGGTTATGGGAGTCAAGGACGTTTATATGGCTGGGCTTTTGCAGAGTGGGCTGTGGAAAATGCTGTTCATTTCAAGCAGAAGGGCAGTGTGTGGAGAGGCTTGAGAGAGCATGTAGTACGTTCTGGAGACAACAGATAATCTGGAGAGGCAATGTGGTAGGGTAGGCTCTGAACTTGTAGGCATGAGCTCAGCCACCAACTGGCTGTACAACCTTAAACAACTTCTCCAAACTTGTTGGGCACCCAGCTCATATATTAAAAGGATCTAGTAAGAGAACGTAACCCATAGGGTTGTTGAGAGGATCACATAAGATGAGATGGTACGTGTACCTAGTAAAGGTGCAAGAGAGCAGTGGAGACTGTGAAACCTGGAAAAACACACATACTTACGAGTCAGGCAGAGGAACAGAAACCAGCAAAGCGGAGTGAGTGGTAAGGATACCCAACTGGGTAGGATCAGAAGCTGGAAACAGAGGGGTCCCTGAAGGGATGAGGAGCCAGTGGATAAATGATGAGAGAGAACGAAGTAGGAAAAAAACAAAATGGTAGCTAGAGCGAAGTCTTATTTATCTTTAAAAAAACTCCACCCGAGAGGCTTGAGCATTTGTGAAGCAGAGAGGAGGGAGTCAGTGGAGATGACAGATGGACACATAACTGAAGGAGCAAGTCTCAAGAGAGAAAGGAAGCAACGAGGTGAGGGGCACTGGTGGAGGCATTTGCTTTACTAAGGAAACTGGAAGGGAGTTGGCATTGGGAAGTACCCTGTGAAAGATTTATTTGCTGAGGGAAGTTCAGATGGGCTACCTGTGATATTACCTGCGATCTGTTCCTTCCCTGTTAGGGCTGGTACCCACAGGGGTCGCTACGGTGATGGCAGCAGCAGCTGTCCCTCCTGTCTAGTGACAGATTGTTTCAATGGTTGTAAGTCAACAACTTCCTTTCAAATAAGTCCCAAAGAAGCTTGTAAGTAACACTTCAAATAAAAAGTGAAATTTAAACTGTAGTTTGATCATATTATTATACTATGGGGTTAAACACTCATTTGAAAAGTTTGAGTATATTTTCTGATCTTGGGATGTCCTTAGACTGGTAAGATATCAAACTAGGCTCAATAAAAATTCTACCAAGTGAGTGGCTTTCAAAAATAGAAACTAGTTACCTTGTTTGAAACCAGACCTCTGTGACATAATTTTGATTTTTTTTCTTTAGGCTAAAAGAAAATGAAGAGTTACTTGGTGCCTTGGCAAAATTAACAAAATGAAGGACTCAAACTATGCAGGTGGATTTCAAATGCCAACAACTATAACAACAAAAACACATAAGCCTGCTATAACTCTATTAGGAGAAATTGATGAATGTGAGTTCTTTTTCAAGTGAATCTACTTGTAATTATAAAATTATAAAAGCTTCCTTATAAAGAGAAGCTAGTTATAACTTAGTTAATGTGATAAACATGATTTTTAAATAAAGTGTGTGTATTCTGTATGTGATTACAATGGAGATTATTTATGATAAAAATAAGTAATTTTAAGAAAATAAACATTTATGAAGTTCTTTATTAATTCCAAATCTCTTAAGAATGATGCACTATAGGGGAAACACACAAGAGAAAGGTGTTTTTGTTTCTTTGTTCTAATCATTATCCAATTAAATTACTAATGATATAACATCTACCTTAAACATTGCTAATCTTGAAAGGATGGCATTTACATAGGAATCTGTTTCAAAATTATGTCTCCAACATTATAATCTACTTTGGGGAGCATTTTAAAATCTCCTTACAGGGACCAAATTTCAAATTCAGAATTTGTCCTTTTTACCTATATTTCATTAAGGATCTTATATTTTATCACTCATTCATACCAGTTATCTTAAGTCACACAACAAATGAAAGACCACATCTCTTAATGTATTTTTGGCATTCATACTCTAAGCATATATTAGCTAATTTGAGCTTATTATTTATTACCTCTGATTGAATTTTTTTTAAAGATCTTTGACTTAGGATTTTCAATAAATATGTTTATGGATAAATTTCTTTTTCCCCTAATTACATCTCTCTGTTCAGAGTCTGACTTTTGCAGTAACACTCTTGATACATTAACTGAAATAGAGTGGAATCCAGCAACAAAGCTGCTAAATCGGGTAATTCAATGATTTGATAGAACATAATCTTTTTCCTCTTTTTAAAATTCTTTTCTGATTGGATTTTGTTGTTGTAGCACATTACTAGCTCTGACTTAATTTCAGTAACAATTGTGGCACTGAAGAAGGCTTCACTCACTCTTTATATTTATACTCGATACCTATGAGGCATCTAGAGGAAGGCTAAAAATGTCATAAGGCAAGTGTGTCCTAATAGGTAAAACTTTGCTTCTAGCTCTTCACTAACAGACCTTGGTATCTGTGATGTCTGTGAAGTTTCTATTTTGCCTTAGGAAATACCATGAGGATAAAAAGATTGATTTTAAAAGTGTCAAAATTCTCAGGCAGATAGAATGTACAGATCGATACATTAGGGAGGGGTCATTTTTCCAGATAATACTGATAAAGATATGTAGTCTCATCAAAACTTTAAGAAAGAAAGAATACTGTGGTAAATAATAAAATAAGTTTAGATTCCATGTTTACTGTCTAGATTGTTCATGTTCAAAGACACATAGTTATCTAATGTATTTATTAAAGGAAATTTCATTTTTATTTTGCAATGCAAGTGCAGTGCTTCTTATTATCATTAGTTAATGCCTATAAAGTACACAGACAAAGTGCTTTTGTGCTCCTGAGACATACTCTAAAGGTTTGTTGTTTTTTAAAAAATCCCTGGTGTAGGCTTTTTTTTAACTTGTAGTATAACTCTTTCTCATCATAGTAGAGAAAGTAGAGATAGGCCTCTTTGAGTATGGTAAAACATAGCGATACTCAAACCCATACTATTAGTTTTAGACATCAATAAATAATATCTGTTTCCCTTCCTGAATTCAGAGCCATCTGAAACATAAAACAGGATTTGGGAAATTAAATTATCAGCTTTATTGCTGAAGAACTTGAGGATTTGTAGCCAAATAAACTTTCCAGTGTGCACCCTACCTTCCCAGTTGAACTGTGCCTGTCAGGCACAGGCAACATGATTTATTTCTATGATTTGTTTTTTATTCTACTCCTTTCAAAATAATCTATTCTAAATGAGCCACTTTACCAAAATGTAGACCATTAGAAAGTTGTTAAAGAAAAGAATGGCTTAAACCACCAAATGAATCAAAGTTAAATTAATTACTTAATCCAAATTTTAGTTAAGGAAACAAAGCATATATGACATGAATTCCCTCTGATTGGAAAATCTGGTTTTGTTTATCATAGAAAAATGTAGAAAGTGAGTTGAACTCACTTCGTACTAACTATGATAACCTGGTAATACACTATGAACAACTAAGAACAGAAAAAGAAGAAATGGAATTGAAATTAAAAGACAAAAATGATTTAGATGAATCTGAGGCTCTGGAAAGCAAAACTAAAAAAGATCAAGAGGTAAGAGAGAAAATATGAAACTACTCTAAAGTATACTTTTGAAAGAAGTCTCATTATCTTTTTTGATAATGTAAACATTTATTAAATTTTATTTTTAAATTCACAGATAACATGTTTTAATTGTATACAGCATGATGTTTTGAGGTATTGTGATACGGCTAATCTAGCTAAATAACAAATCCACTGCCTCACATAAATATCATTTTTGTGGCGATAGCACATAGCGTCTACTTTTTACAAGTTTTAAGAATATAATATATTGTCATTAACTATAGTCATCTACTGTACAATAGATCTCTTGAAATTTATTCTTCCTATCTCACTGTATTTATGTATCATCTGACCAAGATTTCCCTCTCCCCCTTCCTCTTAAACACCGTTTACTTTCTCTTACGAGAAATCGACTTTTGTAGGTTCTGCATTTGTGTGAGATCATGTAGTATATTTCTTTCTCTGACTGGCTTGTTTCACTTAACATAATATTCTTCAGGTTTATTCACATTGTTGCAAATGGCAGGATTTCATTCTTTCATATAATTCAATGGTAGTGCGTTGTGTCTATATACCAAACTTTCTTTATCCATCCTTCAGTTGATGGACACTTAGGTTGGTTCCATATCTTGCCTATTGTGGATAGTGCTGCAATAAACATGAGAGTGCAGAGCTCTCTCTGACATACTGATACGATTTCCTTTGTGTGTATACCCAGTACTGGGGTTGCTGGATCATACGGTGATTCTATTTTCAATTTTTCGAGGAACCCTCCTTCTATTATCCCTGCAATCCCACCAATATTATAAAAGAGTTCCGTTTTCTCCACATACTTGCCAAAATGTTCTCTTTTATCTTTTTGATAATAGTCATTCTAACTAAGTTGAGGTAATACTTCATTGTGGTTTGGATGAGCGATGTTGAGCATTTTTTCATGTACCTGTTGGCCATTTGTATGTCTTCCTTGGAGAAACATCTCTTCAGGACTTATATGCATCTTTTAATACGGTTATTTGGTTTTTTGCTATTGAGTGTTTTGAGTTCCTTATATATTTTGGATGTTAATAGTTGATCAGATGTATAATGTGCAAACATTTTCTCCCATTCTGTAGATTGTCTCTTCACTCTGTTAATTGGTTTCTTTGTTGTGCAGAAGCTTTTTAGTTCAATGTAATCCCATTTGTCTATTTTTGCTTTTGTTACTTTTGATTTTGAGGACTTATCCAAAAAATTCTTGCCAAATATCCTGTCTCATTAGTGGTCCAGTTAGATTTTTTATTTCTTTGTAATTCAGTCTTGGTAAGTTACAGAAATGTATCCATTTCTTCTAGATTTTCCAATTTGTTGGCATATACTTATTCATAATAGTCTCTCATCATCCTTGGTATTTCTGTGGCTTCAGTTGTAGTGTCTCCGTTTTCATCCCTATAGCTAAGCCCTTTGAGAAACGAAGCTGTTTCCAGGTTTACACCTGGGAGTGCAATTGCCAGATCTCTCACCTGTATGTTGTTAGGCACTCTCAAAACAACCCTTCTAGGTCTGGGGCTGCACAACCTCCTGCCTGAATCCAAAGTCTCCCACAAAGCATTTTGTCTGTAATGGGTGCAGAATTCTCGTGGGGGGATATAAACAGGTAACCTCCTCTTCCACCATCTTCCTGATACCGCTCAGAAGTATTCTCTGAAAGATATTTATTTCTAAGATTGAGATATTCAGTATCTAGCCATTTTTCAGATGTACACACAGTTTAGAGAATGTATTTAATTCATTTATGTTGTTTTAAAAACAGTTGAGTCATATTTGTTTCCCTTGTGCTTACACAAGACAAGAAAGAATTAAAAGCAACTATGGGAGCATTTGGTGTATCTGCCTCTTGGCAGATTTATATTGAGGAAATAGTTGCCTTATAGTTCCTATATTATTAATATTTAATTTATCGAGCATGCCATAAATGTGCCTAGAGCATAGCCATTTCCTGCTGAGACCAATATGAATTTAAATATCTAGCTGACTGTTTTATATATGGATGTTGCATATTAATGGATTCCTTTTCCTTAGCAAGAAAGTATATTCCTAAATAGTTAAAACATTGGAATAACTGGAGAAGCTGATTTTGCATATTTTATTTTTCTTTCTCCATGTAAGAATGTTATTGTGAAAATTAATATACCTAATACTAAATAGTTTTAATGGAACTTTTAGAAATAAAGCATATGACTCATTTTCTAAGTATGCAATATTAATATTAAGCTACATGTTAAGAGACTCTAATCCAGAAACTGTCAGACTATAGAATCACAAATTATCCAAAAGATTTAAGGGACTTCTTAGTGCAATGTGTTCTTAACCTAGAGTCCACAGACACTATGAAATCATTTTATAAAATTTTTAAATACATATTCATTTTTCTAAAACACGAAACCACGCCTGTTATCAGACTTACAAAGTTATCCATGAACCAACCCCCCACGATATATGAGCCAGTGCTTTGATATAGTTAAAATATGAGTTAATTTGCAGCTACTTTTTAGATTTCTGTATATGGCTAGTCCTAAAGGACATTCTCCCTTTTCCCTCAGTATCATTGCTTACTTTCCCACCCTCGTTTTCTTTTTAAGGGAAAAAAGAATTCTGTGCCAAGGCTATTATTTCCATTCTTCCTATAAATTATAGTCCTACATTTCACAAGTATGGTATTCAGAGAGCTAAGAGTCTATAAGTTCTCCACAGGGTTACATTTAACTTGTTTTAAAATGTACGTGTTAATAAAGTGAAAAATGTCATGAAAAGAACGTTGGATTTCAATCCATAAAATTGGGTTTTATTGAAGGAGGTGGTCTAGTGTCATGGTTAAGAGCATGGTCTCTAGAGCAAAGCTGCCAGGATTAAAGCCCTAGTTTTGCTACTTAAAAACTCACTGCAGATCCAAACCCATCATGAATTATTGGCAAGGCCTCCAGCAAGTCATTGAATCTCTCACAGTTTCCTGTATTTCTCCACCCTTGAGATAGAGACCAGGTGCTCACTAAGGTCCCTTCTGACTCCCAAATTTCATCTAATGTTTGCATATTTCTTATTGGCAATAATAATATTACATAAAACTATGGGCATAAGTATGACAACAATTTATCTAATTTTTTTCTCACATCATTAATATATCTAGTTGATAACGAAAACTGAAGCTCATTGAATTGAGTCAGCACACTGAGAGATTACAAAATACCGCAGGGTATATAACTTCTTTCACATCCCCTCATTTCTTCCATTTTAACCCCAGTTGAGGAGGAAATTAATCCTACTGCCTTCATTTTTAAATGTAAACAAAATTTAAGGTTACCTAAAAGATTATGTAATAAAGACTTACCCTGTTCAAAAACAGTCTTGAAGGATCTATTCTATGTTACTAAAACTATAAGTCTATGTGTAAGCAGCAAAATATGTTCCCAAACCTGCACTTTGGGGAAGAGTTTAACCAAAGGGAATAAAAGTCAAATTATGGCAGTAGGACACGTGGTCATTTTCCTTGTTTTACTAAGGGTTTTGTCAAAAATTATCAAAGCTGTGGATAATTTTCAAGTGGGAATATAGTAATATAGGATACTTAAATAGTAAATTTTAAAGGGAAGAATAAAAAAGGTCAAGTGTCATCATGCTGAGGAACAAGAAAAATCTTAACCATTTACCTATTTTAATCTGGTTTATTTAATTTTATAATTTTCACAATCTCTAAGATTTAAATTAAATATTTCATTTCACCTGCTGAAAATTATATTTGAAATCTGCAATATTTTCTTATGTAGCAATGGGTTAACTCTTGATATGATCGTATATGTTTAAATCATTTTTGGTTTTCACACACTCTCTTTGCTCAGCAACTTAAGCAGCATGTCATTGGGAGACTACACTTTTATCTTTACAAAAGTTAATATTTTCTGTATATAAGAACCAAACTTAAGATGAGGTGCTATTTCCAATGAGAAGTGGGAGAGTTTTTCTTTCTAAATGGTTACTTCCTAAATGTTTTCAAAAGTTAAGATTATTTGGTCCTTCTTTATTGATAAACGTGATTTTCTTATCCAGACAGTAAAAATAGGAAAGAAAAGGTCAAGGATGGAAGACACTTTAAATTATAACTAGTACAGATGTCTGAGACTGCGCTGTACAATAGGGTAACCCCTAACCATATGTGGCAATTAAGCACTTGAAATGGGACTTGTCTAAATTGACTTAAATATGGGAAAAAGAATGTAAAATATTTCATTTATGTTTTTTAATGTGTCTGCTAGAAAATTTTGAATTACATATGTGACTCACGTTATTTTACTATTGGACAGCACTGACCTAAAATAGGAATTTCAACATTATTACTAGTTTGAAATCTAAAACTAGTCAGAACTGAATTAAACATCCAGAAAATATTGTTTAAAAAAGACACTATTTTCTTAAATCCCTTACATACTATTAGACTTTGCTTTCACTCTGTAAGTGCTCATTTGACTGAGAAGATTAAATACTTCTAAGGGAAAATATGTTTATCCTCAGTAAGTTGTGGTTTGTTTTGAACACAACATATTTGTACTCAAATATTTAATGCTACAGATATTTTGATAGAAAGGCAACTTTAATAGAAATACTTGTATCTTTATACTTTTACACAGTTGAACAACATAAAGCAATAGCATCATCTTTCCAATATTTCCTGTAGAATAAATCAACAAGGTAATAGTTGATAATCCCATACCTCTATAGCTTTGATGAACAGTAACAATATTCTAAAGGGACTACATGAAACAACTCTGGTCCAAACCTAGATTCCAAATCAGAACTTGTTACAAATTATGTCAGTGTAGAGCCAGATGGATAATATATGGGAAGAAAAAACATCTTTATAGCATCAATACATTTCTACACTTAACTTGCCAAAAACAAAAATCTATTAAAAGTGTATTTTTTAAAAGTTTGATTTCCACTTCACTACCTCCTCAAAGTGGTGCATACTAATTTGATATTGGCATTGTTGTAGCTTCAACAGATAACTATTGGGGTCATGCTGAAATTGAAATTTTTTTTCTTATTTGCTTGCTTTATGGGGTTTTGGTGGTTATTTTTTTATATTTTTAAATAATGAAGTACTCTGTTATAGTAGCTTAAACAGTTGATCTCTCAGTCCCTTCTAATTGTCTTGGATGATTCTGAAGCAGGGAATGATTGCTATCTTTTTTTGTTTTTGTTTTTATGTTTTTGGTGAGGTTTTTTTTTTTTTCTTTTGCTTTATTAACTATTGGTTGGCTCTATTGCCTGTTCATGTACTCTTACAGATGCAACTAATTCATGAAATTTCCAACTTAAAAGAATTTGGTTAAGCATGTAGAAGTATATAATCAAGATCTGGAGGTGAGAATTCATGTTGGTAATTCTATTGATAAGTAACTAGAACTATAAAACATGCAACATATATAATTAATTGTACATTATTTCAGAAAATAGAGGAATTATTTTTGAAATATTAATGACTTTGAATTTTACTATGAATTTAAATTGGTATATACAAGTTCTTTTTTAATTCCTTAGAATTGCAATCAGATGCTAAATCATGTTGCGCTCTCCTTTGGTTCTTTTAGAATGAACTAACGTCGAAAGCAGACCTGCTTAGAGAAAACGAAGACCAGATTAAGAAGCTACAGCAATACGTAGCCTCTCAGAAGTTAGAAAATACGAAAACAGACTTGTCCTACTCATCGGTACAAATCAGGTTTATTTTGTTATGTAATCATGTTGGCATTTATAGTATACCATCATCATAGCAAATATTTCATTGCTGTAATCAATTTACATATATTTCATTTAATTTGTCAATAACCATATGATAAAGTGACTATTAGTATAATTAAATGCCATTTTTACAGATAAGGTAACGTTCATAAAGAGTTGATCATATTCTTTGAAGAAATATAAGGAAGTTAGGGACAAGCTTCCATTAAAAAGCAATAATTTTAAAAATTTTGGATTTTTTCAATTGTTTTATTCTAATTTATGTGGAAGTATATAGTCAAGATCTTAAGGTGAACACTTATATCAGAATTGATAAGTAACTGAAGCTATAAAATACATAAGTAATGGAACATGACTTCATAAAATTTATTTAATTAACAGATATTAATGCATTCTCATAATTTAAGTAACTGTTTTAACAGTTTGGTGAATAGTTTTTTAGAATTTTATATCTCTAGATTTGACATTAACATTAAATAACACTGAATCTCGTGGTGAAATTGATAATCTCTTTTCAATTTGCTTTCAGTCTGCCTGATTACTTCAATAATGTATCAGTTTGGTTCCAGTTTTTAACACCTTTTTTCAAGGCAATGGTTTCTAGCTGGGACTCTTAAGCTATTAGTTTCTGTTGTTCTTTTGTTTTCATTTGAGTTTTTCAGAGTACTTTTTGTTACCTTCTATTATATTCTTTTTTTGCCATCTATTTGTCACAAATGTTTCTCTTTAAAAGGGTTCACACCAGTTTATACCACACTATTCTGAGAGCCTGGGTAGGAAGGCTCTTTCATACATTTCTGGAGTATCCATTCATAATGTGGCAAGCAGAATTGCCCAGTTTTTTTCTTATTCATTCAATTCACTTATTCCTTCATTCATGTATTAATTTATTGCCAAAGACACAGTGTTGAATTTATGTAAGCTAAAGTCACTTTAAAATGCCACTGCTCTCTAAAAATGAAGTTGTGGATTTTTTTCATGTATTTGTCATTTGCATTTTCTCTTCTGTGAGTTGCCTGTTAATATCTTTTTTTTATATTTTTCTATTTCATTGTTTGTCTTTTTCTATTCAATTTCTGGTTTACTATCCTTATTTTTAGCTGTTAACTACTCACCTGTCATGTGTTTGAGAGAATAACTCAAAATAAAAATACGTAGGGAACTTAAACAGCATAGTTGAAACAACAATTGTGTTAACCTTTAATTAAACAGTAATAGATTTCTAAATTATGATACTTCTATACATTGCTTTTGTATTTTGGAAAAATATGACTGAAACTTTTAAAAATATTTTTATTAAGGAAAACATGATTTCTTTTCATTTATTGGTAATTAGCATATTTTTAGTTAGGAATAACATCTATGTACATGTTCGCTAAAGTATTTTCCAACTCTATGAAAATTATATTTCACTGAGGCCCTTTTGTCGTCTGTCTAGGAAAACACTAAAGACCTTAAAAAGATGAAACAGACTCTGTTTGATGCTGAAACTGTAGCCTTTGATGCCAACAGAGTATCAGCCTTGCTTAGCAGTGATAATCTGGAGCTGAAAGAGAAAATGGTAAGTAATTTTTGTAATATTTACAATAAAGCAGTTGTAATGATCAGTACATTTTTGTGAGTTTGCAGTGTTTTTTTTTTTTTTTGTTCCACTAGAAAGAGCTTGCAAGTACATGCAAACAAATTGAAAATGATACTCAGTTATATCAAAGGCAGTTGGAGGCAAAAAAGAAAGTGCAAGTTGATCTGGAGAAAGAATTACAATCTGCTTTTAATGAAATAACAAAACTCACTTCCCTTATAGATGGAAAAGTTCCAAACGGTATTTTTTAATTTCAAATATTTCTTTGCAAGTCTGACTTCCTCTAGAAATGTACCTAAATGATTTGACAACTATATTCCAAGGATTAAACATCCATTATATTCTGATTTTTTAAAGAACTTAATATTAAGTTTTAAGATTATTGGTATTGGTATTTAAGATATGGATATCATTGGTATTAGTACTTATAATGATTTCCATGGGCTTCAAATAATAAGGATTTAAAAAGTATTTTTCAAAGACACTGGGCCTGATCTTAAAAAAGGCGATTCAAAGATATTAAAAACAAATTATCTGTTTCCCAACATTGGCTCTTTATTTAATTTATCAGAACTTCCTAGATTTGCTCTCTAATATGAAACTGGAAAGAAAGATTACTGATCTCCAAAAAGAACTGAAAAAAAAAGTTAAAGAAAATGAGACTTTGTGGAAAGAAGTTAATTTGTTCTCAGAATTAAAATCTTTATCCCCTGAAGTAGAAATGCTGAGGAAAGAGGTAAACACAGTTTTAAGCACTTAACCTTTGTTTTGAAATAAAAAACATTGTAATAGTACCTTAAATATTTTGATGTCATTTATTTTAAACTAGCAGCAATAGACACTGAAACATTTGACTCAACTCGTTAGGAGGAAAAATGAATATAGTTCATCTTTTAATTTGTTCTTATGCTACTGGATGAAAAAATACTTATTTTCAAAGTGTATTTAACAGTATACTTAAGAACATAATCCACGTAGCAGCTATTCCTCTGGTCCTCAAATGGCCCACCCTTAGTCTTGACCTCTTTTTTCTTGGTAGTAGACAAAAGAGTAATGAGGTAAAGGGGCAGCAAACAATTAAGCATTTAAATTATTCATGGATTAAGTTTTGGGACATCTGACCTGCATTCAAAGCTTTAAGGGAAAAGAAATAAGTCAAATTCTGAGAAAAACCATAAAATACCTGGCACGCAATAAAGTTAGAAAACTCTTTAGAATGATAAGAAAATAAAGACACATCCTACTTAAGTATTTTCACTGACTGTTCTCCATGCAGTCCTTACTAGACCCAAAGAGATTAGAAAACACAATATTGAAGGTAAACAGACTAAGAGAAATGTGGCAATAAGAATACTGTATTGCCTTTCCTCAGTCAATTCTTTAATTTAAATGACTTTTTTTTGCAGAGAAATTTTTTTCCTAAAAATTGCTTCAATGAATTACACAGTGCTAAATCTTATTTCTTTTCATAGATGCATGATAAATCTAAAGAGCTCTGCATAATAACATCAGAAAAAGATAAATTGGTTTCTGAGGTCGTTCATAAGGAGAATAGAATTCAAGGTTTACTTGAAGAAATTAGTAAAACTAAAGATGACTTAACAACTGCCCAATCGAATTATAAAAGCACTGATCAAGAATTCCAAAATTTCAAAAGCTTTCATATGGAATTTGAGCAAAAGTATAAGATGGTCCTTGAGGAGAATGAGAGAATGAATCAGGAAATAGGAAATCTCTCAAAAGAAGCACAAAACTGGAGGACTGAGTTGGTACAAGATGCAGTCTAAAGAAATGACCTTTAGTCTTCTTGGGTTTGCTGTGTGTGTGTGTGTGTGTGTGTGTGTGTGTGTGAGTGTGTGCACACACACATACACAGCCATACCGTAAACTGCTCTGCTTTTACTATGTCACGTTTACTTTTTTTTTTTTTTTTAAGCTTTCTCCCAAGACCCAAGAGCTTGAGCAGAAAACATTTCAGGATCATGAAAGGTTAAGTGAGGTGGAACAGCTGAAGAAACAATTAGAAAATAGAGGCTCTATGCTGCAAACTGTAGAAAAGGAGAAAACACTGATTACTAAGAAACTTCAGCAAACTTAGGAGAAGTAAGAATTTTAACCCAAGAAAGAGATGAACTAAAACAACTCCAAGAGAGCCTTCAAATTGAGAGGGACCAACTCAAAAGTGATATTCAGGATACTGTAAACATGGTAACATTTTGATTGATTAAACTTTGAAAAATCAGAGCCTCTAAAAATATTTTAAGAGCCATCATTTATTATTTATGATCAAGTAGTAACTATAAAATAATTTTGTTTCATATGCTTATGGAAATTATATTTCTCTGACAAAGAATATAGATGCTCAAGAACAATTACGAAATGCTCTTGAGTCTTTGAAACAACACCAAGAAACAATCAGCACACTAAAATTGAAAATTTCCAAGGAAACTTCCAGGAATTTGCATATAGTGGGAAACATAGGAGAAACTAAAGAAGAATTTCAGCAAAAGGTAAAGGGTGTTTGTTTTCAGAGTTTTCATATACTTATATATAAGTTTTCTCTTTAACCTCAAACACTTAAGTATATAATGATAATTTTGGTTTTATTTGTTATTCACAATGGCAATAACTAATAATAATTTTATAAGTTTAACCCAAATGTCTTTGAAATAACTTTTTTTTTTTTTTTTTTTTTTGAGACGGAGTCTCACTCTATTGCCCAGGCTAGAGTGAGTGCCGTGGCGTCAGCCTAGCTCACAGCAACCTCAAACTCCTGAGCTCAAGCGATCCTCCTGTCTCAGCCTCCCAAGTAGCTGGGACTACAGGCATGCACCACCATGCCCGGCTAATTTTTTCTACATATATTTTTAGCTGTCCATATAATTTCTTTCTATTTTTAGTAGAGATGGGGTCTCGCTCTTGCTCAGGCTGGTCTCGAACTCCTGAGCTCAAACAATCCACCCACCTCGGCCTCCCAGAGTGCTAGGATTACAGGCGTGAGCCACCGCGCCCGGCCTGAAATAACTTTGAACATAACTGTTTACAATCAATTTGAAAAGGAAAGGACAAAAAAGTAGTTCAAACTTTGGATAGCTGATATTTTTGAGACCCAATGTATTTTAAATATCTTTAAAAGCCCCTCTGAATTCTAATTATGGCTAAAGTATTTATTTTATGTCAGATTTTCTGTGCTAAATTTGCTTAGAGTTCACAATTCAGTCCATTACAGAGGGGATTGCCTATAATGTTATAAAGGGCTTTATTTGCAATGCATTTCTATTTTCACAAAATAACTGTAGAATATATTGTCAATGGTAAGTTTTTTAATAATCTTTCGTTTTTGTTTTAGTCAATACCATTTAAATCCAGAATATTTACTATTAGAATTTTAAAGCATTCTTCAATGGGAAACTGGTGAAATAACCTTTCATACGTCCACAGCTCAGAATAGTGTATAGTCATATTTTTTAAAATTTGTGGTAAAATATGCATAACATAAAGTATACCACCTTAATGATTTTTATGTATATAGTTCAGTAGTGTTAAGTTCAGTCACACTGATATACCACCAATCTCCAGAACTCTTTTTGCAAAACTGAAACTCTATACCCATTAAACAACAGCTCCCCAATTTCCCCTTTCTGCAGGCCCTTGCAACTACCATTCTATTTTCTGTCTCTATGGTTGACTATGATGGGTACCTCGTACAAGTGGAATCATGCAGTATTTGTTTTTGTGACTGGCTTATTTCAATTATTATAATGTCTTCAAGGTTCATTCAAGGTTTACATGTTATAGCATGTGTTAGAATTTTCTTCCTTTTTACAGTGAATAATTTTTCATTGTGTGTACAAGGGGGCATGTGAGAGTTTGTAGAAAATGAAATTAAAAGACAAAAATTAAAAATATGAACTTTGTTTTTGAACATAAACTCCATCAAAGTCAAGACACTTTTGTAAGCAGTGATACCAGCCATTTAGTCCATCCATAATGAACTGAGTCCTTGGAATTTAACCATGTAAGTGCAGTCTTTTTTACATCATTAATTGAAGAAAAATGGGACCCTTTAAAGATTTTTTTAAGATTATGAAACAAAAAGAAGGCAGAAGTGGCCAAATCAGGACTGTAAGGTGATTTCTCACCAAAACTTTCCCAGAATTGTCCTCATTTAATAATGAGCAGGAGCATTATTGTGGTAAAGGAGGATTATCTCATGAAACGTTCCTGGGCATTTTTCTGCTAAAGCTTTGGCTAACTTTCTTAAAACACTCTCATAATAAGCAGATGCTATTGTTTTTTAGTCCTTCAGAAAGTCAACAGATGAAATGCCTCAAGTATCCCAAAGAACTGTTGCCAATCTTTGCTTTTACTAGTCTACGTCTGCTTTACCACTTCCACCTCTTGGTAGCTATTGCTTTGATTGTGCTTTGTCTTCAGGATTATACTGGCAAAGCCACATTCCATCTCCTGTTAAAATTCTTCAAAGAAATGTTTCCAGATCTTTTTTTTTTTTTTTTTTTTTGAGACAGAGTCTCGGTCTGTTGCCCAGGCTAGAGTGCTGTGGCATCAGCTTAGCTCACATCAACCTCAATCTCCTGGGCTTAAGCAATCCTTCTGCCTCAGCCTCCCAAGTAGCAGGGACTACAGGCATGCACCACCATGCCTGGCTAATTTTTTCTATATATTTTTAGTTGTCCAGATAATTTCTTTCTATTTTTAGTAGAGACGGGGTCTTGCTCTTGTTCAGGCTGATCTCGAACTCCTGACCTCAAGTGATCCTCCTGCCTCGGCTTCCCAGGGTGCTAGGATTACAGGTGTGAGCCAGCATGCCTGGCCCATGTTTCAAAATGTTGATCCCACTTGTTTAAAATTTCCATTTAAAAGTCCTGCTTTTGGCTGGGCGTGGTGGCTCACGCCTGTAATCCTAGCACTCTGGGAGGCCGAGGTGGGCGGATCGTTTGAGCTCAGGAGTTCGAGACCAGCCTGAGCAAGAGCGAGACCCCATCTCTACTAAAAATAGAAAGAAATTATATGGACAGCTAAAAATATATATAGAAAAAATTAGCCGGGCATGGTGGTGCATGCCTGTAGTCCCAGCTACTCGGGAGGCTGAGACAGGAGGATCGCTTGAGCTCAGGAGTTTGAGGTTGCTGTGAGCTAGGCTAACGCCATGGCACTCACTCTAGCCTGGGCAACAGAGTGAGACTCTGTCTCAAAAAAAAAAAAATAAATAAAAAAAAAAAATAAAAGTCCTGCTTTTGTCTGCAGCTGATCTGGTTGCAACAGTTTTGATACCCATCAGGTGGAAAGTTTGCTCAACTTTTAATTTTTCAGTCAGAATTGTACAAGCTGAACCAATTGCGATGTCTGTGGTGTTGGCTTTTGTTTCTCATGTTAATTGTCTATCCTCTTCTATTAAGGCACAAACAAGATTAATTTTTTCCTTGCAAAATGATGTGGATGGTCTGTTGCAGTGGGCTTCATCTTTAGCATTGTCTCATCCCCTCCTAAAACACGTTATCTATTTGTAAACTGCTAGTTTCTTTGAGGCATTGTTCCCATAAACTTTTCATAAAGTGTCAGTGATCCCACCATTCTTCTACCTAAGCTTCACCACAAATTTGATGTTTGTTTTTGCTTCAATTTTAGCAGGATTCATGTTGCTCTGATAGGGACTCTTCTCAAACTGATGTCTTATGCTTCTTAGTGCCTCTAACTAGATCCTGTTCAGACATGTTATAAGAAGTTAGTATAAATTTATTTTGGTGCAAAAAATTTTGAAATCTGTTCATAGATTTTTCATAATATACACTTTCCATGAACTTCTTGAAGTCCCCTCCTGTATACCATATTTTGATTATCTATTCATCCATCACAGAATCACAGACACTTGGGTTGCTTCAAACTTTTGGCTATTGTGACTAATGCTGCTTTGAACCTAGGTGTACAAATATGTCTTTGAAATGTTGCTTTCAATTCTTTTGGCTACATATCCAGAAGTGGACTTTCTGGATTATATGGTAATTCCATTTTTAATTTTTTGAGGAAGCACCCATAATGATTTTCACACAGCTGCTCCATTTTATGTTCCCACCAACAGTGCACAAGTATTCTAGTTTATCCACGTCCTTACCAATACATTATTTTCTATTTTTTTGGTAGTAGCTGTGCTAATGGATGTGATGTGGTATTTTATTGTGGTTTTAATTTGCATTTTCTAATGATTATTGATATTGAGTGTCTTTATATGCTTGTTAGCCATTTGTACATCTTTGCAGAAATGTCATTTCAAGTCTTTTGTCTATTTTTAAATTGGGTTGTTTGATTTTTATTGTTGAATTGTAAGAGTTCTGGATATATTCTAGATATTACCCTTTTTTCAGTTATATGATTTGCAAATTTTTTCTCCCATAGGTTGCCTTTTTAGTCTGCTGATTGTGTCCTTTAATACACAGAAGTTTTTGATTTTGATGTATGTGGTCAGATTTATCTATGTTAACTTTAATTATTGCCTATGCTTTGATATCATATCCTGGAAATTATTGCCAAGACCCCTCTATATTTTCTTTAAAGAATATTCTCCTATGTTTAAGTCTTTAATTTATTTTCCGTTAATTTTTATACATATGGTATAAGGTCAGGATCCAACTTCCTTTTTTTGCATGTGGATATTTAGTTTTCCCAACATCATTTGTTGAAAAGACTATCCTTTCCCCATGAAGTATTTCAAGAATGCCCCTTTCCCTGGCATTTGTTGGAGATCTTATGAATATATACTCAAAGGTTTATTTCTCAGCTTTCTATTCTTTCCATTGTTTTATATGCCTGTCTTTATGCTGGTACCATACTGTTTGATTACTGTAGCTGTACAGTTAAGTTTTGAAATCGGGAATTATAAAGCCTCCAACTTTGTTCTTCTTTTTCAAGATAGTTTTGTCTGTTCGGGGTCCCTTGAGATTCCATATGAATCTTAGGATAGGTTTTTCTATTTTTACAAAAGACATCATTGGGATTTTGACAGAGATTGCATTAAATCTGTAAATTGCTTTCGGCAGTATTGACATCTTAATAATATGAAGTCTTCCAATCCATGAACATGGATGTCTTTCCATTTGTGTCTTCTTTAATTTCTCTCAGCAACATTTCTAGGTTTCAGTGTACAAGCCATTTACCTCCTTGGTTAAATAAATCTCTGTATACATTTATATACTACTATCCTATAAAATGAGCTGCTGCTTTTCCCCATTTACTCTGGAGCACAGTCCTGCCTTGGAAAAGGAGATTTTTCTGTTTCTGTCTCCTTGTGCTGCAGTACTTCTCTCCTATAAAAACATTTTTGCTTGTTCCATGTCTTAGGTCTTGGCTTATTTATAATTTGGATCAACCATGGGCCAAAAGCACTTGACCTTGATTTGAATTTTTTAACTTCTACTTATATGATGGGAAAGTTTTTTGAGTAGATTTTTGAAAATAAGATACAATAATCACTGACTACTTTGAGTAAATCCAAAATGCAATAACAGGACCCTATAGGAAAGGGGCAATAGAGGAGGAAAGAGAGTAAAGGAGTGTTATGCTCAATGGGAACTGCTAGATCCTCTGTTATAAAGTTCATTCTGGAATCGTCCATCTATGTCAATAAAAAGATCTAGCTGTGGATTCTTTGGGGCAATTCTGTTCATTAGGGGTCCTGTAGTCTGGGATACAAGACTGAGATTAATTTGTTTTCTAGCATGTTCATGCTGGAATTGGCCATGAATATATAAGAGTGGGTGTGGGGATTTCCAGGGGTCCCTCTGTCCATCTGGGCACCAGGGGGTGCATCGGTAGACCTATCATGAATCCGCCTGGAGTGCTCATTATCAATCCTGCTCGATGTGTCTCTGGAAATGTAGTTCCTTTAGCATATCTCAACAAAAATTTTAAACTTTGTGATTAGTAAACTTATTCTCCTATAAAGGACAATTTTTTTTTATTTATGTAATAATTAGATCTGTTAGATTTTACTAATAACCATGGTAGCTGAAATGCCTTTTAGGCTAAATTCAGATTGGAATGTACTTTGACTATTGCTACAGAATACTCTGTCTCAGTCTACTTTGTATTTATGTATACTACTGTTTTTAGGAATAAAGATGCAACATTATACATTATGATATCTAACAGACTAATCCCAAAGATTATGTGTTCCCCACCTTAATTTCTCATGTAGTTAGCTCTGTGCTCACCATTGTCAGAAGCTCATGCATATTGCCAACAATAAAAGAGTATTTCAATAAAGGATGGTTTATCCATATCCACTCTAGAGAATGAAGCAGCTACTAAAAATTATGATTTGAAGATTACATAACAGCATGGGAAAATAGATATGATCTAAGTAGATAGAAAAGACAAGCTAAAAATAATCATAGGTATATAAATTAATTACAATAGATATGTTTAAGAAAAATTTTTAATAGAAAAAATTCCTTCCTCTGGAAGGAAATATACCAGAATTCTAATAGTTGGTTATATGAAGTTGCTAATATTAGATGTCTTTCCTTTATCTTTCGATTTTTTCTGATGTGATTATAGATTATCATAAAAACTTTTAAATACATGTGTGGCCAATATGGAGCGGAATGTGTTTAGTGGGCTAATGTAAGGTTATGGAATAATACCCTAATGTTGTGCTAACAATTGTAATGTCAGTCTCTGTCTCCCTTTACCAATGAGTTCATACATTAGGTTACCTTTGGTTGGTTATGACTTATTAATATTTATGGATAAATGAATGTATATATCTTGCTTTTCTTATCAGCATATAAAAATAAGTATATTAAGAAAAGATGAATTATGCCATAATATTATGAGATAGGTCTCTATCAAAATTATTTTACCCTCTACATATAATAACACTCTCTAGCCTTTTGTGAGTACAACTGCCTTGGAAAATATAGTTTGATGGGAGTAGGGGATAAGGAATGATTTCCAGCTTTGGGGTAGGGGAGAATAGGTAAAGTGATAGAGTTCAAAGTTGCCCATTGCACTCCTACAGTAGTAAAAAAACAAACTACTAGTAATATGAAACTTAGAAAGTATTTACGGAAGATATGTACAAAGGAAAGGCAAATATCTTTTATTTATTATGTAATTGGTTTGAAGTAAGTCAACATGCATACAGTGGGGTTAACCTATCATATATGAAGATAATTATTATAGTAATTCTTATCAGTGAACAGGCATGAGAGCACAAACTCTGGAGTCAGCCATTTGGGTGCTAAACCTGATTATATCTCTCTGAGTGACCATGGGCAAGTGACTATACCTCTCTGAAGTTCAGTTTCTTCATCTCTCAAATGGGGATTATGATAATACCTACCTCATAAAGTGATAGTCAAGATTACATGTGTTAAGATATGAGAATAGTACCTGGTACATAATATATGTATTGGCTATTTTATTAGTATTACTGAAGTTGTTGTTATTAACTACAAATTTAATGTATTTGTATTTTAGATGGATGCCATAGATAAAAAAAAAGAATTTGGATACTGAAAACACCCAAACACTGATTGCAGATGTTAAGGATGACGAAGTAATTGAGCAACAAAGGAAAATATTTTCTTTAATACTGGAGAAAAATGAACTCCAACAAATGTTGGAGAGTATTATAGTGGAAAAGGAACAATTGAAGACTGACCAAAAGGAAAAAATCGAAATGGTAGGATTTAGCACTGTGTATTGGCAATACATTTTCATCTTTGTTTTACATTTTTATCAACTTTATTTAAGTATAATTTGCCATCAATAAATGTATGTGATGGAAGTGTACAGTCTGATGACCTTTGACAAATGTCTTTACCTTATGTAGTCCCCACCCCAGTCAAGATAGAAAATATTTTCATCACACCAAAAAGTTTCCTCATACCCCTACCAGCTGATCCTCATCTCCCCTTTTGCCCCAGATACCGCCATGACGTGTTCACCTCATTCTGTCTCTTCTAGAACTTCATACAAGTAGAATCATGTAGTATGTAGTGTTTTGTGTTTGACTTGTTTCTACATTGCTTTTTATTGCTGAGTATTAGTCCATTGTATGAATGTCCCTCTGTTTTTTTTCCCTTATTCCTTCTCCTATTGATGGAAGTCTGGGTCACTTCCAGTTTCTGGCTATTTTGAAAAAAACTTTGTAAACATTCTTGTACAACTCTTTATATATGTACATTTGTTTTTTATTTCTCTAAGGTAAATATCTAAATGGAATTGCTGGGTCATAGGGAGGTGTATGTAACTTCATGAGAATTTGCTAGATTGATTTCCAAAGTAGTTATACTGTTTTACATTCCCATGAGTAAATTAAGAGAATTCTGGTGGCTCCACATCCTTCCTCACCAACACTTCCTATTTATTGTTGCTTTTAATTTTAGCCATTCTAGTAGGTGTGTAATTTGTCTTTCCCTAATGACAAAAGATATTGAACAATTTTTCCTATGCCATAGTATATCTTCTTCTATAATTTATGTGATCTCTCAGTGGTATGCTGTAGATTTTCAGTGAACAGGTTTTACATATTTTGTTAAATTTGTTCGTAAATGTTTCTCTTATCTATGCTGTCATAATGTTTTAATTTCATTTTAATTGTTTATTGTTGATGTTTGCCAATATTTTCACACCATTTAGTTTCTGTGTCTTTGTTTAGGAGCAATATAATGTGTATAGGTTGAAATTAATATTTGGAGAAGTTCACTATGGATGACAGTCAAACTTGACCATTTGTGTTTTAATTTTCTAAGTTTCTTGGTATTGTCAGCTTGATCAAAAGAGCTGAATGTAAATAAGCATACAAACAAAAACTATATTCTCTTCTGTTTCTCTGGCTAGTTTTGTTTTTTGTTTGTTTTATGTTTTTATCTTGATATGAGAATATCACTGTGTGAGCTTACTGACTGGGATTAGCCCAAGACATGCTAGCAAAGGGTGGCTGCCATTTTAAGCTTGCTGGTTATCAGTGCCGCAAATCAAAGCCATCCCAGTGTTTGAAAAACCCATAACTACAATCTCATTATTAGTTGATGATAGTTTGGCAAAGTCTTTTTTACCTTACAGGCAGAAGTGAGCTAAGCTCTCACGATAGAATGCAAAATCCAGTTCTAATTCTCACAATAGGAATGTAAATTGAACAATAAAGAAACAATATGTAAAACATATTCTTGACATCTATATGATTAAGGACTCACTTTCTTTTTTGAATTAGTCTTTTCCTAAATAGTTTGCCCTGATGTCTTCATTTGTAGGCTGAGGTAAATGCTGATTTTTACCTGATTTAATAAATATAAGTTAATATTTTAATATCAACTTTTTTTTTAATTATAGACCATTGAAAACCAAGAAGAATTATGAATTCTTGGAGATGAACTTAAAAAGCAACAAGAGATAGTTGCTCAAGAAAAGAGCCATACCGTAAAGAAAGAAGAAGAGCTTTCTAGGACCTGTGAGAGACTGGCAGAAGTTGAAGAAAAGCTAAAGGAAAAGGTGAATTTTTAAAATTATCTTCCTGGCCATTTTTTCTGACTAAACATTTTTTTGGTAATGTATTTTGATTCCCATAGACCTAAATCCAGAAATAACACGTACCTCCCAAATGAACAAATCTTAATGCTAATATTTTAGACAATTTCAACTTACACTAAGATCTAAATTAACATACTTTGTAGGGATTATATTATTCTAGAGTCTTTAGGTGAGAGATGGCCTGTGTCATTTAAAGAAATCATATATATTCATTTATCAAATATATATTGAGTAATACCATGGACCAGGCACTGAGATGCATTAGACAACAAAACAAATATCCTCTCCTTATAAAGATATATTAGTCATTCTCTAAAATGTAAGATTTATAACTATCACCATGTCTTTGATGTCTGCAGTTTCCTGAATCGTTTATTTTATAGAAGTAAAGTGCTGTTGTAATATTTGCGTAAGAGCTAAGACCCCTGTAACAACCTGGGCATTTTAGCCCGGGTGATTCTACAATGCACCCACAAAGATATTTCTAGATAAGCTGAGGGCAGTGCCACATGTATTATAGATAATATATTGTGGTGTCTATTGTTCTCCTGTCAAGTGTTTTTTTCCTAATATGTGTTTTCTTTTAATTCTGATCCCTCTCACCATTTCACCTAATTGAGTTTACTAAAACCTTATATATGTATTTCATACTTCTCCTAAAGAAGTAAAATCAATACCCTGTGAAGGTCGATGTCTCAGTATTTTGGGGGGGGTCACCACTTATAAGCATTTTATTAGACATGAAAGTAAATTATCCAAAAAGTTTTTAAGAGAGTGAGGAATTAGTTATTTGATAGCCATATATGTACATTTAATTAGTCTCTTTGCTTTTTTACTTTATCTCATTTTCCCCTTACCTCCTTAATGAACCTATATCAGTGTCCTAGGGCTGCCAAATCAAATTACCATGAAATTGGTAGCTTACAACAACAGAAATTTATTCTGTCACAGTTCTAGAAACTGGAAGTCCCAAATTGAAGTGTCAGCAGTGCCATGTTCCTTCTGAAGGCTCTAGGGAAGACTCCTTGCCTCTTCCTAGCTTGTGATGTCTCCCAGCCACCCTTGGCATTCCTTGGCTTATTACTGGATCACTCCAGTCCCTGCTTCCATCTTCACATGACCTTTTAATCTGGGTCTTTATGTGTCCTTTTCAGTCTCTTGTACATACACTCTCATTGGATTGAGAGACTACTCAGTAGGGTCTCTTCTTAATCATAATCTAATTACATCTGCAAAGGCCCTGTTTCCAAAGAAATTCATACTCCGAGGTTTTAGGTAGACATGAATTTGGGTGGGACACTATTCAGCCCTCTACAGACACTATGCCTAGAAGATTAGTTTACTTTTAGTGATACTTGCCTGTGTCCTGTGGGGAGGGGAGGCAGGGCTATTAATGATTTTACGTAAGAATCTTGAGAGAATGTAGACAAAATGGTAATTATAAAAATTATACATCTTAAGAGCCAGCAACTTCAAGAAAAACAGCAAGAACTTCTTAGTGTACAGGAAGAGATGAGTGAGAGGCAGGAAAAGGTGAGTGAAATGGAGAATTTAAAGAAGGAGTTAAAGAATCAAGAATTAACGATGGAACGTATGGAAATGGAGCGACTTAAGGTGGCTCAGAAACTTCATGAAAATTATGAGGAAATGAAATCTATAACCAAAGAAAGAAATGATCTGAAGGAATTACAGGAATCATTTGAAACAGAGAGACCAACTTAAAGGATATATAAGAGAAATTGAAGCTACAGTAAGTTATATCCTTTTCCTTTATCTGTTAAATGTTTCTTTCAAAAACTGAGGAAAGGGGCAGGCAATGTTGGGATAATGTTGCTATATTTCTTAAATTTCACTTGCTAATTAAGGGCCTACAAACAAAAGAACTAAAAATTGCTCATATGCATCTAAAAGAACACCAAGAAACTATTGATGAACTAAGAAGAAGCATTTCTGAGAAGACAGCTCAAATAATAAGTATTCAGCAGGACTTAGAAAAATCCAAAACCGAATTACAAGAAAAGGTATGTCTTTTCTTCCTCTCATTGTTTGACACTTCTTTCCTTCCTTTCTCCTTTAAAGGAAAGATAAGAAGTAAGTAGTGGCTAAGTTATAGTTCATTCCTTTATTTGGTAAGGATTTGTTGAGTGTTTAATGTGTCAGGCATAGTCCTAGGTTATGGAAATACAATGGTAACAAGGTGGACAAAATCCCTATGATCCATTTGTAGTGGAAGAAAATAGTTGATAAATAAGTAGTCGAATGTACAAGATAACATCAGATAATGATAAATGCTATGGAGAAATGAAACATTGGGATAACTGGGACAACGTGTTAAACACCTACTCTGTGCCCAACATTGAGACTATGTATATAAATAAGACATCGTTCTGTGCCCCTGATATAGGCATATAGAAATCCCTCAAGTCCAATACGGTGAATACAGAAATATGATAATGCAAAATTACATGGTACCACTAATGACCATGGAAAGGGTAATAAATCTGTACACATAGAAAAATTGAAAAGTAGCATGGGGACCTATTTGAAAATGGGCACCATATAGTTATTGGAATACAGCCTGCTTTGATTTTTCTCTTGTAGCATTTGGAAACTAGTATAGAAATAAGGGTGCAACTGACTGAATCAACAGTTTGTTGGTAAAGCGTAAAGATTGGTTCACTTTTGGTCTAAGCTGGAAAGAAAATTATGATAGAAAATGCCTAGCAGAAAAGTCATGAATAGCTTTAGTTGGAAATGAGGGAAAATGGATAGGAGTTTGTGACCCAAGGTAGGCTCTGAGGGTTCAAGATCACTTTCATTGTTGTAGAAAGTATCCTGATCTTTTCCCTTTAAAAAATTATGATATTCATAGTGATCTTCAAACAGTAACCTTGGTATTTTATCAATATCATAAGATCCCAGAGCTTCATGAGGAACAGGAGCTATTTTCCAATGTGAAAATAGTCAGCTTGTCTCAGGAAATAATAAATGAATTGGAGTTATTGAAAGAACAGTCCACAACCAAGGACTCAACAACACTGGTAAACATAGAAACAGAAAGGCTCAAGTTGACTGAGAAACTTCAAGAAAGTCGTGAAATAAAATCTCTAACTAAGGAAAGAGATGATTTACAATAATAAAAGAAGCACTTGCAGTTGAAGATGACCACCTGGAAGCAGACATTAGAGAAACTTTGGCTAAAGTCACTGTCATCTTTTCCTCCCATTTAAGAAATATTTTATAAGAGAAGACAACAGCTGTTTTCTTTTTTTTTTTTTTTTTTTTTTTTTTGAGACAGAGTCTCACTCTGTTACCCAGGCTAGAGTGAGTGCCATGGCGTCAGCCTAGCTCACAGCAACCTCAAACTCCCGAGCTCAAGCGATCCTCCTGTCTCAGCCTCCCGAGTAGCTGGGACTACAGGCATGCACCACCATGCCCGGCTAATTTTTTCTATATATATTTTTAGCTGTCCATATAATTTCTTTCTATTTTTAGTAGAGGTGGGGTCTCGCTCTTGCTCAGGCTGGTCTCGAACTCCTGAGCTCAAATGATCCGCCCACCTCGGCCTCCCAGAGTGCTAGGATTACAGGCGTGAGCCACCGCGCCCGGCCTGTTTTCTTAAATATTCAAAAATGATTTTGAAAAAGCAATGCTAAATTACAAGAAAGGATAAAGCCAAAAATGCATCATTTCTTTTCTACTTTAAACCTGTTCCTCCAGCATCCCATAAAGCATGACGACTGTCTTCCTCGTTACTTGAGTCAGATTTCCGGGAGTTATCCCTACTGGTGGTATCCCTTCCTTTCTGCTCATTCTATAATCCAAGCACCAAGCTCATTGATTTGAGAGTGTAAGAGTGAGTGTGTGTGTGTGTGTGTGTGTTTAAAATCCTCCCACTTTTCTCTCCACATTGCCACCACCCTATTCCAAGCCACCATCATTTATTTCTTTCTGCATCAGCCTCCCAACTGGTCTCCCCACATTCTCTACTCCAGTTTCCATTCTGAGCCCAAGTGATCTTTTCTTCTTAAATTTCTTTAATATCTTATTGTTGCTTTTAAAATGAAGACCAGGATCCTCTACATGGCCTGGGAGGCCCTGGGTCCCAGACCTTGCTGGTCTCTAGACTTCCTTCAGCTCACTCTTCCTCCTGCTCCTTGTGCTCCAGCAACACTTACTGGTTGCTCTTTCTCATCTCATCTCATCGCCTTCAGACACTGATCTCTCTACCTGCAGTGCTTTCGTACTCCTTTTTGCCTAATATTGTTATTCTTCAGATCTCAGCTGTAGCTTTCATCCCTTAGGAAGCCTTCCTCATGACTTCCAATAGGTTAGGTTTGACACTAGTGCCTGGGGAGACCTCAGCACCTCTATTTGGTAAGATACGACATAAAATCTATCTTTGTTCCTAAAAGTGTTAGCAAAAGGCAGAGATCATGTAAGTTTTATTTATCATTTTGTCTCTGACCTCTAATAGGATACTGACAACAGAGTGAGCCCTCAGTAAAAAAGTTAAATACCTGAATAATGGAAGAGCGGGAGGGTGGAAAGATTGCTCTGTAAATGAGTCATTGAATCCTACCTTAATTGTTTTAGGAAGTATTCTGATTTTTTTTCCCCTAAAATAAAATCTCTCCAAATATCAACTGTATTGTTGTTTGATTCTCTTAAGATCCAAGAGTCTCAAGACCAACAATAACAGTCCTTCAATATGAAAGAAAAAGACAATGAGACTACTAAAATAAAGAATGAGACGGAGCAATTAAAGGAGAAGTTGAAAACCAAAGATTCAGTACTACTAAGAATAGAAATGGAAAAGCTCAATTTGTCCAAGAGACTTCAAGAAAGTTATGATGAAGTGAATTCTGCAGCTAAGGAGAGAGATGACCCACAGAGACTGCAGGAAGTTCTTCAGTCTGAAAGGGACCAACTCAAAGAAAACATACAAGAAGTTGTAGCTAAAGTAGGTTTCATCTTTTCACCATATATTTTCATAAATATTTTGTAGGCAAATATTTTCATAAGCATTAAAGCTTTGGAAAACGGTGCTAGTTATAACGGTTATAATTTTTCTATAAATTTCTTGGAATTTTCTCTAATAAAGCACCTGGAAGTGGAAGAAGAACTTTGCTCATTGTTGCCTGAAAGAATAAGAGGAAACTATTGATAAGTTGAGAGTGAATCATTCAGAGAGAGACACTGAAATATCATGCATTCAAAACAAGTTAGAAACAACCAATGATGAATTAGAGAAAAAGGTAAATTGTGGGTGAAGGAGCAGTGGGAAGAAACCTGGGCACAGTGTAGCTAACTAGATTATGAAGACTACTGTTTAACATACTTAAACAAGGTTGCTTTCCAAAGCAATTTTTTCCTTAAATAAATATATATGTGTTCATATGTATATTTTTATTAATATATAACTATTTTTAAGATCCAACAGCTTCATGAGAAACAGGAACTTACTAGTGTAAAAGAAATTAGTGAGACTGAGGAAAAAAATGAGCGAACTGGAACAATTCAAGGAGTATCTCAAAGCCAAAGACGCAGCATTACAAAATTTAGAATGTGATACGCTCAAATTGACTGAGAGACTTCAATGAAGTCAAGAGAAATAAAAATTATGATTAAGGAAAGAGATGAGCTGAAAAGGGTGCAGGAGGCCCTTCAGATGGAGAGAGACCAACTGAAGGAAAACATTAAAGCAATTATAGCTAAAGTAAGTTTCTCTCTTCTAATGTTTTTTGGATATAAAAATAATGTTTAGGTGACAATGATGTTCACTATTAAGTTTTATTAATTTTCCTCTCATCATAAAGAGACTGAAAACAAAAGAGGAACTAAGAACTGCTTACATTCATCTGAATGAATACAAAGAAACTTTTAGTAGAGGGAATATTTCAGAGAAGACAGCTCAATTAGCAAATATTCATTGGGATTTAGGAAATTCAGATGTTGAATTACAGGAAAAAGTAGGATTTGTTTTGTTAAATTGGAAAATGACATCTGATTATTGTGTTATTCGTATCCCTTATGAAAGAAAACAGAACATAAGTTAGATTACAATGTGGAGATGATTGCCTTAATTTAGGAATATTTCTGTTTTCCTAAAAGACTCTGCTTGTATCTTAACTGATTTTATGATTGCTCAGATGCAAGAACTTCAGGAAAAAGAAGATCGATTTCTTAAGATGAAAGCTGTCAAGGAAGCTCAAGAAGAAACTCAGGAAATGGAACACTTGAAGGAGCAATTTGAGGCCCAGAAGTTAACTCTGGAAAATATAAAAATGGAGAATGTTAAATTGACTCAGAGACTCCATGAAAACCTGGAAGAAATGAAATCTATAACAAAAGAAAGAGAGGACCTTAGGAATGTGGAGGAGACTCTCAAAGTAGAGAGAGACCAGCTCAAGGAAAACCTAAGAGAAACCATAATTCGAGTGAGTTACCATCTCCTACCACCCCCCAGGAGCCTAAGACCTTGTGTCCTAAAAGAACAATTGGCCATAGCGTTAGTGGGAGTGTAAAATAGGTCCAATCTTGGGGAAGATTGGAGGGAGTATATTTGGAAATACCTGCCACATTTTTCAATAAGTTTATTCATTGACCCAAAAAGTTCAATTGTGGCTATTTATCCTGCACACATTTGCATAACTATTCAAAGATATTTGTAGAATATTTATTACAGCAAGTTGCAATAATGACATAAAGCAAACAAAAAATGGGAAAACTTCTAACTGTCCATTGGTAGGGGCCTGGAAGAATAGATGCAGCACATTCACATCATGGAATACTACACCACAGATAAAGAGTGTTGTAGGGGTGGAGTGCTGATTTCGAAGTGTCCTATTAGGGAAAGGGGTAAGTTGCAGAGTAGTGTGGGTGAGGACTGGGAGGCCTCAGAAGGGGGTAGGAAGATGTTTACTTCCTACCCTAGATCTTTCTGTACTATGTGAATTATTTTACTCTCAGTGTATTATTTTTCTTTCTCTAATAATAAAAGACCTAGAAAAACAAGAAGAACTAAAAATTGCTCACATACACGTGAAAGAGCACCAAGAAACTATTGATAAACTCAGAGGGATTGTGTCACAGAAAACAGATGAAAAATCAAATATGCAAATAGAGTTAGAAAACTCTGATGCTGCCTTAAAGGCACAGGTATTTTGTTTTAAGTTGTTACTGAGTAACAGAGAGTTTGAATCAAATATTTTGTGTAATGAAACAAGATATGAATTGGCTGAAAATTGAAGGCAAGTGAAGATTTGCCTATTCAGAGACTATTATGTAGATTTTTATGTATATCTATTGATATTCTAATTTACTGTATGATTATCTCAAGATCCAAGAACTTCAGGAGAAAGAACATCAACTTCTTAAAGTAAAAAATGTTCTTGGGGAAGCATGTATCAAACAGAGCAACTGAAGAAACAATTAGAGGCCTAGAGTTCAACTCTGGAAAGTATTAAAATGGAGAAATTAAGGTTGACTCAGAAACTTCATGAAAACGTTGAGGAAATAGGGTTTGTTACTAAGGAAATTAATAGCCTGAGAAGAGTAGAGGAAACTCTCAAAATGCAGTGAGAACAACTTAGGGAAAGCCTTAGAGAAACAGAAGCTAAAGTAAGTTATACTCATTCCTCTTCCTAGCAAGTAAATGTATTCTTTCTTAAAGCAATGAACCCTTCTTTGAAATGAGCAGTATAGTTGGCAAGAGTGAAATGGTATAAACTTTAAGTGCATAATTTGGTATTGTTCTTGAAAATTTTTGAATAGCATTTTCTTTATGGACTTTATCATACATATATATTGACTCAATGTTAAATGAATATGTGTATATGTATATATACCACAAGGTTGTTCGCAGCAGTAGTTTGTAATGGGAAATAATTTAAATGTTCCTTAGAAGGAAACCGAGTAAGTGTGAGCAATAAGTCAAAATAGTATGCAACACTTAAAAAAATATGTGTTTGCTTCATGGAAAGCAGGAGAAGATTAAGGGGAGATGAGAACAAGGGAAGAAGCAGTCTACAACTTTCTAAAAACAACAAAAGTGTAGAGTAAAAGTGTTATTATTTTTACTAAGAAAATGTATCACTTTATAAAAAAAAGTACTAGTTAACATTAGGATATGTCATTGTTCTGAAAATTTCTCTAATGATAAAGGATCTAAAAAAACAAGAGGAACTAAGAATTGCTTACGTGCATCTGAAAGAGCACCAGGAAACTATCGATAAACTGAGAGGAATTGTTTCTGAGAAGACAGATGAAATATCAAATATGCAAATAGATTTAGAAAATTCAAATGCTAACTTACGAGAAAAGGTATTTTTGTGGGGTTTTGTTTGATTGGATGTCTGATTTATCTGTGCCTAAAATTTGAGGGGATGTAAAATGGTTCAGCCACATAGGAAAACAGCATAACAGTATTTACTAATGCTGAACATAGCCAGCCTTAAGGCCTAGCATTTTGACTCCTTGGGGACGTACGCAAGAGAAAAGTTTTGTGTATACTTCCACAAAAACACATGTACAGGAATATTCATACCAGCTTTATTCAAAAACAGGCATTTGAATTGTTTTCAGTTGTTTGCTATCAGTAAGAGAATGGATACATATATTGTGATATATAAGTTCAAAAGCAGGCAAAACTAATCTAGGATGGTAAAGGTCAGAATAGTGGCTCCCTCTAAGAAGGGACACACAGAAACCTTATGGAGTACTGGAAATATTCTCTGTTTTAATCTGGGTTGTAGTTACATAGCCATATAACATATCACAAATAATTGAGTTATATACCTAAGATTAATGCACTTAATGTATATTGTACTTCAAAGGAAAATTAAATTCTATGGAATTATGCAGGGTATCAGTGACAGTAACATAGGTAGACTATTTTTTTTTTTTTTTGGAGACAAGAGTCTCTCTCTGTTGCCCAGGCTAGAGTGCCGTGGTGTCAGCCTAGCTCACAGTAACCTCAGACTCCTGGGCTCAAGCAATCCTCCTGCCTCAGCCTCCGGAGTAGCTGGAACTACAGACATGCGCCACCATGCCGGGCTAATTTTTTCTATAGATATTTTTAGTTGTCCATATAATTTCTTTCTATTTTTTTAGTAGAGATGGGATCTCATTCTTGCTCACGCTGGTCTCGAACTCCTGAGCTCAAACGATCCACCAGCCTCGGCCTCCCAGAGTACTAGGATTACAGGTGTGAGCCACCGCGCCCGGCCAAGAACCAAGCTTTTTTGAAAAGGATAACAATAGAAAAATAAGCACCACATGTACTCACCAGCAGATTGGTTTCCTTGGTCATCACCTAAGTGCACATTTAGGAATAACACCAATTGGGTATCGGATAGAGGTGGGGGGAGGGGGGAGGGGATAGGTGTATACCTACATGATGAGTGTGATGTGCACTGTCTGGGGAATGAACACGCTTGAAGCTCTGACTCGGGAGGATGGGGGGGGTATGGGCAATATATATAACCTGAACTTTTGTACCCCCATGATAAGCTGATATTAAAAGAAAAGAAAAGGATAACTATATTTTTTCTGGAAATCTCTACAAACAGTAAAGGGTAGTGGGAAAACTATTTACTATAACTTTCACACAAATAGTAAACAGTCTTAAATGAAGTCAAATTTTTTTTAGAAAATACTATTTAATTCATTATTTTTAAGAAAAGATTTGTTAAAGCAACTATTTTCCTTTATAATTTTTTAAATCTTTTTTAAACCAAGAAATAGCATTATTCTAAATGAAAAAATATTTGAAGGATTAGATTTGTAAAAGAGCAAATAATCTCATTTCTCTACACAACATGATAGAGTTCTAGAGATGGGCTCTTTTTGGTGAAGTTAAAAGGGAAAAAGGCAAGATAAATATAAAAAAGAGAAGTTCTTCTGGTATGACTATTGATAAATACTCAGAATCTCATATATATATTTATGAGAATATTTATGAAAAAAATATATATATATTTTTTAACACAAAGTCTTGCTGTGTTGCCCAGGATAGAGTGATAGGGTGCCAGGGGCATGATCATAGTTCACTGTAACCTTGAACTTCTGGGCTCAAGCAATGCTCCTGCCTCAGCCTCCTAAGTAGCTAGGACTACAAGTGTGTGCCACCACTCCCAGCTAATTTTTCTTATTTTTTTTAAAGACAAGGTCTCACCAAAGTGAGCCACTGCACTCGGCCCAAAATTATATAGTCTTTTTTTTTTTTTTTTTGTAGAGACAAGATCTTGCTATGTTGCCCAGGCCTAGGCTGGTCTCAAACTCCTGGCCTCAAATGATCCTTCTGTCTTGCTTGACCTCTCAGAGAGCCAGAATCATATATTTTTAAAAAACTTGATTGAATCCTCTAAGAAGTAACAAAAAGTTCAAATAAATAAGTTGTATGAAATAAGTCTGTAAAAATGTTTTTCATTTTCAATCAATAATAAAGTAAAAAACAATTTCATTTGCTATCTGAGCAGAAACACTAGATATTTGGGAATCTTTGTGTTTCCTAGCTAACTTTATATAGAGAGTTAATTCATTCAACAAATATTTTTTGAACAGTTAGTCATTCTCCTATGTACTCTAGTGAACAAGATAAAACAAGTGGGAGAAAGTGTTATGTTTTGTACTTTTTCATCAGAAATGCAAAACATAAACAGGTTATGAACTTTCTGTTCCCAGATGCTGGGAAGAATATATGACTAGGGCTTGGAACACTGTGGTATAGGTAGCTTTGCTAGCATTTTTGGTTGGCGGCAATAAAGTGCTTTAGGATAAAAGTTAGTGCCCCCTGTCAAAACTACAAATGAATAATGCAGAGATTTGGAAAAGTCAGAACCAGAAATAAATCTAAAACCTTATTTTACAACTATGAAGAATAAATCTTATCTCCAAAAAGTACATGATTCTCCCAGTTTTTTTTCCCCAATGAGTTGAAGTCACTCAGTATAAGATTTAGTGATATTATTATTCATTTTCAGATCATTTTAACATTGCTTTTGAGTTATAAGTGTAATATTTAATTCCATTATTAAAAGTTAATATAGAAAAGTGATAAAAAAGTACATAATTAATTAGACATTATGTGAGAATGTAATTACAGTTGAAGTCCTGTTTATTTCTTTGTACCAAAACAGAACCATCAGAACCATGAGGAGGCAGTAAAATATGAAAAAATGTTACTAAGCAATGGACAACAGCACCTTACAGAAAGCCTGAAGGAAAAGCGCTTTAGGATAGAAGTAAGTGCCCCCTCTTAAAACTTCAAGGATTCCTAAAAAGAATTCAAAGGGACCTCTGTGGAATGAATAGTTGGCGCTCAGTGATTTTCTAAACGTTCTAATCTAGTACATGTATGTATGTGTATGCATATATACGTACATACACAAACAACAATAGTGGTTTGTGATGTAAGGCCTCTCTGGAAAGGTGACATTTGAGCAAATACCTGAAAGAGGTGACACCAGGTGAAGCCTTACAGGTATCTGGGAGAAGAGCATTCTAGGCAGAAGGACCACCAAGTACAAATCTCCTAAGGCAGAAGCCTGCGTGATGGATTGAAGGAACATGAAGGAGGAGAGAAGCTAATAAGAAATAACGGTCAGCAAGTTAACAGGGAGAAGGCAGGCTGCGGGACATTAAAAGGACATTGGGTTTTATTCAGAGTAAGATGGAGATCCATTGGAGAGTTTTGACCGCAAGAGAGACATATGTGACTTACATTTTAAAGGGTGACTCCTATTGTTGTATTGAAAATGGACAGAGTGGAAGCAGGAAGACCACTCCAAAGACTAATTTCAATAATCCAGGCAGAGGTGATCATGCTTTGGCCCAGAGAAGGAGCAGTGGAAGGTAGTGAGAAGTATTTAGATTCTGAATATATATTGAAGGTAAAGCCAACAGGATTTGCTGTCACCCCTATCAGAATGCAAGATCACGAAGGACTTTTTGTATAGTTTATGGTTATAGCATTTAGCACAGTCCTGACAGAAGTCAGCGCTCACTGTGCCGCTGCGTACCATAACGTGGTTCATCCCAGACCAGAAGTAGGAATCCGCTCTCCAACACCACAGATTAAGGAACATGTAGCTTTTCTTAAATTATGAAAAACAGAGGGCTCATCATTGTGAGAAGCCCCCTGTTGTATTGTTTCACACCCTGATTGAAACATGTCACTGACGACATGATTGCAGCAACTTGAACTTAACATGCTCCTCCACCTGTGCTCTGACCAGTGTGTCACCTTCCTGGCCCCTCGTCATTGGAGTTTATGGGCCGAGGTTTATTACATGTTTCCCACATGCCAGGTCCCATGCTGGGTGTTTTACCTCAGGAGATAGGCTTTGTCGCTCCATTCATACACAAGGGAACTAGGGCTCAGAAAGGAAATTTAGCAGTTGCCCAAGTTTACACAACTAATAAATTGGTAGAATAACTTGAAACCAAGTCTAAGTTCAAAACTTGGGTATAGAAACATTTTTACAAATATAATTTTATTTCCTGCAAGCTTAATGTCTGTATCTTTTTATAGAGTACATAGATATATATAGATGGAGTTAATGTTTTACTTAATTCCCTGGAAAACTTTGTGGCAGTTATTGTAGTCATCCTGTTGTTGATGGAAATGGCTCAGTAACTTCCCCAGTTAAGAAGTGCCAGAGCTAGAACCTGAACTCTAGCGCTGAGAGAGGGCTAGAAAGCAGATTCTAGGCAGATAATAGAAACATGTGAAGTGGTTATACCAAGCTTTCAGAAAGGCAGTTTGATTCTTAGTCTCTTGTTTTAGCTGCTAATTTATACTGCCTACTATAAACATAAGCCAGCATTCAGCCTTGAGCTACAATGCGTACTAGATTGAATTCACTCAAATTTCTCATCAGACTTTGTCAATGTTCACTCAAAGCATGGATATTCAAAGACTAAAAGAAAAAGCATCAAAATGATAAGAATGGTTGTTCCTGGTTTTCTTTGTAATGTTTAATTTTTTTTTAATTTCCACAATAATGGTATATTATTTCTTTAATCCAAAATCAAAAATAACAATTTCCTTTTGGTTTTAAACGTAAAGGTCTTAATTTATTTCTGGTCTACAGAACATGTAAAAATGTAAGTTTAGTTAAAATGTTAGGGTTGGAACTACTTATTGTTAAATTTGAATTGTTAAGTTGAATGAATTCTAATTTCCTTTAGGAGCTCCTGAAGAGATACTCAGAGATGAATAATCACTATGAGTGCTTAAATGGATTGTCTCTTGACTTGGAGACAGAAATTGAAACCTAAAAAGAGCTTTCAATTAGAGTAAAAGCAAACCTGTCACTTCCAGATTTGCAAACCAAACAGATTCAAAAACTTCTTACCGCAAACCAGAGATGTTCCATGGAATTTCATAAAATCATAAAGATATTTAAGGTACTGCCTTTTTTAGTAATATCTTTATAGATATGGCTATAAATTTCAGTTACAAACTTCAGTGTATTTAAGTCCTGCTATGGGTACTGGCATATTTGCTATTTTGTGTACTTACTACCAAATTAAATATTACATAGGTCTGTGAATAATACATGCAGAATCTTCAGTATTCCTAATACTTGTTCATTAAACAAGGCCTGAGCTCTGCCTGTGGGTCTAGACACTGCCAGGGTGGTCAGGAGGCAGATGTGAACAACATCTGAAAGATCTCAGTCCAGCTTGGAGTTCATTTTGTAGACGACAGGCAGTCATTGGACGGTTATTTTGAGGGGTGTCAGTAACAGGATCAGATGACCATTGAGGTACTTCAGTACAGAATAAAGAAGAAATGAGTTTGAGGGGGATATTTCTTCTAGTGGTAGAAAGAAGAGACAAGAGGCAGTTATAATAGTCCAGACGAGATACTTTGTGTGACTGTACTGCTAGGGAAGGTTTCATAGTGCTGGAGAGGACAAAAGGGATTAAAGCAATATTTAGCAGCTTAAAATGGTAGGTCCACATGATAGATTGTGGAGGTAAGGGAGAACAGTTTAGATGGAGTCTCGAGTTTGGGCTCAGTCAGGTTTGTGAATAGTGGTACCATTAAATGAGATAAAAAACAAGGAGAAGCTTGGTAGGTGAGGCAAGAGAGACCAGGTGATTAGACTGAGATATTTTGAGGTTGAAAACCTTATAATGGAATATCCAAGAAGAGAAACCAAGTAGACATTTAGTTGTGATTCTGAAGTTTGGCAGGAGAAAAGTTGGGACTAAGATTTGAGATTCATCAGCATATAGGTGATAGGTAATAGAAGAAGTGTGAGGTAAGATCATGCAGAAAGCATTTGAAGAATAAGAGTCTTGGGCTAAGAAGAGAACTCTGGAAAAGATAAATGTCTAAGAGGCAGTAACAGAAAAGGGAGCAATACTTGGGTTCAAGGTTGGAAAAGTCAGTGAGACAGGAGAGAACCGAGTGAAAGTGGTATTGCTTAAGTCAGTGGAGAAGAGTATAAAAAATGAAATGGTCAAGGCCTGGCGCAGTGGCTCACAGCTGTAATCCTAGCATTCTGGGAGGCTGAGACGGGGGATTGCTTGAAGCCAGGAGTTCGAGACCAGCCTGAGCAAGAGCAAGACCACGTCTCTACAAAAAATACAAAAAATTAGCCAGACGTAGTGGTGCAGACCTATAGTCCTGGGAACCATGTACCATACTACTACTTGGGAGGCTGAGGAAGGAGAATCACTTGAGCCCAGGAGTTTGAGGTTGCAGTAAGCTGTGATAATGCCACTGCTCTCTACCTCGGGCAACAGAGCAAGATCTGTCTAAAAAAAAAAAAAAAAAGATGAAATGGTCAAGAGTGCAAAGACTTCAGAGAGCCAGAATATGGACTGGTGATATCCTCTCAATTTGGTGATAATAGAGCTCATTGGTAACCATTATCAGAACCATTTTCATTGGGTGGTTAGGGAAGAGGCCAAATTATAACAGGTTAAGAAATGGTGGAAGTTAGGCCGGGCGCGGTGGCTCACGCCTGTAATCCTAGCACTCTGGGAGGCCGAGGTGGGCGGATCGTTTGAGCTCAGGAGTTCGAGACCAGCCTGAGCAAGAGCGAGACCCCACCTCTACTAAAAATAGAAAGAAATTATATGGACAACTAAAAATATATATATAGAAAAATTAGCCGGGCATAGTGGCGCATGCCTGTAGTCCCAGCTACTCGGGAGGCTGAGGCAGGAGGATTGCTTGAGCCCAGGAGTTTGAGGTTGCTGTGAGCTAGGCTGACGCCATGGCACTCACTCTAGCCTGGGCAACAAAGTGAGACAGACTCTGTCTCAAAAAAAAAAAAAAAAAGAAATGGTGGAAGTTGAGCAATTGGGGAGCAGTTATCTCCTAGGTAGATGGCCCCTCAGGCCGTGATAATTCTTCCTCAAATCCTGGCAACCAGACATCCAGAACTTATTCCTGAGGTCCACAGATACATATGGCATTCAAGTCACTGTCACCTTGAAGTCAAACATCTAAATATGCTTAACAAGGAAGTTTTGAGGTATGTAACATCATCTGTTTGGTTACTCAATCAAGGAGGGGAAGAGATGATGTTGAAAATGAATCTCAAGTGTCTAACTAGGAAACCTAGGTGATTGGCAATATAATTAACCAAAAAGAGGGCAATAGAAAAAGGAGGAATCATTATAGGGAAAGGGATCATGTTACATTTTAAACATACTGAATTTGAGGCACTTAAATAAGACATCCATGAGGTATATCTAGTAGGAAGTCAGAAATATGGAAGTAGAGGTCTGGAAGTTATTCTCCCAAGATGCTGAGTAGAAAAAATTAGGGATAGAGAGAAGCTCCTTACCTGTTCCTCACTTATCAGAGTATATAGATAAATAAGAAATGCCATCTTACCTCATAGTTTCAAGGATTAAAACCTCCTCTAAATATGATAAAAGTTTCATTTTCCAATTTGTTTAATTTTTTTCTGCCAGTGTGTATTAAGCTGTATTACAAAGATGAAAGAAGAACAACAGGAATCCATCAATAAATTTGAAATGGATTTTATTGGTGAAGTGGAAAAGCAAAACAAATTGCTAATTAAAATACAGCACCTTCAACAAGATTGTGATGTATCATCCAAGGAATTCAGGGACCTGAAGTTGAACCAGAATATGGATCTACATATGGAGGTATAAATGGATTTAATTAGACTTTAAGTCATTTTAACAAATAGAAAGGGGTCTTCTCATGTGCTTAGAGCCATTTTTATTTAACGTAAGTTAAAGATAGGGTTGCAGAGTGACAACTGCCAAGACACGAAGGCTGCCAAGTAATGGACTAGCCTCCCTACCGACCTCCATAGATAGAGGAAAACAGATTTAACATTAGCAAGTGGGAATTCATGGAACCTGAGAATAAGTTTCCAAACTGCCTTCTAAAACTTCTTTCATCCGTGCTAGGAGTCAGAAACTTTGTATTGCAACAACTCCATGTGGAGTGTGTTACTTTAACCCAAAAATGTGAGGCTGGCATCCAGCTCCTAACATGCATGTTGTATGTAAAAAGCTACATTCAGAAGCACTTCATGAAGCTCGGCATGGTGGCATGCACCTATGATTTCAGCTCCTCTAGAGGCTGAGGTGGGAGGATCACTTGAGTCCAGGAGTTCAAGACCAGCCTGGGCAACATAGGGAGACTCAGGGAAAAAAAAAAAAAAAAAAAGAAGCACTTCATGTATTAAGATAATGAACCGTAGATTTATCATTTTGACAGGTTCTAATTCCAACGGGTAGAATCTATTACATTACCTATACTGGCAAAATTTTATTACAGAAATAACTAGAATAAAGTTTTAAATTAGAATTATATTTCTTAGTTTACTTTAAGACATTAAGAAGAATAAAGGGCCAGTAGATACTTTACTTTTTTATGATATTTGTATCATGTATGATAAAATTTATGTCATATTTGAATAAAAACTTTCCTAATGTTCAAGCCCTTCAATGCTTATTCTTCACTAGGAAATTCTTAAAGATTTCTCAGAAAGTGACTTCCCCAGCATAAAGACTGAATTTCAACAAGTTTTAAGTAATAGGAAAGAAATGATGCAGTTTTTGGAAGAGTGGTTGAATACTCATTGTGATATAGAAAAGCTTAAAAATGGCATCCAGAAAGAAAACGATAGAATTTGTCAAGTGAATTACCTCTTTAACAACAAAGTAATTGTAAGTATTACTTTTTATTATACCACCTCATTCTTGTTATTTGCTTTAATTTTTTTACCTCCTTAAAAGGGGTTAGAGCAACTTAATTTTTTATTTTTTAAAATTTATTTGTATATGCTTTATAAAAATTGGTTTTGTAAAACATGTTCTTCCTCTAATGTATTATGGTTCCTTAAGATAATTAAATGTATCAATTTCTCCTGACAAAGGTAACAAAATATTGATGTGTAATTTTCAGTTTCCACTTGTGGAATCTTGAATCCTCTTACTATTCTCTGTTCCATCTCCTCACAGCTTTTGTAAGAATTGAGCTTTTTCCCCAAGTAGCCTCAGAGATGGTGAGACATGAGTCCACTTCAGGGCTTTGGGCAGCAGCTGCAGTAAAGCCATAGCCAAGCCTGGCCAGCTGTGTTAGTAGGGCCCCATGTGCTAATCCTTGAACACTGAGGTTCAAAAATGTAGTTTGTTTTTTATTAATAAGCTCTATTTTTCAAGAGCAGTTTTCAGTTCACAGCAAAATTGAGCAGAAAGTATGGAGAATTCTGTTACCTCATCTCCACAAGCACACAGTCTCTCCAGCTGTCATCATCCCATACCAGAGTGGAATATTTGGCACAATTGATGAACCAACTGATGAATTGATATTTCATTATCATCCAAAGTCCATAGTTTACATTAGAGTTCACACTTGGTGTTATACATTCTATGAGTTTGGACAAATGTATAATGACATGTATCCATTTTTACAGTTATCATACAGAATAGTTTCACTGCCCTAAAAATCCCTTGTGGGCTCTGCCCATATTCATCATTCTCTTCTCTAACCCCTGGCAAGTGCTAATCTTTTTACTGTCTCCATAGTATTGCCTTTTCCAGGATGTCATCTGTTGGAGTCATACAGTATTTAGCCTTCTCAGATTGGCTTCCTTCACCTAGTAATATGTATTTAAGTTGTCTCCATGTCTTTTCATGGTTTCAGAGTTTATTTGTTTTTAACACTGAATAGTATTTCATTATCTGGATGTACCAATTAACTCATCTCCTGTAGTTTTGGCAATTATGAATATAGCTATTATAAACATATATAGGCATCTATTTGTGTAGACATACATTTTCAACTCATTTGAGTAAATATCAAGGAATGCAATGCTGGATCCAATAGTAAAAGTATGTTTAGTTTTGCAAGAAACTGCCAGACTGTCTTCCAAAGAGGGTATACCATTTTGCATTCCCACCAGCAATGAATATGAGTTCCTGTTGCTCTACATCCTCCCCAGAATTTGGTGTTGTCACTTTTGGATTTGGGCCGCTCTAGTAAGTATGCAGTGATATCCCATTGTTTAATTTGCAAGTCCCTCATGGCATATGAGGTTGAACATCTTTCATATGGGTATTTGCCGCCTGTGTATCTTTTTTGATGAAGTGTCTATTCAGGTCTTTTTCCCATTTTTCAGTCACATTATTAATATTTGCTTCCTTATTATTAAGGTTCAAGAATCCTTTGTATATTTTGAATAACAGTCCTTTATCAGATATGTCTTTTGCAAATATTTTCTCCTACTTTGTGGCTTGTCTTCTCATGCTCTTGGTGCAGTGTTCAAGTGCTGAGGATTTTTGCATCTATCTTCATGAAAGATGTTAGTCTGTAGTTTTCTTGTGTAATGTCATCCTCTGGTTTTGATATTAGGATAATCCTGGCCTCATAGAATGAGTTGGGAGGTATTCCTTCTGTTTCTATTTTCTGGAAGAGATTATAGAGAATGGGTATAATTTTTTCCTTGAATTACTGGAGCATTTGGTAGAATTCACCAGTTAACTCATGTGGGCCTGGTACTTTCTGTTTTAGAAGGCTCTTAATTACTGATTTCATTTTTTTGATAGATGTAGGCCTATTGAGACTGTCGATTTCTTCTGTTGAATATTTGTAGATTGTATCTTTCAAAGAATTGGTCCATTTCATTCATGTTATCAAATTTGTGGCTTAGAATTGTCCATAATATTCCACGAGATCTGTAGTGATGTCTCCTCATCCATTTCTGATATTAGTAATTTGGGTCCTTTCTCTCTTTTTTTCTTAGTTTGCCTACCTAGAGACTTATTTATTTTATTGCACTTTTCAAAGAACCAGTGTTTGGGGTTTTTTATTTTCTCTGTTGATTTCCTGTTTCAATTTCATTGAATTCTGCTTGCTTTAAATTTAATTTGTTGTTCATTTTTAATGTCCTAAAGTTAAAGCCTACTTTATTGATTTAGATCTTTCTTCTTTTCTAATATATGTATTTAATGCTGTAAGTTTTCCTTTAAGCACTGCTTTCACGGATTTTGATAAGTTGTATTTTCATTTTTATTTAGTTCAAAATATTTTTTAATTTCTCTTAATATTTCTCCTCTGAGCTTTATATTATTTAGAAGTATGTTGTTTAATCTCCAAGTATTTGTGGGATTTTCCAGCTATCTTACTGGTTTCTAATGTAATTGCATTGCAGTCTGAGAGCAGACCTGGTATGATTTCTTTTAAGTTTGTTAAAATATGCTTTATGTCCCAGAATGTGCTCTGTCTTGGTAAATGTTCTACATGATTTTGAGCAGAATGTGTAATGTGCTGTTGTTGGATTAAAAAGTAAAGGGCTGGAGAAATTTATACAGCTACTCTCACTTTTTTTGAATAATGTTAGTCTCTATGTGCTTTTATATTTAAAGTGGGTTTCTTGTAGACAACATATAATTGAGTCTTGTTTTTTGATCAGATCTGACAATCTGTCTTTTAATTGGTGTATTTAGGCTATTGACATTTAAGGTGATTATCAATATAGTTGGATTAATATCTACCATATTGTTACCGTTTTCTATTTGTTGCCTTTATTCTTTGTTTCTGTTTTTGTCTTCCACACTTTTTATGCCTTTTATGGTTTTAATTGACTATATTATGATTCCATCTTCTCTCCTTCCTTAGCATATCAAGTATACCTCTTTCTGTACCTTTTCAGTGGTTGCTTTAGAATTTGCAGTATACATTTACAACTAATCCTAGTCTACTTGCAAATAACACTATACCACTTCATGAGTAGTATGAATACCTTATAATAACAAAATATTTCTAATTCCTCCCTCCTATCCCTTGTATCATTGCTTTCGTTCAGTTCACTGATAAGCATGCATATATATGGACTTAGGTAATGAAATACATTGTTGCTATTATTATTTCAAACAAACTTATTTGTTAGCTCAGTTAAGAACTCACTTATTCTGTCTCTAATGCTCTTCCTTTATGTAGATCCAAGTTTCTGACCTACATTATTTTCTTGTCCTCAGCATAACTGCTTTTTAACATGTCTTGCAGGGAGGTCTACTGGCAACAAATTCCTTCAATTTTTGTTTTTCTCAGAAAGTGTTTATATCTTCACTTTTGAAGGATAATTTCACAGGGTCTAGAATTATAGGTTGGTGTGATTTTTCTCTTAACATTTTAATTATTTCACTCTATGCTCTTCTTGATTGCATGGTTTCTGAGAAGTTGGGTGTAATTCTTGGCCTTGCTAAGGTAAGATGTTTCTTCTCCTCTGGCTTCTTTTAAGATTTTTTTTCTTTATCTTTGATTTTTCTGAAGTTTGAATGTAATATGCTTAGATACAGTTTTTTGGGCATTTGTCCTGTTTGGCATTCTCTGAGCTTTCTGCATCTGTGGTTTGGTGTCTGACATTAATTTGGCAGAAATTCTTAGTCATTATTGCTTCAGATATTCCTTCTGTTTCTTCTTTTCTTCTGCTTCTGGTATTCCCATTATGTATATGTTACACCTTCTGTGTTGTCCCAGAGTTCTTGGACATTCTGGATTTTTTTTTTCAGTCTTTTTTCTCTTTGCTTTTTAATTTGGGAGATTTCTGTTGTAATTCTCTCAAACTAATTTTCTTTCCTGAGCCCATCTACTAATGAGCTCATCAAAGGAATTCTTCATTTTTGTTAATAGTATTTTTGATCTCTAGCATTTTTTTTTATTTTTTTTAGAATTTTCATCTCTTTGTTTATATCATCCATCTGTTCTTGCATGTTGTCTGCTCTTTCCATTAAAGCCCCTAAAGCATATTAATCATAGTTTTTTTTTTTAATTCCTGGTGTGATAACTCCTATGTTCTTGCCATTTCTCACTTTGTTTCTGATACTTGTTCAATCTCTTCAAACTGTGTTTTGCCTTTTAGCATGTCTTGTAATTTTTTGTTGGCAGTCAGGCATAATGTGCTAGGTAAAAGGAAGTGCAGTAAATAGGCCTTTAGTAATGCAGTGGTCAGGTGTGGCGGGGGAGCATTCTATCTCCCTATGACTAGCTCTCAGTCTTTTGGTGAGCCTGTGCCCTGGGACCGTAAGCTTCACCAGTGCTTTTCAGTGCCCCCTCCTTAGGTGGAACAAGATGGCTGGATGGGGCTGAAGTAGTGTATTTCCCTCTCCCCACATGGAAGGCGAGTGGTGCCTGGAATTGAGGACTTTTTTTCTTTGCCCCTATGGAAGGTTAGAGGGAGCCAGAGTTGGGTATTTCCCTCCTCCCACATGGAAGGCAAGAGCCACCTAGAACTGGGCATTTCCCCTTCCCCCAGCTATATTAGGCCCTGATCAAAGCCGAGCATGTTAGGGTCTGCTCAATAGTTTTTCCTGAGAACAGGCCTTGTTAAGAAAAACAAAATGGTATGTTTTATTTCAAAATGGTTCCTTTTCTGCTCTCCTGCCAGAATCGGGTACAGTTGTCCACACTGAGCCTCCAGCAGTTCATCAATTACAGTTCAGGTTTTCCTACCTCTTAATTGATTCCTGCAAATGTTTCTGTGATTCTCTGTATCTGCCTCTCTGTCTCTCCAATTTTGGGGGCAGCCCTTTGTTCTGTGACCGCACTTCTCTGATGGATCTATATTGAGTTGTTGAGAGTTTTCAGTATTTTCCTTTTTATTTGCTGTTAGCATAGACTGGCAACTTCTAAGCTCCTGACATGCTATACCAGAAACTGCAAAGTTGTGATTTTTATCATTGTTCCCAAGATGGTTGGTTGGTCCTAATTTACTAATTCATAAGAACCAACATTGCCTAAGCCCAGTTTGTTGACTTGTTTTACTTTTCGGTAATAGGTATATTCATTCTGCTTCCTGAAGTAATCTCCATATATTTGGTAAAATGTGTAGTATTCAAACAGTTGCTTGTTTATATGAAATTGGAGCAGTGGGTCTTCCCATGCATAGTTCATCCCATTTGTAGAATAGCCAGAGTTAACAAAATAGTAATTGAACTCTTTAAGGAAAAAAGAAAAAAATCACAATCAATAGAGAAAGGCACAAAACCAGTGTTTGGATCACATAAACTCTATGTAATTTGGTGTTTTTCATTTAATATTGAGGGCCCAGCTGCAATTAGAAAGTAGGGATTTCTACTGTGCAGACCAGCATGGATATGTGACTTCTTCCAGCGCCATAAGAGTAGGAATTGATACAGTGTGAGGTCAGTAGTCCAGAGCCAAGGAGAGTCCAGGATACCAGAAATACAACTAACCTAAAATCCAAACCTGGTAGAATGACCACAAAGCCACAAAGAAGTTGTAGATGATAACACAAAGTACATTCCATAGGAATTAGGAAGTAAAAAAGATATAAATAATTTTAGAGTGAGTTAGCCTTCAGTATAAAAGAAAGTATAGATTGACTCTTATTCCTTGCACAGAAATACAAGATTTCCAGATTAATTACCAAAAGTCAGTGAGTTATTTTCCATATTAACACTGAGGTTTGGAATGAAGTAGGAAAATAGATAATTGTTAAGTTTCTATGTGTGCTTTGCTATATGATGTCAGTTAATGTTTCATTATCAGACATAGCATATATAATGATTTTAATCCGCATCATTCTTCAGTTTCTCTTTATATGTGAATATAAATCTAATAAAGTGAGATTATCATCTTGCAGATCAACATGAATCCTCTCCAGTCCTTATTTTCATTCCTGTCATCCACTTCCAACATCTCAAATCTCAGTGACTGATGCAAACCACAAAGAATGTTCACAGTCTTTTAAAACATTGTTCTAAATAATAAATTTCACCACATACATTGTCCTAGAATTCTAATTTTTTTCTTGGGGTTTTTTATATGTACAGTAGTGCCCCCCACCTTACTCATTCCAAAATCTCCAGTGGGTGCCTGAAACCCTCCATGTCGGTAGTATTTTTTTTTTTTTTTTTTTTTGAGACAGAGTCTCACTCTGTTGCCCAGGCTAGAGTGAGTGCCGTGGCGTCAGCCTAGCTCACAGCAACCTCAAACTCCTGAGCTCAAGCGATCCTCCTGTCTCAGCCTCCCGAGTAGCTGGGACTACAGGCATGTGCCACCATGCCCGGCTAATTTTTTCTATATATATTTTTAGCTGTCCATATAATTTCTTTCTATTTTTTTAGTAGAGATGGGGTCTCACTCTTGCTCAGGCTGGTCTCGAACTCCTGAGCTCAAACGATCCACCCACCTCGGCCTCCCAGAGTGCTAGGATTACAGGCGTGAGCCACCGCGCCCGGCCCATGTCGGTAGTATTGAACCCTATATATTCTGTTTTTCCTATGCATACATACCTATGATAAAGCTTAATTTATAAACTAGGTACCATAAGAGATTACTAATTATAACTAATGATAAAATAGAACAATTATAACAATACACTATAGTAAAAGTTATATGAATGTGTTGAGCCTAAGAATAGTGAGTTTTAGAAATGCTCCCTGTATTTTTTGAGACAAGATTTGATTTCAGAAGTCAAATAAGGCTTTGCCTTAAAGAAAAAATAAATGTGTTAGTTCAAAAGCTGCCTCGCCTCAGGAGGGTGTCTCATTGGTCAGTGACAGCTGCATTTCAAAGAGACAGCTGTAAGCTGGGCCTATGGTTCTCCCCTGTTTTGAAAGACAAGGCGGGCCTCATCTAGAGCCATAGATTGCCAGAGCTGATCATCAAAGGCCACTGGAGATGAGAGCTGATCAAATAGATAAGCTAATGCCCAAGCCAGGCCCAGACGGAACCATGTGGTTAAAGTAATTAGCACAAGGCACAGCTCTTGTTGACTTCTGAGATCATCTCTGCCTCCAAAAACACAATTACTGGAGCCAAGATGTCTCTGTTTTTTGCTAAAGTAATAGCCTTATCATAAAACTTAGAAGTTTGCCCTAAGAAGATTTTGTAACTCATTGTTCACCTAGATAGAGTTAAAGGATCTGCAGTAGCCTTTTAGAAGACTTTGACCCTAAACCAAACTGCCTGTTACTATGTAAATCCCATTGCCCTTGACAACCTAAGCATGTATCTGCCCTGTAAATACCCATGTAAAAAGTTCAGTCTTTGTTATATCTCCGCGGGAGAGATATATACCTTCCGGATAGCCTCCCTTTGTGTATTTTCATAAACCTTTACTTTATAAACTATATCTTTGGCTCTGTGTATTATTATTTTTTATTTCTGTTTCCTATTATTTTTTCATCCTTTGTGACAACCCCTGCCTGAGAGACCCCACTGGAAAAAAAACCTCTTTGCGGGGAGCGTAGCTAACTCCCCACATGAATGTGGTGTGTCTCTCTCAAGATAGCTTATTGTACTATACTCATCCTTCTTGTGATGATATACGACGATACAATTCTACGTGATAAGATGAAGTGAAGTGAACCATGTAGGCACTGTGATCTAGCAGGCTAACATTGATCTTCTGTATTCCTGATTCTGTATAACCATCCCTTACCTAGAGTAAATGGCTCGATGTCACTTGCTTTAGGGGGATCCCTTGCTGAAGTCTTTGTATAGGCTCAACACTTTCTGGTGCAGCATTTTGTCATTAATTGGAACACTTTTCTGTTGATGTCTTCCACCCACAAATGTAAGGCTTTTTCCATCTTAACTGAGCACTGTCATGCACTGGGGCTGTAAATTTTGCAGATTGGAGATGCAATAGCAAAACCAGCATGAATTTTCTTTCCTTCTTTACAATTTCATGGGAAGATTTGTTTTTACCATAGATATTAGCACCCCCAGCATATGATTTTTTTCTTATTAAGTTGAGGACTTTCACCTTTTCACTTAAAGGAAGCACTTGACAGCTCCTCTTGGTATATCTGAATTTTTAGCATTACTACTCTTGCATTTTAGGGACATTGTTAAGTAAAATAAGAGTTACTTGGGGCTTAGCATGGTGGCTCATGCCTGTAATCCTAGCACTCTGGGAGGCCGAGGTGGGCGGATTGTTTGAGCTCAGGAGCTTGAGACCAGCCTGAGCAAGAGCAAGACCCCTTCTCTACCAAAAAAAGAGAAAGAAATTAGCTGGACAGCTAAAAATATATAGAAAAAATTAGCCAGGCATGGTGGCGCATGCCTGTAGTCCCAGCTCTTCGGGAGGCTGAGGCAGTAGGATCGCTTGAGCCCAGGAGTTTGAGGTTGCTGTGAGCCAGGCTGACGCCACGGCACTCTAGCCTGGGCAATAGAGTGAGACTCTGTTTCAAAAAAAAAAAAAAAAAAGATGAAAAAAGAATATGGAGAAATTGAAACCCTCACACATTGCTAGTGTGAATGTTAAATGATGCAGCCACTTTGGAAAACAGTTTGGCAGTTTCTTAGACAGTTAAACACAAACTTACCTCACAACCCAGTAACTCTACTCCTAGATATCTACCCAAGAGGAAAAACTAATGTCCACACAAAGACTGGTGCGTGAATGCTCATAGCAGCATTATTCATAATAAACATGCAAATGTCCAAGAACTGGTGAAGGAATGAGCAAAATGTGCCATATCCATGCAATGGAATACTACTTGGCAATAAAAAGGAGCAAGCCACTTAAACACATTACAACATGGATGAGCCTCAACAACATTATGCTCAGTGACAGAAGCTAGACACAAAAGACCACACATTTGTATGATCCCATTTATATGGAATTTCCAAAAAAGGCAAATCCATGGAGACAGAAAGCAGATCAGTGGTTGCCGGGGCTAGGGTAGGAATGAGGATCAACTGTAAATGATTCCAAAGGAAAAATAGTCTAAAATGGGATTGTAGTGATAGTTGCACAACTCTATAAATTTACTGAAAATTGTTGAACACTTACAAAGGATACATTTTATGAAATTACATGTCAGTAAAGCTGTTAACAAAACAAAACAAGCAAACTTGTTAGGCATTGTTTTATTTACTTATTTATTTATTTAGTTTTAGAGACAGGGTCTCACTCTTGCTCAGGCTGGTGTCAAATTCCTGACCTCGAGTGATCCTCCCACCGCAGCCTCCCAGAGTGCTAGGATTACAGGCCTGAGCCACCGTGCCCGGCTCCAGAGCTCTTTTCAAAAATGGAAACTTCATACCCATTAAAGAATAACTCCCCATTCCCCCCTCCCTCAGCTCCTGACAACCACCAATTTTCCAAGAATAACGCTACCCGGGGTTCCTCATACAGCAGAATCACACAGTATTTTTTTTTTTGTAACTGGCTCATTTCACTGAGCATAATGTCCTTGAAGTTGGCCTGTGTCAGAAATGCCTTCCCTTTTAAGGCTGGATAATATTGCACGGTATGTATACACAAGCCACATTTTGTTTACCCATTCATCCTCCGTGGACACGTGGGTTGCTTCCACCTTTTGGGTAAGGTGAATATCCTACTATGAACATAGCTGTACAAATATCTCTTCGAGAGCGAGACCCTTGTATTTTTACATTTTTAAAGTATATGAATGTACTACCTATTTGAAAAAAAAAAAAAGAACTAAAATTTAAAAGGATGAAATACAAATAACTAAAACTGAAAGTTGTGCTCTTTCGTCCCACATCCCTTTTGGAGGTTCCTGGGCAGCCCTTGGGGACAAGCGGGTGCGGTCCCCACACCCTTCCTCCCCAGTCCTTGGGGCAGCAGCCGGGCTCTCCTGGGCAGCAGCGGTGCAGGGCAGCCCCGCAGTGCCCTCGCCTGCCCGCAGCCCACCCAGGCCACATTCCTGGGTGACTCAGGGCCCATGCAGCCCAGAAAATCCGCTCCAAGGATAAGGCTGCAGCTCGCCCGGCCGCGTCCTGGGGCCTGCAGCCGCAGGTTTTCCCATTTGGAAACTCCTTAGACGCCTCCGCTTCCAAGGAGCCGGTCTCCTCCCTGGTGCCCCGCAGGCCGGCCAGGAAAGGAAGGCAGGGAAGCCTGGGGACCAAGCGCCCTCTCTATACTGGGACCCCAGGCCTTATGCCCCAAGAAACCGCTCTCCCTTGTCCTCAATTCCAGAATCCTCAAATGCCTGGAAACCAAACTTACAGGATGGCAAAAACTGACCTGACCTGAGACCAAGTTGTAGACTACTTATCCTGCTTAGCAGTGAACACGCATGTTTGCTGCGGAAATGTCCATGTTTACTCATAGGGTGCTGTGCTAGGTCCCCTGGGGGTGCTATAGAACACACAACTCACGCACCAAACTCCTTTCTAATATCTGAAAAGTTCTGACTTCCAGACCACACCTGGGCCCAGGATTTTCAATAAGAGGCTGTGGGTCTGTGTTGTACCCATTTTACAGAGCAGAGTCAAGGCTCAGAGAGGTGAAGTCACAGCTGGGAAGGGCTGGAGTCTGAGCCTGAGTTCCCCTCTCTCTCACCCAGCTGCTGCAAAGCTCTGCCCACCCTCTCTGTCCCACCCCTCTCCCATCCCTCCGCTGAGAAGCTTTCCTAGTCCACCTTAGCCATAGCTATTGTCCTTCTTGACAAATGACCTTTCCTTCTTGGGTCCCAGAGCCAGCCCAGCACCCACTACTTATGGGCACTTGTTGGGTGGCAAGGCATCTTGGTGATTAAGCCCCGACTCAGGGCTCCAATTACAATACCCAGGACGGAGCCTTTGGCCACTTTTCAGCTGTGTGACCTTGGGTAGGTTACTTATCCCTTTGGTGCCTCAGTACCTTCATCTGTAAAGGGTTGTGATAGTTGTACCCCGTCACAGGGTTGGTGTGAAGATTAGAGAGTGTGGCCTGGCACGGGGCCGCCTGGTAAGACTCAGGATACTCACATTGCATGGGACATACTTAGGCTAAAAAATTATTCAATGTTTATCTGAATTTCAAATTGAAGGGGCATCGTTTATCTTTATTTACTTAATATGGCAACTTTAGCCTGGCACAGAGTTCGTGCCCGGTATATGTCAGCTGGCATGTTAATAATTGATGTTGCATGGCATGCCAGGCTTATCATAGTATTGGCATATGCCTAATCGTCCTCCACTGGATTAAAAATGCTTCGAGACAATTCATTCATTCACTTAATTATTTACTGGGTGCCTCCGGCATGCAAGTCACAGTTCTAAGCCTTGGAGATACAGTAGTGAACCAGACCTGGGCCCTGCCTCCAGGGAGCTTCCAGTCTGGCAAGGAAGATGAATATTAAATACCAGTTACCCAAAATGATTAATAATTATTGTTATTGTCCCAGCTGCAATGAGAGTCTATGGGAGCCTCATAATTTCCCAGCTCCTCCCTCACCCCTGCCCCCATGGGTGCCTGGGCAGCGGTGCAGCAGAGTGGGGCTTGGCCAGCATGCTCCTGCTCCCTCTGGAGGAGGGCTGGAGAGTCCAGTGGTGTCCCCAGTGGGGGAGCTGGGCCACTCCAAGCTGCTCACACTCTCTCCCCACCTCCCCTGTGAATGGAGCCAGTTGGCAGGTGGCAGGCGTAGCGGAGGAGAGACCCAGCCTGAGGTCATGGTGGGTCTGGGCTACACCCACGCCCTCATCTTTGGGAACACCTGCCGCTCCAGCAGGCTCTGCGTGGGGGCCAAGAGAAGGGGTTTAGGGAGAAGAGTCTGTGTGGTGATGTCAGGGGAGCAGAGGGCCTTACAGACCAATAAGCCTGACATTTGATAAATGAGGAAACTGAGCACTCAGAAGGGAAGTGACTTCTTTTTTTTTTTTTTTTTTTTTTTTTTTTTTTTTGAGACAGAGTCTCACTCTGTTGCCCAGGCTAGAGTGAGTGCCGTGGCGTCAGCCTAGCTCACAGCAACCTCAAACTCCTGAGCTCAAGCGATCCTCCTGTCTCAGCCTCCCGAGTAGCTGGGACTACAGGCATGCACCACCATGCCCGGCTAATTTTTTCTATATATATTTTTAGCTGTCCATATAATTTCTTTCTATTTTTAGTAGAGATGGGGTCTCGCTCTTGCTCAGGCTGGTCTCGAACTCCTGAGCTCAAACGATCCGCCCACCTCGGCCTCCCAGAGTGCTAGGATTACAGGCGTGAGCCACCCGCCCGGCCGGAAGTGACTTCTGAAAGTCACGGAGATCTTTCCTGGTGTAGCTGCTACCAAAACCCAGGCCAGAGTCCCTCCCCCAACCCCTGGGCACAGTGTTAAAGGAGAGGGATCCTGTGAGTTCATGGCCCTTCTCCCAAACTGGGAATCCCCTCAGGGGGTCCCCTCTCTCCCACATCCCTCAGGCAAGTTTCGGTGTGTTTCAGGCCCCGCCCCTGTGCCCCTGTCTGCCTCTCCCAGCAGCGGGGCCACTGAAGGCCAACCTCAAACATCAGATCAAGCTGGCCTTGAAAGTTTCACTTCCCAAGGGCTGTGGTGGCTGCAATCTGGGTATGGGGATCTGACACCCCCAGGGCCCCTTGCCAGCTCCTCGCAAAGCCTGGCCAGGCTCTCTGAGAGCAGGACCCTGTCCTCCATTCTCCCTGGCCCATGGTGCTATTTCAGGCCTCCAGCCCAGGACAAGGGCGTCTCTGAGCATGCGCACCTGCAGCCCCAGAACCACCCACTGGCCCAGCAGTCCCTGGCCCTCCATATCGTCCACACCGCACAGGGCAGCCCTCTTACCATCCTAGCATGAGTCCTCTCTGGCCCATCCCTGGCCCACAGCCACTGCCTTCAGGAAGCCCTCCTCTCTCCTGGCAGCCTGGCGTCATATGGAGTCCCAGGGCCTAATGTAGACTCTGCCATCGGACATCCTGCGTTCACCTTCTGCTGCTACCTCTCCTAGCTGTTTGGCGGTTCCAAATGTCCACAAGTTATCCGGCACTCCTCCCATCGAGAACCGGGGGCTATGTCTTCTCTCCTTGAAGCTGAGCCAGCCTTATAGAGGACAGTGACAACAGGACATGGCAGAGCAATGCTATGTGATTTCTAAGGTTCGGTCTTAAGGATAGTGCAGCTCCCTTCAAGTTCTCCAGGGACACTCGCCTTCAGAGCCCTAAGCTGCCATGGAAACGGTGCAAGGCCATGTGTAGGTGTCTGGCCCACAATGTCAGCAAGGGTCCCCGCCGACAGCAAGCATCAATTGCAGGAAGTTGAGGAGGCAGTAGGGTGGAGGGTGGTTGCACTTAGAGAGGAAGGGATGAGCCAGAGATGCCATCAGCAGTTCTATGAGCTCCTCGGTCAGGACTCACCAAGTGCTGGGACCCCACTTGGCCCAAATCTGGCTCCATGTTGTCTGGTCTCCAGAGACACATGGGCTCAGGGGGCCAGACAGCCTCTCCCACCTGGGCTCACGGTAACGAGACAGGCCTGGGCCTGGGGGCTGCCCCAGCCCTTGAGCGAGCATCCTCCCTCCCTGGGGCTCCCACCCAGGCGGAGTGCTCTCATGACAGCAGGGTGGCAGCCACGGTGGTGGGTGCTGTAAACCGCACCGGCTCTCTGACTGACTTTGCGTTCCCTCTGTTTCTGTGTCTGGGAGGCAGAGTGTGAGCCCATGAAGGCAGCGATGTTTATCTCGGCTGTAATCTGCTGTAGCCTCAGCACCTACCTGTGCCTGGCATGTAGCAGGGGCTCAAAAACCACTCACCGCACAAATAAATGGACCAAGAGCAGGCTCGCCACCATGGGCCAGGGCAGCTGCGGGGGGCTGAGCTCCCTCCTCTGTGAGCTGGGGGTGTGACACTGCCTACATGCCGGGGGTGTGGCGGGTCACCTGAGGGGGTGGACTCCACATCTAGGGCTTATGCCTAATGTGTCGTAACACTCAGTGGGCCTTGCTGGGCCTGTTACCTTTATCAGTTGTCACAGGCTACTAGGTGAGCAGCCTCCAACCAGAAAGACAAATTCAGGCTTCCTGGTGCCTCTTGGCCCAGGCTCCACGAAGACTCCCAACCTGTGAGCATTGTGACCCTCCAGGCAGACAAGGCACCTCCTTGGGGATCCCATATGCCTGTGCGTGTCCCCACTCCCAGCTCTGGCACACCGATCACTTGGCGGTCTGTGAAATCCCAGGGTTTCAGGACTGGACCTTACCCCCTGCGTTCCAGGGTCTAGCCCCACTCCTGCCCGGGCTGCGGAGTGGACACTGAGGGCACTGAGTTGGTCAGAGCTTCCCCTGACGTCACCTGACACCCGTCCATCTAGCAGACTTTGTCCCAAAACACCACAGTCTCCCTCCCTCCCACGGTAAGGTCCACTGCTCTGTAATAGCCAAGATGGTGACCACAGGGCCAGTTTCTTCCCACCCCTTGCCCCTAGGTGGGAGTCCCACGGCAAGCCTGTCAGGACAAACGAGAAGGTACATTACACGGGTCCCACCTGCACACACGGATAAGGCAGCCTTGGCCCTCTGGGAGGCACCTGCCTGTTCCACGGAAGAGAGACCGCAGGGGGCCTGATGGCTCGTCCAGTGCCCCAGGGTCCCCACCAACCCCCTCGTGGTGGGAGAGTGGTCACTGCGCTGCTGTTAGGTGGCGCCTCTCTGCCCAGGGGAATTCTCTGCAGAGGAGCGGGACTGCGGAGGTGGGCCCACCCCTGCACCCTTCATCCACTCACACCTGGGTCTGAACCGAGTGCTCCAGAGCCGAGGGGGGTGGGGAGACTAGTGCTGCTGGCCTGGAAAGAGCTGGGCAGAAAGCTTCAGTTTGGGAGTTCTAGGCAGTTCTAGAAAAGGTAGTTAACTCATGCTAAATGTTAGTTACCTTCTCACCCCTCGGACCCTCCCACTTTCCCCCGTGTCCTCTGCGACTCACAAGTCCCTCTCCCCGTCCTTCTCTTACCCCACCCCACCCCGCGCTGGCCCGCTGGAAAGTCTGTCTGCCAAGTGTGGCCTCAGCTTGGCCACCTCCCTGTCCAGACTCTCTCTAGGGGCCTTGGGGTTCTCAGGGTACCCCTACTTCCGTGCCCTGGTGGAGACGTCCCAGCAGCCTTTTCCAGAGGAAACACCTCCGGGCCAGCACGTGGAGGTTGGCACCCTCCTCTTCCCTTCTGCAGCTTCCAGACTGTTCCTCATCCTTCCTCCTTCACCCCTTGGCTTCTCTGGACACACACCAGCCAGTGCTGGCACCCAGCACCTCCACCTCCACCTCCAGCCACTCCCCTCGCTGGGGGGACTTTGGCTCTCCTGGCACATGGCATTTGCAATACCCAGATGACAGCATCCTGACCACCTCACCTCCAGACATCACTTCCTCCCCTGCACCCAGCTGCCCACTCCCACGGCCACGCCCCAGAGCTCGTCCTTGTTGCTGACAGCACCGTCCCTGCGTTTGCACCCTGATCACAGCTCTTGCACCTCCAGCTCACTTTCTCTGGGGCCGCTCCTGCTCAAGTTCCACTCTCTCACGGCCACCACGTCCCCTGTCCCCTCCCTCCTTTCCCAACTTGGAGTCCATGGTCTACCATTTTGATTTTTCTCTGGCAACAGCCCCAGCTCTTGTCCCTTTTCATCTTCCCCTGGCGGAACCTCACTGTGGCTGAAGCTGAATGTCCACTGTCTCCACCTGCACCAGGGAAGAGTCAGCAGCTGGGACTCTCCCACGGCCAGGCTGCCTGGGTGCACCTTAACCTCAAACGAAACTTGGCACTGCCTGGAAACTTCCCTTCTCCTGGTGTGGAACTCGACAGAGCTGGATGCGGGGGGAGGGGCCGGGGAGGGGAGGAAGAAAGGATGCAGAAGTTAGACATTTCTCGCTGGAGCCATAGGGTTGCAGTGGTGCCATTTTCTGGAAAGATGGGCAGAAATAGGTTTGGAAGAGAAACCAAGGCTTCTGGAGTTGGTTCTGACAGCTTTATCTCTCACATAGACCTTAAGCCAATGTGGATCTTCCCATCTCTGCTGCCTCCAGCGTGGCCTGGTGATGGTGTGGAGCCGTCACCCAGGACACGCTAGTTCACCTCTGTAGAACTTTTCAGTGGACTCGAATCTTACTGTAGGGACCAGGCGCGGTGGCTCATGCCTGTAATCCTAGGACTGTGGGAGGCCGAGGTGGGAGGATCACTTGAGCTCAGGAGTTCAAGACTAGCCTGAACAAGAGTAAGATCCCATCTCTACTAAAAATAGAAAAATGAGCCAGGCCTGGTGATGCACACCTGTAGTCCCAGCTACTTGGGAGGCTGAGGCAGAAGGATCATTTGAGCCCAGGAGTTTGACGTTGCTGTGAGCTTGGCTGATGCCATGGCACTCTAGCCTGGGCGATGGAGTGAGACTCTGTCTCAAAAAAAAAACTCTCACAGTAGGATGAATCCAAATGTCGACAAGCCTTTCCTAATCTGGCTGCTGGCTTCCTCTTCCATCTCATCCCTTTCTCTCCCCACTTCACCCCATCGAATATTCTAGTTCTCCGGTGACACTCAGGTACTGTCCCTCCGATGCCCGGGTACTGTCCCACGCTGCTGGGCCCTTTGCATTTGCTGCGAGCTCGGCCTGGCGCGTTCCTCCCATGGCTGGAGGTTTCTCCAATGGCACCTTCTTAAAGAGCCCTCCTTGGCCGGGCGCGGTGGCTCACGCCTGTAATCCTAGCACTCTGGGAGGCCGAGGTGGGCGGATCGTTTGAGCTCAGGAGTTCGAGACCAGCCTGAGCAAGAGCGAGACCCCATCTCTACTAAAAATAGAAAGAAATTATATGGACAGCTAAAAATATATATAGAAAAAAATTAGCCGGGCATGGTGGTGCATGCCTGTAGTCCCAGCTACTCAGGAGGCTGAGACAGGAGGATCGCTTGAGCTCAGGAGTTTGAGGTTGCTGTGAGCTAGGCTGACGCCACGGCACTCACTCTAGCCTGGGCAACAGAGTGAGACTCTGTCTCAAAAAAAAAAAAAAGAGCCCCCCGACTGACCAGAATGATGGGCCCAGTCTCTCCCCATAATATCACCCATTTGTTAGGTTTTACACAGAGTTTATCACACTTGCAGACTGCCTTGCTGGTTTGTTTACGAGTTCGTTCTTCCCCACCACATGAGGGCCTTGCTGGCCTTGCCTGCTTTGCATTCCTGGCACCTGGCACATGCCCAGCACTTGATACACATTTACTAAGTGTTTGAGTACGGGAATGGACGGACAGACGGACAGATGGACGATTCCTTTCTGTAGGGCTGCTGTGAGCATAAGGCGTGATACTGGGTGGCAAATCACTCTGGAAATTGGCCTGTGCTGCACATGGTAGGTGTTTTGCCCCAACGCCATACCTTGCACACAGTAGGGGTTCAGTAAGTGCTGATGAATCAACTCGCATCACATGTGGCAGGATATAGGGTGTGAAGGAAGTGTAAACAAAGTGCTGGGGCTGTGGGGTCTCATAATAGGCGGGGTGAGGGAGGCTGAGGGCCTCTCCAGTCTCATCTCTCTGGCCTCAGCCTGTCCACGCCAACCGCAGCCCATCTGCCCCCCACATCCTGCTGCTTCCCACCTCCAGGCCTTTGTTCACCAAGTGCCACCCTTCTGGAATACTGTCAGAAGGGCCACTGCCCACGCAGCCCTCACTACGTAGCTATTACCTGATTTCCCACAGATGCCGACTGAACACCACCTACTCTGCGCCCATCACCGTACCAGCCACTCAGAATCAGAGAGAGCCAAGGACAAGGTGGAGGTCCCTGCCCTCATGGAGCTTACAGTCTAGTGGGACAGAGCAAGCAGTCCAGCAATCAAAACATTAACCTCGGCAGAGCGTGGTGGCTCACACCTGTAATCCTAGCACTCTGGGAGGCCGAGGCAGGAGGATCACTCGAGGTCAGGAGTTCGAGACCAGCCTGAACAAGAGTGAGACCCTGTCTCTACTAAAAATAGAAAGAAATTATCTGGACAGCTAAAAATATATATAGAAAAAAATTAGCCAGGCATTGTGGCACATGCCTGTAGTCCCAGCTACTCGGGAGGCTGAGGCAGGAGGATCGCTTGAGCCCAGGAGTTTGAGGTTGCTGTGAGCTAGGCTGACACCACAGCACTCTAGCCTGGGCAACAGAACAAGAGTCTGTCTCAAAAAAAAAAAAAAAAAGGCTAAGATGGTAAACTTTATGTTATGTATATTTTACCACAATGAAAAAAAATGTAAAGGTACAAAAGTAAATCTCACTCCGGGGAGGCTGAAGCAGGAGGATCGCTCAAGCTCAGGAGTTCGAGACCAGCCTGAGCAAGAGTGAGCTAGAAAAAATTAGTTGGATGTGGTGGTGTGCTACTGTAGTCCCAGCTAAGGGGTCTACAGAAAGAAAGAATAAAAAAGAAACCTGTCCAGATGTCACATGTCACATATAGAAGGTAACTGTAAAGAGTTCGAGACCAGCCTGAGCAAGAGTGAGCTAGAAAAAATTAGTTGGATGTGGTGGTGTGCTACTGTAGTCCCAGCTAAGGGGTCTACAGAAAGAAAGAATAAAAAAGAAACCTGTCCAGATATCACATGTCACATATAGAAGGTAACTGTAAAGTAAATAAAATAAAAATATTAATAAGTCCATGTTATCGTTCCATCTATTAATCACTAAGTGTCTTTCTTTTTGTTGTGTTGTTTTTTCTGCTAGTTGCCTTTCTTGCTGGCCGGCGGCTGTGGCTGGAGTCCTGATTCCTGTAAGGAGAAATTAACGAGGGAAAAAAAGATGTTTCTTTCTCCTCAGTGTAATCAGAGTTAGAAAGAACCAACTTTCTCATCTTGCAATTCTGTGTTAATGGTCACCCCAGGGTGCCCTGGTGCATGGTGTAGGTCCTTGAACCTCCCAGAATCATGTCATGTGCCACTCACTTTGTGAGCCCTACATTTCAGGAAACACAACTGGGACATGGATGCAATGAAGGCTTTAAGTCAGAGTTGACATAACACGACTAACAGTTTAGACAAATCATTCAGGCGGCAATGTGGTCAGCAGCAAAGGCGCAGGCCAGAAACCCAGCTGCCCTGAGGAGAGGAGGTCCAGGTGGGACGTGTGGAGGGTCCAGCCTAGGAGGGACTGGAGTGAGGTGGGGGCGGGAAAGCTCAGAGGTGCAATCCGGGCAACGTAGTGACTGGCTGGTGTGGCGAAAGGAGCCATCTAGGGGGACTCCGGGATTTGTAAATTTGGGGACGAGGAGGAGAGAGGTGGCAAAGACAGGAGAAGGCAGTTGGGGGGGGGGGGTGTTGTGTTTCAAGTGTCCGCAGGACTCAGAGGGAGAGTCGTTCATTCATTTATTCATTCACTCATTTCACAAATATTTTCTGAGTCCGGGCAGGTGCTGGGGGTGCATCGGTCCATCAGACAGACAAGATTCCTGCTGCGATGGAGCTGAATGTTTGCGGGAAAGACAGACACTGGGAAGGGCAGAAAGAGACAAGCAAAGAAGAAGCAGTGGGAGGTATGCGTGGGGCTCCGGGCTCTGGGCTGCGTGGGGGATTTGGGGTCCGGCAGCACAAGTGCGGAAAGTAAAGCTGTCTGGGTGGATGAGCCTGCTGGGGAGGGGGCGGAGTGACCTGAGCAGGGGGGAGGGCAGCCCACCAGCGTCCCTGGGCTGCAGGGGAAGGAATGCCCGCATAGAAAACCGCCACGGAGCAATCAGTGGGGGAGGGGAGCTTCAAAGACAGGACAATTGACAGGGTCATTCATTTATTCAATCAACCTTCACTTGGCCCCTTCTGTGTGCCAGGCTCCGGGCAACAAGAGATGAATGAGAAGTCTCACAGGTGTATGGACCGAAAATTATTAGGCAAGGCCTCATGAGGGAGATTCTCTTAAGAAGCACAGGTAACTTACACGCGGAGGGGACACAGAGGATGGGGATGCGCATTGTTTTAACCCACACACAGCCAGCGCCCAGACCGCGCCCTTCACGAATGCGGATCCGCACAGCCCAGAGCGTTCTGGGGAAGGGGCGGGGGGTGGGGGGGCGTCGGGGAAGGCGTCTTGCAGGGAGGCGGGTGGGAGGGTGTAGAGCACACGCCAGGGGCTGGGGAGAGAAGTGGGCAGGGAAGTGCGGGCAGTCGTTAGGGATGGGAAGGGCGGGCAGAGGCGCCCCGGCGCAGCCCCGTGGCCTGAGCTCAGAGCCACCCTCTGAGGGGCAGTCCCGGCCTGCTGAGGACCGCCCTGTGCCTGACCCCAGCCCAACACTTCCTGGTCCGGGCCTCCCCTTGCTGCCTCCTCCTAGAGTACACATCGGCGTCATCCCGCAGTCTTGGACGCTCAGGGCCGGACTGAAACCTGAGCGCCGGGGTGCAGAGGCCGACAGGACTTCAGGGTTCTCTCGGCCGATGTGCACAGTGGCCCAAAGCTCCCTCTAACCTGCCCTGGCGGTCCCGCTTCGGAATCACCCCTTGGGCAAAAGGCCTCTGGCGCCCCCTCCTGGCAGCTCTGCTTCTAGACTCCCAAACGCTGCTCTGCCGCAGACCCCACCCGCGTGGCCTGAACTCATCCAGGCGGTGCCAGCCGGGCGGGATGCGTGTCCGCCTCGCGCTGTTTACCTGAACACCGGCAGCCTCCTAACTGAGCCCCTTCCTTCGTCCTTCAGCCACCGCTGGGAGAATCTCTGTAAGAGCCTATCTGTGGAACGCTACCGAGCAATACAAGTAACGAACGATCCATCCCCACAGCAACTGGTGTGGGTCTTAGGGCCCTACGCTGACTGCAAAAAGCCAATCTCAAACATACCGCGTGATTCCACCTATTAACATCTCAAAATGAAACATTTATAGTGATGGAGAACGACAGGGTTGCCAGGGATGAGGGAAGGAGAAGGAGGATGTGACTATAAGGGGAAACGTCAGGAATTTCTTCTGCAGACTGTTGCTGGGTGGAGGATGGAACGGGGCGAGAAGCCCTTTCAGAGGCTGCTGTGCTCACCCAGATGAGAGAGAACAGGGGAGGGTGGAAGAGGCAGATCTGGAACATGTTTAGAAGGTAGAAGATGGGAACTTGGGGACTGGAGGTGCCATCCTCAGAAATAGGGAAAAGAGCTGGTTTGGGAGTTTCATTGCAGGCGGGTTGCACTTGGGGTTTCTGGCAGCCATCCACGTGGCGGTGTCCTGCAAGCAGGTGGACTTTGCACATGGGACTCAGGAGAGAGAGGTTTGCATTGGTGATAGAGATTTGGGTGACACGTGCAGGCATGGTGGCTGAGTGCCCACAGTGGAAGGCATGAGGGCCCTCAGGGAGGGCACAACCTGGGGCCCATCACCATTTACAGGGCGGGCAGAAGAGGGGGAGCTGAGGAAGGGAGGGGTGGAGTGATGGGGAGGACCCGGGTTGCCTGGGGCAAAGGCGCGGTGTGTCTCAGGGAGGACAGCGGGCTGTTCATGTGTCCACCGGACTTAGCAATCAGGCGGGCACCAGGGCCTTTTCAAGAGTGGCTGCAGGGACATACTCCAGGCTGCAAGAGGACTTAGGGGCACCTGCTAGGAGGCTGTAGGCTTGAGGACAGGCCCCTGTGCCAGCTTATCAGCTGTGCCACTGTCACTCCTTTTTATGTCCCTTCCCCAACCAGACAGAGCCTCAAAAGGGCTGATACTGTTTCTATATGTCTTCGTGTCCCCGGACAAAGTCCAGTTCCTTCAAAACATCTTGGCAGTGCACCTACAGTGCCTACCACACGCTGTGCTCAGTGTTGAGGACGTCTGCTGTGTCTCAGACTTTGGTGGGGCACACAGTAGGTCCTCAGACTGTGCAAACAAAGCTCTGGGCCAGCCATGCCAGCAACCTGCCAGTGACCTCAGGCGAATTCTGACGTTGTCTCTCTAGGAGTTTTCTCATTAGCAATGGGTGATTCCTGAAAGACAGAGATCAGCTTTGATTTCTGAGTGATTTCTGAAGCTCTTCCTTGTGAAAAAATGTGACGATTCTAGGACTTCTCAGCCTGCTGCTACATTATTTGCCCATGAGGTCTTGGCAGAGTCAGAAGCCTGGGGCGGGGGTGGGGAGCAGACACTTCCCAAGACCTCTCTGCCCAAGGATCCTCCAGCTTGTTGTCCCGGTGACCCAAAGCTCTCGGCCACATGCCCCACATGCTCTGTCCCCTGCCAGCTCTCTGGCCTCAGCTGGTGCCCATGCCCACTGGCTTTCTGGGCTCCAGTCATGAGGGTCTTCTCTCAGACCTTGTTCTCCCCACAAGCCTTTCTGCCCCAGAGCCTTCGCACATGCTGTTCCCTCTGACTAGACACCCTTCCCTTAACCCCTGGTCTGGTTGACTCTTCATTCTTTACTGCTTCACTCAAATTGGCTTCTGCAGAGGCATCTCGGATCCCTGGACAACAGTCACCGCCTTGACATATCTTCAGAGCACCCTGTGCTTCTCCCAGCTCTTGTGCAGTGGTTGAGCAAGTCATCAGTTGCTCAAGGTCTGTCCAGTTCCGCCCTTAGACTCGGGTGCGGGGTGTCCCTGCCATGGGTCCCCTGCTTGGTAAGACTCCAGTCCAGACCTTCTCTGTCTGCAGCTCCCCTCACAGGATAAGGAATCTGTGGGGCCCTCTTGAAGGCCAGATCCTCCCCTTTAGACCACACTCCCAATACGAGGGACTCCAGAATGTCCCTCAAGGGTGGACTGTGTCACCGGTGGGGTAGCCAAGTGGCAGCGGGTTGCAGGAGGTATGGGCAGCTTGCACACAGGGCCTAGAGTGTCCACACGTGTGCATGGGAACCTCTCCTTGGGCCAAGATGGCTGGGGGTGGGAAGACAAGCGGGCAGGCTGAGGGCCAGGCCAGCTCTTCTCATGCCCACGTTGGGGCAGGGAACTCGGAAGTCACAGAAGTTTTAATTTAGAACCTGGTCTTCCAGGTCACTATCAAAGCATTTCTCAGAGTAGGGAAATAGAACATATTTTATTTAACAGTTGTTAGCTTGATTTATAACTTCCAAATGTCCAGACATATGGTGCGAGGCCTCTGTGTATACTCTTGCCCTGGCCCCGCTGGCACTGGGGTGGGCATGGGTGTGGGTCAGCCCCACCCACTGGATTATAAGCTCCACCAGGGCAGGCAGTGTGTGCAGTCCCTGGCCCAGGACACAGTGCGTGGCACAGAAGAGCAGACAATAAATATTGGCTGTGAGTAACAAGAAGATAGGCCAAGTAAAATACTTGGTGTGGTACCAATGTCCAATAAATAGTAGCTGTCATTTTTTGAAAAAATGAACAGGTGGGTAGGGCAGGGGGCCAAGATCTGTAAACTGAGGTAGCTCGTGTCTGAGGAGGGAGGGGCTGCAGACCCCAGGGTTCACACTTCCTATCCTGGGGTTGTGTCCTCCTTTGCCCCACCCCGCAGCCTCTCCCAACTCTTCAGGTTAGGTGGGCACCAGGCAGGGATACTTGACAGCTAGAGGGCCCCCACCCCACCCCCCGGCTGTGCTCTAGTGTGAGAGGAGCCTTTTCTGGGGAGTCAGATCCTCTACTGGGCCCTGAAGAAATCGCTTTGCCTCTGCAAGCCTCAGTCTCCTCATCTGTAAAATGGGACGGTGTGTGGAAACGGTGCACGTCAAGTGGCAGGTTCAGAGTGCACGTTTAGCCAACATGAAGAACCCTTGCGCAGAACACCAGCGGGTCAGGGAGGGCAGGAGCATGGAGCCACCGGAACAGGAAAGCAGGTGAAACTGGGCCACAGCCAGCCTGCCGGCGGGCCCGCGGCAGCATCATCCCTGAGGCCTGAGGAGGGGAGGTCCGGCTGCCCACGCTGGAGGCTGCGTCAGTCCTGTTTGGGCAGCGGGGCAGTTGTCTTAGCTGCTTCACGGTCTGCACAGGGCTGAGACACACGGGGTCTTGGTGAAGGACCTCATTCAGGGGAAGGCCTGAAGAAGCCGGGAAGCCCCCTCACCAAATTCCTCCTCCCAGGATGGTCTCTCCCAGAACACTCAGCCGCACACTGTCGCATGCGCACAGGGGGCGACACTGTGATACAAAGCAGAACCCAATTAACCCCAAACAGGACATGCCTCAGAAAAAAATCACATTTTGTGAACTGCCACCAGGGGTCACCATAGCCTCAGAACCGAGAGGTGAGGACGTCACAACCGCCTGCAGACGCGGAGGAGGCGGAGAGTCTCCTGAAGTCCAGCTGGGTGGCCTCCAGCCGCCCCCAGTCGCAGGTCCGCAGTCATTGCGGCGGAAGATATCCGAGATTGCGGCAGGATGCGCCCCACCGTCTGGTTCTGGAACACCATGGTCATGGGCATGCTGGTCGCTTCTGTCTCCCGCCGTAGCAGCGTGGGCCCGAACACGATGGCCAAGCTCTGCACCGACATGCGTTTCTGCTTGCCGTGCTCGATCACCCTGCTGTCGGGCGGGTGGAATCAGGGCTCAGAGCTGGGGGGAGACGTGGAGGGGGTCCTGCCAGGACCCGCCACCCCATTCCCACCCACCCGCCCGGCTCACCAGTACAGGTGCTGGAAGAGCAGCCGCAGCGTGTTGCGGTTGGGGGCGGGCAGGGAATCCATCAGGTCAGGCACACAGCGGCTACGCTGGGCCTGGTCGTGCAACTCAAGCAAGGGAAGGATCAGAGGGAGGGAGTCAGACAGGGAGGGAGGAGGAGGAGGGTGGGCTCTGCGAGGGGAGCGGGGTCAGCAAGCGTGCTGGCACAGAGCCTGGCCAAGGCGGTGGCCCTAGGCAGGAGAGTTCCACTCCTGCCCCATCCACCCCACCTCCGGCAGGTGCTCACTGATGGCCGTGATGAACTGGCGGAAGTGTGAGAAGGGGAAGACGGGCTCAGGCAACTCCCGAAAGAAGAGCTTCGGCGCCCCCGTGATAAGGTGCATGTCCTCCCAGCGTCAGCGTCGGTCTCCCAGGTCGAGACGCTCATCTGCAGCGGAGGAAGGGAGGTCAGGGCCCCTTAGCGCCTTCAGGCCCCGGGGGGAGGCATGGGGCCCGGCCTCACCGTGGTCCACCTTATAGCGCAGCTTCTGGATAGTGGCCAGGTTTCCACTGATGCGGTACAGCCTGTCCATGTCCAGCCCTGGGATGGAGGGAGGCGCGGACCCGGGTTGGGAGGGGTGGGGCTGAAGCCCCTGCTGTGATTCTTACTCAAGGCCTCCTGTTCTTTCCCCACTCAACCCTGCGCCCACCCAGGGGTCTCCATCCTGCAGTCCCGGCAGGAGGCCCAGCCCAGCCCACCCCACGTACCGCGCACCGCGACCCACCGGGGCACGAAGCGCAGCACCCGGCTCCGCTGCCCCTGGCGCAGCGCGGCCAGCACGCGGCTGAACCTGGTCTGGGGGACAGGCTCGTCAGCGCCGCCCAGCGGCCGCCGCCCGGCCCTGCGCCACCCGCACGTGCCCTCTGCAAGCCGGTACCTTTGATGTAGCCCTTCTACCGCAGCGACCGCAGCGTGGGCCGCCCGTGCAGAAACTTGCGCTCTCCAGACCCCTGGGGCCCAGGGTGGGCGCACCTGATGTAGGGGAAAGTAGGACCTTCTGAGTTGTCAGTGACATCTGGGTTGTTGCCAGGGCAGGCCCCAGCAGGGCATCGCCACCTGCTGAGAGAGGTCTCTGGGATGCTCCCCATCCCCTGCCCTGCACACACCGGGACTCAGCCGCGTGTCATCCTCTTTCTCCTGCCAGCTTCCCAGGGCTCACTAGACCCGAAGGCCACACTGCCGCTCTCACTTTCCTCCTCCGGGCCAGGGTGGGGGGGGAGGGGGCAAATCTGCAGACTGCAATCACTTAGCTTCAGAGAAGCAGGACCTTGGGCCAGCTGGGGGTCCTTCTGGGGTGGGGCAAGGGACCTGAAATGCCCTCCCAGCAGGCACGGTCCTCAGGCAAAGCAATCTCTCTTCCCTTACCCAGGTTAACTCCCCTCACCTTTACTATGGAACCTCAGCACATTGGCCTCCTTTAGCTGCCTGGAGCCGAACAGGTGTTGGAATCAGTCATCCTGTCCTCCCCTACCCACCTCCCAGTGCCTGGCCCCTCTTCCTGTATTTTCCTCAGCTCCTGTAGTCGTAACCCAGTATGTGGCTCCCAGTTCTGAGCTTCTAATTCCGGCTGGGGCTGGAGTACTGCCAACAAACTGCACCAACATCACCTCTCTGGCTCTGGGTTCCTACCTCTATTAATACAGCCAAAAGCTGCACCCAGTGTTGGCTCATAGGGAATTAAGGGTCAAAAACCCCCAGGTCATTTCCAGGTAAATAGTTGTCAGAGGGGACCTGCCCTATCTCTCCTTATACAATTGATATTTTGAACCTAAGAAATGGGAGACTCTTGAAATCAATACTTTCAAACTTTACCTTCTAGTTTCAGCCTGCCATTCCAGCCTGAAGTTGGTTCCCAGAATATTTACTTTTCCTCCTGCCTCCCTGAAAATGGGAAATTCCTCTAGGGTGAGCCCCCACTGCACGTGGAGAGGGTGCCTGCAGGGCCACCCCCGGGCTGGATTCACAGATGACAGAGGCAGTTGCTTTAGCATCCTGCCATCCCAGCCATGCAGGGGGCACTGCATTTGCAGGGAGTGGCGCTTGCCCACTGGTGCCATGGAGCTCCCTGTGTCCCACAGTGGGCACAGCTGCCCTGTATAACAGCTGGCCACCCCTCCCTAGTGGCCCTAGAGACCCCAGGCCCTGCCTACCAGCTCCTGGATGCCCTGGGCAATGGCCTTGTGCCAGGTGTTGATGATGGCCTGAGTCATGCTGGATCAGGTACTCTGAGCCATTGCGACTCTGTAGCTAGAGGGACACAAATCACTGGGTCATCTCTGGTTCCCTGAGTCTGCCCTGGGTGTTGGCACCGAGGGAGGTGGGTACAGAGATGGAGGTGACCTGTCCCCTACCCCCAGGAACTCAGAGCCTAATGGAACCAAGGGCTTCCCCCGCACTTAAAGCAGTGGGTGACAGCTTCTCTGTGTTCCAGATGACCAAACCAAGGCTCAGTGAGTTTTAGCAGCTTCCTCATGGGCACATAGCTAGTGGCAGTGGAGCGCAGATCTGCATGGCTCAGCTGTCGGGGAAACTTCCCCTGCCCCAACCCACCTCCACATGAGCCCCCGCAGGACGTGGCAGCCCTCACCCAGAGCACTGGCCTGCAGAAATCTAAGGAAGGGAAGCTTCCTGAGGGACAGCCTCGGCCACTGGAACTGACAGGGAAGGAGATCTGGGGAGAGAGGATTTGAAAGCGGATCCCAGAGAAAGCAAGTGTCCCCTGCGCCCCTCCCATATGCTCACTGAGGACCTAGAGTGCTGCCCTCCTTTAGCAGCCAGGAGTCCCCACCCTCTCTCACCCCCCAGCCTGGGCAGCGCATTCCCTTTCAGCCCACTTCACCGAGATGCAGAAATCCGAGAAGCAGAAATTAAACAAAATGCCAGAAGAAAACTGGCTACAACAGGCCTGAAGCTCCAAGCCCTTTCTGAGTGGATGGATCCTCCGTAGCCTCTGGCTCTGAGGACCAAGTTCAGGGTTAATGTCAATGTTGGGCAGTGGCAGCCCCCGCCAACCCTGCCCTTTAGGTCCAGTGGGAGAGGCAGCAGAAACTGTCTCCAACAAGGAACAACTTCTAGCATCAGAGAGGACTGTCTTTCGGCTGCCCTTTTAAACTCATACATAAATACTATTAATATTTAAACTGCTTTAAAAATGAAGAAAAAAAGAAAAACGCATGTTCCACCCCTCCACCTCCCTTGCAAAGACTAGAGACCCTTGAGCGGCGACCAGCACAGCCCCACTGTGATCTAAGCAGGCAGGGGCCCTGCTGGGGATGACCCCAGAGAGTGGCCTAATGACACTTCTAAAACAACCTCCATTCTCTGTGGCAGCTCTCTCAAAACATAGTCAGCTCGTATCTGAAAGTTTCATGCAGAAGACAAAGCTGTTCTGCAGATTTGTTCTGGTTAAAAAACAAAATGTGGCCAAGCTACATAGCTACCCAGCAACGTACTGCAGGACACGGCGATCCTGCCGCACGCACAGGCAGGCTGAGGGTACTAGCGGCTCTCGGGGGACTGATACTAATGTTTTCTGTGGCTTTGGGGTGACTAGGAAGACCTGCTGTGGACATCTCCTGGGCCCCACTAACCCGTCTGTCCTTGATGATATAGAATTTGGGGCTGTCTCTTGAGGAACATCCTGGAGTTGCCTACAGGCCACCCGGAGTGGAGAGAGGGTGGCCGCCAGCCCGCCAGGAGGCAGGGGGTTCCTTGACCTCCACTCAGGACTGTCAGCCTCCCCTTGGCCTGAGCAGCTTCCAAGAGCACCGTCTGCCTCCTGCTCCTGGCCAGCACAGACAGCTCAGAAAGTCCTGCTCCGACACTTTCATCAAAAGCCCACAGATGACCTTCATAAGAGAACTGCTGAAAGGCTGTCCCTCAAGGTCAGAGAAGGCACATGGCTAGCAAATGTGATGTCCTTCCTCCACGTGACACTATAGCAGACATTGCTAGTTGATCACAGAATCCTACCCTGCCAAGCCTGGAGAAAGCTCCAGAATTCTCAAGGTAGCTCCAGATCAGAGTAGCTCATGAGACGAAACCAGTTTTCCAACTCTGCTCTGTAGATATCCTGGTTCTAGAACTGAATGAACCTTGGTGAATCATCAGAAAGCTACACACTCGGGCTCCTTGCAGAATGGCTTTTTCTCAGCCGAGGTACAAGGTTATGCTTTTGGCTATCATCACCATATGGTACCCAACAGCCCTGAGACTCCTAACTAAACCTCCGGGGAGCTCTTTTGCAGGCGCTGGCCTCATGCCTCTAGATCCCATGTTTGTGGAGCTACACACTAGACATTTTTTAAGAGCTAAGGTTTAGGCTCGGTGCAGTGACTCACGTCTGTAATCCCAGCACTTTGAGAGGCTGAGGCCGGAGGATTGCTTGAGGCCAGGAGTTTGAGACCAGCTGGGACAACAAAGCAAGACTCTGTCTCTACAAAAAAATTTTTAAAAATTGGCCAAGCATGGTGGTGTGATGGTGGTGTGTGCCTGTAGTCCCAGCTACTCGGGAGGCTGAGGCAGCAGGATTGCTTGAGCCCAGGAGTTTGAGGTTGCTGTGAGCTATGATTATGCCATGGCACTCTAGCCTTGGTGACAGAGTGAGACTCCAACTCCAAAAAATAGAAAAAGAAAAGAAAAAGAAAAATGAGACAGCACGTGAACAGTGAAGGGCGTGCCGTGGGAGGACCCTCGCCTGCTGGGGGAGCCTGGCAGCCCGTCCACCGCCCTGGCTTACCCACTGGGGACCCAGTCCAGTGGGAAGCTGGGCTCTGGCCCAGGGGCAGGATGGGGACCCGGGGAGAAAGAGCAGGTTGCCCAGCCCGTCAGAGTAAGCACCAGGGCCAGGGAGCTTCCTGCCTCAGGTTGGGATGCTGCCACCATTCTAGCGGCCACTATTCTAGGCACACAGGGTCCCATCTCCCAGAGGCCTCTACTTCTCACTACCCTCCAGGGCAAGGACGAGTAACTCAGCTCCTGGGGAGGGAACAACAGAATCCATGGCCTTGAGCCCTGAGAATTCCAGCCCCAGCTCTTCCCAGGTGCTCCTCCTTGGGGCTCGCCTACAGTGAGGGTCCCTGGACATCAGTACACCCCTTCCCTCCTTCTGGATTTGCCTTTGGGGACCCAGGAGAGAGAGGCCCCCTTCAGCTCCACCATGTACTCAGGGGTGCAGAACCTGGAAGGCTGCCTCTGTGGGACAGGGAGGAAGGGTGGGCAGGGTCACAGGGAGCCCTCAGCTCCGAGGGGCCTGCTACCACACTGTGGCTGTAGGGACAGGATGGGGTTGCTGGGTGAAAGGGACCCAAGGGTTCCTGGAACCCAGAGATCCTGCTGGCTGGCTTGTCCCTTGCTGCCTGTCCACCCAGGAGACAGACGGAAGGAGCAGAGCCCTGTCCCTGTGAGCAGGTGTGTCCAGCCCCAGCCTCCCCGCCCTCCAGCCTCGAGCTGCCCATCCTCAAGGACTGCTCCCCATCCCCTAGTGGCTGAAACTGCTTGTCCTGGGGTGAACCTGCTGTCGTCACCTGCTCCCTGCCAAGGCCCAGCTCCTTGGACACTCACGGACCGCTGTCTCAGACCTGGTCTGTTCTAAGCCAGACAGATCTGCTGGGGGGGTCCCTGGCCTGGGGGCCTGGGCCTCCCCAGGCCAACTGCAGTCGGGGTCTGTGAGTCCTTGAAGAACGTCAGGACACCACCCTCCAGACCGGCCAGGAGGCGCTCCAGTGCTGCCCCCTAGATGGGGGTGGGGAAGCGGCGGGTGGGCAGGACTTAGATTCGGGCCTAGGCTGAAGCCCCCCTCCTAGCCCCAGGACCAGGGCACCCGACTGTGAGGGGTGGACTCCCAAATCTAACACTGGTAGCCAGGTGACCTTGGGCAAGTCACTTTAAGCTCTCAGTGCCTCAGTTTCCTCACAGGCCCTCTCATGAGGTCACTATGAGGATTAATAAGAGCCTGGCATGTGGGGAGTGAACTTCATCTTTAAGGCCCACCCTGCCCTGGTCTAGGCGCAGAGGGGCTCTCCCCGGAGCCGCTTTCCCTTGTCCACTGTCCTGGTGCGATGCGGCACCCCTGCCTTGTCCAGTGTCCTGATCTAAGAGAAGGGGAACGAGCAGGGAGTCCAGAGGGTGAGGCATGGGAGGGCAGAGGCCAGTCTCCCCCTCGGCTGCAACCCCCCACGGGCTGGCTCTGTGTCTCCACTGAACGCTCGGTACCAGCCCAGCCTCCTGGCTGGAGCGGGTGGCGCCTGCTCCCCGGCAGCAGCGGGAGGAGAGATTCCTCCCCACTTCCCAGCCTCACCCACCTCTGGGGGCCAGTGCTGGGGCCACGGGGGAGACAGATGTGTCCCACCCAGTCTTCGCCCCCAGGATCTCCAGAAACTCCCCGTTTCTTCTGTGGTGGTCCTGCCAGGGCCTTCATGCCACCCCCGTTACCTTCTCCTCAGGAGGGCTGGCCTGGGCTGGAGTGTCACTGTCCTGGCTAGATTTGTGCATGCTTCAGGGGGCAGGGACGGAGTCCTGGGGAGGAAGACACTGTCATATATTGTCTCGCCCTCTCTCCCCAGCTGGTTACCTGGGGCAGCTCCCACCGGACGGAGGAGTCGTCTGGGCTGTAGAAGTATTGTTTGTTTCCCGTGCTGGCCCTCCAACCTCACCCGCTGTGGGGAGCAGGAGGATCAGGGCTCCCCACCTCGTGAGAGGAGAGAAAAGGCTCCCTCCAACCGGTGTCCAGGTCAGCAGCAGGAAGCTCGGAGAGGCAGATGCAGGCGACTCCGAGTCTTGGGCTGGCTTAGGGTCTGCGTGGGAGCTGCGGTTCAGAGTGCCAAGGGGAGCTCTAGTGAGGAGAGTAGAGAGGAGCCACCCGCGGCTGTCTGGGTCCATCTGTCCACTGCCCCTACCTGCTCTGGGGTGAAGTGGTTGGTGTAAAGCTTCTGCTTGTCCTGGCTGATGTGACAAGACCAGCCGGGGGGTGTGGTCAAGGGAGAGGTGGGGCTGGGCTCCCCGAGGGAGCCCACGGGGAATAGTCTTCGTCTGGGTAACTGGTCAGCAACTCAGGGTAGTCCGTCTCGGGAATGGGGGGCTGCAGGGACCAGCCCCCCCTTGCCATTGGGTCCCTGGGGCTGGGTGGAGCAGGGGGCGGGGCCAGAGGGATCGCAGATAGCCCCGCCCCTCGCCCTCTGGTTCCTGGGGAGGCCGGGAGCAGTCTCGGGCGCATCCCCTCCCAGGCGTTGTCGCCGGTCAAGGGGCTGCAGAACACCCTGCGGCTCTCCTCATCCCAGCATTGGCTCCACTCAGTCTCGAGGCTCTCGCGGCTGCCCACGGAGGTCGGGGAGGTGGCTGGGTTAGCAGAAACCTCAGCAGTCTCAAAGGGCGACTCCCAGGTGGTCACGCCCGTGTCCGGGTTGTAGTACTAGGGGGCACCCAGTGCTGGTGCCTGTGTGCGTCTCCCACACCGGACTGGGGTGGGGGGCCGCGGCAGCGCCCGGCGAAGTGGCCCGAGGTTGCCTCTCTACGTTGGCGTACACGGGGGTTTGTCCACCTAGGGAAGGAGGAAGGAGACGTGACTTTCAGGGGACCACTGGGGTCACACAGTCCTGACTTGGTCACTTGCCACTTGGGTGACCTTCAGAAAGTCACAATGCCTCCCTGCCCCAGTTTCCCCAGGTAGAAAATGTCTACTCTGCCCATTCCAGAAATTGTAGTGAAGATAGAATGAGGAAATGTTCTTGAAAGTGCTTTTCAAAGTATTTAGTGCTGCAGATGGATGGGACAATTGCATTAATTATATTTATTACCAATAATAAGATATCGATAACCCAGATCTCACAGCTGTGTACTCACAGAGGCAAGTAAGATGTTGGGCAGGAACAAAGAAGTGGCCTGGGTGCTCCCTGGGCCCAGCTCGCATCGCCTTTTACCGACTAATTCCTTTCTCCCTTCCTCCTTTTCAGAGCTGACTTCTCTGCCCCTCACTTAGACACCAGCCCCCTGCTCGGAAGGCCTTCCACACTCCCTTGATGACAGATCCGGTCCTCCTTCAGCCCGACTGGGCTGGGGCTGCGCCGCCTCTGCCACGGCCTCAGTGCCGGGTGTCTCACCTGGCTTCTCGCTCTGCCGCCTGCGAGAGCACGACCAGCTGTAGGTCACCAACTCGCAACCCCTCTCTAGACTCACACATCCAACTGCTGCCGGGTGTCCTTTGTAGGCCTGGGAAGATGTCCAAAATCAAATTGTCTCCCTTTCTCGTGTCAGCATCACCTGTTACTCAGGTAGAATCATCTGTGACTCCTGCCTCCTTAGCGTCATCTGTCGCTGAGCCCTGGGGATCCCGGCGCCTGAACCTTTCAGACCCTACCGCTTCACAGGTCACACGGGTTAGAACAGGGAAACGCTGCCACAAGGAAGCCAGCACACACGACAGACAGGACAGACAGGTACCCCACGGGGCAACTGGTCTGGTCTCTTGACGAGTCAGCGTCAAGGCAAAGGAAAGGGTGGGGGGGTGTTCAAAAGCGATTAAAGAGACAGCCAGAAGCAAGGCACGACCTTGGACTGGATTCTGGTGCAAACAAACCAGGAGAGAGAGAGACTGAGGGAGAGAGAGAGATATGTTAGGACAACGGAGGCAATTTGACTATAGCCCAGGTCTTAGACAACATTCAGGAATGAATGTTAATTTTGTCAGCTATAATAATGGTAGGGTGGTCATGAAAAACAAAACATTACTTTTCAGAAATGCGTGCTGAAGTTTTCAGGTGTGAAATAGGATGTCTAGAATTTATGACTCCTCAGTGGAAAATAAATAAATAAAATTAGCCTATCAGTTATTAAATGAAGCTCGAACAGATCGAATTCTCCTAGTAAAAGAGTCAGCTCAGGTTTTAAAATGCAATGATATGATGTATACAAGAAATACAGTTTAAAAAATGATAATGGTTGAAAATAAAAGGATTTATTTTTAATGTAATATAATGTAAAATAAAGAATGGCAGTATTAAAAATAGAAGGGTAAAATGTAAGATTAAGCACTAAAACACGATAAAGAGAGATGACATGTACTGACAGGAATGCACAATTCATAAAGATAGAATACTCAAAATCTGCACGCTCCCAAAAGCAGCATCGTTAAATATGAAAAGCAAAAACTAATAAAAGCACCAGAAGAACTTTATAGGGAAAATCTGAGAGGGAGGTTCAATAAAACTTCATCAGAATTAGCATAAAAGACAAAAACCAATAAGGATACAAAGGAAGTGAAAGTTTGAATTATACATAATCAATAAACTTAATAAACTTGATTTGATACACAAGGGATCTTTTATCCCTTAAATAGAAAGTGTACATTTTTCCATATCTCTATGAAAAACTTAGAAAAAAAATCATTTACTTGGCCACAAAGAAATTAATAAATTTTAAAAGTATAATATATACAAATCTAGAGAAAACAAATGCTTTTGTAGTAAAATATAAAATGACCAAAATTAACTAGAGAACTAGTAGATACTTGCATAGATCTAATTAACACTGAGAAAAAAATCTGCCACTGAAAAAGCCCCGGGTCCAGAGGGTTTCATGGGAGGGAATCGTAGAAACCTTTAGATTTTACCTCTGGGAACACCTTCCTCCTCCAGGAGGCAGCCCTAGAACTTCCTCTCCCAGCTAGATCCTGCACCCAGCAGACACGCCACCACATCATATCACAACCACAGCATATCGCATTGTCACGTCGTGTCATGTGCTTCCCATGCCCCAGGGCCTGGCACTGACCACCCGTGCAGGCTGACATTTCAGTGCTGATGCCCGTCCCCTCCCACTGCTGGACTCGGTCAGCTCTAGGAAGGGCAGAGAAAATAGGTGCAGAGGGAGGCCGACTGCTGGGGCCCGGGAAGGAGGAGAGGAGGCGGGTGGGCTTGTCAAGGGCCCATCTCAGGAGGCCTGGGGCTGCCGGGAACCAGGGGCTGAGAGGCGAATAATGAGGCCGGGGCTCCAGGGAGATCCCCAGAGGACCATGGGGCCACCTCCCAGCCTGCAGGGGACGGAGGGGCAGGTGGGGAGAGCTCCAGGTGGCCAGAGCTATGTGGGATTGGTGGGAGGACCCAAGAACCTGCTCTCTCACAAGCCAGGTCACAGTCTGGGCAGCAGGGCTCCCGGGCCCTGGGGCAGCAGGTGAGTCATGGGGAGGGAAAGTCAGGCCAGGTGTGTGGAAAGCAGCCAGCAACCCAGGGCTGCCCTAGCTGGGGGGCGGGGAGCTCCCTGGAGTCCCCTCAGCTTGGCTACAGGGCCCCTGCTGTTACCAACCCCACTTTCCAAAGGCCCTTGGCTGGCCCCGAGAGAGGACATGTGGATCTGTCCCGAGGCCAGCTGCTGTATCTCAGACACGGCCACCTCAGGCTTCCCTTGGAGTTTGCCCCAGGAAGTGGAAGCGGGTCTGCGATCCAGAAAGGAGGGGTCACCAGGTGAGTTTTTGGATGGGATAGGGAAGGGCCTGGTGGGGACTCTGGGGGAGGGGGAAGGACAGGAAACCGTGGCCTCCCCCTTCTCCAGGTGAGGGGTCCACTCACAGTTCCTGGAGGAGGGAGGACGAGGGCCCTGGGCTCCTTCCTGTGCAGGCCGCCTGCCCAGGTGGGGTGCCCCCTGGGCTGTTTGTGTAAGAAGTGGCAACTGGGCTGTAACTCTTCCTCCCAGTGGCCAGTGTCCGGCAGCAGGAGCGGGCTCCCAGCCGGCTCTCCTGCCTCTGGGGTGGGACGGTGACCGCACCCAGAAATAAGGACTGTGGTCTCGAAGGAGGGGCCTCAGAGGCTTTCACCAGGCTTCCCTGGCTCCCTGAGTGGCCACCTTGGAGGAGAGGTGTCCACCCAGCTCACCCCCCCTCCTCCATCTCTCCCTCCTCAGAAGCCTTTGCTTCTGCCCTTTCCTGGGATGTCAGATTCTCCTACTGCACCCTCAGCTGCAGAAAGCAAGGTCAGGGTTTGCACTTCATGGCCACAACAGGGCTGGGCACATAGGTGTGTGCAGAAAAGTGAGCACTTGTTTGCCTTTGGCTTGTACTGTTCTTGCTGAGGGTAACAGAGTGGCTAACCCTGAAGGCCACCTGGCTGAAGTAGGGCCCAGAACTGACCTGGACACAGCCACCTCCTGGCTGTGTGACCTTTGGCCAGTCACTAAACCTCTCTGAACCTGTTTGTACTCAGGGCAAATTGGGGTACCTCTGCCTGCCTTCCAAGATGCCGGGAGCTTAACCCTGGGTGCAAGCCTTTGAGTGAGAGCCCACGGGACTGTTAGCTCCTTTGGGACTGTGTCTTATGACGCTTTGGGTCCCCAGTGTGCAGCAGGGTGACCAGCACACACCAGGTGCTCAGGATGTGCTATTTGAGTGAATGGTGAATGACAAGGCTGTAAAAAGCCGTACATGGCAGAGGCTCCTCTCTTCTGGGGGTGCCCTGGGCCTGCCGAGTAGCCTGCCCCAAGCCCTGAGCTGATGCCCTGCAGACAGGCACCCTTCACCCTCCCAAGTGACCCTGGTTGCCTCCCTCCTCACATCCTTGCCTCTCTGTTCTGGGCCCTCCCTCATCTTTTCTCCCAGGATCCCCTCTCAGCAGCCCCCTCCTCCCCATCCTCAGCCTCCCAGTCTCCTGGCTCTTGCCCATCCACTTAAACTTGGGGAAGGCTCCACCCTCGGCCATATAGTGGCTCTGGCCAGTTGTCTACACGCCGTTCTCATCCTCACCTTCGCGCCTGCCTTCAGCAACTGGAGATGCCAGGACCTGGGGAATCGCCTTCCTCCTTGGTTTGGGCTCTTAGATGCTGGCCCTTGGGCAGACTTACAGAGCCCTGGTTCATGGTCAAGGGCTGCCTCCTCGCCCCTCCTCAGCACACACTCTCTGTGCACACTGTCCAAGAGCAAGGCCATTCCCCCACCTCCAGGGCACAGCTCAGAGGGGCAGGCACACTCCCACCGTCACCGGGACAGAGAATGTGCCTGGGAGCGCGCCACCGGGAGCCTGCCCAGAAAGGAAGGGGCGCTGGGGGAAGGAGCGCTGGCATCCAGCCACCTACCCCAGAGAAGCTGCCTGCCTGCTGGCAGAGCCAAGGGGCACACGGCCCCGCCTGCGTCCCCGTCCGCCGGGTGCTGTTCCCCACCCTGGCCACCAGGGGGAGGGCTGCCCCCGAAGAAACCCCGGTGAAGGCTGCGCAGACCCGAAGGGAAGCGCCGAGGGGGACCCCAGGTCGTCTGAGGGGACCGCCCGCTACTGCCCAGCGCTTCCGGCGCCCCGCCCCATTTAAGGGTCGCCACAACCCTGATCCTTAGGTACAGTGCTTACGCTCGGGGACACTGGGCTGGGGCAGTTAGGTGGCTCAGCAGCAGCTGGCAGGGCACCCAGCGGAGTCAAATCCGAGCCTCTGACCCTCCCTTTGGGCTGAGGAACAAACCGAGACCCCGACAGGAAGTGAGCCCCCCAGAAGTGAACCGCCCGTGGGAAATCACGCCCCTGGCGAAGGGGTCAGACGGTTTCTGCGCATCTTGTTTTCCTCAGGGCGCCCCTCCCTGAAAAGTTGCTAAAGTCCGAGATGTCAGGGCCCCCGGAAGGATTCTGAGGATGTAAGAGTGTTTTTAAAACGTGCTCTATTTTCAATTTCCCAAATTAACACAACTGGACTCGGAAGAGAGAACCGCCCCCCCTCCTCACCCGTACCATAACTGGCCTTCTTACCAAAACAAACTCATCGAGAGGTTTTTGGTTTTGGTTTTTTTCAAAAAAAAAAAAAAAGAAAGAAAGAAAGAAAAGAAAGAAAGAGAGAAACTGAAATGTTGGAAACAGCCCAAAAGGGAAATGGATGCCTGCCATTCACATCCATCTCGTCTGAACCCCCAAGCTCCAGGGAGGGAGGCGAGGCCGCTGGAGCCAGTGCAGGCCCGCAAGCCCCAGCCCACGTCCAGGTGGGTTTCGGACTACAGATCGGCTGCAGGACAGCACACACCCGCCAGAGGTTACATAACCTCCCGGCAGGGCTCGGGCTGCACCTTGCGATTAAGCTTAGTTGCATTTCTGCAGCAAAACATGAATATTCATGCCAAGTGTGATAAAGACTGTCAACATCCTCATATTGGTTCAAATGAAATTTTGTCACCGGGTGAATTACAAAATCCTTTGGGCTTCCAGGGAGCTTTGGCACTTGGGAATTGCAGAGAAGGGATTGTGAGCCTGTACCTCTCTCATTTTGGGTTTGGGGCAAGTGAGTTCGCCCGAAGTCAGTGAACACAGTGGCGGGCGTCTAGCGGGACGCTAAGCTGAGCAGGTCTCCTCGCACCCTGGCTCCATGCAGGCGCGGCCACCCGCCCCCCTCTACCCCAGCGCCCAGCTGTGTACCTGCTGCTCCGGGTTCTCCTCCCACTGCTGGCCTTGCACGTCCAGGATGGCCTCATAAACATTCTCAGAGTCTCTGCGTGCCAGGGGCCATGGGCACACCCAGGAGCCCACCACGCTGCAGGCCTTGAAGTGGCCGGGCTCCTGAGGAGGCCAGCAGGAGGCACGCGGTGGTGTGTGCCAGGTCGTCCAGGGACCGACTGCGCTGGCTGCCTGGGTGCTGAGGGCTGCATGTCCAGGCAGGCCAGGTGCCAAGTTGCTGTGTTTCCTAGGGGAGTCTTCTTTTAATTAATTTGTTGGGGGGTTCCCTATAGGGGCACTCGAGTCTTGGGGAATTGCCCCAGGCAACTCCCACTCAGGACCCCGGTCACCCAGGGCTGCCAAGGCTGGGAGGTGATTAAGATGCCCCTTCTCTTCGGAGCTGAGGAACTCAGTCTCTCACTTATATAGGATTCTAAACAACAATTGTTAGAACCGGTTTCTCTCAGCCCCAGGAACAGATAGGCAGAGTCACCAAGGCTGCAACAGGCAAAGGAATTTATTGTCTAGCTCAAGCTAGGGTCCAAGTCCCAGAGCGCCAATGCAGTGGCCTCTCCACGAACCAGGACCCTGCCCTAGGGTGGGAACTAAGCTTTTATACTCATCAGTAGGTTACATGTACCAGGCACACCATTCCCCCCCACTTAGTTCATTTGTTCTTTCAAAAGTGGCTGATAGTGTTGGCTCCTGATTGGCCGGTTTCCAAGCTGGGGGGCTTGGCTCCTGATTGGCTGGTTTCCAAGCCAGGAAGCCACGGGACTTTCAGTTGTTACCAGGGGCATTCTAGGGAGGGGGAGGGCCCGCGTCGGGGAAACCAAAACTTAGGCCTATCCTAGGAGATCCAGTCTGTCATGGAGTCACTCCTGTTCTCCTTCCTGCTCTACACAATTCTTAGTAAAAGAACCAGCTCAGAGAAAACCAAGACCATCAACCAAAAATGAGAGGTCCGGAGCTCAGGAGGACTTACCAGTTCCGCCAAAGGAGAAGCTCCCAGTGGAGGGCCCAAAACGGTCATGCCAGTACCTGGCGCCGACTTTGTGCGGCTCCTTCGGCGGTCCTGAGTCTTCTCTGAGCCCCATGTCTGGGCGCCAATTCTGTCAATGGAAAAAAGCCAAATTCTGTAAAATAATTTTAAAGAGATTTACTCTGAGCCAAATTTGAGGGCCATGACCTGGAGCCACGCCCAAGAAGCCTTGAGCAAGTGGACTCACCGTGGCTGGGTAACAGTTTGGTTTTATACATTTCAGGGAGACAGAGGTTATAGGTAAAGTCATAAATCAATACATGGGAGGCATACATTGGTTTGGCCCAAAAACGTGGGCCATCTCAAAGAGGCGGCTTACAGGTTATAGGTGGGTTTAAAGATTCTTTAACTTGTAAATGGTTAAAGACATGGAGCTTTGTCTAAAGGCTTGGAATGTTTTAACATAGTTACTCTTTATCAGAGATGAGCCACTGGACACAGATTTGTTGTGTAAATAGAGGACCTGCAGGTTTGTCTTGCATACCCTAGGCCTGTCAATGGGTTACAAGGGATGTCCCCAAGAAGGGAGTGAGGCATGATGAGGCATGTCTCACCTCCCTCCTCCTGGAAGGCAATTTAGTTTTAGGATATTTCTTTGGCCATGAGGGGGTCCATTCTGTCAGCCGGTGGGGGGTGAGCCTTAAAATTTTACTTTAGTTCACACTTAGAAACATTTACTCTGAGGCTGCTTCACACCCAAGGAGAAATCAAGGAAATTAACTCACACTCAATATAAATTTCCAAATATTAAATCCTGTGTCTTCCCCCAACCCCTATTTCTTATTCATTAGCAGAAGAGCTGAATCATGATAATTTACATAACTGATAAAATTTCTATTGCTTTCTTTTCTTCTTGGAAGGAAGGTGTTTTGTGATCCATTATTTGTTTATATCTAAATTCATTTTGATTTGGCTTGGTTTCGGTTTCTCTTCTTTGTTTTCTTTACTTCTGTCTTTCTCTTCTTAATAGTTCATTGTCTAATCCACTGGCTTTTAGGTTTTATCTTTGATCATTTGTGAGGTATGCCAAAAGAAATGACTGACATTTTTCATAAGATTAATAAGTAAAGAAAGTTGGCATGTAAGAAATAGTAAATCTTGAAATTTGGGCACCATGGCTTATGCCTATAATCCCAGCTATTTGGTAGGTTGAGGTGGAAGATCCCTTGAGGCCAGGAATTTGAGATCAGCCTAGGCAACACAGTGAGACCCTGTCTCTAAAATAAAATAATAATAACAAATCTTAAGAAATGAGAAGATAGTAGGCTGGGTGCAGTGGTTCATACCTATAATCTTAGCACTCTGGGAGGCTGAGGCAGGAGGATTGCTTGAGCTCAGCAGCCCCAGATCAACTTGAGCAAGAGTGAGACCCCATCTCTACTAAAAATACAAAAAATTAGCCAGGCATCATAGCAGGCACCTGTAGTACCAGCTACTAAGGAGACTGAGGCAGAAGGATCACTTTAGCACAGGAGTTTGAGGTTACAGAGCTACCATGACATCACTGCACTCTAGCCAGGGGTAACAAAGCGAGAGTGTCTCAAAAAAAAAAAAAAAAAAAAAGAGAGAGAGAGAAGATAGTATAAGTCCCCGTGAAGTTTGGGTTCTGAGTTCTACGTATTCCTGGCATCCATGTTCCCACCAAATCTGACCAGATGGTATAGTGGTCCCAGCTAGCTCCCTTGGATCACATTGCCAGGCCACTGGGATCACTGAAAACACAGCACAGTTTAACGTAATAAAAATAAACCCTTTGACAGTCTTGTGCATGCTGAATACTCTATGTTCGTGCCTTTCAGAAGGCATGGCAGCTGCTTGAAACACAGAGATGTGGCAACACCTGCATATTTACTTTAGGATTCAGAGCTCCCCAAGGACTAGCAAGTTGCAGGTCCTATAATCAAATTGTATCTTGTGTAAGGCACAAAAGCACTCAATATTCTTTCCCTTTGTTTCCTTTTCTGTGAAGAGATAGGCATGGCGACCCAGACAAAGGCTTGGCCTGGAGCTGGCACAGGATCCAGATGTGACGTGCGGGTAAGATTTCCAGGACGTGCTTCAGCAGCTGCTGGCTCCGTCGGCTGGCCCGCAGTGGCAGCCCACCATCAGTGAGGCTAAGTTTTCAGGACTTCCCCGGGGGAAGTGCAGAGGAAGGGATCCCAAGGAGGGTTGAAAGACCAGGTCGGCCAATGACTTTCATGGGTACTTAGGACTCAGTACTAATCAAAGTGTTTTGAACCACAGGATATTTGGGAGTGGCTAATCGGTCACAGTAGCCTTAGAAATGAAACAGGTGAGTAGTCTATGCTGGATCTATTTAACAGCAGTAATTTAGGTCTTGTTCCAGTTATCTATTTTTGTATAACAAATTGCCTCAAAACTTAGTCGATTAAAACAACAATCATTATCTTGAACAGCTCTGTGGATTTTTTTTCTTTTTTGTAAAAGACATATGACATAAAATTGACTAACCATATTTAAATGTGCAGTTCTGTAGCATTAATGACATTTACAATGTTGTGCAAGCATCAGCACAATCCATCTACAGAACTCTTTTCATTTCCCAAGAGTAAAGCTCTGTACCCATTAAACACTAACTTTCCATCCCTCCTCCCCTGCCCTCTGGCAACCACCATTCTATTTTTTGTGTCTATGAATTTGCCTATTCTAGGTACCTCATATAAGTGGAATAATATAATATTTGTCTTTTTGTGACTGGCTTATTTCATTTAGCGTAATGTCTTCAAGATTCATCTGTGATGTAGCATGTGTCAGAATTTCTTTCCTTTATAAGGCTGAATAATATTCCATTATATGCATATACCACATTTTGCTGAATGGATAAATCCATGTATCCATCAATGGACATTTGGGTTGTTTCACCATTTGGTTATTGCAGATAATGCTGCTGTGAACACTGCTGTACACACATCTGTTCAAGTCCCTGCTTTCAATTCTTTTCAGTATATACCCAGATGTGGAATTGCTCAATCATATGGGAATTCTATGTTTAATTTTTTGAGGAATCACCATACTGTCTTCCACAGCAGCTGAACCATTTTACATTCCCACCAGCAATGCACCAATGTTCTAACTTCTCTACATGCTCACCAGCACTTGTTATTTTCTGGGTTTTGCTTGTTAATGGGTGTGAATGTGGGCAGTTCTTGCTCGGGGTCTCTCAGGTAGCTGTAGTCAGGTGGTGGCTGGGCTGAGATGGCTGCAGTCGCCGGGGCTGGTGGGCAGTGCTCCCTGAATGCAGCCCCCCCATGTGGCTAGTTCTGGTTTCCTCAGAGCACAGTGACCTCAGGGTAGTTGTACTTCTTATATAGCTCCTGCCTTCCCCAAAGGGAGTATTCCAAGACACAGAAAGTGGAAGCTGCCAGTGTCTTAAGATCTAGACCTAGAATCTGGCATGATGTCACTTTCACTATATTCTTTAGTTAAGCTCTCAGAAGTCTGCACAGTTTCAAGGGGAGGGGACACGGAGGCTACCTCCCAAGTGGAGGAATATCGAGAAATGCCAAAGAATTGGTGGCCATCCTCAGTCTGCCCGACAGAATCATCACAGTGGGGAATCATGGTCTCTCATGAAGCTGAGTCACAGACCTGAGGTATGTCGGTTGCAGAGGATCCCAGATCCTCCTGAAGAAGTTCCCTGTGATGTGGCTTCAAGTGTGTGCTGCAGTTTTCTTCCAGGTCTTCCCTAAAGAGACAGACATTCACTGGAGAAGGGGAGATAGTCATCCTTCCAGTGTGCTACTTAATACTGGATTTTGAGTTAGCACATGTACTTGGATACTCAAAATGCCTTTGTTTCTCCGGCTTAAGGTAGGGGCTTCTGGATATTAGAGGACGCGGGAGCTGTGGCCCAAGTCCTCACAGTGGGCTCAGCAGGTCTGCAGATATGCTAGTGGTTATCCCGCCATTCCTAAATGTGGCATTGGAATAGATGTCCTCAGCAACTGGCTCCTGCCATGTGGGGTGAGGGCTTTTATGGTCGGACAAACCTGGGGGAAACTTCTTCATTAAGTGAGTGAACCCAAAGCCACTCCCCACCCCTGAAGGGACGAGTCACCACCAGTGACTTGGAAAGTGAAGAGGCGCTGATTCTGATCACAGCCCCATTGACAGGTGCCTAAATAACCTGTGAAGAAGGTAGCTGAGTCTTGGGGAAATCACTGCGGATTTACAATAATCAGGTTGTGGTTCCAACTGCAAGTGCTGTTATGGTAATTGTGGCATCTCTACTGGAGCAACTGGCACAGCTTCTGGCACCTGGCGTGCAGCTATTTGTCCAGCAAATGTTTTTTGTCTGTGACAATTTGCAAGGGGCAGGCACTATCAGCACTTTAGCTCTTTGCATAGCCTTGCAGAGGTTATCCTGATGTCCTAAAGAATGTCACCTGGTTCTTTGCAGAGGTGACATCATGCTTTACAGACTGGGTTACAAAGATAGTACTGTAGTTAACAGCTGAATACTCATATCGGATTGTTACAGAACTTTTCAAACAGAACCTGAACCTTCAAAAAACTTTTGTCCCCACACTTGTCTTAGTTGGCCTCTCCGCAGTCTCTCACACTCGTGGCCACTCCTGCATCATGAAGCATTCTCTCCCACTGTTCTTAGCACACTTGGCCCTGCTGGTTTGCTTCCTGGGATTCCAGGGGTCCTTTGTCATTCTCCTCCACAGATCAGTCTTCAATGTGGCAATTATATGTTGGGGTTCCTCAGTGCTTAGTCCTAAAGCTCCCAATCTTCTCCCCTTCCTAATTTCTTCCAGGTCCATGACACAATGATCTTTGGCATACAAAATTTGCCAATAGTAGACATTTTATTTTCACTTTTTGCACCCAGTTCTGTATTCTCTTCCTGAGTTTGTGGAATCCACCATCTTTGAGGCAGAAATCTCCTCTCCTATAGAAACTTAAAACCTTCTTTATTTTTCCAGCCTTCCCTGCAGCCTAAGTATGGACACATGACCAAGGCACTGCCACATTCTTTTTAAGCTTTCTTTTTTCTTTTTTTTTGAGACGGTCTCACTCTGTTGCCCAGGCTAGAGTGCCATGGCATCAGCCTAGCTCACAGCAACCTCAAACTCCTGGGCTCAAGCAATCCTTCTGCCTCAGCCTCCTGAGTAACTGGGACTACAGGCATGCACCACCTTGCCCGGCTAATTTTTTTTTCTATATATTTTTAGTTGTCCAGCTAATTTCTTTCTATTTTTTTTTTTTTTTTGGTAGAGACAGGGTCTCGCTCTTGCTCAGGCTGGTCTCGAACTCCTGAGCTCAAACGATCCACCTGCCTTGGCTTCCCAGAGTGCTAGGATTACAGGCATGAGCCACCATGCCTGGCCCACTGCCATGTTTTTAACTGGCACATAGTGACTTACAAATCAGTACGTCACTCTGGAGTCCATGTGGTGAGCAACAATGGTGCTCACCAGATGGGCTGCAAACCCAGACGGCTAGATCACTTAATTGTGGAAGAATCATTTCCTCTTTATTCTGTTTAAGTAACAGGAAAAAATAATCTGATCAAAAATATTATCTTACTTAGAAGTAAGAACTGTGAAGTTCAAGCAGTTCTGGGAGGTATGTTTTGTGGTCATGGGAGGTTGTTCCTGAGACGAGTAAAGACTGAGCCAGAAAAAGTCTATGTTTAATACATTTTATTTTGTATTTTTTCAAATTTTAAAATGAGAAAATGTATCTTATATATAATTTACCTTTATCTATGTTAATAATTCCTTTGTTTTTCCATATAACTTTACCAACCATGTATGAGCCCTAATAAATGGTTTTGTTTTGAAAAACTCAGTTCAGAGCACAAACCCAGCTATGTAGTGAAAGAATGATATTGTCTCTATTATACAAAGATTTTAAGGAAAATAAAAGCTGGACAAGGTCTCTAAGTCATATCAGGATCTTCTTTTTCTAGCTTCTTAAGGTGAAAGCTTAGAAATGTTAGTGTTTTCTTTCCCTTCCTTTTTTTTTTTTTTTTCTTTTTTGCCAGGATGTTGCTATGTTGCCTAGGCTGGTCTTGAACTCCTGGACTCTAACGATTCTCTGACCTCAGCCTCCCAAATATCTGGGATTACAGGCCTGTGTCTCCTTATCTGGCTACAAATATTACTTTTCTAATATAGTTGTTCAGTGCTCTAAATTTCTTTATAAAAATGCTGTAAATTTCTCTCAGCGTATTGCTGAGTCTGTATGCTACAGATTTTGATATGTTGTGTTTTCATTTTCATTTACTTAAAAATGTTTTCTAAGTTTTTTTTTAAAGACTTTGACTCATGGGTTGTTTAGAAGTAAGCTGTTTAATTTTCAAATAATTGGAGATTTTCTAGATATCTTTCTGTTACTGATTTTTAATTTAAATCTATTATGGTCAGAGGATAAACATACTTTGTATGATTTCAATTCTTGTATTTTATGGCCCAGAATATGATCTATCTTGGTGAATATTTTATGTGCACTTGAAAAAAATGTATTCTACTGTTGTTGATTGGAATGATCTATAAATGTCAATTGGATCCAATTGGTTGATGGTATCATTCAGTTTTTCTACATCTTTGCTGAGTTTCCATCTACTTATTCTATCAATTGCTGAAAGAAAAATATTGAAATGTCCAAATATAATTGTGAACTTAATTTTTTTCTTTCAAGTCTATTAGTTTTTTTCTTTTCATATTTTACGGTGGTTTTCATAGGTGCATATTTTCTTGGTGAATGAACACTTTTATCATTATGTATTATTCCTTTGTGTCTGTAGTAATTTTCTTAGTTCTGAAGTCTACTTCGTCTGATGTGAATTTAGCCACCCTACATTTCTTCTGGTGAGTGTTTAATGGGTGTTTCTATGGTATATCTTTCCCATCCTTTACATATATCTCAGTCTTGTTTGGGTTTGCATTTGTCTTATGATGGCTGAGATTGAATATCTTTTTGTATATTTAAGGACCATATTTATATCTTTGTGTAAATTGCTAAACATGTGTCATTTGTCTATTGTTTTTCAGGGTTTTGATCTTTTGTTCCTTCAGTTTTTAAATAGTGTTTTGTGTGTGAGGAAGATTAGCCCTTTGGCTGTGACATATACTATAATATAGTATTTTCTCCCCATTTGCCAATTGTACTTCAAATTTAATTCCCACTTGGTCATGGTGTATTATTTTCTTAATGTGGTGTTGAGTTCTGTTTATAAATATTTTATTTTGAAATTTTGCCTGAATTTTACTATGAGATATTGGTTTGTAGTTTTATTTTTCTATACTATACTTGCTTCTTAAAAGAATCAGGAAAATATCCTTCATTTGTTCTGGAACAATTTAGAGACTACCTTATCTTTGAAGTTTTGGTAGAATTTCCCTCTGAAACCATCTAGGCCTGGTGCAATTCATTTTATTTAATTTTCAAATTGATTTGCATAGAGGTCTTCAAAATAACTTCTTATGATAGCAGAGCATGTAAACAGGTGGAAAACCATACCATGCTCATGGATTGGAAGAATCAACATTGTTAAAATGTCTATACTACCCAAAGTGATCTACAGATTCAATGCAATTTCTATTAAATAACCAACATCATTTTTCACAGATATAGAAAAAATAATTTTGCGCTTTGTATGGAACCAGAGAAGACCCCGTTTAGCAAAATCAATTTTAGTCAATAAGAACAAAATGGGAGGTATTAATTTACCAGACTTCAAACTATACCACAAGGCTGTGGTTATTAAATCAGCTTGGTATTGGCACAAGAACAGAGACACAGACTAGTGGAACAGAACTGAGAATCCAGATATAAAACCATCCTCATATAGCCATCTAATCTTTGACAAAGCTGACAAAAACATACACTGGGGGAAAGATTCCTTATTCAATAAATGGTGCTGGGAAAACTAGATAGCCACATATAGAAGACTGAAACAGGACCCACACCTTTCACCTCTCACAAAAATCAAATCACGATGGATAACAGACTTAAACCTAAGGTGTGAAACTATTAGAATTCTAGAAGAAAATGTGGAAAAAACTCTTATAGACATTGGCCTAGGCAAAGAATTTATGAAGAAGACCCCAAAGGCAATCACAGCAACAATAAAAATAAATAAATGGGACCTGATTAAATTAAAAAGCTTCTGCACAGCCAAAGAAACTGTCACAAGAGCAAACAGACAACCTACAGAATGGGAAAAAATTTTCCCATGCTACACATCCGATAAAGGACTGATAACTAGAATCTATTTAGAACTCAGGAAAATCAGCAAGAAGAAATCTAAAAGTGGTCAAAGGACATGAACAGAAACTTTTCAAAAGAAGACAGAAGAATGGCCGACAAACATATGAAAAAATGCTCAACATCTCTAATCATCAGGGAAATGCAAATCAAAACCACCATGAGATATCAGTTATCTCCAGTGAGAATGGCCTTTATCAAAAAGTCCCAAAACAATAAATGTTGGCGTGGATGCGGAGAGACAGGAACACTCATACACTGCTGGTGGGACTGCAAACTAGTGAAACCCCTGTGGAAAGCAATATGGAGATACGTTAAACAGATACAAGTAGACCTACCATTTGCTCCATTAATCCCATTATTGGGCATCTACCCAAAAGAACAAAAGAAATTCTATAAAAAAGACATCTGCACTCGAATGTTTACAGCAGCACAATTCACAATTGCAAAGATGTGGAAACAACCCAAGTGCCCATAAATCCATGAGTGGATTAATAAAATGTGGTATATGTATACCATGGAGTACTACTTAGCTATAAAAAACAATGGTGATCTAGTACCTCTTGTGTTTTCCTGGATAGAGCTGGAGCCCATTCTACTAAGTGAAATATCCCAAGAATGGAAAAATAAGCACCACATGTACCCACCATCAAATTGGTTTCACTGATCATCCCCTAAGAGCACATTTAGGAATAACATTAATCGGGTGTAGGGCAGATGTGGCTGGGGGGGTGGGGGGGGGCGACGGGTGGGAGGGGATGGGCGTATACATACATAATGAGTGCAATGCGCACCGTCTAGTGGAGGGACACGCTTGAAACTCTGACTCGGGTCAGGTGGGAAGGGCAATATACATAACCTAAACTTTTGTACCTCCATAATAAGCTGAAATTAAAAAAAAATAATAATATGCTGAAATAAAAAAATAGATAAATAAAATAAATTAAAAAGAAAAAAAAGAAATAAAATTATTTGCATAGGCAGATAGAGCTATCAGGATCAAATGTAGGCTCCTCTGAGCACAAAGCCATCTTCCACCCCCCACCCCCGGCCAGAACGTGCTCTGCGGAAATAATAAATATTAACTACCGCTTTCCTTTAATGAAGTCTACACAGCCTTTTTTAGGTCTGCAAGAGCAGATGGCTCCCTGGTCAGGTCTGGCCTCTGAACTCCCACTGTTGGCTTAGAATTTGTCATCATATCTTTTAAAACAGTTAACTATACGAACCACATATTCAGAGGATCCAAGAGAGAAGTTTTCTTCCTAAGGCAGAAACAAGATATGTTAATACTTTTTAAAAGGAAAGTGCTGACTAGAGTTACATTATCAGTGAAAACCAAGCCCTAAAACCTCTACGGCTGCCCCTTTAGTTCTAATAAGCATGGAAGGAACACACATGGGCTTTATCAGGCAAAACTAACAGACACAACCAGCTCAATGATCGGGTCCAGTGGGTACGCTAGACAAAGAAAACCGGACTGTTTGGTTTGGGGCTGTGTGCTGAAGACACCGCCTGCCCCGCGCCGCCCTGCACACGCTTACCCAGCCTGTTTTGTTTACCACGGCGGCTGTGCCCTCTTTCCCTTCTTTCCCGGAAATCCACCCCAGCAGCAGAAACAAATGGGGCCATCAGGTGGCGAATAGGCAGGGCCTGGTGCCCCTAAAATAGGGTGGCCACAGTGCCATGTCAGATTTATTACTGGCCACGTGGTACACAAAAGAGACAAGGACTGTTTCAAATTCAGATGGGGCCAAGTGGTGGACTGTGCAGGCAGGGGCTGGGTGCCTGTGGAGGTAAGTGCTCACTCACATAGGCAGGGCATTTGGTATCTTTTCCATTTCTTCCTTCCCAGTGTCTGGTCTGTAATCTGATATTTGGCCTTACTTAATAATTTCTTTCTTTCTTTTCTCTCTCCTTTCTTTTCAGAGACAAGGTCTCACTCTGTCATCCGGGCTGGAGTTCAGTGGTGGGATCATAGTTCACTGCAGCCTCGAACTCCCGGGCTCAAGCCATCCTCCGGCCTCGCTTCCCCCTTGCTGGCTTTTTCCTAGATTCACTATGTTCCTTGCTGTTTCTCAACACGTAAGCCCTTGCTAGTCTATTTTCCTGGAACGCTTAGACACCCATAGATAGGACTTGGTCCCTTGCTTCCTTCAAAGTCTTTGCTCAAATGTGTCCCTTGTGAGGCCTTCCCTGACCCCATGCCCTGCTTTTTTCTCCTCTGTGACACTCACTCATCCTTGAACATGTTACATCATTTAGTTATTTCAGAAGTTGCACTAAAACATCAGATGCATAAAGAAGTGATTTGTGTTTATGAGCTCACTGATGTAGTCCCAACTATTCTAGGCCTCACGTGTAGTGGGTGCTTTATAAATATTTGTTGAATGAGTGAATTAATGCAATTCTTCCTACACAACTTCCCTTATTTAGATGGAAAGGTCTTACTGTCTGAGAATAAAGGATACATGCTTGGTGGCTTAAAAAAGTTCCCTTTGTTTCCTCCGACCCATCCAGATTTATTAAGGTATAATTGACAAATAAAAAATTGTATGTATTTATGGAATACAGTGTGATGGTTCGATACGTGTATACAGGTGAAATGATTACCATAATCAAGCTAATTAACGTTTCCATCACCGCACATACTTGATTTTTTCTTGGTGAGAACACTTAAGATCTACTCTCTTAGCAATTGTTAAGTATTCGATACCTTTTTATTAACTATATAATCACTAAGCTGTCTGATAGATCTCTAGAATGTATTCTTCCTGCCTAACTGAAACTTTGTACCCTGGAAACTTTGTATGAAGTGGTGTTGTTTTTGAAGTTCCCTCCTATGGGAAGGTAAAGCTTTTCTGTACGTTAAATATGTGTGGCGTGGGTACGGTCCCTCTTTCTCCCTCTTATGTGCACCTCCATCCTTTTAGACATTGAGTACACCCCTTGCCACGCAGAAGGCATTCAACTGATACGGCCTGAAGGGAGCCAGATCGAGCTGACCGGCTTCATGTCCTTCCCCAGAACAGAGCCAAGTCACTCATTTTAGTGGGTTGCCCTGGTGTCCTTTCTGGCCTGGCAATCTTTCTTTGCATTTTATTTTATTTTTATCTAAAGACTATGGTTATAGGGATAAAAGGAAAAGAAAATTGACAATTTTTGTTTAATAAAATCCTTCGTGCTGTTCATATTCATCTTCTGGGTTACTTTCAGATTGAATAATTTGAAGGTGCTTCCCTGGAATATGTGGCAGGAATCCGCTCTGCACTCTCGAGTCCCAAAGGGCAGAGTTTCAAAATTTACAGAAACTAGAGCTCAGTAGCAATCAGGCTTTCTCTATATTCCTAGGGAGAAATAGCCCAGAAGAATGTTATTACCAGTGGGGTCTTGGGAGGTATAGAGGTCTGGGGTTCAGTCTAGGTCTCGCATGGCCACGTGGGTGCTGCAATCCGAGGGGCCCTTGCTGCAGAGACCGCCCCTGGGCTTCCTTGGCCTCCCAGAGGGACCAGCGATGGGCAACCCCAAGTGTCTCTCTTCACCCTCAGTGCCCACTGAGCCCATGAGAGCAGCAGCGAGGCACCGCCCAAGGGCTGTGAGAGCCAAAGGAGGACGGAGCACTTCCCCGCCTGGCGAGCGCTGTGGGGGAACAATGGCGGCACCCTTCAGATTGCATTAGGCAAGGACCATGGACAGGGCTCTTAGACAGCCACGACTCTATAAAATGTGTGTGTGTATGTATACACACACACACACACACACACATATATATATATCTTTTTTTTTTTTTTTTTTTGAGACAGGATCTCCCTCTGTCACCCAGGCTAGAGCACAGTGGTGTCATCATAGCTCACTGCAATCTCAAACTCTTGGGGTCAAGCGATCCTCCTGCCTCAGCCTCCCCAGTAGCTGGTGTGCACACACCCTATGCCTGGCTAATTTTTCTATTTTTTATAGAAATGGGGGTCTTACTCTTGCTCAGGCTGGTCTTGAACTCCTGGCCTCAAGTGGTCCTCCTACCTTGGCCTCCCAAAGTGCTAAGATTACAAGTGTGAGCCACTGTGCCCAGCCTATAAAATATTTTTAATGCAACTTACAATTTTCATATTTTTCCTGATCAGAAAGACATCTGAATTAAAGAAATTTTAGAAAACATTTTAAACATAAAGTAGTTGATCATTTTTTTTTTTTTTTTTTTTTTTTCGAGACAGAGTCTCACTCTGTTGCTCCGGCTAGAGTGAGTGCCGTGGCGTCAGCCTAGCTCACAGCAACCTCAAACTCCTGAGCTCAAGCGATCCTACTGCCTCAGCCTCCCGAGTAGCTGGGACTACAGGCATGCACCACCATGCCCGGCTAATTTTTTCTATATATATTTTTAGCTGTCCATATAATTTCTTTCTATTTTTAGTAGAGATGGGGTCTCGCTCTTGCTCAGGCTGGTCTCGAACTCCTGAGCTCAAACGATCCGCCCACCTCGGCCTCCCAGAGTGCTAGGATTACAGGCGTGAGCCACCGCGCCCGGCCGGTAGTTGATCATTTAATAAGTCCTTAAGTTAACAATGGGACTCAATGTTTATGGGATTAACTTAATGAACAGATAAAAATTATTTCAAATTAGCAGGCACATGTATAAAATGATGTTTCAATAAGGCATGATAGATAATCTACTTCTTAGCTACCTAAAACATTCCCTCTACAATTTTTTTTTTTTTTTTTGAGATAGAGTCTCACTCTGTTGCCCAGGCTAGAGTGCCATGGTGTCAGCCTAGCTCACAGTAACCTCAAACTCTGGGGCTCAAACAATCCTCTCAAGTAGCTGGGACTACAGGCATGCGCCACCATGCTGGCTAATTTTTTCTATGTATTTTTAGTTGTCCAGCTAATTTCTTTCTATTTTTTTAGTAGAGACGTGGTCTCGCTCTTGCTCATGCTGGTCTCAAACTCCTGACCTCAAGCAATCCTCCCGCCTCGGCCTCCCAGAGTGCTAGGATTACAGGTGTGAGCCACTGCACTTGGCCTACAATTCTTTAATATCTTAATAAACAAAACATAACTAATAAGAGGACAAATTTCACCTCAGCCTTTTTAAAACTTCCAGATTACTATGGGTTCTCTCTCTCTCTTTTTTCTCCTTGATTCTTAGCTCTTCTTATGTATGTACACTTATATTTTTCTCCTTTCTCCTAGTATGAATACCTGCTGCAAGACTTTGGAGCCTGTTTCCTATGTCTCTCCCTACTGGTCAGTGCTTACTCCTCTGTACTGTATACCTCATACTGAATTAGTGAACAAGGGTGCAACACAGTAATTTTATCCTGTGACTGTGGTACTAAAGGCTTTTAAAAATTATTATTATTAAAATAGCTTCTTTGCTATGTTGTCTTATGTAGGGCCGATGTTTGATGGACAGGCTACATACAGAGTGTAGTAAAACCTCTGGTTCTGGGAATTGAGTCCCGATTCTGTCACTAGCTGGGTAAATAGGGGAAACTGAATCCCTTTGAGTGGCCACCTTCTAATCCATATAACTGGGGAAATAATAGCACATGTTTAGATTTTGTGAGGATTAAATATGACAATGCATGTAAATGCTTAGGACATCATGAGCTTAATAGGCAGGGCTGTAATTTGTTGAAGATTTATGAACACTCAGAAGATGTGGGGGAAGAGGATCTTTTTGGACCTGGAGGTTGCAGCGAGCAATCTTCTCAACTGTGTCAGAGCAAGGTTGTTTGCATTCCCAGTGGAGAGTCTGTCCTTAGGCATCTTCCAACTTTCTATTTCACATCCCTTTGCCTTCACCGTATGCTGTGTTGCATTACAGTTATTTTACAGCTATCTTTTCTCTTTCTAGGATTATAAACTCCTTGATGCTCTAAGCACATCTGTGCTGATCACTATTGCTCACACACAGTCATACTAAGCTCATAAGTTGGATGAATCCCTTCAATAATGTAGCCAAGGACTATACCCCTGATCCTCTTAAAATCAAATTCGTTTCATGATTTCAATGTGTAGAAGCAGTATTTACCTTGTAATACATTTTTTTTCTAGGATGCATATGACAGAAAAACAGGCCACCTGGTACAGTAGACCCTCGTTTCTTCTCAAAGACTGACTTAGGCAGATTTGGATGTCCACGCATTCATTCTGAGTCTCACACTGTTATTGCAAATCCAGCGATGAATTTGAGAACTACTGGAATATATGAAACACCACCTTCTGCCCAGTGTAGGACTGTGGAAGCAGTCAGTCACATGCTCCGCTGGGAAGAGCCAGAGCAGGGAAAGGGCTGTGGTTTCTGGAGGGAAAGAAATGCTGGCCAGGGTGATTAGCTATTGGGAAATGATTACATGGTTAGCTCTTATCTTCAGGGTGGCTGAAAAATTAGGGGAGATCACAGTTTGGCAATAGGTAAGAGGGGTTCCTAAAGAGTTCTTATCATCTGTGAGGACTTGGGCAGCTGGGAAATTTTGGCCTGGGGAGTTTCTGTGATGTGTTTGGGGAGGGAAGTTGGAAGAGGATCGGTTGCTGGGAAGGCCTGGGAGGGAGGCTCTTCCACGGGAAGGGTTAGCCTGGTGGGAGGGAATGCCGCGGCTCCACGGCTTAGCCTTCCCATCAAGGGCAATGGCAGGGCTGCAGCAGCTGGGAATGCCCAGAGCAGGGGATTTTAAAGAGGAACATAAGCCAAGACTGAGGGGGGACAGGTGCCACCAGCGTTGCTCAGCCTGCCTTGCGCAGCATCTGTTTTTCACATCAGCAGTGAGTCCAGCCTTTCTTCTCTAAGCAAATCTACCTGCCGTCCCTCCAAGGGCTCTCCCCGATGTGTTCATTTTTCTCCTGGAACTTCTGCATGGAAATTGCCATTTATCTCTTCTGTAATAATCCTGCAGAACCAGTTGAATTAGTTAAAAATATTAAAATATTTATAAGTAGCACTTGTGGAAGATGATACCCATATTAAAAATAAATATTAGAGATGTAAACAATGTACAGCAATACTTTGTGATAGTGTTCCTGGAAAAGCTTTGTATAAATAGGGTTTTGGTCACTTGAATCACATTTAAATTTTATGACAACAGTGTTAATTAAAAAATGTACAATATGTGATTAGCACTGTGCTAGGCTAAAGCAAATAGTTCTTTGGAATGCAAATGACCATGAGTGCTATTTAATATGATTTATAGGTTTGAATATTTTTAGGCATTATAATTTCTAAGTATAATGTAATTCATAAAAGTGAATAAAACAAATGTATGGTATAATTAATTACTATAAAGTGAACACCTATGAAATCATCACTCAGATCAAGAAAAGAACATTGGCTGGTCAGGGTGTCTCACTCTTGTAATCGCAGAGCTTTGTGAGGCCAAGGCAGGAGGATCGCTTAAGGCCAGGAGTTTGAGACCATCCTGGGCAGCATAATGAGACCCTGTCTCTACAAAAAAAAATTTTAAAAATTAGCCAGAGTGGTGGTACATAGTCTATAGTCCTAGCTACTTGGGAGGCTGAGGCAAGAGGATCACTTGAGCCTAGGAGTTTCAGGTTACAAGCTATGATCATGGCATTGTACACCAGCCTGGGCCACAGAGCAAGATCCTGTCTCAAAAAATAAAATAAATACAATACAATACAATACAATAAAAACAATAAAAGAAATAGAACATCACCTGAACATCAGAGGCTCCCCATGGCCCCTTTCCTTGCAGAATGGAACAATTATCCTCAATCACTCTGCCATTTAACACTGCTTAATTCTTTCCATTTCTATACTATCAACTTAGACAGTTTATACTCTCTTGTGTGTGCCTTCTTTCACTCCTCATTTAGTTGGGAGATTCATTCTTATTGTTGCTCATTTTCTTGACTGAATAAAATAAATTCCCAAACTAACTAATCCATTTTGCTGTTTTAGACATTTAGACGGTTTTCAGTTTTGAGTTCCTGTAAAATTGCTGTTGCTCATGTCTGTACACACACACAAATGCACGTGTTCCCTCACAGAAATGCATGGGTACACACACAGAGACGCGTGTGTTCACGTATAGAAACGTGCAGGTGCACACAGAGGAATGCGTGTGTACACACGTCCCAGGTGGCACAGTTACGAGATGCAAACAGACTGGTCCTTGAGTCACCACTTGGAAGGGAGCTGTCTTAGAGAGCCACTTGATCTGCTGTGGATTTGCATGACCAAACAATCAGCTCTTATGTTTCAGACATGGAGATTTGATTCATTACTGCGGCACAGTGTAACCTAATCTGACTAGTAAAAGCAATAGAAACATTTTATTTTCAGAAAAATTTTTATAATCAAAATTAATGATTGATTTTCACATCTTAAAATTTCATGATGCGAGTGGAAGCTCTTAATTTATTCATTCTAGTTACCAACAAGGTGATGGCAAGTGACAAAGGGACATCTGGAGGCAGGGAAACCAATATCAACACGTCAAACGATGTGCCCTGGGCCCTTACCGTGACGCTAGCTGATGTTTGTGATTACTGCCAAGGACCCACTAGTGGCCCAGCTGGTGGTTTGGTGACATATGATTTTCCCATCTTCTCTAGTGAAAAATGTAGACTACTTTCCTGTTCATCTTTTTTTCCTAGGATGACACCCCCAGGGGAAAAAAAGAGACCATCAGTTAGGGCTCAGTCAGGAAATCAGAGCAACTCCCAGGCACAGGATGAGGAAGGAGAGTTTCCAGGAGTTCAGGAGTTGCTGGGGAGAGTTCAGAGGGGAGTTCAGAGGGAATCCGTGCCTGATCCATCCAACTGAAGCCCTTGTGCAGGGCACCAGCTGGAGCTTGGAGAAAAGCCAGTAAGCGACATAGGTGTGGCTGCCAGGCATCCGCCCAAGGGGAGCTTGAGGCACAGGGTGTGGGAGCTGCAGCTTCTGTGCGCCCAGTGGCCGAACAAGGGCTGGGGGCTGCTCTGAGCCAGCGGAGCCCGCAGGCAGATGCAGGAGGCAGGTGAGGACATGCTGGCACCTCTGCAGTGTCCATTATCACGTTTGACAACAGGACCCTCCGCTACTTCCCGTCAGGTTTCCCCATTCTGAGGGAGCATGTCTCATTGGACAACTTTAGCCCAGAACCACACGAAGGGAATTCGGGGAGCAGTCAGGCCATGTTGGCAATGGACACCCCACCTGAGAATCTGCAGTTTAAGAAAAGTAATTTTCTAACTAATGTCCTCTTACAGGACATTAGAAAACTGGAGCACCACTGAAGTAAAGAAACAAGAATAATGTGTCCAAGGCAAACGGTTATGGTTTAAAGAATGAACACACATGGGTATATTAAAGATCCAGAAACCATGCTCTTCTTATTTGATTCTCTGCTATTACTCAGTTATGGAAGATGGATAAATAGTAAAACGTTATAAATACTAGGAAAAACAGCTTTATATTGAATTTGGTGATGGAAATGACACCCTGGTGAGGAATATATCAAGCAATTAAACATTTATTTGAACACATTTCTTTTTTTTTTTTTTTTTTTTTTGAGACAGAGTCTCGCTCTGTTGCCCGGGCTAGAGTGAGTGCCGTGGCGTCAGCCTAGCTCACAGCAACCTCAAACTCCTGGGCTTAAGCGATCCTACTGCCTCAGCCTCCCGAGTAGCTGGGACTACAGGCATGCGCCACCATGCCCGGCTAATTTTTTTTTTTTTTTGTATATATATTTTAGTTGTCCATATAATTTCTTTCTATTTTTAGTAGAGACGGGGTCTCGCTCTTGCTCAGGCTGGTCTCGAACTCCTGACCTCGAGCGATCCACCCGCCTCGGCCTCCCAGAGTGCTAGGATTACAGGCGTGAGCCACCGCGCCCGGCCCACATTTCTTAAATATGTCAAAAGATACAAAAGCAGCCAGGTGCGGTGGCTCACGCCTGTAATCCTAGCACTCTGGGAGGCTGAGGTGGGAGGATCACTCGAGGTCAGGAGTTCGAGACCAGCCTGAGCAAGAGTGAGATCTCTAATAAAAATAGAAAGAAATTAGCTGGACAACTAAAAATATATAGAAAAAATTAGCCAGGCATGGTGGCGTATGCCTGTAGGCCCAGCTACTCGGGAGGCTGAGACAGAAGGATCGCTTGAGCCCAGGAGTTTGAGGTTGCTGTGAGCTAGGTTAATGCCACAGCACTCTAGCCCTGGCAACAGAGCAAGACTCTGTCTCCAAAAAAAGGAAAGAAAAGAAAAGAAAATTAGGTGCAAAAATAAATATTTATTTCAGTGAGAAATGCATCACAAGTTACAAATTTTAAAATTAGAGTAATAACATAAACTTCAACAAAATCCATAAGAAAAATGTGTTAATGAACTGTATGAAACACCTCTATAATACTACTTTCACCTACATTTTTCTGTTGTATACCTTTTATCACTTCTTCAGTTTTATAAAATATTTTCTGTAGGAAGAGTAGAAAGATATTTCATACACAGGTGAACTTTCTCTTTGTGGTGCTACGACAGGTTTGTGTCCTTACAAACAGGAAGAATTCAGATCAATTCTATTTCATGTGAGACCCTCCAAAAATGTATGGTGCATTTATAATTGTATCTGCTGCACTTAGAGTACAGGCATATTCCTTACAGGAGAGAATCTCCCTTTTAAGCAGGTTTAGTTGAGAAAGCCAAACCTTCTCTAACAATGCCATGTGTGTTATGATGGAGAGAATTGCCACGGACTAGCTTCCGGCTCTGTTCCTCTAAAACTGCTAGTCCTTTGCTACTGGAACCCTTCCATGGCTGGGGAGGGTAGGACAGTTCAGGTAGACACCAATGCGACTCTCAGAGAGGGTAGCAGGTGTGTCACTGGGAGCCATTCCTATATCTGGATGGCTAGCAATGACACAGCTGCACAGAACTGTAAACCACATAGATGGAGCCCAGCAAGGCCAGGGAGAGGGCGAGGCGAGCCAGGCACCTGCAGCTCAAAGCTTAAGGGAGCTCAGATTCACACAGTGCAACATTCACTCCTGAGAGCAAGAGTCCTCTGAAAATTTGCACCCTTGACACTTTCCTTACCTCACCCTGATCCTGGCTCTATATCCTATTAAACCCAAACAAAATGTCTCCCCAAATTCACTTTCCTTGGCTTGATCCCCAAAATGGACGTGGCTACTTGAAAGCTACTCAATGTGAGGGTAAATTGGAGTTACCCTCTAAAAAGGCACTGTGGACTTGTGGTGGTTAAAATATATCTGTTTGCAAAATTTACAGAAATATATTACCATGTACTCGCATTGCTAGGTCTTCCAGGATGTTGGAAGATGCTTTCTGTAAGTCAGGGGCCCTGGATTCAAGCTTCTAGCTTCTTGATAAATCCATCTCTGCATTCCAGCCACAGCAGTACTTCCAAGTCTGACTGTACCACAATGGCTTATTTTTGCCTTCAGGATCTTGGTTAAAAGCTTAGGCTGTGGAGCTAGACTCCTTGCGTTTGGATCCTGGCACTGCCACTTACTAGCTTGTGGAATCCAAATATATTACTTCATATCTCAGTGCCTCAGGTGTTCTCATCTGTAAAATGGGTATAAGGAATGTTATGATTAAAGGAATTAGTTCACGCAGAGGGCTTACCAGTGTCTGGTACGTTATGAAAGCTCAATATTTATTAGCTATTGTTATTTTTACTGCTACTAGTAATAGTATTGCGTACATAATAATAGTATGTGGCTTTCCTCACACCACAGCGTAAATCCCCAGCAGTCTTTGTATTCTGTCTAGGCCTAGAAGAGACATCTCATTTCTTGAATGGATTGTTGGCTGCATGTAGGAGGAAGGCAGAGAGAGAAAGGAATCAAAGATAAACGGAATATTTTTTTCAGATAATATTAACGTCTCCAAATTACATTTAAGTAAATGAAGGAATGGGGGCCATAAGGAAATCTGCTGGGCCATCCACGCATAGCGGAGCATGGCAGGCCAAAAGGAAAAGTCCAATGAGCATTAACAATGGCGCTGGCATCCTTTTGCTTCAATATGAAAAAAATCACACAACCAGTAGTAGTTAGACAAAAAAAAAAAAGTTGCCAGTTAATTCAGTCTCATTTACAGGACGTGCCGCCAGAACACTTCACTGTCCCCCTTGGGTGGAGCGCGCTGGCGGGCGGGCGGCAGCACGGAGGGGAAAGGAAGAAGCTCAGGTTTCCCGGCTCCCATGGACGCCAGAAAGCGCAACCGCCCGGCCGGTCGAGCAGTGGTCGCCGCCTCCGGAGCCGGTGCAGGGCCGCGGCGCGCTGACCGGTGGCGCTGTGGCCTCGCTGCGGGGCGATCCGCCTGCCGGACCCGCCTCTTTCCCCTCCCCGCCCGCCCGCCCCCACGCGCCGTGTCGCGGGGAAGCCGGGCGGAGACAGAGCGCCCGGGCTGCGGTCCTCCCGTCGCGCGGGGCAGAGCCGGCTGGCGCCGCTGCAACGCGGAGGCGCGACCCTTCCTGGCCGCCTTTGTCTGCAAGGCGTGTGGCCTGGAATCGGGCCTTGGGGGAGGGGGACGCACCCGCAGCAATCGGTGACAGCTCCTCCCTCCCGCAGCCCTCCGTGGCGGAGGGGCGGTCGGGCAGGGCCCCGCTCACTCGCTCCTGCACGTGGACGCGCGCGGACCGATGCCCCCGCAGCAGGGGGACCCCGCGTTCCCCGGCCGCTGCGAGGCGCCTCCCGTGCCGCCGCGCCGGGAGCGCGGGGGACGCGGGGGACGCGGGTCCGGGGAGGGGGCGCGCGGGCGGTGCCGAGGGGCGCGGCGTCAAGTGCATGCTGGTCGGCGATGGCGTCGTGGGCAAGACGAGCCTGGTGGTGACCTACACCACCAAGGGCTACCCTACCGAGGACATCCCCACGGCCTTTGACAACTTCTCAGGTGAGCGGGCTGGGGGCGCCGGGGCAGGGGTGGGGGCGCGTGGCCGCTGCCCGCCGGGGGCTCCTAGGGCCCAGCTCCAGCCGGACCGAGCCAGCGCGGAGTGCAGGACGTTTTCTGGCCTTGGGGACGGCGCAGGCACGGAGCCACTCGAAGGGACAAGGGACGGCTGCGGAACATAGTGACAGACAAGCGGGAGTCAAGCAGGTGGAGTTCAGGCGCCTGGTCACTTCGCTGCATGGAGAAGTTTCGCCGGGGCGACGTTGCTGGAGCAGCTGCCGAGTTTCAATCGGAAGGCGACGCACAGGTGCTTTCACCCTGTGGCCCTGAGTGTCGGTCCTTCCCTTTCAGGCGGCTCTGCTCGCAAGGGGCGTCTCCATTTTAAAGAGCCGCAGAGACGCCGGGAATTACTTGCTTTAGTGAAACAGCCTGAGCGGCCCTGGTGAAGCCCCAGGTTTGGATGAAACCTGCAGAGAAAACAGCATTTCTTTCCCTTCTGCGTCCTACGCCGCCCCTGTCCCCACTCGCCCGCACTGGCTCTGTCTCTGGCTGTCGCTGTCTTCTCAGTGTCTCTTTAAGCTGCTTAAAGCTCTCATGTGTGGGGTGCTGTGTCATTTGGTTTGGTGGATACAAAGACAGAGGAGTCCTTTATCTTGATTTCTCAGATATTTTTGAAATTTAAGAAAAAGTAAAAATTCCCAGACGCTAGTGCGAGGCAATTACTGTGTTGCTCCTTAAAAAAAATTGCTTCTCTGACCTTTCTTTCATCTCAAAGGTACCCTAGATAAAAAGGTGCTATTCTAGTCGGTTCCCACCACAGGTTATTGTTTCTTTTCTTCCCCCACCCCCAGCTGGCTACTATAAACATTTATAAACAATTAGAGAGTTGTGCAAAAAGAGACAAAACTGAGTGCTTAATTAAAACAGACACTTCCATGACTCGCCCTGCTGCAGACCTCTCCCCCTCCCTGAGTACCCAAATCCTGGAGGAAGGTGGGCAAGCTTTCTTTCCCTTTTTAATTTTCTTTTGAAATCCTCTCTGAACTGACAGAGAGCTAAGGAGTGCCTCTCATGAAACAGGACGGCGTGGGCAGCCCGTGTGTGCACATGTTCTTAACCAAACTAGCATTTTGTGATAAACCCTGAAGTTGGGGAGCATTTCCCCAGGGAAGACAGAGCTATCTGTGAGGTTTTCCACTGATTTCAAACTGGAGGGTTGGTTCCCACCCCAACCCCAGTGTTGTTTTTAGGTCCTTTGAAACAAGTGTGACAGGAAAACAAATTTGGGGCACCATGGAATGGCTCAGGGACTTGCTGCCTCTTTGGTGGCAGAGGAGTGAATTGCCGGCCCTGGAAGTTTCGGATACAAGAATGCCTCCAAAGGGCTTCCCTGTTTTAGGCAAGTCTTTAATTCATTAGAGGACTTAGAATGGGAGCTGAGGGGGTTGGAGTGAGAATCACAGGGCAAGCTGAAACTAGCAGTCTTCTCAAAGGGGTTAAAAGTCATCTCCTGATTGTCATTTGGGTCTTGTTTTTAAGCTGTGGTGTCTGTGGATGGGCAGCCTGTGAGACTCCAGCTCTGTGACACAGTGGGACAGGTCAGTATCATGTTACAGCCCAGTGCTGGGAAAGGAAACAGGCTTTTAGAGGTTTCCAAACAACCTTCGAGAGTTTCCAAATGATTCCCGCAGTAACTGGGTCATTCTAAAGTGGCATGAAGTAGACCCACCCCTGCTGTTGGCTCCTGGGGCAGGGGAGGGCCAGTGAGGACACAGAGGAAGATAACTCTGAACTAGTAACACAGGGTTTGGCCCAGCTCTGTATGGCCAGGAAAGGCAGGAAGCAGGGTCAGCAACAGCTCTTACTTTATGGAACTTTCTGATATTACTTTCTGGTTTTTATAAAAAGTTTCAATGATACTTTGTAATCATTTCTCAAAGTAAGCTAGTGATAGCTTATAATTATGTTATTAAAGGTCAATGAGCCTGATATTTAAGAAATTTGCTCAAGAAAAAGATGGTGCTCATGTCCATAAGTGTTAAACCTTCCCTTCCTGAGCTGTGGGTGGGCTCACTAGGACCAGCCCCATCCCTTGCAGTGGAGGTGCATTTCGTCAGAGCAGTCGTAAGCTGCAGGAATGAACAGAGCTTATTCTTTCCAGATCGTGAGCATTTACTCTTGGCTCGCTGGCTGGCCAGGGCCTTGGAGGAAACAGCCAGGCAGTGATAAAGAGGGTACAAGTGCAGGAATCCCCCTTGGTGCTCCGCAGAAGAACTTGTCCTCAACTAAACCTCCCTTGGTGGGCGCTCAGGTCACTGAAGTCAAGCTGTGCCTTGTGAGCACCCAGGGGTGCTTGAGTTTGCCAAAGCAACAGTTAATGGACTTGTTGTCTCTCCAGGACTTTCTGGAGCTCAGTAAAGTGCTGGGGGCACTTTGTAGGTAGATGAAAGAGCCCATTTCACTTTCTGAGGTGCCATCCCGTCACCATCTGCATTTATGAAGTAGGCTTCCCAGTGTCCCCAGAGCCTTCTCTAAGCCAGAGCTTTCAAGTTGCTCACCTACTCTGGGACAGCAAATCCAGAGCTGAGGACAGATTTTTTTTTTTTCAACTTCAAGGTGGGTAGCCTGGATCCCTGAGGAACACCAGTCTGGTGGAGGCCATGGCAGCGTGAGTCGTAATAGCCCAGCCTGGGAGCATCTCAGCTTCCCCTTTACTGTGAGCAGAAAAAAACAAGAACTATTTGTTTTTCATTACCCATAGAAAATAAAATCAAAACCCTGCCTGCATGGCCCATACCTGTAATCCTGACATTTTGGGAGCCCTAAGCTTGAGGATCCCTTGAGGCCAAGAGTTCGAGACCAGCCTGAGCAACTTAGTGAGACCCCTGCCACCTGCCACCCCCCTGCAACATCTTAACAAAATAAATTTAAAAAATCAACTGGGCATGGTGGTGCCTGCCTGTAGTCTCAGCCACTCAGGGGGCTGAGGTGGGAAGATTGCTTGAGCCCAGGAGTTTGAAGTTCCAGTGAGTTAGATGATGCCACTGCACTCCAGCCTGGGAGGCAGAGTGAGACCCTATCTCTAAAAAAAACAAAATAGAAATCAAAGAACACAGTGTCTTTTAGTACTCAATCTTTCTGAATGCCATGCTGGTGTTTATAGTCAAGCTTCAGTGCTTTGTACAAAGTAGGGATGTTTTGGCTACCAGGGGTCAGGTTTTCTGATTTTTGAAACATAGGCAGAGGAGTATCTTAGTAAACGAAGTAAAAGCCCAAGGATGAGAAGAAAGACAGGAAAACATGTGAAGTCTAAAAGCAGGGTTACCAGGGACCCTTCCGGGGAGGAGCAGCAGCTCCGTGTACCTCCCCGCCCGTGCACGCCGCCGCTCACACTGCGCTCCTGGTAGGTGCTGGCTCTCGACACGGGACGCGGCTTCCTGAGCTGGTTTTTATGCCTGCTGCCTGGCACGTAACAGTGCTTAATCTCATGGCTTTAAAAGTGGGCAAAGGACATGAATAGAAATTTTCAAAAGAAGACAGAAGTGTGGCCAACAAACATTTGAAAAAATGCTCAACATCTCTAATCATCAGAGAAATGCAAATCAAAACCACAATGAGATATCACTTAACTCCAGTGGGAATGACCTTCATCAAAAAGTCCCAAAACAATAAATGTTGGCGTGGATGTGGAGAGACAGGAGCACTCATACACTGCTAGTGGGACTGCAAACTAGTGAAACCCCTGTGGAAAGCAATATGGAGATACGTTAAACAGATACAAGTAGACCTACCATTTGATCCAGCAATCCCATTATTGGGCATCTACCCAAAAAAGACATTCTATAAAAAATACATTCTATAAAAAAGACAGCTGCACTAAAATGTTTATAGCAGCACAATTCACAATTGCGAAGATGTGGAAACAACCCAAGTGCCCATCAATCCAGGAGTGGATTAATAAAATGTGGTATATGTATACCATGGAGTACTACATAGCTATAAGAAACAATGGTGATCTAGCACCTCTTGTATTTTCCTGGATAGAGCTGGAGCCCATTCTACTAAGTGAAGTATCCCAAGAATGGAAAAATAAGCACCACATGTACTCACCATCAAATTGTTTTCACTGATTGTCCCTAAGACACATTTAGGAATAACATTGATCTGGTGTTGGGCAGATGTGGGGGGTGGGGATGGGTGTATACACACATAATGAGTGCGATGCACACTGTCTAGGGGATGGACACGCTTGAAGCTCTGGCTTGGGGGGAGGGGCAAAGGCAATATACGTAACCTAAAGTTTTGTACCCCATAATATGCTGAGATAAAAAAGAAAAAAGAATGGATGAACGAGTGGAGCACTAGATTCTGCGGTTGCAGACCTGCCCCTCAACAGACTTACAGTCTGCGGGGAGGACAGACCCGTTTCTAGAAGCTGGTGCAGGAATAAGTGAAGGGAGGGGAGCCAAGAGGGAGACAGTCTCGGTGCAGAGGCGCGGGCTGGCTGGGCCTGGGAGGAAAACCTCCAAGCAGCATTTTGGAAGAGGAAGATTTTTTTATCAGAAAAACTTGGTAAAAATGACTCTGAATTATCCAGGAAGAGTTAGATGTTTTTTTCCTTAACTGTTTAAAAGTCAAGGAAGCACAAGAGTCATTTTAGAAAAGTTTTCACACAAAAAAGTTTATAATGAGGGAAAAACAAAGGTTTTGGTGTTAAGTTGGTAAGCTGCCATTTATCTGGAAGTTGTTCCTCTGGTCTCCCTGCAGTGTTTGCCATGAGATGTGCTGTGTTTTTAACTTTCACGTACTGATTCCTGGAGAGTACCCTACTACGTAATGAAGGCAACCGTCTAAAAATTTGTAGAAACCCGACTTCAGAAACTATTTGTGGAAAATGCATTGCTGGTCAAAGTCAGGCTCTTGTCCTGCTCCCCCAGTGTGAATCAGCGCTTGTCTGACTGTCGCACCGCTGGGCAAGGTGGTAGCTCTCTTCTATTCTTCTTGGTCCTGATCTGAGAAACTACCTTTGCAACTTGCTCGGACACCTGCCATGTTTTGCTTTTTTACGGAGGAAGGAGCACATTCCTCCTGTGGGCGGTTGGCATGGAAGCCTCCAGGGTTAAGTGGCTCCGTTGAGCTCCGTGAGCACAGACAGGTGGGAACACGGGCACGAATGTGGGTTTCCCATGGAAGCCGACGAGTCAGGAGCAGAGGACCGCTCCGCTGGCTGGATCAAGAACTAGAAATCACTTCTTGAGCCTTTGGTTTTTCCTGTACCTTTGGCATAAGAGAAAGCAGTGTTGCTGAAATAGGAGTGGTTCGCTGAAAATTCTTCAGCTGAAAATTCTTCAGCCTTTTCACCCATGAGGTACTTGGAAAATCTTTTTCATTTTTTTTTTTTTATTTCTTTCTTCCAGATTTTTGGAAAAATCTTTGTACTTAAAAAGAAAAACAATCAGGTTGCAGCTAGACCAGAGGGATGCTATAGTCCGGGCTCTTGTCTCCGCCCTTCCTTCCCTGAGCGGGGTCCTGTGCGGCGTCCCTTCCCCAGACCTGGCCAGCGCGTGCAAATGGCTCGGCCTTGGGCTGCGTGTCCCTGAGCGTGGGTTCCACCTGGTCTCGTTGCCCGTGTTATTGCATTATTTCAGCAAATATCTAAGGTTTCTGGTCAGACACCGAGCGGGAGTGTTTAATTTCTGTTTTGTTTCCCAAGCTCCTTAGCCAGAATCGCAGGAGGCCTGGGGAGCCAGGTTCCGAAAGCCCAGTCAGAAGGCTCGGCCTTGAGCCTGCCTTTTTCCTGTGATGCATCCCCAGATTCCAGGGCACGGCCAAGGGTGACGGCCATCCAACAGTGGGGTGCGGCTACCCGAGGGGCCGTCCGTACTGGTCTCAGTTTTGTACTTCTTCATTTGAGGCCCTCTGAGAACAGAGAGAGCATAATTGAAACACAGAGCCTCAAATGAAGAAAGTACATTCAAATAAAAGAAATACAAGTTTCCTTTGTATCTAGAGAAAAAAGCCAGGGATGGAGAATAATGTACATGTAAATATACTTAGTAAATAATCAGAGTATGCCAATTGAGTAATGAAAAACATGGGTAGCGTTTAACTTTTTCTTGCCATTGGGAAATTATAAACGACTTGATACCTGAGGATGGTTGGCACCCAGAGCTATACATTTTTTTTTTTTTTTCTTTTTTTTTTTTTGAGACAGAGTCTCACTCTGTTGCCCGGGCTAGAGTGAGTGCCGTGGCGTCAGTCTAGCTCACAGCAACCTCAAACTCCTGGGCTTAAGCGATCCTACTGCCTCAGCCTCCCGAGTAGCTGGGACTACAGGCCTGCGCCACCATGCCCGGCTAATTTTTTGTATATATATATTTTAGTTGTCCATATAATTTCTTTCTATTTTTAGTAGAGACGGGGTCTCACTCTTGCTCAGGCTGGTCTCAAACTCCTGACCTCGAGCGATCCACCCGCCTCGGCCTCCCAGAGTGCTAGGATTACAGGCGTGAGCCACCACGCCCGGCCTAGAGCTATACATTTTAAATAGGAATGAGATGATGTAAATATTTTCCTATAAAAGAGTTTTTGTTTGTTTGTTTGTTTGTTTTCTTTGTTTTTTTGAGACAGAGTCTCACTCTGTTGCCCAGGCTAGAGTGAGTGCCGTGGCATCAGCCTAGCTCACAGCAACCTCACACTCCTGGGCTTAAGCGATCCTCCTGCCTCAGCCTCCTGAGTACCTGGGGCTACAGGCATGCGCCACCGCGCCTGGCCCCTTTAAAAGAGTTGGGTGAAAGTATTCAGTTAGCTGAATCTGGTGCTGCAAGGAACTATAGGATGTTTGCTGTAAAGAGATGCTGATTTGGAGACCAACGTCTCTCTGTTGACAACCAAATCCCCTCGCCTGCCACTGTGCGTGTCTGGGTGGTTTTCGGTGCATGTGTTAAACGAATGGCTGCAGAACAGCATTCGACAGCAGGGAGGTTGGTTTATTTATAATCAATTCTAACTTATTTGATCCATTGCCCTATACTGTAAGGATAGGGTGGGTGTGCCTGTTCTCTGGTTCTTTATCTGTCCAAAGCACACTGTGTGGAGGCCACAGGTATTGGCAGAGATAAACAGAGAAGAAAGGAAGTGAGAGAAAATGAAGGAAGGAGAGAGAAAGAGAAGATACAGACAGAATGAGAATGTGTTAGGCCGAGCGCGGTGGCTCACACCTGTAATCCTAGCACCCTGGGAGGCCAAGGGGAGAGGATCGCTCAAGGTCAGGAGTTTGAGACCAGCCTGAGCAAGAGCGAGATCCCATCTCTACTAAAAAAAAGAAAGAAAATAGCCAGACAACTAAAAATATATAGAAAAAATTAGTCAGGCATGGTGGTGCATGCCTGTAGTCCCAGCTACTCGGGAGGCTGAGGCAGGAGGATCGCTTGAGCCCAGGAGTTTGAGGTTGCTGTGAGCTAGGCTGACGCCATGGCACTCTAGCCTGGGCAACAGAGCAAGACTCTGTCTCAAAAAAAAAAAGAATGTGTTAACAACTGTCTGTAAGTGACATTGAGAGGTGCAAGTTTTCCGAGTTGCTCACAACAGTAGCCTAATAAAGGTCCTCAATTCCATTTCTGGGTCTATCCTTGTGTCTGATTAACATTACTCTGCACTAAGTGGGCACAGGGTGGGCAGGGTGTGTGCACAGTGCGGGGGAGGGCGGGGGGATGGAATTGGCGTCCCAGCTGTTGTGGGGGAGGGTAAGACATCCACAGAGAGAGGAGCTATGTCAATAGACTGGGGTCAGATTGGAGTCTTAAGGGGTCAGTGTGGCTGCGGTCTGAATTTTAGAGTAGCTAAGTACCAACAGTTGAGAGTAAGTCTGGGTTACACTGGGCTGAAGGCTAGATACAGTCAATGTTATTTCTGGAACCTATGAGCTTGAAGTACTCTTTCTATGGTAAGTTGCAAGCAGGTCGTGAGTATTGATGGAAATGCCGGACACATTTGGCAACGCTGGCCCCACTTCTGGCCCTGGAAGCAGACGGCTGCTTCTAGTACCTGCCAGAACTGTTCATGAAAAATGTTAAGAAGTTCTTTTTACTGATAAAAATTTATTTGAAAAGTAACTTTTGGGTGCTTTGCTTGGTTGCTTGGTTGCAGGATGAGTTTGACAAGCTGAGGCCTCTCTGCTCCACCAACACAGACATTTGCCTGCTGTGCTTTAGTGTCATGAGCCCCTCATCCTTCCAGAATGTCAGTGAGAAACGGGTGCCGGAGATTCGGTGCCACTGGCCCAAAGCCCCCATCATCCTAGTTGGAACGCAGTTGGATCTCAGGGAAGGTATCAAAGTCCTCATTGATTTGGGCAATTGCAAGAGAAGCCTGAACAGGTGGCTAAGCCGTGCACTGAGGAAATCAAAGCTGCCTTCTCCATTGGGTGTTCGGCCTTGACTCAAAAAAGACCTCAAAGACATCTTTGACGCAGCCATCGTCGCTGGCATTCAATACTCAGACACTCAGCAACAGCCAAAGAAGTCTAAAAGCAGGACTCCAGACAAAATGAAAAACCTCTCCAAGTCCTGGTGGAAGAAGTACTGCTGTTTCCTATGATGCTGGCAAGATGCTCAGAAAGACTATATTCCAATGAAACAGGTATGAGAAGCTATATTAGCTGAAATGACTCCTTTTCGTGTGTTGAACCCGTGTAGAGAATGTGTGGGTACTTGGATTATAGGAGAAGCTCTCAATTTATGTATTCTTTCTTGCCTTTCATTTTTTTGTTGTTTGTTTGAACTTGGGGATACAAACTTATGCAAGCTATTTTTGAAGTAAGTTGAAAATGTTTCAAAGCTCTGGAAATTTAGAGCTTGAGACCTCTTGATTAATTGATATGTAATATGAAGAAGACAGCTCAAATCTGGATATGTCAAGAATGAAATTTTGCTATATTATAATGTACAGAAGAACAAAAGGGAGAATTCTCTCTTGATTAAGGGCTACTTAATGCACAGTGTATTATGTACATGGTCAACCATGGTAAGAATAATTCTTAGCTTTGCAACTCCATGCAAACCATACCTTTTGTTTTTAAAGAGAAAAAATCTAAGAAAAAATGAGAGATCTCTGCATACGAACCCTCAGACCAGTCACTTTTGTTATTTACTAACACCCGGTTGCTTGAGACTTAAAAACAACCAACAGAAACATCCCACTGACTATATGGCAGAAAAGAAAACCTGTTTATGGCATTTTTCACTGTTAGACCAGTTGTGTCAACACTGTGTGAACATAACCAAAGTGCCATGCAGAGGAAAGCAAGTGCTGGTCAATAGTTCTGATATTTTTCTTTAGGGAGTGATTCATGTTGAGATCAGAATGTAATATTTGCTTTCAGTACTGTAATGTGTGCACCAACCTGCCTAAATCCCAGGTTTAGGTGGGATTCTCTCAGGAGCACCTCTCTGAAAAATTTTTTTTTTTTTTTGAGGCAGAGTCCTGCTCTGTCACCCTGGCTAGAGTGCCATGGCATCAGCCTAGCTCACACCAACCTCAAACTCCTTGGCTCGAGCAATCTTACTGCCTCAGCCTCCCAAGTAGGTGGGACTACAGGCATGCGCCACTAGGCCCGGCCAACTTTTTGTATATATTTTTAGTTGTCTGGCCAATTTCTTTCTATTTTTTAGTAGAGATGGGGGTCTCGCTCAGGCTCAGGCTGGTCTCAAACTCCTGAGCTCAAACGATCTGCCGCCTCGGCCTCCCAGAGTGCTAGGATTATAGGCGTGAGCCACCGTGCCGGCCCTGAATTGTTTTTAACCTTCCATATGCAAGTTGTCCCATCTGCAGGGAAGAGCACTCTTGCAAGGCTGACAGCAAATGTTTCTGGGACACAAAACGTATCTTTTTTTTTCTTGACATGTCAACCAAAATGCACTTCTGTGCATACACACCCATACGCACGCACACACGTGCACACACATATGTATGGGTGTACTTGCTGCTGATTCAGGCTTTGAAACAGCTAATGGGAAAAAGCATGGCCCTAAATCAGATGTTAAGGAAGATTCGCTGCTTTTTCTCATTGACACGTTTTTTGAACAGACATCTTATTGATTTTCCCCTAGATGTGATTTTAAGTGTATCTTTTTTTTTTTTTTTTTTTTGGACAGTCTCACTCTGTTGCCCAGGCTAGAGTGCCGTGCCATCAGCCTGGCTCACAGCAACCTCAAACTCCTGGGCTCAAGTGGTCCTCCTGCCTCCGCCTCCTGAGTAGCTGAGACTACAGGCATGTGCCACCATGCCTGGCTAATTTTTACATATATTTGTAGTTGTCCAGATAATTTCTTTCTATTTTTAGTAGGGATGGGGTCTTGCTCTTGCTCAGTGTGGTCTGGAACTCCTGACCTCAAGCCTCGGCCTCCCAGAGTGCTAGGATTACAGGGATGAGCCACCATGCTCGGCCTAAGTATATCTTAATATACACACTTTTAAGACCATTTTATTTTTCTTTTATTATTTTTTTAAGATAGTTAAAAAGTTTATTTTATCCTTTAGAAGGACAGAGAGAATGAGAGAGAGAGAGAGAGAGAGAGAGAGAAATGGGGGAGAAGAGGGCAGGGAGACGGCATGGCATCCAAAGAAAGAGAACGAAGATGCCAGCAGTGATGCCAAGTGGCTCCATGATTTTAAGGGGGACAAAGAGAAAAAAAAAATAGTGATGGCCGTCACTTGGTAACAAAAGAAGCAGCAGGTAGATAACAAAAAACTGCAAGGATGTCAAAGTCCAAGACTTGGTTTCCTGCCTTTCTTTGGAGAAGGAATTGTCATAGAAGATGTGACTCTGTCCTCATGATATGGTTTAGACTGTAGCTCATTTTCTCCTGCTGTTTACTCAGTAACTCTGTAAAAACAGATTCTCAAAAAACAATTTTGAAAGAGAGAGATTTACATCTCTTTTCTGCCCATTCAGGTTTCTTCAGAGGTTGCGCAAAACAGAACTCCTGCAGGGGGCCTGTTAGTGAGAAAACGCACAGGATTGATCCTTAACTGTTACCAGGATGTTGTGGGATTAGGTATTTTCCTGTCATTTTTGCAAGGCCGCCCCTTTCCCTCACACTCTGTGATATTCCCAGCGTGTGTTAAAGGATCAGCTGAGCAGGGAGGGCCCTCTGTTTGCCTGAGCACAAAGAATCCTGAAGTGGAGACTGAGGCCCAGACCAGAGTGTGGCCTGCCCAAGGTTAAACTCCAAGTCAAAGTCCACCCCCACACTAGAACCCAGGGCTCTTGCCCTTCAGTCCCGCACTGCGTTCTCAGCGCTTCTAGTCTGGGGCCCCTAGGTGGGGGCAGGGCTGACGGGTGGTTGTAGTGGGGTCACAGCTGGACTGAGATCTTCGGGTGAGACTAGGAAGATGAGCAGGAGGCTTACAGAGTGATGTAGGTCACAGGGAGAGGAAGAGTTCTGGCTCCAGAAGCAGCTACTGCAAGAGAGACTACAGACTGAACAGATGGGATCTACTTTCTGAGCCCCCATCCCCAGCACAGGGCGCCGGCTGCCCCCATGAGAGCCCGTGCATGGTAAAGGCACAGGGGGTGAAAGCCAAAGGAGCTCTGGCCTAGACTTGGGTGGTCCCTGCTCTGTGACTTGGGCATGCCCTCAATCTGTGCCAAACTGATTCCGTATAGATTACACTGGCTCCATTTTAAAACAAAACAGAAAATAAAATGAACATTTCTTGAAACGTGTTAAAACAGCCAATTAAATCCAAAGATGGGGCCGGGCACGGTGGCCCACACCTGTAATTTTAGCACTCTGGGAGGCCGAGGCAGGTGGATCACTCGAGGTCAGGAGTTTAATACCAGCCTGAGCAAGAGCGAGACCTTGTCTCTACTAAAAATAGAAAGAAATTAGCTGGACAGCTAAAAATATATATAGATAAAAATTAGCCGGGGATGGTGGCACATGCCTGTAGTCCCAGCTCCTCAGGAGGCTGAGGCAGAAGGATTGCTTGAGCCCAGGAGTTTGAGGTTGCAGTGAGCTAGGCTGACGCCACTGCACTCTAGCCCAGGAAACAGAGCAAGACTCTGTCTCAAAAAAAAAAAAAAAAAAAAAAAAGAGGCTCATGCCATTTCACTCACCAAATGAGTGACTCAAGAACTCAGACTCTGCCTCCCACGTACTGTCACTCAATCTCATTATGAGATTACAAAAATAAAGTTTGTATTTCACTTGTGATACCTTGTGGCCATGGTGACCAAATACAAAATAAATTGACCAACTGCAATTAGAGAGATAAAGGAAATCAAGTGAAATGGTTTATGCCAATGTTCTGTCAAACAAAGCAAAACAGTACAGAGAAATAATACTTATTCAGGATGATCACTTCCACTCTCATCTCATTGGCTTGTGGCCACACCTAACCAGCATGTTCCAACATGCGTCCAGGCTATTTGTCACGGTGCCCTCATCCACCCTCTGGACCAGGAGCTTAGAGGCACTTCCCAGGCTCCTACGATCTTGTGCTCCTCGTTGGCTGCATTTGGATGTCCTTTTCTGCCCCTGGGTGAACATTTCCCTTGGTCCAGTCTGGTCCCTGGATCACCCCAGAACACAAAGTCCCTTTTCATGTATTGTGTTTCTGCCACATCTTCCTGGCTCCAGGAGTGCACTGGACAGAGATAATCACTTCTGAGATGCAACAGGAAGGTCATCAGAATTCAACAGAATCGAGACAGGTGGGGAGAGCAAAGCTGAATAAACCTGAGACCAAGTATGGCCTGTAGGGGACACGGAAGGGCCTGGCTGGCTGGACTGGAGGGCTCGCTTTGGAAAGCACTGGGCTCGTAGAGGAGCGGGAGATGGGGTGTCAGATCGCAAAGGGCCCTGTGTGCTCAGCAGAGGAGCTTGCACTTTGCTGTGTGGAGCGCGTCCACGAGGAAGTGTTGGGCACAGGGCACCTCATTCTTGGTAGAGGAATCTGATAACAGAGCTCAGGAAGGATCATGGCGGACTGGTTAGAAATTGTAATCTGAACAATGTAACTCACATTCATTCAAATTACCTTGAACATTCTGGAATGGAAAACAATAAAAGCAAGTTCAAAGGCGTAAGATGGAAGTTGTCAGTTTCAACTCCAAACTGCACTTATCTGCTGTACACTGTCTGCTGTTGAGACGCGTTAGAAAGCGAGTCCCCCGAGGCACTGGGCACTGGTGGAGATGTTTTGTTTATAAATAAACCGCTACAGGATATTGATTTTCTTTCTTTCTCATCTGATTTTTTTCTGGAGCACTTTATAGGTTTTATTTCCACTTATTCTCCTCTCAAAGTAGCCTGCACCTTTGAATGGCTCACGGGGTCACTTCTGCCTTTGACAAATCAGTGATTGGGCTAGGAGCCAAGATCATGCAATTTGGTGTTGACAATGGCCGTGTTGCCTCTGCCAGGCTAAATTACCTGCTGTGGGGCCAGCGCCCCCGCGGGCACTCGCTCTACCCCTGAGAGGGAGTCCTGTGTTCTCTAGCGCCAGGTCTGCAATCGGTGTCATTAAATTCTCATTTCCTAACATACTGCCCCTGATGGGAAGTTTTGTTTTATGAAAGAAAGTCATTGAGTTGGCTTCATTGCCATAAGAGCACATTGACTTCTAGAGCAAATGTGTTTAAGGGCAAGTAGAAATTGGGTAATAAAGTAACCAGTGCTTAGGGGCAGTGGTGGCTGCCTCTGTTCTCCTGGGTACCCCAACACAGAATCTGTCAACTGTGCTCATCCAAGCTGTCATCGATCTGCTCTGCTGAAAACTGTCTGCTGTTTCCATGAATTGCCGTCTAGGTAATAACCATATCACTGCTCGAGGCACCGCACTCTTTTACAGAGATTTCTGTCATGTCTGTGGGGGCCCTTTGCTAACAGAGAACATGACTGTGTACAGAGCCAGAAATAGCACATGGTGCGAGGGTAAAGCCAAAGGAAATATCGGCCACCTGCTGATGAATTTCCAAATATCTCTCGTTTCTTTTGTTGTGGTTTGATTTTGCTTTGTTTCCAAAAACATTAGCACATAAAATTCGATCTGTTTCTCCTGCTCCCAAGATTAGAAGTTAATGAATTTTGTTGGTATTTGATCTCCCACAGGCTATTTCATTAGCTAAATAAAAGTTTCATTAATTTTAGTGACCTCATAATTATACTGGTTGGTAGCTCTGGTGTGACCGGGTAGTTAACACTGATCTCGTTCAGTTGAATCTTTGTTTCCCCTGGAGACGGACAGCATGGCCCTGTTAATTGACACAGACACATAAATATAGGTAAAAAACAGCATCTAAGATTGGATCTTGTCATTTCTCTTGTCTGTTCTTAGGGCAGTTAGAGGATGTTTCTGTGTAGGGAGGCGCTGCCTCTAGCAAGGGCCCCCAGGATCTGAGGGGGTGCAGCAGGCAAGAGACATTCCAACAAAACCCATTAGGCACCTGGAGCATTTGCCAGGCTGGGATGATATAGACAAATCATGGTTCCCTGCCATTTCTTTTGCATAAAGGAGAGATTTTAGACCCATTACAGGAATATATTTAACATACAAATAATTCCTTGCTCCTGCTGGCAGCTTTTAAGACAAGTAGAAGAAATGATAGCTGTAAATGGCATTTGAACTGTACAGCTAACACTTAATTTTATTTATTGTTTTATAGTTCTAAAACATTCAGAATGACAGCTATAGACAACATGGATGAATCTCACAAATACAACGTTGAGCAAAAGCATCGAGACCCAACAGATTACATGCTAAATTTTTCTATTTATATAATAATTACTTAAATTAAAAATAGGCAAAATTAATCTATGGTGTTAGAAGACCAGAGAGTGGTTATATTTGGGGTACGATGGGGGGCACGAAGGGGACATTTGAGGTGCTGACACTGTTCTATTTCTGATCCGGGGTCTATTCACTTTGAATTAGGTTACTACAAGTTGTGTATTTTTTTTGTAAATAGTTCATACTTCGATAAAAAAGTTAAACAAATGAATAAAAAGGGAATAACCCCCACTCCCGGTACACACACACACGAGAGAGAGAGAGAGAGAGAGAGAGAGAGAGACTGTTCACATAACTTATTTCATTTCATTTCCTCACAACAACCTGTGACGGAGGCATGTGGGATGTGAGGACCCTGGCCCCCGAGGCGCTGGGGGTCTTGGAGAACTAAGAGCCTCTGGCCCACCTGTCTTCTGTGTGCCCCTCCCTTGCACCCCACCACCTGCCGGTGGGGTCACCCATCGTGACGTGCCAGCGAAGCCAGGGGAGCTGGATGAAGCCAGAGTCCTGGCACTGAGTGTGACGCAGCTGAGAAGCGAGGGGCACGCACAGCCCCCCACGCTCCCGTTAATGAGGAAAAGCCAGGCCTGCGGTGCATAGTTTCCAAGCCAGTAAGACCCAGCAAGGCTGCCCACCTGCAAAGAGCTTCTCAAACACAAGTCGGGCTGCAGATAAACTCAAGGCTAAGCAGGAAGGTAGGTCCCTACAGATGGCTCCTTGTGGGAGTCTGAAACCAGTAAGTATTACGTGATGACCACCGATGCCTTGTGTATCAGTTTCCTATTGCTAGTGTAAGAAATTACCACACTTGGTGGCTTAGACCAACACGAAGATATTATCTTTTACAGTTTTCCCTCTTTTTTTTATAGACAGGGTCTTGCTATGTTGCCCAGGATGGAGTCGAACTCCTGGGCTCCAGTGATCCTCCCACCACAGTTGCCTGAGCAGCTGGGATTATAAGTGTGAGCCCATGTGCCCGGCTGCAAATGTATGTTAGCTTAAATGTGTTCTACACAGGTCTCACTGGGCTGAAATCAAGGTGTCCTCAGGACTGCGTTCCTTTCTAGAGCTGGAGGGTAGAATCCATTTGTTGTTTTTGTTTGTTTGTTTTTTAGTATTCAGGTTGTTGCCAGAATTCAGTTCTTTGTGATTGTAGGACCAAGGTTTCTATTTCCTTGCTGGCTGTTGGTTGGGGACCATTCCCAGCTTCTAGAGGCCATCCCTGACTTTGGCTACTTCCCCCCTCTTCAAAGCCTGCAAAAAGGAATTGAGTCCCTTTCTTGCTTTGAATCTCTCCTGCCTCTTCTCCCGTCTCCTCTCTCTGACATCAGCCAGGGTTCTCTACTGTTTAGATTGTGCCCTCCTGGATAATTCCGGATAATCTCCCCATTTTAAGATCCATAACCTTAACGGCATCTGCCAAGTCCCTTTGCTGTGTAATGGGACATATTCACAGGTCCCAGGGGCCAGGGTGCGGACATTTTTGGGGGCTATTTGGCTGACCACACCTCAGAACCAAATACCAAAGGCGACTTCGCCTTTACCCCAAGCATGATCGCCTTCACCCCAAGCATGATCGCACCCGCGCGTCAGGCGGGCTCTCCCGTGTTGCCGCCGTGTTGAGGGATTCGCAGCCGGGCTGCACGCGCGCTCTTCGCCTCCGCCCTGCGCTGTGAAACGACTGATTGCCGGTGTTAAAACACAGATTCTGCTGAGTCAGGGGAGATACGAGGAAGTCACTAAAGCGGTCAAACGTACATTTTTAAAAAGTTGCCAAAACCCACACACTAGCATCTGCGTCACTTTCAGGTGACAGCATGCAGGAGCCGCGTGCTCGTGGGGACGGCGGTCGGAGTGGGACGGCGCTGCTGGCGGCATGACTGGCGGGGCCTTTGCGGGCTCCTCCAGGGCTGCCGGTCTGTCCCCGTGCGTCAGGAGGTGACTGGTATTCTAAGAGCAGACCTGGTGATCACCTCTGTCCAACAGAAACAGCAACTGAGGCAGCTTATGTTGGAATGCTTCTCTTAAAAACAGTTCTGCCTCATGACAGAGCTTCAGCATCAAAAACCTGCCCATCAGAGGTGCTCATCGCAGCAGAAAAGGCTCCACCCCGCCGGAAGCCGCGCGGTTTGTCGCACGGGGGAAAAGCCCGGTCCCTCCAGGCCAGTCAGCGCGGCCGAGCCCGGGGCTGGGTGGCCAGGCCGCGCCGGCATGTGTGAGAAGTTTGATCTGGCAAGAAGCTGGAAGAGGCACCAAGTCTGGAAATCTGGCTGTGATACTGCAGCTGCTGTGGTTCCTAGCGGGGTCACTTGCGTCAAGAGCTTCTCAGACCCGGGATAGTTCTGCTGTCCAGTATGTGAGAGTCAGCAAGACAGTTCATGAGAAGGCGAATGAGGGCAGCAAGGCAACTGCCCAGAAATCTCAGAGGCTAAAAAGAATATTCTGTCCCACACCCGCCCCCAATCTCAGTCTGCGGTGGAACTGACTTGGCGCCGTTTGTCCCGATAGAGCATCTGAGTTATCTGTGCTGGAGAGGAGGAGACTGGCTACTGACAGCAATGCACGGTGAGAGCCAGCAAACACCGCACGCACTCACTATTACATGGGAACTGGTCGAGCAGCACTCGTGTGCACACTTGGAAATAAGGCTCCTGGGGCACCAAGCAGGAGGGAGGGGAGGAGCGGACGGGGAAATTCACATCTAACAGGTGTGATGCTCACTGTCTGGGGGATGGGCGCACTTACAACTTTGACTCAAACAGCACAAAAGCAATTTATGTAACCAAAATGTTTGTACCCCCATAATATTCTGAAATTTTTTTTAAAAAAGCTTCAAAAGGAAAAGAATGCTCAGTGGACTAGTTTTTTGGCAATTTTAAGTTTTTAGATTTTAAAATCAATATTTTAAAATGGAAACAACTTGACCAAAGATTGGTCTCAGAATTTTAAGACCATTAAAACAAAATTTAATGTGAGAAAAAAGAAATACTATAGGATAAAGATGAGAAAGCCTCCCAGGAACTGGAAAAAAAAAAAAAAGAAATTTTAAAAATATGAGAAAAGGACAAGAAAATGAAATGATCCATACACAAGGCTCCACATCTCACTAACAGGAATTCCAGGAAAGAATGAGAGCAAGGGAGGGAGAAGTTTGTCAAAGGTGTCATTTAACTCAAAATCTCAAAATTAGAAGACAGGAGGCCCTGGGGCCTCCCGTGCACCAACACGTGACAAATGAGAACCCCCTCACCAAGGTTTGTGGGCATGCGTTTTCAGAGGTTGGGATAAAAAGACTCTATAGGAGGGAAATAGCTCACATACAGAGAATGAAAATTCAAATGCTATTGGACTTTTCGACAGTCCTGTTGGAAGCTAGAAAACTCAGTAGCAACTCCTCAGAGTCCCGAGAGAAAATGATTTCTATCCTAGGACTCCATGTGCAGGCGCCTGGGTGCAGTCAGATGGCATCATGAAGACGGTTGCAGACAGGCATTCTCTCAAAAACATGCATTTGCCATGCACCCTTTCTTAATAAACTTAATTGAAAGAAGTAGTCAATTGAGAAAAATGATTTGGGATTCAGGTCCCACACAGGCGAGAGTCACAGGGGGCTCCTGGGTTGTGGCGGAAGGAGCCCAGGCATGTGGGACAGGCCTGGGAACTGCCCCTGCAGGAGGAGCATTTCCATGGAAAAAATATTGGTCCAATACCTGATGTCTTTGTCTATCCTGAGAGGAGTTTTGTAGCTTTGTTTGGAGAATTAGACTAAGTAATAGGTACACAGAAAACTATGTAAATAAAGAGAATGTACTTATTATTTCCAGAAAACCATCGTTGCTCTAGAAATAAAATGTAATCATAGCGTATTATACCACTCAACCTTGAGCCATGTTCACATGCTCTTAATAATGTAAACATTACATACTGATTGGGCAAAAAATGATGACATAGCTGTATTAAAAGAACAGGGGTGAGAAAGTCTGTGTGGGGGTGGGAGAGGGCTATTTTGGCATAGGAGAGTGAGCTTCTAATATCGTGTCACAGGAAATCAGTAGATGATGTTTAAAATTGTAAAATAAAAAAAAAAGCCATTTCCTTATAGAGGTCCTTTACCTCTTTAGTTAGGTATATACCTAGATATTTTATTTTCTTTGTTGCTATTTTGAAGGGTATTGAGTGTTTAATTTGGTTTTCTGATTGACTGTTATTGGCATATATAAATGCCTCTGATTTGTGTATATTAATTTTGTAGCCTGAGACTTTGCTATATTCGTTAATCAATTCCAGGAGTCTCATGGTTGAATCCTGGGGGTTTTCCAGATATAACATCATATCATCAGCAAAAAGTGAGAGTTTGATCTCTTCTTTCCCTATTTGGATTCCCTTGATTCTGCTCTCTTGCCTGATAGCTCTCGCAAGGACTTCCAATACTATGTTGAAAAGTAATGGGGACAGTGGGCAGCCCTGTCTGGTTCCAGTTCTAAGTGGGAGTGCTTTCAATTCCCAAGTCCATTCAATATGATGTTGGCTGTGGGTTTGTCATATATGGCTTGTATCATTTTTAGTTAGGTTCCATCTATGTCTATTTTGTTAAGCGTTCTTATCATAAAAAGGGTGTTGAATTTTGTCAAATGCTTTTTCTGCATCTATTGAGAGGATCATATGGTTTTTGTTTTTGCTTCTATTTATGTGGTGAATTACATTTATAGATTTACATATGTTGAACCACCCCTGCATCTCGGGGATGAAGCCCACTTGATCGTGGTGGATTATTTTTTTTGATAAGTACTTGGATTCGGTTTGCTAGTATTTTATTGAGAATTTTTGCATCTATATTCATGAGAGAAATTGGTCTGTAGTTCTCTATTTTTGTTGCGTCCTTTCCTGGTTTTGGTATCAATGTTATATTGGCTTGGTAGAACGTGTTGGGGAGAATTCCATCCTTCTCAATATTGGAGAATAGTTTATGTAGGATGGGCACCAGTTCTTCTTTGTATGTATGGTAAAATTCGGGTGTGAACCCATCTGGACCAGGGCTTTTCTTTTGGGGAAGGTTTTTTATTGCTGTTTCGATTTCAGTTCTTGATATTGGTCTGTTCAGGTACTCTATTTCTTCCTGGTTGAGCCTGGGAAGACTATGTGTTTCTAAAAATTTGTCCATTTCCTCTGCATTCTCCAGTTTGTGTGCATAAAGATTTTTGTAGAATTCATAGATGATATCTTGTATCTCTGTGGCATCGGTTGTGATTTCTCCTTTCATGTTCCTAATGGAGGTTATTAGAGATTTTACTTTTATGCTCTTGATTAGTCTAGCCAGAGGTGTGTCTATTTTGTTTATCTTTTCAAAGAACCAACTTTTTGTTTTATTAATTTCTCTTATAGTTTCTTTGTTGTCCTTTTCACTTAATTCTGATTTGATCTTAGTAATTTCTCGCCTTCTGCTGGATTTGGGGTCATTCTGTTCTTCTTTCTCCAGCTCTTTGAGTCTATCATTAGGTTGTCTATTTGCAAGTTTTCTGTCTTTTTGATATAGGCATTTATGGATATGAATTTTCCTCTCAGGACTGCTTTAGCTGTGTCCCATAGATTTTGATAAGTTGTATCTCCATTGTCATTTAATTCAAAGAAACTTTTGATTTCTGTCTTGATTTCTTCCTTTATAGAATAATTGTTCAGGAGAAAGTTGTTTAGCTTCCATGACTTTGAGTAGGAATGAGGGTTTCTGTTTGGGTTCATTGTTACTTTTATTCCGCTGTGATCTGAGAAGATGCATGGTATAATTTCTATTTTTTTTTTAATTTTTTAAGACATGCTTTATGTTCTAGGATATGGTCAATCCTAGAGAATGTCCCGTGAGCTGATGAGGAGAATGTATATTCTGTGGACTTTGGGTAGAATGTCCTGTAGATGTCAGCCATGCCCATTTGTTCTAGCATTCTATTTAAGTCCATTATGTCTTTGTTTATTTTCTGTTTAAAGGATCTGTCCTGTGGGGTGTCAGTGAGGTGTTAAAGTCTCCAGGTATTACAGTATTGTTATCTATTATTTGGTTCAGATCAAGTAGGGTTTGCTTTATGAATCTAGGTGCACCTAGGTTGGGTGCATATATATTGAGTATAGTCATGTCTTCTTGTTGAATTGTGCCTTTAACCAGTATGTAGTAGCCATCTTTGTCTTTTATTACTTTTGTTGGTTTGAAAGCTAAGTTATTGGAAATTAAGACTGCCACACCAGCTTTCTTTTGGCTACCGTTTGCTTGAAATATCAATTTCCATCCTTTTATTTTCAGTCTAAATGCAACTTTGCAGGTTAGGTGAGTTTCTTGAAGACAGCAGATACTTGGTTTGTGTTTTTTTATCCATTGGGCCAGTCTATGTCTCTTGAGCGGGGAATTCAAACCATTCACATTTATTGAGAAAAGTGATAAGTGGGACAGTTTTCTGTTCAGCTTGTTGGGTAGAACTTCATTGCTATGTTTTCTCTCTTGAGCCATTGTGGTATCTGGGATTTGATCTTTAGCTCTTGAGTAGTTTTACATTCATGGGTCTTTCTTGTGCTGATTCGTGTGTAACTCTCTTTTGAGTACTTCTTGGAGGGCTGGTCTTGTCTTGGTGAATTCCCTCAACCTTTGTTTATCTGAGAATGTCTTAATTTCTCCTTCATATAGAAAACTTAGCTTAGCTGGGCACAAGATTCTAGCCTGGGCATTATTCTGTTTCAGAAGAGTGAAAATGGGGCCCCAACCTCTTCTTGCTTGTAAGGTTTCAGTTGAGAAATCTGGCGTAATTCTGATGAGCTTTCCTTTGTATGTTACTTGTTTCTTTCTCCTTACAGCTCGAAGAAGGGACTCTTTAGTGGATATTTTGGTCAGCCTGATGACTATGTGGCGCGGTGTTTTCTTATTTGCTATGAATCTCCCAGGGGTCCTTTGAGCTTCTTGAATCTGTATGTCTAGAGTTTTAGCAAGGCCTGGAAAATTTTCCTCAATTATGTCTTCAAATAGCTTGTCCAACCCTTGCTTATTATCTTCTTCACCCTCAGGAATGCCAATAACTCTCAAGTTAGGTTTCTTCACATAATCCCACATTTCTTGAAGACTCTGATCATTTCTCTTATTTCTTTGGTCTATCTCTGTGACTGACTTATTTAGTTGGAAAGAGTTATCTTCAATCTCGGAGATTCTTTCCTCTGTTTGATCTACCCTGCTCTTGAGACTTTCCACAGTGTTTTGTAGCTCTCTGAGTGAATTGTTCATTTCTAGGAGTTCAGTTTGGTTTTTCTTCAATATTTCAATTTCTTTAGTGAATTTTTCTTCCAAATCCTATATATTTTTTGTGGTTTCTTTGTGTTGGTTATCCACTGTTTCTTGTATATTATTCAGCTTGTTTATAATCCATAATTGAAATTCTTCCTGTAACATGTTGGTATTTTGAGTCTGGTTTGTGTCAAATGATTGAGAGCTGGTATTTCTCTTTGGGGGTGAGATTTCCATTTGATTCTTTGTGCTCCCCGTGTTTTTTCACTGGGCCCTTCCCGTCTACATTTATCGTTGGATGTTTTCTTACAGGTTTAGTCTGGTTAACAGCACTCTTTGTACTCTGTTCTTAGGCTGTGAAGCAGTCTAGGTATGTTGCTTCCTTCGTCAAGAGGGGGAGACTGTTGTGTATTGTTTAGAGTTTTTTCTATTTCAGTTGGGGGGCTGCTTCAGGTGGGTCCAACCCTAGAGGATTGGAGTGATCCAAGACCGCTTTGGCGAGTTAGGACACTGGGTCTTTCAGTAGGCAGGCAGGGTCCACACTAGTAATAGACCGAAATTCTCTTTGTTTGTTTGTTTGTTTTCCTTTGGTTCTTCCTCTATAGGGGTAGTTTCTGTCTCTTTCCACAGGAAAGATACTAGCTATGGGGAGTGGATGGTGCCCTCACTTGCTCAGCGCCCCAGCTGCTGCAGCTCCCATGGGCAAAAGTCTGCCCTGGCCCAATGTCCCCAGGGACCAGGCTCCACACTTTTGTGTCTGGAGAAGTACTCAGTGTTTACACAAGGGCGGAGCCCCTATAGAAGTCCCTGGACCAGGGGAGGGAGCCACCCAGGGAGCCTCTTGGCACCCTGTGGCTCTGCAGTGACTTGGTTGTGGGCCCCAAGATGGCGATTGCGCACCCGCAGATTGCCGGCGCTGGGGGTGACTGCTAAGGTTCCGGTAGGTACCAGAGCCGGGGGCCTGGCGAGTTCCGAAGCCCACCATGGCTCCCCAGCTAGAAGGCAAAAAGAGAGAAGAAAGAAAAAAGAAAAGAAAAGAAAAGAAAAGAAAAGAAAAGAAAAGAGAAGAGAAAAAAAAAAGTAAAAATAAAATCTGTAGTTCAGCGATCTTTGTTTTTTTACACCTTAGCTCAGCTCCGCCTCTCCACGCCAAGCGCGGCCCCGGCTGAGATTCCCCCAGGGTCCAAGCTGTTTTCCCAGTAGTGTCTCTTGCCCACCGTGTTTATGTGTATCCCGCGTTCTTGGCGTGGGTTCAGAGAATAGCGGAGGGTGCCACCCAGGGATCTGTTCAGCCCCTTATGTCTCCGCAGCGGTTTTGCTGTGGATTTCAAGATGGCGCCCACGTGCCCACAGAGCTCCAGGGCTGGAGGGGATTAATGGTCCGCCTTCGGCAAACACCGGAGAAGGGGGCCTGGCGGGCAAAGACGCTCACTGGGGGCCACTGGCTGGAGAACCACCGAGAAAAGAAGCAAGGAGATACAAAGAAATCCGTTGTTCGGGGACCCTTTGTGGTTTTCCGCCTTGGTGCAATTCCGTCCCTCCTCGCTAAGCGCGGTCTCAGCTGAGACCCCCCAGGGTCTAAGCTGTTTTCCCAAAAAAGCCTCCTGTCTGCAAAGCCCCACGTCTCCCTCGGTGATTCTGCACCAGCTTGAGGCAGGTGTCTAAATAAGTGGATGTGGAGGTCAGTGGGGAGAACAAGCCGCTTTCCTAGGAGGCTGCCCCTGCCCCACTCGATGGTCGGGCGGGTGTAGCTGACCCGCGCTCCGCTGTCTATTGTCCGTCCCACACTCTCCAGAATTTCACGATCTTATTTCCCGTTCACCTCAGACTTTTCTCGCTCTGTTTGTCCCACGTTGATTTTCCGTGGATTCACACTGCTGTTCTTGTGGGGGAGTGGTCCTCTAGCGTTGTGGTAGGTCCGGATCCATGCCTTCCTCTCCGGGAGCACGAATCCAGGCAGTCACCACCACTCCGCCATCGTGGAGCTCCTCTGTACTATTTTGAAAGTGGACATTTTTTCTTCCTTGGCTGAAGCCCTTTCTGTGCATGGAGAATCTCCACTTTACAGGGCTGATGAGTGGAGTGAACCTCACTGTTGAGCTGGGGGTGCCAGGCCTTTCCCAGCCTCCTCCCAGCTGGGTGGCACCTGCACCCTCACCTCTGCCAGTATCACAGCCACTGTGGACTCCCTGGTGACCACAGGCTCTCCCTTGGGGCAGTTTCCAGAAACTGAGTTCCAGGGAAGTGGCAGGTGGGGGACAGTGCTGGTGATGTCGACCACACCCGGTGCTGAGAGGGGCGGTGCAGAGGGAGCCAGGGCGCCAGTGCCTGGCAGTGGCAGCAGAGGCGTGTGCACCTTGGCATTTCTCCACACTGATTTGGAGAGTTTTCCTGAATATATAAAACCCTGTATGCACTTTTCCATTCCACATACTTGTTACACTGAGTTTTTGTTATAATCAGAGTTCATTTCCGCTACTTGAGCTAAGACCCCCAATTGACACAACTTCTAATCCTGACAATAACCCTGCCAGGTAGGTCATACCCTGAACTTTCAGATAAGGAGCTTGAGGCTTGTGTGTGCTAAGCAGCTCGCCCCAGATGGCCAAGCGACCACAGGCTGAGCTGGGAGTCCGAGCCCCACGCCAGCGTCCCTGGTCCTCACACACTCGACTGCTTCTCCAGCTCCTGTCTCCGTCCTCGTCCATCCAGCCTCCATGTTGCTTCCAGTCTTTGCTCCCTCTGCTCCTGCTCTCCGAGAACGCCCTCTCTGTGTCCACCTTGCCAGATCCTCCCCATCTTCCCAGCCTTACCCCGCTCCCTCCTGTTCCATGAAGCTTTCTCACACCACTCTCCTCACCCCGGGTTTCCTGTATTCTGACCTCAGGCTATACTCAGAGCCAGCTGGGTGTCCACTTGGCTCAGTTCCTGTGACAGTCAGAGTGGCCCCGGCTGGATTGAAAACCCCACAGGAGCTCAGGCTTCACGGTCTCCCCCTCCCCCATCTCCAGCCCAGGGCTGGACACTTGCTCTTCAGCAGTCCAGAGCTTTGTACGATTTTGGAGGAGGAAGAAATGAAAAAAAAGTAAAGGCTTTTGGAGGAGGAAAATATGAGGAAAGAAAGCTATATTGGTCAAGGACTTTTCTCAGGAAGTGACCACTCTACGCACTCCCTGTCATGGACTCAAAAACTTCAGAGTCAACCTGGGGCCTGTTGTTTCCCCCCTTATATAGCACGGCCAGCCCATCATCTTCTTGGCTCTGCCAGGAAACATTCCTCTCCCCAACCCATCCACGTCTCTCTGTTTCCACTGTACCCGCCCTGGTCCAGTTGCTCACCTCCCCTGGATGTGGCAGCAGCCTCCTCACCCTCAGGCTGCATCTACTCTGGCCACCCAGTAATTCCATCTCCACGTGGCAGGCAGAGGGATCCTTAAAACGTGCAGCAGTCTGGTCCCCACCTGTGCTTGCAGCCCTCTCAGGCTTGCCACTGCACCCAGGCCACACCCACAGCCCCAGCACCACCTGCGAGGCCCTTATATCTTTTCTCCCCCATTGTCCTTTGAACTCCTGTGCTACCCCTGAGAGTCATAATTAGGACCACCCAAGCCTGGAGAGGCCCACTGGTCATTCTTTTGTATATATTTTGTTGCTGTTGTTGTCTGTTTTGCCACATGAAAGTCAGCCTGAGACTGACACCATCACAGAGTATAACTGAGCTAGGCACAAGGGGACCGAGATGGAACACCAAGGACATCATTTGAGTCCTGGATCTAATGTACCTGTTCCCAGTTTCTTCAGCTGATAAATGCCCCTTTTCTTTATGGTAGGTAAACTGCCATTTGCAACACAAAGGCGTTGTGGCCAGTCCAGAATTCTGCTCTCCAGGGGTGCTCGGAGTCTCTCTGTTACACTCCCATGAACGTACGTTCAGACGTGCCCGAGTGCATCCAGGTAGAGAGTTGCCTGCCGGAGACGCTGGTGGAAGATTTGTGTCATGAATAACTTATTTTTAATGGTATAGTATTCTACATTTTATTTTATTATGAATTTTCAAAGTAATAATATATTGTTGATTTCTTTTGAGTTTACTTAATGTCAAAAAATACTGTGTGCTTCCTCCCAGAAAACCCTAAAAAATTTCTGTGCATTTTTTTGGCCTCCACACCTTTATATATTTCTATAATCTCTCCTTATGTTTCAGACTCTAGGTTTTTTTTTTTTTTTAGGTGAACTACCATTTCAGATCTTCCATCTCTTGGTTTAAAATTTTTGCATCTGAATAGAAGTTTGTCTAGGAAAACAGCCAGGGAAGGGCATCCCCAGAGGGGATGTTAATTGGAGGGAATGGAGAGATGATGGTCAAAGAGTACAAAGGTTCAACTAGACAGGAGGAAGAAGCTTTTTTTCTTTGTGATATATTTCTCAATATAATATTTAATAATGCATGCTTTAAAATCTCTGAGAGTAAATTTCAAGTGTTCTCATCACAAAAATAAGTATTTGAGGTGTGATGGATATGTTAATTACCTTTAATTATTTCACATTGTGGTCACAAATCATAACATCACTTTGTACCTCATAAATATATACAACTGTAATTTGTTAATTTACAATTAAAGATAAATAACAATAATAAAATAAACTATTAAAAAAGAATAAATGTTGGTGAGGTTTGGGAGGTTATGTAGTATCTTCTGAATACTCCAATGAAGATATTTTATACTTGTTTATAAGTAACTATAAATAGTATATACATGTTTACCTTAATTTATATTAATGTTTTGTTTTATAATGAAACACTAGAATGTATAAGAATAAGGTGAAATAAAACAGAAATTTTATCATTGTCTTCTCACACCCTTTTAGCGTTATAAAATGCCCCAGCTTATTCCAAGTAATAGAATTTTCCTGACTCTTGCTCTTTACATTACACTATTGCATTGAGATTGTTGATATCAGTGGGTGTCAGTCTATAATAACAATTTACTATTTATCTTTTAAACAGTTTGTCCCATCTGGATTTTTTTTCCTTGTGTATTTGTTTGTTTGTTTGTTTTTTGCTTCTTCACTTTTCTTGCCTTCTTTTGGATTATTTGAGTATTTTTTAGAATTCATTTTTATCTCCATAAATGGTTTCATGGTAATTAGCCAAAATCTTTGTTTTGTATTTTTAGTGATTGCTCTAGGATTTATAACATACATGTTTAACTCTTGATAGTTTACCTTCAAATAATACAATGCCCATTTTGTGTGAAGTGTGTGAATCTTACAGTTATACTCAGTTTTCCCCACTTACCTTTTGTGCTGTTGTTGTCGTATTTTTAAATTCTACATAAGCATTAAACACAAGTCATTGTTAATTTGTTTTTAACAACCTATTATATTTTATAATTTAGTAAATTATATGCCATTTAATATGATTTATATATTCTATTAATATTTTTATAATTTACCATTTCTGGCTCTCTTCCATCTTTCTGTAGCCTATTTCCACTGGTATTATTTTCCTTCTTCCTTGAGAATTTCCTTTAATGAAGTCCTGCTTGTTGGCATTTTCTCAGCTTCGTTTGTCTGAAAAATGTCTCTATTTCACCTCCTTACATCTTGTTATTGTGATATTATTCAAATTTAAAATTCACATTTAAAAAGGCATAATTTAGTGATCTTTTATATATTCAGCATTTTGTATAATAATTGCCACTATCTAATTCCAGAACATTCCCGTTAACCCCCAAAGAAACTTGGTACCTAAATTCTGTCAGTCTTCACTACCTCACCTCACCCCCACCTATACCTGGCAATGAATAATCTACCATCTGTCCCTATGGATTTCCTACTTCAGGACATTTCATACAAATGAATTTATACACTACGTGGCCTCCTTCACCTGGCTTCTTTCCCTTAGCATAATGTTTTCAGGGATCATACATGTTGTAGCATAATCATTACTTCATTACTTTTCATGCCTTTATAATAATATTTCATTGTATGGATATACTATTCATACTACATTTTATTTATCACTTCACCATTAGGAAGACGTTTGGACTGTTTCTACTCTGTGAATGGTACAAGGAATGTTCCTAAGGATATTTGCCTGGTGTAGTATGTTTGAAATTCTTTGTATGCAGACGGAGAGGCTAAGAGGTGACAGGAGGAGGTGGCTAGGCCAGTCAGCCTAGCAGGTGACAGCCCCAGCCTAGCAGGTGACAACCTGCGGACCCGATCTGTCCAGGCCTGGGGCGGTGGTGAGGCAGTGAGGCAGCCCGCGCATTTGGGCAAACTTGGCCAGAACTTGGCCAAAGAGCCCAGGGTGCGCAGGCAGGCGGCAGGGCTCCCCACAGTGCTGCCTGGTGGCCAGAGCCGCAGCCAGGTCGTCTTTGTCATCGTCCTCCTAGTCGCCATGGCCCGCTGGATGCCGACCAAGAGGAGGAAGTCCCCGGTTGGTGAGTGCTCCCCCTTCCAAGTTTCTGGAGAGAGGCTCTGCAGGGCTTGCAGGGAGCCCTGAAGTAGACACCGGGCGGCCACGGGGTGTGCCCTGTCCGGCAGGGGATCAAGGGGTTACCCTGGCGGGCGGGCGCCATCCGGGCTGAACTGCTGCTGCTGGGCTCCAGACCTGTGGCGGTTGGAGCCATCTCCCTCCTGGGAGCGGCCTTGGGGAAGTCATGTGTGGTTTGGGGACTCTGGCTCAGAGCGCAGCTGGGCTTCAGGCCCCTAATCCCGCGCCCAGAGCCTGAGCTCCAGCGCTAGGCAGGGTGGAAACCTCAAGGGAGGGAGCTCGCCTGACGCCCCGGGGGGACCTCGCGCTGCCGTCCGCCTCCCAGAGCCAGAGCTGGAGCTGGAGCTGGCCTGCAGTTTCATTCAGGTTGTCCGTGTGCTCTCCTGACAGTGTCTTTGGCTGTGCAGAAGCTTTTTAATGTCATCAGTTGCCATTTATTTATTGTTGTTGTTGCTGTGATTGCCTTTGGGGTCTTCATCATTTCTTTGCCTAGGCCAGTGTCTCTAAGAGTTTTTCCCACATTGTCTTGTAGACGGGGATTTTCTTTTTTTTTCTTTTGCTCTTTCTTGTAATTTTTTTAAAATTCTTAATTTGGCATGTTGTGGGGGTACAAAAGTTTAAGTTACGTGAATTGCCCTGCCCCCCCCCAACGAGTCAGAGCTTCAACCGTGTCCATCCCCTACACAGTGCTCATCGCACTCATTATGTATGTGTACACCCATCCCCCCCCACACATCTGTCAGACACCGATCAATGTTTTTGCTAACTGTGCTCTTAGGGGATGATCAGTGAAACCCATTTGATGGTGAGTGCATGCAGTGCTTACTTTACCATTCTTGGCATACTTCACTTAGTAGAATGGTTTCCCACTCTATCCAGGAAACTACAAACGGTGCTATATCACCATTGTTTTTCATAGCTGAGTAGTACTCCATGGTACACATATAGCACATTTTATTAATCCAGTCATGGATTGATGGGCACTTGGGTTGTTTCCACATCTTTGCAATTGTGAATTGTGCTGTTATAAACATTCGGGTGCACATGTCTTTTTTATAGAATGTCTTTTGTTCTTTTGTGTAGATGCCCAAGAATGGGATTCCTGCTTCAAATGGTAGGTCTACATGTATCTGTTTAAGGTATCTCCATATTGCTTTCCACAGAGGTTGCACTAGTTTGGAGTCCCACCAGCAGTGTAGGGGTTTTCCTGTGTCTCTGCATCCACACCAACATTTATTGTTATGGGACTTTTGCCTCTTACTGACCTCTGCTGACTTCACACACAGCTTGAGTTTGCTTTCCACCGGGCTGAATTTTGAGCTACAGAGTCTGTCTGAGTCCTGGCAGGGAGACCTACACCGCTGGGCTGACAGCACAGCTGCCAGTCCCTCCGCTGCCCTTAAGGGAACGTCATTCTGTTCCTCTTGCAGTGAGTTTTCTTCTAGAACACCAGAAACATTTGGAGGTGGCTCCAAGTGTCCTTCTACAGGACCTATCTTCCTTTCCTCTGGTCTGGCTGCCTTTGCTTTCTTTTTGAGGGATCAGTTTTTCATGCTGGCCACACCATTTCTCAATCATGTGGTGGGATGAAGAGTTACAGAATGTGTTCATGAATGCCACTCTTTGGTGTCCTTTTTGTATAAGCCGGGCAGCTGCTGGCCTGCCGTGATGAGGGCCAGGCATTCCAGAAACAAGGCCAGAACTGCTACAGTAAGAAGAGAGCCAGTTCTGTCTTTTTTGAACTGAAAAGTGTGAGCTATTAGAGAGGCGTTTCACTGGGTATAAACACAGAGTGTTTAGAAATCTGAGAAATAGCACCGTCCTAGAGCCCACTGGTGTGCCCAATGGGGAGGTACCCAGAGAGGATAAGCTGGGATGGCTACTCCGTGGGCAAAGGATTAATCTTGGGTGTAAAATCTTCTCAGTGTTTTGGTTTGTGGTGCTACTCTTGCCCACCTCAATCCCCATGACCAAAGTCTGATTAAGAAGCTTTTGTCCATCTATTTGCAAAGACTTATGTAGTTTGAGATAATCCTCCTCTTCATGAAAGAGAACAGATTCCTGGAGACTTTTATGCTGCTTCTTTAAAGAAATACCCCAGAGAAAGGACAGTTGCCTCTGCAGTCATTTATGTTGCACTCTGAGCTGTGCTGCTGTCTCCTTGAACTCTTGAGGGCATGTGTTGCCCGTGGTGGGGAGTTTCCAGTTGTATCCACATCCAGCAGCTGTTCTTGGAATGATTCTGTGAGGACACAGAAATGGCCAATGGCTTGGACCTATGGAAAATTTTCATACAGTTTCCTTCCTTACCAGACAAGCTTGTCTTCTTAATGTTTTGATTAGTGGAATTTTTCTTTCTGGCATCAGTGCTTGTGAATAAACTCTGTTTTAAAACTCTGTCTTATCCCCCTGCATGGAGGGGTTAATTGTGCTTCAGATAGTCCTCATCTTTTTGACACAGAAGAGCATCACAGCCAGACTCCACAGCTTTTTCTGATAAAACTCCCTGAGATAGGAAAGCCATGAATCCAGACAGTAGATGCTGGGCTTTCAGCAGCACCAGTTTTGCCTCACATTTTTGCTGCCTCTGCTGCAGCTGTGGACAGGTGGCGGGGTGTGCCAGACAGGGCCTCAGCGGGATCCCGCAGCAGGACACTTGTGCACACTGCAACATTGACTGCCTTGGCTTCACAAGGCTGGACCCTCTGAGCATCTTCTTACTCAGGATGGTCCACGAGGAAGTCATTGAGGGATAAAGGGTATTCCACCTTCCACCTCAGGTTGGTCAAGGTCACCACTGAACATAAAAACAGTCTGTACTTCTTCTCCATTGGCCAAGTTTCTTTGCCACATCGCTGCATGGGGGCATAAATGTCCTCATTCAGTTCATTATCCAAGCTTTTCATATGAGGAGGAGTGCCTCAGCCGGAAGTGAGAAATATCTGTGAAAAAAAATCAAACCGTGATTAACATTTTTACTTAGTACAAATACAGCCCATACTACCTTAGAAACAAACTATGGTGCTTAGTTTATTTCTCTTTTCATATGGAGTATTCAAATTCCTGCTCTTAAGAAAGAAAGTATCTTTTACAATCTTCCCAAATGTTAGAACAGAATAAAAGAGGAAACACCTGTTGGGGTATATTAGATTTATCTCAGGTTCTGATGAATGGGCTTTCCTTAAGTAAGATTTTTCTCTAAACGAGGAACACATCATAAGACTAAAAAATGGTGAAAAATATGAAAGAAATAATGCCAGCTATACCTAGAATCTGAATAAGACTCTGCCTTCTGACATGGATTGCTGGTTGTTACACATAATTAACTCTAGTCTTGGGAAACCTATTTACTAACCCTATGAATTTCTCTTTTACAAAGTGTTTTAATGTCCATGATCTTATTTAATAGTTACAATAACCACAAAGACATTATTTTTATCCACATTTCATAAATGAAGATACTGATGTTCAGTGACATAGAATAACTGGCCAAAGATAACACAACTAGTATCTGGTGGTGCAGGAAGTCATATTGCAGAAGGCTGTTTGTCTTTCAGTTCAGTGTTTCCCTAACCCCAAGTGATGCAAGTTGTTTTCAAAACAGCTCATGCCAAATTAGAATTCTGAGAAGTTTCTCAGGGACCAGTAAAAGGAAGGAGAGGAAAAAAAAAAACAGGCCTGTCTCTACTACGTCTGAACTTTTTTTTTTTTTTTTAATTTCAGCTTATTATGGGGGGTAAAAAGTTCAAATTACATACGTTGCCCATGTACCGCCTATCCCCCCGAGTCAGAGCTCCAAGCGTGTCCATTCCCCAGACAGTGCGCAGTGCACTCATCATGTAGGTATGCACCCATCCCCTCCTCGCACCCACCACCCCCCGAGTCAGCACCTTCAAGCGCGACCATTCACCCGACAGTGCGCCAGTTTCCACCATAGCACATTCTACTATATATATTCGGGATCCTCATGAAGTTTCATTGAAAAAAAGGTTGAAACCATCATATTATAGCACGCTGCCACCAATAACTTCTTGAAAGCTATGACCTCCTCATGCACATTTCTTGAGCCTACCGAAATGTTATCATGTACTGACCTATTGGCAGGTCTTCTAAGAAAGGATCAGGAGCCTTGGGACCTACTGACCCGGGTCAGAGGCTCCTTCACGTCAGCTGCCAGGGGCTCCAGGAAAACCTCTGTCCCAGCATCTTCAGACATATGTCTACTCTTCACAAAAAAACAATCCCGCTATTGACAATACCTGAGGCATTTCTGCTAGTGCCACACGTCCCTGAAACCTCTCCATAAAGGGAAGTGATTTCTTCTCCAAATACCCTGTGGCAATTTTCTGTCATAAATTGCAAAAGCAGGGTGACCTGTACAAAAATGAACGGAAATGAACTGTTAGTTCTCATATAACATGTTAATAAATCACATTTCATATGTGCATGTGTATAATATCTCCAAACATGTCCTTAACCTCTTGTACTATAGGACTGCGATTTTAAGTACTATATTATTACAACTTCCACATTTTTAGATGAAGACACTTTGGGTCTGTGTCACTGAATTTAACCAAGATCATGCATATGAGAAGTGGGGATGGCGCTGAGAATTGAACCGTGGCTTGCCTAACTCCAACATCTTTTTTGTTTGTTCGTTTTACCTCATTTGAATTTTAGAATCTTAGCTGCTGTCTTCTCACTCTGTGGCTGAAGCCAGTCATAGTGTTCATCCCCCTTAAAGTGAAAAGAGAAGTAAGTCAATTGTTACTGCTTCTCTGCATGACAGATCACTTTCCTATAGTCTACCAGGATAGAATAAAACACCGCATAATTAGTAAATTCAAATTTATAAGGAGGTGTACTTAAATTATTTAAAAAATTATCTTGCAGGATTAATACCTCAAATTTCATTTTCAAAATGGTGATTCAGACCCCCAGGGCATACAAAGACAAAGTTCATTATGTTTTTTGTAAATTCATTTTCTAGTTCTGGGCTGCAGGAAGTTTGAGGCTAAAGAACCCTTGGAGCGATACATACCGCTAACTTAAATGCATCCATCTGAGTGGATGGGGAATGTTCCTCAATGTTGTGTAACAATACAAATAGGTATTCTAGAAGAACAACATTGGCACTTGGAAGCTGATCTAATAGCCTAAAGAAAAAAAAAATGCCCTTTTAAGCAAGACATTTTATCTAAACACTTGTAAAGACAGGCAAACCCAACTTTGCATGAGGAGGAGGGCGAAGTCAAGAACCAGCTCAGACAGAGAAGCGTCAGGCAATGTGTACGCAGCAAAGTGAGGGCTGCCTGTAGAGAAGGAGAAAAGAAGCCCTGGGGATTTACTTTTTTCTATATTTTCACACTGTCTTCACAACCCAATGGAAATGTATTTAGAAGCCAGAAAAAGTCTCATTAAAAAAATAAAAACCTGCCTGAAATATTTCCCTGAAACTAGTACAATAAACTAAGGCAAATCCTGTAACATTTCAGAATAATCTCAACCAAAACGACAAAACCTTTCTGATAAAATTATGCAGCAATTATATTTATAGTGCTTTTTCATTTCCACGTAGCAACTCAGGAATGTTGTCTCTTGGTGAGAACCCAAACCTCAGCTATAAAGACTTCCAGCTCCACTGTGAGAGTTTCTGCTCTGCTCCAGCATCTTCTAAGGTTGATTTTGTCCCAAATCTTGCCAATTGACATAAATTTTGTCATTTCATAAAACATTAGAGTGGACACAGAGTTACGTAGGAAAAAATGGTGTAACCCGTGAGGGACAATTAAAAGAAAAACCTATAAAAGTAGACAACGAGCACAAATTTTGCCAATATATCTAAAAACCAGCAATTTTCTAGTGGTAATACAATAGTCTTTATATAAAATGTTTTTAGCAAAATATAGGTTACACAAACACCACTTAGATGTGAACAGTATACAGAACAATAAATAATTTAAGGCAAAAAAAAAATTCTCTAAATATTACCATAATTGCTAAGGAAAAAAAATCCAAAAAAGAAGGAAAATACCTTCTCTTCCCTAAGAGTTGAATGCATGTTACAAGTAAGTAGTCTTTAAGGTCCTAAAGTTCAGGAAATTGGTTGTTGTCTGTGTATCTACCTCCAGGCCAAGCTTTGCACCTAAGGGATACAATGTGGTAAGGAAGACACAAAGAGCCCCAGCCTTTGGAACTAAGGTCTCTATTCAAGCCCCAGCTCTGCCATTTCCTAGTCTATGACAAACCTCCCTAAGCCTCAGTGTTCAACATCTAAAACAGCTCTTATCTTGGGGGGTTGCTAGGAAAATTTCTGATTCTCCTGTTATAACACACCAAGCATATATAATAGAATCCATCCAATAATTTTTAAATGAAGAAATTTAAAACATAATGATTTCTTCTTCTGCTAACAGCCTCCCTACTTAGATCTTCATGTAGACTTATTCAAGTGCAAAGGCTTAGATAAAAACAAAAACCAATTTTCTTTCACTGTATCACTCAAAACATCATATCCACTTGTAAAACTACATTTGTATGTATCACTTCTATTGAAAATATTCTGAAACTGTTTCATTATCTTTATGTCATCTTTAACTCTGAAAAGTTCCTAAGCATTCTGTACCATTGCTTACTAAATGAGTATTTGTTTGGAACCTTTTAGTCATCACAAAGAAAAGACTCAATTAATGGTGAAAAATTACATGGTTGAGGACTCTTCTATGAAATCCATTAAAAAAGAGTTCAGTCATAGAGGCAGCAGACCACATATTGGTTAAAAGAATGGACTTTGCAGTAAGATAAATCTAGGTTCAAAGCTGGGTTCAACTATTTACTCTGTGACCTTGAGGAAGTCACTTAATTTCTCTCACTATCAATTTTCTTTCTTTTTTTTTAGACTAGTCAAGTAAAGCATTGAGAAGAGTATCAATTACTTTTCTAAAATGAGGAAAATGAGCACCCAACTCATAGAATAGTTATAAGGATTAAAGTCTATAGAATAATACCTAAAATATAATAAGATACCAATAAATACTTGGTTTCTCTTGTTATTAATACCACTCACATTAAATATAGTGTTTTGCGAAATTATTTACCCTTGCCCATGTCTTATTTATGGCACTAACTTGGATGCGTGAGTGTGGGTAGTAGAAAAAAATGTTTACTCTTCTCTAGTGACTAAAAATCTCCATGAGATTGCATTTGTTAAAATACTTCTATCTTTCCTGATGTCTCATACATAAGGACAGTGGGAAACAGAGCCAGTAGCAGCCACCATGTTCTAGGCTGAGCATTAAGTGCATTGGTATTTAGTGTTGAGCAGAAAGTGAATCTTCTTTGGTACCTCTAAAGTATATTCCAGATATGTCTGTATCTTCCTCTTAACTGTCATTTCCTCAGATAAAGCCCTCACTATCTCCCATCAGGACCACTAAGAACCTACTATCTAGTCTCCTTGACTCTACTCTTGCCTGACTTCCAATACATTATCTAACTAGCATGAACCAGAATTATATATTTTTTTTTAAAAGAATCACACTCTACCACTCCCCTAATTAAAACCCTTCAAAGTACCATCCAAAGCAGTTATGATAGCCTTTGTGGTACACTAAGCCTCCAAGATGGTCCCCATGATCCTTAATTCCTAATACTCATACCCGTGCGTAGTTCCCTTCCATGCTGTACCAAGGTTGGTCTGTGTGGCCAATCTCATACATCAGAAATGATGATACACTACTTCCAAAATCAGGTTATAAAATACTATGGTTTCTATTTTGGGTGCTATTTCAATGGCCTATTCTCTCTTTCACTCTGTTGGATCTTTCACTCTGAAGGAAGCAACTGCCATTTTGAGCAGCCCTGTGGAGAGACCCCCATGGAGGGGAAGCCTTTGGAGAACAGCCGTGAGGAACTACACCTGCCAGCACCCACACCAGTGAGCTTGGAAGTGGTTTCTTGGGTTGTAGGTGAGCGTTGTGATAAGTGGTAGCCTGCCCAACAAGCTAGAGAGCCCTCATGAAGGCTCATGAGCCAGAACCACCCAGTGAAACGCTCCCAGATTCCTCACTCAGAGAAAACTAGATGTTTAGTTTTAAGCTGTTATGTGTTGGGGTAATTTGTTACATAGCAATAGATAATTAATACAGCCTACAAGGTCCAGAGGACCTAACCTTTGTCACTTCACCAATCATAGTTCCTATCACTCTCCTTGCTCATTAGGCCCCAGTTATTCAGGCCTCCTTTTTGAACTCCTCTAGGGGCCAGGATTTCCCCACCACCGTTGTACCTTTTCTCTCGACCTGGAACGCTCGTGCTCCCGATACCTGTCTAAATGGCTGGTTGCTTTTCATCCTTCTATGATTTTCCCCCTGACTACACCTACCTAACACATACCCCATCTTTTACTTCACCCACCACCCCATTTTCTTCATAGCCCTAATCACAATCTGTCCTTTTCCCGCCCCACACACAAAGGTAAGCTCCCGTATTAGGATGTAAGCTGCCAAAGAGCAAGGACTATCCCCATCACATCCTTCATTGTATTTCCTACAGTTATTCAGGGCATGGCACAGGACCTAAGTGAACATTTGTTGTATGAATAAAAAATGGAAAGTTTATTTTTCAAAAAAAAGGAACAAACGTAATACTCACTTCACATATTAGGTATAGTGACAGAGGCCAGGCATTCTTACAATAACCATTGAGTAGAAAGAGTGTCTTTGTTAGTGGAAACGAATTTTATAATGATAACTAGGAGAGACTGTGCAGTCCACTTACTTGCTTTTGGCCACAACAAGCAGATCATTGAATAGGAAAAGATGCCGCTCCTGCCTCTGCAGGCCGCTTCTGAGCTCTACGGGGCCGTCAATCAGCAGAGTCCTATCGGAGCACACAAATGACGACAGAAACGCACAGGTGTTCGTGCCAGCAGAAGGTCTTTCCCTGTAACAGATCAAATCCCACAGATCATCAGTCAAATGATCAAATATAGGACCAAGTTTTTATAAAATTATAGCTTAACGTTGGTCAAGAAATATAAAACTCTGTGACTTGTTAATGCAATGGCAGTGCCCTGACTGGTCTCCCAGCGCATTCTCCACACGGGAGTCTTTAACACCTCATTGTGAAAATGTTGAAACATAAAGCAAAGTTGAAATAGTTTTATGATAAGCACATAGATTTTATCATTAATATTTTACTATGCTTGTTTTATTATATATTTATCCAAGTGTCTATCCTTCTATTCATTCATTTCTCTATTTATAAATAGGGTCTTGCCCTGTCACGAAGGCTGAAGTGCAGTGGTGTGATCATAGCTCACAGTAACCTGCAACTCCCGGGATCAAGTGATCTTCCTGTTTTAGCCACCTGAGTAGCTGGGACTACAAGCATGTGCCATCACACTCAGCTATTTTTTAAAAAAAAAATTTTTTTGTAGAGATGAGGTCTTGCTATGCCAACTAGACTGGTCTGGAACTCCTGGCCTTAAGATATCCTTCTGCCTCAGCTTCCCAAAGGTCTGGGGTTACAGGCATGGCCACCATACTTGGTCCATTTATCAATCTATTTTGTTTTTGGCATTTCAGTGTAAACTGCATACAGCAGTACATACCCCCCCTAAATACTTGAGCATTAACTAGAGTTCAATATTTAGATTTATCTTTTGATTGGAAATTTACCCACAAAATGCACAAATATACAAGTCTTAAGTGTATATTCAGTGACCTTTTTTTTATAAAGCCCTTTTTAAAGCATGATATTCACTGACTTTTGACAAATGTATTCACCTGCGTAATCTAAGCCCCTATTCAAGATATAGGAAATTATCATCACTCAAAAAAAAAAATTCCCCCTTCTGGTTATTACCTAAATTAAGAAAATATAGCTACTATGGATTGAACCCTAACTTATTTTTAGATTGCAGGCTGATATCTGTTAGTTCAAAAGCTCACTGGTACCAAACTCAAATTTGAATCATTTGAAAAATAGCCCACACAGGAAGATTTTTAGCCACTAACAGCCTGCCTGCTTTGCATACTCCGTAAAACTAGATCCAGCATCTGCTGGCCCCTGATAACAGAGAACCTGTGGTTATGAGACCCCAAGGTGCTACTGACCCAGACATTCCTCACTGCTGAGCAACATCACGTGGACATGTAATTTCCAGACATACCCTGATTCTCCTCTCTTCCAGAATTCTCCTGCCCTCTTCCCCTTTTACATTGTGGCCCCTACATCATAAGTCTCTGGACAGTCTCATGTGGTGAGGGACTTTTCTCATGCAACCTTGTGCCACCATCATCTCTTTTTTGCTTGATCAGTGCCCAAATCCCTCAAACTCCTTATACCAGCCAATCCCCACTCCAACACCCTGGAGAAAACCGCTATTCTGATTTCTTTCCCACTGAAGGTTTTTCCATCTAGAAAAACCTCAGCCTCTACCTTATACTATAAACCAAAAATAATTTGAGATAGATCATAGACTTAAATGTAAGAACCAAAATCATCAGTATTTTAATAGAATGCATAGGAAAATGTGACTGAGGGACAGGTGGAGGTTGTTCCTGTTCCAGAATTTTATATAACTGGAACTACAGTATGTATCTTTTGTGTAAGGTAGCTTTTACTCAGCATGTTTTTGGAATTCATTTATCAATAATCCATTCCTTTATATTACTGAATAGTATTCAATGTATAAATATACCAGAGTTTATCTATTCTCTTACTGATGGACACCTGGGAAGTTTCCAGTTTTAACTGTTATTGAACATTGCACTAGTCTTTTTGTGACCTACGTTTTCATTTCTCTTGTGTAAATGTTCCAGAGTGGAATTGTTGGGTCATAGAATATGTGTATGTTTAATTTTAGAATAAAAAAATTTCTAGTTAGTTTTCCCAAGTGGCTGTACTATTCTACATTCCCTGCAACCCAGGAGGAGAGTCCCAGTTGTTCCACAACCTTAAAAACATTTGCTGCTGTCGGTCTTTTGAATTCTAGCCAGTCTAGAGGACATATAGTGGCTTCTCAAAATTTTAACTTGTAGTTCTCTGATGACTAATTTCTGTCATGTTCTTACTGGCCATTTGTGCATTTTTGTTGGTAGAATGTCTTCAAATCTTTTGCCCATTAGTTATACAAAGATGAGTTATGTGCTATTATGCAAATCTAATCTACTCTGTTATAGCAATTTTTTATGAATCCTGGGCACATTGTACTGGTGTACAGTGCTTTGTCAGGTATGTATTTGGGAAAATATTTGTTCCCAGTATCTTGCTTGCCTGGTATACTTTCCTCACTGTGTTTTTGAAAAAACCTTTAAAATTTCATGAAGTTTAATTCATTGATTTTTCTTCATATACTATTTAATTTCTGTAACTTTTCTATGAAAACTTCTAAGAAATTATCTTCCTAATTAAATTTTCATTAGGCACCTATTAAAAGGAGTTTACATTTCCTAATCAACCCAGTGACTCAAGCACATGTCTTCTGGGGACGGGTCAGAAAGAGTATTGATCAGAGATAAGTTGCTGAGTATTGGGAAGAAAATCACCTAAGCATTCTGATAAGTTTCATTAACTGGGATTTGGATATAGAATCTACTGTGGCACTAAAAATCTTCCCTACCTTCATATAGATTTTATGTTAAATTAGCACATCATCACAAAAATATCATAGCTATAGGTACTCTTCATCTGATATAAAGTTTCAAGCACATATCAGACGTGCAGCACAAAGCTTTGCACTTACATGCTGGTACGAGGCTGTTTTTGTAGGGCTTTATCCGGGAGAAGAGATGGAACGCTCCTCCTTCTTTTTACTAATGCTTTCATTTTCTATTGAGGAAAAATACATAAATGAAGACCACGTGGTTTGTAAATTAAGTAAAAGTTGATTTTCAATCCAATTCAAGAAGTTTTGTATCCCCCATCTTTGCCTATCAAGGAGGCTACAATTTCAGTAAGCAAATAAAGTATAACATCTAAAATAGAAAAGTTTAAAAAATAGGATAATAAGTGTAAAAAAGTAGTAGTATAGGGAGTCTCTTTTTTTTTTATGGTCAGAGAATAAGGAGGTCAAATGTTGATCGGAGTATTTGGGGAAAACATCATCACAGCCATGATTATTGCTGATTACATGTCCAGCCCTATGCTCAAGGCTGGAGATGGATTCTCTTATTTATACCCCAAAGTGTCATCAGAGAGGGCACTACTCTATTTCCTAGGCAGGAGAGGTCTCAAACTGACCTTCAAGGAAAGACAAGGGGAGGAATAAACAGTTAAAGCAAAGACAGAGACGTGAGTTCTCATGTAAAAAAATAATGAAACTTTACATTTGTTTTAAACTTAAATGTTCACACATTTGGTGAATCCCTCCTTCTAAATAGACTCTTTTTGTTTGTTTGTTTTCTATAACTTAAAAAAAATAGTTTTCTTTTTTTTTTTTCCTAGGTAGTATATAAATGGGGAGGTAGATGGGCATGGCTAGAAACACCAAAAGTAATGCCCAAGAGAGCTGAAAAACCCAAGTACACTAGCTTAGGGAACACTTCCAAAGAAACCTGACCCAGATAGGAAATCCTCTGACCACTCCTTGGCTGTGTTTATCCCAAGGAAATGCTACAGATTGTTGCCTCCATCCTTCCTCCCAGCTTTGCCAGGGAACAGGAGCGCTGCCCCTAAGGCCTGGCCAACACCAGGATCCCTCTCCCGCCCTCTGAGTCCCCAGGGCCAGAGGAGGAGCTCAGGGCGAGGGACCCCCAGCCCCGAATCCCCACCTTGGCCCTCGCCACCCTCCATCCATGACAGCCCACTGACCCCCGCCCAGCCTGGATCCAGAATGAGTCAAACCTCCGTGTTCCCATGGTGACCACAGTTACCATCCCATGTCCCCACTTCGAACACTGACCACCACCTCCCAGACTCCGAGTCATCAGGACCTCTGTGCCAGGCGAGGGGGCTGACCGGGGCCGCAGCGCGGCAGCCCACCTGCATCAGTGCAGCTGCCGCTCAGGGGCAGACGTCCCGGCCCTGAGGACTTCAGAGCTGGCCCCGCCAAGGGGCAGTCTCGCCCAGGCCACCCCGGGATCCGAGGGCTGAGCACAGGGATGGAACAGGTTGCCCGCTCCAGCCCGGGCTCCCCCCGCCCCCAAGGGAGGAGCCGGGCTGCGGATCCCGGCTGATGGAAGCCGGCTGGGAGGCTGCTGGGAGGCTGCGGGGGGTCTTTCCTTAGAAGAAAAAATGCAATCCAAACTCTCCGCAGGAAGAACTCGTGGTAACTGGAGAAGCACCCGAGCCACGCGGGAAACCGTGGCGCGGCGGTAGGCAAGGGCGGGAGGATGCGGGAAGGTCCTGCAACCAACGCCCGGGCGCGAGCCCTGAGCGTTAAACCCCCGCATCCTCCGCTTCCCGCGTGGCTGTGGCGAGTGCGGGGGACCGCGCCGGGAGTGGGGGCCGCAGCGGCGGGGGGGCCCGGGCCCCAGCTGAAGCGCCGCATCTTCCCGGTGCCAGTGCCTCCTGAGATCCGAGGCTCTCCGAGGGCGCGCGGGCCCAGGCGGCTGCGCTCGGGCAGGGAGAGGAGGTCCCCGTGCAGGCTGCGCGCTTCCCTGGGCGCCAAGCGCCTCGTCCGACGCTCAACACAGCCGGCTGCAGTGATCAGAGCAGGGACCACCAGTCAGCGCCAGGGCCCGCCCCCTCGGAGCCCCGCTCCCTGCGTCCCTCCTGTGGCCGCTGCCCTCGGCGCAGCGGTCCGAGCAGGCTCGCTCACCCGACCATTTGCAGGCAGCTCTGGCTGTGGAAGGCGCTGCTGGGGCTTGTGCATTGGTGGGGAGGTGGCGACCTCACCCTGAGCAGAGGAGTTGCAGGATTCCTGCCTCCCTTTCAGCGGACTGCAGAGGGGAGGCCCCCAACCCCTCCCCCGCCCCCTAGGTCTGGTGATGGGGTTGCTTATTGAAGTGTTGTGGCTGTGCAGATGTGGAAGCCCACAGCATCCCCCGACCTCCTGTGCAATCCCGAAAGCTAGCCTGTCCCGGTAACCCTGGCTGGCTTCTGCACACGTTTGCACCAGCACAAATGCGGTAATAATTGATTCCAGAGTCCGGCAGCAGGGGCATCAGTCATTCGCACTTCCTAGAGTAGTATATCTGAGAAATGCATTCTCATGATCACCATAAGGAACTTAACTATAAATCACTAATGCTTATTTCATTTAAAAATTCCTTAAAATAAAATCTGTCATTTGAAGCAAAAATTAGAACCACATATTATGGAGTGTATAACATGGTGAAATAAAATACGTGACAGTGATGGCAAAAAGGATGGAAAAAGAAATGGAAGTACACTCTTTTAAGGTTCTTTGTATCATGCCTGGAGTGTTACAATATTATTTCAAGATAGATTTTGATAAAATACGGTTACATATTGTCAATGCCATTAGCAACTGCCAACAAAATGAGATATACTTAATAAGCCCACAGAGAACATGAAAGAGACTACTAAAAAGTATTCAAATAATCCAAAAAGGCAGGAAAGAGAGGAAAAACGTAACAAACATCATGGGATGAATAGAAAACAAATACACCAAGAGTGCAGGCTTGACTCAATAATTACTTTGACTATAAATAGTCTAAACATGCCAATTAGAAACAGAAAAAGTTACACTAGATAAAAATATATCAAAACCCAACTATATGCAGTTAAAATAAAATCACACTTTAAATATAAGATGGATTTGTAAAAAAAAAAAAAGATGGGAAAAGATTCACCATACAAGAACTGAATCATGAGAAATCTTGAATATCTATATCAATTTCTGACACAGAAGACTGCAGGACTTAGACTATTAACAAAGATCATTAGAGATATTTTAAACACATAACAATTCTAAATGTGTACCTAATTAATAACAGAACTTTAAATACATAAATGAAATATCGATACCCTTGGGGAAAGAGGATCTAGGGTCCAGTTGGTGCAGGTTTATGGCTTGTCCCTATGTATACATTCATGTATCTATGTAAATAGATAATATAGGCTTGCAAATTAAAAGGAAACCTCAAAAGGTACCAAAAGATTTGCCTCATTTTTAATTAAAAAGAGACTGTATCAGCACCAAATATTTCTTCATTTTTAAAAAAGAAATATTGACAGAATTGAAAAAAGATATAGAAAAATTCACAACTCAGGTTGAAGATGTCAACACTCCTCTTTCAGTAATTGATAGAACAAGTAGACAGAAAATTGTTACAAACATAGAAGACTTATATAACATTAACAACTTACATGAACAAAATAACATTTATGGAACATCTCACTCAACAATAGAATATAGATTGTTTTTCAAATACACGTGGAAAATTCACCAAGATAGACCATGTGTTGGGACATTAAGCAAGTTTCAGTAATTTTAGAAGTCCTGAAAACACAGAATATGTTCTCTGACTACTGTGGAATTAAATGAGAAACAGAAAACAGATCTCTGCCAAGTCTCCAAATATTTGGAAATTGAACTACACACTTGTAAATAAACCAATTGCTGAGAAAGAAATCATGGTGGAAATTAGAAAATATTGTTAACTGAATAAAAATGAAAAAAAATGCTGAGAATTATACGATTTAGGTAAAGCAGTTTTGGGGGAGAAATTTATAATTTTAAATGCTCCTATTAGAGAAGAAAGGTTTAAAATCAATAAACCATGATCCTTACCCTAAAAGCCTACAAATAGAAAACTGAAGGAAAGAAATAATACAGATGAAATATAAATGAATGAAATAGAACATTAACATTAACAGAAAAAAATCAATAAAAACACAATCTGACTCTTTTAAGAGATCACTAAAATTAATTAAATTTTAGCTAAGCTGATCAAGAAAAAGATCTGTAACAAAAATTAATAATATCAAGAATGAAAGAGGGTCAATCACTACAGATCTTATAGACACTAAAAATTGATAAAGGAATAATACAACTAACACCATAGTCACTGTAACAGTATAGTCAAAAGCAGCCATGAGTGGAGTTTAATCTGTCTCACCAAAGCCATTCTTCCTGCTACACCCTCTCATCTTATCCTGGCCAGAGATTTCACCCACTTTGTAGGAGCCTAGGCCAGGCATGCATGCCAAGTGGACGTTGTTCCAATAGGAACCATATAAAACTAATTGGCTGGCTCAGTGTCACTATTCCATTGCATGATTTATAAAGACAGTGCTTCACAAAAGTCACCACGACCACAACGAAAAAAAATGACCAAATAGTCAGAAGGTCTTATGCTGGGGCGGGGGGAGGTGGAAGGACAGGGCTACTTCCCCACGCCCCAGTAGACCACAATCCGCACCGCCAACCCTGACCACCACCGCCTAAGCCAAGAGTCATCCTGGACCTCTGTGCGGGGCGCGGGAACCCCATCCCCCCAAAAAAATTTACATGCAGCAACCGCGCCTCAGGCCAGGCGAGGGGGGCTGCAGCCCGGCCGCCTACCTGCATTGGTGCCGGCTGCCGCTCGGGGGCAGACGCGCCGGCCCTGACGACTGCGGAGCTGGCCCCACGAAGGGGCAGGGGCGCCCAGGCCACCTCCGGGATCCGAGGCCTGAGCCCGCGTACAGGGTCCCCGCTCCAACTCCAGTCCCGGCTCCTCTCCCGAAGGCAGGAGCCGGCTGCTGATCCCGCAGCTGATGGAGGCCGGCTGGGAAGCTGCGGGGTCTTCTCCTGGAAGAAGCAATCCAAACTCTCCGCAGGAAAAACTCGAGGTAACTCGAGAAGCACCGGAGCGACGCGGGAAACCGTGGCGCAGCGGTAGGCAAGGGCGGGAGGATGCGGGAAGGTCCTGCAACAAACGCTGCGGCCCGAGCCGTGACCGTTAAACCCCCGCGTCCTTCGCTTCCCGCGTGGCTGTGGCGAGTGCGGGGGCCCGCGCCGGGAGTGGGGGCTGCCATGGCGGCGGGCACGGGGCCCCGGCTCAATGGCCGCATCTTCCTGACGCGGGTGCCTCCTGCGATCCGCCACACTCTGAGGCTGCCCGCGCCCAGGCGGCCGCGCTCGGGCAGGGAGAGGAGCTCCGCGTGCAGGCAGCGCGCCTTCCCTGGGGCCACGCGCCTCCTTCCCGATCTCCGCACAGCCTGCTGGCGGGATCACAGCGGGGACAGCCAGTCAGCGCGGTGGCCCGACCCCCTCCGGCCCGCCCCTTCGATGTCCCACCGCCCCTGGCCCCGCCTCCGTAGCCCTCCTCTGGCCTTGGCCCTCCCACCAGCGATGTGGCCCTGCTGGGTGCCCAGCGGGGAGGCTGGTGCATCAGCACTTGCCTCTCCCGCCCGCCTGCCCACTGCATCCCATAACCGGCCCTCTCCAGGCGGGGGCTGCTGCACCTCGTGCATGGGCACCTCGTGCATGAGCATCTCAGCCTTAGTAAGACTAAGACTGCATTAACATTAATTTCTCATCTCCTTCCCCCACCCTCACAAGTTCTTCTTCATCTTCTCACCTTCCTAAGTAACTTCCATCACCATCATCTTCCTCAGTAGCTCAAGCTTAAAACATGAAAAAATTGCACATCCTCAGGAGCTGGGAGAGGGAGGACTAGGTTATTGCTTCATAGTTGCAGGGATTCTGGAGTCCTATCACCTGTGGCCACCTGTTGCTGGCTTCTTCACCTCCCTCTGGTAGGCTCAGGAAGGCTGGGGCAGCAGTCTGAGAGGCAGAGATAGTTGCTTTGACTGTGAGTTTCCTGAGGTTAAAATTGGGGAATTGTGAGGCCCTGGTTGCTTAGGTTTTATCTAATAAAAAGAGTTTAGCAATTCCCATGTACAGTGTCTGCTTTTTCTTCAGAATAGAATATAATGAAACCATTCATAGCGTTTACATTTTTGTGTTTTTAACAGCCGTACTTGCAGAAATGTGATTCTAATGAACCTTGTTGCAGCTGTTTTTCCATTGATTATTTTACTGTTATTGCAAAAGATAAGTCATACTCTGTGCTTTTTCTGCAGCCTTCACCAGTTTATTACTTTGTCTCTCAAAAAAATTCCAAGTGTTTTCTAGTAGAAGGAAATACTAGGCTTAGAGGTAGGAGACATTTCTGAAACTACTGTGTAAGTTTGGTTAACTCATTTGATGTCCCTGGATCTTCATTTCTTGAGCTAGTAAATAGAAAAAATGCAGTCATTATTGGGGTTATTGTGATCATTAAGATCATGATGGGGGAAAACTTGATGTTTTTAGAGTATTTAACATTTTTCAAGGCATTCATATATATCTCCTGATATTCAAAACAACTCTTTACTGCGTGCAAATATTGTTACTTTTAATGTTGCTCTTACATAATGTTTTTTATAAACATTTATATACAAGTGAGATAAGGTTTCATTATAGCTCATGTACCTTTTCTTTTGCAGAAACCACTTGACTACAAATGCAGATATTTTCGTCGTGTCCCTGTAAAGAAGCAGATCAGAGTTTTCATGTGGGGCTACACCTGTGCTCCAGTGGTCACCAGAGGTTCAACAAACTCATCTGGATACATCATTCTTGTCACAGTACTTATAAGAAGGTGAATGACTAAAAATACCAAGGTTACAGCATAAATGTATACTTTATACCCAGCTTAGGAAACTCAGATATGTTTGAATTTCTCAGGGTTAACATTACGTTATAAAGCAAAATCACAGTATAATACTACTACAATCCAAGAAAATGACCAAAATGAAAAAGACTAAGCACACCTGAGGCAGTAGAACATCCGGATTCTCACTCAGTGCCCATGGGAGTGTGAACTGGTCGCACCCCTTTGGAAATGAAAGTAGCGTTCCATGAGGAGATGACACTTAGCTGTCTATGCATGACTTATTCAAGGCAATTTTTAAAAACCAGATCATTTCTTTCCCCCACAATTCAGTCTTACCATTTTTTGCTTTATTTCCATTTGGTTTCTCTTCAGGGATTATACACTGATTTTATGAAAATTATAGTTAGGAAAGTAAGTCTACTAAAAAATAAGATCTCAGTTATTCCAAAGCCAAATCTATTAGATGATTCCTATTTAAAGCGCTTTGTTCTATGAGGTAGGATTTACCTGTATGAAATAATCAATGCACTGAAGAGGGTGTGAGAAAGGAGCAGTACAGAAAAAAGTAAAATAAAAAAAAGCAAGGAAGTGAAATATACTTTACGTGGATATTAAAATAAGCTTTGTTTGAAAGAATATTGGTGTGTGACTGAGGGTTGTCTGTTCTGAGAGATGAGTTTTGAGGTCAGCTTCTATGAACCTCTTTGCCAACTTTCTCAGTCACATTTCCACCTTATAGAGAACTTTTCTGAGAAAGAACGTTTTACCATTTCTACTAGATCTCCTTTTCGCTTCTCTCTTGTAATCTGATGCAGAGGAATTTTTATTTCTACTTTTCAAAGACACCAAACCAAGAAGTAGAACCAAGCAAATGAATGATGGGCATGCTTGACACATTCATCATTTTTTTAGGAGAAAAAGGACATTATAATCATTATTTGTAGCTGCTAGTGATCACATTGTCTCCCTTATAATATGTATAAAGTCCCTTGAGTTTTCTGCTTCATTTATTTCTATTTTAGGGGACGAGGGGGAATACAGGCTGTAGCAGCATAACTCGTCACTTGCTTTCTCTTCCCTCACCTACAGTCATGCTGTTGATCATGTAAATATTTTAAATCATTAAATTCTATTCTAGGAATATAATTTTTTCTGAAACATAACATTTTAACAAGAGCCTTAAAATGTCTAAAGCCTTTGACTTAGAAATTCTACTCTTAGGAACTTGTTTCAAGGACATAATCAAAATCACACTATTTTTAGTTGCAAAATATTAGAAACAACCTAAATCTCCAAAAGGGAGAATATTAAGTAAATTATGGTATAAGCAGACAGTGAAATACTATGTACCACTAAAAACGGTGTCTAAAAAATATTTAATGATGTGAGGAATTGCATATGCCATAATGTTAAATGAAAAAAAGCAGAACTGACCAGGTGTGGTGGCTCACGCCTATAATCCTAACATTCTGGGAGGCCAAGGCCTGAGGATCGCCTTGAGCATGGGGGTTTGAGACCAGCCTGAGCAAGAGTGAGACCACGTGTCTACTAAAAATAATAGAAAAAAAAGAACAAGTTAGCAACTAAGAATAAAAAGCATTAGCTGAGCATGGTGGCACGTACCTGTAGTCCCAGCTACTCAGGAGGTTGAGGCAGGAGGATCACTTGAGCCCAGGAGTTTGAGGTCACTGTGAGGTAGGCTGACACCATGGCACTCTAGCCTGCTGCCAGTCCTCACATCCTCTACAGCCAAGAGCAGTTCTGGTTCCCAGGACACTGAGCCAGCTCCCTGCCCCTGCTCCTTTGCTCTGCTGGCATCTGGAATGCCCTTTCTCCCACCTTGCAGGCATAAATTCTTGCTTCTTCCTGACCTGTACTCAAGCTTCTGCCATGGCCCCCAATTCTGCATAGAAAAGGAGACATCTGTGTAGCATCTAGATACTGCTCTAACCAATCTAAGTGACCCACAGAAAGCCTCGTGACTTTTGTCATTTGGAGGGTACCAATGGCTCAGCTCTAAGAATGTAAGAAATTAGTTGCTCTCAATACAATCATGAATCATATGACAGCTTATCCGTCCACATCACATCACACACACGATGTTGGTCCCAGCAGATTATAACACCATATCTGTACTGCACCTTTTCTATGTTTATATATATATTCAGATACACACACACTTCCCACTGTGTCCAGTTGCCTACAGCGCTCAGCACAGTAACACGCTGTCCTGGTTTGTGGCCTAGGCGTGGTAGGCCATGCCACGGAGCCTAGGTGTGCAGTAGGCCACACACATCTGTAAGTACAGGCTGTAACGTCCACACAATGATGAAATCACCTAACGATGCATTTCTCAGAAAGTGTCCCTGTCCTTAGGCAACTCCCGACTGTAGTTGTGAAAGTGGCTTTAGATGGAGTTTGGAGCAAAGGTGCTGCTTCTGGGATGGCAGGCTTGCCGGTCCGGAGTCTCTCATTGTCACTCACAAGGCCGGCGCTAGAGGGAGCTCTTGTGGCACAGAGGAGGGAAGTAACCTTTGGCACCAAGAGATACCCTGGCGCTAAACCTGAGCTGAGTCTTCAATAATGTTAATAACAAAATGATGGCTGTCATTTACCAGGTGCTTACCAGGCACTGTGCCGACTGCTTAAACAGCTTTTAGATTTTGTTTGTTTTTTTCCATTTCATCAGCACAATAGGCTCCTGTGGTGGCTTTTACTAATATTTCCATTTTGCAGTAGAGGAAAGTGAGTCTTAATTATAATAAGTCACTTGCCCGAGGTCACAATGGCAGTATGCGGCGGCATGTTGTAAAAGCACCACTGCCCCAGAACCACCACCAGCACCCCTGTAGTCTCAAGAGCGTCCTGGCTTGGGCCGCAGAGGACAGGTTCACCCAACACAACAAGCTCAGGACCAGGAGGGGGCCAGGGCCTCAACTGTCCAGAACTGCGTCAGGTGAGGGTCTCCTCGAGCCCAGGGCCACCGCCTACTTGATGCTGATGGCCAAGTGCCCTGCCTCGGCGGCCGCTCCCAGATCACGTAGGTGCCGCTGGCTGGCGTGGGACTCGAGCGGGTTGTCTGTCTGCCGCCTCTCCCTGCTGCCCGTGAACCTGGAGCGGGGCGGAAATGCGCCGTGAGCAGGACCAGGCGCCACACGAGGGGCTCTGTCTTCCTCTCCGTGTGCTCATCTTCGCGTGGGGGGCACAGGATGGGTGGGATCTGGCATCCGAGCACGGCACCCAGGGGGCTCACAAAGATCTCTCTGGGCGGGATAAGAGACAGGGCCCGCCACAGACGCCGGCGGTCCACACAGGGCTGCTTTCTGCTCTACAGACCCGGAGGGCTTGTCCCGAGGGCCTGGCTGTGATCTACACATCCAGTAAATCACATTTCTTTTCTAAAATATAATATATTTTTCAGTATTTAAAAAGCAGCAATGACTGCTTATCTGGGTTATTTTGGGCAACATTTTGGAGATCATCAATACCCATGTGGATTGAATCTCCACCAGAATTTGAAATAAAGCTTTGCTGCCGCTGGCCGGGCCGCTGCGCTCCCGGGGCGGTGGCGGCTGCGGCTCTGGCTCGCGCTCAGGCAGCCGCGCTGGAGAGGGGCGCCTGGCTCGGACGGCGGGGACCAGGCAGGGCGTCTGGCCCTGCGTCCCCGGACCGCCGGCGACAGCAGCAAGAGCGGCGGCGGCCACCGGGTGGCGCGGCGAGGCCAGGGCGGCTGCGCTCGCTCGTGCTCACGTACCCGGCTCACATGTGCGGGGCGGGCGCGGGTGCCAGGCAAGCGGGCGGCGCGGGGCCGGGAAAGTGAGTCCAGTGAGGCTGCAGCAGGCTCCCCGCCTCAAAAGCGGTCGGGAGCCGCGGGAGGGCTGCCCCGGCTTGGCGGTGCGGTGGAGGCGGTCCTTGGCGCTGCTCCATGCTAATTAGCTGGGGCGGGTCGCCGGGCGGTGGGTCCTCCTGGAGTTGACATCAGCCCTCCTGCAAGGCAGGCCCGGGAGAGGGGAGAGGGCAGCAATCAGGCTGGGGCCGGTCGCCCAGTGAGCAGCCAGGCCTAGGACAGCGGGATGAGGTCAACAGAGCCATGGTGCAACTTTTGTCACACAAACACACTCCCCATAGCGTTGCTTTCCCTTTGGGAGAAAAACCGAGGCTTCGAATCAGGAAGCACTTTGCCAACTTATGCATTTACAAAATGCATAATAAGTCAGGGGAAAAGCAGGTCCCAGGTAACGTGATTACCACTGATTATCCCCAGTGCTCTGGTAGGAAAGAGAAGGGGAGCCTGGTCCCCCCTCCTTACTGATTTGAAGGGCCCCGCCACCCACACCCCTTCTCCAGGCCCCAGGGCTGGTGATGAGCTTGCTTTTTGCCAAGCCTAACACCTCACCCTCTGGCCAGTGCGGGAATTCTCATACTCCCCTACGCCCTCTCAAGCTTGGATTCTGTTCCCATACTACCACTGCCTTTGGCTCACACCAGTGTTCTGCGAAGATGTCACCGCCATGACGCCAAACAGGCCACAGGAAAAGAAAACCGTGAATTCAGTCAGGCTAGGGCAAACTCATAATCAGGAAAAGGGCAACAGATTGCAAATTAAACAAAATGATGCATGGAGATCCCTGAATTTTAAATGGAAACTTTCGGGGGAGAGGTTCAAAGGTTTAGTGAAACAAATTTTCTTGTTAAATAAAATTTCATTTGTGTCCATATCCCTTCCCCTCCCAGTAAATAAATAATAATACGTCTAAAAAATAAATAAACAAATAAAGCAAGCTCCGCTGCCATCTCTCACAGCGAAGCCCACCCTGAGACAACACGGCAAGCTCCCCCCAGACCCACTACCACCCACACCTACTTGCCAGGGTGAATCGGGGCTTCCAGAATACTGCGCACCAAGGGAGGGTCCACATGTAAAAATTGAAGTTGTTCGTTACTCCATCCAGTGAAGCCCCAGGATGTAGATTCACCATCTACAGGACCACGCAGGTGGGAGAGGTGCCAGCCAGACCCGTGGGCATCTCAGAGAGACGGACACGGTGGCCGAGGCTTGTGCAGCCCCTTAAGGCTGTGCAGACATCACGCTGGACACAAGGGATCCTGGGTGGCTTCAGGGATGAACCCCAAACCACAAATCTGAAGGACAGTATTCCTGGGGTAGAGGCTGCCACGCCAGGAAGCTGTGTGCCACGTGTGGCTGCTGCGCGCTGAACCACGTGGGGAGCTCGGGAGCTGTGTGTCCGCCAGGTCTAGTCCTTCTAGCCGCCCCGTGACAGCGGGGACAGAGTAAATGCAGGCGGCTGCTGTGCACCTGCGGCTCATACCTATGGCGTGCACGTTCAGGCTCTTCACTAATCCCAGAGCCCCACCGTCCTCACCAAGCAACTGTATGAAGTCAGTAAGTGACAACGAATTTGACCTTAAATATACTTCTGTTATATATTTTAAATAATGAAGCTCAGTTAAGACTACATTAGAAAGCTGTTTCATTCTCCAAATATTCAAACATGTTGAACTGTTTTAGAGACGGGTGAGCAGCTGCCAACGGGAGGTTCCTGGCTGTGACAGACCAGGAGGGACAGGGGGTTTGGGAGCCACTGGGCTCTGAGCCCGGGGACAAGCTGGCCACACCCCAACAACAAAGGGGCCACCAGACGCCCGTGTCTGAGACCCACGATCCACTCACCAGGGGTACACGGTATAGTCAATCTCCCAGGATAGCGGCTGGCTGATAGGAGGCTGGCGGCAGAGCACATGGCTGTTAGCATCTCCCAGGGCTGACCGCAAAGCGGGGCTCAGAAGAGGACGGTGGTCAACCCCAGGCCTGGCCCTGGCTATGCTGGGCAGGGACCCTCTCTGCTCTCAGTCCTTGCACCCTGGACTGTGGGGTCCCCAAGGACAGTGGCCCGGCCTCCCTCATCTGAGAGGTGCTCAGGTTTGACTGAATGATGCCTGAGTGGCCACCACCCAGCAGTGCACTTAATCCCTTGAGGGGAAGGACAGAGGCCGCCGGAAACTCCCAGCAAGTGGACATGGGCACACCCACAGCTGTGCCCTCCGCTCCCGAGGCCCCAGGGCAGAGTGCAGGTGGTGGGCCACATGCAGTCAGCCAGCTGCTGTCACCCCTGTGAGCTGGTGCCTCCCTGGGCCACAGGCTGGGTGGGGCCTCAGAGACCACCTATCCCCTCTCACCCCATTCACCTGCAGGTGGGGACACTGAGGGACTTGCCCCAGGGTGAGTTGGTGGCACTGGTCCTCTCCCCTGCTGTCTGGTTCCTTTGGTCTGTCCAAAGCGCCTGAGTGCATAACGCAGCCTCCTCCAGCAGAGGCAGTGTGGGGTGGATGGGGCCGGGCAGGCCCAGTAGGAGCTGGGGCTCCCAGGTGGTGTTGGGAACCTGCCAGCTGCACCTTCTCTTCAGCTGTCTTGTTTGGGGGGTGTGGCGGGGTGGGGGTGTGATCCAATGTATTCAAGGCTGACTGCTTGCTGCCTTTTGTAACAGAGCTGGGAATTTCCTCCACACTCCTCCAATGTAAGAAATGCCGTATTGCCTTTTGCCTAAATATCATCAAGTCCGGTTTTGAATCCTGATTTGGGGAGAGATTTCTCCTCCCTAGGGCTGTACGATAGTCCGAGAAGGCTTAGAGAATCCCTGAAATTTGGAGAAAGGCAGCCATTACAGCTGCTGCAGAGACATCCATTTTAGTGTTTTTGAAACCACAAAGAAACACCTCACCCAGGAGGCAGAGCCCCTTAAACAGAGGGAAGGGGCTTCTCTCTGGGCTGCAGCTCTGGGAGGCAGCTCTCAGCAGCCTAAATCCAGCAAGGACATCCTGAACCAGCCAGGCTGTCCAAGTGAGAACACAGCTCCCGGGACCCTCAGCACCCTGGACAGCAGCGTTCTGGAAGCTTCCCTGGGCAAGGACTCACCCTGCCACCCACAGGGCAGGGCTTTACAGATAAGCTGGTAAAATACCCTGACTTCCTGGTTTGCACCAGCTGATCCTGGAAGGGGAGACAGACATCAGGAAAAGTGGGCCGGGGCTGGCCTGTGGGAGTGTGGGGCCCTCTGAGGTGCACTCAGCTTTCACCAATCCTGTTCCCTGACACGGCTGGTACAGCCGACACTTCGCTGCCCTGCTGTCACCTCAGCTCACCTGGTCACTGCTTTGGGCAGGGAGGTGAGCGGGTGTCCACCTTTATAGATGAGAACACTGAGGCCCAGCCCATCGGCAAAGCACCCGATGGCCCTGTTTACACCTGGGGTGGGATGGGGCAGGATGGAGACTTCGTACAGCACAGACCCCCTCCTGCGCCCTCCAAATCTCCTGTTGTGTGTGTGCGGTCTGGTGCGATAAACTCATGACTAAATATGTACTGATAATGACCGTGATAGAACAACCTTGACAGTGAGAGACCAAATATGGACACTGAAGAACATTCAGCTGTAACGTCAGCCACCCCAAGAGGGAGCCCCGGCTGGTAGGTGCCCCTGAGCCCCCAGGGCACCGTGCTGGCCAGTGGGCCTCAGGGCTCCCTTGGGCCCCAGGGCGTGGCAGAGGTGCCCAGGAATGGCGGGCGCTAGAGAGCAGGTCCACCACTTGCAAAGGGCTCCGCTTTTGATGGGCTTTGTAAACAGAACAGTGAACTCCTGTCTCAGACCTGTAAACTGCATTACCTTGATGTCATCTGTGCCTGTTTGTCTCCCTCCAGCAGATGTGGCACCGGGGGGAAGGCAGTGACAGTGCCTGGTGGCCCCACAATAGTGCAAAAGGCTGCCTGAAGTGAGAGGGGAGAAGGGTGAGCATGACGCAGCTGGAGCAGGACCCTGGGGAGGGCCCATGGGACACAGCCGAGGCAGGAGGACAGACGCAGATGGGGAAGGGCCTTGGTGCTGGCAGCAGGTGCTACTCCTATGCAGGGACACTGCACTCCCTGCCACATACAGCAAGTTCCCCAAAGATGACCAGGCGAGGGCTAGCTCCGAATCCACACCATGGTGCAGGACACGGGCAGCGAAAGTCTCGCTAGCCAGCCTACTTCCCTTCCCCCGATGGCCTCTCACCCCCAACCTGCCTCTGCCTGGGGAGCAGGGAGAGAAGCCGGGCCCCCCCCCCTGCCAGGCCAGAGCCCAGGACCCACCTTCCAGCACTGAGACTCGGGGTCTCCTCTCTGTGGCTCGATCACGTCACCCATCTGGAAGGTCAGCACCTTCCCAGGAGGAGCCGGGTTGCCATGGTAATTCTGCAGGGCCACCATCTTGGGACCTGCGGGCACAGGGCAGGGCGGGGGAGCTCATTCAGTGACTTCGTCCCGGCCAGCAGCCCACCTGTCACCAAACTTGGCCTCTGGTCTGGGGGAGCTCTTTAGCTAGAGACACCCCCCCCCCCCCCAGCACACCCAAGCCTGAATCATCCCTCACTAAATTCTTTCCATGAGGTTCCTGTGTCTTTTGGATGAATATCATAAGTATATTTATGTGATAAACAGATTCAGGGTGTCATTGTGGTCATAGCAGCTTATTTCCGGAGGGCACGTCATGTACCGTCTTCCCAACACCCCAAGCAGCCTGGGACCCGTGGTCAGCTGTGTGGAACAGGGGACGGGGGACCCCGCATGTTGGAGATGGGCTGACAGGGTCGGGCGGCCAGTGACTTGCCAAATACCACACAGCAGGTCAAAGACCACTCAGGGCCTGCAATGGGGACCTGGCTGAGCCCCCAGCGAATCTGCAGCTGCTCTCAGGTGGGGCCTGGGTCTGCCCCAGCCCGGCCCCGAGGCTTTCAGAGAGCCCAGTAGCCCCAGCTGCCAAGCCCAACTCCTGCCCGCAGTAGCAGCAGTGGGTTTTTGTTTTTTCCTGGTGAGGGTTAGATTTTATTCAGCCTGCCTGGACTGCACTGAAGTTTTCACAGAACATGACGCTTTCCATCAGAATTTAAAAGCCACATTCCCACCATGCAATCCGAAGCAAGGGGGAGGAAATGGTAGGATGACGGCACTGCTTGCTGACACCTGCTCTGCTGGGGGCTCTGGGCCGCAGCCCGGTGCCTCTCTCTGGGTTGAAGGACCCTGACCATCTGCAGGCTGGGCCCTGTCCCCACCGCCCAGCACAGCTGTACCAGAAACTCCCAGGGAGGTGGTCATGGAGGCAGGAGAGGCGGGAGGGAAAGGGGGCCCGAGATGGCACATGTTCTGGGAGCCAGGAGTGGGGGGTGGCTGAACAGAGCTGGCAACACCAGGCCAAGCCCAGGCGTAGCTCCCAGGGCGACCGCTGATGTTGACACAGCCGAGGGCCCAAGACCAGCACACTCACCTGGTCCCACTCCAGAGGCATCCTGTGAGGACAAGGACAGAGCACAGTGATGAGGGATGGCTGCTCCCTGACCTCCAGCCCCTGCATCAGCCCTCCCTGCCCCCACACACTCCCAGCTAGAGGTCGAGGCAGGGAGGTGGGGGGCTCTCCTTCCCTGCATGGCACCCCTCCCTCAGTATCCTCAGGCACACCCTCCACCTCTGTGCAGCTCCCCTCCCAGGAAGAAGCACAGCCTCCCTCTCCTCCAGGAAGCCTGCCCTGACCACCCCCTGAGCCCAGGGCTTGCGGTATCTGGGTCTCCCCTCGTCCAAAAGGCTTCTCTGCACTCCACACAGGGCCTGGTAAGTGCTCCTTAAACGCTGGTTCATTTGGACCCTGCAAGATTCCCATGTCCTGGTCCCTGGGACCTGTGAATGTGTCACCCTCCCCAAGACAGACAGACTTTGCAGATACCATCAGTTTAAGAACCTTGAAACAGGAGACGAGCCTGGATTTCCCAGGTGGACCCAATGTCATCACAGGGGTCCTTAAAAGAATCAGAAAAAGAGGCGTGACGAAAAAGAAAAAAATTTGAGGATGCTACACTGCTGGCTTTGATGACAGAGAGGGGGTCCAGGAGCCACAGGATGGAGGTTTCCTCTAGAAGCTGGGAAAGGCAAGGAAACTTGTTCTCCCCTAGAGCTTCCAGAGGGAACCAGCCCTATGGGCACCTCGATTTTAGCCAGTGAGACCCATTTCAGGCTTCTGACTCCAGAGCTGTAAGATAATGCATTTGTGTTGTCTTAAATCATTAAATTTGTGGTGATTTGTTACCGCAGCCGTGGGGAGCTAATACAGCAAGACACAGTAGTGTGAAGGGAGTAGCGTTGCAATTTCAAATAAATTTATTTTGAATAATGCAGTGAAAACAGCAGACACGTAGAGTCTGTTGAGTTGATTTTCAGTGTTTTTGTGTGTGCAAGATTGCCCAGACATAGATAAAGGTTTGCTCTCATTTTCTTGCCAACAGGAATAGCACAAAGTGCGCATTAGGAACCATGAGGATTTGATAAAAGCTGTCTCACCCATGCTGTGATGTCCCTCCCCACCACTCAGAGCAGCAGGAAGGACCTGGGAGGGGCAAGCCGAGGGGGATTCCAACCACGCTGCGCTGGGTGCGATCCTGCCACACACGTCTCTGCCCCCTGCACCTGCTCTCGGATCTCACCCAGCCACGGCGTCCGCCTCCAGGGGACATTCCGGAGCGTGTGCTCCCCTGATCTCTGCTCCACAGGAGAGAGAAAGCCCAGCTGGGCCCATGTGGCTTATTCTGTGACAGATCAGCACGTGTAGCCGGTGGTGGGGGAGGAGGGGAGGAGGCGGCTGGAGAGGAGAAAACACTGGGAAAGGAGAGGCTGGGAGGGGCAGACCAGGGGCCACGCTCCTCTCACGCCCACCCTCCCGAGAAGAACATGGGCAGGAGAGGAAAGGAGAGAAGAGAAGGATGAGAAACAGACGGCAAAGCACGCAAGAAAGTCACAGGAAAGCAGGGAAGGGGCGAGACAGCCATGCAAACCCTACAGGCCCCAGAGCTCGCCAGGACCCTCCACAGGCAGGCCCGGCCTCAGGAGCACCGTGAGGGGAGGGCTCCCAAGCCACTTTGCTTCTAGAGCTGGGTTCCGCCTCTTCAGCTAGCGCCTGTGGCAGGGCTGATGCCAAGTGCTCTGCAGGCCCGTGCATGGCCAGCATGGCCTTCCCAGCACCTGGCCTTAAGCCGGCTGGTGCCCAGGCCCTGCTGCCCACCCCAGCCGGTGGACAGGGAGAGGCCGTGTCCACAGAGCAGCCTGCCAGGAGGTTTGTGGAGGCAGAGGGCAAACTTTATTTGAGATTTATTCAGCTTTCAACCTTGGTTGAGCGGCTTCCAGATGCTCTGCCACTGTGACCTGTGCAGTCAGCAGGAGAGAATCCAGGATCCGAAGCACCTTCCCACAAAACCAGAGGTGTCTCATGGGCAGTTGAAGCCATTGCCAGCCTGTCCTTGTACTCCTTGTGTCTCCTCTGGCCACCCAGCCCCGTGGCTGTGACGGCGGAGCAGGTGTGGACGAGGAAAGAGTGGGGCCTTCTGGAAGGGAGCTGGTCCTGCAGTGGGGGGAGTGTCTCGCTGGCGAGTTCTTTTTCTTTTTTTCCGTGCTAGAAGGGATTTCTTCCTGATAAAAATCTAGAGGGTGAATAAATAATTTCCCACGGGTCACTGAGAGAGGAGAGAGCTGAGGTCGTGGACACACACGTGGGAGAGCCTGGTGGGCATTTGGCTTTTCACGGGGCGGCTGATGGAGGCAGCGTGTGCTGGGCCACGCAACCGAGGGGTCAGGACCGGCCGTGCTGGGGGCGCTCGGGGAGAGCAACAACAGTGCCCAGGCCTGCGGGTCGCGGGCAGGTTGAGGAGGTGCTGAGAGACCCTCCCGGCAGGTGCAGGCCTCCCAGGGCCAGGACAGCTCCTTCACCCAGCCCCATGTTCCAAACAAACACTGTTACTTCGTGTGCGCCCTGACACAGCGCAGGTGGGGCTGTGGCCACAGGGCACAGCAGCGGTGGCCACAATCAGAGCGAGCAGCCTCAGGGCAGGTGTGGGGATCCCAGTTGGACCAGCACAGGGTGGGGCGGCCGGTGCAACTGACCAGCAGCACAAAGAAACCGGCTGCAGGGAGAGCTGGGGCCCTGGGTCAGCAGCGAAACGCTCGGTAGGGAACGGGCTGCAGGGGGCTGGTGAGCGGGCAGAAGGGGAGCCCCGAAAGCAGGACATGCGGCTCCCACCTGTCCCAGACCAGGGCCACACTACAGCTTTCCTGGACGATGAGAATGTTCATACCTGCCTATGTCTGTATCCTGCCTGTGTCATCCTGCACATACCCGCCTGTGGCTGTACCTCAGGACTCTGGGACACTCAAAAGGTGCCATGTGTTACTGAGGAACGGGGTTTTTAACTTTATTTAAATTTCATAGCCCCACATAAGGCCAGCGGCTACCATATTGGACAGCACAGCCCTGGACAATAACCCCCGGCGCGTCTCGCACTCTGTGACTGGTCACATCAGCACCAAGTCAACTATTTAGTAACTAGAGTATTGTTCACACAAATGGTTACTGAATTTTCTGAATAAATATCTAGGTTTCTAGAGTCCCTGGTGAAAGAATGTTCAAACAGGAACAACCAATCCTGCAAACAGAGGAAAAGGCAAGTGGCCTGACGGAGTCTTCCAGGCCCCTTGCCCTGGAGGCCGCGCCTCCTGGGCCCCAGCAGGAACCGGGGCAGGTGTGATTCCACCCCTTCCTCTCCACGGTCTGGGAAATAGCCTCTTCAGGCCTCACTGACAGGGGCGTCACCCAAAGGATGTGGCTTGGCTGCTGCAGGGAGGCAGCTGGGGGACGTGGACACTGAGCCCGGGCGCCTCCAGCCAGGCCCTCCTGGACCTGGTGAGGATGCTGCGCTTGGACAGAAGAGACAACTGGGCCCTGCCTGGCCTGTCTTGCTCAGTGACAAGGGAGGGATGCCGGGTATCAAAACCTCAGATGTCTGTGTCTCCAGTTCCAGCCCTGCCTGGGAAACACCGAAGGCATTTGGACACGTCCACTCACAGAGCTGCCCAGAACAGCGTCCCTCTGCCCCATCCCACTGGCCTCACTGCCGCCACCCCCGCCCCCGCTGTCCCCAGCAGACTCCCATAAACCTCACTGCTGACAGGAAGGGAGCTTGGGAACGCAGAAAGCTCTCCAGGTTCCATTGCTGAGATTCCAATGCCAGATTGGAGAAAAATGACTTTTTTATGGTAACAAAGCTGGAAACTTTCTTCTTAATAGTTAAAAAGAAGCACGTTTTGTGTCTGAACAACAAAACAATAGAACTCATACTGATGTTATTTTTTCATAGCTAAAATCATTACCACTACTATCACTTTTATTTAATTCAATTACCATGAGTAACCTTGGCTACCTCATAAAAATTTTTAAATAATCAGCCTAAGTGCACATTTGGGAATAACATTAATCAGGTGTCAGGCAGATGTGGAGGGGGAGGGGATGGGTGTATACCTACATAATGAGTGCGATGCGCACTGTCTGGGGAATGGACACGCTTGAAGCTCTGACTTGGGGGGGTGGGGCACATGGGAAATATACATAACCTAAACTTTTGTACCCCCATAATAAGCTGAAATAAAAAAAAAATAAAAAAAGAAAGGATGATGTATAAATCAAGGAAAAATAATAATCAGCCTCTCTGTATTATTGCTTATATTAAATAATTATTGTACACCTATTTCAAATTCAAGCCTTCCATTATCTATGCTCCTAAAGTAACTGCCCCCCTTAAATGCATTTATTAATATCCTACACTCTCTCACAAAAAAATTAGCATTTAAAATCAGTCAATAGTGCTTGCCTAGATGAACTAAAGTAATTCTATGTTAATGGAAAAGGAATCACCAGAGGTAACAATTGGAAGCCAAGCATTCTTATGTTTATTACATCTTTTCTGACATTTTAATATTCTGACTTATTGCCTACAGCTCATTTCCTAGATGGAGATATAATGGATTCTTGCCAACACTTAAAAAATATCATTGATTTTGACAGAATGGAAATAGGATTTTATTAATATGAAGATGATTTTTTTGAAAAGCTTCTCATAAAATGTGACAATATTCCTGAGTTAGTTCCCACTTCCTACTGTAACCTGTTATTACACACTTAGATACTTAAAACAGCATGTATTTGTTACATTGCATTTCTGGAGGTCAAAAGACCCTTTGAGGCTAAATTAAGGTGTTAGCAGGATGAGGTTTATCTCCACAGGCTGTAGATGTGAATCTATTTTCCCGTTTGTTTTTTTCTCTCCGGCTTCTAGAGGCCACCTAAGTCCTTGGCTCCTTTCTGCCTCCTTAACAACTTCAATGCCGTCAGTGGTGGGTCACATTTTTCTCACATTGCCTCATTTTGACACTGAGTCTCTTCACTCCTGAGTATTCATTGAAGGAACCTGGTGATTACATTGGGCCCATCCAGATAACCCAGGGTAATCTCTTTATCTTAAAGGCAGCTGAATAGCAACCTTAAATTCATCTGGAATCTTAATTCTCCATTCTCCCTGGTGACACAGCCTAACATATTTACACAAGCCAGTGATTAGAATGTGGTCATCTTTGTGTAGCCAGTATACTGCCAGCCAATGGTCCCTTTAAACTCAAAATTGTCTTGCTCTTTCTTAGTTTACTTTCTATTCCAGATAATCCTTACATAAGTTTTCCAGACTTAGGAGGAAATCACTGACATATAACTTTCAAATTATATGGAAAATAATCCACACAATTTTTCTTGTTATGACATATAGAAAGGGAATCAAAATAATCAAATAGTGCTTCTTCTTTGAATATTTACTACATGCAGCAAATTTTGCTATTACCTTGTCAGGTCAATTTCTATACATACAGAAATTGCCCAAAATATAAATTTGGAAAGCGAGGCAGAAATTTTAACAGTTGTTGTTCGTGTATCATATTTAGAAATCCATAGTTGACGTAGATCATTGACCTTGAATAGCTGGATGTGTACAATATTTTAAAGGACAATTTGTACAGTTGTTTAAGTGTTACTCTTTCTACCAAAGCTTAATATATGAAAAGGATGCATTTCTCTAAACTGCCAAAACCAAAAATCTAATACTTCCCACAAATACACATCTGTACCCACAGTACACTCAGGTTCTACTCACATGTTGGGACCAGGAGAAACACCTGAATAATATTGCTTTTAAGAGATAATGATCCCCATGTTTTAAGAATGGTATTCTAGTAACAGAAATTAATATATGGAAAATGACCACCAGTTTATTTAGATTTATTTTGTTACTATATGTCTGAATCATATTGACAATATACAATACATAATAGAAGCCACATAAAAGAAAGATGAAATTATTTGACAACTGTACAAAGGTAAACACTTTATTATTTTCTTGTATCTTTGCAACATATATTTAACCCACTCCCATAAGGCATGTCCCCTTTCTGAAAATGGTTATGGCATAATCCAATGAACAAAGCAGATGACAATCCCTGTGACTCAATTATGTTTAGGGAATCAGACACTCACAGTAGACATGATAAACAGGTCATGTTAGATACAATGCCCTCATGGCATCCTGTAATTATGGATCCATCTTCCTATATTCTGACCAAAATGACAGAGCCAAGGACAAAATTCTGCATTCCTTCATGATACACATTCTCAACATGTTACATATAGAACAGCTGCACCTCAACCCAACAAAGGTCATATATGACAAATGCATACCTAATGTCATAACAAATAGAAAAAAAAAGTTATAACCTTTTCCTCAGAATGTAACTAGAATGCCTACTTTCAGCACTTTTATTCTACATTGTCTTAGAAGTCCAAGCCATAGAAATTAGAGAACAAAATCAAAAGCTTCCAGATGGGAAAAGAAGAAACTAAATTGTTTATCATATCACTTGTTTACAAATGATATGACCTTATTTGTAGAAATCCCTAAAGATTCTACGAAAAATCTTTAGAAATAATAAATTCAGTAAACATGTTGGATATAAATCAACATAAAAAGTTGTTAGCATTTCTATATGCTAACAATAAAATATCTGAAAAGGAAACCAAGAAAGCATTCCCATATACAGTAGCTACAAAAAAAATTTTTGGAAATAAATTTTAACTGAACATTGATGTAAGAATTTTAAGAAGTCAAAATAAATGGAAAGATGTCCCTTATTCATTAATTTGAATAATTAATATTGTTAAAATGTCTATACCACACAAAATGATCTACAGCTTCAATGCAATCTTTATCAAAATACCCATGACATTTTTCACAAAAATTTCTAAAAAATCCAAAATTCATATGGTAGTACAAAAGACTGTGAATGACCAAAGCAACTAAGCAAAAACAAAAAACAAAGCTGACTTCATCATACTATCTGAATTTATACAACAAACTATAGTAACTGAAACAGTATAATACAACCAGAAAAACAGACATATAGGACAATGGAGCACAGTGGAGACACACAAAATAGATGTATACATTTACAGCTAACTGATTTTAGTCAAAGGTGACAAGGACTAATAATGAATCAAGGACAATCTCTTCCATAAGTGATGTTTTGACAATTGGATATCCACATGTAGAAGAATGAAATGAGACCATCACCTAACATCATATATAAAAAACCAACTAAAATGGATTAAAGACTTAAATGTAAGACCTAAAAGTTTGAAACTACTCTAAAATCAAAGAAGAGTTCCATGACATCAGTCTGAACAATGTAGTTTGGACTTAACTTCAAAATCTCAGGCAATCCAAAAAGAAATGAAAATAAAAAAAGCTTTTGCACATCACAAGATAGAATGGAATGATAAAACAACATACAGATTGGAGAAAATATTTCTAAGTTATACATCTAATGGTTTAATGGCTAAAATACATTAGGAACTCAAAAAACTATACAACAAAAAACCAATAAGTATTAAAGGGGGCAAATCTCCGCAACAAACTTTTTGAACTAAAAAATAAATTCAATAAAGTTGCAGGATACAAAATCAACATATATCAGTAGCATGTCTATATGCCACCAGTAAATACTCTAAAAAAGAAACCAAGAAAGTAATCCCATTTACCATAGCTACAAATAATAAAATGAAATAAAATAAAATACCTAGGAATAATCTTAACCAAAGGAATGTCAGATCAGTATAATGAAAACTAGAAAAAATTGATGAAAGAAATTGAAAAGGATATAAAAATGGAAATATATGCCATGCTAGTGGATTGATAAAAAATCAATATTGTTAACATGTCCATACCACCAAAAAAAAATCTACAGAGTCAATGCAATCTCCAACAAAATACCAATAACATTCTTCACAGAAATAGAAAAAAAAAATAATCCTAAGTTTATAGGAACCCAAAGAGACCCAGAATATCCAAAGCCATTCTCAACAAAGAGGACAAAACTGGAGGAATTATAATTTATTACCTGACTTCAAATTATACTTCAGAGCTGTAGTGAACAAAACATAGTACTGGCCTAAAAACAGACACATAGACCAATGTAACATAATAGAGATCCCAGAATTATATCCACACATCTATAGTGAAATTACCTTCAACAAAGCTGCCAAGAACATAGAGTGGGGAAAGAACAGTCTCTTCAATAAAGAATGCTGGGAAAACTGGATTTCCATATGCAAAAGAATGAAATTAGCCCCTCATTTCTCACCATATACCAAAATCAAGTCAAAATGAATTAAAGACTTAAATCTAAGACTTGAAACTATGGAACTATTCAAAGAAAACATTTAGGAAATGCTTCAGGACATTAGTGTTTTCAAGGGCTTTTATAATTTTTATTTCAGCATATTGTGAGGATAAATATGTTTTGGTTACATATATTGCCTGTGGCCCACCTGAGTCAGAGCTGCAAGTGTGTCTATCCCCCAGATGATGTATTAGGTTTGAATGTACCCAACCTTTCCTTCTCCCTCCCTCCTGCCTGACACGCTATGAATCTTTCTACTATAATTGCACACTCAACATCTCTAATCCTCATGGAAATGCAAATACAAACCAAAAGGACGTATGATTTAATTTAATCAGGTTCCATTAATTTATATTTACTGTTGGTGTGATTGCCTTGGGGGTCTTCTTCATAAATTCTTTGCCTAGGCCAATGTGTGTAAGAGTCTTTCCTACATTTTCTTCTAGAATTCTAATAGTTTCGCACCTAAGGTTTAAGTCTGTTATCCACTGTGATTTGATTTTTGTGAGAGGTGAAAGCTGTGGGTCCTGTTTCAGTCTTCTACATGTGGCTATCCAATTTTCCCAGCACCATTTATTGAATAAGGATTCTTTCTCCCAGAGTATGTTTTTGTCTGCTTTGTCAAAGATTAGATGGCTATATGAGGATGGTTTTATATTTGGATTTTCTGTTCTGTTCCACTGGTCTGTGTCCCTGCACTTGTGCCAATACCAAGCAGTTTTAAAAACCACAGCCTTGTAGTATAGTTTGAATTCTGGCAAATTAATACCTCCCATTTTGTTTTTATTGCTTAGAATTGCTTTTGTTACATGGGGTCTTCTCTGGTCCCATAAAAAGCGTAAAATTATTTTTTCTATATCTTTGAAAAATGATGTTGGTAATTTAACAGGGATTGCATTGAATCTGTAGATCACTTTGGGTAGTATAGACATTTTAACAATGTTGATTCTTCCAATCCACGAGCATGATATGGTTTTCCATCTATTTACATGCTCTGCCATTTTCTTCCTCAGTGTTTCATAGTTCTCCCTATAGAGGTCCTTTACCTCCTTAGTTAAATATATTACTAGGTATTTTATTTTTTTTGTTGCTATTTTGAAGGGTATGGAGTCCTTAATTTGCTTCTCCATTTCACTACTATTGGCATATATGAATGCAGTCACGAGAATAAACAGACAACCTACAGAATGGGAAAAATTTTCGCATATTACACATCAGATAAAGGACTGATAACAAAAATCTATTTAGAACTCAGGAAAATCAGTAAGAAAAAATTGAACAATCCTATCAAAAAGTGGGCAAAGGACATGAATAGAAATTTTTCAAAAGAAGATATAAGAATGGCTAACAAACATATGAAAAAATGCTCAACATCTCTAATTGGCTGGGCGCGGTGGCTCACGCCTGTAATCCTAGCACTCTGGGAGGCCAAGGTGGGCGGATCATTTGAGCTCAGGAGTTCGAGACCAGCCTGAGCAAGAGCGAGACCCCATCTCTACTAAAAATAGAAAGAAATTATATGGACAGCTAAAAATATATATAGAAAAAATTAGCTGGGCATGGTGGTGCATGCCTGTAGTCCCAACTACTCGGGAGGCTGAGACAGGAGGATCCCTTGAGCTCGGGAGTTTGAGGTTGCTGTGAGCTAGGCTGACGCCACGGCACTCACTATAGCCTGGGCAACAGAGTGAGACTCTGTCTCAAAAAAAAAAAAAAAACATCTCTAATCATCAGGGAAATGCAAATCAAAAGCACAATGTGATATCACTTAACTCCAGTGAGAATAGCCTTTATCAAAAAGTCCCAAAACAAAACATGTTGGCATGGATGCGGAGAGACAGGAACACTCATACACTGCTGGTGGGACTGAAAACTAGTGCAACCCCTATGGAAAGCATTATGGAGATATCTTAAACAGATTCAAGTAGACTTACCATTCGACCCAGCAATCCCATTATTGGGCATCTACCCAAAAGAACAAAAGTCATTCTAAAAAAAAGACACCAGTACCTGAATTTTTATAGCAGCACAATTCACAATGGCAAAGATGTGGAAACAACCCACATGTCCATTAATTCATGAATGGATTAGTAAAATGTGGTATATGTATACCATGGAGTATTACTCAGCTATAAGAAATAATGGTGATATAGAATCCCTTTTGTTCTCCTGGAGAGAGTTGGAACCCATTCTATTAAGTGAAGTATCCCAAGAATGGAAAAATAAGTACCCCATGTACTCACCAGCAAACTGGTTTCCCTGATCATCACCTAAGTGCACATTTGGGAATAACACCAATTGGGTATTGGACAGAGGTGGGGGGTTGGGGGAGGGGATGGGTGTATACCTACATGATGAGTGCGATGCACACTGTCTAGGGAATGGACACGCTTGAAGCTCTGACTTGAGGGGATGGAGGGGACATGGGAAATATATATAACCTGAACTTTTGTACCCCCATAATAAGCTGAAATAAATAATGTAAAAAAAAAAAAACAAATAAAAGTGACCAAATATTTGAAAAAAAAAAAAACAAACAAGAAAATGAACAAAATATCTGAATAGATATTTCTCAAAGAAAGACATACAAATGGCCTCCAGGTATATGAAAAAGTGCTCAACATCATTAGTCATCAGTTAAATGCAAATCAAAACTGCAATGAGATACCATCTCTCTCACTTAAATGAACTGTTACAAAAAGACAGGAATAATGGATGCTGGAGAAGATTTGAAGAAAAAGGAACCCTCATATGCTGTTGTTGGGAATAGAAACTAGTGCAACCACTATGCAGAAGAGTATAAAGGTTACTCAAGAACAAAAACAGCAATCCCCTTTCTAGTCATATATCTCAAGGTGGGCAATTCAGCATATCACAAAGATACATGCACTTTCATGTTTACTGTGGCACTTTTGAAAATAGCCAAGATATGGAATCAACTTAAGTGTCCTTCATTTTATTATTTGATAAGGAGACTGTGGTCAATATATACAATGGAATATTATATTTTTAATTTTTTATTGATACATAAGTATACATATTCATGGAGTACATGTTATATTTTGATACAAGCATATAACTTATAATGATCAAATCAGGGTAATTGGGACATGATTCACCTGAAACATTTAACATTGCTTTATGTTGGGAACATTTGAAGACTTCTAGGTATTCTGAAATAAAATAAATTGTTGTTAACTATAGTTGCCCTATTGCACTATTGAACACTAGAACTTTTTCCTTCTATTTAACATAATTACCCCTTCACCAACACCTCTTCATTACCCCTTCCGACCATCCTTACCAATCTCTAGTAGCCACCATTCTATTCACTACCTCCATGAGATCAATTTTTTTTTTTTAGGTCCTATATGTGAGTATGACAATGCAATATTTGTCTTTTTGTGCCTGGTGTATTTCACTTAAAATAATGTCCTCCAGATCCATCCATGTTTCTGCAAATGACAAAATTTCCTCCTTTTTCATGGCTAAATAATATTCCAATGTGTACATACACCACATCTTTTTTGTCCATTTGTCCCTTGATAAACAATCTGATTCCACATTTTAGACATTGTGAATAATGGTGCAATAAAGACTGAAGTGAAAATATCTTCTGGTTACATTTTATGTCTTTGCCTCACCCAAGTGAGGTTTAGAGGCATACCTTTCCCCTCTACAATGCTCACTCTGTCTATGACCATTATTGTGAGTTTACCCCCTGCAATACCCTAATCCCTGGAGAATATTACTACTGTGTGAGCACCATAGTGTTGATCAGTTAGTACCAATTTGATGGCGAGTACATGTGGAGGCTATTCCTCCAATCTTGTGATACCTCACTGTGGATAATGGGCTCAAGTTCAATCCATGAAAATATAAGAGGTGCTAGATCACTGTCATTTCTTATAATTGAGTAATATTCCATTGTATACATATACCAAATTTTAGTAATCCATTCATGAATTGACGGTCATCTGGGCTGTTTCCACATCCTTACAATAGTGAATAGTGCTGCCAAAACATTCAGGTGCAGATGTCTTTATTATAGAAAGTACTTTGCTCTTTTCAGTAGATGCCTAATGGCGCTATTGCTGGATTGAATGATATTTCTATTTTTTGCTCTTTGAGGTATCTCCAGATTCTTTTCCACAGAGATTGCACCAATTTGCACTCCCACCAGCAGTATAACAGTGTTCCCATCTCTCCACATCCTCAACAGCATTTGTTGTTTTGGGATTTTTTGATAGAGGCCAATCTCACTGGGATGAGGTGATATCTCATTGTGGTTTTGATTTGCATTTCCCTAATGATTAGAGATGTTGAATTTTTTTTATATGTTTGCTGGCCATTCTTCTGTCTTCTTTTGAAAAGTTTCTGTTCATTTTCTTTGCCCATTTATTGATGGGGTTGTTTTATTTTTTCTTGTTGATTTTCTTGAGTTCTAGATAGATTCTTCTTATCAGCCCTTTAGCAGATGTGTAGAGAACAAATATTTTCTCCCATTCTGTAGGTTGTCTATTTGCTTTAATGATAGTTTCCTTGGCTGTACAAAAGCTTTTTAATTTGATCAGGTCCCATTTATTTATTTTTGTAGCTGCTGTGATTGCTTTGGGAGCCTTCTTCATAAATTCTTTGCCTAGGCCAATGTCTGAAAGAGTCTTCCCTACATTTTCTTCTAGAATTGTTAAGGTTTCATGCCTTAGGTTTAAGTCTGTTACCCATCTTGAATTGATTTTTGTAAGAGGTGAGAGGGTGGGGATCCAGTTTTACCAGCACCTTTTATTGAAACGGGATTCTTTTCCCCAGTGTATATTTTTGTCTGCTTTGTCAAAGATTAGATGACAATATGCAGATGGTTTCATCTCTGGATTCTCAGTCTTGTTCCAAAGGTCTGTGTGTCTATTCTTGTGCCAATACCATGCTGTTTTAGTTATTATAGCCTTGTAGTACAACTTGAAGTCTGGTAGACTGATACCTCCTAGTTTGTTCTTTTTACTTAAGATTGATTTGGCCATATGAAATCTTCTCTGGTTCCATAGAAAGCATAAAATTATATTTTCTGGATCTGTAAAGAATAATGATGGAACTTTGATAGGGATTGCATCAATTCTGTAGATCACTTTAGGTAGTATGGACATTTTCACGATATTGATTCTACCAATCCATGAGCAAGGTAGATTTTCCATCTGTTTACATCTTCTACAATTTCTTTTCTTAGTGTCTTGTAGTTTTCCCTGTATATGTCTCTCACTTCTTTCATTAAATATATTCCTAGATATTTAATTTTCTTTGAGGCTATTGTAAAAGTTATTGCGTTTTTGATTTGAAATTTTCCTTGACTATTATTGGCATATATGAATGCCTCTGATTTGTGTGTATTCATTTTATATCCTGAGACTTTACTGAATTAATTTATCAATTCCAAGAGTCTCTTGGTTGAGTCCTTGGGGTTTTCTGGATATAATATCATATTATCGGCAAAGAGTGAGGGTTTGATCTCATCTGCCCCCATCTGGATGCCCTTAATATCCCTCTATGGTCTAATTGCTCTAGCAAGAACTTCCAACACTATGTTGAATAGAAGAGGTGATAGTGAGCAACCTTGTCTGATTCTGGTTCTAAGTGGGAATGCTTTCAATTTTTCCCCATTCAGTATGATAATGGCCATGGGTTTGTCAGAAATAGATTTGACAATTTTAAGTTATGACCCACCCATCTATGCCTATTTTATTCAGAGGTTTTATCATAAAGGTGTGCTGGACTTTGTCAAATGCTTTTTCTGCATCTATTGAGAAAATCATATGGCATTTGTTCTTGCTTTTATTTATGAGGCAAATTGCATTAATAGATTTGCATATGTTGAAGCAGACTTCTATCCCTGGAATAAGCCCACCTGGTTATGGTGAATTATTTTTTTTAATGTGCTGCTGAATTCGATTTGCTAAAAATTTTTTGAGGATTTTTGCATCTGTATTCATAAGGGATAATGGAATATTATATAGCCAGAAAAAAGAATGAAATTCTGCCATTTGCAACAACATGGATGGAACTAAAGAACATTAGGTTAAGTGAAATAAGCCAAACACTGAAAAAGAAATCTCTCATCTTCTCAGTGATATGTGGGAGCTAAACTAAAACCAATTGATTTCACAAAAATATAGAGTAGAATCATGGTGACTAGAGGCTGGAAAGCATGGCAGGTAGAGGGATAAATTGAGGATGGTTAATGGGTGCAAACATATAATTACTTAGAATGAACCATGTTTGATAGCACAACAAAGTAACTATAATCAACAATTAGTTAGGGTATACTTTAAAATAACTAAAACAATGAAATTAGAATGTTCCAAACACAAAGAAATGATAAATGTCTGAGGTGATGGCTAACACAATTATCATGATTAATTCACACTGTGTTCCTATTTCAAATTATCACATGAACCCCATAAACATATACAACAAATATTTACCCACAATAATGAAAAAAAAGGGCAATAAAGTAGGTTTTTTCAAAAGAAGACCTACAAATGGCCAGCATATAATTGACAAATTCTCAAGGTCAGTAATCATCAGGAAATGACAAATCTAAGCTGCTATGAGATGTCAACTCACTCCTGTTAGAATGACTACTATTAAACAGATATGATATAATAAATATTGGCAAACATGCACAAAAAACGGGAATGCTGGTACACAGTTGGTGTGAATGCAAATCAGTACACTGTGAAAAATAGTATAAAGATTTCTTTTTTTTTTTTTTTTGAGACAGAGTCTCACTCTGTTGCCCAGGCTACAGTGAGTGCCGTGGCGTCAGCCTTACCTCACAGCAACCTCAAACTCCTGAGCTCAAGCGATCCTCCTGTCTCAGCCTCCCGAGTAGCTGGGACTACAGGCATGTGCCACCATGCCCGGCTAATTTTTTCTATATATATTTTTAGCTGTCCATATAATTTCTTTCTATTTTTAGTAGAGATGGGGTCTCGCTCTTGCTCAGGCTGGTCTCGAACTCCTGAGCTCAAATGATCCACCCACCTCGGCCTCCCAGAGTGCTAGGATTACAGGCGTGAGCCACCGCGCCCGGCCAAGATTTCTTTAAGAATTAAAGATAAAATAACCATATGGCACAGCAATCATACCATTGGCTATACATACCCCTAAAATGAAATCAGTATATTTAAGAAACATCTTCACTTGCATATTTATTCAGAAATATTCACAATAGTGAAGATAGAGTCTCAATTTACTTGCCCATCATTGAAGAATGAATAAATACAAGGGAACATGTATACACAATGAAATACTATTCATCCACAAAATAGAAAAATCCTATCATATTAAATCACATGAGTGAACATGGAGAACATGTTAATTGAAATAAGCCAGTCATGGACAAATGCTTCATCATCTTTTATCTCACTGAAGTAGAAAGGAAAATGGTGGCATCAGAGGCTAGGGTTTTAGGAAACAGTAGGATTGGGGGAATGTCTTTCAAAGGATACATAATTTCAGTTAGACAGAAAGAATAAATTTAAGAGATCTACTGTACAGCATGCTTATTATACTTAATGGTGATACATTGTATTTTTAAAATATTCTGAAACAGTCAATGAGAAGTGTTATACACCACAAAGGTGATAACTATGAGAAGTAAAGCATCTGTTAATAAGTTAGAATAAGCATCAATGTGTGCATGTGTGTGCATGTGTGTATACATATGTGTGTATAATATATATACTTCAAAACATCACATTTTACATGGTAAATACATATAATGTTATAAGTCAAATAAAAAAACTAATCAATGATAATCGTTGAAACATAGCATTGTTCTAAATACTGAGCCCGGATCTTTGTCATGAGCTTAGCTGAACCGTATCAAAAATGCGTAGTTTTTGTGCTGTTTTTGTCATTCCATTTGTCACTCATAAGCAAGGGAACTCTGATATTTACCAGCAGATTTAGAATCCAGCACAGAATATGAAAGGGGCTTTAATGCTTTTATTTTAAGCTAAGGACACCTGGACTTCCTGGTGCTGATGATTATGGTATGGAAGACACTAAAGGGGTATGTGGTGCTCACTGTCCCACCTGTGGCCACTGTGAGTACAGATAACAGGATTGCATCCCAAATCACTTATGAAATTTTCAATCAAAAAGGTGCCATGATCCAAGATTCCTCTAGAGAGAATGACCAAATTGTTGGCCACAGTTAGATGACTAAAAATGAAAACTGTGTACTGTGCACTGCATCAACTGAAATAAAGTCATGTAAAATAAATTCTCTAAGGTTGAAATATTAGGTAAAGAAAGATTATTCCAAATTTTAAATCCACAGAAATCATTCTATTATATTCTAACACTGAAAATACACAGTCATAAGTAGATTCTAGATGGATGCATATGTTGTACTATAAGTAATTCATAGAAAATTAAATTCAAACTTCTTCATTTACCTAAACTCTCTATTAAGAGATGGCCAAATTCTGATGTATCTTTTTTTTCTTACAGCTTATTATGGGGGTACAAAAGTTCAGGTTATATATATTGCCCATGCCCCCCCCATCGCCCCGAGTCTGAGCTTCAAGAGTGTCCATTCCCCAGACAGTGCACATCGCACTCATCATATAGAAATACACCCATCCCCTCCCCCCACTCCCATCCCCCTGATTAAGAACTTCAAGTGTGTCCATTCCCCAGACAGTGCACATCACACTCATCATGTAGGTATACACCCATCCCCTCCCCCAACCCCCCACCTCTGATACCCAATTGGTGTTATTCTCAAATGTGCACTTAGGTGATGATCAGGGAAACCAGTTTGCTGGTGAGTACATGTGGTACTTATTTTTCCACTCTTGGGATACTTCACTTAATAGAATGGGTTCCAACTCTCTCAAGGAGAACCAAAGAGATGCCATATCACCGTTATTTCTTATAGCTGAGTAATACTCCATAGTATACATACACCACATTTTACTAATCCATTCATGAATTGATGGGCATGTGGGTTGTTTCCACATCTTTGCAATTGTGAATTGTGCTGCTATAAACATTCGTGTGCAGGTGTCTTTTTTATAGAATGACTTTTGTTCTTCTGGGTAGATGCCCAATAATGGGATTGCTGGGTCGAATGGTAAGTCTACTTGAATCTGTTTAAGGTATCTCCATATCGCTTTCCACAGGGGTTGCACTAGTTTTCAGTCCCACCAGCAGTGTATGAGTGTTCCTGTCTCTCCACATCCACTCCAATATGTATTGTTTTGGGACTTTTTGATAAAGGCTATTCTCACTGGAGTTAAGTGATATTGCATTGTGCTTTTGATTTGCATTTCCCTGATGATTAGAGATGTTGAGCATTTTTTCATATGTTTGTTAGCCATTCTTATACCTTCTTTTGCAAAATTTCTATTCATGTCCTTTGCCCACTTTTTGATAGGGTTGTTCAATTTTTTCTTACTGATTTTCCTGAGTTCTAAATAGATTTTTGTTATCAGTCCTTTATCTGATGTGTAGTATGCAAAAAATTTCTCCCATTCTATAGGTTGTCTGTTTACTCTCGTGAATGTTTCTTTGGCTGTGCAGAAGCTTTTTAATTTGATAGGTCCTATTTATTTATTTTTGTTGTTGCTGTGACTGCCTTTGGGGTCTTCTTCATAAATTCTTTGCCTAGGCCAATGTGTGTAAGAGTCTTTTTTATATTTTCTTCTAGAAGTCTAATAGTTTCACACCTAAGGTTTAAGTCTGTTATCCACCGTGATTTGATTTTTGTGAGAGGTGAAAGCTGTGTGTCCTGTTTTAGTCTTCTACATGTGGCTATCCAATTTTCCCAGCACCATTTATTGAATAAAGATTCTTTTCCCCAGAGTATGTTTTTGTCTGCTTTGTCAAAGATTAGATGGCTATATGAGGATGGTTTTATATTTGGATTTTCTGTTCTGTTCCACTGGTCTGTGTCCCTGCCCTTGTGACAATACCAAGCAGTTTTAATAATCACAGCCCTGTAGTATAGTTTGAGGTCTGGCAAATTAATACATCCCATTTTGTTTTTATTGCTTAGAATTGCTTTTGCTAAACAGGGTCTTCTCTGGCTCCATACAAAACATCATATTATTTTTTCTCTATCTGTGAAAAATGATGTTGGTAATTTAATAGGGATTGCATTGAATTTGTAGATCGCTGTGGGCAGTATAGACATTTTAACAATGTTGTTTCTTCCGATCCATGAGCATGGTATGGTTTTGCACCTATTTACATGCTCTGCAATTTCCTTCCTCAGTGTTTCATAGTTCTCCCTATAGAGGTCCTTTACCTCTTTATTCAAATATATTCCTAGGTATTTTATTTTCTTTGTTGCTATTTTGAAGATTATTGAGTCCTTAATTTGGTTCTCCATTTGCCTGTTATTGGTATATATGAATGCCTCTGATTTGTGTGTATTGATTTTGTATCCTGAGACTTTACTGAATTCATTGATCAATTCCAGGAGTCTCTTGATTTAATTCTTGGGGTTTTCTAGATATAACATCATGTCATCAGCAAAGAGTGAGAGTTTGATCTCTTCTGTCCCTATTTGGACTCCCTTGATTCTGCTCTCTTGTCTGATAGCTCTTGCAAGGACTTCCAATACTATGTTGAAACATAATGGGGACAGTGGGCATCCTTGTCTGGTTCCAGTTCGAAGTGGGAATGCTTTCAAGTTTTCCCTATTCAGTATGATGTTGGCTGTGGGTTTGTCATATATGGTTTGTATCATTTTTAGATAGGCCCCATCTATGCCTATTTTGTTAAGCGTTCTTATCATGAAAGGGTGTTGAATTTTGTCAAATGCTTTTTTTTGCATCTATTGAGGGATCATATGGTCTTTATTTTTGCTTCTATTTATGTGGTGAATCACATTTATAGATTTGTGTATGTCAAATCATCCCTGCCTCTCTGGGATGAAGCCCACTTGGTCGTGATGGATTACTTTTTTGATAAGCACTTGGATTCAATTTTCTAGGATTTCATTGAGAATTTTTGCATCTATATTCATAAGGGATATTGGTCTGTAGTTTTCTTTTTTTCTTGCATCATTTCCTGGTTTTGGTATCAAAATTATGTTGGCTTGGTAAAATGTGTTGGGGAGAATTCCATCCTTCTCGATGTTGTAGAATAGTTTATGTAGGATGGGCACCAATTCTTCTTTGTCGGTATGGTAAAATTCGGGTGTTAACCCATCTGGTCCAGGGATTTTCTTTTTGGGAAGGTTTTTTATTGCTGTTTCGATTTCAGATCTAGGTATTGGTCTATTCAGGAATTCTATTTCTTTCTGGTTGAGTCTGGGAAGGCTGTGTGTTTCTAAAAATTTGTCTATTTCCCCGACATTTTCCAATTTGTGTGCATAAAGATTTTTGTAGAATTCATAGATGATATCATGTATCTCTGTGGCATCGGTCATGATTTCTCCTTTCATGTTCCTGATGGAGGTTATTAGAGATATTTCTTTTCTGCTCTTGTTTAGTCTAGCCAGAGGTGTGTCTATTTTGTTTATCTTTTCAAAGAACCAACTTTTTGTTTTATTAATCTCCCTTATGGTTTTTTTGTTGTCCTTTTCATTTAGTTCTGATTTGATCTTAATAATTTCCCGCCTTCTGCTGGTTTGGGGGTCAGTCTGTTATTCTTTCCCCAGCTCTTTGAGTCTATTCATTAGGTTGTCTATTTGTAAGTTTTCTGTCTTTTTGATATAGGCATTTATGGAAATAAATTTTCCCCTCAGGACTGCTTTAGTTGTGTCCCACAGATTTTGATAAGTTGTGTCTCCTTTGTCATTTAATTCAAAGAATCTTTTGATTTCCATCTTGATTTCTTCATTTATAAAATAATCATTCAGGAGAAGGTTGTTTAGCTTCCATGATTTTGAGTAGCAATGAGAATTTCTGTTAGGGTTCATTGTTACTTTTATTCTGCTGTGATCTGAGAAGATGTATGGCATAATTTCTATTTTTTTTTAATTTTTTAAGACATGATTTATGTCCTAGGATATGGTCAATCTTAGAGAATGTCCCATGAGCTGATGAGAAGAAAGTATATTCAGTGAATTTTGTGTAGAATGTCCTGTAGATGTCAGTTAGGCCCATTTGTTCTAGCATTCTATTTAAGTCCATTATTTCTTTGTTTATTTTCTGTTTGGAGGATCTGTCCTGTACTGTCAGCATCATGTTAAAGTCTCCGGCTACTATAGTATTGTTATCTATCATTTGGTTCAGATCAAGTAGGGTTTGCTTTATGAATCTGGGTGCACCTAAGTTGGGTACATATATATTAAGTATAGTTATGTCTTCTTGTTGAATTGTACCCTTCACCAGTATATAGTAACCATCTTTGTCTTTCATTACTTTTGTTGATTTAAAAACTAAGTTATCAGAGATTAAAACTGCCACACCTGCTTTCTTTTGGCTTCCATTTGCTTGAAATATTGATTTCCACCTTTTTATTTTCAGTCTAAATGCATCCTTGCAGGTTAGATGAGTTTCCTGAAGACAGCAGATACTTGGCTTGTATTTTTTTATCCATTGGGCCGGTCTATGTCTCTTGAGTGGGGAATTCAAGCCATTCACATTTCATGAGAGAACTGATAAGTGAGACAGATTTTTGTTCATCTTATTGGGTGGAACTTCATTGTTATGTTTTCTCTCTTGAGCCATTGTGATAACTGGGTTTTGATCTTTATCTCTTGAGTAGTTTTACATTCATGGGTCTTTCTTGTGCTGGTCCGTGTGTGACTCTGTTTTGAGTATTTCTTGGAGAGCTGGTCTTGTCTTGGTGAATTCTCTGAGTTTTTGTTTATCTGAGAATGTCTTAATTTCTCCTTCGTATATAAAACTTAGCTTAGCTGGGTACAAGATTCTAGGCTGGGCATTATTCTGTTTCAGAAGAGTGAGAATGGGGCCCCAATCTCCTCCTGCTTGTAAAGTTTCAGTTGAGAAATCTGGTGTAATTCGGACGGGCTTTCCTTTGTATGTTACTTGTTTCTTTCTCCTTACAGCTGAAGAAGGGTCTCTTTAGTGGATATTTTGGTCAGTCTGATGACTGCATGACGTGGTGTCTTCCTATTTGGTATGAATCTCCCAGGGGTTCTTTGAGCTTCTTGAACCTGTATATCTGGAATTTTAGCAAGGCCTGGGAAATTTTCCTCAATTATATCTTCAAATAGCTTATCCAACCCTTGCTTATTGTCTTCTTCACCCTCAGGAATGCCGATAACTCTCATGTTAGGCTTCTTCACATAATCCCACATTTCTTGTAGACTCTGGTCTTTTCTCTTATTTCTTTGCTCTATCTCCGTGACTGACTTATTTAATTGGAAAGTGTTATCTTCGATCTCTAAGATTCTTTCTTCTGTTTGATCTACCCTGCTCTTGAGACTTTCCACTGTGTTTTGTAGCTCCCTGAAAACATTCTTCATTTCCAGGAGTTCAGTTTGATTTTTTTTCAATAATCCAATTTCTTTAGTGAATTTTTCTTCCAAGTCCTGGATTTTTTTTGTGTGTGTGTGGTTTCTTTGCGTTGGTTATCCATTTTTTCTTGCATAATATTCAGCTTTTTTATGACCCATGTTTGAAATTCTTCCTGTGACATGTTGCTATTTTGAATCTGGTTTGTGTCAATTGGTAGAGAGCTGGTATTCCTCTTTGGGGGCAAGATTTCAGGTTGATTCTTTATACTCCCAGAATTCTTTCACTGAGCCCTTCCCATCTGGATCAATCATTAGATTTCTTCTTTCAGCATTAGTCTGGATAGAGGCACGCCGTGCATGCTGTTCTTAGGCTGTGTAGCAGACTAGGTGAGTTGCTTCCTTTGTCACTAGGGGGAGCCTGTTATGTGTTGTTTAGGATTTTGCTCCCTCAGCTGGTGGGCTGCTCCTGTTGGGTCCAGCCCCACAGAATTTATTTTACCTAAAACCGGTTTGAGGAGTTAAGTCACTGGGCTGTGCTGGATGCAGACAAAAATCATCTTTTTCTTGTCTCTTCTTCTCCAGAGATGGTTTCTGACTCTCTCCATGCAAAAAACTGTGGCTGCCAGGGGGAGGCAGTGCCCTCGTTAGCCCAACACCCCAGCTGCTGCAGCTCCCGTGGGCAATGGCCTGCCCCGCCCCAATGACTGCAAGGTCCACACTCCACTCCCTCACAACTGGGGAAGCATTCAGTGTTCATGCAAAGACAGAGCTTTTAGTGGGGGTCCACAGACTAGGGCAGGGAGCCACCCGGTACCCAAATGCTCCACAGCGGCTAGGCTGTGGACCCCAACAATGGTGGCTGCCCATCCATGGATTGCTGGCACTGGAGGTGAATGTTCAAGGTCCGGCAGGGGCCAGAGGAGCCAGGGATTGAGGGAGCCCAGCCACCTGCTGTCTCCAGGCTAGAAACCCACCAAGTAAATGAAACCAGTTTGGCGTCTCCTAGCTGCCTTTTGCTGCAGCCTAGAGCAAACCCTCCCGTACCAGGTGTAATCCGTGCACAGAGCTCCGGGGTCCAAAATGCCTCCCGCTAATGTCTCCTCTCCACAGAGCCCCACGTCTCCCATGGCGATTCTGCACTGAATTCAGGCAGATCACTAAATGAGTGGGTGTGGAGGTCAGTGGGGAAACAAGCCTCTCTCCGGTGGGGCTGAACCCACCTCACTAGCTGGTGAGGGGGGGTACAGCCATCCCATGTTCTGCTCTCTATTGTCCATCCCTCACTCCGCTGTCTATTGTCCGTCCGGCACTCTCCAGATTTTCGGGATCTTATTTCCTGTTCACCTCAGTCTTTTCTTGCTTTCTGTGTCCCACGCTGATTCTCCGTGGATTCACACCGCTGTTCTTGTGGGGGAGCGATCCTCTAGCATTGTGGCAGACTGAGATCCATGCCTTCCTCTCCAGGAACGCAAATCCAGGAGGTCACCTCTGCTCTGCCATCTTCCTAAACTGATGTATCTTTACATAGTTCTTACCATATGCATCATACACTTATTAATGCTTTACTTATTTTAATTATTTTCATATTTATGACATTATATGTTAGGATCTAATAACATCTTGATTTTATAAAGCAAACAATACTGAGTTCTTGATTTAATCCTCTGGCATTCAGAATTATTTATCTTTCTTTGTACTTTAAGGCTCTTACATTTAGCTTAGGACACTGAATCTCTCTAATCTTAAGTAATCAGAATGCTGCATGTATAACCTATAAATGGCGTCAAACTCTCTACATTTTTCTTTCACCAAATTAAAAAATTCTGCACTTCTCATCAGAACTTTAAAGTACTGTGTGAACTGGCAGGGGATGAGTACAACAGTGAGAAAGTTGTAGACCAAGTACAGACAGAAAGAAGAATGGCTTAGATACATTTCTAGAAGGGAATGAAGATAAAAAGATAGCAAAAAAAAAAAACTGAAGATAATTATGAAATCAGAGAAGCAGAGTTTCCACTTATAAATTCCAAGCATTGGTTGTTCTATAGGTCTCCTCTCTCCACATGCAAAGTCAGTGCCATTTTTTCACCCTGCACATTTTCAATCTCTTACCTGGAGCCACAGACTCACTCCCACAGAAATATTTACTGCTAATTATAAAGCATCTATTACATACATAACACTGTCCTGTACTTGTTCCTTCTATTTAAATATCAAAACAACCCCATAATTTATAAATCCTTCTTAGTGTTTACCTGAACAAATTACCCTGACATAGTCAATAAATCAATTAGGTCAATGACCAAAAGTAAAAGAAACAGTAACCAAAAGTGCTTTCAATATGCTCCCCAAATTAGAAGGAAAATATAGAATGTACTAAGTAAATAAAATGAAATTAATACACTGTGGAATTACTCATACCTTCAGATTATTTAATGAGAGCCATTAAATTTTATAAAAATCATTCTTATAATTGAGAGCATGTCATATAAAGATTACTTAATGACCTTTGAAATAATAAAATTATGCATTAGGCCTAGTATGAGTAATAAGCATGCAAGAACAGATGATTGGTGTGAGCAGGTTCTGAACCAGAAGCTTTAGGGTTTTAAATAAATTAATTTAACATAAAGCCAAAAAAAATTGCTTTCAGAATCTTTGAAGTTTCTAGTTTGCTAGTAAATTCTCAACACTTTTGAAATTACCTATTTTTCCAATATTTCTTCTTTATATTTCAAAATAGGTATACATCCACATTCACACAAACACAATTACTTACTCTGTAAATCTATTACAACTAAAGTCCATCTTACCATGTTGTATTTGTATGTTTGATTCCATGTAAATAAAAAATGTGTTTATTTGTGCTTCACTGGCTACAGAGGTTGCATGCTGAAAGAAAAATGTAGAATAAAATGGAAGAAGTAGTCATTCAGTGTTCAGAAATGTATGGCTTTTCATTAAGTGGACAATCTTTATTATAAGCATTACAGTAACAATGTAATTGCAAAAATAATAAAAACTAAAAATTTGGGGAACATTATTCTTCGAAGTATTAGAAATTTAAAGCCACTGAAAAAAAGGATCACAAATTATGTCATTTTAGTGTGTCACCCAATTGTACATTTTTACAATCCATTACCTCCAACTTTGAGTAACATCGGATAGGTTAATGTTAGTGGCAAAATAACACTTCATTCAATCTACAACATGTTTAACACATTAAAAACCTTTTTTAGTTTAATAAAACAAATTAAGTTTACATGTAATCTAATATTTCAAAATTCACTCTATTTCATCATCCTAATTTGCAATTAGTAAAACAATTTATTTCTAATATTGTAATTGTTTCATTCTGATTATAATGAGAAGAATATTAGTCTGTATACCTACATTATACATTACTTGAAATACTGTTTTTAAAAGTCAGCCACAAAGAACCTCTCCATTTCATACATGTTACATTTCAGTGTTTTTAATTTTCCATGGAAAAGCACATGAATGATGCCTACTTAACAGAAAGACTTCTAATAACTGTGATATAGCTACCATTAACCACACACATTCACATACACACTAGGAATGAAAGAATAGCATCTACTGCTTTGAGAGTTGAATCACATCAATATTTCCTTGTCAAAAAATGCAAAAAAAATTATACTTTGTTACATTTTCACCCCACCCTGACCAGAAAGTATATTTTACATGTAATTATAACTCTCAAAAACTCTCTTTTTTAAAACTTTCATGCAAATAAATTATCTAACTATTTTAACTGGATTATTCTGTATAATCAACAACCTGGTTTAAAGAAATGGGTGAATGTGTTAGTGCCTTAGTGCATTGTACTGTAAATCCTCTGATATCTATTTCGACTTGACATTTTCTTAAATCTGTTCTGAAATTTATTATATCTGTAAAGTAGTTTTAAGTATCAATTCTGTGTTGTTCTCTAAGGTATACCTTTTGCATAAATCTTTTTTCACATTCATTATATTTGTAAGGTTTCTATCTATTAAAAATTTTCTGATGCTGAGCAATGCTTGAGAAAATATTGGAGGGTTTCTTCAGTGTAAGTTCTCCCATGTCCAATAAGATCTGTGATAGAAGTAAAGGTATGTTCAGTGCTCTACATTATTATTGTTTACTTTCAGCATAAGTACTTTTGTGCATTTTAAGGCTAATGCTTTGGGAAAGCACTTCTATAGTCATTACATTTATCTCACTTTTATCTAGTATGATTTCTTTGATGTTGAGTAAGATGTGAGCAGTTATTAAAGGCTTTGCCACATTCTTTACATTTGTAGGTTTTCTCTCCAGTATGAATTATTTTACGTAGAGTAAGGTATGTGTTCCAGGTAAAGGTTTTGCCACATTCTTATCTGTAGGATTTCTCTCCAGTATGACGTTTTTTTATGTACCTTAAGGTGTGAGCACTGGGTAAAGGTTTTGCCACATTCTTCACATTTGTATGGTTTCTCTCTTGTATGAATTCTTTAACGCAGAGTATGGATTGAGGACTGGGTAAAGGCTTTACCACGTTCTTTACATTTGCATGGTTTCCCTCCTGCATGAATTCTTTTATGTAGAATGAGGTCTGTGCACTGGGTAAAGGCTTTGCCACATTCTTCACATTTCTATGGTTTCTCTCCTGTATGAATTCTTTTATGTTGAGTGAAGTCTGTGCGCCGGCTAAAGGCTTTGCCACATTCTTCACATTGGTATGGTTTCTCTCCTGTATGAATTCTTTTATGTTCAGTAAGATATGAACACCTGGTAAAGGCTTTGCTACATTCCTCACATTTGTACGGTTTCTCTCCTGTGTGAATTCTTTTATGTAGAGTAAGGTTTGAGCACCGGCTAAAGGCTTTGCCACATTCTTCACATTTGTAAGGTTTCTCTCCTGTATGAATTCTTTTATGTTGAATGAAGTCTGTGCCCCGGCTAAAGGCTTTGCTACATTCTTCACATTTGTAGGGTTTCTCTCCTGTATGAATTCTTTTATGTTCAGTAAGATGTGAGCACCGGGTAAAGGCTTTGCTACATTGTTCACATTTGTAGGGTTTCTCTCCTGTATGAATTCTTTTATGTAGAATAAGCTGTGTGCACCGGGTAAAGGCTTTGCCACATTCTTCACATTTGTATGGTTTCTCTCCACTATGAATTCTTTGATGTAGAGTAAGGAATGAGGACTGGGTAAAGGCTTTGCCACATTCTTCACACTTGTAGGGTTTCTCTCCTGTATGAATTCTTTTATGTAGAGTGAGGTCTGTGCACCGTCTAAAGGCTTTGCCACATTCTTCACATTTGTAAGGTTTCTCTCCTGTATGAATTCTTTTATGTCTAGTGAAGTCTGTGCACCAGCTAAAGGCTTTGCCACATTCTTCACATTTGTATGGTTTCTCTCCTGTATGAATTCTTTTATGTTCAGTAAGACGTGAGCCCCTGGTAAAGGCTTTGCTACATTCTTCACATTTGTATGGTTTCTCCCCAGTATGAATTCTTTGATGTAGAGTAAGGCTTGAGGACTGGGTAAAGGCTCTGCCACATTCTTCACACTTGTAGAGTTTCTCTCCAGTATGAATTCTGTTATGTGCAGTAAGTTTTGAGTACCGGTTAAAGGCTTTTCCACATTCTTCACACTTGTAGGGTTTCTCTCCTGTATGAATTTTCCTATGTCCATAAAGTTTTGAGATGTGGTTAAAAGTTTTGCCACATTTATTATGCTTGAAACTTCCCTCTCCTGTATGTCTTTTCTTATGTGTATTTAGGTTTGAAGATTTGGTAAAGACTTTTGTACATTTATTATGTTTGAAGATTTTCCTATGGGTAGTTGACAAACATTGAGTAGGACCATCATAATATACTTTCTGCCTCTTACTCTCACCCGCACACTCCCAGTCTTCTCTTAAGTGTACATTTTCAAGGCCACAGCTTCCATACAGTCTCATTATTGATTTCTGGAATGAGTCTTGTATGCCCTGCTCTGGCAATAGGTCTCGGGTGCAATGGGAAGACAATTCTGAAATAAATGAAAATAACAAAGTATCTCACTAACTAGACTCAGGTGAATATACTTCACAATTTGAATATATAAAACTATACCAAGCGCATTAGCAAGAAAGCACAATAGAATACCACGGTCTTGCTTCCATCACAGATGTATGACCTTAAAAGTATACTTACAAACATGACTTTTTGAGAAATCATAACTGCTAATAGTTCATATCACCCCAGATGAGAATGACACCAAGAACCAAATGGAACTGGAAGGAAAGTCTGTTACATTTACCTACCAAAGCCCTTCCTCTGCGCTGATGTAGAGGAATCACATTAGTAGTAAAATCCCATCTCCTGGACTCCCTTTCAAAAGAGAATGAAACTATTGGCACATATGTCCTTACATCTGGTTTTTTATGGCCTTTCCAAAAGCTGGTTCCTGTCTTCTATGACAACTACATAACTCTCTGGGAATGGTGTGTACATATCAAAAATAAAATTATGCAGTATAATAATGATGGTACAAAAACATTTAATTATGCTACAAAATTTGAAAGACAAAATTAAAAAAGAGCATTACCATATGTTAATTGATATACAATATAAAAAGACATAATTATTGACATCAATATCATAAGGTTGGAGGCAGACGTAAAGATTAAGAATTTTTGTATGCAACTGAAGTTGAGTAGTTATCAGTTCAATGTATGCAGCAACTTCAAAGGATTTTAGGTAATTCTCACAGTGAACATCAGGACAATGTTTACAGAGATACACAAAGGAATATCAGTAGCACACAATGCAGAAGAAAAGGAGAGGAACAAAAGAAAAAATAGTGACAAAAGTTATATAAAACAGTTAATATTAGGGAAATTATAAGTCCTTCCCTTTGAGAAAATTATGTAAATATTTATGTACTAGTATTTCAAGTCAGAAGACACAATTAAATAAAGGGATTAAAAAATCCAACTATATTCTCTCTAAAGAGACTTTACCTCCTATCTTGTGAAAACAACAGACTAAAAGTGGCAGGATATAACAAGATATACCATGAAAACCTTAAGCATATAAGAGCAGTGGAGTTCAAAATTATATTAGGCACATTACATTTGAAGTGGAAAATGTTATAGTTTATAAAATATACTTTAAGCCAAAACTGTCACAAGAGACAAGGACATTTAATATAAAAAGAGGTCATTCACTGAGAACCCATGAAAATAATACATATATATGATATCTATCTTTATCTCACATCAAGGTTCACAAATATATAGAGAAAACATTCACAGAATTGAAGCAAGAAAGGGACAGCAAAATAATAGGATACTTTGATATTCCACTTTCAATAATAATAAAGCCAGTCAAATTAATAATAAGAAAACAGAAGATTTGAAAACACCATAGAGCAGTTAGACCTAACAGATATATAGAGAACACTCTACAGAATAATAATAGAACATACAATCTTCTTGATAGCTCATAAAACATTCTTCCTAAAAATCTACCTGTTTGGCCACAAAACAAGTCTTAACCAATTTTAGAAAATTAAAATTTTACACACTTTAATTTCTGACCAGAATGGAATGAAACTGTAAATAAATAACAGAAGAAACACAGAAAAATTCACAAATATATGAAAATAACACACTTTTGAACACATTCTTTGTTGAGCCCAAGAATACTGAATTATAGAAATGCCCCCTGTATTTCTAGAGACAAGATTTGATTTCAGAAGTCAAATAAGGCTTTGCCTTAAGGAAAAGATAAATGTGTTAGTTCAAGAGCTGCCTCGTCTCAGGAGGGCGTCTTGCTGGTCAGTAGAAGCTGCATCTCAAGGAGACAGCTGTATATTGGGCCTTTGGTTCTCACCTGTTTTGAAAGACAAGGCAGGCCTCCCTTAGGACCAAAGGTTGCCGGTGCTGCTGACAGGTGGACCCCCGGAGATGAGAGCTAATCAGATAGATATGCTATTGCCCAAGCCGGGCCCAGATGGAACCATGCAGTTAAAGTAATTAACACAAAGCACAGCCCATGTTGACTTCTGGGATCATCTCTGTCTCCAAGAACACAATCACCAGAGCCAAGATGTCTCTGTTTGTTGCTAAAGTAATAGTCTTATCATAAAACTTAGAAGTTTGCCCCAAGACGATTTTATAACTCATTGTTCCCCTAGTTAGAGTTAGTTATAGGATCTGTAGTAGCCTTTTAGGAGACTTTGACCCTAAAGCAAACTGCCTGTTAGTATGCAAATCCCGTTGCCCTTGGCAACGGGGAAGCCTGTATGTACCCTATATAATACCTGTGTGGAGTTTCAGTCGGGGAGATATTTGATGCGGGTAAAATATTTCCATCCGGATACCCTCCTTTATCTATTTTCATAAACTTTCACTTTATAAACTATATCTTTGGCTCTGTGTATTATTATCGCCATTACTTTATCTTTTATTTCTGTTTCCTACTATATTTTTCATCCTTTGCGATGACCCCTGCCTGAGAGACCTGACCGGAAGAAAAACCTCTTTGCAGGGAGCGTAGCTAACTCTCTGCAAACTGGCCTAGTCAACTTAGAGACCTGATCAGAGCAAAGAGAAAAGGACCTCTTTGCGGGGAGCGTAGCTAACTCCCCGCAATTCTTGTTCAAGAGAAGACAACTTAATGCTGTGAAGATGTCGATAGTGGTCTACAGATTCAATGCAATTCCTTTCAAATTCTCAATTTAATTTTTTCAGAAATAGAAACAGAAAACCCAAAAATAATATGGAATCTCAAGAGACCACAAAGATCTGAACAATCATCAAACAGAGAAACAATGCTATTGGTACCATACTTCCCCATTTTAAAACATTAAAAAAGCTACAATAGTCAATGAAGTTTTCTACTGGCAAAAATACAGAAAACTGGACGAATGAATCAGAAAGGAACACAAATATAAACTCTTGCATATATTGTAAAATAAAAAGGTATCTTCACATTCATATTTATTTCATCATTATTCACAAAGGCCAGTAGATGAAAGAAACCCAAACTGCCCTTACCAAATGAAAGGATAAATACAATTTGAAATTTAGAAATAATGGATTATTTCTCAGCTTAAAAAAAAAAAAAAACCGATAATCTAATAACAGCCACAGTAGAGATAAACCTTGACCACATTATGCTTAATGAAATGTCAGGCACACTGAGACAGATATCTCAAGATTATACTTGTATGATATTTCTAAACCAGTTACACTCCTAGAAACAGAAGACATGATGTTGTTTGCCAGCAGTTAGGCAATGGGGAAAATGGGTAGTTTTCTCATGCGTACTGAATTTTAGTTTTACAAAATACATACATTCTAGACATATTTTCCATGAAGATGTAGTTAACATGACTGGTGTGAATAATTAAAAGTAATTAAGATTGTAATTTTTGTGATTTTATAGTAATTAAAATAAAATTATCTTAAAGAGATACACACTTATGAGGCTTTTCAAAACTTTCCTACATATTATAAAACTGATTCTTTTTTTAATTTCAAAATATTATGGGAGTAAATCATTTAGACTATATTTATTGCTTTTGCACTGACTGATCAAACTTACAAGTGTGCGCATCCACAGATTGTGTGCACCACAGTCATTAGGTGTGAATTTTCCCAACCCCTTCATCCCCTTCCAACTGTCCAATACCTGCTGATTTTTACTTCCATTTGGTCACATATGTGTGGATCAATTGGTAACAATTTGATAGTGAGTATGTGTGGTACATGTTTTTCCATTCTTGTGATACTTCAAAGAATGGGCTCCAACACAGTCCAGGATAATACAAGGTGTATTATTTAACCACTGATTTTTGAGGCTTAATACTACTCTATGGTATACAAATACCACATTTTATATGTATTTATACATATATTTATATGCATGTATTTATAATTACCAAGGTTGTTTCAACATCTTTGCAATTATAAATTGTGATGTTATAAACATTCAAGTGCAGATGTCTTTATTATAAGATGACGTTTTTTCATGGGGTAGATACCAAGTAGTGCAATTGCCGGATCAAATGGTAGTTCTACTTTTAGCACTTTGATGTGTTTTCATATAACTTTCCATATAGATTATACCAGTTTGTAGTCCCACCAATAGTATATATAAGAGTTCCTATCTCTCTACATCCACACCTACACTTGTTTTGGACTTATTGATAAAAGCCATTCTCACTGGGGTAAAGTGATATCTCACTGTGGTTTTCATTTGCACTTCTCTGATGATTAGACATGTGCACATTTTTTTCATATGTTTGTTGCCCATTAGTACATCTTCTTTTAAAAATTTTCTGTGCATGTCCTTTGCACAACTTTAATGGGGTTGTTTTATTTTTTTCTTACTGATTTTCCTGAGTTATATATAAATTCTAGTTATTAGCAATTTATTGGATATATAGCATGCAAATATTTTCTCCCATTCTCTAGGTTGTCTATTTGCTCTAGTTATACTTTCATTGGCTGTTCAGAAGCTTTCTAGTCTGATCAGGTCCCACTTACTTATTTTTGTTGTTTCTGTGATAGTTTTGGGGGTCTTCCTCATAAATTCTTTGCCTAGGATGAAGTCTGTAAGAGTATTTTCAACATTTTCTGCTAGGATTCTTACAGTTTCACGACATAGGTTTAAGTCTTTTATCCACTGTGAGTTGATTTTTGTGAGAGATGAGAGGTGTGGATCCTGTTTCAGTCTTCTACATGTGGCTATCCAATTTTCACTGGACCATTTATTGAATAGGGATTCCTTCTCCAGTGTATGTTCTTGTCTGCTATCACATGGCTATATGAGGATGGTTTTCAGTCTGGGTTCTCAGATCTCTTCCATTGATCTGTGTCCTGTTCTTGTGACAGTACCATGCTGTTTTGGTTACTATATCCTTGCACTATAGCTTAAAGTCTGGTAAATGGATGCCTCCCAATTTGTTCATTTTCCTTAAGGTTGCTTTTAGTATATGGGGTCTTCTCCTGTTCCATATGAAGCATAGAATTACTTTCTCTCAATCTATAAAAATGATGTTAATATTTTAACAGGGATTGTATTGAATCTATAGATTATTTTTGGTAGTATAGACATTTTAACCATGTTGATACTGCCTATCTATGAGCATGGTGTGCTTTTCCATATGTTTGTATCCTCTTCTGATTCCTTCCTCTGTGTTTTGTAATTCTCCCTATAGAAGTCCTTCACCTCCTTAGTTAGATATATTCCTAAGTATTTCATTTACTCTGTTGCTATTATGAAAGGTGTGAGTCTTTGATTTGGTTCTCAGTTTCACAGTTGTTGGTCCATGTGAAGGCTATTGATTTTGTAACCTGAGACTCTGCTGAACGTATTATTCAACTCCAGTGGTTTCTTGTCAGAATCTCTGGGGTTTTCTAAGATCATGTAATCTGTAAAGAGCAATAGTTTGACCTCTTCTGCCCCGATTGTGATGCCCTTGATTTCCTTCTCTTGCCTGATTGCTCTGGATAAGACTTTCAGTACTATGTTGAATAGAACTTATAATAGAGGGAAATATTTTCTGGTTCTAAGCAGGAATTCTTTCAATTTTTCCCTGTTCACTATGAGATTGGATGGGAGTTTGTCATATATGGGCTTTATCATTTTGAGGTAAGTTGCCTCAATGCCTATTTTCTTAAGCATTCTTATACAAAAGAGGGCTAAATTTTGTCAAATGCTTTTTCTATGTATCTTAAGAGTATCATATGGTCTTTGTTTTTATTTCCCTTTCATGTATGTAATTAGATTAATAGATTTGCATATGTTCAACCAAGCTTGCATCTCTTGAAAGAAGCCCACTTGATCATAATGGATTACTTTTTGAAGACCAGCTGAATTCCATTTTCTAGGAATTTATTGAGAAATTTTATATCCATTTTCATAAGGAATATTTGTCTGTATTTTTTTTCTTTTTGTTCGGTCCTTTTCTGGCTTTGGTATCAAGGCAATGTTGGTTTTGTAAAATGTGTTGGGGAGGATTTCTTCCTTCTCAATGTTGTACAATAATTTCTGCAGGATAGGTTCCAGTACTTATTTTTAAGTATGGTAGAATTCAGGAAGGAAGCAATGTGGTTCAGGACTTTATTGTTAAGGAAGGTTATTTATTACTGCTCCAATACCAGTCCTGATATTGGTCTGTTCAGGAATTGTATATCATCCTGAATGAGCCTAGGGAGGCTGGGTGTTTCTAAGAATTTGTCCATTTCCTCCACGTTTTCAAGTTTATGTGCATAGAGAATTTCAGAATATTCAAAGATGATATTTTGTATTTCTGTGGAATCAGTTGTAATTTCTCTTTTTCATTCCAAATTGAGCTTATTAGAGTCCTATCTTTTCTGCTTCTGGTTAATCTCATAAAAGGCAGGTCAATTTTGTTTATCTATTCAAAAACCAACTTTCTGCTTCATTAATCTTCTGTATAGTTTCTTGGTTATCAATTTCATTTAGTTCTGTTGTGATCTTGGCTATATTCTTTCTCCTGCTGAGTTTGAGATTGGTTTGCTCATCCTTTTTCAGTTCTTTCAGTTGATTCATTAGATTGTGGATTTGTTACCTTTCTGTCTTTTGGATATAGGGATTTATGACTATGAATTTTCCTCTGAGGATGCTTTAGCTGTTTTCACAGATTTTGATACCTTGTGTCCCATTATTATTTAGTTGAAAGAATATTTTCTTTTGCATCATAATTTCCTCCATGACCTGCCAATCATTCAGCAGTAGGTTGTTTAGTCTTCATGACTTTGTGTAGAGATAAGTGTTTCTGTTGTTGTTGATTTCTAATTTTATTCTAGTGTGGTCTGAAAAAAATGTATCGTATAATTTGTATTCTTTAAATTTTGGGGGACATTTTTTATGGCTTAAGACATGATCAATCTTAGAGAATGTCCTCTGAGCTGATGAGATGAAAGTATTATTTGGTGTTCTTTGGATAGAATGTTCTGTAACTGTCTGGTAGGCCCATATGTTCTGGAGTTTTATTTAAGTCCCTTGTCTTTTTGTTTATTTTCTGTTTGGAGGAGCTGTATAGTTCTGTCAGCAGGGTGTTGAAGTCCCTGGCATTATGGTTGTTTTATCTATGGTCTTGTTTAGGTCAAGTAGATTTTGGGGTATGAATCTGTGTGCTCCTGTATTTGGTGCATAATAAATATTTTAGATTGTTATACCTTCTTGAGAATTATTCCTTTTATCACTATATAATGGCCATCTTTCTCTTTCATTACTTTTGTTGATTTGAAGACGACGTTATCTGATATGAGAACTGTTACTCCAGCTTTCTTTGGGTTTCTATTAGCACAGAATGTTGTCCTTTGACCTTCAGTCTGTATGAGTCCTTGTAGGTTAGATATGTTTCCTGAAGATAGCAGATACTTGCCTTCTGTATATTTATGTATTCAGCTAGCGTATGTCTCTTCACTAGGTAGTTAAAACCATTCACATTTATTGAAATATTTGATTAATGTGGTGGATTTCTGGTCAGCCTGTTGAGTTGAATGTTGTTGGTTTGTTTTATCTCTTAAGCCAGTGGGCTTCTACCTTAGCGTTTGGGTGATTTCATGTTGTTAAGTGTTTATCATGCTGATCTATGAATAATGAAGTTCTGAGTACTCCCTTCAGCGAAGGTCTTGTCTTGACAAATTCCCTCAGTGTTCACATGTTTGAGAAAGACTTTATTTTCACCTAAAGTGAAACTTAATTTTCGAAAACACAAACATCTAGGCTGGGCATTATTCTGTTTGAGAAGACCCAATAGGGCCCCAATCCCTTTTGACTTATAGGTCCCAGTTAAAAGATCTGCAGTTAGTCTAATGGGGTTTCCTTTGTAAGTTACCTGTTCCTTTCACCTTATGGCTCTTAGGAGTATCTCTTTCATGTTTATTTTGGCCAGTCTCATGACAATGTGTTGTGATGTTTTTGTCTCTTGATTTGTACCTGCATATGTAGAGTTGTAGCAAGGACAGGAAATTTTTCCTCAATTTTCCCCCCCAATTTATCCAACCCTTGTTTATTTTCTTCTTCACCCTCAGGAGTCCCTAAGATTCCTATCTTAGGCCTCTTTACATGATCCAATGTATCTTATAGGCTTTGCCTATTCCTCTTATTTCTCTGTTCTATCTCTGTGATTGACTTGTTTAATTGAAAGGTGTTGTCTTCAAGTTCTGAGTTTCTTTGTTCTGCCTGATGTAACCTGTTCTTAAGGCATTCCACTGTGATCAGTAATTCCTTGAATGAATTTTTCCTTTCTAGAAACTCTGTTTGATTTTTCTTTACCAATTCGATTTCTTTTGTAAATTTTTCATTCTTTTTTTGCATAGTTTTTGTGGTTTCTTTGTGTTGGATTTCCATTTTATCTTGAATTTCATGAAGCTTCCTTCCTATCAATGTTTGACATACTTCATATGTCCTTTCAATATTCTGTTTTTGGTTGGTACCCATTGCGAGGGAGCTTGTGTTCCCATTTGGGGGTGATGCTTCACTCTGATTCTTCATACATCCAGAATCTATTCACTGGTTCCTTCTCATCTGGAGCAGACTTTGCTTCTTTTTTTTTTATTTTATTTCAGCTTATTATGGGGGTACAAAAGTTCAGGTTATATATATTGCCCATGCTCTCCCAGCCCCCCAAGTCTGAGCTTCAAGCGTGTTCATTCCACAGACAGTGCACATCGCACTCATCATGTAGGTATACACCCATCCCCTCACCCTGCCCCCCACCTCTGTCCGATACCCAATTGGTGTTATTCCCAAATGTGCACTTAGGTGATGATCAGGGAAACCAATTTGTTGGTGAGTACATGTGGTGCTTATTTTTCCATTCTTGGGATACTTCACTTAATAGAATGGGTTCCAACTCTCTCCAGGAGAACAAAAGAGATTCTGTATTACCATTATTTCTTATAGCTGAGTAATACACCATGGTATACATATACCACAGTTTATTAATCCATTCATGAATTGGCAGGCCTTTGGGTTGTTTCCACATCTTTGCAATTGTGAATTATGCTGCTATAAATATTCAGGTGCAGGTGTCTTTTTTATAGAATGACTTTTGTTCTTTTGGGTAGATGCCCAATAATGGGATTGCTGGATCAAATGGTAGGTCTACTTGAATCTGTTTAAGGTATCTCCATATCGCTTTCCACAGGGGTTGCACTAGTTTTCAGTCCCACCAGCAGTGTATGAGTGTTCCTGTGTCTCCACAATCACACCAACATGTATTGTTTTGGGACTCTTTGAAAAAGGCAATTCTCACTGGAGTTAAGTGATATCTCATTGTGGTTTCTATTTGCATTTTCCTGATGATTAGAGATGTTGAGCATTTTTTCATATGTTTGTTAGCCATTCGCACAAAAATCAAATCACGATGGACAACAGACTTAAACCTTAGGTGTGAAACCATTAGAATTCTAGAAGAAAATGTAGGAAAGACTCTTACAGACATTGGCCTAGGCAAAGAATTTATGAATAAGACCCCCTAAGGCAATCACAGCAACAAGAAAAATAAATAAATGGGACCTCATTAAATTAAAAAGCTTCTGCACAGCCACAGAAACAGTCCCGAGAGTAAACAGACAACCTACAGAATGGGAAAAAATTTTCGCATACTACACATGGGATAAAGGGCTGATAACAAGAATCTATTTAGAATTCAGTAAAATCAGTAAGAAAAAATCAAACAACCCTATCAAAAGGTGGGCAAAGGACATGAATAGAAATTTTTCAAAAGAAGATATAAGAATGGCTAACACACATACAAAAAAATGCTCAACATCTCTAATCATCAGGGAAATGCAGACTTTGCTTCTTTATTTTGGATTTTCTTTTGTTTAGATAATGATATGCACAGTTTATTCTCTGAGTCAGTTGGTGCTTGTGAGTGAGAATCAACTACACTCTCTATGATAGAGTAAATGTTGTAACAGGCATGTGAGTTTTATCTCCCTGTCAGTAGGTGGTGTTTGCAGGAAGGAAGAAAGTAAACTATTGTTTTTGGATCCTGAGACCAGCTCTAGTTCCTCAGGAGAAGCCTTCCAATGCCCCAGGTGGTGGGTGGGGGCCCTGAAACCTCCATGTAAGTCATTTATTTACTACCATAGAAGAGGCAGGTGGGGAATTAGGCTGGGTGAGGTTAGGTTGGATTATGCTGTCCTCCAGATCGACAAATCCTGGTCACAGATATGTATGAGTTAAAGGTCCATTCCATGCCTCTGGGTCCAGAAGTGGCTGAAGTGACCCCATTCAACAATAGTGTCTTCTCTCTACACTCAGGAAACTCTGCCAGGCGGACACTTCCCCTTGGGGAATACTGGCACCTCAAGGAACTTTTGGATCAAGCTGAACTCTCTATTAAATTGAGTGGTGTTTGGGGCAGCTGCTCTAATTCAGACAGAGGCACCAGATGTATTTAGTTACCATGGGAACCAGTACTTATGCAAATTGATTCTCCCTGGTTCGGCAAAATTCAATATGGCAGTTCTCCAGGGGAGGTTTGGAGGGGGAACATTGATAGACCAGTGTTTTCCTTTTCTCCTCCGCACCCTCCCAATGGACACGGCGATTCATTCACTGATTTTGAAACGGGGACCCTTCCCCAATGCTTCTCTTCCTGTTGACTGTGCTGTCAGCAGGTGCATGCACCAAGCTCCTGTCAATGAGAAGATCACAAGCTGAGGCCACACTGCTGTACCTAGGTGAAAATGCACCTGTGGCACTGAGAGCTGAGCATCTCAGCACAGAGAATTCCAGCATCAGCTATGATGGTGATAAGGGGCCATGGTCTTCCTGTAGCACTCTCAGGAAGAGTGAGTGCCAGGCCACCCTCCTCTCTGAGTTGCAGCACCAGCTACACTTTCCAAGGCAGGCTTGGCTGGTAGTTTGCACCCCATTGCCGAAGGCATGCTCAGTCACTCAATGCAGCTTTGGCTGGAAGTGTGCTACCCGTTGACCAAGGCAGGCTTAATCTCTCAGTGCAAGGTGCTTTGTCAGTTGCTATGGGGTGAGTGTGGTCACACACCTATGAGAACCTTAAGATAAAATTACTTCCTGGGATGCCTGGAGTGTATCAGGTGCAGAGGAGGGGGTGTCCAGGTGCAGTGATGCTGGCTGTCTTGTTGCTCATAGCACACTCCCATTGGATGAGAGACATGCATCCTATTGCATGCCTTAGGCACCTGGGTGGGGGAGGTCAAAATCCCTTACTTTTTCCCTGGGCTCCAGAAGTCCTGTGATTTTGTTTGGGACGGTTGCTACCTTTTATTCTCCTCTCTTCTCAGCAGCTCAGTACCTGCTGTTAGTGTCCCGGACTCTACTTGTTTCAGACCCTATGGTCCACTGCTGACCAGGAATCATCCTCCACTCCCTTCTGTTGAATTCTCAACTCTTCTACTTGAACGGTCCCACAAGCCTTGATTCTTGTCAGCCATCTTGAAGTCTCCTTACATGATTATTTCTCTTGCACAAATATAATATACATTCGTCAATAAAGAGCTGCTGAAATTACAATTTTTATGACTACTCACCCAGTCAAGATAAAAAAATTATAGACCACAAACCAAGAAAACAAATAAGTAAGTTTGAAACAAACTAGACATAATTTTTACTCATACAGGCAAGCAAACACATAGAGAATTATTTTAGCAATGGATAAATCACTAATTCCTATTTGAATAGTAAATCATACTGTGTTAAAGTGAGCAGAGTTGAACATTGTCACACAAAACTACAATGTATAAGTAAAAACAAAGATAAAATTAACTGAACTTATCACAAGATTTCAGGGAATGCAGAGGATTTACAAAACCTGTCCCACAGCAACAAAAAACATAATCTCCAGGAATCAATGCTTTAGAAATGGAGATATTTGCAGTATCTGAAAAACATTAAAAATAATCATCTGAAACATCCCCTACAAGCAAAAACAAAACACAGACAACAAAATCTGCAAAATGATGCCTGAAGAAACTGAGATATTAATAGACATAAAAACTATAACAAGAACCCAACACAAATTACAGAGCTAAAGAATACAATAACTGAGTTGAAAAATTCACTAGAGAAGCACAAAAGCACACTTAATGAAGCAGAAGAATCAGAAAGTTGAAGATATTTCATTTATAAATATTGAGTCATGGAAGCAAAATTTTAAAAGTGATACAACTGAAGGTGGAGTATGGGACTTATTGGACACAATCAGGTGGACCAATATATTTAAGAAAGATTCCTAGAAGAAGAATATAGTGGTAAAATGGCAGAAAGATTATTTGGAGAATAAGGCAGCTGAGAATTTTCTAAATTCCAGAGTGATAAAAAAAAATACTACCAACTAAGAAGGCTTCCTCTGGGAAATATTGTTTCAAAAACAAGAGAAAAAATTAAAGGTTTTCCAAATTAAGGAAAAGTCAATGGTGTTCATCACCACTGGAATAGGCCAGAAGAAAGGTAAAGGGAGTCCACTGTGATGAAAAATAAAATGATGTTGAGTAGCATTATAAACACTTAAAAACATAAAGCTCTGTGTTAAAGATAAATCTATAAACAGATATAGAATTCTATATGATCATGATGATTCATAAGCCCTCATTATAATTCTATAGAATTAAAAAAACTGATAGCATAAATATGTAAAAATCTGTTCTCATATATACAATATAAAAGGTATAATTTGTGACATTAATAAGAGCATGTGGCACTTTAAGATGTGTAGGTTTTTTATTCACTTGAAGTGAAGCTGTTACGAGATTAAGATATATTGTTATAACATAGAGATTTTTTAGGTAGTCTCCATTTCCTAATGTGGTCACAAACAGAATGCCTGTAGAAGGTATGCAAAAGCAAATGGGAAAGCAATCAAAACATGTCACTTCAAAATCCAGGAAACAAAAATAAAGAGAATAAGACAGGCAATGAGGAACAATGTATCTACAGGGCACATGGGAAAGAATTAAAAATTTTCAATGGTAACTTCGTGTCCTTTAGAAGTTACTTTAAATATAAGTGGTTTAAACTCTCTAATGAAAAATAAGATGACTTTATGGATAAAAAAAAAAAACAGCACCCTACAATATGCCACCTATGAAAGCCTTCCTTTATCTCTGAAAAGTCAAATTGGTTGAAAGTAATTGTAAAAATAAATGTATGTAAATAAGTAGAGGAGAATATTGTGGCCATAATTAAAGAAAATACTCTTTAAGTCAAAAACCATCAGAAGAGACAAAGACTGTTATAATATAATGATAAAATGGCTCATTTAACAGAAATCTATAGCACAGAATATGCATAGATGATATGCATGCAATGCACATATTTTATCATAGATATTTTTAAATATATGTTATATACATCAGGGCTTCTAAATATATTAAGCAAATATGAACAAAAGTGTGGACAGAAGTGTTGCAAGAAACACCTAGCAACACACTAATTATAGGAGACTGCAAGACCTCACTTTCAATAATGAATACAACAATCTGATAGACGATCAATAAGAAACAGATAATGGGAAAAACATTATAGACCAGTTAGATGTGACTGACATTTACAGAGGTCTTCAGTGAAAAGTAGCTGAATACACAATAGTTTCAATCAGACATGGCAAATGCTGTTAGGACACTTAAGTTTTATCAACTGGAAGAAGCCTAAAAACATACAATATATATTTTTTGGCAAAAATGAAGTGGACCTATAAATCAAAAGCAAAAGATAAACTGGCTAATACAAAAATATGTCAAAATTAAGCACACTCTTAAATGTATTCATGCTCAATGGTCAGATGATTTAAAATTATTCAGATGTCAACAGTACCCACAGTGATATACAAATTTAATGCAATGTCGGCCGGGCGCGGTGGCTCACGCCTGTAATCCTAGCACTCTGGGAGGCCGAGGTGGGCGGATCGTTTGAGCTCAGGAGTTCGAGACCAGCCTGAGCAAGAGCGAGACCCCATCTCTACTAAAAATAGAAAGAAATTATATGGACAGCTAAAAATATATATAGAAAAAATTAGCCAGGCATGGTGGTGCATGCCTGTAGTCCCAGCTACTTGGGAGGCTGAGGCAGGAGGATCGCTTGAGCCCAGGAGTTTGAGGTTGCTGTGAGCTAGGCTGATGCCACGGCACTCACTCTAGCCCGGGCAACAGAGTGAGACTCTGTCTCAAAAAAAAAAAAAAAAAAATGCAATGTCCATAACGTTCCAATCATACTTGATCTGGAGATATATAAAAGAGTTTGAACCCATTATACTACGTGAAGTATCCCAAGAATGGAAAAATAAGCACCACATGTACTCACCATCAAATTGGTTTCACTGATCATCACCTAAGAGCACATTCAGGAATAACATTGATTGGATGTCGTGCAAATGTGGGGGGTGGGGGGAGGGGATGGGTGTATACCTACATAATGAGTGTGATGGACATTGTCTGGGGAATGGACATGCTTGAATCTCTGACTCGGGAGTGGGGGGGTAGGAGGCATGGGCAATATATATAACCTAAACTTTTGTACCCCCGTAATAAGCTGAAAAAAATTAAAAAAAAATAAAATAAATTCTAAAATGTACTGGAACAGTAAATAGCCAGACTGTTTCAGAAAATAAAAAGAAAGAGACATTGAACTTCTTGATTTGAAAACAAATCTTCAGGAATAAAAACAACATGCTCTATCACCATTGTTTCCTATAGCTGACTAGTACTTCATGGTACATATATACCACATTTTATTAATCCATTCATGTATTCATGGGTACTTGGGTTGGAAACCATTCTACTAAGTGAAGTATCCCAAGAATGGAAAAATAAGCACCAAATGTACTCACCATTAAATTGATTTCACTGATCATCACCTAAGAACACATTCGGGAATAACATTGATCAGGTGTCAGGCAGATGTGGGTGGGGGAGGGGATGGGTGTTACACACATAATGAGTGCGATGCGCACTGTCTAGGAAATGGACACGTTTGAAGCTCTGACTGGGGTGGGGGAGAGGGGAGCATGGGTAATATACATAACCTAAAATTTTGTACCCCCATAATAAGCTGAAATTAAAAAAAAAATACATGTATAAAACTCTTAGAAGAAAATAAAAGGGAAAGATCATGATATTGGTCCTGGCAGTGTTTTAGTAGATGTAACATCAAATGCATAAGCAATAAAAATTAAGAAAAGAAAAATGGGATTGCATCAAGCTTCAAAATTTCTGCACAAAGAAAAGACCCAGTGGAGTAAAAATGTCTCCTACAAAATGGGTAAAAATAGATGCAAATCACATATTGGATAGGAGCTAACATCATAATACACAAACAATGACTAAAATTCAACAACAAAAAGTGGATAGCTTGATTGAAAAATGGACAGTGGATTGATGTGGCATTTCTGCAAAGAAATACAAATGGACAAACAGAATTTGAAAGGATCCTGAAAATTGTTAATCTTTTGAAAAATGCAAAGCAAAGTCACAATGAGATAATCACCTCACATCCATTACATTGAGAACTTTTAAATAAATAAATACATATACAAATACATACATACATACATATGGTGAGAATGTAGAGAAATTGAAATGCTGTCGTGTTATTCAGAAACTTTGATTCTAAAATTATAAAAAAATGAAATAGAACAGATCAGAATTTAAAAATATATAAGGAGACTAAACTCAGCAATCTGGTGGGAGGGGAAGGATCCACTTGTATTTTTCCAAAGAACAATAAAGCTTTGGTGGCCACCCATGGAAAATTACATTTATCTGAATTTGGGGACTTAAATAGAAGGTCATTAAACCCTAGTGGAACCATAGATCTTGGAGGGTCATTTTGAATATTCGGGCTCTCATTCAGGTGCCAAAATTAAGGACCCGTTGTCCTGACTACAGACTACATCATGGGTCAACCAACTTGGATACACAGAGTCTCTAACTGTTCCCTATGACAAAGTTGCAGTGGTGCTGCTCATCCAGAGACTTTGGGAGAGACACACCTATCTGAAGCCATGGAGGCAGATCTGAATAATTTGGTCTTACTGTCATCTGAAAAGCAGACCTGTGACTCCGCTAGAGCTGTCTCAACTACAGTCCATGGCCAGTTCTTTCACTGCATAGATCCACACAGTGACCTGAAGGGAAACTTCCAAGGTACTCATTGGGAGCCACACCCATCCACACATCTGGTATCAGCCCCACCACGTGCAGACTCAACTGCACAAACATACCCTACTATGTGACATAGAGATCAAAATCCTGAAGACAACCAGCTTACCCAGAAACAAGAGAGGATTGAAAACCACCCAAGCCCTTCAGAACTAGCCCACCAAATGCAGACTCCACTGCAGAGCAAGGGGCAGCCTTGTGACCTAGCTACAGCAATCTTCTTTGAAAACCCAGTGGACATACCTTTGGCCCAAGTACCGAAAAGGAAACATCTTTACCTTCCAAAACCACTTTATAAAAACTGGAAAAGGTATTTAATCCTTCACATGCACAGATACCAATATAAGGATAATGTGCAACCACTCTTAATGCTTCTATTTTATGATATTACTACAAGACCTAAGTAGAAAAACTAGGCAAAAACATGACAAGAATCCACTCAAATTAGACAGGAAAAAGTAAAAATAACACTGTTTGCAAATGGCATTATCTTATATATCAAAAACCATAAAGAAGACAGGAAGAAAACACTTATAAAGTAATAAAACCACTCAGTTAAGTCACAGGCTATAAAATTTACATTCAAACATCAGTTGTTTTTCTACACACTAATAAACTATCCAATAAAAAAAGAAAAACACTCTCATTTACAATAACATCAAGAAAATAGATTGCTAAGAAATAAATTTAACCAAAGTGGCAAAAAAAAAAAACCCCAAACATTTACACTGAGTACATAAGATATTAGTAAAATAAATTGAAGATGACATGAGTAAATAGAAAGATATTATCCAAAACAATGTATAGATTCAATGCACTCCCTATCAAAATTCCAGGGGCATTACTCACAGTATTAACAAATAAATCCTAACATTTGTATGATATCTCACGTACCTTTGATGAGCCAGAACAATATTGAAAAAGAAGAAAAAAGGTTCTGGCATCACACTTTCTGATTTCAAACTATATTTCGAGGTGATAGTAATAAAAACAAAATATGCACATAAAACCAACACAAAAAACAATGGAACAGAATGGAGAGCTCAGAAATAAACCGAAGTATATAAGGTCAACTAAGCTTTATCTAAGGCTCTAGCAATGCACAATACAGAAAGTATGATCTCTTCAATGTTTGGTGTAGGAAAACTGATACCCACAAACAAATGAATAAAAGTAGGCTATTTTTTCTTACATGATATTCAAAAACTAACTCCAAATGTAATAAAGATTTAAATGGGAGACATAAAATTCTTTTATGAAGGTAACATGAAGAATAACTCCGCATCACAAAACATCATACAAACACAAATCAAAATTATCGTAAGGTATCACCTCACAACTGTTAAAATGGCTAGTGTCCAAAAGAAGATACATAATAGGTGCTGGCAAAGTGTGCAGAAAAGCAATCCTTGTACACTGTTATTGATTGTAAACTGGTAGTGTCATTCATAGAGATTTGTTTAAAAATGTAAATAACAGAACTGCCTTATCATTCATCAATTCTACTTCTGAGTATAATCAAAGATGTAAAATGAGTATCTCAAGAATATTCTGCATTCCCGTGTATACTGCAGCAATACTTACAATGTATACAATAAATATACTCAGTTATGCAATTCTTATTTGTGGAAAAATTTACCAGTTAACACACACACAAATATATATACATACATACACACATATATGTGAATGACAATTTCGTGATAGTACTAAATAGGGAAAAATTATGGAATATAAGTATCAAAATATAATGTATCAATTGGGAGTATAAATATATTCAGCAATTTGAAGCACTCAAAGGGACAGTATATTTAAGAATTCTATGAGGTGAGTAGGGAAAATAAACTATAATATAGTTTGGGAATCTGGGTACAATAAAGTTGAAATTTTACTCTTATTTTATACTAGAAAAAAGAATATACGTAATAAAAGAAAAAGGATATTTCAAAGTGAAATAACATTAGATGTTCTTATGTTTAGGAAGAGGCTACACATTTGTATAAAATTAGTGAGTCTGAATTTCTATAGGATTGCCTCTGAAACCTTAGAATTGGAAATCATGATGCAGAAAATATGAAACATCTGTCCCTAGTGTTTCTAGCATTACTGAAGGAAATCACAATATCTCCACTATTCCGTTTTACACATTTCAAAAATGAGGCAACAAAAGGAACTTCAAAAATGGAGCTGGGTATGGTGGATCACAACTATAATCCCAGCACTTTGGGAAGCCAAGGAAGGAGGATCAGTTGAGGTCAGGATCTTGAAACCAGCCCCAGCAACATAATGAGACTTCATTTTAACAAGTAATAATAATAATAATAATAATAATAGGAATAAATCAGCTGGCCATGGTGGCTCATGCCCATAGTCCTAGGTACTTGGAAAATTGAGGTAGTAGGATCCCTGGGGCCCAGAAGTTTCAGTTTGCAGAGAGCTATGATCAACCACTATACTCCAGAGGGGGCAGCAGAGCAAAATGCTGTCAAAAGATGCTTTAATGTAGAGGTCCTCAAAACATGTACAGATAATCCCATATCTCCCCAAACAATAGAAGTGTTTACAGATAATGTAGTCCCTTATAAGCCATGACAAGAAGTTTGGCTCTCACTGAATTCTAAGGAAGATCACTACAGGGGTAGAGTTCTTAGAGAGTTTAAGAGCATGTGACAGAAGATGTCCTTCTGTAAGAGAAAGAGAAACATACACAGGCTTCTCAAAAAACATTTCCAATAGAACGGAGCATTCCAAACCACGTTTTTATATCTGCTTTTCTCCTTGAGCTTTGGATTTTTAACATTTGTTATCTGCTTTACTTAATCTCACCTACCTGTATATTTAGCTGTTGTTTCCTCTTTCTTCATAATCCAGGGCTCTATCCTTTGCTCCAGACATGTGATCAGCTCTGGCTTTGAGACAGCAAGACCTGTTTTATTAGAAAGAATTCACATGACTCTTGCTGAAGACTCTCCAATTACTAACCTTATAAGTACTATACTTGTAGACAGATTATAGAAGGTTCTAGAAAATTGTTTTCTAAAATATTGTTTTCTCACAGACTCTGTAGAATGATAAGAAATTATTTCAAATTTATGGCTCCAGAGCACCAATAATGACTAGCACCAAATAAAAAGTGAGTGGTGGAAATTGTATTCTAAGGTGCAGGCAACAATTATATACCCTGATTTCTAGAGGAACCACTAATCTAGAGTGAAGTATACAAATCAGCTCAAGAAAGGAAAAGGTTCATGATAAGATGAAACATCTAGTGATTTTATTTTCTACACCAAAATCCTTCAAATTTTCCTCAAAAGCAGGGATATAAAATTAATTCATGTAAAGTACAAACTTCCAAGAAACAATCTACAAAAATAAAATAATGCCCTTAGTGTGGAATAGGAATTGTGTATTGAAGTGATCCTCACCAAGGGAGACCAGGTTTCCGTAGTTCTCTAACATCACATCCCTATACAAATTGCGCTGGGCATTGTCAAGGCATGCCCACTCCTCTGGAGAGAATTCTATAGCCACATCCCTGAATGTCAGCAGTTCCTGAAAAAAGACACATATTTCCCAAGTTGCCAAGGAGAGAGTTCTTAATTTGACTACAAGGAAAATCAAAGTTATGAGAACTGTTTCTGACATATGGGTGACCGGGAATTATCCAATAAGATATTTTTTTAGCACAGTGATATTCTTGAACATATCCTCTAATTCTCAGGAATGAAGATCATATAACATGTATGAAACTAGTGTGCATATGATACTGTTTTTCATGATAAAGTATTTAATATAAAATTAAAGGCCTCAACACAGCAATATAAATTTGTGCTATATTTACATCATATGAAATAAGTTGTGCATATTTCTCACATAGAGAAACAGTGAGTTATAAGGTATCACCCAATTTTCACGTGTACAATAATGAACTGGAGATCTTGTTAAAATACAGATTCTAATTCGGGAGATCTGGGGTGGCGTCTGAGTCTCTGCATTTCACAGAATATAACTAGTGAAGCCAGTGCTTCTGGCATAAGGAGAGTATTTTGTCAACACTCAGTAACTGGTAGACTTTCAATTTATCTCACTTCATCTGACCAGAAGACAAAGATAAGAGCCTTCATTTTTCAAAGCAAGCTGTAAAAAGAAAGCGGAGCTTTCAGTGTAAATCTGATGGTTCGTGCACATCAGTCAGTAAATCTCCAAAAGACACTTAATAGTAAAGAAAAAACAATTAACTTTACATTGGATGAATCTGTCAGAGAGCACCTTAACCAAGTGAATGAAATTAACATCAACTGTAGTGGGACAAATTGGTATTAGGCACCATTGCACAGAGGATAAAAAATCACTGCTGGGATGGTAGTGCCCAACAATATGTAACCATGAAGAATCATCAGTTTTATGCAAAGTTCAAGTTATAGATATTTCCCATGTTTTGTAATCTTTAATAATGTATGTAAATACTTTTGCATTATACAGAGCAAGTCTTCTATTTTTTATTTTTCCTTAATTTTCTTGTTATCCTATGCAATCAATGCTATCCTCTTTCTGCATTTTCCAAATACTATTTCACATACAGCTGATGAAAACATCCAGATCAAACCTTTTGTTTTTAGGGAGGAAGGATTTTCCAGTGTTCCTTGACTATCATAAGAAGAAATGAAAAAAAATTGTAGTGGAAAAAAACTCATTAGGCATAAACATCAGAAGTAAAGAAGTAAAGGTTTACAAGTTCTAAAAATTGAAGTTCTGCATGACATTCCAGGAGGAATAGTGGACACAGCCCCTAACCTGGGACACACTTACCTGAAAACCAGCCATTTCTCCTTCTCCTTCTCTTACTCTGAAATTTCTTTTCAGGTGAGACTATGTAGAACAATTAGAATTACATCTTGAGACTATGCCCTGAAAGGAGTCAGCACAATCTCTTCACCTGTTTACACAGCATCCACAAGCAGGAGGACCACAAAATGCAGAAAAGGCTACACTCACTTGTTCTTAGTCACAGGAAACAGTCAGGTATGATGTCTCCTCATGGAGACTAAAATGTGAGGTTCTCCTGTCTTTCCCTTGGTGACCTCCCCCTGCCACATGTGCCAGGACTTTCTGCTACAGCAGTGGGAATCTGGACCACACTGATCTGCCCCTACCAAACCCAAAACAGCAGGCCCTGTGATTTCTCTCTGGAACAAAGTCTAAACTCAATCTCATGAATGTATTCAGGAGTTCTAATGCTTGACCCTGGTATCAAATTAAAATTATTTGGGGCACAATTAAAACCACATATCGGATGTTCCCTCCCAGCCCAATAGACAGGTGATGGTGTTTCTTTCAAGCTAGCCAGGTGATCCTAATTGAAAAGTTGGGCTGAGAGGCAATTACTTAAAAATTGTCTCTGAACCATCAATGTGAATATAAATCATGTGGTATTGTGGGCCTCACTCTAAGAAATGTGATCTGCTGGTGTGGAAGGGGTACATTAATTGGCTTCTTTGTCAAGTCCCCTTTTAGTGCTGAAGTTGCTCAACCTAGACCCATTATTAGTAGCACTCAGCTAGAGACAGTGAGCACAGCATACAGAATGTCTTATGCCCAACACTCATCACCACACAGATACTTAGTTTCCAAAGTGAAGACCAGCATAATGCAATGTCTACTGAGCATGTACTCTGTGCTCATAAGAATGGTACGCTGCACTGGGAAGAAGGTTTTACATTGTGTGACTTAATTCTTATCATACCACAAAAGGTGAGTACTAAAAAGGTGAGTACAGAAAAATTTAGATGTGGTGCCAGCCTTTCTATTCTTCTTCTCACACAACTATAATAGGATTCAAGAATGGAAGCTATATAGTATAAAATACAGACAGAATTATATCCTGAATTGTTTCAGAAGTTACCCAAGCCTGTAGGAACATACACATGAGAGAACTGAGGAAGACAGACACTGTGAGTATATAAGAGGCATGGGTGAGAAAAGGCCTTTCTTCACTGTCTGGTTGGAAATTTGAGCACATTAGAAAATGTGCAAATATATAACATGGGCATTAAGATAGAGCAGCCACCACAAACTCCTATGGCAGAGGCAATAAGTAAGAGCACATTACTGAAGGGGTCACAGCAAGAGAGCCTCAACAGAGGGGGCACATCACAGGAGAATTGATGAACCACAGAAAGGCCACTGGAAGGTGTTGACAGTGTGCATGACTGCATAGAAGAGACCACTGAGTATGGAAGCCAGTGTTATTCAGACACAAAAGTGGTAGTATATGAAGACTGGGTAATGGAGAGGCTGGCAGATGGCCACACAGTGGTTGTGGGCCATGATGGTGAGGAAAAGAAACTACATACACATAACAAATGTCCTAGAAGATCTGAGTTGTACACCCATCCACTGAGAGGGCCCTGTTTTCAGTGATAGGGTTAATGCAGGCATTGGAGGCAGTGATAGAAATATAACACATACTCATAATGCACAAATTCCTCAGGAATACCTGAGGAACCTGTGAAGGTTCTGGTTGACAGGGGTGACAATGATGATGAAAAGATTCCCGAACAGGTTGCCAAGTACATCATAGGAATAGCATGGAGTGCAAGAAGCTCAGTTTCCAGCCTTTAGCAAAGCCCATGAAGAGTAACTGAGAAATCATGGTGGAATTGACCATTTACTAGAAATTGTAGTTGACTGGGAAGGCAGAGAGATAAAAAGTAGGAAACATACAATGATAAAATCCACTTCATATATTTTCTTGAAAGTTTTTATTTCTGTCTTACACAATTGGTTTCTGTGTATAGGTCTACTATTGGTCTTTTGATTTGCATAACCACACCTGAGTTGATAATATATCAAACTGCTAAGGATAAAGTATTTCAATTAGTTATCTGAGCAAGACCTACAGAAGTGTAATTCACTGACATCTATCATATTCAGCCTATGATATTTATTGTTTTCATGAAGACTGAATTACTTGATATATGTAAAATCCCTGTAAGGGAGTAAATTTCAGTAACAGTTAAATTTTATTAGGAGTTGGACAACACATGCAGCCTGGATATTGATATGTAGCAGAGATCTAACAATTGCCTTCATTGGGTGGTCTGTTGTTATCAGCAACAGTCATGTCTTAACATTTCTCTTCTTAGAATATGTGCAGATATTGAGATTAATAGTTTCTACACCTTTATAACACTTGACAATGGCATACCAGCCAAGCATGAGATCGGTAAAGCATATTGTCTTGAGTGGCACAAGTTCAGACATAACCAGCTCCATGTATGTTTGTGTCTTTCCGCAAGTCCAGACTTTTACTGATGCTATTTTAATTATAAAAGCCAGGAGTTACATGGAGTTTCCAAAAAGAAAATTCTCTTTAGTACAACTGGCTCTCTCAGTAGTCAGAGGTGCACCTGGTACACAGGTGCAAGTGAATCCACAAGTCTGTCAATATTGCAAGTCATACGTAGTACACTTAATCAATATATAAATGTTATAGATTAAAATTTTCATATCCAACAAAGTAACATTTAACATCAAGAGAAAGAGGACATGAAAAGGAGTTAATGAACCACTCAAAGGAGAGCAACATGGACAAGAAGAGTATCTTGGGCTGATCTGCATGATCATCAACATCTTTCAAGGCAGAGTCCTTGACTTAGGCATGCCTTTGGCAGAAAATGCCAGGTGCTGACCACGAGTGACAGCAAGATGGTGTCTATAGAGATGGCCTCACCTAGCTGGTGAAGCCCTGCTCTTTTTATGGCCCTTAAGTCCTCTGATGAGGACTGGTAGTAAAGGGTTACGTCCTTATCTGGTTGAGTGTAGTCTCTGAACATCTGGTCCCTGTTGACATCATGCCCTTTGATATACTAGATGGAGTCTTTTTCTTAGATTGGTGCAAAAATAATTGCGGTTTTGGACCATGAATTTTCAGTCATTATAACACATCTTTATTAATCAAAATAGTAACCATTATAATCAACACATTTTGCCATGAGGAATAAGTTTATTTTTTCCTGTAGTGTAAAAAGCTGTGCTTTGGGATTCCACAAACTCTTGGAATGTATTTTCTGCATCCTGCTGGTTGTGGGAGCGTTTTCCCTGCAAAAAGTTGTTGAGATGCTTGAAGAGGTGGTAGTCAATTGTCAAAAAGTTAGGTGAATATGGCAGATGAGACAAAACTTCGTAGCCCAATTCATTCAACTTTTGAAATGTTGCTTGTGCGATGTGTGGTTGGGTGTTGTAATGCAGAAGAATTGGGCCCTTTCGGTTGAGCAGTGCTGGCTGCAGGCATTGCAGTTTTTGGTGCCTCTCATCAATTTGCTGAGCATACTTCTCAGATGTAATGGTTTCACTGGGATTCAGAGAGCTACGGTGGATCAGACTGGCAGCAGACCACCAAACAGTGACCATGACCATATTTTGGTGCAAGTTTGGCTTTGGGAAGGGCTTTGGAGCTTCTTCTCAATCCAACCACTGAGCTGTTTGTAGCCAGTTGTTGTATCAAATCCACTTTTCATCTCACATCACAATCCGATCGAGAAATGGTTCGCTGTTATTACATACAAGAGAAGACGACACTTCAAAATGACAATTTTTTTATTTTCAGTCAGCTCATGAGGCACCCACTTATTGAGCTTTTTCACATTTCCAATTTGCTTCAAATGCCAAAAACAACCATAGAATGGTCCATGTTGAGGTCTTTGGCAACTTCTCCTGTAGTTGTAAGAGGATCACCTTCGATGATTGCTCTCAATCGGTTGTTGTCAACTTCCGATGGCCAGACACTGCGCTCTTTGTCTTCAGGGCTCTCAGCTCCTTTGCACAATTTCTTGAATCACCACTGCACTGTAGGTTCATTACCAGTTCCTGGGCCAAATGAGTAGTTGATGTTGCCAATTGTCTCTGCTCTTTTACGACCCATATTGAACTCGAATTTGCTTTTTGTCTAACATCATTTCCATAACGTAAAATAAATATGAAAAAATAAATAAATAAAAATAAAATAAATATCAAATAAACAGCGAGTAACAAGTCATTAGCAAAAACACAAAAAGTGAGAAATGCTCATTAAAATGATGTATAACGTATCCACATTTACTTAAGAATGTATTCCAATATCAAACAGAAAGTTTCAACAATGCTAAAACCACAATTACTTTTGCACCAACCTTTAATAAGATGGAGTCACTTACGTCAAGGGTGCTCTATGCTCTATGACATTCTGCATGTCATTTTAAAATATCATTTTATAGTTATCTGTTATCTTTGAAAATAAGGACTCAGAAAAAGTTTGGAGGAAAGTTAAAACTGGACTTCACTATAGGTAATTTAATTATCAGTGGTCAAAAAGCAATATTGGTAGAGAAGTTATCCTTGTGATCATAAGGAGAAGTGAATACTGAATTTGACTATGAAACATTTGTACATATTTTGGGTACACTCCTAAGCAACCAAGAGTTAATATAGTTGAATCTCGTCTGGTTATAATAAAATGACTGGAGACATTTTCCCATCCTTGTTATCTATTATTTCAAATTGTATTCATTTTCCTATATGATTGCTTTGACATCTGAAGGTACTACTAATTTTGACACTGATCCCACATGCAGATTTACCTTTTACATACAGCATAATAATCTGTAAATTTCACATGCAAAATGAAACTCCTAAATTTTTCACCTCCACTTCTCCCTAAGAAATTATCTTCTTACTATCTATTCTTTAAAGGCCTGTGTTTTCATAACCTCTCTCCTGTACCCTGACTACCACAGTTGTCACCATCACTACATCATTATATCCAATGCTAGTCATCCACATTATCGTCTATTTAATGTTTGTTTTACAGGAAATAACTTATACCATTATAATAGTTAAGTATTTCCACAAACATGAATGATTTACTAATGAAGAACTAGTCTCAAAAATAAGCTTTTATATTTTAAAACTGTATAAGTTTAAGAGTTTGGGCTCAACTTGAATCTGACTTATTTATAGCTTAAAACATTTTCCATAATTCCACATTTGCCTCCCATGATTCCACTGGAATCCTTCTCAATACTAATATTTCATGACCTTTGCCCTGTCCATCACTGCCCAGGTCATCTCCACTTACTTATTTTTATTTATTTATTTTTTAATTTTTTGGGGACAGATTCTTGCTTTATTGCCCAGGCTAGAATCAGTGCTGTGGCATCAGCCTAGCTCACAGCAACCTCAAACTCCTGGGCTCAAGCAATCCTCCTGCCTCAGCCTCCCCAGTAGCAGGGACTACAGGTGAGAGCCAACACACCCGGCTAATTTTCTGTTTCTATTTTTAGTTGCCTGGCTAATTTTTTCTACTTTTAGTAGAGACAGGGTCTCACTCTTGCTCAGGCTGGCCTTGAACTCCTGACCTCAAGGAATCCTCCCACCTTGGCCTCTCAGAGTGCTAGGATTACAGGTGAGAGCCACATGCCCAGACTCCATTTACGTATTTATTTGCCGTTTCCAGCAGATTACAAAATCTTTAAAAGCCTCCAGCATGGATTGATTCTATTTTTTTGTTTTGTTTTGGTTTCCTAAAGCTCTGCTTGTCATAATATTTCTTACTTCATGCTTTTATCTGCATAAAGTTTAAGATTCCTCTGTCTGTAAAATGGTTTTCCTTAGTCATGACCATTCTTTTCATTACAATTTCTTTTTCCTAAAGGTATCATCTATATATCATAATAATATTAATATAATAGGTTTTTGGCACTACTGATCATACCACTTTTGAAAGAGCTCTTACCAGTTAAATCCCGTGAGTGACATAAATGGTTGTATCCCCCACCTTAGCCAACCTTTTTCCTCTTCAGCATCTTCTCACATTAACCACCATTTCCCTCAGGAAAGTCACTTTTCTTACCAGCTTTCTAGATCATCTCTGAAAATGCATGTGTTCCACAAGGCTGTATTTGTGAGTAGACAGCCCAAGTTGTTTATTAGTTACATTTCATGAGAGAATATTTTTTGTCTTGCAAAATCTATATGCAATATACTTTTCTATCCTTAATTCTCATTCTTCTCTATATAAACCTGAAGTCCTCACCTGAGTACACTCCTCATTCTCAAAATAGACCTAAACTGGTCTCTGACTGTGCCACTTTCCTTCTGTGCCTGTGATATCATGCTCTTCCCTTACTACCTGTCTAGTCTTTAAATCCAACTCAAATACCGCTTTTGCTTTGAACCTTCCTAATAATATCAGATTTATTTTCTACCTACATTTTGTTTAAAATTTGAATTTTGTATCAAATTACAGGAATTTTGTATGTGTTTATCACCCACACATTTGTGTAAATTCTTTGAATTTTTGACTGTATATATATATTCTTAACTTTTAGTACCAAGTACATGTCTGCACATGTGACAGTTAATAAAGAAATGCATTTTGATGTAACTGGCCACTAAAATTCTTCCTTATCCTACTTATTTACAAACGACTAGGTCCAAAATAAAATATGTTCTTTCCCAATCTCCATAAATCAATATATTGAATGTAGGTTTGAAATAATAAAACTCATGCTTTGTGAGAAGTACAGGCTAAAGTCTTAATTTTTCAAAAGACATTTACTGATTACACACAACCATCTAAAAGCTGTTCTGACAGTGAGGTTTTAGTGGACGAAGGAAAATTATTGCTATTTTTAATTGCTTGTTTTCTGTGAGGGGGGAAATACTAAAATATATAAGAACACAAATAAATGTGAAAATTTTGGTAATGGGTGACAAGAAAAGTAAATGTTTTTAAAACCCTGCAAGCCTTTTCACTCTATCAAAAATATTACATGGAAAGGACAGAGAGAGAAAGTATAGAAAGAGAGAAAGAAAGAAGGAAGAAAGAACGGAAAGACAGAAAGAAGGAAGTAGAGAGAAAGGAGAGAATGAGAAAGAAGGAAGGTAGGAAAGTAGAAAGAGGGAAGAAACGTGGAAAAAACAGAGATAGAAACAGGATAACAGGAGAAAGGAAGAGAGGAAAGAAAAATGGAAAGAAATACGGAAGGAAGGAAGGCAGGCAGGCAGGAAGGAAGACAGGAAGACTGAAAGAAGGAAACAAAAAAGAAGTAAAGAAAAGGCAGAAGGAGGAAGAGAAAGAAAGAAAGAAGAGGGGGGGAGAGATGATAGGATGAGAAAACCTTTCTGTCGTGGAATCATAAAACCCCTTCCTATCTTAGGATCATGAAACCCAGGGTGGAACTATGATACACTTCACATTCTCAGAACACGCCGGCTGGTGAAACAAAGAAAGAAGTCAGGGACAAAGAGAACACATTCACGGGGCCTGGCCGGGGGCCAGGGTGGGGCGGCCCGAGGCTGTCGCCAGAGCCATCTCTGTGGCAGGACGTCGCAACACGCCTACCGGATTTTCCCATAACGCTCGCCCGCCGCCAGGTGACCCCCGTCATCCACCGATCCAAGTGTCAGCCTGGAAAGGACGGGCTCCCTCGTGGGGGAGGGAGCGTGGGGGCGGGAGTGGGTACACACTGGGTCGCAGGCCTCCTCCCGGCCCCTCTCGGACCACGTCTCTCAGCCCTCGGGCACACTCCCCACCACTAGTCGACCAGAGAACCCCCGGGGGGGGCGGAGGGGGGCGTCCACGGCAGGGAGAGAGGACAGGGACCCATCGGCCCGTGCTAGATGCCACGGGTGGAGGCAGGACCTGCTGAAGACACACGAACAGTACGGAGAGGTTCAGAGCGGGGCCTAGGCGCAGCCACTCACGATGATCTCACAGTTGGACTATCTGTCACGGTGGACCGAAGCGCATGAAGTGGGCGCTCCCGGAAACGGCGTGTGTGTGTGTGTGTGTGTGTGTGTGTGTGTGCGCGCGTGTGCGCGTGCGCGTGCGCCTGTGTGTGGGAGGGAGAGAGAGAGAGAGAGAGAGAGAGAGAGAGAGAGATGGGAGAAGACGGTCGGTACATTCACTCACTCCTGTACCCGGGCCAGTCGTTTCTCCCGAAGGACAGAAATCCATAAAACACCCACGTCTAAAGAGTGTTCACACAGAGCTAACCCTAGGTCGAATCAGTCTGGAGTCGAGTGCGGGGAATCCTATGGTCCCAAACTGGGACTCCAGTCCCGGCCCCATAGCCAAAGGGGGTCATTTCTCAGAAAACGCACGCACACAGAAACGGGTAACGTTTATACAATTTTATACCGTGGTAGTGACTTCCTTCCCCGCGCCCGTGTTCTTAGGATCGGTCTCACTACATAGTACTTTTTTTTTTTTTTTCCTGAGCTTCATTTTATTTTATTTCATTTCATTGTCATTTCGTTAGAGATGGTGGGTTTCATTGTTTTTGTGCACAATAAGAGATGACACTTCAAAATGATGATTTTTTTCATTTTCAGACAGCTCGTGAGGCACCCACTTATTGAGCTTTTTCACCTTTCCAATTTGTTTCAAATGCCACATGACCACAGAATAAACACTCAACATTGAGTTCTTCGGCAACTTCTGTATTTTAAGAGGATCAACTTCAATGATTGCTCTCAATTGGCTGTTGTCAACTTCTGATGGTCGGCCACTGCGCTCCTCTTCTTCAGGGCTCTCGTCTCCTTGCAAAACTTCTTAAACCACCACTGCACTGTACGTTCCTTAGCAGTTTCTGGGCCAAATGCGTTCTTGATGTTGCGAGTTGTCTCTACTGCTTTATGACCCATTGTGAACCTGAGTAATAAAATCATTTGAATTTTCTTTTTGTATAACATCATTTCCATTGTCTAAAATAAATTCTTAAATAAACAGCAAATACTAAGTCATTAGCAAAAAAACATAAAGTGAGAAATGCGCATTAAAATAATATATAACATAACCACATTTATTTAAGAATGTGTTCCAATATCAAACGGCAAATGTTAGCAATGCTAAAACCACAATTACTTTTGCACAAAGCTAACACAAATTAAAGTAATAATAAATATCCTTTTTCCTCTTAAAATTGACAAAAACTGAAGATATTGATAATATCTAGTGATGGTGAAGAAATGGGGAAGTGGATATTTACATATTGTTGCTTGTAGTATACTTCGAACAAATTATTTGAGAAGTAATTTAGTAGTACTTGCTATAATTCAAAACAAGCACATCATTTGCATCAGCATTTCAACTTCTAGCAATCTAGGTCATGAAAATAAAAGCCTAAGTGTGTAAGGGTATATATGTGCAGCTGGATTTTTGTATTACAAGGAATATTGACAAATTTGAAACCATCTAAATATACATAAATGACTGAATAAACTACAATGCCACGATATAATTGAGTATTATGCAACCAATATAAAAGACAAATCTACATATTGACTTGGTAGTGTAAAAGCCAAATTTTAGCTCAGTAAGCACATAATGACTCCATTCTTGGAAACATAAAAGTGTGTGGTTATTTATACATATAGATTTATTGCATATACTCAAGAAAATGTCACAAAGGAACTTAACATAGGTCACCTTTGGGGAGACGGAATTTGATGAGTGGGTGATAGAACAAATGTTCACTTAACAACTTTACATAATTGTTTTAAAGTAGTGGAATTACAAATTATTTTTCATTTTTGTTGTTTTCTAGCATTTTTCTGAAATAGAGAGCAAATAATGGCTGGATCAGGATCCTGGAGGAGACTGTAGAGGAAGGAACCAAGGTTATAAGCGGAAGGACGCACTTCAAACACAATGAATACTTCACTCCCCAAGTGCGTGACAAGAGGGAAGAATTGGTGGGGATGTAGATCTGCAGGGAGGCAAGAGGTAGGGTCGGAGAGCTAGGAGTGGAGACATCTTGCCTGATGACCCTGCGTTCTCAGTAAAAATGAGAAGGAAACCTGGGCTTGAGGAGAGTGGTGAAGGTTTGGAGTCGTCAAAGAGGAAAAGAGGAAAAGATGCTGACCAATGACAAGTGAGGAAAAATGCACCTGTGAAGTTTTTCTTATCTAGGCCTAGCGGTGGCCCCTCACAGCAAGACACTAACAGCAAGACAGGCTAACGATGCAGTCTTGGTTTCTTGCCAGAAAGAGAATGGATTCGGTGGACTGCCATCATTCTCTGCCACATTGTGACTACCTTAGATGTTTTCTGTAACGCAGATCACTTTTCCTACCCCCTCACGCATCCATATTCAATTTGACACTCACCCATCCTCAATTTGAAATTCGTTTTTTAAATGTTATTATTTATTTTTTTAGTTGACAAAATTGCATACATTTACGGTATACAACATAATGTTTCACAATATGTATATGTTGTGGAATGGCTAAATCAAACTAACATATGCATTACCTCATATACTTTTTTGTGGTGAGAACATGAAAAATCTACTGTCTTAACAATTCAAGTTTTTTTTTAATAAAGACATCATACACTTATTGGAGCTAAAAATGACCTTTGAAATAAGCATTGTATCTATTAAGCAAAAATTACTCCTATGGAAGGTGATAGCATGATAGGTAACATAAACATATTGAAAATAATTTTATGCGAAATGCATAAAAGAGCATGGGTGAATAATTTGAACTGATGCATTTTTTTAGTACCAGGAGCTTCTCCAAATTCTAAAATTTGCACGATATTCACGATCTTCAAAACACTATCCAAGGATACACCATGTTTTTGAAAGGACTACACTGCCCTCTACAGCTTCAGCATAAGCAATACCGTTTGTGGGGAAAAACCAGCAGTTGAAACATCAACATGGAAGTGTGTGCGATTAACACGCCTCAGAAATTCACTTTTCCTTCTTGAACTGAATGAAAGTATTAAAATTTCAATAAAATTTAATAAATTATATTTATTTTAATAAATAAAATGAAAACATTAAAATAAAGATCAGTACAGTATGTATAACAGGTACCTATTTATGTAAAAAGATATGAAATATAGAAAAAGATGCATATATGTGCATATCTGTACATTATTTTGAGGGGAACCCTTTAGGAAATGACACAGTTGCCTACAGGGAGGCAAACTGGCACCTTAGGGGTTAAATATGAGATTTATTTTTCACTGTGGATCTTATTGTAAAACTTGAACTTTTTGATCATATACATTCATTAATCTTTCCAGTAAGAAAAGAGTTAATCAGTAAAAACTTTACTAATAATTACCTACCAGAGAAGTTTTATGCATCCAAATGTTAAGCATCTCTTTCCAGAAATTACATAACTTCATAAAAGTTATGTAATCTTTGTGCCTGCCATGACCACTCAATTTAAATTAAAGCATACCTTCCTTAACTCTAGATTACCTTATTAGTTACAGCCCAACATCTTCACAATATAGCCACAAAAAGGGTAGTGTATACTAGCTCACATTTGGATAACAAAACAAATCTTGAATGAGTAAATCTATTTTATATCCTGTTTTTATCTATTAACTAATTTTTTTAAGTTGAGAGAAACTAATCTTATATGGTTAAAATATTAATTATGAGACAGTATACAATGAAAGGTAAATCTATTTCCAACTCAGTCCTCCTTGCCAAAGGAAGCTAGATGTATTCCATGTATCTTTCCAGAAATTATGCCAATAAGTATTTATTGAGTGATGGAATAAGCAATATTTTAATTGAATGTTTATTTTGTGCCAAGCATCTTTCTAGGTGCAGTGGATAAGGAGTAAACAAAACTGTCACTGACCTCATAGAGTTGACACTCTAGTGAGAGGAGGCGGATAACATATACATAAATTAATACATACATACATACTATGTCTAAAAGTTATAAGTGATATTTAAAAAGAAGATCAAAGGAACAGAAGTAACAGACAAGGGAGTTGCTGTTTCATGCAGAGAAAGCTCTGAGAAGATGACATTTAACCACATATTGGATTCAACGGGAAGGCAGAAACATGGGTATTGGGGTAAGTGCCTACCAGCCAGAAAGAACAGCCAGCACAAAGGCCTTAAGAGGGAGTCTGTATAGGATTCAAGAAAATGCCAGGCCAGGTACAGTGGCTCACACCTGTAATCCCAGCGCTTTTGAAGGCTGAATAGGAGGATCACTTTTGCGGCCAGGAGTTTGAGACTAGCCTGGGCACCACAGCGAGACCCCATCTCTATTTTTTAAAATATACATATACTTCTAAAAGAAAATTAAAAAAAATTACAGCTGACTACTTTCTTAGAAACCATGCAAGCAAAATGAGTGGAGTGAAATATTTAAAGTATTGAAAAAAAACCCCCACCAACCTAGAATTATATATCTGGCAAAATTATTCTTCAAGAGAAAGGAGAAATTAAAAGGAAAAAAAAAACTGTGAAGAGGCCAGTGTGGCTGGTGCGTAAGGCCAGAGTGCTAATAAGGAACAAGATCACATAAGGCTTGGGAGACAAATGAAAGATTTGGGTTTTATTCTTAGAGAATCAGAGGGTACAGGGGACTTTGGGGGTCTTCAGAGAGGAGAGGTATGACCCAACTTACATTTTTTAAAGGCTCCCTCAAATTACTAGGTTGAGAATAGACTGGCAGTGGAGTTGGGAAAAGGTAGAAACAGAGATGAGTTCAGCGTCAGATGATGGCATTCTGGACCAGGTGGCTAGCATAAGTTGTGACAAATGGTCATATTCGGGAATATTCTCAAGGTAGCCCCACAGAATTTTCAGGTACATTGAATGCAGACTTTGAGAGAAAAGGAGAAGTTGAGCAGCATGACTGGATACCTGGAAGGATGATGGACGCGCCCTCAATTGAGATGCAGAAAACTGCTGAGAAAGCAGTTGGTGAGAAGGAGATTATGAATCAGTGTTGGACATTTTAAGTTTAGAGTATCTATTAGATATCTAAGATGGGAGAAATTACGCCATATGTTTGCTGCTGAGACTGGCTTATTAGAGCAGGAGAAGATGCCGAGGCAGAACAGAGAGGAGTAAGAAGGGGAAAGGATCTAGTGTACACATGGAGAGATCTTCAGAGGGGAGAATGGTTGTTCATCTAGATACAACCGGGAAGGAAGGCAGGTATGTGGGCACAGGCACAGGTAGGTGGACATATAGGTTGACAGGAGCTAGTACAGAGTCTCTTCTGGAAGCTTCTGTTTTCATAGTGAAATAAAGAAATTCTTGTTTGAAGGAATTAATAAATCCCTTTTTACTCTCTTGCTTAAAACCCTCCCCAGGCTTCCTCTCGCCATGAGACTAAGATCCAAATGTTTTATCACAGCCCACAAGTCCCCACAGGATCTGGCCCCGCCCACCTCTCTCCATTGCCCCAAATGCTCCAGCCACAGGGGCCTTCCTTCTGTGTCTCAGACACATGACAAACTCGGACAAGCATGGGTTCACCCTCTGTCTTGTACGGCCTCTCTCTTATCCTCATCACGTAAGTTTTACCTCAAAGTTCACCTCCCCAGGCCTTTCTTGAACTTCCCATCTAAAGTGTCCCCTCCTCCCACCATGAATTATTTTACTCATTTATTCTGTATTGTCTGCTTCGTCCTACAACAATGTGTTTCCTAAGAAACTAGCACCCCTACTCCTGGCTCCCCCTCCCCCTCTCTTCTCTTTCCTGATTTGGCTTTAGTTTTCTTCTCAGTACTCATCAGAACCATATCTGGCACATAGCAGGAGCTCAGTCACTATTTCTTGATGAACAATTTTGACAATTTAAATGAAAAAATGGATATAGAGCATATAGCAGAGAGTCTGGCATATAGTAAATATTTGATAAATGTTACCTGCAATGGTGATGGCAACAAAGACAGCCACGGCAACAATCAGAAGCACAACTCTGAAAGGCTGATGCCTCCTCTGTACTCTTGGACCAATTCCCTTTTGTCTCATCAGAGACTTTCATTGATCATGTCCCTTCTTCCTCTTGATAGCATCCTTCCCTTCAAGTAAATATTAATATATGCAATATTAGCCCACCATTAAAAACAAAAACAGTTAAAACATACCTTCCTTAACTCTGGGTCTTATTAGATACAGCCAAGTGTCCTCATAGTTTAGCAATTAAAACAAATATTCTATACTAGTTCACAACTGGTTAACCAAAACAAATCTTGAATAAGTAGACTCATTTTTATTTAACACTCTTATCTATTGACTAGTTTCCTTAAATTGAACAAAACTACTTAATATTTTCATGGTTACAATATTAATAACTATAAAATAATATTCAATAAAAGATCTATTATCTAATTCAGTGCTCACTCTGCAAAAAACTGGCATATCTGTGTATCTTTCCAGAAATTATATACGCATATCCAGACACATAAATATATTTTGAAAATACCAATATGCACACAATTCTACACCTTAGGTTTCCTTTAGTTAATAGGTATCATGACTAGCTTTCAAAAGTACACATAAAGAGCTATATCATTACTTTTACTGGCTACGTAGTGTTCCATTGGGTATGAATGTAATGTCATCCATTTAACTAGTGCCATATTTACTGGCATTTAATGTGTTTCCAGTCATTTGTTCTTGTAAAGAATGCTGGAATTAATAGTCTTGTATATGTGTATGCATATTCATGTATACATTTCATATATACATACTTTTTCAAATGTATCCATACATAAATTCTTAAAAGTACAATTGCTAGCATAAAAAGCATATGTGTCTTCAGTTTTTATCAATATTGACAAATTACTTTCTAAATATTAATACATTTTTTAAATCAGTAGATTTTTTGACTCCTCTAAACTATGAACAATTACTAAGTGCTTTGTTTCACATTATTGCTGAGGGATAGCAGATAATTATTTATATTCCCTGTATCAAAGCAGAAAAGGACTGAAACCATATTAAATAAAATGTTAGTACCTTCTATGATACATACAGTTGTCCCCCCTTATCCAGGGTTTCACTTTCCACAGTTTCAGTTACCTGTGGTCATCCATGGTCCAAAAATATTAAATGGAAAATTCCAGAAATAAACAACTCATAAGTCTTAAATTGCACACTGTTCTTTCTGTACTGAAATCTCTCACCACCCCACACAGTAAGTGAATCATCCTTTGGTCCAGTTCGTCTCTGCTACACATGCTACCAGCCTATTAGGCACTTAGTAACCATCTCCACGATCAGGTCAGATCCTCTGTCCTGGTTCCACGGTATTTGTGTTCAAGTAACTCTTATTTTACTTAATAGACTTAATAGTAGAATGAAGTAAATACTACATAATAGTGGTCCCCAAACTCAAGAATAGTGGTGCTGGCAATTCGATATACCAATGAGAAACTATAAAGTGCTTCCTTTAGGCAGAAAAATGAAAGTTCTAGACTTAATAAGGAAAGAAAAAAATTATATGCTGAGGTTGCTAAGATCTACGTTAAGTGAAAGTCTTCCTCAGTAAAACTGTGACAAAGGAAAAAGAAATTCTTGTATAGCATATAGAGGGTTCAGTACTACCTGTGGTTTCCAGCATCCACTAGGGGGCTTGGAATCTATCCCCCTCAGATTGGGGAGAGGAAGGGGAAAATACTGTGTTTAAGACAAAGGAAAACCAAGCACTATTTTGGGGAAAGAGATTCTGTATTTAGAATAGCTCAGTGTTGGAGATAAGTTCTGTGTGCCTCTGCAAAGGCTCCTTGCTTATCCAGCTTGAACCAGTTAGGTGGTAAAGAAGAAAGGATGAGGTCACTCATTGCTCACGCCATAACTTTGAGCACCGATTGTTCTGCAGTGGTGACTGACCTGCACGATCCTCCTAATGATCCTAAAATTCAGGATCTGTGATAGTTGGGCTCACTTAGAATTTCATTTAAACTTCTTATGTAGTTGTCATTCGAGTAATGTTTTTAAAGTTTTAACATGGATGTCCAAGTCTCAAGCTGGTGTACAAATCTTGGCACACAGCCAGACTGCTGTAAGCCTTGAGAAAGATATGACAGTTTAACAAGAGTGTGCTTTCTTCTGAAACTGGACATTTTCTTTGCTCTTTCAAGAATAAAGTAATTGTATATGGTAAAAAAAAAAAAAAAAAAAAAAAAAAAAAAGAATAGCTTTCTCTTTCAGCTAAGGAAAGTATCAACACATTAAGTGAACTTTTCCAGTCCTCAGTAGTTCTTTCCCCTAAGTCAGCCTCTTAGAAACTCACAGCCTATGGAAACAAGAGTTAAAGACACAGAAAGAAAAAAAATCTAAACTCAAAGAGTTTCTCAGGAGCACAACGAGCTTTTTACCTTTCTAGACCGGCCAGTGAGTTTCAACTTCCGTCGTTTAAGGTTTTTTCTTTCTTTCTTTCTTTCTTTTTTTTTTTTTTTTTTAACTGTTAGTGTGGTTTTAAAAAAAAACCAAAAAAACGTAATTCTCTTTTAGTGGAAAAGTACATGTCCCTGCCTTGTTTCTGCCACAGATTGCAAACTCTTCAAGGGAGGGGGTGGAGGATAGTGTTCAGGGGCTTTTAGCAAATAGCAGTGTCCGGCTACTACCGAGACGGCCGCTCTCTCTCAGGCCACCGTCGCGTCCATGCGAACCCCTCCCGCTCGCGGCCAGTCTCCGACCGGTGTGCGCCGCCTGCCATCGCGCTCCCCCGCACGGCGCCGCAGGTGGACTCGTCCATGACGTCACGAGACCGCGACCCAATCAGAGGCGGCGTTTTGGAAATTTTCAACTTAAAGGCGGGTCTGCCCTTGCGCCCTGAAGCGCCGGCGGCGGAGGGTTTGGGCCACTTTCCTGGGACCCCGCGTGAGAAAGCTGGGGGAGGAAGGCCCCGCGGCGGTCTGCGTGCGAGTCCCGCCACTCAGCAGCAGGTAGGTGGCCCAGACCGCGGCGGGGCGCGCACGGCTGCCGGCGGCGCGGGCCCGAGGGGGAGGGGCGAGTGCTCCAGCCTTTCCCAGAGCTGCTTGCCGGGGTTTGCTTGTCTGTGAAGTGACAGGGAAGGATCCCAGATCTGGAAGTTAACTTCCAGCTGCGAGATTCAGGTAACTCTAATGCGGGCTCGCTGACGTTGAAGACCTTCACCTGCTGTTTTTCCCCCCACATTTGAACCTCCTTACCCCATTCCACGCCCTAAAGAAGTCGTATGGGAGAGTGTGGTCATTTTAACCTTAATTGGCTACCTCTAAACTCCCTGAGGGCAAGGACTAGTCTGTCGCATTGCATTCAATAGGCACTCAAGACTGCATCCATTCATTCGTTCTACAAATATTTATCTATCTGTGTGTGTGTATATATATATATGTATATATATATTTTAGTACACCGTAACAGCACTGAACAGACGCTACCACATTGCCCTATGGATCCTCCATTCTAGTGGAGAGAGAGACAGAACATAAAGTTAAAAATATAGAGTGTTAAGTGGCGATATGTAAGTAATAAATGCTATGGAGAAAAACCAGGAAGGGGAATAAGTGAAGTCAGTTTGTTTCACTGGCCTCTGGTCCTCGACCCCAAGGGCTAACATTTTCTGTGTTTGAGAAATTTTCATTGAACACAGCGTTTAATTACAGAGAATATCAAGATCCGGGATTTCCTGGTTTTAAGGAGCTCCTTATCTAATACATTAGAAGACATCAACATAAAGAAGCCATTACAATAGGTTGTGACAAGTGTTATGATGGGCAGGTGGAGAATGCTTGCTAAAATGATTAGTCCATAAGAGAGATGGCAGTTTGGGTGGGGTGGGCTCGTGTCAGGAGAGTCCTGACAGTTTTCACAAGTGAAAGAATAGATAAGTTACTTAATGGAAAGGAAGGTCAGAATATTCTAGGCCCAAAGGGGTTAAATCTGTCATTTTGAGAAGACCTTCAAGTGGAGCTTAGGGTTCATGTAGAAATTTAGAGGACGATGAGGTAGGAGAGTGAAATGACATGATCCAGGTCTCATGTGCTATGCTAAGGATTTCATAAGTTTCCAGAAAGTTTTCAAGAGTTTTAAGTAAGAGGGACATAATCAGTTTCATTTTAATCTATTCTCTCAGCTGCCAGTGTTGGGTGAAAGGGTGAATGAATGGTTTCACAAGAAACTCCCATGACAGGGCAAGAGGCACTGAAACCCCATTTAAGAGAGCTGAATCCTCAAAGCTGGATTTTCCATCTTTCTCTTATAAGTGATATATTATTACTATCTTTTAAAATATTCTTCACATGGGCATGGTGGCTTATGCCCGTAATCCTAGCATTTTGGAGACTAAGGTGGGAGGATCCCTTGAGGACAGGAGTTCGAGACCAGCCTGGGCAACATATGGATACACCATCCCTCCACCCCGTACAAAAAATACAAGCATGGTGACACAGGCCTGTAGTCCTGTCTACTTGGAATGCTGAGCTAGGAGATCACTTGAGCCCAGGAGTTTGAGGTTGCAGTGAGCTATGATTATACTCCTGCACTCTAGTGCCAGCAACAGGGCAAGACGCCATCTCAAAATAAAATGTTCTTCAGAAGATGAAATCTTAAATTATCCTTCCCATAACATAACTTCAATTATGCTAAAATGCAGTTTTATTATATTTTTAGAGAAGAAGAACTTGGATAAACTGGCCAAGTTTACTGGAAAATTGATAATAATGCCATTTACCAAGTTGATGGAAGTAAATCCTTCAATTTTGGTAAGATATAATAGCATCAAAAATTAGCTTGCTATTCTTTTGCTATTAAGAGTACAGAAGGCTTATCAATAATACTAGATTTATTACTAAAGATCAGACTAAGGCTTTTGTAAACTGCTTCATTGAAAATGAAAAATTGTTTAGCCATCATGTATGATACGTGAGATAATAAATTGACATTTAAAGCACAGTTATATAATTTGTATCCAGACAGATTCCAGACCCCCATGTGCAACTACTATGGCCTACTGCCTTGTAAAAACACACAGGATCATTAACTTGTAGTATATTTTTTGTCTTTGAGGACCAAAACATTTTACCTCAAGGAGAGGTTTTTTTTCAAAGGACCAAAAAGTTGAAGAAAATACGGTCTTAAATATTTTATCATCCTAGATTGACAATTTTATTTCTTTGGGTAATTACTAGTTCATTCCTGTGGGTGTTATACTCATTTAGGTTCTCATCTCTTTTGAATTACTACCTCAGTCTCCTCGACTCTGGTCTTCCTTTCTTCAGTACATCATACAGATTTCTAATATACTCACAACTGCTTTGTTGTGTTGTCTTCCCTGGACAAGATCTAGCCACTCTTCACCAGTTTTACTTTACTTCTATTCCACAGGAGCCCCTCTCTCATAGACTGGGCCTCTTAGTGTCTTCGAATATGAAAGCTGGTTGCCATCTATACCTTCCTCATACTGCCCTCATTACTACTTTGCCCCTTTATTATGCGTCTAAGTTATGGTAGTGGATATGATGCAAGAAAAATTACACCTCTTTGAGTATTTTAGAGAAAGAAATATCTGAAGTAGTACTATAAAACAATCTCACATAAATACCTGTATACGCTTGAAAATCTCCATAGAGAGAGATAACTTAAAGCTCATTCTTTTTAAGACAGGGTCTTGCTCTGTCGCCTGGGTTAGAGTGCAGTGGTGTCATCAGAGCTCATTCCTACCTCAAATTCCCAGGTTCAACCAATCTTCCCTCCTCAGCCTCCCGAGCTGGAACTACAGATACACTGCCATGCCTGGCTCATTTTTCTGTCTTTTTATAGAGATGGGGTCCTGCCATGTTGCTCAGGCTCGTCTTAAACTCCTGTCCTATCCTCCCATCTCAGCCTCCCAAAGTGTTAGGATTACAGGTGTGAGCCACCGTGCTCGGTCTCTAGCTTTCTTTTAACACATTCAGAATACTTAGTGAACCTTTATCATGCTCTGAGCATGCTGCCGGGCTCTAAGATTAAAAGAGTAAACAAGACATCTCTGCGCTAACTCACAGGTAGTCTCCCTGGCCCAAACTGGTGTCACCTCTCACTGGGATCCCTGCACCAGCCTCCCAGTGAGGCTGCCTGCGGCCATTCTTGCCCTTCTTGAATCCATCCTCCACCCAGGGACCACAGTGGATCCTTTAGGAAGTTGAATCAGGTTGTATTACTCCCTTGCGTGAAGCCCTCCAATGGCTTCCCAATGCATTTAGAAAATACAGACTTCTTAAGCTTGCTCACAAAGTCCTGCATAATCTGACGCCTACCTACTTCTCTTACCCTATCTTCTCCTGTCTTCACTTCACCAGCTGTCCCACTTTGTTTTTGAACACACCAAGCACATTCTGCTTTGTGACCGGGTGTGCTGGCTGTTCTTTCTGACTAGACTACAGTTTCCCTTGATCTTTTCATGACTGGCCCCAACCTCTCTGTCACTTAGATCTTAGGTTAATGCCAGGCCTTTCCCTGCCACCCAGTCCAGCGAATCTACTCAATCCCTCCCTCTGTCCTCTTCCAACTCTGTTATCTCTGTTACACTCATCGCAATGTGTTTCTTATTTGTCTGTCTTTTTTCTCTTCTAATCAGCGTTCTTTCTGTAGAATGTAAGTTCCATGAGAACAGAGACCTTATTTGTTTGGTTCATTGCTGTATCCCTGCACCTAATGCACCACTTGGAGCATGATAAGCAGTCACTTTTTTCAGTATTATATTTGAAATGAAAGAGAGGTCCATGTTTTTAAAGATGCTACAGTGCAGTTAGTGACACAAATGACTAGCCCAATAGAATAAGTGCTCTAAGAATAAGTCTCATCTGTAAATAAGTCTATAAGTATTTATTAAGAGTTCTGGATATGCAGTTGAAGGAGCAGTTCATTCAAGATGTAGGGGAAGAAGAATAAAGTATGCAAAGCTATCCTGAGGAGGTAACATTTGCCCTGGTTCTTGAATAAAGAATAAGGGCAGACTGGAACATTAGAACTAACTGAACAAAAGCAATAGCAAAAAGCCGCTGCTTCGAGGTATAGAAGTATGAGGGGGTGTTTGGAGAATAGTGAGGAGTTCAGCTAGAGAGGTAAGAGTAAGGGATGGATAGATATAAAGCTGGAGCAATGGAAGTGCCAGGTTGTAAACAATCATTCACCATGGCATCGTTTTGGACTTTGTGGGAAACAAAACCTACACTGGCAGAATTATGGAGAATATATTATAAGGAAAGATAGAGAACAGTTTGACTCAGAAAAGGGAATTCCTAAACAGTGAGCTGGGAAACATGGATACAGATGGGGTATTCAGATGTGGCGTGTATTCAAAATGTTCTTTTGGTAATTTGGATTTTATTATTTCCAAATACCTTTCCTAAAGATTTATTTCATCTATCTTACAGAATTTGGTTGACCTTGTAGGCAGTGAAAGAGCTGCTCAAACAGGACCTGAAGGTAATAAAAACTCATGAAATACATTAGTCATTTTTTTAATAGGATGCCCAGTTTAATTTGAATTTATAATAATAAGTATTTCTCAAATATTGCATTATGGAAATACCAAAATGGTATTTAAGGTAATAAAAAATAGGAAATGTAGTGAGAGACTATCAAATATTGCATGAGACATACTTAATACTAAAAAATTATTCGTTGTTTACCTGAAATTCAAATTTAACTGGGCATCCTTTACTTTAATTTGCTAAGCCTAACACAATCAAAGAAATATTAGTCTTAATGTCTTACTGTTCTTTTATTGGATACAAAGTATCACAGGACATTTTTAGAAACTGATAAAGTAATAATAGTAATCGTTTTCTGATAAGTCTTTAACATAAAAATTAGCATCTGATCAACATGCAGTGAGATGAGTTTTTTTAAAAAAAATTACCATTTGTATCTGGCTGATTATTTGCTTTGGACTACTATAACATCAATTAAAAAACTAAAATTATGCAATTAATCAGATTGTATAGTTTGAAAGCCCATGAGGGTATCATGAAAATCATCTAAAGTTTGAAAATTAATAAGGAAATTAAGAAAGTGAGGTACAAAATTAATATACAGGTATAAATAACTCATAAACAAAAACTAGTTGTAATATTTAGCAGACAAAAAGACTCCATTTACAATAATGATTCAAAAGATGTGATACCTACCTAGGAAGGAACGCAACAAAGTTTGCATAAGACTCATATAAAGAACACCTTAAATTAGACATGAAGGATACAAATACTTGGAAAAATGGAAAAGCTTACTTAGATGGGAAGATTCAAAATCACAAAGATGTCAGGCCTTTTTATGTTAATTTTTAGATGTATCACAATCCTAATAAAAACAAAATAGTACATTTTTGTGTTGTTTAGATAAGGTGATTTTAAATTTGTATGGAAAAATAAAAAGAGACAAGACTAGCTAGGAAAATTCTGAAAGTGGAATTTAGCCCTACAAAATAATAAAACATATTATGATACTGTAGTGCTTAAAACAGTGTGAATTGTCAGCCCAGTGGAAGAGAATAGAAAGTCTAACAAGAGTTCCAAATACATACAGAACTTAGAATATAATAAAGATGATCTTTCTATTTGTGAGGAAAAGACAGCTTATACCTGAGTTGATAGCCATTTGAAAATAAAAAAGATTGGATTCACACATCATACTATACACCAAGGAATGCATTATAAATGACTCAAAGAGGTCAGTGTCAAAACAGAATCACAAAAATGATCAGAAGTCAACTTACAGTGGGAAAGACCAATTCTAACTATGACACAAAGTACAGAACCTTAAAAGAAAGAGACAGAATCTTAAGAGAAACCAGTAGAAAACCGGGCAAAGAATATGAATAAATACATTGTAATGCTTAAATGGGTTTAGATCATGACTGCGCTCTTGCCATACGCCATGAGAAGAGCTGCTGACCCAAGGAGGATGAGGTTAGTGCAGCAGAGCTGAGCTCATTAGTAGAGCCACTCAACCGAGCCTGGCCTACATCCAAACCAGTCTATCCTCAGAACTGTGGATAAGAAATAAATGTTTGTTTTAGCTGATTTGTTAAGTAGCACTATTACAGCAATAGCTAACTAATGAACCTGTGAAATAACATCTATTCAAAATTATTTGTTCCAGTATTTTTTGCATAAGCAATGGATTGGAAACCTACATGTCCCCCTAACAGGGGGTGGGGTAAATAAATTTTGGTACATTTATACAATGGAATTCTATGCTATAAAAGAATGAAAAAGACCAGTGTTTACTGATATGGAAATTTTTCAAGATAGGTTACCAAATGAAGAAAAGCAAAGTACAAAGTAGTGTGTATAGACTGTGAATATTTGTATCAACAAGGAAGGGAGGAAATGAATATATGGACTTTTTAAAAATCTCTGGAAGAATAAACATAGTAATAACTGGTTTCTTGGTAGAGGGACAGGAACTGGTTGAATGGGGGATAAAAAGGAGCTTTATCAGAGTGTGCTTTTTTTTTTTTTCTTTATGAGCCATGTAAGCACATTAACAAAAAGTAAGAAATTAGAGACTAATTTCATTGTTAGTCTATGGTTGCCTTTATTTAGAGGTTAAAAAATAGATCTGAACTGAAGTATTAGAGGAGCTTTTTTAGGAAATAGGCTTTTTATCCCTTATCCTTTTCTCCCTTTTCATCTTTTTTACTATTTCTCTCAGGTGATAACTTTTTTTTTTTAATTAATTAATTTTTTTTTTTTTTTCAGACAGCGTCTCGCTCTGTTGCCCGGACTAGAGTGCCATGGCATCAAGCTCACAGCAACCTCAAACTCCTGGGCTCAAGCAATCCTTCTGCCTCAGCCTCCTGAGTAGCTGGGACTACAGGCATGTGCCACCATGCCCGGCTAATTTTTTTCTAGATATATTTTTAGCTGTCCTGATCATTTCTTTCTGTTGTATTTTTTAGTAGAGACAGGGTCTCGCTCTTGCTCAGGTTGGTCTTGAACTCCTGACCGAGAGTGATCCTCCTGACCTCAAGTGATCCTCCCGCCTCGGCCTCCCAGAGTGCTAGGATTATAGGCGTGAGCCACCCGTCTGGCCTGATAACCTTTTTGATTCACTTAATAGCTGATAGCAATAGGAAGAGAGCTGCTTCTGCCAGTGAGATATTAAAGGTGGACTCAGGTCTAATACTAACCGTAAACTTTAGCATCTGATCCTTTAACTTCTAGCTTATCTTATAAACTACTTGATAAATAAGTTTATCATCTAGAAAAGGAGACAAGTTTAGTTTTCATATATGTGTAACAAATTCAGGTGTGCGACTCAAGGAAGGCTGTAATATAAATCGAAGCTTATTTATTTTGACACAAGTGATCAACAAACTTAGTGATGGACAAATTGGGTAAGTGTGTCCCATTGCACACTTCCCAAATAATGCTTATGTTTTTCATTATATTGGAAAATTATAGTATTTTGGTGACTCAAATAAGTGTACTGATTTCTTCCATTTATTTAAAAGTTTTTGTGATTCTTTCTATTTTAAATATTTACAAGTTGTTAGTTTTAATCTGCTTCATGTAACTTGTAAAGAATTAATTTTTAAAACTGTGGCTGATGTAAGTGTTCTACATTAAAAACCATCTTTTGTTATATAAATTTTTTTTTTTTTTTCTTTTTTTAAATTCCCCTTCCTCCTTCCCTCCTCTCCCCCTGGGCTCCAGCTGCCCCCCCCCCCCCCCCCCCCCCCCCCGTGCCGGCCGAGGAATGGGCTCCGGGCTCTGGTAGGAAGCACTGGGAGCCGGGGCGCTTTTAAAACACTGATCTCGGTTTTTTTAAAACCTCCTTTGAAAAAATAATGGCAAATTCGACGGGGAAGGCGCCTCTGGATGAGCGGAGAAAGGGACTTGGTATCCTGGGCGAGCTGCGGCAGCTCCACCCCAGCAGAGGGTGAGAGCAGAACCGGGGGGCAGCGCAGGGGCGAGCGCGGGGTCCCAGCTGACAAGTGCGGGGCTTTCTCTCTCCCGCAGGTCGCCTTTTAAAAAAATACCTGCGGTGGGTGGGAAGGAGCTGGGTCTGATTCATGGTCTCTACACCAGAGTCACTACTTTAGGCAGATTCGCAAAGGTGAGCGGAAGTCTTAATTTGTATTTCCCTCTCTCTGGTCTCCTCCAAAAAGTCTCCTTTGACCCCGGAGTGGGCGCTCCGGGCTGGGGGCGGGGTGGCCCGCGGGGACAAAGGCGTTCTATGGAGGCCGGCGGCAGCGGGGCTGTTTTTGGCCTGTGCGGCCTGTGCGGCCTGCGCGGGGCTCGGGCGGGCGGGGTCTGTATATAAAAATTCTTAATCTTTTTCTTCCTAAACTCATTTTTTGCTAAGCGGTTTCATAAGTTATGGAGATAGCAAATTAACATGAATTCTCCAGAATTCCTTCGGAGGATTTCACGTATTATCTGTACAAACGTATTATCTGCAAAAACATGTATTATCTGCACAGTTACTCCGGTGTCTTTTGATGAGACCCTTACAACTCTCCAGGTGAGTTCGATTTTTATCTCAACTTAATATGGAAGAAGATCAACCTTAAGAAGAAAAAATTACCTACTAAAATTAAGCATGGGTTTTTTAAATTGATTGATACATTTGATATAATAAAATTGAGGCCGGGCGCGGTGGCTCACGCCTGTAATCCTAGCACTCTGGGAGGCCGAGGCGGGTGGATCGCTCGAGGTCAGGAGTTCGAGACCAGCCTGAGCAAGAGCGAGACCCCGTCTCTACTAAAAATAGAAAGACATTATATGGACAACTAAAAATCTATATAGAAAAAATTAGCCGGGCATGGTGGCGCATGCCTGTAGTCCCAGCTACTCGGGAGGCTGAGGCAGTAGGATCGCTTAAGCCCAGGAGTCTGAGGTTGCTGTGAGCTAAGCTGACGCCACGGCACTCACTCTAGCCTGGGCAACAAAGTGAGATTCTGTCTCAAAAAAAAAAAAAAAAAATTGATGTGTTATCTACTAAATAGCATTCCTTAATTTTCCCAGACTTAATTTCTACCTCACCTTCATGATTTTTGCCACATCCAGCACTATTTTACTGAAATAGACTTGATATTTTTCTTTAAATAATTCACTTTTTATGCTTAATGTATGATAAAAGAAAACCTTTATATCAGTCCTATCAATGAAAAACTATTATTACTTGCTGCAAATAGAAGGTAACAAAAAATTGTGTGTGTATAACAAAATAATTCTTAAATTCCTTCCAGCTGTTTCCTTTCTTTGCTCTGAGCGGAAGGCCTGCATTTACTGTTTTAAAAATGAAAGGAAAAATGAGAAATGTCAAGTAGAATAGTTTTCTCAAAGAAGGATTTCATGTTATTTAAAATGGTCACCTTCAGGTACCCACTTAAAATTACTTGTGGTACTCATACTCTGAAAAGCATTGCTTTAGCTCTTGAGCACTGGACCAAGGTAATGTCAGAGGTACAAAGATAGAAACTGGAGTCCCTGGTTTAACAGAATTTATGAACTCTGTGACAAGGCCGATAACACTTGTCTTCTAACTTGGTTGCCTTGGATTAATAGTTTAGTGAGTAATAAGTAGGATACAGTTAAAAGGAAAGAGAAAGACTTTTGGCTGGAAGCAAAACTTCAGAGTAGAGGGAGCATTTGCTCTGGACCTTGAGGGGTCAATGGTATCCCAATAAGCTGGTGTTTGTAGGTTCTCTGTTAGTATCTGTCTTCAAAATATCTTTTTTCTTCTGAAGACTATCAGCCAGGGTATGTTACAGAGCACTGTTATAAGAACATGGAATGTTCCCTGCGTTCAAGAGTATTAAGCCAACTAGAAAGATTGGCTTGCTTTCTTTTAAGAGAATTGAGTACAAGACCTAAATATGAAGTTAGAATTTGTTTTAGTGTTGAGCACTTGGCACTTTGGGTTTTGTTTTTTGTTGTTTTTTTTTTTTCCCAGTTTTCCAGCACCGCTAAATATATGAAGAATACTCCTTATGTTAATGAGGTATCAAGTGATGAAGCTCTCCTGAAAAGATACAGAAAAGAAATAATGGATCTTAAAAAACAATTAGAGACGGAATGTATTAACCACTTTTTTCAGTAAAGAGCAGAAACTGATTTACAATGGCCATCTGCCCAAATGCTCAGAGCTTCCGTCTGAATTGGTACAACTTAAGTTTGAAATAGTTTTTAACCAAGAATGAATTAATTCATAAAAATTTTAGTTTAATTTACTATAAACTGTAAGATTTGGGTTTTTTTTTAAACTATTTTAGATTTTCTTTTTCATTTTCAAAAGACAAAATCTCAGATTATGAAATAGGCCAAGGAGAGATATTTAAATATTTTCATAAATACATATGAGTTACATTAAAAAGAGAGGCCATGTATAGTTATTTACAACTACTTCCCATATTTTCATGTAATCCTGAGTTCCTCTTCTACCCCTAAGATAGTAATCTAATAATAAGCATAATGACCTATCATCTTAGTTCATTTTAACCATCATGGTCCCTTATTTTATAAAAATTTTACATGTTAGTGATCTTTTTAAAAATGAGCTAGAATATCAGGTGGTAATCTTAGGAGAACATCTTACCTTTACTGTGGGTATTCAAGTCTGTTTTATGACTTTTGCCTATTATTCATACATTCTTGGCAATTAATAGAATTGTTATAACAGCATTATTATTTTATACATGCATATACAATAGTAAGAAGAAATGTATATTTTACTGTATTACAAGTTTGAGAAATGATTATGATAACTACTTTGGTTTTCTGCAGTTAGGCCATATGTTATTTCAGAAAAATTAAAATTCTCATAGTGAGAATTAAAATTCACATAGAAATTTAATATTCTGTTCTTTTAAGCTACTTTCAAGGTTTTGAAATGTAGCTACATTTATTATGTTATAGGTTTCTTCAGAGATTCTGGCCCAGGCAATGGAGAAAGACCAATTAGCCTAACTTTTGGAATAAAAAGATTTGCTTCAAAAAGTACAGAATGAGAAAATTGAAAACTTAACACGGATGCTGGTAACCTCTTCTTCCCTCACATCACAACAGAAATTAAAGGTAAAATTTAAAAGGTGACTGCTTAAACTTGGGGTTTGGAAATAGAATGATATTTCTATATGCTAATAATATAGTTATGCACTTATCTTCTCATACAGTATATTCAAGAAACCCAGAACATTTTGTGTGTTTGCCTACACATCAACTACACCTAAGAGGTTCATTGAAAATACCTGATTCCCACATGTAGAGAATTCTAATTCAGGAAGCCTAGAATATAGTTAAAGAATCTATTTGCAATATGCCTCTTAATAAAGTCTAATTGGGTGATTGGAAACCACAAGTTTCCAGGGTATGTGGGAGTATTTTCTATTTAAAGAACAGAAATATTAATCTCAGGAACATTGATCCAGAATATAAATCAATGTAGTGATCAAAATTCTGGCTTCCAGTTTATACACTTTTTGTTATTAATAGGGTAGGAGTTTATTCATCCAACAGACATTCTAAGTTGAGGTAATACTTCATTGTGGTTTGGATGAGTGATGTTGAGCATTTTTTCATGTACCTGTTGGCCATTTGTATGTCTTCTTTGGAGAAACATCTCTTCAGGACTTATACCCATCTTTTAATATGGTTATTTGGTTATTTAGATTTTTGCTATTGAGTGTTTTGAGTTCCGTATACATTTTGGACATTAATAGTTGGTCAGATGTATAGTGTGCAAATATTTTCTCCCATTCTGTAGATTGTCTCTTCACTCTGTTAATTGTTTCCTTTGCTATACAGAAGCTTTTTAGTTCGATGTAATCCCATTTGTCTATTTTTGCTTTTATTACTTTGTGATTTTGAGGACTTATCCAAAAAATTCTTGCCAAATATCCTTTCTCATTAATGGTCTGTTTAGATTTTTTATTTCTTTGTAATTCAGTCTTAGTAGGTTACAGAAATTTATCCTTTTCTTCTAGATTTTCCAATTTGTTGGCCTATAATTGTTCATAATAGTCTCTCATCATCCTTGGTATTTCTGTGGCTTCAATTATCATGTCTCCTTTTTCATCCCTGTAGCTAAGCCCTTTGAGAAATGAAGCTGTTTCCAGTTTTAAACCTGGGAGTGCAATTGCCAGGTCTGTCACCTGTATGTTGCTAGGCATTCTCAAAACAACCCTCCTAGGTCTGGGGCTCCACAGGGGTTTCACAACCTCCTGCCTGAGTCCAGAGTCTCCCACAGAGAGTTTTGTCTGTAATGGGTGCAGAATTCTCGTGGGGGGATATAAACAGGTAACCTCCTGTCCCGCCATCTTCCTGCTGTCACTCAGAAGTATTCTCTTAAAGATATTTATTTCTAAGATTGAGATATTGAGTATCTAACCATTTTCCAGATGTACATACAATTTAGAGAATGAAAGAAATATTTAATTCATTTATGTTATTTTAAAAATAGTTGAGTCATATTTGTTTCCCTTGTGCTTACACAAGAAAGTGTAAGGTTTAAGACTGGAGTCTACGGGACTTTTGCATAGCCAAAAGTCAAAGCACCCTCCCGGGTTTCGGCACCAAATGTAAGATTTTTTGGATTGGTCGGCGCCAGAGAAAGAAAGACGAGCAGCGTTGAAAGGGATAAGTAAAGAGGCTTTATTGGAGCGCTCCCGGGTTGAGGTAACGAGTCCCAAGAGAGGGACCTGGGTGAGCTTCACAGTCCCACAGAGTGGGACCAGAGAAGTCGCCCTGCCCAGAAGTCTGAGTGGGCTTACATATGTTTTTAGGGATGGGGAGATTTCGGAGCGAAGAGTAAGGAATTTCTTTGTTTCAGTTTTAGGGCAGGTATTGAAGAATAGGAGGGGCTTCTTCTTTTTTTCATTAGGGAAGGGAGGGGTGCCTGCCACCAGCCTTACAGAAAGAATTAAAGGTATCTATGGGAGGGTTTGGTGTATCTGCCTCTTGGCAGATTTATCTTGAGGAAATAGTTTCCTTATAGTTCCTATATTATCAATATTTAATTTATTGAGCATACCATAAACGCTGCCTAGAACATGGCCATTTCCAGCTGAGACCAATATGAATTTTAATATCTAGCTGACTGTTTTATATATGGATATTGCATATTAATGATTCCTTTTCCTTAGAAAGAAAGTATATTCCTAAATAGTTAAAACATTAGAATAATTGGAGAAGCTGATTTTGCATATTTTATTTTTCTTTCTCCATGTAAGAGAGTTATTGTGAAAATTCATATGCCTAATACTAAATAGTTTTAATGGAAATTTTAGAAATAAAACACATGACTCATTTTCTAAGTATGTAATATTAATATTAGGCTACATGTTAAGAGACCCTAATCCAGAAACCGTAAGACTATAGAATCACAAATTGTCCAGAAGATTTAAGGGACTTGTTAGTGCAATGTGTCCTTAACCTAGAGTCCACAGACACTATGAAATTATTTTATAAAATTTTTAAATGCATATTCATTTTTCTGAAACATGAAACCACACCTGTTATCAGACTTACAAAGCGGTCCATGAACCAACCCCCCCACGAAATAAGAGCCAGTGCTTTGATATAGTTAAACTATGAGTTAATTTGCAGCTACTTTTTAGATTTCTGTATGGCTGGTCCAAAAGGACATTCTCCCTTTTCCTCAGTATCATTGCTTACTTTCCCACCCTCTTTTTCTTTTTAAAGGAAAAAAGAATTCTGTGCCAAAGCTATTATTTCCATTCTTCCTATAAATTAAAGTTAGTCCTACATTTCACAGGTATGGTATTCTGAGAGGTAAAAGTCTATAAGTTTTCCACAGGGTTTCATTTAACTTGTTTTAAAATGTACTTATTAATAAAGTGAAAAATGTCATGAAAAGAACGTTGAATTTCAATCCATAAAATTGGGTTTTACTGAGGGAGGTGGTCTAGTGTCATGGTTAAGAGCATGGTCTCTAGAGCAAAGCTGCCAGGGTTAAAGCCCTAGTTTTGCTACTTAAAAACTCACTGTGGATCCAAACCCATCATGAATTATTGGCAAGGCCTCCAGCAAGTCATTGAATCTCTCATAGTTTCCTGTATTTCTCCACCCTTGAGAATAGAGACCAGGTGCTCACTAAGGTCCCTTCTGACTCCAAAATTTCCTCTAATTTTTGCATATTTCTGATTGGTAATAATATTACATAAAACTATGGGCATAAATGTGGCAACAATTTATCTAATTTTTTTCTCACATCATTAATATATCTAGTTGATAACAAAAACTGAAGCTCATTGAATTGAGTCAGCTCACTGAGAGATTACAAAATACCGCAGGGTATATAACTTGTTTCACATCCCCGCATCTCTTCCATTTTAACCCCAGTTGAGGAGGAAGTTAATCCTACTCCCTTCATTTTTAAATGGACACAAAATTTAAGGTTACCTAAAATGGAGACTTACTCTGTTCAAAAACAGTCTTGCAGTATATATTCCATGTTACTAAAAATATAAGTCTATGTGTAAGGAGCAAATATGTTCCAAAACCTACATTTTGGGGAAGAGTTTAACCAAAAGGAATAAAAGTCAAATTATGGCAGTAGGACACATGGTCATTTTCCTGGTTTTAATAAGGGTTTTGTAAAAAATTATCAAAGCTGTGGGTAATTTTCAAGTGGGAATATAATAATATAGGATGCTTAAATAGTAAATTTTAAAGGGAAGAATAAAAAAGATCAAGTGTCATCATGCTGAGGAACAAGAAAAATCTTAACCATTTACCTATTTTAATCTGGTTTATTTAATTTTATAATTTTCACAACTTAGAGATTTAAATTAGATATTTCATTTCACCTGATGAAAATTATAGTTGAAATTTACAATATTTTCTTATGTAGCAATGGGTTAACTCTTTTTTTGTTTTGTTTTTTTGTGACAGAGTCTCACTCTGTTGCCTGGGCTAGAGTGCCATGGCGTCAGCATAGCTCACAGCAACCTCAAACTCCTGGGCTCAAGCGATCCTCCTGCCTCAGCCTCCTGAGTAGCTTGGACTACAGGCATGCGCCACCATGTCTGGCTAATTTTTATGTTTTTAACTGTCCATATAATTTCTTTCCATTTTTAGTAGAGATGAGGTCTCGCTCTTGCTCAGGCTGGTCTCAAACTCCTGAGCTCAAACAATCCGCCCGCCTCGGCCTACCAGAGTGCTAGGATTACAGGCGTGAGCCACCGCGCACAGTGGGTTAACTCTTGATACGATCATATGTTTAAACCATTTTTGTTTTCACACACTTTCTCTTTGCTCAGCAACTTAAGCAACATGTCATTGGGAGACTATACTTTTATCTTTACAAAAGTTAATATTTTCTGTATCTATGAACCTAACTTAAGATGAAGTGCTATTTCCAATGAGAAGTGGGAGAGTTTTTCTTTCTAAATGGTTATTTCCTAAATGTTTTCAAAAGTTAAGATTATTTGGTCCTTCTTTATTGGTAAATGTGATTTTCTTATCCAGACATTAGAAATAGGAAAGAAAAGGTCAAAGATGGAAGCCACTTTAAATTACAAGTAGTACAAATGTCTAAGACTGTGCTGGACAATACAGTAACTGCTAACCATATGTGGCAATTAAGCACTTGAAATGGGACCTGTCTAAATTTACTTAAGTATGGGAAAAAGAATGTAAAATATTTCATTTATGTTTTTTTAATGTGTCAACTAGAAAATTTTGAATTACGTATGTGACTCACATTATCTTACTATTGGACAGCACTGACCTAAAATAGAAATTTCAACATTATTACTAGCCTGAAATCTAAAACTAATCAGGGCCGGGCGCGGTGGCTCACGCCTGTAATCCTAGCACTCTGGGAGGCCGAGACGGGTGGATCGCTCGAGGTCAGGAGTTCGAGACCAGCCTGAGCAAGAGCGAGACCCCGTCTCTACTAAAAATAGAAAGAAATTATATGGACAACTAAAATATATATATACAAAAAATTAGCCGGGCATGGTGGCGCATGCCTGTAGTCCCAGCTACTCGGGAGGCTGAGGCAGTAGGATCGCTTAAGCCCAGGAGTTTGAGGTTGCTGTGAGCTAGACTGACGCCATGGCACTCACTCTAGCCCGGGCAACAGAGCGAGACTCTGTCTCAAAAAAAAATAAAATAAAATAAAACTAATCAGGACTGAATTAAACATCCAGAAAATATTATTTAAACAAGACACTATTTACTTAAATCCCTTACATACTAATAGAATTTGCTTTCACTCTGTAAGTGCTCATCTGAATGAGAAGCTAAATACATTTAAGGGAAAATATGTTTATCCTTGGTAAGTTGTTGTTTACTTTTTTTGAACACAAAACTTTTTGTACTCAAGTATTTAATGCTACAGATATGTTGATAGAAAGGCAACTTTAATAGAAATACTTGTATCTTTATACTTTTACACAGTTGAACAATATAAAGCAATAGCATCATCTTTCCAATATTTCCTGTAGAATAAATCAACAAGGTAATAGTTGATAATCCCATATCTCTATAGCTTTGATGAACAGTAATAATATTATAACGGGACTACATAAAAGGACCCTAGTCCAAACCTAGATTCCAAATCAGAACTTGTTACAAATTATGTCAGTGTGGAGCCAGATGGATAATTTATGGGAAGAAAAATCATCTTTATAGCACTGATACGTTTCTACGCTTAACTTGCCAAAAACAAAAATCTATTAAAAGTGTATTTTTTAAAAGTTTGATTACTACTTTACTACTTCCTCGAAGTGGTGCATACTAATTTAATATTGGCATTATTATAGATTTATTAACAGGTAACTATTGGGGTCATGCTAAATTTTTTTTTTCTTATTTGCTTGTTTGATGGGGTTTTGGTGATTATTTCTTATATTTTTAAATAATGGGGTGCTCTGGCATATAGTACCTTGAACAGTTGATCTCTCAGTCCCTTCTAATTGTCTTGGATGATTATGAAGCAAGAAATGAATGCTATCTTTTTTTTTTGTTTATGTTTTTTGGTGAGGTTTTTTTGTTGTTGTTTTTTTGCTTTATTAACTATTGGTTTGCTCTATTGCCTGTTCACGTGCTCTTACAGATGCAACTGATTAATAAAATTTCTGACTTAAAGCATTTAGTTAAGCATGCAGAAGTATATAATCAAGATCTAGAGGTGAGTATTCATGTTGGTAATTCTATTGATAAGTAACTAGAACTATAAAACATGCAACATATATAATTGTACATGATTTCAGAAAATAGAGGAATTAGTTTTGAAATATTAATCACTTTGAATTTTACTATGAATTTAAATTCATAGTTTTGTAAAACATGTTCTTCCTCTAATGTATTATGGTTCCTTAAGATAATTAAATATATCAATTTATGCTGATAAAGGTAACAAAATATTGATGTGTAATATTCAGTTTCCACTGGTGGAATCTTGAATCTTCTTACTGGTCTCTGTCCCATCTCCTCACAGCTTTGTAAGAATTGAGCCTTTTCCCTGAGTAGCCTCAGAGATGGTGAGACATGAGTCCACTTCAGGGCTTTGGGCAGCAGCTGCGGTAAAGCCATAGCCAAGCCTGGCCAGCTACGTTAGTAGGGCCCCATGTGCTAATCCTTGAACTTTGAGGTTCAAAAATGTAGTTTGTTTTTTATTAATAAGCTTTATTTTCCAAGAGCAGTTTTTAGTTCACAGCAAAATTGAACAGAAAGTACGGAGAATTCTCAGATACCTCATCTCCACAAGCACACAGTCTCTCCTGCTGTCGTCATCCCATACCAGAGTGGAATATTTGGCACAATTGATGAACCTACTTTGATATTTCATTATCACCCAAAGTCCATAGTTTACATTAGAGTTCACACTTGGTGTTATGCATTCTATGAGTTTTGACGAATGTATAATGGCATGTATCCATTTTTACAGTTATCATACAGAATAGTTTCACTGCCCTAAAAATCCCGTGTGGGCTCTGCCCGTATTCAGCACTCTTCTCTAACCCTTGGCAAGTGCTAATCTTTTTACTGTCTCCATAGTATTGCCTTTTCCAGAATGTCATATGTTGGAGTCATACAGTATTTAGCCTTCTCAGATTGGCTTCCTTCACCTAGTAATATGTATTTAAGTTGTCTCCATGTCTTTTCATGGTTTTATAGCATATTTATTTTTAACACTGAATAATATTCCGTTATCTAGATGTACCAATTTACTCATCTCCTGTAGGACATCTTGGTTGCTTCTAAGTTTTGGCAATTATGAATATAGCTACTGTAAACATACATAGACATCTATTTGTGTAGACATACATTTTCAACTTATTTGAGTAAATATTAAGGAATGCAATTGCTGGATTCAATAGTAAAAGTACATTTAGTTTTGTAAGAAACTACCAGACTGTCTTCCAAAGGGGGTATACCATTTTGCGTTCCCACCAGCAGTGAATAAGAGTACCTGGTCTGATAACTCCAGCGTTCCTGCCATTTCTGACATTATTTCTGATGCTTGTTCAATCTCTTCCAACTGTTTTTTGCCTTTTAGTGTGTCTTGTAATTTTTTGTTAACAGTCAGGCATAATGTGCTAGGTAAAAGGAAGTGCAGTAAATAGGCCTTTAGTAATGCAGTGGTCAGGTGTGGCGGGGGAGCATTCTATCTCCCTATGACTAGCTCTCAGTCTTTTGGTGAGCCCGTGCCCTGGGGCTGTAAGCTTCACCAGTGCTTTTCAGTACCCCTCCTTAGGTGGAACAAGATGGCTGGATGGGGCTGAAGTAGTGTATTTCCCTCTCCCCACATGGAAGGCGAGTGGTGCCTGGAATTGAGGACTTTTTTCTTTGCCCCTATGGAAGGTTAGAGGGAGCCAGAGTTGGGTATTTCCCTCCTCCCACATGGAAGGCAAGAGCCACCTAGAACTGGGCATTTCCCCTTCCCCCAGATACATTAGGCCCTGATCAAAGCCGAGCATGTTAGAGTCTGCTCAATAGTTTTTCCTGAGAACAGGCCTTGTTAAGAAAAACATAATGGTATGTTTTATTTCAAAATGGTTCCTTTTCTGCTCTCCTGCCAGAATCGGGTACAGTTGTCCACACTGAGCCTCCAGCAGTTCATCAATTACAGTTTAGGTTTTCCTACGTCTTGATTGATTCCCGCAAAGGTTTCCATGATTCTCTGTATCTGCCTCTCTGTCTCTCCAATTTTGGGGGCAGCCCTTTGTTCTGTGACCGCACTTCTCTGATGGATCTATATTGAGTTGTTGAATTTTCAGTGTTTTCTTTTTCATTTGTTGTTAGCATAGACTGGCAACTTCTAAGCTCCTGACATGCTATACCAGAAACTGCAAAATTGTGATTTTTATCTTTTTTCCCAAGGTGGTTGGTTGGTCTTAATTTACTAATTCATAAGAACGAACATTTCCTAAGACCAGTTTGTTGACTTGTTTAACTTTTTGTTGATGGGTGTATTCATTCTACTTCCTGAAGTAATCTCTTCTCCATATATTTGGTAAAATATGTAGTATTCAAAAGGTTGCTAGTTTATATGAAATTGGAGCAATGGGTCTTCCCATGCATAGTTCATCCCATTTGTAGAATAGCCAGAGTTAACAAAATAGTATGAACTCTTTAAGGAAAAAATAAAAAAATCACAATCAATAGAGAAAGGCACAAGACCAGTATTTGGATAAGATAAATTCTATGTAATTTGCTGTTTTTCTTGTAATACTGAGGGCCCAGCTGCAATTAGAAAGTAGGGATTTCTACTGTGTGGATCAGCGTGGATATGTGGCTTCTTCCAGCGCCATGAGAGTAGGAATTATACAGCGTGAGGTCAGTAGTCCAGAGCCAAGGAGAGTCCAGGATACCAGAAATACAACTAACCTAAAATCTAAACCTGGGAGAATGACCACAAAGCCACAAAGAAGTTGTAGATGAGAACACAAAGTACATTCCATAGGAATTAGGAAATAAAAAAGATACAAATAATTTTAGAGTGAGTTAGCCTTTAGTATAAAAGAAAGTATAGATTGACTGTTATTCCTTGCACAGAAATATAAGATTTCCAGATTAATTACCAAAAGTCGGTGAGTTGTTTTCCAAATTAACACTGAAGTTTGGAATGAAGCAGGAAAATAGATAATTGTTAAGTTTCTAGGTGTGCTTTGCTATGTGATGTCAGTTAATGTTTCATTATCTGTCATAGCATATATAATGATTTTAATCTGCATCATTCTTCAGTTTCTCTTTATATGTGAGTATAAATCTAATAAAGTGAGATTATCATCTTGCAGATCAAGATGAATCCTCTCCAGTCCTTATTTTCATTCCTGTCATCCACTTCCAACATCTCAAATCTCAGTGACTGATGCAAACCACAAAGAATGTTCACAGTCTTTTAAAACATTGTTCTAAATAATGAATTTCACCACATACATTGTCCTAGAATTCTAGTTTTTTTCTTAGGGTTTTCTTTTTTTATATGTACAGTAGTCCCCCCCCTTTTACCCATGGGGATACGTTCCAAAATCCCCAGTGGGTGCCTGAAACCCTCCACGTAGGTTGTACTGAACCCTATATATTCTGTTTTTCCTATGCATACGTACCTATGATAAAGCTTAATTTATAAACTAGGCACCATAAGAGATTAATAATAATAACTAATGATAAAATAGAACAATTATAACAATATACTGTAGTAAAAGTTGTATGAATGTGGTGTGTCTCTCTCAAAATAGCTTGTACTATGCTCATCCTTCTTGTGATGATGTGCGACGATACAATTCTACATGATAGGATGAAGTGAAGTGAACCATGTAGGCACTGTGATCTCGCAGGCTAACATTGATCTTCTGTATTCCTGAATCTGTATAACCATCCCTTACCTAGAGTAAATGGCTCGATGTCACTTGTTTTAGGGGATCCCTTGCTGAAGTCTTTGTATAGGCTCAACACTTTCTGGTGCAGCATTTTGTCATTAATTGGAACATTTTTCTGTTGATGTCTTCTGCCCACAAATGTAAGGGTTTTTCCATCTTAACTGAGTACTATCATGCACTGGAGCTGTAACTTTTGCAGATTGAGGTGCAGTAGCAAAACCAGCATGAATTTCTTTTTCCTTCTTTACAATTTCATGGGAAGATTTGTTTTTACCATAGATCTTAGCAACCTCAGCATATGATTTTTTTTCTTATTAAGTTGAGGACTTTCACCTTTTCACTTAAAGGAAGCACTTGACAGCTCCTCTTTGGTATATCTGAATTTTTAACATTACCACTCTTGCATTTTGGGGGCATTGTTAAGTAACATAAGAGTTACTTGGACACAAACACTGATACAGCAGCAGTCAATCTGATAACCAAGTTGGCTATTAAGTGACTAATGGGCAGGTAGCATATGCAGCATGGATATGCTGAGCAAAGGGATGATTCACATCCCAGGTGAGACTGAGCAGGATGGCTTGAGATTTCATCATGCTACTCAGAATAGCATGCAATTTAAAACTTATGAGTGGTTTATTTCTGCAATTTTCCATCTAATATTTTCAGACAAGTTTTGAACATGGATAACTGAAACCACAGAAAAGGAAGGGACTATTATAAATGATTTTAGAGGTATAATGGTATTTTTTCCTGTTTTATATGCCCCAATGAATGAATCAACAGAGTTTGAGGAAAGAAATGCTAGCATATCTAAAGAATGGGAGCATGACCTAAAATCATTGAAAGAGCAAAATGAAAAAGTATTTGAAAACTACCAGCCTTTGAATATCACCCAGGCATTTGGTGCCCATGTTAATAATCCCAACACACAAGACAGTAAGAATCCTCATGTTACATCAAGAGCTATACAACTAACCACAGAGGTACATAATTTTTATAAGATATCCTCAATTTGCAGCTTCATCATGGAGTTCAGAGCAAAATTATAGTTGTTTTTTTTTTTTTTTTTTCCTTTGAGACAGAGCCTCACTCTGTTGTCCAGGCTAGAGTGCTGTGGCGTCAGCCTAGCTCACAGCAACCTCAAACTGTGGGGCTCAAGCAATCCTCCTGCCTCAGCCTCCTGGGTAGCTGGGACTACAGGCATGCGACACCATGCCCGGCTAATTTTTTCTATATATTTTTAGTTGTCCAGATAATTTCTTTCTATTTTTTTAGTAGAGACAGGGTCTTGGTCTTGCTCAGGCTGGTCTCGAACTCTTGACCTCGAGCGATCCACCCGCCTCAGCCTCCCAGCATGCTAGGATTACAGGCGTGAGCCACCGCGCCCGGCCAAAATTATAGTATTGAATGTATTTATTAAGGAATGAGAACAACACTTGCGTGTATGTGATGGTCTTGTTTTTAACATACAGTTCTTCTGTGGCTGTCATTCAACTGAACTAACGATAAAGCTAGATATCATGTAATCTCTTCCCTTTGGACTACAAAATAGAAGTAAACTGTAGTTTGATTTGATTAAATTTATACAATATAGTTTAAGTTACTACTGCTTTAGGTATTATTATCATACATTATAAATTTTCTAAATCATGTAACTTTGTATTAAACTATAATCTGTGTCTGTATGCAGAACAAATAGTACCTTGGAAAGAAATAGCAACCTAGCTTTTCTCTAATTATCATTAGTGTCTTTAATATTGCTTAATGTTATAATCACAATAGAAATGAAAGAGGCTAAAAATATAACAAAATTGTCAGTACATGATTTGAATAATCCAAATACTTTATTAACTACCCTTATTTGGAAGTTATAAACATAAAATGATTCAGTGGGGAATCCAAGAGTAAATTATAATTTATCATTTTTATCAAAATAAATACTTGTAACAAAACATTAACCACTAGTTCAATAGTTAATTACCAATGAAAACTAGGCGATCACTACAATACTACATAGTTTTTTGATTTGCTGATCATTATAGAACTCAGCTGGCTGACATAAAATAGAGGAAAGGCGAAATCCATCTATCAAAGTAATAATTTAGAGAAGCAAAAGAAAATTCCATCTTCAGTGACCCAAGAAAATATCCTAACAGATAATAAAATATATGCCACTATAGTTGGACTAGTTTGGTAATGATTCAGGAGTAGACAAGTAGAGCAAGGGAACATAATAGAGCGTTTGGAAGTACACACAATAAGGATGGGAATTTTGTACAGGTATAACATTACTCAATAACAGTATCATTCAACTCACTGGGAAAAAGATGGTTTACTTAGAACATGATTTGATACAACAGGCTAGCCATCTGGAAAAAAATAAGGCTGGATTCCTATCTCACTCATTAAACAAAAATACATTCTAAATAGGCCAAAAAGAAACAGACATTTTGCCAAAAAAATTAAAAGTGTGTGCATATGAATAATCTAACAAACATGAAAAATCCAGGTGGTTAAGTTTATTCGAAGTTAATTTATACTTGCAAAAAACTAGAAACAACCCAAACATTCAATAGTAGGTAACTGATTAATCATGATACCTTCATGAAATGAGATTGTGTGTGTCAATGAAGACAAAAAATACGAACGATCTACGTGCTGATGAAAGATACGGAAAATATGTTGTCAAGTAAAAGCAGAACTGTAGTATATTGTGTGTATTACTGACTTTAAAACTATATATTCATATATGTTTAAATACAGATAGAAAATTTCTAGAAGGATACTCTTGAAATAGTGTATTAGTCATTGCTTTAGGGTCAGCTGGGGATCTAAGAGTGGGGAAACTTATTCTTATGTGCTTCTTAATATTTTCCACATATTTGTATTTTTCCCTCTAAGACTAATAAAAATGAAAGGAAAGGGATGTTACAGGTGTTACTTTAGAGTCAATTAAAACATGTACTTTCTTTAAGTCATGTTCACCTAAAATGCGAGTGCCTGTTGAATATGCTTAGCACTCTGCTAACCAGTAAATAGCATAACCACTGCGCTGTATTCATCTGCATGGTTTAAGAATTTGTGGACAGGTTATAATGTAAAATTTTGGCATTTTTTAAAAATAAAAATCATCTTTTAAATGAAGGAAATGACATGTATGTAGATTGACATTTGGCCTTTCTTTTCTATTCTTTGTTAATGCTGAAAAATTCATAATACCTAAATGTGATCATCTTAGTCTCAAGTTTGTGCACTGTGATTCTGATTCCGTCTTCGTGATAGACCTTATGAACGTGTGCTTTTCTAATAGAAAATTCAACAGCTGTGAACTTCACTACGTGAAGCTAAAGAAAGTGCTATGCATAAGGAAGACAAGATTATAAAGATGCAGAAAGAACTTGAGGTGACTAATGACATAATAGCAAAACTTCAAGTCAAAGTTAATGAATCAAGTAGATGCCTTGAAAAAACAAAAGAAACAATCCAAGTACTTCAGGTAACTTAAACTTACTTTACAAATAAAAGTTGTTGGTTTTTTTCACCTATTGAATGTGACAAATAATTTGGTGCTGTGTTCTTCCCTTTCACCACAAATTCTTATTATACCTATGTGTGTCTGAAGTTCAATACTCAAGCTTGAAAAAAGGAAGTAACTTAATTAGAAATGAAATGCAGTATTGTCATATAAAATATTGCTTTTATATGCTAGAAAAATAAATTTTTTTTTCAACGGACGATTTAATGAACTAAAAATAAATACAATTTTAACAGGGTTTGTTTTTGAATGTGAATTCACATTATTCTTAGAATCGGCTGCTTCTCATCCTTTCCTTTCCTGCCCAGCCCAAATTGAGCCCTGAGGTCTAATCAGGTGCATCTGTATATCACCAAAATTAGCAATGTGCTAGCAAAATAGTTCACATTATAAAACAAAAAGCAAAAGATCTGAACAGGTACCTCACCAAAGAAGATATGTAGATAGCAAATAACCATATAAAGAAGATGCCCCACGTCATATGTCATCAGGGAATTGCAAATTAAAACAACAGTGAGAGCCACACCTACTAGAATACCAAAATTCAAAACACTGAACAACACCAAATTCCTGTGAGGTTGGGGAACGACAGGAACATCATTCATTGCTGGTGGGAATGCAAGGTAGTACAGCCATTTTGGAAGACAGTTTGGCTGTTTCTTACAAAACTAAACACATTCTTACCATATGATTGAGCAATTGTTCTCCTTTGTATTTACTCAAATGAGTTGAAAACATAGTTTACACAAAAGTTGCATGTGTATGTTTATAGCTGTTATATTCATAATTGCCAAAACGTAGAAAAAACCAAGCTGTCTTTCAATAGGTGAACGGATAAACTGCAGTATATTCATGCAATGGAATATTATTCTGCAGTGAAAAGAAATGAGCTATCAAACCATAAAAAGACAGGGGAAGCCGTTAAATGTGCATTGCTAAGTGAAACAAGCCAATCTAAAAGGGCTGTGGACTATATGGTTCCGAATATATGACATTTTGGGAAAGGCAGTGGACACTGTAAGAAGATTAGCTGTTACCAGGGATTAGTGAGGGGTGGGAGGGATGAATAGGCAGAGCACAAGAGATTTTTAGGGCAGTGAAACTAACCTGTGTGATACTGATACTATTAAATATAATGATGGACATGTCATTATACATTTGTCAAATGTATAATACAAATAAGAAGCCCTAATGTAAACTATGGATTTTAATTATGTAATTAATAATATCTCAAACTTAGTTCATTACTTGTAACGAATGTACCACACTAATGGATGATGTCGATATTAGGGAAAAAGGGCTGGGCACAGTGGCTCACACCTGTAATCCTAGCACTCTGGGAGGCCAAGGCAGGAGGATCACCTGAGGCCAGGAGTTCAAGACCAGTCTGAGCAAGAGCAAGACCCTGTCTTTACAAAAAATGGAAAAATTAGGTGGGCATGTTGGCATACCATGTTGTCCCAGCTACTCAGGAGGCTGAGGCAGAAGGATCGCTTGAGCCCAGGAGTTTGAGGTTGCAGTGAGCTATGATGATGCCACTGCACTCCAGCCCAAGGGACAGGGTGAGACCCTGCCTCAAAAAAATAGAGAAAGAAAGAAAAATGAAGAAAAAGGGATGGGGACAGGAGTATATAGGAACTCAGTATTTTCCATTCAATTTTTCTATAAACCTAAAATTGCTGTAAAAAATAGTCTATTATTTTTTTTTAATTTTGTACACACACACATACTCTGTGTGGAAAGTAGATATATTTATATCACTAGGTTGGACTATCTTTTGCTACAAAATGTACCTAGTAGTGCTTTGCTTTGTGGCTTGAATTTAGTTCTGCCTTGATGTTTACGTTGCTCCTCTGACATCTTTCTGTTTAATTTCCTGATTTACTTTGGTCCACCCATTTCATTATTTTCAAACTGTTTCATGTGGTAGGTATATCATTTTCTAATGGGAAAAAAAATCATTTTAAGAAATAAAAGTCATATCTATACATATTAGCTTCAAATGTAATTCATATCAAATAGTTATTATCATTCAGTTAAAATTCATGCCTTTCCTATTTTTCATATATTTAGAGTTGCTTGCTATTTCAAAACATTCTTATTACAGCAAAGGCAGCTAACTACTCTTTAACACTGGAGAAATTGAAACTGCTCTAATAATTATTTTATTTTTATTTTCTCTAAAAAATTAGGACAAAATTGCTTAAGGATCAAAGCCCTATAAAGAAGAAATTGAAGATCTGAAAAGGAAGCTGGTGAAAATAGACCTAGAGAAAATAAAAATGCCAAGGAATTTGAAAAGGAGTCTGTCTTTGCCTTAACTGAACGTGGCTTTAATAGCTTAAATTTCCATTGTAAATTACATAAATCTCTTTGATTAGTTAACTATTTAAAATATAATTTAAATATTATTGCTTTTTATAAAAATACATAGACTTTTTAACTTATTAAATTCTCATTACATATGCAGAGTTTTTAAAAATAAGCACAATTCTGATCAATTAACACACAGTGTCTTTGAATGCTGCTTCTTTAATCATGTAAAACAACTTTAAAATGGCTTTTTCATGCTTGAAAGTGATGTTAACCTTTATGTGTTGGGGGGGGTGTCTTTAGCAGTTTGACTGAGGTTTCTGCTGTTTCTCTTAATTCCATTTGTTCTTCCTGTTGTGTTTTTGTGTAAAGGTTATATTTCCTTTTAGTTTATGGATGCCTGGGGCCCAAGAGCATGTCGTCTTCTTATTGATTTATTTATAAGTAGCATCGTGCATAATAGCCAGGCCTAAATTTCTATGTAGTATAGCATAAGGAAGGGAACTTTAAACAGAAAATCAAGAAAACTAAATTAGAAATCCATTCCCACTTATTAATGCATCACCTTAAACCATTTAATCTCTCTGGTCCTCACATTCATAATCAGTAAAAAGAGAGGTTTATATTAGAGGATTTGTTAAGATGTCTTCTGGCTCCTAACACTTCATTCTTCCTATAAATCTTGAATAAATATTTAATGATGACCTCTAATTCTGCCCCAAATGTAGCACTCTGAATCTTCATACTGTCTAACCAGACTTCCATTGATAAGACCTATTGATTTTAATGAAAGGTATACCTATTAGGTTCTTAATTATAAAAAGCAATTTTACTTATAGAATAAAGTCAGCAGATACTTTCATAGTAGTTAAGAAAGGCCGAAAGTCTTAAAACTTATCATTGCTAATTAATGCCTAAACCAACAATTCATAAAATTTCTCTAATGGGGCACAATGATCAGAATTTGATTTTTTATTGTAGCACTTTAGAGCAGAGCTCCAGTCAGGGTTTCCCTTCCTGACAATGTAGAAATGAAACTGCTTTTTCTCTTTCATGTTTTATTAATTGTACCTTTAAGATGTTTCTAGGACCCCATGGTAACAGCTCAATTATTTGTTTTATGGTACCCCCAAATACAATTTTGTTCACTATCCTATTAATAGCTCTTGGGCCTCCAGAAATTTTAAAAGAACTGGTTTTTCAATTTTAAGAATATTGAACTGTCCCTATAACTAAACAAACTACTTCTCATTTGATGGCGTTACAGCCTTAAAGGGCATGATACCAGAGGAAGATCATGAGGGCCTATCTGCTGCAGCTGATGGATATATCAATATGCTGTATTTGAAAATTCTTGACAGCAGTTCTGTTTGTTCTCCCATAAAAAATTAGTTCCATATTTTTATTGTTCTTGTTAGAATTACTTCTACAAAAGCTACCTTAGAATATCAAAAAGAAGTTATAAGGCTACTGAGAGAAAATCTTAGAAGAATTAAACAGGCCCAAGAAACCTCAAGTATAAAGTGCAGGTATTTTCAGATCCTTCTCATTTTACTTCTCAACACCCCTATTGCAGAGTTTGAAGACTGCTATTGTATGTGTGGCAGTCAAGAGTAAACCTAAGTTAACCACTAATCTATTTTTCACATAAATTTATTGGAATCACATTTATCTTGTGACTGACATCTCCTTAGTTTATGATAATCTCAAGTGTTTATCCATTATAAATTATTGAAAAATATATGAATTCAAATTTTGCATTATCATTTTTACATATTAATGAAGATACCTTCAATACTATAAAGGAATGACTTCACAATCAAAGTAGAAGTACCCCTCCTAATAAAAATCAAACACGTCTTAATAGGTTTTAATTTTATGCAACTGATAAATTATAATCAGTGTGCAGTAAGAATAAATAATTGTTAGTGTTCTTGAAACTAAAAATACCAAGTTAATATGTACTTGCAAAACTCTGAAATTTATCTAAATATACTTTTTAGATCTAATGGCCATGTTTCTGCTTAAACATTTCTCAAACTGTCTTTTTCCATATTTCCGTCTGTTGGGTTTTATTTGAAAAGAGAATGCCGAACAGTACTTGGGATAGTTTCGTGTAGTACAGTAAGCACTGAACTAAAAGTCAGGCACAGCCCTCTCTCAATGGCTGTGTGAAATCACGGGATCAGCTTATAAGCTTATACATATATATACTTGTTGTAAAGATCAAGCCAAAAGTTGTGTGTGAAAGCACATTGAAGATTCTAAATGAAAAGCAAAATATAAGATGATACTTGCTTTTATTATTATCTACTAATTAAAAAAACAGAGATAGTGTTAAAGATGTTGCCTAGTACATATTGTAGCTTGAACTTTCCTAGTGTCTATTGCAGGACAATCACAGTTCCTATCTGGAAAACTTCAAGGGATAAAAGTAGAAGTGAGGATTCTTTGTTACAGAAGGGTCAGTATACTTACTCTTAATTTGTAGCTGACTTTCAGGTACATAGCATACCTAAATTCAAAATAAAATGAACAGTAAGCATCTACACACACACCCCCTACCACTCTTGTGAATTGTTGGTGACCCAATGGATTATTCCGCTTTATAAACACCTCACATTTTTATGCAACTGTACCTACAATTTACAAACACAGTCTCTTATGTTACTTTTACACATGTAGTATAGAATGCTTAATAATATATGCTTCCATATCATACTAAGGTTTATTAACAACTATGTATTGAATACTGAAAGTGCACTGAATGGGGGTGGACCACACACACACACACACACACACACACACACACTGGGTTATAACAAGCCCTCCAGGTGAGCACTGATACAGAAGGCAGATCAATGAAGGACAACTCTAACGGGAGGATTGCTACTGGTGCAGTCAAGATGAAAGATCTTAGTGAGCTAGATATTGTAATGGAATTGGTTGAGATAGATTCTAGAGATATTTAGAATTGATCCAATAGGCAGGGTAGGTGAGGTAAAAGGAAAAAGTCAAGGGTGACTTCCAGGGACATGATGGTTAAGGTGGTTGGGTTTTTATAGTGGTTTATTGTACTTAGTAATATTTCCTTTATTTTGAACTTTGAAAATAATTGAAATTATCACCTATTTGTATATTTGCCTCCCACAGTAGTATCAGAACATATTGATGCTCAGCCTTCAAATAAACCCTTAACCTGTGGGGGTGGCAGTGGCATTGTACAAAGCACAAAAGCTCTTATTTTGAAAAGTGGGCCGGGCGCGGTGGCTCACGCCTGTAATCCTAGCTCTCTGGGAGGCCGAGGTGGGCGGATCGTTTGAGCTCAGGAGTTCGAGACCAGCCTGAGCAAGAGCGAGACCCCACCTCTAAAAATAGAAAGAAATTATATGGACAGCTAAAAATATATACAGAAAAAATTAGCCGGGCATGGTGGTGCATGCCTGTAGTCCCAGCTACTCGGGAGGCTGAGACAGGGGATCGCTTGAGCTCAGGAGTTTGAGGTTGCTGTGAGCTAGGCTGACGCCACGGCACTCACTCTAGCCTGGGCAACAGAGTGAGACTCTGTCTCAAAAAAAAAAAACAAAAAAAAACAAACAAACAAAAAAAAAACAAACGAAAAGTGAATATGCAAGGCCACAAAAGGAAATTTCTAAATTAAATCAGCAAAATGAACAGCTAACAAAGCAAATGACTGAACTGCTAAGGCAAGATATGTTTACATGATATAGATATTATGCTTATGGTTATTATATATGTGTAGGGGCACAGGATGTATACATACTTTTGCAGGTGGTAACCATTCACACATTATGGAGAAAGTAATTTTTAGAACTCAGGTAGTAAATGTCTTTAAAAAAAAAAATAAGAATATGGTAGCACCATTGCCAATGTTTGCTATTGATCAGATGACCTATTTTTAACTAAGCCAGGAACCAGGGAGTAAACAAAGACCTCTGAGGGGGCAGCTGAAATACACCACAAGTTCATATACCCAAGCCAGGGAGGCCTTACTCAGAGAAGAACCCCTTAAGTACATTATCGTAGCCTTTTGACTTTATAAACAGAGCTAACAAATTTAACTATTTGGCTTCTACCTCCATGAAAGATCTTTGTACCAAGTACTCTGCTAATGGTACAGTAGAAGACAAATAGACGTTCGATAATTTTACAAATAACTGGTTCTTTGCAATGATTGCTATTAAAACGAGGGGAAAAAATCCCCAAAAGACATTCAAAAGGAAGCTACTGTGAAAGAGGGATCTAACATTACCTAGGTGTTGGGGAGGAGGGGCGGTCCTCAGGAAACTAGTATACAGGCAGACCTTGTTTTACTGCACCTCGCTTTATTGCACTTTGCAGATATTGCTTTTATTTATTTATTTATTTATTTATTTTGCCACTTGAAGGTTTGTGGCAACCCTGCGTGAAGCAAATGTATTTGTGTCATTTTTCCAGGAGCATGTGCTCACTTCATGTCTCTATCAGCATTTTTTAGCCATGAGTATTTCTTATTTAATGTATGTGCATTGCTTTTTTGAGATATAATGCTATTGACACTGAATAGACTATAGTGTAAACGTAAACTTACATATACACTAGGAAACCAAAAGTTTTGTGTGACTCGGTTTTTTGCTGTGGTCTGGCACTAACCTGCAATATCTCTAAGGTATGCCTATATAAGAATAGATCTGAAAAATGAGTGGAAATTAGGTTAGATGAGAGAAGAAGAGGGGTAAACCTTCAAGGCCAAGGGAATAGCGTATGCACAGGCTTTGAGTCAGGAAGAATGACCAGTGGTGGGGCTGAGAGACATCCACTGTGGCCAGGTGTAGAGAGTGAGGCAGGGTAAGGCATGAGATGAGGTGCCAGAGGTAACTGGATCCAGATTACACAGGCCCTTCCAGGTCATTCACAGGATGTTTGGGTGTTCTCCTAAATGGAATGGGAGGATGACCTGGGCTGGGGGGTTTTAAGCTGAGGGCCTCATGAGATCATATGGCATCTCTGGCTGCTAGAGCATCATAGGGGAAGCTGAATTCAGACTCTGTTTATGGTAGCCCAGGTAAAAGATAATTTTGACATGGACCAGAAAGTCCCCAATATGGTAAACATAAGGAGATGACTTTGAAAGATAGATAAGAGATTGCATCAACAGACAGGTGACTGGTAAAATAATAGGCAAAAAAAAAAAAAATAGGAGAGCCAGGCTTCTCGGATTGCTTCCCAGGTTTCTCTCTGGAGGAACTAGATAAATGCTCCTGGCATTTCCTGTAAAACCAAGACTGCAACTATCTAATTTTTTAGAAAGTACCGTGTAATAGTTCCCTTACAATAGTAAAGGTACATCAAAGATTCCTATATCCAGAAGACTAATTTATTAAATTATTATGGCAGAGTGTTAATAGATAAACCACTCTGGATGACATCACTGATTCGTTTGAAAACCCAATGTCACATTTTGAGCTTTCTTTCAAGACTCCATGATCACGGAAGTTTACTACAATTATTCAATCTATATAGATCCATTTCATTTTCTGAACAGTAGAATTAGTCCAAACAGGAATGAAAATAATATGTAAATGTGATAAAATGGTAAATTTTGTTATGTATATTTCATCGTAGTTTTTTTTTTTGTTTGTTTGTTTTTTTTGAGACAGAGTCTCACTCTGTTGCCCGGGCTAGAGTGCCGTGGCGTCAGCTTAGCTCACAGCAACCTCAGACTCCTCAGCTTAAGCGATCCTACTGCCTCAGCCTCTCGAGTAGCTGGGACTACAGGCATGCGCCACTATGCCTAGCTAATTTTTTCTATATAGATTTTTAGTTGTCCATATAGTTTCTTTCTATTTTTTTTTAGTAGAGACGGGGTCTAGCTCTTGCTCAGGCTGGTCTCGAACTCCTGACCTTGAGCGATCCACCCGCTTCGGCCTCCCAGAGTGCTAGGATTACAGGTGTGAGCCACCGCGCCCGGCCTCATCGTAGTATTTTTAAATTTTTAATGTAAATGTGAATACATTTTAAGAATTGACAAGTCTTACAGTCTCCCTTTTTTTTCCTACCCACATTTAAGGAATAATCATCGTCTTTCCAATAAGGTCAAAACTTGGAAGGAAAGAACCCTTAAAAGAGAGGCTCACAAAGAAGTATTTTGTGAGAATTCTCTGAAGTCTCCTAAAGTGACTGGAACAGCTTCTGAAAAGAGACAGGTTTCACCTTCTCAATATAAGGAATGGAATTTACAAGATCCTGAGCCAAAGGAGTCACCAAAATCTTGGTCTTTCGATAGCCGATCAGTCTCTACTGGCACCTCATCCAATTTGTTATTTTGATAACTCAAGTTTAGGCCTTTGTCCAGGTCGGTAACGTTTCTCCAAGCACAGCACTGAAGTCCAATCACTTTTGCCCCAGGTAAAGTCCTTATTCTGTCCCTTAAGCCCTCAGTTTTCTCCAAAGATAGACAAGCAACTCTCTCAAGGACATGAAGACACTACCCTGAAAACAAAATAACTTCTACTGGAAAAGTCTCTTAGTTCAATGGGCCAGTATATCTAATAGCATTATATTCATTTTACACAAGGCAGATCATAGACTTGCATTATTTACTTATTCATCAAATCAACAAATTTTTTTGAGCCCTACTATGGGTTAGATATTAGACTCTGATTGGTGCCTTGATAAGCAAAACCAGACGTAGTCCCTGCCCTCAGAGCTTACAGTCTAATGGGAGGTACAGACAGTAAGCAAATAGTCAAAAAAAAAAGTGAAATTCTGGCTGTGCAAAAGGCCGTGAGGCATATGATAGGCATTTGTTTTAGGAATATTGAGGAGAGTCTTCCTTGAGGAAGGGAACTGAGATCTGAAAGACTGAGTTAGCGTAACAAAGAGGGGAGGGGAAAGCATCCCAGGCAGATGGAACGGTGACAGTTTCAGAGTAGGAGGAAACATGCCCAGGGGAACGGTTGAAAGAAATATGGTGTGGCCAGAGCACAGCGAGTACAGGCTTATGTGGGTGAAGTCGGTGAGCCCAAAGAGTAAGAGCTGGGCATGCAGGACTTTTATAAATTATACAAAGGCATTTTTAATTTATGTTGAGAGCATATAGAGAAAGGCTTCAAAAGATTTTAAGCAATTGCAAGAGAGCACGAGTTATATAAGGTTTGAAAACATCACCTCATCTCTAAGGCGACCAGCAAATACTGGGAGCAAGTTTATGACATTGTTTAAACCAAACATGATAGTAGCATGGACTTGCGGTAGAGATGGAGAGGACAGATGATGCAAGGCACCTGAATGAACGAAGCAGTGGGGAGGGATCAGGGATCACCCCAGCTCTGCAGGGGGGCGCTCCACAAAGGTGGGGAGTCTTGCAGGAGAAAACTCTGCAACAGTGGGTTTCTGGTAGTCTTTCTCACGCATAGCATCTATTATGTGCCCAGGTGTGCACCTCTGTTTGTGACAGTGTTTCCGCCTATAGAAGTACCCTGTTATGCAACTGTGGAAATCTACAGCAGCAAGATCGTACATCAAGAAAGGCTGCTTCCAAATCATTTAAAGCCTTGAGCAAAGGTTCCAGAGTTTATGAAACATCTACTTCATGACTATGAAGAAATCCATCCATTCTCATCCACTACACATCAGAAGTAGATCAAGTTGGCAATGTGAAAGTGCTCTTAGGGAGACAGGCATAAAAGCATTTGGAAAAAATGTTTGCACTGTTCTCTTCATTGAATAGCATTTAACGGAACACTTAAGGACCTTCCATTGGCTACCACTTACATGGAACTTTTGCTGTACACTCACCATTTTAAAGGACTCTCTTGAAAAAATTGAGAAATCTTTATAATCAATTCTTTTTTTAAGAGGGTCTTGCTGTGTTGCCCAAGCTGGCCTCCAACTCCTGAGCTCAAGCGATCCTCCCACCTTAGTCTCCGAGATAGCTTGGACTATAGGCATGTGCCATTATGCCAGCTATAATCAACTTTTGATTTTATTTGATAAGGCCAGAGGCACGTGTGTAATATGAATTCATCCAAATGCAAATAAAAACATTTGAGCAATATATAGATCTCTCTGGTACTATTTTTAGGTGAAATAAATAAAAGTAGGCTGGAGGAATACGTTAATCAAAAACTGGCCAATTCAGAATTAAAGAAGCTAGTCCCAGTGTGAATTAGTAATATTAGTTTAAAAAAAAGTTAATGTCAGTTTTTACTTTTAATTATAAAAGTTATTCTAAAATACCTCTACAAATTAAGATAATTGCCAGGATCAGTTATGCTACATTTATTTACTTTTATAAATATAATAATTTTAAATTGAGTATTATTTATAAATAGATGCAGCTGCAGTGCTTTTTAAAGACTCAGAATTTTCCAGAGATGACTAAAATACATATTATTTGCTTAGCATGCCTTTTTTTCCCCAAAAATAGGACAAAAGAAAGTCAAATTCAGTCTATGTTTGATTCTCATGGAATTTCAAAATATGAATTCCAAATAAAACTGTATTATGCTTTACTTATAATATGGTTTTTCTAATAGTTCATCTTATGATAAAATGAAGAATAAACTTTTCCAACTTTGACGAAGTGAAATACACCTTTTTAATGACCAAACACAATGAGAACCACATTGCCATGTCTCATTCCTCATAGCTCTCCTGTCTTAACATACTTTCCACTTCCAGCTGTGCTTGCTTTTTGTGTGTTTTTTAATAGGATTAATTCTTTTTCTTTCTTTCTCAGAGGTACAGACTACAGGAGCAGACAATGTGGATCCTCAGCCAGGTCCCAGGCACGCGCCCCCAGGAAAAGATGCGCCTGAGTGCAGAACTCAGTAACTCCTTTCTTTCACTTTCCTGGGGGCCCAACGTTCCTCCTCTGGAAATGACTTTGCTTCTTCATGTGTCTGCCCCTGGCAATGAGGTCACACAGTCCAGCCTAATCTCAGTTCAGCTTTCACTTTGCCACTAGCATTGGAAGACGAACTGGAAATGAATGTTTTGCAGTAATTTGTAATGCTGATAGCAATACCTTCTTCTTGCATGTGATAATGCTTTTAAAAGTTGAATTATATATATTTATTTATATATTTTATAAAGAATAAAGTTACTGAAAGAAATGTAAAGTTATCCACATATGACTTAGATAATTCCAAAGTATAATACATGTATTAACAAAAAATATCTTTTCTTAACAAAATTCTATTTTTTAGTACCTTACACATTCGATAAATGTTTAGTGGTTCTGAATCACAACTCCAGGTAATATTAATGTTTTCTTGGTGGGGTACTCTCCTCTCTTGTTGACTTTCAGAATTTTGCTGTGAAAATATACACATGCTTTCTAGATTTAAATTCTTAAAGGATAGCAGAGCCTATATCCTCTTAACATTCTATTCCTAATCTTCCTTTTGCTGTAATAAGTATAAAAGTTCTTTCATTTCTGTTAACCCAGCTACCACAATTCCTATAAGCACTCTAAATTGGTTTACTACAGACTTTGTTCTCCATCACACCTCACTTCCAGCTGGAAGAACCTTATAGATCATTTGTTCTATCTCTTTATTTTAGATGTGAAGAAAGAGTACCAGAGTTTCTATCAAAGTAAAGTTTTCTAAACCTGGAGTCCCCACAGATACATAAAGGACGTAAGCATGAACTTCATGTGATCTATAAAACTTTTGAAATTTTTTGTGGACTTGTGTGTGTGGATTTATTTTTCTAGGACACTAGGGTTCGTACTTTTTTTTGTCACATTCCCAGAGCGGTCTGTGACCATATAAAAGTTAAAAGACTATGGCTTTATAGATTATTTGCTATTACTTTCATATTATATAACTTTGAAAAACCACTTCAAAAAGCAAGTTGCACAAGGTTATAGGACACTTACAGTGATTTCAAGGCATTCTTGACTCTGGTAAGAAGATTCATTCAAAGGGAGAGATTATTAATTACATGATATCCATTATTATAAAATCTGTGCGTTGGATATTTTTTTCTTCTCCTAACGTACTACCATAGGAGCTCACTAGGACTAAGGGGGAATTGTCTCTTCCTATAATTTTTCCCTCAGTCCTTGTCCATTGGGAGTCTGGCTTCTCCTTTTCACCCTTATCTAAACAAGACCCTAACAGAGAGCCACAGGTTTAATTCTTTATGATATTTGTTCACCTGGATAATAAAACTACTTTAAAGCCATCAAAAATATAATTGGTTGTCAAGTATCCAACCTAGTACAATGTTGCTTGAGTTTACATGCTTATTTGCTTCCTCAGTTTTGGGAAGTTTGGGACCATGATTTCTTCCAACGGGCTCTCTGTCCCTTTATTCTGCTTTTGAAACCCCCATAATGTGTATATTGGTCTTGAATGATGTCCCGTCAAGGTCCCTTAGGCTTTCTTCACTTTTCTTCATGCCTTTTTCTTTTTGCTTCTCTGATTCAATAATTTCAAATTACCTATCTTCAGGTTTGCCAATTCTGTTTGATTAAATCTGCTGTTGAATCTCTAGTGAATTTTTCGATTCAGTTATTATATTCTTCAGTTCCAGAATTTGTTTGTTTCTTTTTTATAGTTGATATCTCTTTGTTGATATTCTCATTTTGTTCATACATTGCTTTCCTAATTTTGCTTGTGTCTGTTCTCTTATAGATCACTGAGCTTCTTTAAGGCAATGACATTAATAGAGATTTGTGTCTTTGGGATTGGTTCCTGGAGATTGATGTTGGGCCTTTGGTTGGACAGTGATTATTTGTTTCTTCATGTGCCTTGTGATTCTCCCCCCCCCCCCCCCCCGAGTTTTATGCATTTGAAAAAGCAGCCATCTCTCCCATTCTTTATGAACTGGTTTCGTACAGCGGAAGATATTAGCCTAATTAGAGATTCTGAGGACCTCTGAAACACTTGGGGCAGGCAGTGTAACTTCTCTGGGCTTGTACATGTCATTTCCCAATTAGAGAAGTCTGCCTGCTTCTTGTTCTCTCTGGTATCTGTCTATAACACTGCGGATGGATCCTTTGTTACTGTAACAAGCTGCCCCAATCTCCTTTGTTCTGGCTTCCAGACGTCCAAAGTATGCCACTCCCCATCAACTCCCCAAATCAGTCCCTCAGGCAGCTTTCTGAAAAGCCAAAATGTCAGAAGAAAATTGCTTTTCCTCCTGCCCTTCCCAGGATGAAATTGGGCACCTTCTTTCAATGGCAGTCAGCCTCTATGTGTAGCATTGCAGGCCTTCTGGAAGGAAGCCCTGCCCCCTTGCCTTCAGCAGCACCCAGACATCCAACTATGCTGGTTCTCTCAGCACTCCAAGTCAGGCATGGAATGTCAGGCACATGTTCCACTCTTCTCTCCTCCCCACCCCCCACATTCACCTCCCCTCAACCCAGAGAAAAACTATTAGGTGAGTGCTGAGCTGTGCTCACTTGCGGAAGGGGTGATCACGTGTAAAGTGAAACACCTCTTCTTGCTCATTTCAGTGCAGCTGTTCTAGGCTTTGCACTCACCTGGTATATCTACATTTCTTAACTGTGTAGTACAGTTAGAATTAAGTTAGACAACGGTTAGGGGTGGGGCATTAGAAGTCAATAGTCAGGGATTAGAAGGCAGGAGGCAGGAGTCAACAGTCAGCGTTAGGGTTTGGGTTTGAGTTCAGGTTAGGGGATTGGGTCCTGTTAATAATTTAGTATCTTATTAAAGTACCTGTTTTGTTAGTCTTATGATCTCTGTTTTGTTTTCTTTTTTAATATTAATGCTGGTCAATTGTATCTAAACTCCTGGAACTCAATTTTAAGGTTTCCCTGAGACTTGCATGGCTAAGAGAGTCGATTTAGTTGGCATGGGGCTTGGGATTTTATTTTAGTTTATGTCACCATGCTGTAACAAGTATAACTGAATAATGTTTTCTTTATGTATGCATGAGAAATACCCAGGAAAACTGAGTAGATCTCCAAGAGGTGGCTCTGAGTTCAGGCTTACATACTATCTTAAACTGAAACAAAGAAAGAATGGGTGTTGTGGGGGGCAGTAGTGGGGAAGTAACCAGGAAAAGCAAGGTAAACAAGAGCAAGGTTTGTTGTTCAGACTTAACTGGTGCCTTCTGCACTGATAGGAATCTCTCATGTTTTAGTCATCCTTCTCTTGGTATGAGAGGGAGATTGCGTTTACAGATGGAGGTAGGTCTCCTTTATAGATGTAAATTTCCCTTACGAAAAGGTAACTTGTACTCTGCTCCAGAGCTTCTGTGTCTGTAGTGTCTCAAAATAATCAGCTCGAAATAATCCTTCTGCTCGGCTGGGCATGATGGCTCATTCCTATAATCCCAACGTTTTGGGAGGCCAAGGTGGGAAGCTCACTTGAGGCCAGGAGTTCAAGACTTTCCTGGGCAATATAGCAAGAACCTGTCTGTACAAAAAATAAAATTAGTTGGGTGTGGTGGCACACACCTCTCATCCCAGCTATTTGGGAGGTTGAGGATGACTCCAGTATGAAAGTTCAAGAAGGCAGTGAGCTATGATCATGTCATTGCACTACTCCAGCCTGGGTGACAGTACGAGACCCTGTCTCAAAAAAAAAAAAAAAATATTTTGGGGTGGTATATTGTGGTCTTCCTACGGTCATATTTTGGGATGGCATATTCTGGCCTCCTACATTGTCTTCTAAAGTGACTGTACCATTATGCAGTCTACCAGTCAACGAATGAGAGTGCCTGTGTTTTCCTTCAGCAATGGTTTGTCATGTTTTTAGAATTTAGCAATTTTTAAAGGTGTGCCGTGCTCATTGTGGTTGTAATGTGCTATTCCCTAATGATATATGATGTTGGTCATCTTTTTGTATGATCATTTGCCATCTGTGTTTCTTCCTTGTGAAAGTGTCTGCTCAGATCTTTACCCATTTTTAGTTGTTTTTTTTGTCTCATTGATTTTTAAAAATTCTTAGTATATTTTTAATATAAATTCTTCTCCAGATATATATTCTTGAAATATTTCCTATCAGCCCAAAGCTTCTGTTTTTGTTCTCTGAACGTGGTCTTTCACAGAGTATGTATTTTTAATGTTATAGCATCCATGGAATTAACTAACTTTTTTACTGTGGATCAGCTTTTGGTGTGTGTGTGAAAATTCATCACCAAATGAAAGATGCCCTAGATTTTTTCTAGAATTTGTAGTTTTGCATTGTAAGTCAGAGGACCACGTTGAGTGAATTTTTTGTGCAAGTTGTAAAATTTATGTCTACGCTTATTTCATTACATATGTTATCCACTTAATTCTTTCCTCCCTCCCCCTTTTTCTAAAAGACACAGGGTGGCGAGTCCCATTTCACATTTAATTTCCAGATCCTGGCACTGAATACTCTGAACTCAGAATTTAACTGGTTCTGCAGCAAGGCCAGGAGGGGGTTGCTCGCCGCCACGCTGTGGGCACCGAGGGCTGCAGTGCTCATGACGGCCAGCAGGGGGCGGAAGGCCTGTCCTGCACGTCAGTGCTGAGGGCTGCAGTGCCCGCGACAGCCAGCAGGGGGAGGACCGCCCATCATGCCCTCTGGTGTCATGCCCTGTATGAGAAAACGCTGCACCACTGTGCCCTGAGTGAGAGGAGGCGCAGCTGACGTGCGCCCCACCGCCATTAGAAGAAGGGGGCCGGCGCTCCCACACACACCCCACCCTCCGTAGACGAGGTGGGCCGTGGCACCCTGCGCGAGATGCCCGGCCCTGCTCCGTGCGTGGGTGGAGGCGGGACCCCATGCCATGCGTGAGAGGAGGCTCCACCCCTGCCCTGCGTGACAGGCGGGGCCCCATGCCCAGGGTCGGATGAAGCAGGGCCCCGCTATGCTCCCGTAGAGCAGGCAGGGCCCATGCCCTGTGTGACGAGGCGGGGTGCCATGCGCTGAGTGAGAGGAGGCGGCCGTGCCCTGTGTGACGAGGCGGGGTGCCATGCGCTGAGTGAGAGGAGGCGGCCGTGCCCTGTGTGACGAGGCGGGGTGCCATGCGCTGAGTGAGAGGAGGCGGCCCTGTGCCCTGTGTGACGAGGCGGGGTGCCATGCGCTGAGTGAGAGGAGGCGGCCGTGTCCTGTGTGACGAGGCGGGGTGCCATGCACTGAGTGAGAGGAGGCGGCTGTGCCCTGTGTGACGAGGCGGGGTGCCATGCACTGAGTGAGAGGAGGCGGCTGTGCCCTGTGTGACGAGGCGGGGTGCCATGCGCTGAGTGAGAGGAGGCGGCCGTGCCCTGTGTGACGAGGCAGGGTGCCATGCGCTGAGGGAGAGGAGGCCGAGCCGTCCGGCCCTGCGTGAGAGGATATGGCGCCATCGCTTTAGCAGAGCTGCGCAGGCCTCACCTCACTCGGGTCTGCTGAAGCCCGGCCAGCGGGTCAGACATTCCTCTTCCCAGTCCTCGGGCCCCAAGGGTGAAGGAGGCCTCGGTGTCCGCAGACCTCAAGGCCCCGAGGGTGAGTGCGACCTTCCTGTCCCAGCCCCTCGGCACCACCTTCCCATCCGCAGCCGCCTGCTGGGGGGCGGCCGGTCCTCAGAGGCCCGGGAGGGGCTCCTTGTGGAAATTTGGAAACGGGGAACCCACAGTTTCCACCACACTGAGGTCCCCCATGCCCAGGATATGGTGGCCACGGGGGTGACGTCCACACAGTGGCCTCTCCACCTTCGTGGGGTTATCAGACTGTCACATGCTGCTTGGTGGCACCGCTGTGCTAAGCTGGAGGTGGGTCTCGCCCAGCCTCTGTGAGGAAGTTTGGTGTCGTCGCTGCTTCACTGACAGGGTGTTGATGTGGTTGTTCATAGACGTAGTTTCCTGCCAACCGATGATTTCATCCTTGCAGTGCACGTGCCGTTGCAGCCCAAAGTACTCTAGTCCTGCCTTCAGTCTCCAGCGCCATTGCTGTGTGAGATTCACGGCTTCACAGTAAGTCCTCCCGTGTGTCTCACAGCAGCAACACTCTCCCAGGCGACCGCCATTAACCCCCACATCAGGAAATACTCCTTTCTCCCTGACAGTCCAAACCACTAGGCCCACTTCTCTGCCTTCCCCAACTGGGAGGAAAATGTGTCTTTCCCTTGGGTTCTAGTTTTCGTTTTCTGGAACTCTTGAGACTATCCCTCAGCTTCCCAGCATTGACAGATCTAAAGAGCAGAGATGACGCCAAGGCTGGTCTGGGCAGTGTTTCCGCCTGCGCAGAGGCAGACCCTGCGCTCCCAGCAGGAACACCGTCTGTTTATGCGGTGCTCTCGCAGCGCAGCCTGCCAGGAGTACAGATCCCCGCCCTCACTGAGGATCTCAACCTGACAATGGCAAACACCGCTTTACAGACTCAAATCTCATCACGTCACTCTCCTGATTTACACCTTTGCCAATGGTTTCCCATTGGCCTTGGGAAAAGACCACAGGACTGACCGTGGCCTCCAACACTCAACATCTAACAACTGCCAACTATGCATTCATTTTAACTGCATAAACATTCACCAAGATAGTCATAAGCTAGGCCATTAAAATTCCCCCAGACATTTAAAAGAAGTAAAATTATACAGATTATATTCTCCAACTGTACAGAATTAAACTAGCCAGAAATTACAAGATTTCCAGCAAGTCTTCAAATATTTAAAGAGTAAGGAACATGCATCTAAATAACAGCTTTTAAAGAAAAAAATCACAAAAGCAATTAGAAAATATTTCAAACTGAATGAAATGTCAAACTTTGTGTGATAGATGTGGCTTATTGCTCCACTTAGTTACGGTGACAATTTTTAATGGTTATCTAAGAAAAAGAAGATATAAAATAGTGTCCATGCTTCTAGATTAAGAAGCTAGAAAAAGAAAAATGAATTGATATAAGTAGAAGAAACTAAATAAAAAATTAAAAATGGAAATCAGTAATAGAAAAAGGAAACAAAGCATTAAGTTGGTTCTTTAAACAGATTAATAAAATTGATAAACACCTAAAAAATGGATAAAAAGAGCAAAAACACAAATGACCAAACTGAGAAATAACACAGAAAACGGTATAGATATAAAAAGGAATATTATGAAAATTTTTGTGATAAAAAAATGACTAGATGAAAATGACAAAAGTCTTGAATAAACCAACCAATCTTTCAGAAAACACTTCTCAAATCTTGTATTGTGACCTGTAAAATACTGATGCAAAACCTGACAATGACATTTAAGGAACAATTATTAGAAGTTTCTGTCCCTTGTTAACATAGAAGAAAAAAAATCTTTAACAAAATAATAACTAGAATCCATCACTCCTTAAAAGTGATACATAACAAATCACAAGTATGGTTTATCCAGAAATGCAGGTTTAACTTTAGAAAATCAATGTAATTAACCAGAAAAACATAGTAATAATGAAAAATAATAGGTTCTCCTGAAGAGATGCATAAAGCATTTGAAATAATTCCACCCTTTTGTGATTTAAAGAAAAAAATGACTCCCAACAGACTAGGATGAGAGGAGAAAAATTCCTCAATATGAAAAAGGATATCACTATAAATAAATAGATAAATAAATAAACATATGTTGCCCACACTGGTCTTGAACTCCTCGCCAATAAACATAGCCAAAAGCATGTTCAAGGGTGAAATATTAAATGCTTTTCTCCTTAGATCAAGAAAGAAAATTTAAAATATCCATTCCCACCACTTTGATTCAGTATTGTATTGTTGGTCTTATCCAGAACAATGAGGAAAAAAATTTTTTCAGTAAATAGTGCTATAACAACTGGATATGAATATAAAAAATATTAACCATGTCTCATAACTCCCACCATACACAGAAATTAATTTGAGATAGATCATAAAACTAAAATATAAAAGCAAAACTATAACATTTCCACAGCACATAACAGAACTCATTTGTAACTTGTAGTAGACACAATTTTCTCAGACAGGACACTAACAAAAAAAAGTGATAAATTACATCAAAATAGAAATTATCTCATCTTCAAAATATATCACTAAACAAATTAGTAGGTAAGCATGAACTAAAATAAAATATTTATATAAAGGCATGTGTTCAGACTATAGAAAGAACTGACAATTTAATAATAAAAGACAAAGGGTCCAATAAAAATAGAATTGAATGTACACTTCATAAAGAAGATATTCACATGATCAGTAAGCAGATGAAAAGGTGCTCAACATCACTAGTCATCAGAAATGCAATGTAATGCCACCATGAGATACCACTATGTACTCTTTAGAATGATTAAAAATGAAAAGAAAAATACCGAGAATGTCAAATGTTGATGCAACTAGAAATCTAATTCATTCCTGGTGGCAGTATTAAAACAGTACACAATTATTATTTGTCAATTAAAAATAAATTTTAAAAATAAGCAACTAAAATAGTACAACCATTTTGGAAAATTGTCAGTTTCCCATCCAGTTAAACACATGCCTATTCTATGATCCAGCAAGTTTACTCCTTGTATTTTGAGAAATAAAATTGAGAAATAAAAACAAAAAACCAAACACCAAAAATTCGCCAAAAAAACACCATACGGACATATGTAGAGAGTCTTCTATTCATAAGAGCTACAAAACTGTAAACCTAAGAAATGCCCATTATGTGTAGAATACACAAATAAACTCTGTTACAATCACACAATAGAATTCTTGACAATGAAAGGGAAAGAACTATCAGTATATGCCACAACATGGATGAATCTCAGGAACTTTATACGTGGAACAAAACAAGCCAGACACAAATATGACATACTATGTGATTTCACTAATACAAAGTCCAAGAACAAAACTGATCTATCATTTTAAAAAAATCTATCCTTTACAAAATCTTCATGTCAGTCATTGCCTCTGCATGAGAAGACTGACATAAAGGGACAACGGGGAATTCTCTGGAAAAGTAGAAATATTTTATATCTTAATCAAGGTACTGAATATATGAGAGAATATGTTTATCAAAATTCATTGAGTTACAAGTGCATTTTAATATAGGTAAGCAATACAAAATTGGATACATATAAAATGAAGGCAAAATAGTTTTCTGACAAAGTAAAGGTGATATAATTTATGTTGGGCAGAACCACCATATAGGAAATATTAAGGAAGTTTCTTTAGGCTAAAGGAAATAGAATCAAGATGGAAGAACAGAAATGTAGGAAAGAATAAAGAGCTCTAGAAAATATGTGAGTAAATATAAAACAATATTGACTTCAAGTAATAATAAAGAAAACATGTTTATGAGATTCATAATATGTAAGTGAACTATATCAAAACAGTAACAATGTGTGTGCATTGTGGAAAGTGGTAAAAAAAACTAATCTATATTAGATTTCAATAAGTCAAGAATACATGACTGTATGTATATGCAGTAGGGTAATCATTAAGAGATATATAAAATATGTATATATATTTTCATTATATTTTTTTATATTCTTTTATAATTTATATAAACATGCTATATTTTACATAGTGTATGTACTATGCAATTTATATATACATATATATATATATATATATATACCATTTATAAGTAGATAGCTGAGTTCTTTTTTGTCTAAGAAAGTCTTGGTTTCTCCTTTATTTTTGAAGGACAATTTTGTCAGATACACAATTCTAGGTTTGTATGTTTTTCTTTTATTTTTTATTTTTTATTTTTTTTTTTTTTTATTTTTTATTTATTTATTTTTTTTATTTTACAGAATCAAAGAGTCTAACAGTATATCTTGTTAGATACAGTATGTCCTCATAATGTATACATTATTTCTTGTACAATGATATGAAATAATATGGGAAATATTCATGATAAATTATTAAGTGAACAGTGCAAGTTAAAAACAATAGTTTCATATTTTTTTCCCCCACCCCCCCTTTCCCGAGTCAGCACCTTCAAGTGTTACCACTCCCCAAACGGTGCGCAATGCACTCATTGTGTAGGCATACCCCCATCCCCTTCCCCACCCCCCACCTCAGTCTGATGTCCAATTGGTGTCGTTCCCAGGTTTGTATTTAGGTGATGATCAAGGAAACCAATTTTCTGGTGAGTACATGTGATGCTTGTTTTTCCATTCTTGGGATACTTCACTTAATATAATGGGTTCCAACTCTCTCCAGGAGAACCATAGAGATGTTGTATCTTCATCATTCCTTATAGCTGAGTAGTATTCCATGGTATACATATACCACAGTTTACTAATCCAATCATGTATTGATGGGCATTTGGGTTGTTTCCACATCTTTGCTATTGTGAATTGTGCTGCTATAAACATTTGGGTACACGTGCCTTTGTTACAGAATGACCTTTTTTCCTTTGGGTATATGCCCAGTAATGGGATTGCTGGGTCAAATGGCAGGTCTACTTGAATCTGTTTAAGATACCTCCATAATGCTTTCCACAGAGGTTGCACTAGTTTGCAGTCCCACCAGCAGTGTATTAGTGTTCCTGTCTCTCCACACCCACGCCAACATGTGTTGTTTTGGGTTTTTTTGATAAAGGCCATTCTCACTGGGGTTAAGTGATATCTCATTGTGGTTTTGATTTGCATTTCCCTGATGATTAGAGATGTTGAACACTTTTTCATATGTTTGTTAGCCATTTTTATATCTTCTTTTGAAAAATTTCTATTCATGTCCTTTGCCCACTTTTTGATAGGGTTGCTTGATTTTTTCTTGCTGATTTTCCTGAGTTCTAAATAGATTCTTGTTATCAGTCCTTTATCTGATGTGTAGTATGCAAAGATTTTTTCCCATTCTGTAGGTGGTCTGTTTATTCTCTGGACTGTTTCTTTGGCTGTGCAGAAGCTTTTTAATTTAATCATGTCCCATTTATTTATCTTTGTTGCTGCTGTGATTGCCTTGGGGGTCTTCTTCAAAAATTCTTTGCCTAGGCCAATGTCTGTAAGAGTCTTTCCTACATTTTCTTCTAGAATTCTGATTGTATCACGCCTAAGGTTTAAGTCTGTTATCCACCGTGATTTGATTTTTGTGAGAGGTGAAAGCTGTGGGTCCTGTTTCAGTCTTCTACAAGTGGCTAACCAATTCTCCCAGCACCATCTGTTGAATACGGATTCTTGTCCCCAGAGTATATTCTTTCCCGCTTTGTCGAAAATTAGGTGACTATATGAGGATGGTTCTATATTTGGATTTTCTGTTGTGTTCCACTGGTCTGTGTCCCTGCACTTGTGCCAATACCAGGCTGTTTTAAGAACCACGGCCTTGTAGTATAGTTTGAGGTCTGGCAGATTAATACCTCCCATTTTGTTTTTGTTGCTTAAAATTGCTTTTGCTATACGGGGTCTTCTTTGGTTCCATACAAAGTGTATAATTATTTTCTCTATGTCTGTAAAGAATGATGTTGGTAATTTAATAGGGATTGCATTGAATCTGTAGATCACTTTGGGTAGTATAGACATTTTAACAATGTTGATTCTTCCGATCCACGAGCATGGTATATTTTTCCATCTATTTGCAAGTTCTGCTATTTCTTTTCTCAGTGTTTCATAGTTTTCCTTATAGAGGTCCTTTACCTCTTTAGTTAGATATATACCTAGATATTTTATTTTCTTTGTTGCTATTTTGAAGGGTATTGAGTCTTTAATTTGGTTTTCCGATTGACTGTTATTGGCATATATAAATGCCTCTGATTTGTGTATATTAATTTTGTAGCCTGAGACTTTGCTGTATTCGTTAATCAATTCCAGGAGTCTCTTGGTTGAATCCTGGGGGTTTTCCAGATATAACATCATATCATCAGCAAAAAGTGAGAGTTTGATCTCTTCCTTCCCTATTTGGACTCCCTTGATTCTGCTCTCTTGCCTGATAGCTCTCGCAAGGACTTCCAATACTATGTTGAAAAGTAATGGAGACAATGGGCAGCCCTGTCTGGTTCCAGTTCTAAGTGGGAGTGCTTTCAGTTTTTCCCCATTCAGTATGATGTTGGCTGTGGGTTTGTCATATATGGCTTGTATCATTTTTAGGTAGGTTCCATCAATGCCTATTTTGTTAAGCGTTTTTATCATAAAAGGGTGTTGAATTTTGTCAAATGCTTTTTCTGCATCTAATGAGAGTATCATATGGTTTTTGTTTTTGCTTCTATTTATGTGGTGAATTACATTTATAGATTTACGTATGTTGAACCACCCCTGCATCTCGGGGATGAAGCCCACTTGGTCGTGGTGGATTATTTTTTTGATAAGTACTTGGATTCGATTTGCTAGTATTTTATTGAAAATTTTTGCATCTATATTCATGAGGGAAATTGGTCTGTAGTTCTCTATTTTTGTTGTGTCCTTTCCAGGTTTTGGTATTAATGTTATATTGGCTTGGTAGAACGTGTTAGGGAGAACTCCATCCTTCTCAATATTGGAGAATAGTTTATGTAGGATGGGCACCAGTTCTTCTTTGTATGTATGGTAAAATTCAGGTGTGAACCCATCTGGACCAGGGCTTTTCTTTTTGGGAAGGTTTTTTATTGCTGTTTCGATTTCAGTTCTTGATATTGGTCTGTTCAGGTACTCTATTTCTTCCTGGTTGAGCCTGGGAAGACTATGTGTTTCTAAAAATCTGTCCATTTCCTCCACATTCTCCAGTTTGTGTGCATAAAGATTTTTGTAGAATTCATAGGTGATATCTTGTATCTCTGTAGCATCGGTTGTGATTTCTCCTTTCATGTTCCTAATGGAGGTTATTAGAGATTTTACTTTTGTGCTCTTGGTTAGTCTAGCCAGAGGTGTGTCTATTTTGTTTATCTTTTCAAAGAACCAACTTTTTGTTTTATTAATTTCCCTTATAGTTTCTTTGTTGTCCTTTTCATTTAGTTCTGATTTGATCTTAGTAATTTCTCGCCTTCTGCTGGGTTTGGGATCGTTCTGTTCTTCTTTCTCCAGCTCTTTGAGTCTATTCGTTAGGTTGTCTATTTGCATGTTTTCTGTCTTTTTGATATAGGCATTTATGGATATGAATTTTCCTCTCAGGACTGCTTTAGCTGCATCCCATAGATTTTGATAAGTTGTATCTCCATTGTCATTTAATTCAAAGAAATTTTTGATTTCCATCTTGATTTCTTCTTTTATAGAATAATTATTCAGGAGAAGGTTATTTAGCTTCCATGACTTTGAGTAAGGGTGAGGGTTTCTGTTTGTGATCATTGTTACTTTTATTCCGCTGTGATCTGAGAAGATGCATGGTATAATTTCTATTTTTTTGAATTTTTGAAGACATGATTTATGTCCTAGGACATGGTCAATCTTAGAGAATGTCCCGTGAGCTGATGAGAAGAATGTATATTCTGTGGACTTTGGGTAGAATGTCCTATAGATGTCAGCCATGCCCATTTGTTCTAGCATTCTATTGAGGTCCATTATGTCTTTGTTTATTTTCTGTTTAGAGGATCTGTCCTGTACTGTCAGTGGGGTGTTAAAGTCTCCAGCTATTACAGTATTGTTATCTATCATTTGGTTGAGATCTAGTAGGGTTTGCTTTATGAATCTAGGTGCACCTAGGTTGGGTGCATATATATTGAGTATAGTCATGGCTTCTTGATGAATTGTGCCTTTAATCAGTATGTAGTAGCCATCTTTGTCTTTTATTATTTTTGTTGGTTTGAAGGCTAAGTTATTGGAAATTAAGATTGCCACACCAGCTTTCTTTTGGTTACCATTTGCTTGAAATATCGATTTCCATCCTTTTATTTTCAGTCTAAATGCATCTTTGCAGGTTAGGTGAGTTTCTTGAAGACAGCAGATACTTGGATTGTATTTTTTTATCCATTGGGCCAGTCTATGTCTCTTGAGCGGGGAGTTCAAGCCATTCACATTTATTGAGAAAACTGATAAGTGAGATAGTTTTTTGTTCAGCTTGTTGGGTAGAACTTCATTGTGATGTTTTCTCTCGTGGGCCAGTGTGGTATCTGGAATTTGATCTTTAGCTCTTGAGTAGTTTTACATTCGTGGATCTTTCTTGTGCTGATCCGTGTATAATTCTCTTTTGAGTACTTCTTGGAGGGCTGGTCTTGTCTTGGTGAATTCCCTCAACCTTTGTTTATCTGAGAATGTCTTGATTTCTCCTTCGTATAGAAAACTTAGCTTAGCTGGGTACAAGATTCTAGGCTGGGCATTATTCTGTTTCAGAAGCGTGAAAATGGGGCCCCAACCTCTTCTTGCTTGTAAGGTTTCAGCTGAGAAATCTGGCGTAATTCTGATGGGTTTTCCTTTGTAAGTTACTTGTTTCTTTCTCCTTACAGCTCGGAGAAGTGACTCTTTAGTGGATATTTTGGTCAGCCTGATGACTACATGGCGTGGTGTTTTCCTATTTGCTATGAATCTCCCAGGGGTCCTTTGAGCTTCTTGAATCTGTATGTCTAGAGTATTGGCAAGGCCTGGAAAATTTTCCTCGATTATGTCTTCAAATAGCTTGTCCAACCCTTGCTTGTTATCTTCTTCACCCTCAGGAATGCCAATAACTCTCAAGTTAGGTTTCTTCACATAATCCCACATTTCTTGAAGACTCAGATCATTTCTCTTACTTTTTCGATCTATCTCTGTGACTGACTTATTTAGTTGGAAGGAGTTATCTTCAATTTCTGAGATTCTTTCCTCTGTTTGATCTACCCTGCTCTTGAGACTTTCCACAGTGTTTTGTAGCTCTCTGAGTGAATTCTTCACTTCTAGGAGTTCAGTTTGGTTTTTCTTCAATATTTCAATTTCTTTAGTGAATTTTTCCTCCAAATCCTGTATTTTTTTTGTATTTTCCTTGTGTTGTTTATCCATTGATTCTTGTATATTATTCAGCTTGTTTATAATCCATAATTGGAATTCTTCCTGTGACATGTTGGTGTTTTGAGTCTGGTTTGTGTCAAATGGTTGGGAGCTGGTATTTCTCTTTGGGGATGAGCTTTCCATTTGATTCTTTTTGCTCTCCGTGTTTTTTCGCTGGGCCCTTCCCATCTAGATTTGTCGTTGGATCTTTACTTATAGGTTTAGTCTGGTTAACAGGACTCTTTGTGCTCTATTCTTAGGCTGTGAAACAGTCTAGGTATGTTGCTTCTTTTGGCAAGAGGGGGAGTTGCTGTAGCTCCCACGGGCAAAAGTCTGTCTTGGCCCAATGTCCCCAGGGATCAGGTTCCACACTCTCGCTTCTGGAGAAGTATTCAGTGTTTACACTTGGGCAGGGATCCTATATAAGGTCCGTGGACCAGGGGAGAGGGCCGTCCAGGGAGCCTCTTGGTATCCTATTGCTCCGCAGTGACTTGGCTGTGGGCTCTATAGTGGCAATTGCGTGCCCGCAGATCTCCGGCCCTGGGGGTGACTACTCAGGATCCGGTATGTACCAGAGCCAGGGACCTGGCCCGTTCCGAAGCTCACCGTGGGTCCCCAGTTTGAAGGCGAGAAGAGAGGAGAAAGAGAAGAGAAAAGAAAAAAAAAAAAAAAAGAAAAAAAAAAGGAAAGAAAGCAAAGAAAGAGGAGAAAACGAAAGAGAAAAGAAAAAAAGAAGAAAAAGAAAGAAAGAAAAAGAAAAAAAAAAGAAAAACGCAAAAAGCCAAACCAAAAAACACCAAAAACGCCAACAAAAATGAACAAAAACAAACTACATAGCACTTCACCACACCGCAAGGCAGAAAGATACACAAATCTGAAGTATATAATTCAGCGACTCAATGTTTTTTTTTTGTTTGTTTGTTTTACGCCTTAGCACAGCTCCGCCCCTTCACTTCCGCTCGGCTGGGTCCGGAGCGGCCATTAGATGTTTTTGTTTTTACGCCTTAGCACAGCTCCGCCCCTTCACGCCCGCCCGGCTGGGTCCCGGGCGGTTTCGCAGTGGATTTCAAGATGACGTCTGCGAGCCCGCACAGCTCCGAGGGTGGTGGGGATCCAACCTCCGCGCTCAAAAAGGCGCGGCAGCCAGAGGCCCAGAGGGCAAAGGTGCCCGCCGAGGCTGTCCGCCGCCGGAAAAAAAAAGAAAAAGAAAAGAAAAGGAAAGAAAAAAAAAGAAAAAACCCCAAAAAAACAAAAACAAACACAAACACAAACACAAACAAACAAAACCCAGAAGAAATTTACCAAGAATAAAATATACAGTTCGGCGAGCCTATTCTTCTTGTTCGTGTTGTTTTTTTTTTTTTTTTTTTTTTGCCTTAGCGCAGCTCTGCCCCTTCACCCCGAGCGCGGCCCCGGCATATCCCGCACTCCTGGCGTTGGTTCAGAGACCAGCGGAGGGCGCCGGGCAGAGAGAGCCGCTCGGCACTTTATGGCTCCTGAGCGGTTTCGCCCTCGCTTTCAAGATGGCGCCTGCAGAGCTCCGGGGCTGGAGGAGACTGGCTCCTCGGCAGGCAGAGACCACCACTGCCCGGGGGCTGGCGAGCAAGGACGCGCACCAGGGGGTCACCGGCTGGAGAACCGCCGAAAAAGGCAGCACGGGCAGAAAGAGCCGCTGGGCACTTTTTGGCTCCCTAGCGGTTTTGCCTTCGCTTTCAAGATGGCGCCTGCCGAGCTCCGGGGCTGGAGGGGACCGGCTCCCCGGCAGGCAGAGACCGCCACTGCCCAGGGGCTGGCCAGCAAGGACACTCACCGGGGGTGACCGGCTGGAGAACCGCCGAAAAAGGCAGCACCAGCAGAAAGAGCCGCTGGGCACTTTTTGGCTCCCGAGCCGTTTCGCTCTCGCTTTCAAGATGGCGCCTGCCAAGCTCCGGGGCTGGAGGGGACCGGCTCCCCGGCAGGCAGAGACCGCCACTGCCCAGGGGCTGGCCAGCAAGGACACGCACCGGGGGTGACCGGCTGGAGAACTGCCGAAAAAGGCAGCACGGGGTACAACGCTATTTGCTGTCCGGGATTCTTTTGTGTTTTTCTGCCCTGGGGCAGATCCGTCCCTCCTCGCCAAGCGCTGTCTCAGCTGAGATCCCCCAGGTTCTAAGGTAATTTCTCAAAAAAGCCTCCTGTCTGCAATGCGCCACGTATCCCTCAGTGATTCTGCGCTGGCCTGGGTCAGGGCTCTATTCAATTGGGAGCGGTGGTCAATGAGGAGGACAAGCCGCTTTACCGAGAGGCTGCACCCGCCCCGGCTGGGGGCGGGTGTATGCGACCCGCGCTCCGCTGGCTAGTGTCTGTCCCGCGTTCCCAATTTTCGTTCACCTCAGACCTCACTCGCTCTGTTTGTCCCACGCTGATTCTCCGTGGATTCACACCGCTGTTCCTGTGTGGGAGCGGTCCTCTAGCGTTGTGGCAGGTCCGGATCGATGCCTTCCTTCCCGGGAGCGCAGATTCAGGCCGTCACCACCACTCCGCCATCTTTAATTCTCCTGTTTTTCTTTTAACACTATATATTTAACTCCATTTTCTTCTTGTGTGCACGGTGTCTGTAAAGAAGTGAATGCAATTCTCATTCTTTTTCCTCTATAGGTAACACATTGTTTGGGTTTTTTCCTCCCTGGCTTCTTTCAAGATTTTTTTCTTCAACTTCGGTTTTCTGAACTTTGAATATGACGTGCCTAGCATAGAGTATTTGGTATTATCCTCCTTGGTGTTCTTTGAGTTTTCTGGATCTACAGTTTGGTGTCTATCATTAATTTTGGTAAATTTGCAGTCATCATTACTTCAGATATTTCTTCTGCTCCATTCTCTTTTTCTTCTCATTCTGACACTCCAATTACATATGTGTTACATCTTTTGAAACCATCCCACAGTTCTTGGATCTTATGGGGTTTTTAAATTCTTTTTTGCCTATTTGCATTTTAGTTTAGGAAGTTCCTATTGATAAGTCTTCAAGTTCATTGATTTTTTTCTAGTTGCAGAACTACTTAATTTTTTATTTCTGTATAGTGTTTTAGTTTTGGGGGGTTTGTTTGTTTGTTTGTTTGTTTTAAGAGACAGGGTCTTGCTCTGTCACTGGGCATGATCACAATGGTGTGATCATAGCTCACTGTACCCTCAAACTCTTGGGCTCAAGAGATCCTCCTGCCTCAGCCTCCCAGGTAGGTAGGACTACAGGTACATGCCACTATGCCCAGCTAATTTTTTCTTATTTTTTATAAAAACGGGATCTCACTATGTTGCCCACGCTGGTCTTGAACTCCTGGCCTCAAGCAATTCTCCCATCTCAGCCTCCCAAAGTGCTGGGATTACAAGCATGAGCCACCATGCCCAGCTGTTACAGTGTTTTTGATTTCTAGCATTTCCTTTTGATTCTTGCTTAGAGTTCTCATCTTTCCTTATATTGCCCATCTGTTTTTCTCATGTCATCTTTTTTCAATTAGAGCCTTTGACATATTAATCATAGTTATTTTACATTTTTTAAAATTTCAGAATATTATGGGGGTAAAAACATTTTGGTTACATATAATGCCTTTGCCTCAAACAAGCCCGGGCTACAAGCGTGACCTTCCCCCATACAGTGCGCTCCACATCCATTAGTTGTGAGTTTACCCACCCCCATCACTCCCTTCCCACCTGATGGGCACCAAATGAATATTACTACCATGTAAGCGCCTTAGTGTTGATCAGTTAGTACCAATTTGATGGCGGGTACATGTGGTGCTTGTTTTTCCATTCTTGTGATACATCACTTTGAAGGATGGGCTTGAGCTCTGTCCAGGATAATATAAGAGGTGCTAGTTCACCATTGTTTTTTGTAGTTGAGTAGTATTCCATGGTATATATATGCTGCATTTTATTAATCCACTCATGTATTGATCGGCACTTGGGTTGTTTCCACATCTTTGCAATTGTGAATTGTGCTGCCATAAACATTCGGGTGCAGATGTCTTTATTATAGAATGTCTTTTTTTCCTTTGGGTAGATGCCTAGTAGTGGGACTGCTGAATCAATTGGTATTTCTATTTTTAGCTCTTTGAGATATCTCCAAATTACTTTCCACAGGGATTGTACTAATTTGCAGTCCTACCAGAAGTGTAAGAGTGTTCCAATCTCTCTACATCCACACCAGCATTTGTTGTTTTGGGAATTTTTAATAAAGGCCGTTCTCACTGGAGTTAGGTGATATCTCATTGTGGTTTTGATTTGCATTTCCCTAATGATTATAGATTTGAGCACTTTTATATATGTTTGCTGGCCATTATTCTGTCTTATTTTGAAAAGTTTCTGTTCATATCCTTTGCCCATTTATTAATGGGGTTGTTTTATTTTTTCTTGTTTGTTTTCTTAAGTCCTATATAGATTCTTGTTATCAGCCTTTTATCAGATGTGTAGAATGCAAATATTTTCTCCCATTCTGGGTTATCTGTTCGCTCTAATGATAGTTTCCTTGGCTGTGAAGAAGCTTTTTAATTTGATCAGGTCCCATTTATTTATTTTTGTTGCTACTGTGGTTGCTTTGGGTGTCTTCTTCATAATTGACAAATGAATTCAGTAAAGTCTTAGGATACAAAATTAATGCACACAAATCAGTGGCATTCGTATATGCCTACAACAGTCAAGCTGAATATAAAATCAAAGACACAGCACCTTTCACAATAGCATCAAAGAAAATTAAATATTTGGGAATGTATTTAACAAAGGAGGTGAGAGACATATATAGGGAGGACTATGAAACACTGAGAAAAGAAATTGTATAAGATGTAAACAGATGGAAAACCCTACCATGATCATGGATTGGCAGAATCAATATTGTTAAAATGTCCATACTACCTGAAGTGATCTACAGAATTAATGTAATCCGTATCAAAATAGCATTCTTTACAGATCTAGAAAAAATAATTCTATCCTTCATATGGAACCAGAGAAGACCTCATACAGCCAAAGCAATCTTAAGCAAAAAGAACAAATTTGGAGGCATCAGTCTATCAGACTTCAAGCTTTACTACAAGGCCATAGTAACCAAAACAACATGGTACTGGCACAAGAACAGAAATATAGACCCTTGGAACGGGACTGAGAACCCAGATATAAAACCATCCTCATATTGTCATATAATTTTCAACAAAGCAGACAAAAATATACATTGGGGAAAAGACCCTCTATTCAATAAATGGTGCTGGGAAAATTGGATAACCACATGCAGAAGATTGAAATTGGATCCCCACCTCTCACAAAAATCTCACAAAAATCAACTCATGATTGATAACAGACTTAAATGTAAGGTGTGAAACCTTAAGAATTCTAGAAGAAAATGTTGGGAAAACTCTTATAGACATCAGCCTAGGCACAGAATTTATTTTACATTTATATTCTGATAATTCTAAAATTTCCACCATATCTGATTTCGGATCTGATGCTGCTCTTCAGATTGTGCTTTTACTTGCCTTCTAGTATGTCTTGCAATTTTTTATTGAAAGTTAGATATGATGTATCAGGTGATGGAGACAAAGAAATTAGGCTTTTAGAGAAGTTTTATGTTAAACTCACAAGGAACTGAGCTTTGTTTAATGTTTGCTGCAGCTATAGGTGCCAGAGGTTTCAGTTCCTTTTGTTTCTTTTTGGGTTTGGTTTTTTTTTTCTCTTCTCTGTTGTCTTTAATTTTTCACAAAAATTTCCTCAGTACAGCCTGTGCCTTACAGCTCTCTGTCACAGTGTTATACTAGAGCGCTGTCTGTGGTGGTGGTGAGGTGTTACGGAAGGGAAGCAGTCCATAATCTTATGAGGAAATCTCTGTTGTTTAGTGGACCTGATTCCCTGGGTGTTCACCTTCAAAAGTGTTTCTTGGCCTTTTTTTCTCCCCTTAATGAGAGACCAGAAAGCAGGAGGGGCTCTATTTTCCTAATTGCTGTTCCCCAAGTATAGTGAAGGTACTGATAAAGTAGTATCCCTGGGAGAGCAGGACTTAGTTATGAACAATTCTCTGAGTGTATTCTAAAATGATTACTTTTCCCACCCTCTGCCCAAACCAAAAGGGATTTTCTTTCTCTAATCATCATAATGAGAACCTGTGGGGCTCCTGAGGTATAACTCACAAAAATGAAAGAAAAACTGATAGAAATGCAAGGAGATATCAACAAATCCACTAAAGTAATTGGATACTTCAATATCTTCCTATTAGTAATTAACATGTCCAGCAGACAAGTAATCAATTAAGAATATATGTGAGAAATGCCATTAATCAAGTGGATCTAATTGACAGTTTAGAATCCTTCACAACCAATAGCAGAATATACATTCTTCTCAAGATCACCCAGAAAATTCATCAAGATAAACACATTGTGGGTCATAATACACACTTTAACAATTTTTAAAGAATAGAAATCAGACCACAGTCCTCTCAGACCACAATTAAATTAACGTACAAATCAATATTTTAAAACAAGCTGGAAAATCCCCAAATACATAGAGATTAGACAGCAACACATTTCTAAATAACACATGGGTGAAAGAAGTCTCAAGAAAAATTTGAAAAGAATGTGAACTAAATGAAAATAAAATGCAATTAACAAAATGTTTGGGATGTAGCAAAAGCAGTGTTTAGAGTGAATTTTTAGCATATAATGCATATGAATGAAAAAAATATAAAGTCAATAATCTAAGCTTCCACCTTAGTATACTAAAGAGTATTTCTTAGTATACTAGAGAAAGAAGAGCAGTGTAAGTGAAGGTGAAGAGAAGAAAAGAAATAGTAAAAATTAGAGCAGAAATCAATGAAATTGAAAACAGAAAATCATTAGAGAAAATCAACAAAACCAAAAGCCTGTTCTCTGAAAAAGTCAGTAAGATAGATAAACCTCTAGATAGAAATTTAAAAAAGGGTTCTCATTATGGACATCATGGACATTAAAAGGATAATAAATGAACATTATAAACATCTCTAAGCCCACAAATTTCGTAAGTAAGGTAAAATGGACTGATTCTTTGAAAAACACATACTACCAAAACTCACAAGGGAAAAATAGATCATCTGAGTGAGCCTATATCTATTAAAGAAATTGATACAGTAATTAATAATGTTCCAAAAAATGGCCAGGCCCAGATAGTTTCACTGAGGATGTCTATTAAACATTTAAGGAACAGATGACATCAACTCTCTACAACTTCCTCCAAAAAATAAAGCAGAGGGAACTGTCTAGTTCATTCTGTCAGCAGAAGTTTTGAGACAGAATTATTCTCATATTAAAACCCAATGAAGACATTACAAAAAAGAAAGGTTACATAACATTATTTCTCAAAAATATAGATGCAAAAACTATCAGCAAAATATTAGCAAATTGAATCAAACAATGTACAAAAAGACTTATACCCCAACTCCAATTGGAATTTATTCCAGGCATACAAAGCTGGTCAACATTTGAAAATCAATTAATGTAATCTGTATCAATATTCTAGCAAAAAATCATGTAATTATAGTGATATACGCAGAAAAGGCATTTGACAAAATACATTACCCATTCATGATTTAAAAAAATATTAACAAACAAGCAATAGGGAAGTACTTCCTCAACTTGATAAAGAACATCTACAAAACTCCTACAGCTAACATAGTTATTAATGAGCACAAACTAGAAGACTTCCCCCTAAGATCAGGAATAAGGTAAGATGCCCCCCTCACCCATTCTACTCAACATCATACTATAATAGAAATCCTACCTAAAACAATAACATGAGATAACAAAGACGTAGAAAAGAGGGACAAAAAGGTCTACAGATTGGAAGAGGAGAAATAAAGCTTATGAAGCTAAACATAATCTTCCATAAGATCCAGCAAGCACACTTAGAGAACTGGGCATGTATTTATGTCTTTACCAAGTGTCCTGGGGCTCTCTTCACTTTATTATATCTAATTCTTCTTGTCACATAGAACTTAGTGTTCAAATATAGGCTCTGCCAGGTTCTGTCTTTGACTGGGGTAACTGGCTTTCTTCTGTGTGGAGAAGAGTAAGGTAGGATACTCAGACCTTCAGAGCTGCTCAGTTGCTTAACTCCTTGCAGTTCCTAGTCCTTACTTGACTTCTTGGTACCTTGGCTCAGAAGAAATTACAAATACTGCTGTCACCCTTATTCTCCTGGACCTCTCCACACCTGGCCATCCACGTGCTCCTCCATCCTCCAGGACTGGCACTGATTCCTATTCTTACCCTCAGCTTTGTGCATCTCCCAAAACCAATCACAGTCTTATGCATCTCTTCTGTATTATTTATGTACCATGTTCTACCAATGACCTCTTCTTCACCCTAGACATGTGGCTGAATCTCTCTGAACCTCATGATCTTTACGCCCTGGAAGACTTTGGAGATAGGGATGGACACAGTATTTTCCTAGATGCGCTCATGATGGAACCATGATATCTTCTTTAAAATGGTAGCATCCTCTATATGAGCAGCTTCTGCCTGGACAGACACACTTGATCCTTCCAGGAAATCCTCCTTCTAAGGGACACGTCAATAGATCTTGAGCTTATTTTCTCAGGGGCCTCTGTGAACTTTTCTTTCTCATCCTTTCAAAGCTGGGCCCCTCTCTTCCCTGAGAAAGTAGAGACAGCCCCCAAATCACCTTCAGACACTGATCTGTAATTTCTCAAACTCCTGGCCTCAAACCATTCTCCCATCTCAGCCTCCCAAAGCACTGGGATTACGGGCATGAACCACCATGCCTGACCTGATCTGGAATTTCTAAAGTAGCAAGTATCCACTTGTTGTCAATGGAGCAAAGAAATAAGCTAGTATTATTGTTCTTGATGGCATTAACTTTGCATACCTCCTTAGATAAGATACTGGGAGTGAAAAGGACACCTTGAACAGTGGCAGCCTGAATCAAAGAAACAGCCCAATGTGAGCAAGAAGCAGCAACATCAGCTCCTGGGGACGCCTTACTTAACTGAGTAGGAAAATAAGCATCATCATTTTTTGGTAGTCTCATAAAAACATTAGGAAGTTGACAAAATAATGACTATATAAATGGTTGTTATATCAACTAGCTATTACTTTTTTTTTTTTTTTGAGACAGTCTCACTCTGTCGCCTGATCTAGAGTGCCGTGGCGTCAGCCTAGCCCACAGCAACCTCAAACTCCTGGGCTCAAGCAATCCTCCTGCCTCAGCCTCCTGAGTAGCTGGGACTACAGGCATGCGCCACCATGCCCAGCTCATTTTTCTATATATATTTTTAGCTGTCCATATGATTTCTTTCTATTTTTAGTAGAGACGGGGTCTCGCTCTTGCTCAGGCTGGTCTCAAACTCCTGAGCTCAAATAATCCTCCTGCCTCGGCCTCCCAGAGTGCTAGGATTACAGGCGTGAGCCACCGTGCCCGGCCTACCTATTACTTTTGACCAAATCTTGTCTTTTCCATCTCTAAACATTTCCCTACTCTAACCCTGTTCTGCTCTAACAAGTATATAGTAAATCCCATTTAAAGTAAATATTTCTGTGCCCTGCTGCAGATGTGTTAATGCACATAATTACAGCTCCAGCGCTGGCAAAGGAGAGATGCATAATAAAATACATACTACCTTTCTGAAACCTAAAATTTCTGCATTCTGAAACATTTGCACTCAGAGTTTTAAGGTAAAGAATGAAGAGGTGGCTGGGCATAGTGGTTCATGCCTATAATCCCAGTACTTTGGGAGGCCAAAATGGGACGATCACTTGAGGCTAAGAGTTCAAGACCAGCTTGGGCAACACAGTGAGACATTGTCTCGACAAAAAAATTTAAAAAAAAAATTAGCTGGATGTGGTGGTGTGCATCTGTAGTCCCAGCTACTCAGGAGTCTGAGGATCACTTGAGCCCTGGAGTTCGAGGTTACAGTGAGCTGTGTCTGGCCACTGCACTTCAGCCTGGGCAACAGAGCAAGACCCTGTCTCTAAAAACAGGAAAATAAAGCAAAATCTTGGAATGAACTGTCCAGACTTTGAGCATGTACAGGATAACGTGCTTCCTCAAGGCTGTAAGTGTGCTAGGAAAGACCTGATGAGGCCCTGTCTGCTCACCTGTGGCTACCCAGGAGGCTTTGCACAAGCAGGAAGTAAAGCCTAAGACAGGGTTATAAACTGCTTCTCCAAATGTTGAGGGCATGTCCCAAAACACACACAGTGCCCCTCAGCGGTCTACAAGACTCACTAGTTCTGTTCTTCCAACAAAATATATCTCCAACTCCTAGCTGACCAATATGGTAATAGAGAACAGAGCTTTCAGTGGACACAAACTAGAGAAAAATACAGACTTTCCAGAATGAACCTATTCCCACACCTCAGCGACCACCATTGTTAATACCCTGCGTATACTTTCATCTCATTCTCCTTTATCATAAAAAAGTATCTATACATGATGCCTCCACTTCCTGAACTCCTTCTCTCCCAGAACTCATCCAACTGGCTTTTGTTCCCAGGACCTAAAAAACACTGGTTCCACTAAGATTATCCCTAACCTTAAAGGTGCCAAATATTATAGAATGGTCTCTCCTTGGTCACTCTCTTGCTCATTTTTTGAGTGGTCTTTAGCACAAAATGGACCCATCTTTTCTTCTTGAAATCCTGTCTTCTCAGACATGCATGTCATCGCTTTTACCAGGGTTTCCATCTACCTAACGGGAGGCCCTTTCTCTGCCGCTTCCTATACTCCGCCTCTGCTCCATCTCTAACACTGGTGAGCCCCAGGACTCGGAGTGAGGCTCTCCATGCTTCTCTACCTGCACTTTCACCCTCAGTTTCACGGCATTAAATATTGTCTGCATGCCCGTGCCTCCCAAATGCATACCTACTTCCCTGTCCTCTCCTCTGACTTACAGACCCCTCCACCTGGATATCTAGCAGGCACCTCGAACTTAACGATGCAAACATGGAACTCCTCCCCCCAACTCCCTTCCCTGTCTGTCCAGTATCCAGTAAACCCCTATGTCACGCATGCCAAAACTCAGGAATCCTCTTTGGGTTTTTTTGTCCCTTACCCGTCATGTCTACCCATCAGCAAGCCCTACCTACTCCAGAGCCAAAATGATATATATCCAAAATCCAAACACTTTTATTCTATTACATATTCATGCCATCATGATAATACAATATATAATCTATTGATACATATGACTGTGGGGCAAGATCTGCTAGATGCTCACAAATCGCCCTCATATAAGAAGACTACATTTCCCAGGCTCCTTTGTGGTTACTTTAAGACCATGTGAGTGAGTCCTGGCCGCTGGAATATGGAAGGAGTTTGTATATGCTACCTCGAGCCAAGCCCCTAAAACATCCCACTCAATCTTCCTCTCACAGGCTAGAAGCAGGGGACAAGAACTTGACTGAGTCATAAGTCCTTTGAGCTCAGGCCTTGAGACACTTTCTGGGACAGTTGTCCAGTCACCTCCCAACCACATCACAGTATACAAAGAGTGAGAAATAAATATTTTTGTGTTAAGCAACTGAGATTTGGAACTTTTCTTGGCACGCAGCTAGCATGTACACTAGTAGACACACATATAAACCACATGCAGAGATTGATTCACTTAGAACAACAGATACCTCTGCAAAGGTGGAACATTAGCCTAATCTGCAATATTTTTATTTTTCACAAGGATAAGAAATATATGTATTTCAGGTACAGAAAACAATTAAATTTAAAAGACAATCCCTGCAGTCCCCTCCTCTGCTGCTGGAACACCCTGTCTGTCTACCAACTGCCCTTCCCCTGCAGCACTCCCCTGAGTCCCCTCATCTCCATGGCCTTGTTTCAGGGCCAGGGCAGGAAGGGAACTATTACACACAGTTAATGTATCAGTCAACAGAAACTTACCAGCACTCGTCAGTCAGGCCTTGGGAACGGTGCAAACCAGGCTCCAGCAGGTGAATGAGTCATGCACTCTGGCCTTCAGCAGCTCCATAGTCGGAATTTATTCACAGAGTGACTACACTTCACAAGGAGCTATGCTAGGTTAACAAGCTCACATGCTTACCTAGGATCCAAGATGGCCCATTCCCTGGGTCTGTTGATTCATCTGTGTCCAAAGCTAGCGGAAGAGGCAGAACAGAATAGATAACTGCATCATGGCTAGGATAGAGATTTCTGCTCAGATGGGGGTGGAGGGGGCACAAAGGGAGAAGTGCTCAAATCAGGAAATCTCGGTAAAGGAGGGTCTTAATGATCCAAGAGAAGTACACCGAGAGCACCTAGAGTAAGGGAAGGCACTTGCAAGCCAGAGGGACCCACACGTGCTAGGGCACAGAGGGGTGCAATCATCTTTTGCTTTGAAAGTACTGACAGCTTCAGTTAGGTAGAGACACAGGGTGTGTGCGTGGGAGAGGCAGTCAGGGAAGTCTCCTCTGAATGAACTTGGACTTGATCCACAGGGCTGCAGACTGTGCCCTAGGGAACCTGCCCAAGGTGAGTAAGTGGGGCTGGAATCCAGTCAAGTTCAACTCACCAAGCCACACAACCTGGCACAGGTTTGAACACCCCAGGAAAAACGGCTGCCACATCCACAGCACCCAAAGGTGTTGTGTGATCTAACAGGAGCCGTGTTTATCCTTCCCCAAGCATCACAGCTTTCAAAGCCTTTTTATACACAGGATCTCATTGAATTCTCAAACTCCATGAAGGTGGGATTATGAGCAACACTTTATAGATGAAGAAACTGAGGCTGAGAGGTGGAAAGACAAAACTCTACAGAAGATACTCCTAAAGGGGACTCTCAAATCCCAGTGATTCCCCTTGGGCTAGAAGATCCCAGGAAAACCCAACAAGACTCTTGGCCATTCGCCCTGTGACAGTCTTTTCTTCATGTGGAAAAACACAGCTTGATGTATACAACTAGGTTATTGTAGACATTACATTACATGGCTACAAATATAAATCTTAAAAGATGAGGTGACAAAATAAATACTTCTATTGTTCTAAGATTTTCCCCACCCAAATAGTTTATCTTTGTAGGAAACTCATCTGTAAAGGATGTCATGTCCTCTTACACTCTGCCAGCAGAGCCCAGGTCACATCTCTGTTTTACTTCTGTATGCTACTCCACTTCACGGCCCCTTCTAAGATGGGAGGGGTCTGCAATCTCATACATTCGAAATAAAGAAAAAAATCGCGGAGAAACCACAGCAAGTAATATCTGATTTTTACCTAACACCAGCTTGGGTAGAAAGTGTATGTGACTTTTGAGACAAAAATCCTTCTGACTGAATTCTATTTCTTGGCTTCTGGAAAATCAGAGCCCATCCAAGAACAGGAAATATTAATATCTACGTCCTTAGCCAAATTACCTAAAACATCCCAGTAGCAACATTGTAGGAAGAGACTGTGAGTGAATTCAGGCCCTTAACCAGGTTCTGAGTAAAATTGTATGGCTTGCCCTCCAAGGAGAAGATGATGGTACTGAAACATTCTGGGTAGTAAGTTTTATTAATACAATACTCCTCTTCCTTTTTATATGTGGGAAATTAATTCAATACATAAAATTCATTGAGAGTTGTACTAAAAATACATAGGCTGCTTATAAAGCAAATGCTAAGGGGCTTTCTAAAAGTTCCAATAACCAAGCCAGTTAACAGGCCAGTATTCAGTGGTGGTAGAGCAAGCCTTAAGTACAGTTCTGGCGCCATCTCATGTCTAATACTGAGCTCAGTGCTCTAAATAGTACGCAGAGCAGAGGTATGTACACGGAAGGGTGAAGTGTTCCTGAAAACTTGGGGGAGGAATGGGGAGGTGCAACTGGAAAAGTAGGCTAGGGCCAGCTCCTGAAGAAGGCCTTTATTTCATAGGCACTGAAGGTGCCTTGGCAGCTAAGCAACATGATCAGATGTGTGTTTTAGAAAAATTTAGCAGTAGGCACATAGGCATGGACAGTGGCACGGATCACATGCCTAAGAAGTCAGTGTTTTATGCCTGTGTTTACTGCCTGGATTCTTGGGCCAGACCACTGGAACAACAGCCTCCTATGAGAATGTCAGCAGGAATTATTGGCTGATTTGTTCACATCTGTATCACCATTATCTAGAACAGTACTTGGTACATAATATTTTTTATTTAAAAATAAAAGGGGGGGGGTGGGCATGGTAGCTCATGCCTGTAATCCTAGCATTTTGGGAGGCTGAGGCAGGAAGATTGCTTGAAGTCAGGAGTTCAAGCCCAGCCTGGGCAAAAGCGAAACGCTGTCTCTACAAAAAGTAGAAAAACTTGCCAGGAGTGGTGTAGCCCTGGCCACTCAGGAGGCTGAGGCAGGAGCATCAGTTGAGCCCAGGAGTTTGAGGTTGCAGTGAACTATAATAATGTCACTGCACTCTAGCAGGGGCAACAGAGCGAGAACTTGTTTAAAAAAATAAAATAAAAGGGGGTATTTTTCCATGTGCTAATACTGTGAAAATATAGATTTCCTCCCCCATCCATCTGCAAAGCTTCCTTTTTGCGCCCACACTAGCCTGACAGGCAGGCATCACTCTCCTCATCTCGCAGATGAACACGCTGAAGCCCAGTGAAGCCGCCCCCGGCACGGGCGAAGGCCTAGCTCCCCGTCTGATTCTCCCACTGCCAGGCCCAGGGATCCCGGGCTGTCCAGCGTAAACCAGCCGGACTTCGGGATCCTTCTCAGGCTTACGCTGTGCCAGCTGCCTCACACGCCTAGCCTCTCTGGACCTCCAAGCTATGGTATTTACCACGGGAAGCGCCAGGAAAATGCTCTGTGAATAAATGCCAGGAACAGTGACCGTTCCGGAAAAGCAGAAGCTTTACCTTGACGTTCCCCAGAACACCCTTCCCCACGGTCCCCCTTCACGGAACTCCGCGGACCCCAACGGAAGACACGACATCCAATCCCGCTTGCAAGCCAGCATCTTCTGCCTCCCTCCCTGCCCTCCCTATGTCCAGAGCAGCCGCGTCTCTACCGCTGCCACCGCCTCCAGTAGGCCTGGCCGCTCGGCGTCTTCGTGGACCCTCGGCTCCACCATACCCGCTTCAGCCACCAGCTCCGCTCCACGGCCCTGGAGGCAGCACCCGCCCCGCTCGGCTCCTCCCACCCCTGCCTTCCAGTCTGTTTGGCTCCGCTCCGCTCCCGCTCGCCCAGCTGCACTCGGACCCCGGGCTCCTCCTCTCTTGGCAAGTGGAACGACGCGGGGTCACCTGTTCGCCCCGCGGGCCGGCATCCAGTCGTCTCCTCCGTCTGGCTTGGCCCACGTCAGCCCACACGGAGTTCCCTCCGACACAGCTCGGCCCCACCCCGCCTGCCTCCCTGCCTGTTCCGTCACCTGCGAAGCCCTGCACGTGTCTTCCCGCACTCTCCCAGCCCTCTGGGGGAGCTCAACTGGAAGTGACCGGGAAGGGTCTCAACAAAGTGCCCGTCATTGCGGACACCTCGTGAGCGGAGGGATGAACCGGCGTTGGGGAGCACTGAGGGTTTTGTAACAGAGAGAATGGCCTGAAAAAACAAAAAGAAAAAAGAGGCCACCCCTTTTTGAGAACTCAAACCTGCATCCCTGCCTCAGGCCAGTGGTTGGGAGGGACAGGGTAATGGGGTTTTTTTTGTTTTGTTTTTGGTGTTATAGGGAATAGCTTAGCCATCACAGGCTAGCGCCAGCCCCCCAAGTGTACCCAGAAGGTCAGAGGTCACAGGCTTTGCCTTTGGCAGAGACGGGCCGATTAGAATAGTTAACCGTGATAGCCGAGAACTGAGGGCCCTCCCTTTAAACGCTCTGTATTTCTGCTGATGTTCAGGAAATTTGGATTTTGAGATGAGAACGTCTATCTCCTTTGCTGGCAAAGTAATAAACTTCTTTTCTTGTCCTGAAACCACTTGTTGTCATTCTTCTGATGCAGCCTTGGGGACAAGTGCCCAGCTTTCGCTAACAGATTTTGGCATCCGTGGGATGGGCCTGAAGGCAGCCAGTGAAGTAGCATCGAAGAACAGGGGAGCATCCCTGGGCCAAACCATGAGGGCTTCACTGGGGGGAGTGGCTGCTTTTGCGGGTGAGAGAGTAGAAGCCGCTAGGGCCCGTTTTAGCTCCGGGGAACTCCTGTCTCTGTCAGTAGATGCAGCTCCAACCAACCTGAACTGAGTTGAGGAGAAAGAAACAGATTTGGGCAGCATCATGACAGCCATAGACATTTGTAAACCAAGTCCCGCCGGACACTGAGCTCCTCTTTCCACCCATATGGGGGGTTTTCAGACCTCCCTGTTGGATTTGTTCTGAGGCACCGATTGGAGTGGAAAATCAAGCAATTTAGTGGGACTTGGGGGCCTGATTTGGATTTGAAGCTCTTTTGTGGTTCCCAGGGAATGGTGGGAGGCCAGGCCACCATTTGGGGAGGGTTGCCCAGGCAACAGGGGGATTCAACCACCCATTTGGGGAGGGTTTTGGAACCTTCCAGTTGGGATGGCATTTATCGCCTTTGGATCCCCATTTGTGAACCTTCCAGCCCTATGGCAGGGCATTTGGGGCACTGTGGAGGTGCTATTTGGGGTACCGTTTGTCCCCTTTGGATTCCCTGGCATTTTGTGTTGAGAATTCTCTGTATTGTCTGTGCTTCTTATTTGTGAAGTTTGTTGCAACACAGGAAAGTTCCACCTAAATGTCCCTTGGGAAAAATTTCAGCTGAATGGTTAACTTACGGCTGCATATGTAGATCTAAGGAAGATGGTTTTATTGTAATCCAATATATGTGCTGGTGTGTGAGGAAAAGTGGCTGTTAACTGAAACTTTAGATTGTACTGTCTTATAATTGAAATTATTTTATCAAAGTTCAGGTAAATGGGACAAGATTCTTTATGTGTTGGGTTATTGGGTAGGAAATGTCTGATTTATCAGAGGTCAGACATTTCATGTTTAATGACCTAATACAATCAAACAGTTGGATTCCCCCAGCAGAAGGGGACCTGGTGGACATGGCCCACTGCCATGCGGCAAGGGGGTTAGGGAGAGAGTGCCTGTTGCCTGACTGCCCACACCCCCAGGCGCACATGTGACAGGGTGGGGAGGCATGCCGACTCCCCTGGAGGGGGCTGGGGAAGGGGCTGCGGAGGCCATGGCCCATTTGTGCAAAGGTGCCACGGGCTCGAGCTTGCACTGATCTGCCCCTGCCAGAGGCTGGCGACCGGTTCAGGAAACAGCCCTGCTCGGGCAGTCTGGAGTCCGGCCCAGGGCAACTAATGCCCCCCACAGCCATCTTGACACCAAGGGAGGGGAAACAGAGCGGGGCTTAGAGAAAAATGCCCGACGCCTGACTGCCCTCTGGGCACATGAGCTGGACAGGGCAGAGAGGTGCCAGGGAAGCAGTGCCCTCCCCCAGGGGATCCCCGCTTGGGGCAACAGTGTATTGTGCTCAGCAGAATTCCTATCTCCCTTTGGTGCTTGCCTAGAACAGGGACAGGGTACTTAAGAAAATTTCTTCTTATTTGCATGCCACCCGCTCCACACAGGCTGTCTGTAGCCGCCATGATGAAGGCGGGCTCAGGGGATCAGGGAGCCCACGTGCTTTCTGCGCTTCCCCTGGGCTGAGCAGGTGGTACATGCATGATCTTGGGAAAGCCACAGCCCACTGTTGTGTGGAAGAAGGGCGGACAGCCTGAGCTCCAGCTGCTGCTGCGGCTGCCAAGAGGGGTGTTGGAGGGCGCAACTGAACTCCACTAAATTGTAACTCAGAGTTAGGAAGGGTTTCAACTTCTAGGACCAGGAAGAAAACTCAGTTTGGCCTGGGGTCACTCCATAGCCAGAGGAAGGCAATTTATGTACAGTTAGTATGCTTTTTGTAAAAAGAAAGGACTTTAAAAAGAGCATTGCTCAAAAGTTACAAAGTCCAGATAGTAAGAAGCCCCCAGGACAGAACAAGTTTTTTTTTTTTTTTTTTTTTTTTTTTTAGTCCAGGACTCAGATGGCAAAGGAGGGGGCCGGAGGCCCCTGCCTCCAAATATCCCCACAGGAGCCCCTGGCTTCCAACTATTGGCTCAGTCTCCAGACTGACAGCCTCATTGTTGACAGGACCCGGGAGCCCAGGGAGCCCTGGGCATTTCACAAGGTGACTACTCCATGTGGTGTTGCTTCCTGTGGTGTGTACCTGGATCTACGAGTGAAGCTTCAGTGGGATCTTGATGAGAATTTTCTCCAAGGAGCTGGCCACAATGAGTCAAGACGTTCATAGGCTCTCCCCCTCCGTGCAGAGTGATAATGGAGCCTCGTTTGAATCAGAGATAACCCAACAAATAAGCAGAGTCTCATATCTAGAATGGAAAGTGCATGAATCCTGGAATTGATGCAGGACAGTGAGATAGGATGTTGCTTCTTGCCCTCCTCCAGATAAGGGCAGCCCTCAGAAACAGGCTTGATTTAAGCCCTTGGGAAATAGTTTATGAGAGACCCTTCCTAACACCCTGAGGTAAGCATGGTAATCTAACCATGAGTAAAGAGCAGAGTAAAGCAATGTGCCAAATGAGTGGGCCAGGTGCTAACCACCATGCATGAGTTTGCCTCTTTCCGGTCTCTGCCCCAGTTGGAAGCAGAGAAGTGGGAGGGACCCTACGAAGTACCTCTAACAACTCACACCTCATTGAAATTGTCAGGAGTAGAACCTTGGGTCCACCGTACCAGAGTAAAGAGGTGTCCTATGGAGGAAGAGAAGCAAGCCCCCAGGCCAGCCTTTAGGCGATCTAAAGTACCTGTCTAAGGAAAGAAAAAAACATGAAAACGTTGGTAATTTTTGTTAACCCTTCCTTAATTCTCTGTTCTGTCTATAGGATGGAGAGACAACTCCTTAGTGAGGATTTGCCCGGACTATCACCCCTTCTGTTGATCTGTCCTTGTCATCCTAAGCCTTGTTCGGTGCCGTGTATGATTTCTGAATTTGCAGAAGCTGGCATCTCAGGTCACCTACAGGGGGCAACCAACAGCTCTGCACTCAGAGGTCCCCCGCTTCTTTCTAGCCCAGGCCTCTGCTGGACATTGTCTGCAAGATGACAGTCCATTCTGCTGTGCCAGTCCTCGCTGTTATAGTTATCGCTTGTGATTTTTTTCTTCTGTTGTTGTGAATATCCTGCCAAAGCTTTGCAGTGACATGCATAGGTATAAACCTGCCATCTAAAACACTGTCCCCACTTCAGCAGGAAGTAGCCCCATGACTGTCTCCCCCTCTCTCATGGATATGGAAGGGTAAAACTGACAGGGGACAATGTTTAACAGAGTAGCCATCCCTCCACCTACAGATATGGAGGCATAAAACTGAAAGTGAGGAATACGTAACAGAGGGAATGGCCTGAAAATAAAAAACAAAAAAAGGCCAATCTTTTTTGAGAACTAAAACCTGCCTCCCTGCCTCAGGCCAGTAGTTGGGAAAGGCAGGGCAATTTTTTTGTTCTTTGTGTTCTGAAGGATGAGAAAATTAAATCCCTCACACTGTCTTCCATGCTCGCACCCAACGTACTGCTGCTCTCAGGCTTTTGTTTCTATAATGCCAAAGTCTGTGGCATGCACATCCACTCTGCCACCTCTCTCCCCATGGACATTTAGTACCATCTTGGGTTGGTTAGCATTGCTCACCTCAAGTCCTGTTACCCTGGCTTTTCCCTTTCTGAGTTTCTTATTTAGATTTATCTCTTGGTTGGCATAGCCCCACCTTGTAGATGGGAACATTAAGGCTTGCTCTAAGTGACCTTGTCCATGGCAAATCAGTGCAAGAGTTGAGGTTTTGACTGTATTTGACTGACTCCAGAGAGAATATTCAGGAATGCCACGGCAGCCGGGAGATTTTGGACTTGGGTGTTGGTATTTAGGGAAAGAAGGAGTCACTGTCGCTTCTTGAATCTTCTGGGGCAGCCAGAGGAGCCTGGGCAGGACTCAAGACCCAGAGAGGTGGACTCACTCTCCTAAAATCACACAGCACGTCCACAGCAGAACTAGGATGTTGTTCACATCTTTTTTTCCCCAAAGAGCTGTCCAGAAAAAGGCAGCCTCCATGAAGTTGGGGGTACACAGCCAACCCCTCTGCCCCAGCCAGCCCCAGAGGCCTCCCAGGGAATGTGTGCGCATGAGGGGCAGGGTGCCAGGTGGCAGCTGGGTGATAAATGGGCCAGGACATGCCAGGATGTAAGGCGGAAGCCCAGCCCTCTGAAGGCAGAGGTGTGGCTGGGCCTAGGTGGGGCCAGACGTGGGATGCACTTTTTCCCCAGCACAACAAGCTGTGGGCTTCCTCCACCCCAGCTGGGCCCTGCCTGATATGGCAGACCCAGAATAGGTGGTTAGCCAGGGTCTGGAGGGCTGGCAGGCGGGCAGGGCCCCAGGGCCAGCCCAGAGGAAGTCACATGGCTGGGGGCACAGGCCTGCCCCGGGAACGGTGAAGGGAGGGAGATATTTCAGGCCCAGGAGGAAGGGCCCAGCCCATGAGATGAATCACCCGGGACAGAGATTATCCTGAGGAAGACCTTGGGGGTGGAACTGTGATAAGCACTCTCCTCCCGAGGTGACCAGGAGCCCATGGTCAGCTGGCCAGTGACCAGCAAGGCAGGGTGGCTGGGAGCACACAGCGGAATCTAAGAATGCCTGCTGGCTCCAGGTGCTTTCCAGAAGTGACTCCTCAGTGACCCTACAACACGAGGTGGAGCCTTGGAACCACTCACATGCATGATGTCACAGGGCCAGAGATGGGATTTGAAATGGGAGTCTGCCTTTCTGTTGCTGCCGGCTCGCCTCCCCAAAGCAGGGCGCTCAGACTGCTAGTGACCGCCCCCTCCTGCTACTTCCTGGGTGATTTCGCAGGTAAACACCCAGGCTCTAGACTCCTACTGGCAAACCAGGCCTCAGGACTCATGCTCACTTTGGGTGAGTCACTAGACTTGCCCAACCTTCTTGCATGGGAAGTAGGGAGTTCAGAGAGGGCAACGGTCTTACCCAGGACTGCAGAGCAAGTTGAGTAGAGGCCACTTTGATCTACTCCTCCCTCTCCGCCAACGGGGGCTTATCTTCTGGATCTCTAAATGTGGCCTTCAGCATCACCTGGGAACTTGCTATTAACAGAAATGAACGTTCTTGGGCTCCACCCCAGATGGACTGAATCTGGCCCTGGCAAGTGGGCACCCCTCTGCGTGTTAGCAAGCCCTCCTGTCGGTAGGGGACAGGATTCTGATGCCAGCAAACCCCAAAGTATGTACAAACACACACACACACACACACACACACACACTTTCACAGGGGTAGTTATTTAGTGTCAGAAGTTTACATTGGTTACAATGATCATTTGGCACCGACCTCAATTTCAATAAAAAAATCTCCTCACCCAATGGGCCATCTGTGGGTCACAAACCATGAGAGCACACGGGTCCTTTGGAATCAACAGGGATTTGTTCCTCAAACTTGAGGAACGTGCAGGCTCCTTGAAAGGGGAAGCTGTGTGCACGCTACTCCCCACATGCAAAATGAGGTTTAACTGATTTTTATTATGCTCTTGCTTATAAATATGCTGTCATAAAACTAAGTGTAGTTTTATGCCATTCTAAAATCCCCAAGTTCAGATTGAACATAAACAACTACCACCAATACTACGAAACCTGACGTCCGAGTGAGTGACACTGACGCGCCAGAGAATGTTCATCTGCTGAGGCCAGATGGCAGCTCCTAGCCTGACCATAGTGCCACTGCTACCCTGCAGGGCCCTCTAAATCCGGCGCTGTGAGTTACCCTCTGTCACGAGATGAATCAACCTCCCGACCCCTTTCCTCTAGTACCGCTCCTCCTAACCCCTCCTTCCCGCGGGCACGGGCTTCAGCGCATCATCACATACCGCCAAGCTCTGCTTTCTTCTCCTGAGCTCCAAATCATGCAAGTAGCTTGCACTGGTGACCGCACAACTGTGATCACAAATGCAAACTCAAGCAGGCAAATCAGCGAAATCAGTGAGAGGACAGTTCTCTGTCATAAAGATGTCATCCTGATAGTTTGAAATATGTGGATGTTAGATTCACGGTAAAATGAAAATAAAACAATTGTGAAATTCTTACAAGAGCCTTGAGCATGCCTGTCTAGAAACCAAGGAGTCCACAGACCCCTTTCGGAGAGACACACACTTAGAGCTGGCGTGCCTGGCCCCATTTCTGAGCTGGAGAAATCAAGGCCCAGGGAACAGCAGGGGCCTGCTCTTCCCTCTCTGATCCCTCCAACCTCCATCGGCTGATTTCCCACTAGTATGAGGAAGAAGTGTCCCAGCCACAGTTGTCCCCAAATCCAAGGTGCTGCCCTGGAATAAAGTGAGCTGCTCACCCCAAGAGAGGTCAGAGTACAGCTGGCCACTACTCAGTGGGGACAGAAGAGAGGAGGTGTGGGCACTGGGTGAAGACTGGGCCACAGCAGGAGCCCAGAGGCCTGTGCTCTGATGAAGCCAGACTTGGCCGGCACCGGGGGGGCTGGTTATAGGTAGAGAATCAGCACCCACCTCTGCCAGCAAGTCCAGCTTCGCGAGTCTGGAGGGGACCTGGGCATCTGTAGCCGTACCAAGTATTAATAACTCTGCTCCCCACAGAAGTGAGAAACAGCAACCTGGGTAATCTTTAAGGTCCCTTCTGATCCTAGAGGGCTGGATTCCAATACACATCATGAGCATCAAATGGATCTCATGTGTCGAGTGCATGAATCTGCCAGACACTCTGCGAAATGCTTTCCATATGTGACTGCTACAAGCCATGAGGTAGCATTATCATGGTCCCCATACAGGTGAGGAAACGGAGGCTCAGGGAGGTTCATCATTTTCCTAAGATCACACGGCAAGAGGCTGAGCTGGAACTCAAAGCTGGGTCTGTCGCCCCAGTGCCCGCAGCAGTATTTCACAGCTGACTCTGCCCCTCCCTGGCCAAGTGTCTTGGTTTTTTGTTTTTTGTTTTTTTTTTTTTTTTTGAGACAGAGTCTCACTTTGTTGCCCGGGCTAGAGTGAGTGCCGTGGCGTCAGCCTAGCTCACAGCAACCTCAAACTCCTGGGCTTAAACAATCCTAACTGCCTCAGCCTCCTGAGTAACTGGGACTACAGGCATGCGCCACCATGCCTGGCTAATTTTTTCTATATATATATTTTAGTTGGTCAGATAATTTCTCTCTATTTTTAGTAGAGACGGGGCCTAGCTCTTGCTCAGGCTGGTCTCAAACTCCTGAGCTCAAACAATCCACCCGCCTCGGCCTCCCAGAGTGCTAGGATTACAGGCGTGAGCCACCGCGCCCGGCCTGGCCAAGTGTCTTGGAAGACTCTCGTACCTGCTTTGGGGCTCAGTCTCCTCATCCATGGAGCAGACTGTCACTTTGCACCCGCTCCACACTCTGCCCCAAATTCCCAAACAGGGTTGATGGTCCCGCACAGCAGTCAAGAGGACCAAGGCAGCAGGAGGAGTGAGACGCTGATTTTCCAGTCCTCAGAGTCCTCAGACCCATGTTTCAGCTCCTCCCAGTCAGGAGGCTTCTGCCCCCACCTCCCGGGATAAACACTGAGTCACTGGCCTGGGCGAGGCCCACCTTGTGCACAGCGGTGGGAAGGCAGGGATGGGGACAGCAACCATGTAGATGACATCGGTGCGGAGGACCCCATTCTTGGCAGGGCTCAGGAGAGGTGGAGAGGACAAAAAGGGAATGGTGATAGTTAACTTATATTAAGGCCCTACTATGTGCCAGACACTCAGCTAGATGCTGGGTAAGCAACTGAACCCCTCAACATCTCAGTTTTCTCTTCTGGAAAATGCGGTTATTATGAGGAGTCTATGAGGTTTATTCAATTATTCATTTGTCAAATGTTATCCATGAAGGGTGCCTGTGTGCCAGGCATTGTTCCAGGAAAGCAACTGCAATGTGACAAATATCTCTGCTTCATTGGGCTGACAGTGCAGTAAGGAAGACAGACAAAAATAAGTCAAAAATAAACACATAATGTAAAATCGGGGGATATTGATAAATTCTAGGAAGATAAAGCCAGGATAGGAGGAAGTCTAGAGAGTCCCATGAAGGAAAGGGAAGGCCGTTCAGGGGCCACCTCCCTGGAGGCGGCGATGTGGGAAGTGGCATTCCGCTTGAGTAAAGTAAGGGGTGACCCATATAGCTATCTGGGGCAAGAGTGTCACCAGCAGTGAGGAAATATAAAGGGCCCTCAGGGAGCCTGGCACACAGTAGGTGCTCAATAAATCGTGCGTGCTATCACAGATCAGACGGAGGGGCCATTCTCATATTTTACCAGATGTCTCTGTGTTCCTGCTATTCCCCAACTGTTGGAATGGGGTCTACAGGTCCCAGCTTCTTGCCCCACCTGCTCCCATGCTGGGAGAGAGGACCTGGAAACCAGCAGCTCCAAGGCAGCAGGAGGAAGAGGAGCTTCTGTTGGAGGCTGCACAACCCCCCACCAGCCTGGCACACAGTGGGAGGCGCCCCAAGGAGACCCTGCAGTGCCAGTCACAAGGCGGCGGAATGCTGGACAGCCACAAAATGATAGAGGCTCACCCCACTTGTGAAAACCCACGTGGGACTGGGTCATACCCCTGCTCAGACACCTTGGGTACCTTCCTCATCGACAGGATAAAGTCTGTAGGTCTTTACACTGGACACCCGAATGGCTTCTGCTGCCCTCTTTCGACTCCTCCTCTTTCCAACTCTTCTGATCTCCCTGGGCTGGTTACCTGGGGTCCTGTGGGCATCACCGAGTGCGGCAGCCGTGGGCTCCCCTCTGAGGGTGCTCAGGTCAGGGGAGGGGCAGAACAACACACAGGGAACGGTGAGGCAGCGTGACGGCCGCCGCGGCGGGGCCAGTGCAGGGCTCCCAGCAGGATCAAACTCTGTAGGACTAAAAGCTTTCCCTGCAGTGTGTTGTTAAAGTTTTCTTACAAACACAAATAAAGAAAATAAAAGAATCAAACACAAATGAGAACATTCCACAATCCCACCCCCAGGGTCTTGTCAGCGGAGACTACCTTAAACATGATGTCCTTTCTTGATCGGTGGCAGCACCAAGTGGTGGCCATGGCCTGCCCCTTGATTGAATTTTACAAACGTGTGAATTGCACGCGCTGTGTTCCTGGTGGTGCTAAGCGCTTTAGACGGAGCATCTCAAACCTCACAACCACCACAGGAGGTAGAAACCACTACCATCATCAGTTGACAGATAAACTGAGGCAAGGTGGGATTTAAGTAACTTTCCCAAGGTCACGGACATAATACATGGTGGAGTCAGAATTTGAAGCCCTCTAGGGCTCTCGCTGATAAGCAGCGTGTGGTCGGTAGCAGGGCTCAATGCATGTTACTTATTGTTATTGCGGCCCCTGAGATCTAATCAATCAATCTCTGTCTCTCTCTCCCCCCAGCAGGGGGCGCCAAAGCGCCTCGCTCACTGTGCACCTGCCCAGGTATGCTTGGTTTGGCTGAATGGAAAAGCACCTGCTGAAGAGAGATGCCCTCTCTTCCCTTGATCCAGGCACAGGGAGGCAAATAGGGAGAAAGATTCTGGGTTCACATGACTCTGCCAAAGAAGAACTTTCTGCAGTGGGTGCCGTTCACACTAGGTTCCAGGTCTAGGAAGGAATCAGATACAGTTCTATCCTTGGGGGAGCTCCCAGTCAAGGGAAGGATTAAACGTCCTGAGATTTATTAGCCCCAGAGAAATCCCAACAAGTTAAAAAACTGTCTTGGATCATGAAGCTATTAAGTGGCAGAGCTGGGATTCAGACTGACTTATTTGACTCCGAAGTCTATGTTCTTTTCACCAAACCATGGTGCTCAGTTGATGCCAGCCCTGTGCTGGGTGCTAGGGATAGAGATAAAGGAGACAGCGTGTTTCCCACAAGGAGGTTATGTCCTAATGGGGGAGGGAGGGAGTGAGCCCAGACATCATTCAGGGCGGGAAGGGTTCTGCCAAGATCAGCTCAGGGGCAGTGGGAGCACAAAGGAAGAGAGGCATTGAAATGTGCTCCCCTCAAAGATCACGCGCGCGTGTTCACCACTGTACCCCCATGCCCGGCACACGGCCTGACACACTTTAACACTCAGAGAATGCGGGGTGAATGAATGACTGAGGAAGAGACTAAGTGCTCAGGACAGAAGCAACGTTGATCAAGGAAGGCTTCTCAGAGGAGCTGATACTTGGGTAGGGCTTACAGGATGAAGTAGAAGTTTACCATGTGGAAAAGAGGGCTAAAGGCATTCTAGGCAGATGCAAAGGAATGACAGGTTGCAGTAGTGATCTCTCATTTTTTTTTAAATCACAACGCACAATGTACATACATACACAGCCAAAACACATACACATACACACACACAGAGTTGGAACCTTATAATGTACAATGTCCTCTCACATTTCTGGTCTATTGCCTTTTTGTAAATGCTAGTGGGAGCTACTCATTTGTTGTGATGTGGGCACAGGAGTTTGGGAAATGTGGAGGCCATAAGGGTAATTTGGAGCCAGACTGTAAAGCTTTGAGGCTAGGGTGATGATGTTGGACCCTTTTCAGCCCTTGCCTTCCCTGCCTTTTCTGTGAAGTCTGACACTGTAAACTCCTTTCTTCTTCTCATTCTCTGATTAACTCCCTACCTCTTGGGCTCATCTTCATTAGCCACCTTTAGTGGCTCCATTTCCCCAGCTGATTATTTAAGTCATGCTGAGTTCCTGGGGCCCTGCAAGGGGCTTTCTCCGCTCATCCTTCTCTGCCCACCAGGGCATCCTGTCCACCTTGGTTTGAATGCCTGCCCGCTCCAGGCAGTGGAGACCTCGGTCACTCTCCACACCCCCAACTCTCCCTCCTGAGCACCAGGCACATGCATTTAGCCGCCTCTTCAGTGACCTACAGACACCTCAAACTCAGCTTGTACAAAACCAAGTTCATCTCCCTGAGAACTCCTCCCTGGGCCCCTTTTCTGTGTTGTCCTCACCAGCCACATTCTCTCACAGGATAGGATGCTGTCCTCAAGGCCGTCCCCATCCTGCCTATTCTGCCTCCACTAGCTCTCAAGTCCGTCCCCTCCTCTCCTTGCCATCCGCTCCCACCTTGACCAGACTGGGCCTTCTCCCCCTGCATGATTGTTGAGACCTCCTGACTTGCCCTCATTTCTGGCCCTCTTCTGTTGGTTCCCGAGACAGCCACCGTGAGCCTTCTGAGGTGTAAATCTGATCATGTGACATCTGTGACATCTGCTTCCCTTTATGATAAGGATCACATTTCTTAATATTCCCTGAGTCCCCAGACTCCCTGTCAGGCCTTTTCCCTGCAAATCTCCCCATGCCCCCATTCCCTCTGATGCCCCATTCCCCAGGCACCTTGGGCCTCCCTGAGCCCTGCTTCCTTGTGACCAGTGTCATCTGGGGGTGCCTTCACCCACATGTCTGGCACTCAGGCTGGGTGACTCCAGTGCAGAGCTCACCTGGGACTGTGGACTGGAGCATTCACACATGGCCCCTTCCTATGCCTGGGCTTCCTCACAGCACGGCAGCCGCCAGGCTTCTTCCGTGGTGGCTCAGGACCCCAGCACCAGTGTTCCAGCCGACAAAAGGCAGGCTGCACAGCTGCATTGTCTTTTATCCCTGAGACTTGCTATCTGCGCACATCACTTCTGCCACACCTTGTTGGTCACATCACAAGCCCATCCACCCAGATTCAAGCAGGGATGGCACAGAGAACCCACTTCTCAGTGTGGGGAGTGTCATATAATTTTGTGGCCGTGTTCTAAACGTACCACCCTAACCCACAGCACGGATATCTTGCACCCGGACGGGAGCTGTGGTCTCCTCTCTGCTCTGCCTGGCCGCACTTTGCTTGGCCCTCACCATTCCCCTAGTGGGCTCTCACTAGGACAGCCAAAGGGAGCTTTTGAATGCACAAAGCAGGTAAGTCACCCACTTCTTCATCCCCCCAATGTCTTCCCACTAAACGTACCCCTGAAATTGAAAGTCCTCGATGTGCCACACAGCATTACAGGATCTGTGTGCCCCACCTCCTACCTCTCTCTCCCCCAGGCCTTCTTTCTCTTTCTTGAGCCCAGCCCATCATCTCCTCCCTTGGGTTCATGCCCACCTCTGAGCTTTTGCACTTGTGGTCCTTCTTCAGGGAATGCTGGGTCCCCAGATCCTGTATCCTTCAGGTCTCAGCTCAAATGCCACCTCCTTAGATCTAAAATAAACTCCAGCACCCAGTATTTCTTCTCCCATCACCTAGCTTTACGATCTTCACTTGAGCCTGTGCTACCTGCAATCGTGCGTTTGTTCACTGACGGTCTGTCTCCCTCCCTGGCTCTAGGAGGAGGGACTCCGGCTTTCTTGTTTCTTGTGTCCACAGTGCCTACCACGGTGCCTGGCACAGACATGTGTGCAACGTCAATGCATGACATGCAGGAACAGTGACTTTCAGGGAAGTGCGTGTGTGTGTGTGTGTGTGTGTGTGTAATTAGAAAGGCAGTCTTTGAAGGACAGGTGTGGTGGGGGGGGGGTCACTAGAGTTGGGCACACCTTGTTTCTGATGTGGCTCTACCGCTCACTAGCCGGCGACTTTGGGGAAACACCTTCATCTCCTGGAGTCTCCATTTCTTCAGCTGAACCTTGAGTCCGATGTCCTCTAGCTCAGTGGGCTGGGTGTCTATCGAAGGAAGAGGTCAGCATCCTGGTCAGCCGGGATGCTCAGAGCCCTCGGTCCCCTGGAGCGAGGCCAGGCTGCATCACCCGCCGCACCCGCCTGGTGTCGCCGCGAGCGCGCTCGGAGAGGCCCGCTGCGCCCCGCACGCCCGGGCGGCTCGGACGCCCCGGGGCTGCGCAGTGCCAGGCAGCCGGACCTCGGCCCACTCCGACTGTCAGCTGACAGCGGGACCCCACAAGAGGCTGCTCGCACCCTCCAATCGATAGGGGTGGGGAAGGAAGAGGCTGAGCCAGTTGTACCCACTCGGCCAGTAGCGCCGCAGAAGGGGGAGCCTTCCCCTGAAGCTGAACTCGGAAGCCGGGGGAAGGGGGACCCGGGGTGCGCCCTGCCACCCCCAGCTCCCTGATCCGGACCGGGGGCGGGACCGCAGGCCAAGGCCCGAGGGCTCTCGGCCGAGTCTGATCCCCTGCACCCGAGGGCAGCGTCTGGAAGCCCGCTCGCCCCGCAACCTGCGAGTTAGTGACACGTGTGTTGCGAGCGGTCTCCCACCTGCCCCCAACCGGCTCTGCGTCCCCGCCTCCCGGAGCACCGAGGGGGCCCGCGGGAGTGCACGGAGAGAGGCGCACGCGCGCGCGGGGGGACGGCGGCCCTGTCCCGCGGGCCCGGGGACAAGGGGCGGGCGCTCCGGGGAGGGAACGGGGGAGGAGGAGGAGGAGGAGGGACGGAGGAGAGGAGGGAGGGGCGGGGGCGGGAGGCAGCAGTGCCCCCGCACTCCCCGCGCCTCACACACTTGCACCGGTAGCCAGCGCGCAGCCCATCGTCGCCCCGCGCCTTGCTCGCTCCTCCCTCCCTCCTCCCGCTCCGTGGCTCCCGCGCTCCTGGGGAGGCTCAGGCGCCTAGCGCTCTGAAGGACGGGCGCACGGACAGACCGCCGCAGGGACGCCTCGGCCCGCGCCTCCCGGGCGGGCTATGTTGATTGCCCCGCCGGGGCCCGCCCGCGGGATCAGCACAGCCCGGCCCGCAGCCCCGGCGGCCAGCGGGGACTATGAACCGGAAAGCGCGGCGCTGCCTGGGCCACCTCTTTCTCAGCCTGGGCATGGTCTACCTCCGGATCGGGTAAGGGCTGCCTGTGTCCCCTCCGCGCGTGTCCAGGCAAAGTTGGCGCGGCCGGGGGAGGGAGGTGTGCCGCTCGCTAGCTGCTGCCGGCCACCAACTCGCTCAGCCTCTGCGAGAGGCCGGGTGGGCGCGGTGTGGGAGTGGTGGGTGCACAAAGGCGTCCCACAGGCGGACGCCCCAGGAGACTCAGGCAGGGGACCGGCCTTCCGGAGAACCTCTGAATGTGGAAGCCCCCAGAACAGGAGACAGCCCCAGGGACGCTCAGCGTGGGGGACTCTGAGAGGGCCGGCTGCTGGCAAGGCTCCGCTCATCCCAAGGACCCTTCAGACGGGGCCTAGGGAGGGCAGGTCCAGCGGGGACACCAAGGCAGGACCGCAGCCGCTCCCACAGCTCCGTTCCCAGACCCAGAGAGGAACTCTGCGCACGGAGACTGCCGCTCCTAGAGACTGGACAGTCCCCAGGTGCGGGCGCGGCCGGACCATGCAAACAGGGAACAGGTACCCGGAGGGAAGGACATTTGGGGCAAAGGCTTAAACCGCCGCTCAGAGCCCTAGCACCACCCAATTTCCAGGGACCCTCAGACTCCCAGAGCTCCTTCTCTGGCCAAGGGACAGCGCCTCCCACCCCCAACAAACACACACAGAGGTAGGACGAGAGATGGCCCGAGACGCCAGGGAGACAAGCTTGCTGAGCCAGCACGAAGAGAGGCGCCCGGGGCACCCCGCCCCCTGGCACTGGGCACCAGAGGCTGCCAGGCGCCCGCAGAGCAGCCCTCAGGCGTCACCCCAGCATTTCTGTGGAGATGGGGCCTGGGGGCGCTCTGGAGGGGAGGCCGCAGGGCATGGCTTGGCGCGTCTTGGAGCTGCATTTGCGTGGCCAGTCACCCTTTGTACTTCGGAGATAATGCGTGTGAGGCACGGGGGGGCAGGGGTGGGGGCTCTAGGGGTTGATAGAGGTTGTGGCGCTGAAGGGCCACCTTGGCAGGTTTCACACGACCTGCCCCTTCACCTCCTAGCACTGATCACTCCCCTGCCACCCCTTTTAAGGAGGGGCGGAACTCGGGGGCTGCAGCGAGGGGGCGTGTGTGGTACATCCTTTGTGTTTTACCACAACTACCCCCAGCCCCGCACTTCCCCACCCGCGTGTCTGCGGCGGGGTCGCTTAAGCAATGGAGCCGCGGCCAGCAGCAGGTGCGCTCCGAGGACCAGGCTGCCGCCAGCCCGACCGCGGGCAGAGAGGCGGCTGCGGGGTTCTGAGCGACCAGCTCGCCGGCGTGTTTAAGTGTTATTGATTCGCCCGCGTCTGGGTGGCTTTTCTTTTTCCCCTGCTTTAATCTTCATTTTGGCCCGCGCCCCGCCGACCCGCGCACATCCAGCATCCAGGAAGCCGGTCAGGCCGACTGGCTCTGGCCGCGTGCGGCTTTATCTCCTTTTTAATTAGAAACGGGGCGGAGGGGGCCGGGGAGGGCAGAGAGAAAGGGAAAACAGCAGAAAATAACCTCCCCTGGCCGCCCCGCCCGCCCTGGGCCACCTCCTGCTGGCGCCAGCCTCAGTGCGTTGGGCCTGGCTGCCCCGGGGAGGGAGGAAGGGAGCGCGCAGGGCGCAGGACTTCCGCCCCAGGGAGGGCCAGACCGGGAGGTGGGAGTTGCATGGTGACTTAGGGCCAGGCCCTGCTGCTCCCGGAGCCCCAGGCTATTCATCTGTAAAGCGGGCTGGGGGCTGAAGTCTCCCTAAGAGGTCTTCCAGTTCCCCAGATGTGACTGGCTCCTAGCAGCTTCTGGTTGACGGTGGGGCATGTGTACTATTCTTATTTTATTTGGGTAGTTCAGGTGATTCTGGCGCTAGCCCCTTGTAACAATCTGATCCAATAATAATCACTACCACGGCACCACATTTACTGAATATTCACTATGTTCCTGGCACTTACTAAGACTTTCCCTGTTGTAACAGGCAAGTTTCACGGCATCCCTATGAGCTGGGGACTAGTTACCAATACCTCCTTTTAGCAACAGGAAAGCTGAAATCCAGAGAGGGAAGGGAACTTGCCTAAGGTCACACAGCTAGTAAGTGAAGGCAGCTCACATGGCAACCTAGGCCAGACTCTCAAGACGTTAGACTATTGTTCCCCAGATTCTTGGCCCCAATATACCATTACACTCTCTGCTGGTGTAAAGACTTCCTGCTGGTCAGCTAGGTGTTCAGAGGTTCCTCCTGGCTTGTGGCAAAAGCATCTCCACTCAATCTTCCCACTACCCCTTCCTCAGACAGTCCGAACATTCTGGCTGTGTGGTAGATTCTGTTTTAGTGGCTGAGGTGCATGTGATAGAGCCAGGCTCTCCCACCTCCTGCACCGGCAAGCTGAATGCCTTTCCTCCAGGTCTCAATCTTTGCGAGCCTCAGTTTCCAGATGCTTCAAATAGATATGATGATTCCTGCCCTGCATGAGCTGATGTGTGTGGCAGCACTTGGCAGCCACCTTGGCACATGGTAGGGATGCCCCAGAAGTCCACTGATGCATTTTATGCATATTTGGGGGCTTCTGCTATGTAACAGGTATTCACCCTCAGTGACATCCTTAAGTGCCACAATCCATTCATTCAGGAGCCCTTCAGTGAGCCAGCAGTCAGCCCGCCTGCCCTCAAAGAGCGCCAGCCTCATGAGGAAGGCAGGTGATAAACAAGTGAGCACTCAGGGTAAAAACAACACACACATTAAAGCATTTCAGAAGACCATGAATAACCAAGAGTATCAAGGAAACAGAACAGAGACTGTGATGGAAAGTTATCAGGGTGTGGAGGGCAGGGAGGTTCCCTTAGCTGGAGTGGTCAGGGAGGTGACACTTGAGGTCACACGAATGACAGCAAGAAGGCAAGCTGGTGACGATGAGGGGTGAGAGAGCTTCCAGGGAGAGGGCCAGCCCGGACAAAGGGCCCACGGCTGGGAGAGGCTGGTGCGTGGCGGGAGCCCAGGGAAGCAAGGCAGGAGCGGTCAGGTGTGTGCGTGGGGGGCAGTGGGTCCACGTCATCTCCAGGTCACTGGCACAGGGAAGCCCAGCCCTGACAAATCCCAATTCCAGAACAGCTTCCCACAGCGGGGCCCCAGGGTGAGGTGCCTGCCCCGTGGCCAGCAGTGGCCCCAGTAAATGGAAGCTCCTGTTACTATAACCAAAGTGAGGCATTAGGGGAGGGGTTTTCTCTTTAAAATTTCTCTTGATGAACTTTTGGGGTTATCTTGATATTAGAAATGGCACCACCAGATGCGCACGAGTGACGCTAGTGCCTCTGTTTCCCTTTCACCTTCCGCCTCCGTCCCCGACCCTCGCCGTCCCTCAGGCCATCAGCTCTACCTGTGGCCATCCCCACCACTGCCACCAGGCCAAGCCGCCACCACCTCTAGCCTGCCTGGTCCCCTGCTCCTGCTCTGGCACCCCCCGTCCTTCCCCACGTGGAGCAGGGGCCATGGATCACATCCGTGTCCTGCTGACAGCCCTGCACTGATGCTGCCTGACGCACCTGGGAACATTCCGGCCCTGAGCCAGGTCCTCTCCCCGGGCCCTCCCCCTGCTCAAGCCCCGGTTTCACAGCGGCCTCCACGGTCTTTCTGTTCATTGGACACTTCAAGCTTGTCCCCCTCCTGGAACTTTGCGTTTTCTATTCCCTCTGCCCAGAATACCCTTCCCCCGACCCCCGGGATCTTCCCCTGCTGCCTCCTGGCCATTCAGGTCCCTGCTCCATTGTCCCTGCCTCAGGAAAGTCCTCCCTGAATGTCCCCGCTAAAGTGGCTCCTCCCCACCGCCGCACCCTCAGTTGCTGTCCCAGCATATTCACTTTCATCACAGTGGTGTCACTGTCTGAAACGGCCTGTTTTATTCATTTGTGACACGTGACACCTGCGTTGTCTCCCTCCATAGCGCCCTGAGGGCGTTGTCTGCCTCCCCGCCTGTCTCCCAGCGCGGTGCCCGGCACGGGACAGGTGTCCCACAGTTACCTGTGCAGGGATGCATTGAGGAAGGTGGGAACTCTGGTCGGGATAGGCACACTCATCCTGCAGCTGGTCATGTCCACAGTGGGACACGTGTACTCCATGGGCAGCCGGGAAGAAAACACCAAGACTTCTACTTACAATTACCTTTTAAGCTTTTTCATAATGAAACATACTCAGAGAGCATGTATAGCACACATGAGCCAAGTTTTGTAAATGAGCGTCTGCATGCCCTTCAGAGGCGCCTGAGGCAGGGAAGTTTGAAGTCACCGCTGCCCTGCTTGGTTTTACAGTCTCACTGCAGGGGGACTCGGAGCAATAGCGGGTTTCTTTTGCATGTTTTTGAACTTCATCTCAGTTGAATCCTACCACAAACTCAAGGAAACTTAACTGAGTGACTTGCTTTCTTCACTCAATATAATGTTTGTAAAATATATCATCTTTTTGTAGTTTCTGAAAAGGAAATCAAGCTTCCCTAATATTGAATATATCCATTGATACAAGAGTCTATGTGGAATTTATCAACTTATCAATTAATATACATGGGCTGGGAGTGCAAGATCAAAAGACTTGGGAGACCCTTGCTGGGGGAAGTGGGGTGGCCAGGGATGGACCCCTAGGTAGTGTCTCTCGGCCGTGCCGCCCACCTTGCTGGCCTAACACTCCGTCTCCCTGTGTCTCCCCCTCCAGGGGCTTCTCCTCAGTGATAGCTCTGGGCGCAAGCATCATCTGTAACAAGATCCCAGGCCTGGCTCCCAGACAGCGAGCGATCTGCCAGAGCCGGCCGGACGCCATCATCGTCATAGGAGAAGGCTCACAAATGGGCCTGGACGAGTGTCAGTTTCAGTTCCGCAATGGCCGCTGGAACTGCTCTGCACTGGGGGAGCGCACCGTGTTTGGGAAGGAGCTCAAAGTGGGTATGTGCTCACCCTGACACCCCAAGCAAGGCCTTAGACACTGTGGGGAAACCAGAATACTCTTGGGAACTCCTGGGACCTCCTCACCTGCCCCCTGCCAGAACGTCCCTCCATATGGGATCCTGTAGGTGCCATGACTTGAATTCAGGTCTGTTGAGGAGGGTCGGGTCTCTGCTTTGAGTCCATACCGCCCCAACTGGTAGAGTTGCAAAGCAGCACCTAATGGCCCCAGTGCTAACCTGCTCATACAGTGCCGATGTGTCTTAAGTTGAAGCCCAAATTTAAAAATCAGTTGACCTAAAAATATGAATTTCTGGCTTCTTTTGAAAAGTTGGCAGATCTACCGATAGTTTACACATGTGCCCACATGGTTGGAATGGGCTGGAGCTGAGAACACAGCTTCCTTTAGGTGGAGCCTGGGCAGCCCATTCACTGCCGCAGTCCCCGCCACTCCCCGCGGCTGCCCAGCCCGCAGTCTTGTTGCGTGAGCCACTGGAGCCCTGTGGCTTCTGACACTGCAGCCCCTGATTTATGAGAGTGGTCTATGTGGTCTATGTGGACGTACGCACACAGACACACACATACAAGTGTTGAGCCACACATTTAACTGCTGAAGGAATTTTGACAAAAGCCTGGTGGAAGGGGTATGGGGACAGCGATATTGGTCTCGGAGATGTCCTGGTCCGTGAGGGGAAGGCCGCGCTGTGTGTCTTACCGTGTGCACCGGGACTCAGCCCAGGGACGGCAGGCTTGCTGCTGCACCGTGAGCTTCCCTGCAAGGCAGGGCAGCCTCAGGTCTCTCTGGGCTGGGGTGGGTCACCTGCCCGCCTGACTGCTCAAAGAGCACCCGGTGTTCTCGCTCTCCCTCAGCCCCAACATCAGCACGTCCAGTGGGATATTGCAAACACCTGCCCCAAATCCAGCCGCTTCTCCATATGCTCACTGCTTCCTCCTCGGGTCACGCTGCCTCGCGTCTAGGGCCCCACGCTGTCCCATGTTCCCACCACCTCGTCCCCTTGCCGCCCCCAGCCATCCTGCGGACCCTTCTGCACCCAGAGTGCAGGATCATCCTTGTGAAATGGAAACCAGATCGTGTTATAACCCTGCTTAAAACCCTCTGGAGGCTTCCTCACATCAGAAAGAAGTCGCCACGGCACTGCTCTCTGGCCTCTGCTGCCCCCACCTCCCCCTTCCCCTTGCTCACTCGGCCTAGTCCTTTTCCCAAACACAGCACACTGGGTCCTGCTTTGGGGCCTGAGCACCGCACATTCCTTCTGCCTTAGCTCCATTCCGCAGCCCGCACCCCTGGCCCCGCTCAGGTCTCCTAGAGCCTCCTTGATCCGCCCATCGAAAATCCTCTCTCGCCTCGAAGCTGCAGCCCATCAGCCAAGCTCTCAGCGCCGTCTGTGTCTGTTCCTGACCCCCTGGGAGGGTCAGCTTCACGAGGGCAAGGGGTCCACGTGTACACCACTGAATGCTCTCTTCCCCATTCCCAGGCCCGCAGCAGGCCTGGTTTTGTCACCATATTCTGTAGGCGCCTTCGTACTCACCCCTGAGCAAACTGCAGAACAGGACCCGAGGCTCAGGGTGAAGTCGCAGAGAGGGTGGTGTCCCCCTCTCCCGGAGCCCCTGTCCGCAGGCGAGCCTTTTCCAGCATCTGTGCTGTGCAGAGTTCGCCTTGCACCCCCTGCCCTTCTTCTCCCCTTCCCCACCCCAGGGCTCACCTGTCAGGTGGAAAACAGGCCCAGAGAGACTGCCCTGTTCCTGCAGTGAGATGGCATCATCACTGACACTCTGATTTAGGGCACCAACATCTCAGTCTTGTGAGCCTCTCCTGGCTTGTCTTGTCACGTGCAGTTTTCTGTACTCTCCTACTCAAATCTCTCTCTCTCCTTCTCTGTCTCTCTCTCACACACACACACACACATATACACACACCCATTCCTGGGACTCAGGCCTAGACTCTGGAATTATTTTAAACTTGTAGCTTTACTGATATATGAGATGTTACAGATGGGGAAACTGAGGCTCAGAAGGGACTTGCCCAAAGTCAACAAATTTGAGTGCCAGGGTCTCCCAGGACTGGGTGCATTCCAGCACAGCTTGCACTCTAGGAGTAGCCCGTGCACTGGCTGGTGTTGGAATAGTGCCCGTGGGGCACAGCAGGAGGGCTGTGGGCGCCAGGACCTGGGCAAAGAGCCCCCGCTGTCGAGCAGCCCCCAGCTGGCCACCGTTGTGGAACTGAGGCTGAAGAGGAGGAACACTGCCAGTTTCCACCAGAGACGGGCAGAGGCCAGTGGCAAGAGGCCTGCTACTGGGCTTGGGCATGCGGAGGTGGCCGTGGGGAATTCCAGCAAAGAGAGGAGCCCAGGAAAGCCCGTGAGATAGTGATGCCACGGCAACCATCTGCGGGCCCAGAAGGGAGTGGGAGCTGGAGGCAGGAAGTGAGTGGGTCAGTCTAAGGAGTTTGGATTTCTAGGTGGTGGAAGCTCCTGGAGGATTTTGAGCGTGGGCATGACTGCCAGAGGATAGGCGGAACCTGTGAAATTATTGCTATGTGATGATTTTCGAGCCATGAAAATGGCAGTGTCATATGATTCAACCTAATAGGAATTCTGGAAAATTCATTAAAGGTTGCATACAAATTCATTCATTCATAATGTCATTCATTGATTCCTTCACGCAGTCACCAAATAGCTATTGGGTGCCCATTGTGGCTGGAGGCTGCTGTTCCAGCATGTGTGGCCAGGAAAGGCCTCTGGGTTTGTGAGGGAGGTGAGCTCTGGGCATGTCTGGTGGAAGAGCAGGCCAGGCAAGGGGAACAGTAATTGCAAAGGCCCTGAAGCAGGAATGTGCTTGGTGGGCGGCTTGAGGGGCAGCGAGGAGGCCGGTGTGGCTGGAGCACAGTGAGCGGAGGAAGAGGAAGGCTCAGACAGCCAGGAGCCAGACGGTGCAGCAGCTGTGGGGCCAGGTCAGGAGGCACGAATGGGGAGCGCCTGGAGGGGTACGGGTAAGAGAGTGACAGCCTCCAAATGTGGGTTCAGCAGCATCGCGCTGGCTGCTGGGAAGAGAATGAACTGCAGTGGGGCAAGTGTGGGAGCCAGGTGTCTGGTTGGGTCTTCCAGGCAGGAGAGGACAGTGGCTTGGGCCTCAGTGCTGGCCATGGAGTCTCGAATGCCAGGGATTGGGGTGTGTGGCCCCACATCGGTTTGATCAGCTGCCACCCAGGCCCAGCGTGACCCTCAAGCTTGGAGGAGAGCTAAGAAGTCCCTCACCTCCCTCTAGGCTTCTCTTTTGCTTAAAGAGTACAGTGAACCCTCCTCGAACTCTCCACCCAACACAACTACTAGACACTTGTCATCCACCTCTCTGAGCCTCCCTCCCAAGCCAAGCATCCTCGATTCTGAATCTCGGGTTTCCTGTTCCCTCGTTGTTTGTGTGTAATTTATCTTATAGATCCATTCCCCAGAAGCGCACCATTTCATTTGGTTGTATTTAGTTGTGATTTTGCTGAGCGCCCCCTCCCCGCCCCCCCGCCCCGCCAGGCAGCGTGTTGCTCCGTGGCTCCCCTACACGCAGCACTGACCCGGCTCCTGCATCTCCGTCCAGTGAATGGTGGAAAATGCAACCTCACTGTCGTCTGAATTCGCATCTCCCTGAGAAGTGATGAGGCTGAAACCTCTTCCTGTGTTAGTGGCTGCACCTCTTCGTGCTTTTCATCCACTTTCTGTGGGGCTGTGGGTTCTTCCATGAGGTTGACCAATGGGATTTAGCTGGTGTCGAGGTTCAGGGGAGCCAGGGCTGGCTCAGGTGGCACCTCAGGGTGGGTGGCCACGTGGGGCTTCTCTCTCTCTCCCATCTACTATCTCTTCACTGAGGAGCTGGGACGGCCCTCTGTCCTCCTCACCTCATATGGTCTTTGTCATCCCCAAAAGGAAGCGTGTCCACCTCCATCTCACTGAGGCAGAGGCTGACCAGAGTCATGTGGCTGTCTTGTAACAGGGCTGAGGTCGGTATTGAGCTCCCTGTTGCTGGAGGGATTCTTCCGTTCATGTGAGCCCACCAGCTCCGAGATTCTCAAGGCTGCTGTGTGTGTGAGAACCTCTTGTCTTGTCGCAGGCTGTGGGGCGGCCAAGCGAGCACTGGACTTGGAGTCACATGGCCTGGTTTCCATCCCAGCCCCACCCACCCTACCCTGACTCTGAGCAAGTACTTCACCTTCCCAACCTCAGTCTGCATATCTGGAGTCACACAGCTCAGCCCGCTGGGTGGCAGTGGCATTATATGATATGGGATGTAAGACCCTGGCATGTGGTGAGTTGGGGCCCTTGGAGGATGTCCCTTCCTCCTTGTGTGACATGTCATATGAAGAGAAGTTGAAGGAATTTGAGATGCTCTGGCGTTTATTCTTGGTGCAGTGGAAGCTATTGGTCTGATTATTAATCTAAGCTCACTGTTTGGACTCTACCTCCTACATACATCCCCACATCCATCCACTTCTCACCACCTCCACAACCAGCTCCTGGTTCAAGCCTCCCTCTTCAGAGAGTTGTTGCCTGGACAACAGTTAATACATCAACCTCCTAATGTACCCCACTTCCTCTCTCAGACCCCTGCCCCATGCAGCCATTCAGCGTAGGATCTTCCCAGGGTCACCATGAGCATGGCGCCTGCTGTGTAAACCCGACTGTGCTTTCCTGCTGCCCTGAGAATAAACTTCAGACTTGCCTCCTGCTCCCCACAGACCTCTGCCGAAGTCTTTCCCCCTTCAGGCCTTTGCCCTCAGGGTTCCTGCTGCCTCGATGCTCTTCCCCAGATGTCAGTTTGCCTTGCTCTCCCACCCTGCCATTGTCTGCTCACCTGTCGCCCCTCAGAGAAGCCTCCACGACCGCCTTTCTAACATAGACCACCTGTCCCAGCCTGGCCTCACCTTGCTGTTTTTATTTGCTCATTTGTGCTCACGGTTGAGGCCTGAGGCCCCCTGCTGTGACCCCTGACCACAGGGGAGCAATGATGGAACCCGTCTCACAGGTTCACCGCCTCACGTGCTCCACTCGGAGCCATGCCTGGCACACAGCAAGCGCTCCGTAAACTGCAGTTGTGCTGTTATTAGCGTGCGTCTCTCCACCCAGAAGGAGCTCTGTGAGGGAGCAGAGGCCTATAGCACAGTCCCTGGCACGTGGAGGGCAGTGTCCCCACGGGAGGGCTTAGTGGATGTAGGGACACCATGCCCCAACTCATCTCTGGGGCGAGGGTGGAGAGAAGGACACATGGGGGAAGCCTCTGAGCGATGGTGGGTGGCCTGTCCTCTCTGGCATTGTGCAGGTCTCTACTCAAGAGCCACCTCCGCCAGGAGATCTTCCTTGATCATCCCACGGGAGACACCTCTCCTCTCCCCGCCCCAGCATGGCACCCTGTGTTGTTGCCCTTAGGGCACTAAACCACTTTGGGAGGTGACTTTGCTTATTTTGCAAGAATGTGTCCAGTATTAGTCTTCTCCCCCACCATGAGGGTCCATGGAGCCCGGACCTGCTGATCGTCTTCTCCCCGGCCCAGCACCTGGCCCAGGGCCTAGCACGCAGCAGGTCCTCACGGAACCCGTGAAGAAGTGCCTGATCCCCGGCAGGCCAGCTCCTTTCTACCTGCGCGTCCACGGTTGCTCTGAGTCCTGCAGCACAGGCCTGAGCAGCACCTCACACAGGCGTGGTCAGTGCTCTCTGTCCTGAGTGGGCACAAGACTGACCCAAAATGCAAGACTGACAGTCATGTCTGCACGTTGTCTTGTAGATCCATTTTAGCCAGGCATTCCCGGTCGCCAAAATCTGTTTGATTGTTGATTTGATCAGCTATTCTCTTCCCTCTTCTACGTTTGCATTGGCTTCAAATGGGATAAAGTGTGGACTCGGTCAAGGCCTAGGAGGGATCCCTACAGCATGACTCAGAGGAGCTGAGCCAGGGTCGGCTCAGCCAACCCCAGTCCCCACTCTCCACCCCACCCCACTGCCAGCTGCCCTGGGGAGAAAAGGAGGGTTCCCTGGAGGATAAAATGGGGGAACTCAGCATGTTGTTCTCCCTGCTCCTAGACAGTCAGAGCACCCAGAGCATATTAAAGGCTCTGAAAAGTCCTGTGGACAGGAAAGCAGCTTAAGCAGGCTTTGTCTTGAGGGTCCCCTATTTTCCAACCTTAGACTCACTGACCATGCTGTGGAGCTGCTCTTCAGGGGCATCTATACCAGGATCCTGCTCTGGAGACCCCACAGATGGACAATACTCAGAATGGGGTTTCTGGACCAACCTATAATCCACCAAAAGAATCTCCACCCACCCTTGATATCAGTGTCTGGCCCCAGGGGTACAGAAGAGGAACATCCTAGCTTCTGACGTTGATGTGGACAGTGAAATCTGGTCTAATCCACGTTACTCTTAAAGTCCCTTCACTCATGCATGCAACTCAGAACACCTAGTTTTCTGTACAAGCGCAGGAGAACATTCCACATAAATGTAGAATGTATACACTGTAGTGCACTATACAGAAGGAGGAGTACAAATCCAAAATATAAGTACGTAATATTTCATTTTTTCCCGGTGCATTTGGTTAAATTTATGTAAGTTAAAATGCTCATGGGATAAGCCCACCATCCCCTGACCTGTATGTCCACCCATGTATCCACTTCCGGTCCTCAGGTGTTTACTAGAGTCTCTGGTAGTAAATGCTGGGGACCCACAGAAGAATCGGCCACAAGCTGTGCCTGGGGTGCTCGCTGTCTGATGGGGACAAACAGGGAAGTTTGGGCTGAAAAGTGCTCTGGGGACCTGGGGGAAGAGGAGAGGGCACTGGGAGAATGAGCCCAGAAGCGGCCTGCAGGGTCGCCTGGAGTAGGGGCTGTCCATAGCCTGGGGGGAAGGGGAGGAGCCGCAGGAAAGGCTTGGCCGTGCAACCCGGACAGAAGCCCTGGGCGTCCAGGGCAGCTTGGCACGGGGACACCAGGTGTGGGGTAAGAAGGGCCGGCAAGGATGGTGAATGAGGTGGGACCAAGCGATCCCGCAGGGTTTTGGACACCAGACCCGGGGCTTGCTTGGCAGGGGATTTGTCAGAGGGATTTAATGGGGGAGAGACGGGTTGTAGGAAGATGATCAAATTCTTTGCACACACAGAAATTTGCTGCGTCTCCAGCATTATCATTGGCAAAGAAATGGTGATTTCCTGCCCTGTGCTCCTGGGGACGCTGCATTCTTTTCCGAATGCTCATGGCCTCCTGTAGGGCACCCACCCCCACCCACCACCGGAATTTTTCCAGGGATGGGCACAGATGACCTAGGATTCAGCCCCTGGAGTCCACCCTTCTCTGTGGACCAGGAAAACTGATGCATTTGTGGGCTTTGCTTCCATCAAGTTTGTCACCACTTCTCTTGGGCAGTCACTTGAGCATCTCCCTCCTCTCCCTGAGGTGCCTGACTGGGCTCAGGGTCTCACGTCTGGGGATCCACATGCCACAAGAAAAGGGTTCCATCTTTGTAGCCGTCTGGGGCTGTGAGCACGTCCCAGAGCACACGTCTGGTGAGCTGACGAGTGCTGGCGAGGATGGACGTGGAGACCTTTCCAGCGAGAGAGACAGAGCAGGGGGCGGCCAGCTCCACTTTCTCTCTGCCGCTTCTTAACAATACGCCATCTTGCCCAAGCAAAAGACCTATTCTTCCCCTATTCTTGCTTAGAACACAGCGAACAAAGGACTTTTGTCTCGTTTGCATTTTTTTTGCAAGCCTCAGTTCATCCTGGGTTTTAGCTCTCCTGACAGTATTCTTTGAGATGAGTCTTTTGTTATAATGTTCTCTTTGCAGCTTCCTATGGTAGCCAGGCAGACAGACACGCACACACTCTCGCTCGCTTTCACACGCACACGCATCCATTCACTCAACTGCTGAGGTTTCACAGATAAATAATCCAGGTCCCCACAACCTCGTGGGAGAAACTGATAATCCAACTCCATACCAAATGAGGACAGATGAGGTGCTGGCCCACAGACGGAGGGAGGGGACAGGAGGGAGGCCCTCAGAGGGAGGGAGCTGTGGCTTGATGGATGTGGCACTAACCAATAGTGCGTCTCATAGGAGCTTCCCAGGTGTGGGCCAAGCCTGTCATGCATGTTGGCTTACTTAGTCCTCCAAACAACCTTAGGAGGCAGGTATTTTATTTTTCCCGTTTTACAAATGAGGAAACTGAGACCTTGAGAGGTGAATTAACTCACCCAAGGTCTTGCTGCTGGGAAGAGGATCCAGGATGTGGACCCGGGCTTATTGGCCTTCAGGGCTCTGCTTCAGGGCAACATTCACTGACCCTCACCTGGCAGAGGGGACAGGAAAGGCATGTCCAAGCTGAGGGGACAGCATGTGCAGGGGCATGAAGGCAGGAAGGGGCAGTTACTGGCCACTGAGGGACGGTCAGCAGTGTGCTGTGGCCTTGCCCGGTGGAAAGAGAGACCCTGGGATGAAAGAAGGGCGGAGGCTTCACATGCCCCTCCCCCCGTGTCCACGGCTGTGGGCCTGTGACCTTTCCAGGCTCAGCCCAGACACTGGCTCCCTGCACCCCAAAATCTTCCAGTTGTTCATCAAGAGGCTCCCTGGTTCTTCTGGGCAGAGAGAGGCACATGTGGCATTCTGAGCCCAGAAGGGCTGAGAGCTGCCATGCCACGAGGCTAGCAATAACAACCTTTTTCCATCTGTGTATTTTCCAAATCATCATATATTTCAGTGTGTGTCACTGCACATTGCTTGCTCTCTGACCTCTTGGCTTTAAATAGCAAAAGAAAAAAAAATACAATGCACTTTGTGGTTTCCAGTAAGATACCGTAAATACACCCAGATAATATTCCGGTGCAAACCATTTACAGTGGCCACGCAGGGCGGTGGAATGGAATCTTTCGGACAGGCTTGGACACCAGTTTATTTCCTCTGTACCCGCCCCCCAGGATCGTTATGGAGCTGGAACCACGGAGGGCGCCAGCTGGGCTCCCTGTTTTCGTCTCAGTGATAACACTCACCATCCTTTATTGAACACCTTCTGGGGGCTCTTGACACATTTAATTTTCACAGCAACTTGACAGTAAGGTTTCCCATTTCATAGATGGGGAAGCTGAGGCTGGGGAGGCAGAGTCCTTGCTCAGTCACCCCGCTGAATAGGAAGTGGAGAGGAGGGACCCACAAGCTCCACCTCATCTGAGTTCTGAGCTGAGTCACCTGGGATGTCCCAAGAGGTTTGTTCCCTGGGCGCCTGGGCGGAAACTTTGCCTGGAGAAGTGAATGGATTCAGGGCTCAGGAGGGTGTGGTGCAGGTGAGGGTGGGAAGTCCACGCTGGGAGCCGGGAGACCCTGGTTCAATCCTCTGATCTTGCTGAGTCACCAGTGACCTTGGGCAAGTCTGCCTTCCTCCCTAAACCTGCCCTTCCAAGGGGACCCCCGGGCAGTATGTCTGTGGCTCTGGGTGTCTGCTCTCTGATTCTGGGGAAAGGAGGGCCCCTGTCCAGGGCAGGGTGGTGTGGGCTGGCAGGACCCACCACTGCCCACCTCCACAGTCTTTGCTCTGGCTCACCTGTCCCTGCCACCGACCGGCCAGCCACACCATGTCAGGGCCGTCACTCAGGCTGCCCCTTGGGCTGGAGTCGTCTCTCCTCCCAGAGAGCCTCAGGGCCTGCCTCTCTGCTCAGAAGTCACCATCCAGATGCCCCTGCCGCCATCACTGCCCTGTTTTATGTTCTCCAGAGTCCTCAGCTGCCACTGACAGGATCTTGCTGCCAGTCCCCGTACGAAGCTAGGCCACGTATGAATCCCGCATCTCAGTTTCCCCAGCCCCTAGCACCATGCCTGGCACACAGTAAGTGCTCAGGAAAGATCTGCTGCGTGAAGGAACAGATGGCCTTTTCAAGGAGGTGGAGGGGGAACAGGGTTTGATGGAGGTTCTTCCTCTGCGCCTGGCAGGAGGGAGAGCCAGGTGTTTCAGGGCAGACTGTCCCCACCACCAGAGAGGGGTGGGCCTGTTCCCGGAGGTGCACACTCAGCGATGGCCAAGCCCAGGACCCACTCACTGGCTCCATGTGGAAGATCTGGGGACAAGCATGGGCAGGAGGCAGTGGGACTGGCGTGGTCGTGTGCGTGACCTTGAGCAGGAGAGTGGTCAGACTCTGCAGCCCGACTGTCTGAGTTTAAACCCTTGCAGGTTACATCATGTCTCTGGGCCTCAGTTTCCACAGCTGTAAAATGGAGATGATAACAGTCCACGCCTCATAGCATCGTTCCCAGGATTAAGTGATCCATGTTGAGTACTTAGAACAGAGGCTGGTAAATACTGGGCATTGTGTACGACTTCGCTGTGCTTTTTATTAACTAGGTGCCATTGCCTATATCATTTCATTCCATTTCTGCAGCAATAAAACGGATGGCTTAGAACCACCCTTGCAGATACCTCCTGAGAGACAAATGAGATGGCATTTAAGGAACTGCCCAACCGGAGTGGCTTCCCCGGGCAGCTGAGAGGGGACTGTTCTCAGAGCAGTGAGTGTGGGGAGGGTCCAGGGGAGTCCTTTGGACTGGTTGAGGACAACACGTGAGCTCCAGGTTTGCATCCTGGCTCTTCCTGGGCAAGTCTCCTAGCTTCTCTGAGCCTCAGTTTTCCCACCCCACCTGGGGTAAGTGAGGGAGGCATGGATGGATGGAGTTTTACACAGCTCTCATCCTGGGAGTGTGAGGTTTTAAGATTCGGAATCCGTTTCTACTTTCTTTCTACCAACAAACCGTATTCTCGGCTTAGCAAGCCCTCCAATTTGAATGCATCTGCTAAGTTATTTATTGGTAAGTTTCATCTGGTAGCAACTGAATATTGTCTCTTGACATAAATGCCTTTTGACAAGAGCTGATGCCTGAAGCCAGAGGACTCTCTCACTCTGGGGCTTTCGGTGCACTGGCAGGCCAGGCAGGAGCTGGGGTGGGGCTGAGGAAGGACACATGGCCCAACCTGGGCCTGGAATTCAGTTCTGGCTAGTTCCCAGGTGGCCGACCTCAGTGCATCACTTTGACTCCCAGAGCCTTCATTTCCTCAGCTGTCAAATTTTGGAGAATGGTGTTTACCATCGGGGACTGTTGCAAAATACTGCACCGTGAGCCAAGCATGAGCCTGGCACACAGTAGGTGCTCAACAAATGTTCCTTTCTCTCCACCTTTTCCACCCTCCCCTGAAAAAATTCTCAAGCCTCTGGCTGACTCTTTGCGGACACCCTGGGGGCATATTGTCCTGCTGAATGCCCAGAAGATGGGCCATCAGGGGCCAGAGGTCATCACGCCTGCCTGGTCAGATCCTCTCTGAGCCTCAGTTTCCTCATCTTCAAAATGGGGGTGTTGTAATTACCTCCCTTGAGGGGTTCTTGTCCTCTTCTAAAGTGCTCAGCACAGAGCTTGGCAAGTAATAAGCACTCAGGCAAGGCCATGTGCTTGTTGGCCACTGTTCGGAGCTTTCTTTCATTTATTTATTCATTCCACAGATGTTTATTAAGTAGCTACTATGTGCCAGGCCCTGCAGCCACAGCAAGGAACATGGTGAGGCGCTTGCCTTCAAGGAAATGGTACTGTGGAGGTGCAGCAGGGATGGGTGACGGGGCTGGCACAGGGAACAGGCAATAAGCAGGTAGCTGAGGCTAGAGTGACAGGTAGCAGCTGGGTGTGGTGGGTACCTGTAGTCCCAGCTACTCGGGAGGCTGAGGCAGGAGGCTCTCTTGAGTCCAGGAGTTCGAGTCGAGGCTGCAGTGAGCTATGATGATGCCACTGCATTGCAACCTGGGCAACATAGAGGACTCTGTCTCTGAAAATATAACAACAATGGCAGGTGGCGGTAAGGGATTTGAAGAAGAATAATGGGGGAGGTTCCTCCCTGTACCTCCCACAGTGCCCATAATGTCATCAGTTGTAATAATCATAAAATGCACTACCGTTTATTTCAGCACCTGCTAGGTGCCCGGTGATGTCTACTGCCGCCTATGGGGTAGGTGCTATTAACAGATGAGGAAATGGAGGCTCAGAGAGGTTAAGTGACTTGCTCAAGGTCACGCAGCTCCCAGCAGACTTGAAATTGGGGCTCAGGTCTGGCGCGTCCCTTACACATTACAGAGGGCGTTGGAGGCCACGGGAGCAAGACAGACACGGTCCCCATCACCTTGTGAACCTGAAGTTTGGCTGGGCAGACAGACACGGGAAGCCCCACACACTTGCCTCTGCCTGAGGCTGCCTCGTCCTTTGGGACATCGCAGAATATATGAAGCATCATGGATGAGGCTGGAATGGGACTCGGGGACAGTCCTAAGAACAGCAGCAGCGGCAGCAGCGGGGGAGGCAGCTGGTGTTCACTGAGCACTTACTACATCCAGGCACCTGCTCAGCACCCGCCCCTCGTCCTGACTCGCTCACTCAGATGCCCACGTGCTGCCCTGTGCCCATGTCACAGAAGCAGCAAGAGGTCAACATAGAGGTCAACAGGCCTGCCGTCAGTTACCGGCCAGCGGGTGCCCAGGGCGGTTTCCTCAGGGGTCACTGAGGGGCGGGGGTCGGACAGTCCCACTCTGATGCTGCAGGGCAGGGCCGGTGTCAGAGGTAGTGGCACGGTCAACAGAAACTCTTCAGAGTCCCAAAGGGCTGGACTTTGCCCACCGTAGCTGGGTCCCCGAGAGCTCTGAAACCAAGAACGGCGGCCGGTGGCTGCAGCCTTCTCCTCTGGGGGGCAGCGGGTGCTGAGGGGAGGGCCAGCGTGGCAGGGAGGGGAGGCCACGGCACTCGATGAGACGTCGTGTGGCCGGGGGTCCACTGGAACTCGGGGGAGGTCAATGCGTCCCGGATGCAGCTGCCCCTCCCCCACGGTGGGGGTGGACAGGGTCGGCGGGTGGGGTGGGAGCAGGTGTGCAGGTGGTTGTCCGGTCCTCACCATCTGCATCGTCACGTGCTGCTCAGCGAACTCAGAGACACTTGGGGACGGTCCCACCTGGAGGTAGAGCGGGGGTGGGGGGGGACACTAAAGATGGATGAAGACCTCTACTCCTTACCCCTGAGCCCCCTCGGAAGAAACTGTGACTACTGTCATCGATTATTAATGAAAAGTGTAAAAGCTCTAGTATTGGGGGCCACTTTCTCATGCCAAGCTCTTAGCTAAGTGGTTTGCCATTGTTAATTCTTTCTGGTCCTCTCAACCACCCTAATAAAGTGGCTACTGTTGTCACCTCATTTTACAGTGGAGGAACTGAAGCACAGAGAGGTTAGGCGACTCACCCAAGGTCACACAGCTAGAAGGCAGTGGAACAGAGACTTCTCCCCGCTCTCCAGCTGGTTGTTCTTTTTGCCAACGTCCTTGAGGATCTGATCTTGACCTTGGTTCTCTCTCCGCTGGTGTTTTGTTTTCTTGTGCGTTGGCTACTCTGGCATGTGAGCTGGTGCCCGGGCTGGGGAACCTTTCTCTTTGCTGCTCCGGGGTCTCGGGGGATCACTAGACTGGGGTGAGGCTTCCCGCTTGCCTGGAGCCCTTGGAGCATGCAGGGGGGTAAACTCGAGCCTCCAATCTGCGCAGAGGCGGGAGCGAGGCTACCGGTTTCCAGGAGATCCTGGCTCCACCCCCGCGGCCCCCAGCTCCCAGACCTGCTTGCTTGTTGTCTGGCTTTGCTGGGAGGGTGGGCGTGCGGATTCTTCTCATCTGCCCTTTCCTGGGGGTCCATCCACCAAGTCCCATCTCTTTTCCCATGTCTTGCCTCAGCGGGCCCAAGGCCTGGTGTCCTGTCCCCTCGTGGCTTTAATTTGAAAGCATCTCCTTTGCAGAGCCCGGCAGCACAAGGATGGCCACATTCTGTCCCTCCTTGCCCTGCCCTCGGTTCTGTCTGCAACGTGTGGCCTCCACAGGGTCCCTTGTCCTCCTGCGGCCCCGCCCAGCACTGGTGGATCTTACACGGTGGGCGTATCTGCATTTCACATAATAAAAGCACTGTTGGGTTCTACAGCAGGACCAGAAGTCCCAGCTGTGCCCGTGCCCTGCGTGGATCCCCGTCCCTGCTCTGTGCCAGGCCCTCTGACGGGCACGTGGTCCCCAGGATGTTTCCTCGCACCAAGGACATGATAAATGCAGAGAGTCGGGAACTCAGCAGGCGCTCAAACAATGGAATAATCTCCTTTCTGAGTCCCCAAAGTTGAGGTGCAGTTGAGGTGAGAGGGCAGAGGTGGCATCCCCTCGGTGCCCACTCCCGTGTTTGATGCGCCAGGCTCTGGGCTGCACATTTCTGCATCGTGTACGCCCCACCCCTGCGCCTTCTCGGCAGCTCCCACAGGCAGGCACCGGCATTCTCGACTTTCATAAACCAGGAGACTGAGGCTCCGAGTGGGGAAGGGTCTCACCCAAGTCAGAGTCAGCAAGTGGCGCAGCTGGGATTTGAGCCCGGGCGTCTGGCTCCGACGTCCATGTGAGCAGGGCCGCCGTGGGTGGGCTGGCAGGGAAGGCCAGAGCGAAGCCCCCCGGCACGGGGAAGATGAGCAGTCCAGCAGGTGGACGGGCCCACGTCCTATAAGGTTAGGGGGCAGCGAGGGGGCGGGGGCACAGGTTGTTTGAGTCTTAGCAGCCTGGAAGGGAGGCCAGGAGCGGATGAGGAGGTGGGTGGGGAAAGGATCTGCCTGAGTGTGGGTCAGAGTGACCTGGGGCTCGAGCAACTTGGAGGTCGCCTCGTCCACCTAACCCACTGCTTCAGCCATCTCATCCCAGCACCCTGAAACACCTCTCCTTGCCCCATTGTGCTTGCAGGCTCAGGGCCTCTTCCCCCAGGTGTCCTGAAACCCGCCCTGGCTGGGGGAGCTACCTGCCGAGTGCTCGCTCAGGGCTCACACCACGCGCAGGGCTTCGCATAGATCGCCTTGGCCAGGCTTCACCCTGAGAGGCAGACACTGCTCTTGAACCCATTTTGCAGGTGGGGAGACTGAGGCCCAGAGGGGCTCAGAGGCTAAGGGGCTGGGTAGCAGCACTGTCTTTGCACGAGTGACTCTCACCCAGGGTTCTGCCTCCTGCACCCCAGCTGCTTAGGACCCCGCACCTCCCTCCCCTGGGGATGCTCACAGGCTGGTGAGGGGGCCCCAGAAGAAGGGAGAGGATGGACGTCTAAAGTAGCAGGTGACACATAGCAGCAATAACAGTGGCCACGAGAACAAGAGCTACAGTGTCAGGCAGTGCCCTGAGCCGAGCACGGGGCTGAACCCTTTGCACAAACTCTTCTCATTCTCTATCGTTGCCATGAGGAAGGTATTACTGTTATGTCCCCATTTTACAGCCGAGGAGACTGAGGCTCAGGGAGGGGTAGTCCTTGGTCAAAGTCAGAGAGCCCGGGATCAATGTTTCTGGGATTTAAACTCAGGCCTTCTGGCTCCAGAGCAAGCCTGTCGGTGTCCCAGCGATGCTGCTTTATGATGCTGTGAGCTTTGTGCCCCTGTACAAGTCACGTGGTCCTTTGGAGTGTGCTCCGGAGTCGGGGGCGGCTGGTCATGGTCTAGGGTCCCTCCATCTGGCCTTCTGGAGCTCAGGCAACCAGCCCACGCGCCTTCCTCCTCCACTGCCCGGCCGACTCCCCAGGGGACTGGGATTGAACGGGTGTGTGCGTCATGGGGCGCTCGGGTCTTCACCCCAGGAGGGAGCTGTGGTGGAAGTTCGGAACGGGGCCCAGTCCAGCCCCGGGGACCCATGGCGTTGAGCTCAGCCTCCTCCCAGATGCCCAGGGCCTGACCCAGCCTTTCCTCTCTTTCCTCCTCGCAGGTAGCCGGGAGGCTGCCTTCACCTACGCCATCATTGCCGCCGGCGTGGCCCACGCCATCACAGCTGCCTGTACCCAGGGTAACCTCAGCGACTGCGGCTGCGACAAGGAGAAGCAAGGCCAGTACCACCGGGACGAGGGCTGGAAGTGGGGTGGCTGCTCTGCCGACATCCGCTACGGCATCGGCTTCGCCAAGGTGTTTGTGGATGCCCGGGAGATCAAGCAGAATGCCCGGACTCTCATGAACTTACACAATAACGAGGCGGGCCGAAAGGTAGGCAGCCAGGGAGGGCAGCCGGGCGGCTCGTGCAGAGATGCTGCGGGCCAGCTTGTGTGCAGGCTCTGGCGTGGGGTGTCTGGCGATGAGCCACGGGGCTCTGCCCTCAGCCGCGCTCTGCCGGGCTCTGGCGTCGGTCTGCTCCAGGCCAGGGCTGCGTCTGCATGTCGGTTCCTGGAGAGGTTGGAGAGCTGAGTCTCCGCTAAGACAAACTGGATGTTGCTCCGCAGGATGGAAAGAGGGACAGATGTGAACTCGTATCCTCGGGAGGCGCCGAGCAGGCCGTCCTCTGGCTACCCCTCCCTCCCCGCTCTTCTCAGGCTTCCGGCCACATCCTGTGTGTCAGAGCCTCCCAGCTGGCCATGGGGAGTCACACAGGGGAGTCGCTCACCTGGCCTGCCCGGGGTGATGCCCAGGGGTAGATTATGGGGCCTGCCTGTCTGGTCCCAGGGCTGGGAGGTCCTGCCCAGGCTGGCACCTCCCTGCAGGTTCTCAGCGGCTCCTTCCTCCCTGTTTCTGTGGTCACATCACCCTCAGGTCACAGGCCACAGACCCCCTCCTTCCCTCAAAGCTCTCAGTCGCTGGAGGCAGATGGGAGGAAGACAAGTGGCTTTCCTCTCTCAGCCTCAGTTTCCTCATCCATCGCTACCTGGGTGGGCCATGGTGAGAATGAAAGGAGAGAGTGCCAGGTGGCTTGTGATAAGTCAATTTCCGGGTGGATGAGGTGGGATGGTGTTCTGTAAGCCGCCCAGCTACACCGGACATGGGGCTCGTGGTTGCTGCTCAGTCATGTTCCCAGGAGCCTGTGGGTGATGCAGACACCGGGAGCTGTCAGACGTCATTGGACCAACCTCAGTGGGCTTCCTGGAGGAGGTGGGCCCAAAAGATGAGTGAGGTGTGGCAGGCGGAGGAGAGAGGTGAAGGCAAGCCCGGTCTGGGGGCTGGGAGTGGACAAAGGCCCAGAGGTGGGGCACGGGACCAGGCCAGGGGCCCACGCTGGCTGGTCTCGGGTTCCCTGGCAGGGTAACCACAGCTGGGGTGGCCTCTCAGGTGACACGAGGAGTGAGAGCCTGTGTTCTGTCCCCAGGTCGTCCTGTGCCTTCTCCTCACCACCCAAGTTTCAGCCATGATGTCCCCTACTCAGAGAAGCTTCCGTTTCCCTTCCTTCCTGGACCTTGCTCGGAGGGTGCCTTGTTGCACGGCCTTCTCCTCCCCCTCGACCGAAAGCTTGCTGAGGACAGGGACCCTGGTGTCTCGGTCCCAGCTGCGCTCCAGAGCAGCCCACGTTAGCCACTCCATATTCATGGACGGGGTGAATGGATGAATGCCTGCGGTCCCTGGGGAGCCACCGGTGGTTCTGGAGCAGGAGGGGGCAGAGGTCATAGAGACAGACTCTCGGGAGGAGAGGGAGGCGCTGAGCGGGGTCAGCGGAGCGGTCTGGGTGGAGAGCAGGGTCCGAGCCGGTGTCTCTGAGCAGAAACAGTTCCCCAGCTCAGGGAGAGCCAGCGGAGGGACATACGTGCCCCTGCCTGCCCAGCCCCCCTCTGGTAGGGAGGCCCCGTGGGGGCGGCTTCCTGCAAACACAGCTCCACACGACTGTGTGTTTTCCTGAGCCACGGGGTGGGCCTGGGGACCCCTCAGTGCGCACAGGGAAGGCTGGGCAACCACCAGTGCGGCCCCTTTGTGCGACGGGGGTGGACATGGTGGCCAAGGGAGGGGACCAGCTGGCACTCAGGTCAGTGGCTGCACAGCTCGGCCAGCCTAGCCCCAGTGGCCAGGCCCTCCCTCCCTGCCGCAGGGCACCCCGATACCCAGACATGGATCCACTTGGGCAGGAGCAAAGACAGCCACCAGCTGCTGGGGGTTCCATCCCCACTGCGGACCTCAGATTCTGCATCTGTCACTTGGGACTGTGACCCTGGCCTTGTTCTGGATCGCCAGGTGCCCGGCAGCTTCTGCAGATTGACGTTTATTTGGAGGCATGGGGCCCCATCCAGGAACCCCCCAAAATACCAGGGTGCCATGGGCCTGCCCCTGCGGAGGTGGGGAAGCGACAAGAGAACAGGCCACCCCCGTCGCACAAAGGGGCCGCACTGGTGGTTGCCCAGCCTTCCCTGTGCGCACTGAGGGGTCCCCAGGCCCACCCGTGGCTCAGGAAAACACACAGTCGTGTGGAGCTGCGTTTGCAGGAAGCTGCCGGGCGTCTTGGAAAGGCTCACAGACGTGTTCGCCACCCGCTCCTCACTCCTGCCGTGCGGAGACAAGACTCGACCTGACCACAGGCCCTGGGGCTTGTTGGCAGCTGGTGCGAGAGAAAAGGGGGCAGGGGGAGCCGGGGAGGGGTGCACCACGTGCCTCCTGCGGGCCCGATGAGGGACTGTCCCCAGGGCTGCAGGGGAGCCCACCGCCTCACCTGGCAGATGAAGGAGAATAAATCCCTCGGGGTGTCCTGGCCTCACAGGTCTCCAGCTGGGCCCCAGCCCAGGCACAGCCAGGCCCTGGCCGGCGGGGGTGGGCCCTGGGGCGGGGGAGGCAGGGGCATCGCTTTCCCGGTCCCTCCTTGTGCCGTGCAGGGTGAATCATGAAACGGTCAGGTTAGAAGAGAGCGGTGGAGGGTGCAAACATGTTTTGGAGAGGTGATTTTGGAATTATGGTTTCCCCGACTGGCATTTTAAGGCCGTGATACTTCTGGGGTGAAATCACAGAGTGTTGAGGCCGAGGTCGTAGAATATTAGTTTCACATCGCAGCTTGCGGGCTGGGAATCGCAGCATCCTTGGGGAGGAGGGAGAGCAGCGTGTGTTGAAACCCACAGACGGCAGAATCTTGGTGGCGCTGAATCAGTTCTTTCCAGGCTTTTGCGCAGCGGGGAGAGGAACGACCCAGGGTTCTGCCCTCAAGACCAGACGCTCGGCCTAGCGCGAGAGTCAGGCTGGAGCAGCACAGGTGGGGATTCAGGTGACACAGTGCAGGAGAACCGCGACCCAGAAGGAGAGAGAAGAGCTCAGAGGAGGAACGGTTTCCTCCCGGAGAAGTGCAAGGACTGCTAAGGGGAGGAAGGGACCTCTCAGCAGGGCTTTGAAGGAGGAGCCGGCATCCTCCAGACGGCCAAGGCAGCGAGAAGGAAGAGGGCAGTCTGGGCAGGCGCAGGCGTGGACAAGACCACAAAGCGCTAACGCAGCACGGCGTGGGGACCCCGAATGGCCGAGGGCGATGAGGCTGCAGAGAGGGCAAGGCCTTGAGGGCCAGGCCAGGAGCAAGACTTCCTCCTACGCCGGGGTGCCCGGAGACGGCTTTGGTGAGGAGTGCGCGGGCAGCTTCTGGGCGTGTCTGGGACAGAGCGGAGGACAGGGTGAAGGAGCCATGGCCGCGATCGGTCCCTAAACCCCACAGGGGCCCAGGCTGGGGTGTGTGCGGAAGGCAGTTTAGGAAGCAGAACAGGCAGGACCCAGCTGGGGGTGTGTTTGGGCGACAGGGGGGCCCTCACTGGGATGGGGACCTGGGGCCGAGGAGATCAGTTTTAGGGGAGACGGTTAGGGTACTTGGGGGCACGGGAGTGGGAGATCCTGCAGGCCACAGGCGGGGATGCCCAGGGCCGCTGGTACCTGGATCTTCCTAGCAGCCACCTGCGGGAGGTGGTGACGGAAGCCCGGCATTTGTGGAGTGGCCCAATGGGAGGAGTAACGTGGGAAGGCAGGAGAGCCGCAGCCACAGCCTGGGCACACGGGCGCCGGGGCAGGAGGCGGCGGGAAGGGAGGAGCAGTCAGGGAGGCGGGAGGAGAAGCGGGAGCACCCGGCCTGCTGGCGCGTTTGTGAGCCTGTGTCAAACGTCCCCTGCACGGTGCAGAGAAGCCCAGGCCGTGCTCCGAGTCAGCCTCTGCCATTTCCTCGCTCTGGAACCCTGGGCAAGGGACAGGCACCTCCGAACCCCACAATGACATTGTGCCTGGCCGTGCGGGCCATTGAGCCTCACTGTACACTGGGAGTGACAGGCACCAGGGCCTCGGGGGCCTCGGGGGAGGCAGGGGCCCTCAGCAAGCCCTTCGTGAGAATGTGGTGACGCAGCCCAGGAGAGGCAGCCCTGGGGCTGGGGCCCAGCCGGGACGGGGCTGGCCCCTGCTGGAATGTGCCGCCTGCTCCGAGGGAGGTGAGCTCAGGGGGACGGAATCCCACCAGAGTGAAAAGCACCTGCCAGTCCCTGCCCAGCCTCTTGGCACGGAGGGGTGTCAGTCTTGTCCCTTCCTGCCTTGCCCCGTCTGGTCCAGGTGCTCCCGGGAGCTGGATTCCCACCCTGCCCTGGCCGCAGGCAGGCCTGTGAGTCAGGGGACAGCAGGGACCAGCCCCTGGCAGCTGGGGCGGGGCCCAGGTAAGGCTTGCTCGGCCATGCTCCTCTCTGCTGTCCCGAGGGCCACTCGCATGCTTGACCAGATAGAGTGGTCATCAGTGGCACATCGAGGGCCCGAGGAACCAGGCCCCGCCTGGCTGAAAGCTCGCTGCCCAGGCCAGGTGGGGGAGGGGCGTCCCCAGGCTGCTGTGCCCTCTGCTCCTGCCCGCATCCGGGCACGGGTCTGGGTTCTCGCCTCTGCAAACGGAAAGGCCTGCAGCCGGCTCTTGGGGGACTCGGACCTGGGGTGGCCTTGGGCGACTATCCCTTCAGGGCCTCGATTTCTTCCATGGTGGGGGGCAGGGGGGTGGGTTTCTTCCTTGTGGTCTCAGAAGGGTCTTCCAGGCCCCTGGCACCCCCCATTCTCTATAGCTGCACTGGGTCCCCATAGGAGGGGACTCTCCCAGTATCTGTCCTTTTGTGTCTGGTTATTTCAGTAGCACCCGCTCTGCAGGGCTCTGTGACCCACTTTGAACTGATGTTTGTATAAGGCCCGAGCTGAAGTCAAGGTGCATTTGTGACCTGTTTATGTGCTGAATCTGGCCACCGTCCCCAGCCCCCACTGCCCTGGCGAGAGCGCGGCCCCTGGGCGTGCCGAGGAGAACCGCAGAGCTGTGGCAGAGCTGGAGGCTCCCTGCCTTGGCCAATTTGTCCACGGGAGACTGAGGCCCAGACTCAGAGGGCCTCGCCAAGGCCGCACATGACAAGAGGGTGGAGAAGCGGGATTTGCACCAGGGCCCGGCTCCCCGCTCAGACCTCCCTCCTGCTCCCTGTGGCTGCCGTGGCCGGTGGAGCTGGGCTGGGTGGGGCTGAGATGGGGGCCAGGAGGTCTTCAGGGGGCTTGTGGGGAAGCCCAGGGGGAAGACCAGGCCCGGTGTGTGGGCCCAGAGAAAGGAGCGGAAGCCACTGAGGATGGTCAGAGGGGACCAGGCCAGGCTGGGGTGGAGGACGCCCACAAGGCCTGAGGTTTTTCCAGTTTTCTCTGATGACACAGCAAGGGCAGGGCCCCGCCAGGTCCTGTCAGTGATGCCACAGTGATAGCAGGGGACGGTGCCCGGAAAGGGAGGGGACAAGATAAGAGAGGCCTTGGGATGGGCGCAGAAGCAGGGCAGGGCAGCCCCTCCCACGGAGACAGGAAATGACTGTGGCCCCAGCTCCGTGGGGCCCGATATGTAGAGCCCCACTTCGCTTTGGGCTGCTAAGACCCCCCAGCGCAGCCCAGGACTGACGTGGGCAGCCTGGGCAGACACAGAGGAGGCGGCAGGGCACACTGGCCTGGGAGGAGCTCAGGTGGCTCAGCCTGGAGGGTGGCAGCCTCAGGGAGCTGTCACTGTCCCCCAGCTCCTAGGGACTTGGGGTGGGGCTGTGGTTGGGAGGGGAGCGGGCTGGACGGGAACCCAGGGGAAGGAAGAACCTGGGGAAAAGGTAGGTTTCGGCTCAGGTGAGAAAGAACCTGCTCCCGGGAGGTGGGATAAGGTCCCTGTCAGAGGAGGAGGTGCAGACAGAGGGGACGTGCTCACGTGCTGGGGGAGACGGAGACGGAGACGCGATTCTGATATTGACACTGAAATGCACGTGCTAATTAAAGCCCCACAGCAGTCCTACCAGGTGAGCGTTCTGTGCTCTCCCCAGTTTACACAGGGGAAAATGGAGGTGCAGAGAGGTTAAGAAAGTTCCCCAAGACCACACAGCTGGCGGGTGCCGCCCTGGGATCTGCAGCCGCACAGCCCGCACAGCCCGGCTCTAGACTCAGTGCTTAACCACTGAGCCATCCTACCAGCCCCAGGAGTCTCAGATGCTTCTATCTCCGCAGTCTCCTCGACCTCCTGAGATTCCAAGATGTCATCCTAAGACTCTTGGGTCCTCTGATTTCGGGAACTCAGAGACTACAGTCCTCAACGCCCAAAAGTCCCCAGTCTCTGGTCACTCGGGGATTGCGTGTTGTCCAGGCACCATGTGTCCTCTTCCACTCTGGTCACTGTGGCCCGGGACGGTCAGTGGGCCACCGTCTGCTGCCTGGGACAGGACACTCCAGGGCCAGGAGGGAACGTGGTGCATAGAGAGGGGAATCTGTGCGTTGCCCCCCAGCAGGTGAGGGCCCTGGGCTGCCACGGCAGGTCAGGGGGAGGCTGGATGAGGAGACGCCCGGATAGGGCAGGCCCAGGAGAGCTCGTGCCTGGTGTGGAGTTCTGGGGCGCTTCTTGGTTTGGGGTTGTTTTTTTTTTTTGAGACAGGGTCTTGATCTGTCACCCGGGCTCTGCAGCAGTGTCATCATAGCTCACTGCAGCCTCAAATTCCTGGGCGCAAGCGATCCTCCCAGCTCAGCCTCCCAAAGTGCTGGGACGACAGGTGTGAGCCATCGCGCCCGCTCCCCATGTTTTGATGGAGTCTCTGGGCTTGCTCAGCCTGGTGGGGGAGGCTGGGGCGCCGCATGCTCTCCCCCTGCAGAATCCTCCTCCTCCTTCCAGGCAGTCGGGAGATTCACCTCGGCACCTCCCAGAGCCCAGCCCAGAGCCTGGCCTGGCCGCGGTGACACCGAGTGGTGCAAATGCAAGGGCAGTGCCAGAAAACAGCCACGCAGGACAGCAGGCAGCGGGCTTGGGAGTGCCTGTCCTCCCCCTTCTCCGTCCCGGCCGTGCACACGGGCGGGGCGGGATGATGATGCTAGCTCTGGCGTGTGAGCTGGGCTCTGGAGCCCACCGCTGGCGCTGCTGCTTCCTAGGCTGTGTGATCGTGGGAATATTACTTTGCCTCTCTGTGCCTCAGTTTCTCCATCTTTAAAACAGAGACAACAACAGCTCCACAGAGTATTGTGGGGAGCACGTGACTAAATGAATTTCAAGTGCTTATGGCTGCGCCGTCCAGTCTGGTCACCACAAGCCCCATGTGGCTATTTAAATTTGAATGAATTTCAAATAAATAAGATTGGCAAGTCAGCTCTGCAGTCCACGTTTCTAGTGCTCAGTAGCCACGTGTGGCTCCTGGCTCCCACAGCGAACAGCCCCACGGTGGCAGGAAGGCCTGTTGGACAGCGCTGAGGCTCAGAGCGTGGCACAGAGTGAGGACGCAGACGTTGGTGTTATCCCTAAGGGACCCGCAAAGGTCTCGGCAGCAGTGGGAGCCAATCCTGCCCCTCCCTGGGCTCTGGCGCCCAAGCCGGTCGGTCGAGGTCCTGGCCGTCTGATTGCCCCTGGCAGGAACGCCCAGTGTGGCTGCTGGCCCTGCTGCCGGGCTCATGCGAAACCCACCTCAAGGGGGGAGGGGGCACCGCGGCGAGGCCCTGAGAGCCGCCCAAGTGAGGCAAAGTCAGGGCTCGGTTACAGCAGGGTGAGACCAAGTGAAAAGGCGCCCACCAGGGACAATCGCCGCCTTTGTCCCTGGGAGGGGGCCGGGACTCCTGGGTGTTATCAAATCTGCCTGGATGAGCAGGGAGGGGAGCCCTGTGATGGGGGAGGGGCAGACGGAGGGGACAGAGTCCTAGAGGAGGGATGGGTGGCCAGGTGATCTGGAGGAACTGGCAACAGGAGCCAGCAGCCGTCACTTTCCCTAATCCTGAACACTCGCGCGTCCTTTGCGGAGAAATCCAGGTGCAACTGTGTCCCCAAAGAGGACTTCTTGCCTGACAAAGGGGCTTCTTTAAGTCACCCCTTCAGTGCCCACCGGGGCCGCAGCTGGCCAGGCCTGCTCTCGGTGCAGAGCACGCTCTGTCCCAGGCAGGGCGCCAGGCGCTCTCCCGAGCTTAACCCATTGCATTTGCCCAACACCCTCGGGGGCCTTGTCAGCTGCATTTCACAGATGGGCAGTGAGGTCCGGGCGGTGACTCGAGCAGCATCCTGGGCTCCTGAGCAGCAGAGCTGGGCAGTCCCAGGGCTCTTGTGACCTCAGGGCCTCCCCAGGACATGGCAGGGAGGGGGTGGCCCCCGACCAGCTGGGCGTGGCAGGTGTGAGGCCAGCACTCTGCGGTGTGCCCGGCTCTTGACATTCCATGTGCGGGCCCCGTTCCAAGTGCTCTCCGTAAATGATCTCACAGGAAATGGCCCGTTGCTATTCCCATTTAACAGAGGAGGAAAACTGAGGTGCAGAGTGGCTAAGTGGGGTGCTTGAGGTGGCCCAGGTAAAGCCATCCGAGCCAGGCTTCCCTCCCAGCCATCTCAGCTGTGCAACCCAAGCTCTGCCTGTCCTCTGTGCAGCCTGTTCTGAGCCCTCAACTGTGTACCTGTGTGTGTGTGTGTATGTGTGTGTACGTGTGTGTACTTTTGGACCTGGGAGGACTGGTAGTATTTTGAAATGATACTGATTGTAACATGACATTTGTAAAACACTTTATACTTGCAAGACCTTTTATGAACACTTTTGCTTGGCCAAGGCCCAACCTGTCCTCCAGGTGAGTGGTGACACTGTGCCCATCTTGCAGGTGAGGCAGCTGAGGCTCTGGCTGGGTCCACTCAAGCCCCTGGGAGGGTGGCTTTGCAGGGAGTCGCTCTCCCCTGGGCTGGACGGCAGGCAGGTGAGGGGCTCCCGGCCAGACCATGTGGGAAGTGGAAATGTCGTGGGCACAGAGAGCACTTCGTCACATACCCTGACTGTGCAGCTATTTGCTGTGTGCCCGTGGGCGGTCACCCCTCTCTGAGCCTCAGTTTCCTGCTTGGAAAAAAGGCGATGAGAACTTGACTTCCCAGAGCTGTTGTGCAGCTTAGATGAGACAAGGACCAAGAGCGCTTCCTCCTGTGTCCTCACGCATGACGAGTGCTGGGAAAACAGCAGTGCTGGTGTGAATATTATTAGCAGTAGCCACCGAGTTTGAATCCCTACATTCTAGTCCTAAGGATCATTCTAGCTCTAAAACTCCATTCTTTCCATGTACTGGCCACATAGCAAGCTAGAAGGACTTGGGGAGAGGGAGCTGCCAGGTGGTCATTGAGATTTGTCACCTCACTGAACAGGGAGGGTCACAGGAGACCACGCTGGCCCTCCTCTGAGACAGGTAATGTCCATCTGGGCCTCTCAGTCACGTCTGAGCAGCCACCTCCAGAGAGGACGCTGCCCTTGTCCTTTCCAGCCCCACACCACACGTCCCCAAGTACGCACCACGGCCCACGACCTTGAAAGCTGTCCGTAAAGTCCAGGCTCCTGCCCGGACCTGCTGCCCCCGCCTCCCTGCTCCCGGGTCTGCTGCTCCGTGAAACTCACCCAGCCCAACTACCTCCCGATCTGTCCCCACAAACTCGCTCCTGCCTTCCTCTCCCTCCGCTGCTTCGGTAAATAGCGGCTCCATCCTTCCAGTTGTGTAGGTCAAAACCTTGGCTGTGGCCTTGACCTTTCTGCTTTTTTCACACCCCACATCCAATGTCAGTTCTAGCTACGTCTATCTGCATCGGCCCCTCTGCCAGCTGCACCCCAAGTCCCATGGTTTGAGCCACCACCCTCTCTTCCCTGCAGTGGTACAACCACACCCTGACCCAGGTCCCGTCCACCAGCATCCTTTCCCTGCAGCAGCACAGCAGCCTCTGTGCTTGGCCCCCTGTGGTCTCTTCAAATGTAACTTCCCTCTTATCCCCCTCTGCTCACAACCTCACAATGGCTCCCATCTCACTCAGAGTAAAGCCCAAGTGGCCAACAGGACCCTGCCTCAGCTGGGGCCCCATGCCCCTTCTCCTTCCCCTTCGCTCACTGCCCCACCCACATGGGCCTCCTCACTGCTCCTCACACACACACCGCTACGTCCCTGCCTCAGGGCCTTTGCACTTGCCGTCCCCTCTGTCTGAGTGCTCTCCTCCCAGACATTCACCCCTCACCTCCTCACGTCTGTGCCCAAATGTCACCTCTCCAGGAGGCCTTTCCCGACCACCCTATTTGAAGCTGCCCTCCCACCCATCTCACCACTTCCTGTTGCCGCCCATGTTTTATTGTTCTGCATAGCCCTCGTGACCACCTGACATGCTATTGGTAGTTTGCCAAGTCATCCCGGCGTGGCTGGGAGAAGTGAGAGCGCTCGCTGCGGAAGGCCTCCTGCGGGACAGCACAGGCTCAGACGGAAGCTCCTTCCCACCTTCCTAACTCTGCTCCAGTGGGTAGCAGTGAAGAGCCAGGCTATGAATCCAGGCGGTCTGGCTCCGAGAGTCTACACGCCTGCTAGCCTTCCTCTCTTCCGTGCATTCATTAAATATTTATAGTGTCTTCTTTGTGTTGGGTGCAAGATTTTAGAGACAAGAAATGGCACCATAGCCAACTAGGAGGAAATGCTGAAGTAAATAAGGGAAAGGGAGAAACATACTCATTCGGCAGACAGGTGCTGACACCTACTATATGTCAGCTGTTGTAGGCGTGGAAATCAGAGATAGATAAGACACGGTTTCTGCTTGTGAGGGGCTCCCATTCTGGTGACGGAGGGAGAAGAGTGAATCACTGCTCGCAAACATGGCGACATGAACTGGATTTGGTGGAGGACAGTGTAGGGACTGTGGGCCCCAGAATAGAAGGTCTAAGAATTGGGGGGTTGGTTTGGATGCGTGGATGGCTGAGTGGTAGAACGGATGGGTGGATGTGTGGATGGATGGGTGCTGGATAGATATTGGAAGTATAGAGAGGTAGACAGTATTTGGAAGGATGATTTGATGAATGGTTATAGGGATGGATAGATGGATGGATGGACGGACTGATGGTTAGACGAATAGCTATTAGCAGCTGTGTGGATGGATGCTTGGCTAGTTGGATGGACAGATGAATGGATGAATGGATGAATAGTTATTTGGAAGGATGGTTGGGTGAATGGATGAGTGAAAAGCTGAGGTCATTGCTAGAAATTTGGACATTTTCCCAGTGACATTACCACACCAGCTCAAAGAAAGGGTTGGAAATCCATGCATTCATTCATTCAACAAATATTAAGCACCTACTGGTGTGTCTGGTACCGTTTCCGGCTCTGGGATTAGACATGGTACTTGCCTTTATGGATCTGACATTCCAGGGGAAGGCAGATGACAAACAAATAACAGAATGCATGTAGAATCTGTTGTCCTAGAGTAATAAATGCTATGATGAAAAAATAAAGCAAGATGAGAGGGCAGAGATGGCAGGAGGAGGCAGTTTATTTTGGGTGGTCAGGAGAGGCCTCTCTGAGAAGGTGAGTTGTGAACAGGCAGTGAGGAAGTGACTGTCTAGGGAACAGCATTTGAGTCGGAGGGAATAGCTAGTCCAAGAGCCCGGAGGCAGAGGCCAGTGCGGCTCTCAGGGAGGAGATGAGGTCACAGACAGGTGTGTTGGGGAGGCGGGAGTTTGGGTTTGGCCGTGTCCTGCACGGTGATGGAGGACATTGAACCTGGGCTGATCTGCCTTTGGAAAGGCACCACCTCCCTGCACCCCCTGGAGGGGGATGAGCTCCTGGCCCTGATCCCTCCTGGCTGCTTCACAGCTGGGAGGCCGTCAGCATTTGGATTACGGCTCCCAGCTCCCCACGGTTTACAACTCAACCATAACACAGGCCCTGGGCAACAGGTGGCACCTCTGAGTGGTTTACTTGCTCACCCTTTCTATATTTAGTGCCACTAATGCTCGCTGGCCAAGTTCTCAGAGAGAAAAAGGAGGAGAAATTGAGGGGCGGGGAGTTGGTTAAATTTTGTGTTTTGTTTTTGGTTTTAAACACACAGACCTATTTTTCAGTTGTGTTCTGAGATTGTTTCCCAGCCCTTAAAAGGTTGCGGGGCAGCTGTCGGTGTATTCTGTGAGTGCTCACTTCTAAGCAAGACAGCCGAATCCCTTGCAAAGCTGCCCTCTTCTCTTTACAGTGTGTGGCTGCTTCCTGGTGACAGAGCTGGGTTTAAAGGACATCCCGGATGAGCGTGTGACTAAGGGACAAAGGCATCAGTTACTTAATATTTCCCAGGGCATGGGCGGGGCTTCAGGCCAGGTGTTCCCACCCCCTCTGGCTGGAGATGGGACCCCCTCTGAGGCCTCCAGTCCAGGGCTCTGCAGGCGTCTCACACTTAGTGTGCACACGAGTCACGTGGGGAGCGTGTGCAAATGCAGCTGTCGAGTCCGTGCGTGGGGCCCGGGCGGCACCTGAGATTCTGCATTTCCAGTCAGTTCCCAGGAGACGCGGACGCCGCCGCTCCAGGAACCACACTCGGAGCACCCGGGGTTTCCACCAGCGCCGTCCAGCTGAAATGTTCTATAACACAAGCCACACCTGTCACATAACATTTCCCAGTTGTCACATCAAAAAGGGAAAAAGAGATGACATTAAATTTAATAAGATATTTTATTTAACCTAATTTATGCCAAATAGTATCATTTCAATATGTAATCTATATAAATTACTGAGATATTTTACAGTTCTTTTGTGTAATAAGTCTTGAAATCTGGTGTTTGTTTTACACTTATAGCACATCGCAGTTCAGATTAGTGACATTTCAAGCAGTCGTGTGGCCAGTGGCTCCCGGTTTGGAGGGTGCAGATCTAAATCTGCCTTGAATACCTCTGGTGCTAGGGAGCTCACTACCTTCTGGGAAGTCCACTCCGTAGCTGCATGGTCTGAGTTGGGAGTTGACCGTAGGACTAGCTGGGGAGACCCAGCTTCACTCTCTGGGTCCCCAAGCCAGTTGGCTTTCTCTGTGAGCCCAGTTCCTCACATCCTCTGCCTCAGGTAGCCACACGGCCGTCCTGAGATGGTTTCTGTGGTTGATCTCAGTCTCTGCTTTTCTTGTTGAAGAACCTGGCTCAGGGACACTGAGTGATATGCTTGGGGTGACCCAGCCAGGAGGTGGCAGAGCTGGGACTTGAAGTCAGGACTTTGAAACCTCGTCTCCCTCTGCTGTAAGAGGCTCTGGTTCCTTCAGTGTGACCTGGTTTCAGAGGACCTTCCAGGTCCACTCACGATCCTGCAGACACACTGGCTGGCCCAGATGGTGCCACCACAGCCTCAGGGATGGCATGAGGGTGGGCATCAGAAGCTGCACAGCTGGGACAAAAACCCGAGCCCCTCCGAGCCCTGGGTCTCAGCTCCTGCGGCAGCTCCGTGTCGCTCAGAGCGCCAAGGAATCAGTTATTTCTCAACCATGCCCCCCCACCTCCAGCCAGGGGAGAGGCCCCACCGCATCCTCGCCTGGAAACTGAAGAGGAATAGAGATAACCAGGGTGTTCTTCCCGGTTGCCCGCCTAGAGAAACCTCAGCTCCATCAGGGGCTGGGAAGAGTATCTCAGGAGCTGTCCTCCTGCACATACGGCCGGGGCTGGCTGTGGGCCAGCACCAACCTCAGTTCAGGCCAGTCCAGCCTCCTGGACACCAACTTCTGCACTCTGGACACGACGCAAAGAGGGAAGAGGCCAAAGCTGTCCCTCGAGTCTCAGGGAGCTCCCGTCCTGGGATGGGAGGTGCCAGGGGCTTTGTTGGTAGCTGGCCGCCCAGGCAGGGCCTTGCCGGGGTCCAAGCAGTTCAGCTGGGGGTGGTCAGGGCACGGAGGGTGTTCAGCCAGGCGTGACCAGCTCCTGCGTCCTTCCTTCATGTTCCAGAGCGTCCCGCTGTGTGTCCTTCCTCCAAAGCCCCTTCCTGAGCACTTCAGAATGTATCCTCTATGAGTCAGGGCCTCTCCTACGAGAGCCACGTGATGGAATGGCCATCAGCACACCTGAGCAAGGGTGAATTCACGCATTCATTCATTGTTTGGCACATGCTTGCTGAGCGTCCCCGAGAGGCAGGCCTCTGTAGATGCCCGTGCACAAGACAGACGAGACTCTGCATTCCTGAAGCTGACGTCGGTGGGGAGGGGAGCGGCAAGTCAGTCACCCAAAAGCTCCCCCGTGGCCGGGAGGACGTAAAACAGGGCGATGTGGGAGGGGCCGAGGTGGGGCACGGTGGAGTGGTGGGCCCAGGGTTGCTCTGAGTGGCTGAGCTGGAGCTGCGGAACTGGAGAAAGGGTGTCACAGGCAGAGGGAACAGCAGCTGCAGAGGCCCCGGGGCCAGAGCAGGCTTGGCGTGGTCCCGGCATGTAAGTGTTCCCAGAGAGTTCTTGGCAGGGCTGAGAGGCAGTGGGTGCCCTGGGGCCGAGGGGACAGGGTGGAGGTTGGTGTCCCCATCAGAGGCTGCCACTTGGCCTCGGATAACTGCCCCCCAAGGGGCCCCCATTATTGCCCTGCAGTGTGTGGGCTCCAGCGAGGAGGAGCAAGGCCCAGGCCCTCCACGCGCAGTCTCCTGGCAAGTCCATCCGGGCTCCCTGCAGGCCCCAGTTTGCCTTCCTTTCCCACCTGCGCCCGTCACTGCGGCACCAAACTTCTCTCCTGCACCTCCGCCCACTCCCATTTGTTCCCAGCCCCAGGGCTTTTGTCCCAGCATTACTGCAACTGGTGATACCCTTCCCTTGCTTTTCCAGTGGTGAACTCCTCTTCATCTTTCAAAACCCACAGGCCACCTCCCCAATCTCGGAAGAGCACTGCTTGCTCGCCCCATGGCAGGACATACCAGCCCTTATTTGGGCCCCATCTCCCTGCAGGAAGACTCTTATTGGCCTGGTTGCCTCCCTGACTACCTGGGTGTTTCTTGGGGACAGAGACCTTGTCCGACCACCCTCCCCTCACCAGCACCCGGCACAGGCCCTGGCAGTGGGGAAGTCCCACTGGATGGCTCTGGAATAACAGAGTGGATGGAGAACATTACCAGGGCTTTCTACCCCGGCCGCATGTTAGACTCACCCAGGGAGCTTGTGAAAATATCAGCTGCCTGGCCACACCCTGCAGCCTCAGCCAATGAAATCCTAATCTCTGGGCTTGAGGCAGCAGCAAATTCTGAAAGCCCTGATTCTGCAGGTGACTGTGAAGTGAGCAGGGGAGACACGGGCAGATGCTGACTGGGTGTGTCTGGAGGGCGAGGCTGAGCCAGACTGCGGGAGCAGCTGTGCCCGGTGGGCACGGTGGGCCCAAGTTCCTAGGGACACTTGTTTGCTTTTCTTTATAGCAGCTTTATTGAGATATCATTCCCATGCCATACAATCCATTCAATACATTCAAAGTGTACAATTCAGTGCTGTTTAATATACTCAGAGTTGTGCAACCATTGCCACAATAGATTTTAAAACTTTCCAGCACCCCAAAAAGAAATCCCATAGCCATTAGCAGTCACTCCTCATTCCCTCTTCCCCCAGTCCCTGGCAACCACTAATCTGCTTTGCCTATTCTAGATACTTCACAGAAATGGGGTCCTACAGTATGTGGCCTTTGTGCCTGGCTTCCTTCGCTGCGCACAAGGCCCTCCCATGCCGCAGCGTGGCTCAGTGCCTCACTCATTTTTATGGCCGAGTGCTACTCCACCGTATGGACAGACCATACCGCATTTATCCAGCCAGCCATGGACATTTGAGCTGTTTCACCTTTTGGTTATTATGAATGATGCTGCTATGAACACTCATAGGCATGTTTCGTGCGGATGTGTGTTTCTGATCTGACTGTTGCCCCATCCTTGTGGTGCGGCCCCACCCGTCTATGAAGTCTGCTACCTTCAGGGTTGGCCCTGAAAAGTCCCAGCTGGGCAGCACAGGCCAGCATGCCCTGGCTCCCCTGGCGCTGGGTCCCCACGGTGCTGGCCAGAGCCATGCAGGTCAGCAGGCGCTGTGGGCGCTGGCTTGGCCCTCGTCAGCTGGGCAGTCTGTAGCTGATGCACCCCCCAAGGGCTGTCCAGGGGCCTTCCCCTGTGAGATGGCTGGGCAGTGCCCTGGTTTCTGCGAGCTTCCTGCTCCCTCTCTCCAGCTCTGCCTGACTGGGCTTCCACCCTAGGTCTCCCTGCATCTGCTCAGGCCTCTCATCTGTCCTTGGCGTGGATGCCTGAGGGAGCTTCTCAAATGGCCTTGGACACGTGCCCCTCTCTCCCAAGTGAGAGCCACCAGGCCACAGCCCCGACTGTCCTCCAGCCTGGCCCACGCCCTCCTTCCGGTTTCTTGGCCTCTCCCTGCTCCCTTCTGCATTCCACCTTTGCCCTTGTGTTCCCTCTGCCTGGGCTCCTCCTCAATGCCCCATCCTCTGCTCGAGGGGTCCCTTCCTCCTCTCCTCGCTCCAGCAGGGTCCCCTTGCTGCTGCCCCCAGCCATTCATTCGACAGGTGGTGGCTGAGCCCCAGCTATGTTCCCGGCACTGTCTAGGTGCTGGACACAGCAGTGGACAGACAGGTCCCTGCCCCCGGGCTGCCACATTCTAGCAGGGACACGATAAACCCGACTCGCAGAATGTGTGCAATGTCAGATGCTGCCATAGGTGAGGGAGCAAAACATCCCAGGGCAGGTGTGGGGAGGGCAGGGTCAGAAAAGTGTCATTGCAAAGGTGAGACTCGAGGGAAGGCTAGAAGGAACGAGGGAGGGAGCCACACATGGAGAGCGGGAGAGAGCGCTCCAGGCAGCGGGACAGCAGGTGCAAAGGCCCAGAGCAGCATGAGCCGGTGGGACAGGTGGGACGCCTGGGGGACAGATGGAGAGACAAGGGCATAATGAGCCCCCTGCGCCCAATCCCCAGCGTCAACCACCCAGCCTTTGGCCCACAGCCCTCAACATTGCTTTCTCTCCACCCGGTGCCCCACGACTGGAGTGGTTGGCAAATCCCAGAATCGGGCTGCTTTGGCCACACATTCTTCACTGTGTATTCCTGATCGCTAAGGACATTTAGAAAACACAACCACAGCAGAACCATCACCCCAAGCAAAGTGAACAATTGCTCGATTCCATGTAACACCTCGTCTGATTTGGATTTCTCTGATTGTTTCAAAAATATTTTCCGGTCGGGTTGTGGGACAGGAAGCGCAGGGGGCTGTGACCACAGGCGGGGCAGGTTTGCTCTTTGCGTTAGAGCCACCATCGGTGGAGGTTGGGCTGGCCTCGTGCTGGTGTGACAGTTGGCTACGCTGCCGCTTCCCCCTCCCCTCCAGGTGTGAGCTCCCAGGGAGCAAGGGACTTGCCTCCTTACGCCCACCTGGCCACCAGCCTCTGGGCCTGGCCCGGGGCAGGGGTTAAATTAACAGGGGGTGGGAGATGAGTGAGTGGATGAACGCAAAGGCCAGTCCGTGGTGCCCCAGAACTGGGACGGACACGTGGGTGGGGTGGCTCTGTGGCCCTCCAGCCAGTCTCCCCACGCCTTGTGCTGTAATTGGGGGCACCTGCTGGCCTCACTCCAGGCCACAGTCCCCAGTCCCCACCTAACCTGGACTCTAGGGCAGACCCCCAGGGGCAGCCCCCGCCCCTGAGCAGGCCCAACTGCCTCCAGGGGTGGGAGCTTGAGAGCGGGAGGCCAGCGGAGTGTGTCTGGGGGGGGGGGTCAGGAGGTGGCACCATCCTCCTCTGAAATGGGCTTGCTACTCTAAAAGCCCGTGATGGAAGGGCTGTGTCAGCCCTAGTTTCCAGGGGAGCAGAGCTGAGGCCCGGCCCAGGGCGCTGGCCTCCACCCTCTGGGCTCCCTTCGAGTTTGTGTGGCGTGTGTGTGTGTGTGTGTGTGTGCGTGTGTGTGTGTAAGCACACGCAGGTGTGTGCGACTGTGCAGGCCATACGGGTGCACGGGGAGGAAGTGGGGGCCTAGAGACAGTCTGGGGGTGAGGGGCCGTTTGTCCACCAGATGCAGGTGCCAGCAAGACCCCAAATCTGGGCCAGCTCACAGAGGGCCTCCAGAGTGTGCCAACAGAATCTAGGCTGTAACCCCAGGGCAACAGGGAGCAGTTGTGACTGACAAGCCCTGATTTCAGAAGGGCCCGATCTAGATCTGGAAACTTCTCTCTGGCTTGGGTTGAAGCCCCTTTTCCTGCGCCGCCCTGTGCCGTCGGGGCTACCCGATGGCATTCCAGTGGCCCCGTTCTGTGGAATGCGGCTTGCCCCTGCCATGCCCACCTGAGTCAGACAGGAAAATGTGCTTGAAGTCAGTGCGTCTAGTATGACTTAAAGAATGCATCAAAAAGAAAATACTCCAAATGTTTACAGAAAAAAAAAAAAAGGCTATTTTTTCCCCCTCTTTCATCTGGGTTGCCCAAAGGAACACAGCTGCAGCTCTCTGCTCCTGAAGGATCAACACACCAGAGGGGGGAGGAGGGGGAGGAGGAGCCTGAGGAGGAGGAAGAGGAGTGGGAAGACGAGGAGGGGAGGAAGTGGCGGCAGCTCTGGCTGGGAGCCTGCAGCGTCCCTCCCGGTAGGGGCACCCACGGCCCTCGTCTCCCAGGGCGGCTCCAAGGCTCCTGCCCACTGAGTTCCACAGTGCTCTAGCTCGGGTTCCTTGAACAGAAACCCTGATGTGGAGACCTGCGAGCAGGGCGTGTCCTGGGCAGGGCTCTGGCGAGACACACCTGCAGGGGGCGAGGAGGGCAGCCCTGGGCACGGAGAGAAGTCGGCCCGTGATGCTGCAGCAACAGAGACCTCAGCTGGCCCCACGAGAAAGCTGGAGCGTGTGCCGGGGAGGCACAGAGACAGCCTTGGAACCCGGGCCCCCTCGTGTGGGGCAGCTCCCGCGGGGGCAGTGCCTGGGGGGGGACTCGATGCCCTCAGCTGCTCCACTCGCAGGGCCGGGGGGTGAGTGCTGGGTGCTGAAGGAGGCATCGCGGTGGCACACTAGAGCGCCCACTCCACACACCTGGCCTGCGCGGGCAAGGCCGTCCTGTCCTGCCCACCTTCTTTCTGTTCGGCTGCAGCACAGAGCTCTAGAGTGAGACGCTGGGTTCAAAGCCCAGTTCCAACACTTCCTATCTGCGTGGCATGCCGGCACCGTGACGCGTGCTCGGCAGCCTCCTCACCTGCGAAACGGGGGTGGTGACGTACATCGGCCCACGAGGCCGCTGTGCAGAGTAAATGCCAAGCACTGGAAACAGCAGCTGACTCGGAATCGGCGGCTTGTGCCAGAGAAGGGCAGGGCTCCTGCCCTCGCGGTGCTCGCCGTCTGGTGGCAGGGACAGGCGTGCACATGGACGTTGTGACAGAGCAGCCTGGGTGTGAAGCCAGTGCTGAGTCTCATGCTGAGAAATTGTCCCGACTCCGAGCCTAAGGCGAACACAGAACTGCCCCGCAGCACCTTCGGTAACGCGCCACCGTGACCGCAGCCGCGGCCGCCCGAGAGCCTGCTTGGCCCCGGCACTGCGTCTGCTCCTGTCGTCCCGATGCTGCAGGTGTGTTCCATTGGGTCCATGTAATGAGGAGACAAAACTGAGGCCCAAGGAGGTGGCTAATTTCTCACCTGGAGGCTCGGAGGAGCAGTGCTGGGGGGGACAGCGTGGCAGGGGGAGGAGCGGCTGGCAGTGCCGTGGCTACAGGTGGAGGGACGGTCGCGGCCGCCACGTGGACCGTAGGCAGGGAGTCTGGGAATGTGCATCCCAGCGTCTCTCCTCCTGCGGTCCGGCCCCTGCGGGCTCTCCCAGGGGTGGACCTGACCGGAAGCTGGAGGGCCAGGCCCCCAGGGACGGGGTGGCGCGGGGCCGAGCAGCACTCAGGCCCAGCTCCGGCCCCGCACGGAAGACGATGGGCACGCGCTTCCCGCGGTGGGTGCAGGGTGGTGTTTGCAGCCGAGGAACGTGGGCCGCTGGGGCGTGAGGCACAGGGGAGGAAGCCAGCAGGACTCGGTGACCATCTCCTGCCTCAAGTCCCCCCGAGCTGAACCCAGGCAGGGCCTTCTGTGAAAACCACACCGCCAGCCTTCCGAGAGGAGGCCTCCTCGCCCAGCACAGCTTCCGTCTGCTTTCTGGACGTCTCCTTGACGGGTGCCCTCCTTTACCCGGTGGTCAGGCTGACGTGGATCCTTCCTGGAGAAGGTTCCGGAACAAACCTCCTGCTGGGGAGAGGGTGGTTGGGATCTGAGAGTGGGAGATGGCACCATGGCCAGCCCAGAAGGGAGAAGACACCGCAGGGACCGGGAGCAGATGGCCGGGTGGGCAGAACAAAGGTGGCCACCTCAGGGGCTTCCCAGCGATGCCCTGGGCTCCCGTGTCAGCACAGACCAGCCTCGGGGGCAGCCTCTGGGGCGAGTCGGCCCGGGCGAGGGGAGGAGGGATGAGGACAGGCTGGGCCTCGTCAGCAGGGCCCAACAGGCCCTCCGAATGACCTCTGGGGGAAACCGGCACTTCCTCGTCTCTGTGGCCACCGCAACTCCCCAAACTGACTCCTACCCCAGGAGCATCTGGGAAAACGTGCCAACCTCAGCCTGCTTCTCTCTTCACCCTGCCCTCCCGTCCTGCCCTGTCCCTGTCTTCACTCTCAAAGCTCTCCCTCTACTGGCTGCATTGTACGGGTAGGGAAATCCGAGGCCCAGAGGGGGAAAGGGACTTGTCCGCAGCCACACAGCAGTGGAGAGGCAGAAGCAGGACCTCCGCCTGAATGCTCCTTCCACCCCGCAGTGCTGCCCTTCCAGCCCTGTGCTGGCTCAGCCTGGCGTCCCCCGGACAGAACGAGAAAATCTCCCACAGGCTGGGAGCCGTTCTGTGACATGCGTGCACCAGGCCCTGCTCTCGTTTACTCCCCGCCATTCCCTTTGAGGAAGGACTTGCCCTGCTTTACAGTGAGGAACAAGTCACTTGGGAGACCTGTGGTTGCAAGTAACGGAATGCCTTTCTAGAAATGGCTTTCATGATAGAAGTTTGCTTTTTCTTGCAAAGTAAGTCTGGATACAGTGTCTTTTAGAAGCTCAACAATCTCTTTGTGGGCCCAGGCTGTTTTCACCCTTCTACTCTGCCATTGGCCCCCTGTCAGCCTCTGGTTCTCTTGCCTCTTGGTCACAAGACAGCTGCCTAAGCTCCAGGAATCACACTCTTACACCACAGCATCCAAACATAGAAAGTGAGAAATCACTCTTTTTATCAGAAGATGTCTTATGTTTTTAGCCTCTGTGGTCAGAGGCAGGAAGGCTGTAGTGAGGAAATAGAGCCAGATGGTGTGCCCTGTTGCCTTTCGCAAGCTATTTCTTTTTTCTTTACTTATTTCTTTTTTTGTTTTTTAAGAGACAGTGTCTCCCTCTGTCACCCAGGCTGGAGTGCAGTAGGGTGATCATAGCTTACTGTAACCTCCAACTCGTGGGCTCAAGCGATCCTCCTGCCTCAGCCTCCTGAGTGGCTGGGACTGTAAGTGTGTGCCACCAGGCCAGGCTAATTTATTTACTTTTTAGAGACTGGATCTTCCTATGTTGCTCAAGAAATCCTCCTGCCTCAGTCCCCCGAGTTGCTGGGATTACAGGCGTGAGCCACCACACCTAGCTCCTTCCGCCATTTCTGCCATCACCAGCATGTGGTGTTTGTTAGAAGTGGAATTTGACCCAAAGTTCTTGGGCTGCCTGGCCCTGCCACTGGTGCTGGCTCTACTGCTTCAGGCTGCCTTTTGTCACACTGTGCTGCCATGGAGAGACCGATTCTGATTGCCCAAATCACTGCTCATTGCCTGAGATGCAAATGGTCCAGAACTGACTGCTCCCTGCAGAGGAGCCATGTTGGCCGAACTCAGAGGGGGTCAACGGGGAGGAAGAAACTGATGCCCAGCTAACCCAGAGCCTCCATCTCCAGTGCTCCAGGTCCTGGCCCCCCTCCCCAAGGCCTTTTTGGGAAAACCAGTACTTGGCTCCCCAGACCTGCTCCATGCCATTGGCAGGTTAAAACCCATCAACTAGGTACTGGCTATCTGCTTTACAAAAGGCATGTCCATGGTACAAATGAAAGGATCTCTGTACCAGTTAAGATACATTATGCTGTAATGGACAGAAACTCAAGCTGGCTTAAGAACAAAGGGAATTCATTAGTTCATGGAACTTGAATGGTCTGTGGTAATGAATTCAGGTCCAGCTTGATCCAGGGTGCAAATGCTATTCCCAGGAGCCAGTTGCATGCACCCCTCACCGCCTCTCTATTTCACAGCTCTGCTATGTTAGCGGGCACCATTCTCAGCCCTGCATGGTACCAAGATGCTTTTCCACAGCTCTGGCCCTGGCATTCCCTGCTGTTCATATCTGGCAGGAAATAACCAACACTTGTCTTCTGTTCACACTGAATCCCGAGGACTCACTCTGCTTGGCCCTGGCTGGTCTGAGTCACTTATCCTTGGTGATGACCGGGGTGCTATTTTAGTTTTGGTGGCTGGGGAAAGCCTCGCTGAGGCATCATTTACAGAGCTCCGAGGCCACACGGGGCTTGACCGAGATAAGGATGCCAGGTGCTGCAGGAATCCTGCTCAGGCCGGGTGAGGCTCTCTGAGGAAGAGCTGGCACCTGTGGCGCCCTTTGAAGAGCCGGCCTGGGCCTGCAGAGGTGAATGGAAAAGCCTCCCGGGACGAGGCCTCCGCAGGAGCAGGAGCTGTTTCAGTTGACCCCTGGGAGGTGGGAGGCCTCTTCCAGGCTGTGTGCGGCAGTGCCGGGGTAGGGAGCAGGAGCAGTGGTGTTCTCCACACTGGGAAACAGCTTTTGGTTTTTACAGTTAGATTCCCCTGAGAATGCTGTGGAGGGTGACAGACGCTTCTGGTCACAGGAGTGCATGCGGCATGCACTGCCTGGGGGCCAGAGGTTGCTGTGCGGCCCCCTCCCCTCAAGATCCCTTCCTTCTTCCGGGAAGTTCAGCCCCAGATCTTCTAGGTGGCCCCAAGGAGGGTCCGGGACAGGCCCAGGAGGCTGACTTTGATAGCATCTATTTGGCATTATGAATCAAGGAATTTTCTGGAGCCAAGTTTCTCCCTGGGCCCCTCCCAGGCCTGAGAACCCCACCCTGGGTAATTCTGCTCTCTGGGCAGCACCTGATATTAATACATTGTTGGCACTTCCTGGGGGACCTGTCAGAAAGAGATTGATTTTTCTCCCTCCAGCAGTGCAGAAAATCCTTCCTGCTGCTCCAGACAGGTTTGGGGCACCACTGGGGACAGAGAAGGATGTTGGTTGTAGCCCCACCCAACCTGGTGCAGGAATCCCCTTTATAGACCCCCGCTGCTGCTTGCACAGCCTCCAGGACAGGGAGCTCATTACCTCCCTGGCAGCCCTCTTGAGCCATGGTGAGCTTGGTGGAGGAAGCTGGCCTCTCACTGAGCAGGGATCTGCTGCCCTGAGACTCCCCCCACTGACTGGGCAGTGACCAGGGACCCCAGAAACGCTTCTCCAGCTGAGCAGCTGCAGTTCATTCAAGGCGGGTTTCTAACTCTCTCCTCTAGACACACTCGTTTCTGTCCATCTGCTGGGGCATAGCTCACTTCTAAACACCACAGAGCAAGACCATCCCCTCCCTTATTATGGGCATTAGGCCCTAGTTGTTATGGCTTCAGACTGTTGGCTTCTTAGCAGCCTCTTAGCTCATATTGAGCTTGTAACTATCTAAGCTTTCAATCTTTCTCGGGCTCTCCCGTCCTGTGATTTTACAATCAATTTTTTTTTAAGTATCAAAGATTGTAGATGTTTATCCCTCTTCTGGCTGGTTTCAACCGCATGTTCTAGTCTGTGGAGGGGCCTGAATTCTGTCTGGGACTCCACTCACAGTATCCTCTGCAGGCACCTGAGCGGACGGGAGCTACATTCCAGTAGCACCAGAGACCGTTCTGCTCCCCAGACGCCATTCTTCCTGGCCACTCCCTGCGCTGGGAATTTCCCCCATTGTGCCCGCAATGCACGCTCTTCCTCAAGCTGTGTCCTTCTTCGGGCTCTCTGTCTCCGTCCCCTGGTCTGAAATGCCCTTCCCCTGTCACGGTGAGTTCGGCCGACTCTGTTATAATTTATCCTTCCTGCTAGCTGGCTGCCGGCTTCGCCCTGGCCTCCTTGGGGGAGGTTCCTTGAGCTGCACACAAGTGCAGCGCCTCCCTTCTCTCTTCCACTCCTCGCAGCACTCACCAACTTAGAATTAGATTTGGGGGGATCATTGATTCCAGGGCTACTTTGGGTTTGGGACAGCAAGTCAGAGATGGCCTGGGCTGCGAGCTCAGAGACCAGCACGGCACCTGCTCGTGTCTTGGTGCTCCAGGAGCTCCACAGCAGGGGTGATGCCAGACAGCACACAGTCGGTGCTCACTGTAAAACGAGCGAGTGAGCAAGTGTGCGTGTGGCCAGACGCACGCTAGGCTCCTCTTTCCTCTTGCAAACCCCCGCCAGCACCTTGTCCGTGCCAGGCTCTTTGTCAGAGGCTGGGGATGTGGAGGTGAATGGCCTGGCCCCAGCCACCCAAGCAGTGTGGCAGGTGGGGTTCTCTGGAAGCAGAGGCTGAGACGGAGCTTCAGGCCCAAGATGCTTGCTGGGCATGCATGAAGGGGAAGAGGAGGAGCAGGACCAGACAGGCGGGTGTCGAGCTGGGATGCTGGCCCAGCAAAGCCTCAGTGGGGCGCCCTGGAGCAGACACTGCCTATCAGAGGGCCTGCCCCTGGCTACAATGGCCAGCTGTTTTACCTGTCTCTCAGCGCCAGGGAAAGCTGTTCTCTGCAGCAGACCCTGCAGGATCTGATGGCTGGAGGCTGTGCGCTGATCAGGCTCCGGGGCTAGCGGGGTGCTAGAGCCCATACCTACCTGCCGGCAGGACACAGTCTTCAGGGATGTGCCTGTCAATTGTTAACCTGTTGGTAGCTTAAAATCAGCCATGGTGGGAGCATTTAATTTATCCCACAGAAATTGGGAAAACACTACAAACAGGGCTTTTGCTTTTTCTGAGAGCTGGTTTTACCAGTAGCTGGGGAGCAAGTCCTCCCTGAAAGGCGATTGGGGTGTGTGTCTCCATGTCCACCACAAAGATCTGCTGGCCTGATGGGAGATGTCGACATATACACAAGTCATCACAGTGCCGAGGGGACAAGGACTCTAATGGCCCAGGAAAGCTATGGAAACCATGAGGGAGTCACGGTCTACCCCAACAATCAGGGAAGGCTTTGTGGAGGAGGTGACTTTTTCTGACATGGTAGAATATTCAAAAGGTGTAAAAGACAATCCCACGAAATGTAAGGCTCCTGTCCATCCACCTTGTCCCCTGGCACCAGGTGCCCTTTTTAGAGGCAGCCACCCTTTCCAATTTCTCATGTATTATTCCGGAGACATTCTGTGCTCTACAAGCATACATATACACGTCTTTTATTTCTCACACGAACAAGCACACCCTCTGCATACTTTTCTGCACCTTGCTTCATTCTCTCAACCACGTCCCTTGCAAATTCGCCCTGGCTAGTGAGCACAGAGCCAGCTCATCCCCTTTTGCAGCTGCGGGACATTCCAGCTTAATTTATATACCCAGTCCCCACTGGTAAGTACATCTTTACATTCTTTTGGCCTTTGGATATTTCAGATAACGCCTCTGTAGATTTGCTGTTTTGCACAAGCACCAGCGTCCCCACAGGCTACGTATTCAGTAGTGGAATTGGTGGGTCATTCATTACGCAATGGGGGTAGGATGCACCTTCCAGACGAGGAAGGGCGGGTGCAGGGCTGAGAGGCACCGGAGGGCCGAGCGGGCCCAGAGGAGGCAGCTGCTGTGGAAGGAGCTGGGCCTGGAAGGCAGGAGAATGGGCTTGTGCTGCGCCTTGCCACAGAGGAGCCAGGGATCCCGCTGTGGTCACGCCTAGGTGTAACGGGCACACGCAGACTGGGAGATTAGGCAGAGTTTAAGAAGAGACTGCTGGCCAAGGAATGAGTGAGTACAATGTGGTGTGTCCATAGCAGGGAGTATTATTCCGCCATGAAAAGGAAGGGCATTCTGACGCCTGCCGCCTCCTGGATGAACCTCGAGAACTTCACACTGAACGAAGGAAGCTTGAAGGCCACAAAGTATGTGATTCTATTTATAGGAATGTCTAGAACAGCGAATCTACAAAGACAGCAAGGGGATCCGTGGGACTGGAACTGGGCCTGGGACTGGAAAGAGGGAAAATGGGGAGTGACTGCTAATGGGTATGGGGTTACTTTTCGGGTGGCAAAAGTGTTCTAAAATGAGCCTGTAGTGATGGTTGCACAACTCTGTGAATATACTAAAAACCATTGATTTGTATACTGTAGACAGGTGAATTGTATGGTATGTGAATTGTACTGCAAAAAGCTATTTGAAAAAGGGCATTCACTAACAAAACAGGACAAAGTTAAAGGAACCCAAAGGGGTGGTGCAGCACCCTGGGGCTGACCACACTGGGGAGCCTTTACTCCTTTGTGAGGAGGGTGAGCTGCTTAATCCAGGAGGGCTTACACAGAGGACGTCCCAGCGGGAGCAGTGACCTTTGGTAGGAAATTGCAGCCATCCTGAGGGGCCCAGCAGGGAGCCAGGAGGGGGCAATAACTTCCAGAACTGTACTCCTGCCTCTGATTTCCTGCCGGTGCCGTCCGCTGGCCAGACCCATCTGGAAGGGCCTGCTCAGGCCAGACACCAGATTCACAGATTTATTTTCTCGTTTATTTTCCTTTCGCGTTGTGAAGTCTCAGCGTCACAGGATGGTGGAATGGCAAACCCCAGCAGTCTTATGTGGTTGGTCTTTAACCTGGACACAGCAGTGCAGCCGCTGACACGACATATTGATGTGCTTCCATACCAGCGGCTCCAAGCCCTGCTTGTCCCCTCCCTCCAGCATCGTTCCTCCCTGGGTCCTCCAGACTTTGCGTCCAACCAGCAATGCAGGGTTGATGCCTGGCCGGCCTGGCAGGGCCACTGGGACGCTGAACATTCAGCCAGCTTGGGCCTGGGGCAGACCTATTATGGAGTGGTCTGGACGCATCCTGTCTGTGAATTGCCTTTGGGCATTTCCTGAGCACCTGCTGTGTGCCAGGCACTGGGAAGCCGTGTGGAGCCGTGTCATCCTAGAGCCCACAGGGCCTCAGATGACACTGAAGTGCAGCATCCAGAGCTGAGAAGCCGCCTTGGCTGCTCAGAAGCTGGTAGCCAGCCTGGCCGCGAAGGGTGGGGGTGGGGAGGACAAAGAATGCAGCTTTGTCCCTCACATGCCTCCTCTGCTGTTGTCCCCTGCCTCAGGGAGAGGGCTGGGTGCCCATCTGGGTGACCAGCCCTGGCCAGGGCAGCTGTGATTATGCCCGGCTTAATGCAGACATAATGCAATCACTGAGGCTCTCAAATTGCAGAGTTTGCAGGCTTAGCGGGCTGGATGTCACCTGATTAGGGACCCATTCAATCCCACCATGGCCTCAGGCCATCAGTGACCACAGAGGAAGAGGGAGTCCAAATGTTTTGGAGGGGGGCTGCGTGGGGCAGGAGGGGCAACGACCCCTACCCAAGCCCCAGGAGCCAGTCCGCTGCAATGACAGCATTCGGTGTCACCGACTTGGAAATACACACTAGCATTCACATCGCCTTCTCACTGGGACCTGCCAGGGTTTCCCATTGCCTTTCTTAATAAAACAACTTTATTGAGGTATAATTTGCATACCATACAATGTAGCCCTTTAAAGTATGCAATTTCATGGCTTTTAATATATTTGCAGATAAGTGCAACCATCGTCACAATCAATTTTATATTTTCATCACCTCAAAAAGAAACCTACGCCCCTTAGCAGTCACTCCTCATTCCCCTATTCTCTGCCCTAGGCAGCCACTGAGCTCCCGTGTGTCTTTCCGGATCTGCCTATTCCAGGTATCACATAGAAACAGAATCACACAGTAAGTGGCCTTCTGTGACTGGCTTCCTTCACTTGGCATAATGTTTTCAAGGTTCATCCCTGTTGTGGCTTCTGTCAGTGCCTCATTCCTTTTTGTGGCTGAATAATGTTCCGCTGTTGTGAGTATGCCATGTTTTTAATCCATTAATCAGTTGATGGACATTAGGGTTTTTCCCACTTGTTAGCTATTATGAGTAGTACTACTATCAACATTCATGTACAGGTTTTTCTGTGGTCACATGTTTTCATTCCTGTTGGGTATACATCTAAGAGTAGGACCGTTGGGTCATGTGATAGCTCTATGTATAGCACACTGAGGGACTGCCAGCCTGTTCTGCCAAGTGGCTGCACCATTTCACACTCTCACCAGCAGTGTATAAGGGATCCTATTTCTCCACACTCTTGCCAACACTTGTTATTGTCTGTATTCCTTATTTTAGCCATTCTAGTGAGTGTGAAGTAGTATCTCATCGTGGTTTTGACTCGTGTTTCCCTGATGACTAATGATGCCGAGCATCTTTTCATATGTTTATTGGCCATTGTACCCATTGCATTTTTATAATTGTAATGTATTGCTTGTATGCAAAAAGTACATAGAATATCCATGTTCATTTAAAAGAATAATTATAAAACCTGATCTGTGTAACCATTACCTGTATTAAGGAACAAAACACTGCCACCACCCCAAAAGACTGCTGGGTGACCCTGGCCAACCACACTCCCCCAGCCCCAGTGGGGATAATGCTATCTTGATATTTGGGACCCTCATTTCTTTACTTTTTATTGTACTCTCTCCCTGTGGATGCATTCCTAAATAATGCAATCCAGTTTTGCCTGCCTTTGAACTTGATACAAATGAAATCATTCTGTGGAAATCATTAATGACTTGTTTCTTTCCCTCCACGCTGCATTTCTGAGGTTAGTCCCTATTAGTGTGGCTTGCAGCTATTCATTGTCACAGCCCTATTGTGCTCCATTGAATGCACATACTGTCGTTTATCCATTCACCGTGGATGGTCATCTGGATGGCGCCCAATTCGGGGTCATTATGAACGTTGCTGCTGTGAACATTCTTGAACCTGTTTCCTGTGCGCACATAATACGATTCTCCGGGGTATATATCTTGGCAGTGAAATGTAAGTCATAGATATGTGTATCTTCAGCTTTATCAGATACTGAAAAATGGGTTTCCAACGTATCTGCACTGTGTCTGCACACCCCGGCAGCGTATGAGCATTCCAGGTGCTCTGCATACCAGCCAGCACTCAATATTGTCATCGTCCCTTTCAAATGCCCACGCGCATCTCTGTGTTGAAGTCTCTGTGCCATAGACTCTCAATCAGCCAAGCCCTCGTTCCTCAGAAGTGCCCGCCTGGCCCTGCCTGCGATGTGCACGATCACACTGCCGAGTCTTTGTGTTTTCTCCTAATTCTTGGGCCAAGCCAGAAAGGGGGTCTGGACATGCGGGAACTATGCCCTCACCGAAAACCAAAAGGGATATCCGTGTTATTTTGGGGACCCCCCATCTGAAGGGGCTGCATGGGTAGGGGGTCATGTGAGAGTGTTGGCATGCAGGAGGAGCTCTGTGACACCAGGTGTCCTGGAACCCGGCCGATCCTGTCCCCGAACATTCTGGATGCCTGCGGTGTCACTGGCTCATCTGATTGCAGGTACTGAGGTTGAACTGTGGCGGCCCTCCCTTCCTGGTGGCTCTGTTAGCCAAGCCCTGGCCACCTGTGCTGGAAGCAGAGCTCCTAGGGGTGGGGGGACATGAACCTATTAGAGAGCTTATCTTGTCACCTCTGCATCCCCAGCACCCCGAACAGGCCCAGGGCCAGAGGCAAAACTAATGACAGTGTTTTGAATGTCTGATTCTGTTCTAGCACCCTGACTTTTGTCAGAAAAGATGGAATCGTCTTCATTTTATGTTAGAGTTAAGGAAACTGAGGCCCAGAGAGGGAGTGTGACATCCCCAAGGTCACAGAGCAAATAAGTGGCCAGCAAGTGCTGAATTCACACCCCTCAGCTCTAAGCCCCTTGCCTCGGAATGTCTCATAGACCAGCTCTGAGACTTAGTTGAGCCTCGGTGTTTTAAATTTTTCTGTAAAATGGAATCATAATCATGCCAACTTCATGGCCTTCAGTAAGATGCCATATAGAAAAGCATGGGCCCAGTGTGGGCACAGGTGGCTAATAAATGCCCGTTTACTCATTCATTCATGTATTTTTTCACAATACGACAGGCAAAAGCAATTTGACAGTCTGAGTGAAGGACTGTCTACATGTTCACACACTTTGCTCACAACTGTGCTCAGCAGTGTACCCCCACCCCTAGGCCTGGTACACAGCAGGAGCTCAATAAATGTCTGTTAGGATGAAATCAGGCTGAAGGGAGGAGGAAGGAAGAGAAGTTTTAGCCCCAAAGATATTTCTTTCCATCTTACTTATAGTTGAAAACAGAAAGAAAGGGAGGGAGGAAGGAGAGAAAGAGGAAAAAACTATTGTTTTTTTGAGAAAAAAGCACCCTGAAAACAACCTAAATATCCTGTGCTATGAGGAGTCTGGTGAAATGTCACCTCCTTTTATGGCTGAGATGTTCTGAAACACCAAAGTGTGGCTCACAGGCCAACTCTGGTCCACTGTCTGCATGCCTAAATAAAGTTTAAATGAAAAACATCCATTAGTTTTGTCAATTCTTGAACTTTGTGTAAATGAAATCGTAAAGTATGTTCTCTTTAGTGTCCAGCTTCTTTCGGTCAACAGTACCTCTTACAGATCCATTCTTCCGTGTGTGTGTGTGTGTGTGTGTGTGTGTGTTAGTCACCCGTTCTTTCTTGCTGTGTAGTGTGCTATTGTGTGATTGTAACAAGGTGCTGTTATTTTCCCCCTGCTACACGTGGGAGACCGCTGCACAGAGGGCTGACGCGGATTGCCCAAAGACACACAGCAGGCTCAGGGTAGATCCAGGATTTAAACCCTGGGTCCAGAATCAGGGGACCCAGCTTTTTACCCATTGTACAGTGCTGCCTCTCTTGCTAGCATGATGGAAACCCAGCAGGTATTGGGAGCTTGGAAGAAGGGGTACATCACGCAGCCTGAGGAGTTGGGGACAGCGACCAGAGAAGAGTCACTCAGAGGCAGGATTCCCAGACTCAGATGCCCACAGGGGCCTGGCAGGTATCATAAATGACCAAAGCAGATGACCTCTGAGAAACCACAGCTTGATCAGGGAGGCAATAGGGAGTAGTGAGGACTATGGCAACTTGGGGATGTCAACCTGTGAAGTAGGCAGCTGCTGGTGTAGCTCCAGGTATTGTCGCCATGTGGCAATGCAGTGAGCAAGAGCACAGTGAGGCCAGCTTCTGTGCCAGCAGGTCAGCACCCAACCGTGTCAGTTATTAAACATTTTGAATTTCATCCCAGTGTCACCAGATGCCCCTTGTTTGCCAGGAAAACCTGGAAGTCTGTCTTTTAAAGTAAACTTTCCTGCTTTTTAAATATTGGTTTAAAATTGATTTTAAGCCTGCGTGGGCCAAAGAGAGCCTATATGTGGTCCGGACTGGGTGGGACTGGTTGCAGTGCCAATTTAGGGACCACAGAGGAGTTGAGAGGCAAGGAGGGCAAGCGAGTTCCAGGGGACAGGCACAGCACAAAGGCCAGAGGAGAGAGGGATTGGAATCCAAGTCTGAGTTTTCTGCACCAAAAAGCAAAACGAAAGCCAGACCCGGCAAGGTGGGGTGGGGGCTGGGCCAGGCTGGGGTCGGCACTTGGCCATCCCGTGCAGTGACCTGTGCTGTGCTCTTCCCCGCCCGCCCCTGCAGATCCTGGAGGAGAACATGAAGCTGGAATGTAAGTGCCACGGCGTGTCAGGCTCGTGTACCACCAAGACATGCTGGACCACACTGCCACAGTTTCGGGAGCTGGGCTATGTGCTCAAGGACAAGTACAATGAGGCTGTTCACGTGGAACCTGTGCGCGCCAGCCGCAACAAGCGGCCCACCTTCCTGAAGATCAAGAAGCCGCTGTCGTACCGCAAGCCCATGGACACGGACCTGGTGTACATCGAGAAGTCACCCAACTACTGCGAGGAGGACCCGGTGACGGGGAGTGTGGGCACGCAAGGCCGTGCCTGCAACAAGACGGCCCCCCAAGCCAGCGGCTGCGACCTCATGTGCTGCGGCCGTGGCTACAACACCCACCAGTACGCCCGTGTGTGGCAGTGCAACTGCAAGTTCCACTGGTGCTGCTACGTCAAGTGCAACACCTGCAGCGAGCGCAGCGAGATGTACACGTGCAAGTGAGCCCGAGACGGCACGCACGCCACCCCCAGCTGCAAGTTAGACTGCCGGGAGGACCAGACAGTTTCCAAGCCGCGAGTTCCCTGGCAGGTCACTGCCTAGATCTTCACAGGGAACCGCAGGAACATTGAGCTTGTCTTTCCTGCTGAGGAGGGCGCTATTCCTGGGTTTCCTGCAGGCACGTGTGGGAAAAATCTCTCAGAGCCCTCGACCATTCTGTTCCACACCCAATGCTGCTCCGCCCTCCCCCAGACACTGTCCAGGTCCCTCCGCGGCTGGAGCGGAGCCTTCCACAGCAGGGACTCTGGACCCTGGGGCCTCATCATAGCAATATTTAACAGTTTATTCTGATAAAAAATAATATTAATTTATTTAATTAAAAAGAATTCTTCCACCTCGTCAGGATCCGTTTTCTGCAATCAAAGTGGACTGCTTGCTTTCCTAGTGGTATGATTTTGTCGCTAGGACAAGGAGCTGAGTAGAACTGTACATAGTTATTCTTTATGCAGATATTTCTACTAGTTGAATACCGCCCCCCCCCCCCCCGCAGCACTAGATGTTTAAGTACAAGAGCAGATGTCCTTTATACACACACACACACACACACACTTATATTTTTTGCTGTTCGGGGCTACTAGTCCAGAAATTTAAGCTGGTCTCGATTTGTAGACATTTTCCCCAGAGTATGTTTCCCACCCTTTTGCCTTCCCCAGTTCAAACTTCACCATTAGAAAAATCCAGTTTGGAATAGAGAGAGGAAAGACAATAATAAACTCCCAGCAGCTTCCATCTCTTGGAAAGTGAGCCGCTGGGTAAGAGAGAATATTTTATAAAAGACTACTTTCATACGAATACTTTATTTATATCAAGTCTTCCTGTATCAGTCGGTGGTACTCACTTTGGGGTAAAGAGAGAGAGACCTGGGCGTGGGGTCTGGCCCCACGAGGGTCCTCGCATAGCTGGGTTCTCGAGTTCTGTTTGCCAAGCGGGCACAAGCTGTCCCCAGATGCCTGGGGCTGAGGTGTCATCTCATCGGTATCAGCTGGGAAAGAAAAAAATCAAATCCCCAGCCCAGACCGCTAAGCTCAGGCCTTTTGAGCAGAGTCACTGAGTGGCGGCCTCAAAATGAGCCACTGTGGCGAGTGGGCTCTGTGTCCAGCACAGGGACTTGGCTGTCATCACCTGGCAAAGGCCAGCTCAGGGAGTCCCGTGCCCCACCAGGACCCCCTGCCATCGCCTGTGTGTCCTGGGAGGTGAGGTGCCGTCCTCATATAAGGGCAGAAAAGCAGGTGGGGTGAGGGGCCAGTTAGCAGCCAGGCCAGAGGGGCTTCCTGGATGTCTTGCTGCCGGGGCAGAGTGGCAGGGAGAGATTCGAGCAAGGCCTCTTGGCTTGGGGTCCAGCTATACCCAATGCCTCTCGGCCTGGAAAGCTCTCCTCCAGCAGGCTGTGGGTTCTAATATATGTCTATCTGCATTTGCATGTGTGTATGACCTTGAGGATTCCTGAAATAGTCAGGTAACTATGCCTTGAAGTCCTCTGGTGCGCTGCTGTGTGTACCTGGGTACCTGTGTGTCTCCCGATGTGCCTGGGGGACTAGGGCTTGTGCATGTAGCTGTGTGCCTGTGCACCTGCTGGTCCCCAGGGTGTCTCTGTTCGCATGTGAGGGCTCATGATGTAAGGCAGACAGAGGCCTTGTGTGATTGTGTGGAGCCACCAGGAGACGTCACCTCTGAACCCTGTCCCCACAGCCACTGGTGAAACTCAGGTACCTCTAAGACCACAGCCCCACAGCCCCATGTGCTGGGAGCCCTCGGCGTCTAGGATGTGTCTGACTCCCCGAGGTCAGCAATGAGCCCACAACGCAGCACAGGCAAATAAAAGTGGCTGGATGTTGGTTGGTTGGTTTCTTCCCTTGGACCTTTTTTTGGTTTAATTTTCCCTTTACCTGGGTGTCTGGATGAGTGAACATGTGGAAGAGCACTGGAGTGAACAGATGGAGGGCCGGAGGATGGGTGAGGAGGCACGTGGATGAATGTGTGGATGGATGGGTGGGTGGCTGGGTGCATGAACAGGTAGGCAGTGGGTAGGTGGATGGGCGGGTGGGTGGGGGGATGAACAGATGGATGGGGGGTTAGAGGGATGGATGGATAGGTGGGTGGATGGGCGGATGACTGGATAGGACAGTGGGTGGGTAGGTGGATGGGGGAGTTAGAGAGATGGATGGGGGGTTAGAGGGATGGATGGATAGGTGGGTGGATGGGCGGATGACTGGATAGGACAGTGGGTGGGTAGGTGGATGGGTGGGTGGCTGGGTGCATGAACAGATGGATGGGGGGTTAGAGGGGTGGATGGATAGGTGGGTGGATGGGCGGATGACTGGATAGGACAGTGGGTGGGTAGGTGGATGGCGGGTGGGTGGGCAGATGAACAGATGGATGGGGGGTTAGAGGGGTGGATGGATAGGTGGGTGGATGGGCGGATGACTGGATAGGACAGTGGGTGGGCAGATGGATGGGTGGGTAGGTAAGGAGTTCCTTGGAAGTCCCAGGTCACATTTTATCTCTGCCTCGGAAAACCTACAGTGTCTTCCATGAGCAGGGTGGCTTCCCAAGCCTGCAGCCCCTCTGTTTCTGGCCTCATTGGCACCTGGGGGTGGGGCAGGTTCTAACCAGCCTCCCCTGATGACTGCTTAATGTCATTACATAAACATGATCTCAGAAACATCACCCCCCGCCCCCGTCCTCCCTGCCTGTCCAGGTGAGGAGTGGCCTGGCGTGGGGGCAGCTGGACCTGCGAGAGCAGCCGTGCCAGCCGCCTGCCCGCCCGCGACCTGGTCTGCACATGCTGCGGTGCAGACCCCGAGGCCTGCCCTCCGCCTGGGTGCCCAGCTCAGCTGCGCGCTGGCCTCGGTTTTGTGTCCCTGTGAAACCGAGATAGTACCTACCTCACAGGGCTGCTGTGCGGGTCCTCCCGGCGTGACCACGCCGCTCTGCGCTGCAAAGTGAGGGAAACGCTGGAGATCATTAACCGTTATTATTATTCTTCTCTCCATAATTATTGGGTTCTTCAAGCACAGCTTATGGGAATAAATATTTCGTTCTGTGTTAGGCAGATGTATTTCACCCACTTTGGTCTATTCCTAGAGTAGTTTTTCAACCAAATGGACGTTAAAAAGGCCAAATCTTAAGAGGCTGACTCAGAAAATCAGAAAGTCCAGGACTGCAGGGTCTGGGCAGGAACAGTTTCAGAAAGCGGGCTGCTCAGCGCAAGGCCGTCTCTGCCACACGGGAACCTGGCCTCACTGTGGCCACATCCTCTGATGTTCCAACAAAGGCTGAACATGCAGGTTTTTAAGTAAAATCTCCCACTTTTTCGGTATGTTAACGAACACCATGAGGATGAAGCAAAACGTGACTGCGGGCCGAACTTGGCCTTGGGGCCACTGGCGTGCAGTCTCTGACTTGGACCAAATCTCTTATTTTAGACATGGAGAAACTGAGGCCCAGAGAGGGACGGGGCTTTACTCAAGGCCACACTTGAGTCCAACAGAGGGAAGACCAAACCCAGGACTTGTGCCTCCTGGGATGGCCTTTCACCAAGACCGTGCACCAACTGAGGCAGCAGAATAATTGGGGTGGGGGTTGGGAGGCTAGAGTTCCCCGCCCCCCGCCCCTCTCTCTCTGGACGTGAGTTTAAAAGCAGCCCAAGGCTCCACGGAGCAGGATCTGGCTTTCCCAAAGGTCCTGCAAGGACAAGCCGGTGCCTGAACCACTTTGCAGGGGGTGCCCTGGCAGCTGGCCAAGGGGACCCCCCCAGCAAGACCAGGGTCAGGAGGGTCCCAGGGAGACGTTTGGCCCCGCCGTGGAGCCGCGCCCCGCACGCTTCAAGGCAAGTCCGCCGTGTGTTTCCTGAGCCGCTGGGAAGCCTCCCGTTCCCACTTTACAGATGAGGACCAGTCTCAGGGAAGAGAAGTGACCTCTTCACGGTCCTACTGCCTGGAAGTGAGGGAACAAGGGCTGTCGTCCAGGCTGTCCCACATCGGCACTTGGTCCTGAGGCTTCTGCCACCGCAAACGGAGGCTTAAGGGAGATGCAGGGAAAGGATGTGGGTGTGGACCGTGCAGGCGATCCAAGCCAGGCACAGCCTGTCTTCGTCTGCTCCTCCCTCCCTCCTACCGGGTGCATCCAACGGCCACCGAGCTCTGGCCATTCTTCCCCGGGTTTCCCCACTGCCCACCCGCCCACATCGCCACTCTGGCCACCATCGTCTCCCACCTGGGAAGAAGGCCACGGCCTCCTCTAGGTCTCCTGCTTCCACTGCTGCCCCGTCGAGCCAGCCTCCACGCTCTGGCCAGGCCGGTCCACCCCCTGCCTACACCAGCCATGGCTCCCCATTGCCCTGCAGGTAAAGTTCAAGCTCCTTATCCCCTTGCGACCTGGCTCCTGCCATACCCCCAGCCTGTGCACAGCAGCAGCAATATGGCGTTTATGAAGTAAGAACTCGGCCAAAGTTCTAGCAGTTTTTATGCCCTCGCTGTCACCACCACACCCCATTTGTCTCTGTCACAGAATTACTGCAGTCCCCACATTTCCCTGTGCGTCTTGTCCCTCACTGTCTCCTCTGCCTGGAGTCCTCTCCTTTCTTTTCCCCACTCGACAAACTCCCGGTCCGCTGAAGGGCCTTTTTGTGCTGCTGCAGGGAGGCTGCCCACGCACAGCTCGTGCCCGTGTTCTCTTCCTGGGCTACTCCCTGACCGTGCTCCGGAGCCAGCCAGAGGCCAGGGAGGTGAAGGGACCCACCCACAGGACAAGTCACTGACAGGCACAGGACTGGAACTCATGTTCCAGGCTCAATGACCAGGTCTCTTGTCCTGCTTGGGGAAGTATAGCAGTCAGCTATTGCTGAGTAACAAACCACCGCAAAAGCCAGTGGCTTCAAACAATAAGCATTTATCATTGCTCCTGAGTGCACGGCTGGACTCACTGTGTGCCTGTCTGTGGTCAGCCACGGCCCTGCTGCTCTTAGCAGAACCCCTCACATATTTGGGGGTTGGCTCCCATGGGCTGGGCTAGGATGGCTTCAGCTGAGACGACAGAGCCCTCCTCCACATGGCCTCATCCTCCAGCAGGCCAGCCCAAGCTGGCTGCCGTCTCAGGGAAGGATTCCAAAAGTGGGAGCAGCTGCTGCAAGGTTTCCTGAGGCCCAGGCTCAGAGCTGGCACTGCCTTAGTTCTGCCATGTCCTACTGGCCCAAGCCCGTCACAGGGCCAGCCCAGATTCAAGGCCTAGGGAAACAGATGCCGCCTCTCACCGGGAGGACCTGCCCAGTCACACAGCAGAGAACATGGACTCAGGGAGGGAAATAATTTCCCGAAACTCGACCACAGGACTGGTGTGAAGACATCCCATCGGCAGGAGAGCACCTTCACACCGGTGACTTGCAGGGACACAGACGCTGTGTCGTGGGGACCCCTCCAGCTTCGGCTTCTCACCCTTCTCAACAGCTGTGCAGTCCCGGCGTCAGTCACGGGTCTCACCTTCCTCTGTGCCACCCGGCAGCAAGTCCGGCTGACTGGACCTCACACTACACCCAGATCCGACCTCTCGTCTGTCTACACAGCCACCGGCCGTTTGCGTGGCTGAGAGTAGGCAGGCTTCTCGCCACACCCGCTCCTCTTCCTCTGGCCCATGTGACTGGATTCTGGACCATGGAGTAGAAGTGATGTGCTCCACGTCCTGGCCTGTCAACACCTCCCCAATCGCCTTACACGGGCTCAGCACAGCCACCCAGGAGGCCGTGGGCTATGGGCTGCGGAGCCATGGAAGGGCGGGCCCTGGGTCCCTGAATGGCCACCTGGAGGAGAGCCACCTGCTGATCGGGAACAGCCACAGGCAAGAAACACATGTCCGCGGTGGAAAGCCACGGAGATCTGGGAGCTCCCTGTTACAGCACAGAGCCCCTCCCTCACTAGGCTCCAGCCCCCGTGGCCTCCTTCTCTTTCTGTTCTTCCAACAAGCCAGGTTCTGCCCTGCCCTCTGGGCCTTTGCACATGCTGTTCCCTCTGATTGTCACATTGCAGGCTCTTTCTTGTTAATAGGACTCAAATGCCAACACTTCAGGATATACCTTCAACCACCCTGGCTCCCAGAAGCCCCCATCCACTATTTTGTTTCTTTGTGGCTCTCATCACTACCAGAAATGGTGTTTCTCATTTATTAGAGGCTATACAATATAGTTATATAGAACATGGACCCTGGAGCCAGATTCCCTGGGTTCAAACCTAGCTCTATTTACAGGCTGTGTTGTTTAGGGCAAGTAACTTAACCTCTCTGTGCCTGTATTTCCTCATTTGTAAAATGGGACCAGTAATAGGATTATCACGGTGATTAAGTGAGTTAACACATGTAAATTGCTGAATGCAGGCCTGGCGTGCTGTGAGGGTGTGAAAGTGGGAGCTTTGTGTATTCATGTGGTCATTAAGTTTCATGAGAGCAAAACTTTGTCTGTTTTCGTGCCCGGTGGGTCCCCAGTGCCCAGCACACAGTTGGGGTTAATAAATATTTGTTGAATAAGAATGAATGAGATCTGGAGCCCATTCCCAGACTCACCAGGCCCCCGGCCCAGGCCCAGGCGGGTGTCTGAGTGGAGGAACTGCAGGACAAGCAGAGGGACAGGGCCCGGTGGGGGTGTGGGCACAGATCAAGCCCCCCCGACGTGGTCACAGGCACATCTGCCCCACTGACGGGCCAGCCACTGGTTGCCACAGCAACACTCCTGGCCCCAGAAGAATGTGCCAGAGACAAAGGCAGAGCTCAGCAGCCACCTCCCAGCTTAGCCCCCGAGATGGCAAGCTGCGCCGGGCCCAGATGAGTGTCGCACCACGCATGCACATGTGCACACGTGTGTCCACACGCGCGCACACACCCACAGTCACTGAGCAAGGGACCCAGAAGGAGAGACCAGGCACTCACAGTGCCACGGCCAGCACTCCAGACAGACCTCCGGACAAGAGGCTCCGAGAGACACACAGGCCACCCCAAGGGGTACAGGGTCACACTCTCACCGTATGCACCCTCCGGACACAAGCCGCAGACCAGGGCTCCGAGGAGGCCCGGGAAACCGGCCCCACCAGGGGAGCCATGGCTTGACTCCCACTGTTCACCGCAGACCCTGGCACCTGCTCGGCGGCAGGCGGAGCCCCAGTGTGAGTGCGGGGTGCAGGGTGACTCAGGATAGGCAGGGTGGAGGAAGGCCCAGTGCCACCTCCCTCGGGAGGCCACCCGCAGGCAGGAAGTCCCAGAGTACGAAGAGAAACAACCTCTGAGGTCCAAGGAAGCTCCCTTTGAGGCCCAAGCCCTCCCCAAGCAGGGCCTGCTCCACTCACAGCTCTGAGCCTCAGTGTCCTCGCAGTGCAGGGGGCGGTGCCAGGTGCCCCCCAGTGCTGTGGGACCAGAGGGCAGCTGTGAACGCCTGCCGCTGACCAACCGCTCCTGCCCTACGTGGACGCCACAAGCCAGGTTTGGCCCCGACCCCATCGGGCGCCAGGTGGGTGCCAGGGGCTGCGGCTGCTGCTGCCTGAAATAGGCCTTGGGCAGCACTTCCAAAGCGAGCCCGGGACCTCTCTCGGGGGATCGGGAGGCCACACGGCCACAGCATCTCACAGCAATGGGAAGACATGTGCCTTCGACACGCACTCGCGCAGGTGCACGGTGGAGCTCTCCAGAGGCCACGCGCCGTGTGACACCGTAGAGGACTGAACGCAGCAGCAGATGTGAGAAACCAGCCGACGTCTACGAAGCCACACAGTAAAGACAGTTAAAAATGTAAAACAAGCCCACTCTTTTCACTTTTATTTTATTGGTTTTAGAACATAGAGCTATTTTCCATTAAAAATATGTTATTTATGAAAATAGAATAGGATCGTTAACATTTTCCAGTGTGTTAATACCTGCATATTTAATGCTTTCATAGATTGATGTCTATTCCTGTGAATATTGATCGGGGTGACCTCCACATACGCCACAGCTCAGGGTCTGTAATAATTTTTCTAAATGTTGCTGGGTCCTGAGATCCAGACGTTTGAGAACTCCAGCCTTAGACACACTGCGCGCCCAAATTCAGTAAATAATAAAACAGGGAGCATATTTGGGAGGTTACTGTGCGCCAGGCGCTGTTCGGAGGGCTGGGGAAGGGTTGTCACATGAATGGTGACCGCAGCCCTGCAGGTCGGCACCATTCAGACACAGGGAAGCCGAGGCCGAGTCCCTGGCCACGTGCTGAGGCAGCGGAGCTGGCGACTGGCCCGGTCAGGGCTCAGACCCGGGCGGTCTGGCTCGAGACCGCCCCACTCCAACCCCGCCTCGTCTTGCCCCCCTGTGCCGTGGGCTGCCGGATGCAATACAGGATGCTCGGCTAAGCTGGCGTTTCTGGGAATGACGACAACCAAATTTAGTGTAAGTGCGCCCCAAATATTGTATGGGACATACTTGTGCTAAAAATCACTCATTATTTATCTGAAATACTGATTTCACTGGTATCTAGATTCTCATTTGCTAAATCTGGCAGCCCTAACTGTGCCCGGCCTGCTGTGGGTGTCGAGCAAGACGGGTGGGCCCCACGCAGCGCTCCCCAGCCACGTCCCGGCTGCGCACCCTGCAGCCTCTCGGGCCTGCCAATGGAGGCAGCGTGGTCCCTCTCTCTGGGCAGAGAGGAAGGCAGGGCGGGCGCTGAGTGGTGGTGATTATGGGCACTTTTCTTTCTGGCAACCTTTTCCCCCAAATTCAAGTCTCCGCTGATAGCCAGTGAGACCTACTCTGAGACGTTGTCCCCCACCCCTCCCCCTCTGCCTTCCCTTAGAGGTGGCCCTGTCTTCCTTCTGCCTCCCGCACCCTGGTGACCAAGGAGAACTGTGTTCTCTGCAGACTCGCTCTGACCCTCCCTGGGCATGAGGGCTCTCAAAGAGGGCAGAGCTGGGCAGCTGCCACTGGCCCACAGGATCCTGAACATCTGCAGATTCTGGGGCTCCCCTGCCACAGTGACACCCATTTTACAGGCAAGGAAACTGAGGCTCAGCTCCCAGGATGTATCATTGACTTAACTAGGTGCCAGGCAGCTCGACCCTGAGATGCCAGGCCCTTCTCTCCACAGGGACGTCTTCTGCAGGTCTGCGCCTGCCGGCCGGCACCCCAGACCCAGGCGGAGAGATGCTTCGCAGCAGACGTTCTGACGCGGCTGTCGTTGCCGGGAGGCAGCCAGGCCACACATCTGTCAGGACACGGTGGGAAGTCAGTGAGCACGCGGTGGACTTTTTCACTTAGTGTGTAATCGCTTCCTGGAGTACAGTCCTTTCCCCGCCAGCCCGGCCGCCTCGCTGCTGTTTCTTTTTGTTGCTGTTGTTTCCTTTGACCTCTGCAAGGACGGGCGATTGATGTGGCTAAGCACCGACTACAGGCCAGGAAGGCACAGGGTGGCAGGGACCTCTGCAAAGGGTACTCAGGGGAGAGCCTCGACGGGAGACTACACAAGGCACGGGAGTCCTTAAGAGCATAGGGTTTGGGTTCACACACTGTGAGCTGTGTGATCCTGGGCAAGTTGCTTAACCTCCCTGGGCTTCATTCAGCCTCCTCGTCAATTATCGAGTACCAGGGTGTGCCAGGCCGTATTCTAAGCACTTCACACATCTCTCGTGTAATCCTCACAGTAACTCCGTGAGGTCGGCACCTGTCATCGGCCTTGGCGTATTAGTGTGCTAGAACCACTGTGACAAAGGACCACACGCTGGGGGGCTTAAACAACAGCAATCTATTCCCTCACGGCTCTAGAGGCTGGGAGTCCAAAACCAAGGTGTCCCAGGGCTGGTTCCACCTGAGGCTGCGGGGGAGAGTCCCCGGCTCACGGAAGGCCGCCTTCTCCGGCGTCTCTGCACACTGTCCCCCCGCACGCGTACTTCCTAATCGTGCGACTCCCTGCCAGGGGTCTCTGCGTGTATTTCTATGTCCAACTTTTCTCTTTCTGTCAGGTCACTAGGCATAGCGATTAGAGCCCACCCTAATGACCTCATTTTAACTTTATCTCTAAAATGGCCCTACCTCCATATAAGGACACTTTCTGAAGTACTGAGAGTTTGAAGCTCAATTTATGAATTTTTTGCAGGTGGCTCAACTCAGCCCACGCATCTGGGTAGAGCTGAGGAATCTGCGGCAAAGAAAAAAGTGGCTGGTCCAAGGTCACGCACACTTTACAAGCTTAGAAACAGGATTCAAATCCAGTCCCCTCTCAACCACTCAGCAGTACTGGCTGTTCAAAACCAAGCCAAGCATTTCTCCTTGACAGGGCTGTGCTGGGGACTAAATGGCATGAGCCAAATAAGGTGTTTGGAACAATACCTGGCACAGAATAAGTGTTAGCTATTCATGGTCTGCAAGGTCTGGGTTCAAATTCTTCCCTGACCTCTTATGGCTTCACAGCCAGGTGGTGGGGCAGGAGGGGGGCTTTGTCCTCTGGACCTCAGACTTCTTGTCTGTGATGCTGGCTGGGTGACACTTCCCCAGATGCCTGCGGCCGGGCTCCGACAGGCTCCCAGCTGCGCTGGACACCCAGACAGCACTGCTGCGTGACTCACTCCCCCTGCTCCCCAGTCTCTGGGTCCCCTGGAGGTCCAAGGCTCCCTGGACCTTGTGATCCCACCTTCCCGTGGCCTCCCTCAGGGCACAGTGGAGGCTCTGACACAGAAGACCCATCAGACTGGGTTGGCAGCAGGGCAGAGGGAGGAGAGAAGAAGAGTCGAGTTTAATTCAGGTGAGTAGGGCACAGAGTCATTGGGGACATCTGCTTCTGGACAAGATGAAGTCACAGGGGCTAAAGTTAGCCTGTTGCCTGAAACAAAGGAAACAAACAAAATGCATGAAACAGTGATTTTTCAAGGCACTGGGTTTCAGGCAACAAAGGATATAATGATCACCCAGTTACAGTCTTGAGAGCTTCCAGGTAGTGGCACAGGGACGGGAAGCCACCCAGAGCCCAGAGATCTCCGAGGAGTCCAGGAATAACGAGGCAGCCATGGTTCAGAAGTCAGAGTGCTGAGAACAGAGAGAACCCCAGAGACCTGCAGAGGGTCCCTCTTGAGTACGTAGCAGAGCACCAGTCGGTACATGTGTGTGAGGAAACTGTGTGAGGCCAGGGGAAGAATCATCTGAAAGGACTAGAGAGAAGATTACCTGTCATCTCACAGGGCTGGGAACAGTACCTGTTTTCATCAGCCAAGACGGAAAGTCTTACAATCACTAGCAGCAGGTCAACTGCCATGGAAGTCTTGCCGCAATGGCAGGTGGCAGAGGTGGGTTAGTACTAGCTTGGGCACCTGAGGACGTTCCAGACCTCCCTACCAAATCATAAAAACAAAACCCAAAGAACCACACTGTTTCCAAGTAATTAACTGCATCTCTGAATAAAGCTCAAGAAGATTTATAAGAACACAAAAATATCCAGCACCCAACAAGGAAAAATCCACAATGTCTGATATCCAAACAAAGATTACTAGGCATGCAAAGAGGCAGGAAAATATCACCTATGATGAGAAGAAAAGTAAATTCATCAGAATTTATTGATGAATTGGCCTGTGCCAACCCAGAACTGGCACAGACAGTCGAATTAGCAGAGAATGACATTAGAATCATTGATCATTGTGGTAACTGTGCGCCTTATGTTCAAAAAGTGAAGTTGAGATACATAAGATATTTTTTAAAGCCTTCTAGAGATGAAAACTATGAGGTCTGAGATGAAGAAATACACTGGACAGGATTAACAGCAGATTAGACACTGTAGAAGAAAAGATTAGCAACTTGAAGGCATAGCACCAGAAACCAACATGGAACACACAGAGAAAAATTAATTTTTTTCAAAAATGAAAAGTGCATCAGTGGCCTATGGGACAACTTCAGGCAGCCTAACATGCAGGTAATTGGAGTCTGGAAAGGAGAAGGGGTGAGGGGGACAGAACAAATATTTGAGGAATTAATGGCCAAAATGTTCCAACTCTAAGGAAAACTATTAATAGAAATCTGCAGAGCCAAGAACTCAACAAACCCCAAGCACGAGAAACAAGAAGGGAACCACACCAAGGCACATCATAATCAAAATTGCTCAAAACCAGTGATAAAGAAAAAATTTTAAAAGCAGCCAGAGGGGGAAAAAAAGACATGTTACTTTTGTAGATACACAACAGCTGAAAGAATTCCTCAGCAGCAGACTCTGCACTACAAGAAGTTCTAAAGAATGTCCTTTAGGCAAAAGGTAGATGACAGCAAGGGGGAACCTGGATTTACACAAAGGAGTGAAGAGCTTTGGAAATGGCAGCTCTGTAGGAGATACAGGAGAAGGTTGTATGCTATTGAAATATCTTTCAATAATAATTGACTGATTAAACAAAAATAACAGCCTTTTGTAGGGGTAATCATTAAGATGTGGAGCACAGAAAGATGAAATCACTTGTCTGCACAGTGGCAAAGGTGGATGTGAATCCAGGCTTTAAGAGTTTGGTTTTGGGCCGGGCGTGGTGGCTCACGCCTGTAATCCTAGCACTCTGGGAGGCCGAGGTGGGCGGATCGTTTGAGCTCAGGAGTTCGAGACCAGCCTGAGCAAGAGCGAGACCCCACCTCTACTAAAAATAGAAAGAAATTATATGGACAGCTAAAAATATATATAGAAAAAATTAGCCGGGCATGGTGGCGCATGCCTGTAGTCCCAGCTACTCGGGAGGCTGAGACAGGAGGATTGCTTGAGCTCAGGAGTTTGAGGTTGCTGTGAGCTAGGCTGACGCCACGGCACTCACTCTAGCCTGGGCAACAGAGTGAGACTCTGTCTCAAAAAAAAAAAAAAAAAAAAAGAGTTTGGTTTTGGTTTTGGTGGACAAAAAAATATAATAGTTACAAATACAGTTGACCTATGGACAGTGGGGGGGTTAGGAGCACTGACCCCCCTCACAGGTGGAAGTCTGCATGTAACTTTGACTCCCAGCAAACTTAGCTACTAACAGCCTACTGTTGACCAATAACGTGATCAATCAATTAACACATTCTGTATATTACGTGTTACATACTGTATTCTCACAATCAGTGAGTAAGCTACAGAAAAGAAAACGTTACTAAGAAAATCATAAGGAAGAGGAAATTTAATGACTATTCATTAAGTGGAAGTGGCTCATCATAAAGGTCTTCATCCTCGTTGTCTTCATGTGGAGCAGGCTGAGGAGGAGGAGGAAGAGGAGGGGTTGGTCTGGCTGTCTCAAGGGTGTCAGAGGCAGAAGAAAATTTGAGTGTAAGTGGACCCTTGCAGTTCAAACCCACATTGTTCAAGGGTCGACTGTACAAGACTATATTTACATATGCATGCATACACATATGCCTAGAGAAGCAATCTGTTCACATGGAATTGGCCTGGAAGGGTATGTACACTGGTTTTCCCTCCTGGTGGTCTTATGGGTTCTGTGTTCTTTTTGCTTATCTGCATTTTGTAATTTTATTTTTTTTCTTTTTCTTTTTTATTTTATTTCAGCATATTATGGGGGTACAAAAGTTTAGGTTACATATATTGCCCTTGCCCCCCACTGAGTCAGAGATTCAAGCATGTCCATCCCCTAGATAGTGTGCATTGCACTCATTATGTATGTGTATACCCATCCCCTCTGCATGCCCATATCTGCCTGACACCTGATTGATGTTATTCCTAAATGTGCTCTTAGGTGATGATCAGTAAAACCAATTTGATGGTGAGTACATGTGTGCTTATTTTTCCATTCTTGGGATATTTCACTTAGTGGAATGGGTTCCAGCTCTATCCAGGAAAATACAAGAGATGCTATATCACTATTATTTCTTATAGCTGAGTAGTACTCCATGGTATACATATACCACATTTTATTAATCCACTCATGTATTGATGGGCACTTGGGTTGTTTCCACATCTTTGCAATTGTGAATTGTGCTGCTATAAACATTCGGTTGCAGATGTCTTTGTTATAGAATGTCTTTTGCTCTTCTGGGTAGATGTCCAATAATGGGATTGCTGTATCAAATGGTAGATTTACTTGTATCTGTTTAAGGTATTTCCATATTGCTTTCCACAGAGGTTGCACTAGTTTGCCTATCCTACAAAAGTTATTCCACAACATCGAGAAGGACAGAATCCTCCCCAACACATTTTATGAAGCCAACATAACTCTGATACCCAAACCAGGAAAGGATGCAACAAAAAAAGAAAACTACAGACCAATATCCCTTATGAATATAGATGCAAAAGTTCTCAATAAAATCCTAGCAAATCAAATCCAGGTGCTTATCAAGAAAATAATCCATCATGACCAAGTGGGCTTCATCCCAGAGATGCAGGGATGGTTCAACATACGCAAATCTATAAATGTAATTCACCACAGAAATAGAAGCAAAAAGAAAGACCATATGATCCTCTCAACAGAGGCAGAAAAAGCATTTGACAAAATTCAACACTCTTTTATGATAAGAACGCTTAACAAAATAGGCATAGATGGGGCCTATCTAAAAATGACACAAGCCATATATGACAAACCCACAGCCAACATCATACTGAATGGGGAAAAACTGAAAGCCTTCCCACTGTGAACTGGAACCAGACAAGGTTGCCCACTGTCCCCACTGCTATTCAACATAGTGCTGGATGTCCTTGCAAGAGCAGTTAGACATGAGAGCAGAATTAAGGGCATCCAAATGGGGGCAGAAGAGATCAAACTCTCACTGTTTGCTGATGATATGATATTATATCTAGAAAACCCCAAGGATTCAACCAAGAGACTCTTGGAATTGATAAATGAATTCAGTGAAGTCTCAGGATGCAAAATCAGTACACACAAATCAGAGATATTCATATATGCCAATAACAGTCAAACTGAGAACCAAATTAAAGACTCAGTACCCTTCACAATAGCAACAAAGAAAATAAAGTACCTAGGAATATGTTTAACTAAAGAGGTAAAAGACCTCTACAGGGAGAACTATGAAACACTGAGGAAGGAAATTGCAGAGCACGTAAACAGGTGGGAAACCATACTATGTTTGTAGATCAGAAGAATCAACATTGTTAAAATGTCTATACTACCCAAAGTGATCTACAGATTCAAAGAAATCCCTATTAAATTACCAGCATCATTTTTCACAGATATAGAAAAAAATAATTTTATGTTTTGTATGGAACCAGAGAAGACCCCACTTAGCAAAAGCAATTTTAAGCAATAAGAACAAAATGGGAGGTATTAATGTACCAGACTTCAAACTATACTACAAGGCAGTGGTTATTAAAACAGCTTGGTATTGGCACAAGAATAAGGACACAGACCAGTGGAACAGAACTGAGAATCCAGATATAAAACCATCCTCATGTAGCCATTTAATCTTTGACAAAGCAGACAAAAACATACTCTGGTGAAAAGAATCCTATTTAATAAATGGTTCTGGGAAAACTGGATAGCAACATGTAGGAGACTGAAACAGGACCCACACCTTTCACCTCTCACAAAAATCAAACCATAGTGGATAACAGACTTAAACCTAAAGTGTGAAACTATTAGAATTCTAGAAGAAAATGTGGGAAAGACTCCTACAGACATTGGCCTAGGCAAAGAATTTATGAAGTAGACCCCAAAGGCAATCACAACAACAACAAAAATAAATAAATGGGACCTGATTATATTAAAAAGCTTCTGCACAGCCAAAGAAACTGTCACGAGAGCAAACAGACAACCTACAGAATGGGAAAAAAAATTTGCATGCTACACATCTGAAAAAGGGTGATAACTAGAATCTATTTAGAACTCAGGAGAATCAGTAAGAAAAAAAATCAGACAACCCTATCAAAAAGTAGGCAAAGGACATGAATAGAAATTTTTCGAAAGAAGATAGAAGAATGGCCAAAAAACATATGAAAAAATGCTCAACAGCTCTAATCATCAGGGAAATGCAAATCAAAACCACAATGCGATATCACTTAACTCCAGTGAGAATGGCCTTTACCAAAAAGTCCCATAACAATAAATGTTGGTGTGGCTGCGGAGGGACAGGAACACTCAAACACTGCTGGTGGGCCTGCATTTTGTAATTTTACTTCATACTGATATGGTGCAAAAACTTTAAGTTGCTTTGAGAAGAATAAAGACCCTGGTTTCATTGTGGTATGGGGACTATTTTTACAACCCATTTATTTTCTTATCCATGTGTAGCATAGGTCTCCACAGGGCCCCTTCTCAGGAAGCCCTGAGGCTGTGTGACTCCCACTCAGAAACGTCCTGGCCCACAGGCCTGGGGGACTGGGGTCCGCAGCAACCAGCAGGACCCCACTCCAGACTGGCTCTCAGCTGCCTCTTAGGTGTCACCATCTCAATAATGGTACAAGAAGAAATAATAGCATCAAAACCAAAAATACAAAGCAACTCCACCAGGCTGCCTCAGTGTGCCAGATGACACAGTGGTCCCCAACAGTGGCTGCCTGTCAGCTCAGCACGGAGCTTCCTGGACCCCACACCTACCCCAGAACAGTGAGGAAATCCGGCTGGGGAGCAGCCGAGGCTTGGGACTTGACCTCAGTAACTGCCCCTCTCCCTGGAGCTCTGCAAGGTACGAATTATTCATTCCCAGGTTACAGGTGACAGAACAAGGCTCCGAGAGAGCTTGAGTCCTGGCTTGTCCCAGTAATGCAGCCAGGCAAGCGCAGACCCAGGTTTGACCCCGTGCCCTGCTGTGATGCCTCACACTGTCCCACCAGACTCCTCACTCCCCACACAGCTGAGTCTAGACTCATCATTTTCTGCCAAAATTGTTCTGCCTCCATGTTCGAGATTTCAGAGAATGGCTCCTTCTCCAGACTTTCAGCAGCCCAAAGTGGGACCCCCCCAAAGTCACTCTTGGTTCCCCCTTTTCCTCCCGGCCCTAACATCCAATCAGTCACCAAGTTCTGCTGATCTCACCTCCAAATCTGTCCCCTCCAATCCCACTGTCATCGCCCGCTCAGGCGTCAGGAGTCTTTCCTAGGACCGTGGCCTGGTGTCCCGGCTCTCTGAGCCACAGCCTCTCCCGGGCTCCCCTGGTGGTTGCACCTCTCTCCCCCATGGGACAGCAGCTCCTGCTTATTCCCGCCTCCCCCACCAAACTGGGGGCTTCTCAAGGACAGGGACCATATCTGATCCTGCACCAAGGCCCCAGCACCGCACAGACAGGGCACACTGTAGGTACTAATAAACGCTTACTGAATGAACAGATGAATTTTGTGAATGATGGAATGACTGAATTACTAATTCACTAATGGCCAGGCCTTTTCCTTCTTCCCCATCGGGCTCTGAGGATTCAAAGCTGAGGATTCTTTTATTCTGCTCTGCCTGCTGAGCTCTCAGCACCAGCCTCGCCTAATCCGGCCCTAATAAATGTTTGTTGATTGACTAACAGAATGCGCCATTGCACATGCTGCCCTTCTGTCTGGAATGCTCTTCCCCCAGAGATCCCCATGGCTCACCCTCTTGCCTCCTGGAGTCTTTGCTCAAATGTCACCTTCTCAGTGAGGCCTGACCACCGTGTTTGGAACTGAAAACAGCTGCTCCCTTCCAGGAGTCCAGCCTCCCCTCCCCAGCTCTGCTGTTCCCGCCCTCCCACTCACACCAGTCACTCACTTATCATATTGGCTGCTTATCATCCGTGTCCCCACCACCACCAGAATAATAATTGCTTCCAGCACAGAGATTTTTGACTCCTTTGTTTTGCGCAATTTCCCCAGTGCTCAAAACAGTGTCTAGCACAAGTATTCAGTGAGCACTTGTTCAAAGAGGGAACAGCTCTTGCTCTGCCGACTGCTCTCTGGTCCGGGGCCAACTCCTCAGTCCCTCTGAGCTCCTGCGTGCCCGTTCTTAAAATAACAATAGCAACAACAATAATGGTAACAAAGAAAGTTGGGTGGTATGGCAGTCATTGGCTCTGCTCACACATACCCTGCCTCTCCAAATCCCAGGCCCACGGGGGGGCTGTGCCTCTTGCCCCCTTGGGGTTAGGCCTGTGACTTGCCTTGGCCAGCCTGAATGGAAGGGGGAGTGGTGGGCCTCACTTCCAGGCGGACACGCTAGGAGCCCGTGTGCACCACGTCACTCTCTTCTCCCCTCTGCCAGGGACTGACAGCGCTCCCAGTGGTGGCCGCTCTGCCAGCCTGACTCCCAGAGTGAGGACGACCCGGAGCAAAGCCACAGCTGATCCGTTCTGGATACGGAGCATGAATGAGAAATAACCTTCTGCTGTACTAAAGCCACTGGGATTCGGGGCCTTTTGTTGCTGCAGCGTTACCGAGCCTCTCCTGACTGACGCGACAGAGTAAGCTCTGCGGGCCGGGCAAATCTGACTCTGCAGTGCTCGTCTGCACGTTACCCCGAGAGCTCGTTCCCCTTGGCACCAGGGCGGGGGGACCTGCAAGAATAGCAGTGACAGTGGCTTATCCGTATCGCGTGCTTACCACCCCCCGACTGCCACCTTTATGCTCAGGACAACCCAGTGAAGAGGTGCTGCTGTTGTCCTCTTGGAGGGGCAGAGGGGCGAGAGGCCTCGCATGGGCTTCACAGCTGTGAGGTGGCAGGGCCAGGACTCAAAGCCAGCAAGCTGACTCTTTGCAAGTGAGCCACCGGCAGGCAGCTTTGTGTTCCTGTCATCACTCAGGTTCCTGCCACCCCCTGCCAGCTGCCAGCCTGCTGCATCAGGAAGGCTTGCAGCCCAATGGCAGCTGCCCTGCGGGTTACATTCGGGCCCAGGCTGAGGGCAGGGGGTGCCAGGCTCCAGCTACCTTTGCTAAGGCGGTTATGGAGGCGAGGGCTGCTGGTCAGGGCAGGGCAGGGGTCTAGCAGGCGCCAGCACACAGCCTCTGGCTGCTTAACACCCCTCGACGTGCCCCACGTGAGTCAGCGTGTGGACTAGTGCACCCTGCTTGGGACCCCCCCCCTTTCTTTGGGCTGGGCTCTTCCTTCAGTAGCACTGGATGGGTGGAAGAGTGTCCCCTCTCCCGGACCAGCTGGTCCAGGGAGGACGGAGACACCGAGAGGGACAGGCACTTAGCAGAGGGCGCACAGCTGACACGAGAGCTGAGTTTGCCTGGCTTCACTTTTGCAAAGCTGATTTCCATGAATAGACACACCCCCTGAGAAGAAAGCCTTCCTTATGTAAATTTGGGGCAGTGACGTTTGACCCCCCGGGACCGAGGGGGTGGGAGAAGGCAAAGAAGCACGTGTTGTGCCAGGAGCTCGGCGTAAGAAACCTCACTGGAGCCTCTGAAGCAGGTCTCTTCGCAGCCCCTCCATGGCCACGTGCCGATGCCAAGCAAGGGGCAACTTGCCCGAGGTCACCAGGCTGCTGAGACCACGGTCCATCCGACTCCCAGCCTCCACCTCCACAGCAGCCGCCCCGTCGTGGGAGCAGAGTGAAACCTCCAAGGATAGGACCCCTCTGGGGCCTGGGCTGACTTTGGGTGAGGCACAGTCACATGCACCAGCCACGGACTGTCTGCGTGACTTGGGCCAGGGCCTCCTCCTGCCAAGCCTCCGTCCCCGCAGCAGTCAAATGGGGATAGCAAGGGATTCTTTCCACAGTGACGCAGGGAGCTCACGTGCGCTGCGGCAGCCCCGGGGAGTGGTGGGCGCTGGGCGCAGGGGGCGCCGGGGTGCGTGCAGGGCACCCGCTCACACTGCAGTGCCGAAGGTCTCGAGAGGAGCATCCGGGATGGGAATCGCCGTGTCTTGGGCAGGAATGACTTAATGTGCATAAGAACCGGGACATCAGGAACGGCTTTCCTGTTGGTTCTAGCAGTCGCGGCTCCCACGCAGGGCACCGGGCGTCCTCTGTGCCCACACCCACACCAGCACTTGGCATCACCCAGCTATTCCATTCCTGAGAGTCTAATCGCTATAAGGTGAAATCTCATTGTCACTTTAATTTCTCTGACTACTAATGGGCCTGCCCATTCTTCCTACATGGCCTAGTCTTTTCTGTCTCCTCTTCTGTGAACTGCTGGTTTGTCCCTTTGGCCCATTTTCCCACTGGGACCACTACCTGAAACACCTCCTCGGAGCTCCCCGCCTGGCCAAGCTCCATGTCTGCTTGGGAAGCCTGCGTGGGCCCTCGTGCCCGGGCTCACTTGCTCCCACGGTGCCGTGCGCCACCTGCACAGCCAGAGGCAGGCTGTGCTGCCCCCGTCCCCACCTTCCTTTCCACCCCGTCCATCCACCCGCTGGCTCCCGTCACACCTGGAATACAATTCAAACTCCTTACCATGGCCAGAGTGTCCGTCCGACCTGGTCCCTGCTGACCTCTGGCACCCTGCTGTCCTCTGTGGCTTGCCCCAGACACTTGGGTTTCCTGGCTGGGCTTGGCCTGCCACCCTCATCCCCACCCCCCTCCCTCCAGGCGGGTCCCCATTCAGAAGTCACCTCGTCCCAGAGGCGGCTACCTGTCACCACCCCAAGCCCTGAGCCAGCTTCACCTTTCTTCCTGGCACTTTCCAATGTGGTCATTGAGTACGCATGTTTTCGCTGAGTGCTTTTCAGAGGTGAGGTGGCAGAGGGTTCCCAAGCCCATAGCAGACTCTCCCTGCCTCCCAAAGTCACTCCCAGGCCCATTTTAACTCGGGTCCACCCTGCTGTTTATGGGATTCCACCTAATTTCTCTCCAGAGCCCCACTGGCTTGTCTTAAGTCATGGCGGCTTAATCAGCACAAGAAAAGATGTTGGTAGGGAGGCCGAGAGCATTTCCTCAGAGCGGAGTCATTTCCTGCAGGCTGCAGCATGGGTCCCCTCCCCGGCCCCCGGCCCCTAGCCCCCAGCCCCCATGCATCTAGAAGATGGCTCTGTAGGGCCGCTTCTCCGCAGGCAGCCGTGATGAGAGTGGAAATGCGTCGCAGCCAGACCTGGGGGAGGAGGAAGCCAGTGCACCTTGCCCACCTCTCTTCCCAGCAGCCACCTGGATAGAGGAGCCCCCGGTGGCTCCCGCCTTGCCCTGCGGGAGCCCCTTGCTACATGCCTGTTCTGGACTGCCGAAACGCGAGGAACCAACCACCGGCGTTAAGCCACCAGGATGCCTTGGTTCAGCTGCTAGACCAACCGGAATAACCGGCTAAAACGGCAGGATTGAGGCATGTCCCTCACATCAGCTAGAAGTGGAACTCAAAGGCGGCATGTGCCTGACCCAAGTCTCAGCGAAGGAACCCAGAGGTGGGATGACTGAGTCAGCCCTTCCCTTCCTGCGCTCGCTCAAGGCAGGTTGTCACAGTGTAGAAAAGGAGTAATATCCTTTCTGGGCTTTGTTAACAAAAGTAATACATGTTCCCCGTTCTAAAATATACAGAAGCCTGTAGGGTAAAAGGTGAAACTATACCCGTCTCCGCCAAAATCCTCTTCCCCAGAGGCAATCACTATGACCAGATGTCGCCTATGTGAACATAAACGTATACACATATATTCCCATTATGTGATTGGTTTACAAATTGTTTAACGAATGTCTCAAGATGCATAAGTAAACATGTCTCATTCTTTTTAAAAGTCACAGGGCATTTCACAGTCTGAAGGTGCCCATCCAGATTTACTTCATCAGCCTCCTGGCCACGGACATCGAAGAGGATTCCGTCTGTCTCCACCACAAACAACATGGGAACAAAGATTCTCAAACACTTCTCTTCTGCACAACCTTGAGTGCCACTGTAAGATTGTCTCCTAGAAGTGGGGTTTCTGGGTCAAACAGTAGTGGCTTTTACATTTTTGTTAGATTCGCCATCAAAGAGATGCCTCCTCGGACGCCACGCAGCAGAGAATGTCAGAGTGGGGGGGAGGGGGGAACGTCGCACGTCCAGCAGGATGGCCGGGACACACCCAGAGCCCGAGAGGCAGTGGCCCGCCTGTGAGGAGGGGTGTAGGGGCCTCGCACAGCCGCCTGCCTGGACGTGCAGAGGGCTCCTCCAGCAAACTCTGGGTTGCCCCGGATGACCTCGCCTTTGTTCCCACTAGCAGATTTTATTTTCGTGCAAACCTCTTGGGGGCTGATCCCGGCTGAGATCCGCGCGAGGTTCCCTCACAGCTGAAGTTACCTCTCCCGGAGCCTGCTGGGGGGACTAGAGCCACCTCCAGCCAAACAACCAGCTTGAGGATGAACCTTCCCCATCCTCCCCTGGGGACGGCGCTGGGAAATACACTGTTTGTCACCAGATGTTCAGAGGCCGGGTGCTAATTTATGCAGGCGAGAAGGGGAGAGATGAGCAGAGAGGAGCTGGGAAGTGGGAGGGAAGCCGTGGGGCGGTGGGAAGACAGTTCCAGCCGCCAGCGCCTTAGGATGCTCAGGCCGGGGGAGTGGGGAGCCTGGCACGGGAGGTGGCGAGGACGCGCGTCTGGCGGATGGACTGAGGGTGACCAGCAACCGGAGAACAACCAGAGTCTCTTCTGGTGATGGTTGGTGATCAGCCTCAGCATCTAAGAAGCTCTTTGTTATGAGATACTGTTAATACCGTTGAGGATTTCCACAATTCTGTTTCTAAACGCTCCATTCTCGTGACTCTGATTCTCCCGTGCTGTGTTAACGCTCCGAAAGGCCACATGAGGAAGGGCTCCAGAGTGAGGACACTGAGGCCCAAATCCAGCTCTGGGTAGTTTTGACAACTTGGGCATGTTGCCTACCAGCTCCGTGCCTCAGTTTCCCGTGTTGTCAGTGGAGATAGAATGGCGTGGGCTCATGGTTTCTCTGAGAGAGCTCAAGGGCCACCGAGAGCGGGCGGGCACCCAGGGGGTATGCAGCCGTGCCGGCGTGGGCAGCTCTGCTACGAGCTTCAGTGGTGATGGGCCCAGGAGTGGATTCTGGGAGCCGAGGCCGGACCGAGCTCTTGTTCTAGGATGCCTCTCCGGGTCTGGAAGCATCGGGGCTCCAGGGCGCAGGTCCGCCCTCCACAGCGGCGGCTTCAAGAAAGCAAAGCAAACATGCAGAGGGGAGGAAGCTCCCAGGGCTGCGGGAAAGCAAACATGGGCCACTTCCTGCAGCCACAGGCTGCAGACGGACGGACAGGACGGCCAACCTTTCCCAGGGCCGTTCCTCGGGAGCCCTCCTGGGGTGCCAGGCCCCTTGTTTGGACAGCTTGAGGGGTGCGGGGACAGAGAAAGCAAAGACGCAGAGAGCCGGGCCCCATCCTGCCCGTCCTGTTCAGGGCACTGCTGGGCAGCCCCCCTGGCCTCGCGCCCAGCCCTGACCCACAGGTCTGCTGTCAGGGGGACACCTACACGGGGCCTTGGGACGGCTGAGGGGGCTGGGCCTAAAATGACATCGGTAATGATTAGTGTTCAGGAGCTACTCTTAGTGCCATGTGCAGATTGTTTCACTTTGACCTCACGGCACCCCCTGTTATTACCCCAATTTTATGGAAAAAGAAACTGAGGCAGGATTGAGTAATCTTACAGCCCCGATGGTCTGGCTCTGGGCACTACACTATCAACAAAACCCATATTGCCTTCCATGAGTTACTCACGCCAGCCTCCAGCATTTCTGGAATAATCTGCTTGCATTATTTCTCTCCAGTCCCTTATTGACCCTATTAAGTGGTTATCATTATGGTCCCCATGTTTTAGATAAGGTAAACTGAGGCACAGAGAAATGGAGCCACTTGCCCAAGATTATCCGGTTAGATAAGGAAGTAGCTGGGCTTCCAACCTATTTCCGTCCAATGCCAAAATCCATGATGATAACCCCCGTGCTCGTGTGTTAGTTTCTTCTTGCTGCTGTAAGAAATTACCACAAACTTATGGCCTAAAACGACAGAAATTTATCCTCTTACAGTTCTGGAGGTCAGAATTCTAAAATTAGTTTCACTGGGCTAGAGTCAAGGTATGGGCAGGGCTGGTTCCCTCTAGAGGTTCTGAGAAGAGAGTCCAGTCTTTGCCTTGTTTGGTTCTGAGAGCCACCTGCCTTCCCTGGCTGGTGGTGCCTCCCCCATCTTCAAAGCACATCACTCCAGCCTCTGCCTCCGTCACCACGTCACCTTCCCCTCTGACTCTGACCTCCTGCCTCCCTCTCACAGGAACCCTTGTCATTACATCAGGCTCACGTGGACACGCTAGCATAGTCTCCCCATCAGAAGATCTTTAATTTATTTACATATTCAAAGTCCCTTTTTCCAAGCATACTCACAGGTTCCAGGGAGCAGCACACGGGCATATTTGGGGGGCCACTACCCTGCTCACCACAGTGGAGCAGGCTGAGTCTTACTGAAGTGGAGGCAATGGCCTCACTCCTGGATGTGTGTGAGCACGTCTTGGGCCCACTGGGAGCCCTGGCGAGGGAGGACACGGGCGCTGGACTCAGGACATGCACACCCGGAACTCACCCTTGGCCGTCTTGCACGTTTCCAGATGGAGGAATGGGAGCATCCCTTGCCCCAGTGGGGGCGACTTCTCCACCAGGCCCCCAGCACTCGGCCTGCACGTCTCTCAGGAGACACGTCGCACCCAGGTTTGTGTTGCTGGGACATGCTCCGTGCCTAACTCTACCTCCTGCCCAGAAACCACCTGAGGGCAGCGTGCAACGCCGCTCGCTGCGGCGCCAGCCCGCAGCTGTGCTCAGCAAACACGTGTGGAGGAAGCAGCACAAGCTCAGAGGGCTCCTGTGGCGGCCCGGTTCACGGGTGGCCCAGCCGGGGCCGGTGCACTGTGGGTGCTCAGCAAGCGTGTGTTCAGTCAACCCCCCACCAGGCTCTAGGGCAGCTCTGTCCAAGAGAACTTTTAGCGAAAATGAATATATCCAAAGCTGCACTGCCCAGCGTGGTGGCCGCTGGCCACGAGTGGCTACCAAGCACTTGCAGTGTGGCTGGTGCGACTGAGGAACTGTATTTTTCATATTTCTTTAACTTTCAGGAGCCAGCTGTGGCTAGTGGCTACTGCATTGGACAGAGCAGCTGCAGAGTCTGCCCAGGACCTGGCTCTCCTGGAGACTCAGACCCTGTGTCAAGGGCAGGCCTTAGCTCAGCGTCGCCTCTCGAGGAGCCCGGGTCCCTGCCTGAAGTCAGGCCTCTGTAGCCCACCCTCCCCAAGCCCATCCGATGACCACATTTGTAAAGGTCTCAACCCCAATTTTAGAAGCCGGGCCCGGTCCTTTTCCCCCTCCGCCAGAAATCCTCATACCTGGGTGTCCCCCCTTGCTCTTGCCCTGTCGGGCCTGCTGTGGCCATCGCGAGCATTAACCAAGCGCCTGCCGTGTGCCGGTGTGCACGGCCAGCACTTGCCACGCGGGGAGGTAGGTACCATTATCTCCACTGTGCAGCCGGGGAAGAGAAAGATTCTGCAGGGGGCAGAGGCTTCCCCAATCCACCCAAGGCAGCAGGGGCGGCACTAGACTGCAAACCCAGGCTCCTCGTGTGCTGCTGCAGAGAAATTTCTAGAGCAAAGGAGCCCAGCATCTCGGGGCAGGAAAGAGACCAACCAGGGTTACCTGGGGCAGCAGCAGGACCCCCGTCACCCTGCCCACCATCCCAACCTGACTCGTGGCCTGGAGCTGGTGCCCCCAGAGTGGGGCAGGGGCCCGAGGGACTGCCCGCTGCCAGGTGGCTGCGTTGGCAGAGCCCCATGTGCCAGTCCCAGTTTCGCCCGGGGCCGAGGAACAAAGGGCTTTCATGGGGTGTAATCCAGGCCGAGGGGAGAAGAATGGTCAGGTGTACTGGGAGGCAGGTTCACATGCAGGGACAGAGCGGGCCCTGCGGGCCTGGCTGGCACGGGGGCCCGGGTTCCGGCCCGCACCCCCGGGGCGGCAGACGGTCGCTGGCAGCCAGTGAAGGCCCCATTTGTGCGGCGTGTCAGCAGGGAGGGCAGGCCTTTTAGGGGGCGAGATCGTGTGGACCGATAGCACGCCGGGGCCTCTCCCTGGGGGGGCCCAGGCCCCCTGTGAGGACTGTCGGCCATTGTTAACTGCCCTGCGTGTGAAGGAAAACGGGACCCAGGCGGTCAGCTGATACCTGTGCGATCAGGCCACCGGGGGACTCAGCTCCCAGCTCTCGTCTCCAGTTACACGGCCGGCCGGGCAAGGGGGGTGCGGCAGCCCTGGGGAGGGCCTAGGGGACTGCTGGCCCGGCGGACACCCCTGCCCAGCATGCTCACGGCAGGCAAGAGGGAGTGAGCCCAAGGGACAGCGGAGAAACCGGAGGCCACAGGGTGGTAGCAAGGTGTGAGGTGGGACTCGTGGGCCTCCCCCCACGCAAGAGACCATGCGGGAAGCAGAGGGCAGGAACTCACTCTCAGGACCGCTCAACTCCACCCACCTGCCAAACAGGAGAGGAAGATGAGAGAACATGGGGAGATGAAACCGAGCCGAGGGTGGGAGTGGGCAAGCAGGGGACGCCCGGCCCCGTGTGGGGAGCCAGCTCCGGTTGTGATGCCTGCCAATTCCCACAGTGTAAACGCCGGCAGGTGCCTGCTGAAAGCACCCCGCTCGGATTAACCTCCAACCAGCACACATGGGGGTTCCGAGGCCACGAGGCAACGGCAGGGCCCTGAGCGCTCGTTAAGCACTGGACGCTTCTTTAGTGAGCATTGTGTGCGCCAGCACCTGCCATCACTGTGTTTGGTGACGTCGAAGGGTTCAGTCCTCACACCAAACCCGAGTGACAGGTGTTACAGTAACTCCCACAGAGGAGCACACAGAGGCTGAGGATTTGCCCAAGGTCGCAGAGCTGGGGTTGGACCCAGACCATCCGACTCCAGAACCATGCGTCTAACCACTGCCCTATCCCGCCCTCCACACCACGGTTAACAGCAGCCGTTTACTGAGCACTGGTGACAAGCTGGCCACACTGCCAGGTGTGCTCTCTCACTTACCTGTCCAAGCGCTGCCCTGTCAGGTCGTTATTGTCATCAGCCCCATTTACAGCAAACCAGACTCGGTGCTGGGAAGCGACATGCCAGGTGAATCGGGAGGGGTCAGGTATAGAGGTGCGCGAAGGGGTGAGGGGAATCAGCGGGAGGTGGCGGGGTAGCAGGGCTGGCAGCTCGGGGAGCTCTTCCCCCCAAGGCTGAGGTGCAGGAGAAGGGCTGTTCCCAGAACCTGCTCAGGGCAGCTGTGGCTGGAGAAGAAACGGCGGCCCCGAGCTGCAGTTCTGGTAGCTGCAGCCCCAGCCACCTGCAGCCCGGCAGGAGGGGCCGGAGAGCTCTGCTCGCCCTCTGACCCCCTTGCAGGCCAACAGAAGCCAGCAGGCTGGGTGCCCATGGATGCAGCCCCCGGGTGCAGCCCAGGGTCAGCCCCCAGGGCACGGAGGGTGGAGGAGGGCTGAGGAGGGGTCTGGAGGTTTTGATGGAGAATAGCCAGCCCAGCTGTCTCCACAGAGCTGGGAGGCAGCCCCGGCTCCCGCGGAACGCACACACTACCCATGGGAACACTTCCCGCCAGCCACCAGCTTGCCACGCCGCGGGGGACCGGGCCCAGCACTCAGGTCTGGCCTTGGCCACAGAGATGACACAAGTTCCGAGGATATGGCGCCTCTGTCCACAAAGTACTTATTCATCCCTTTACCAAGCACCTCTTCATGCCAAGTGGGTTGGAGGCTCCGTGCTAGATGCTTTGTGGACACAGAGTGAAACAGATAAGCTTTGGGGGCTGCTGGAAGCACCTTATCCGCCACCCGCCTCGAGCCTGCATCGTCCCATCAGCACCTGCAGGAAGTCTAGAGAGTCTGGACACTTAGATGGCATTTTTGAATAGTTTTGCAAGTTGAAGATGTCTTTGACAACATTAAATATATGTATGTATATATAATGACACATGTAATAATCATGTATATCATCATATATAGGTACACACACACACACACACACACACACACGCTCACGTCCATCTTTGGTTGCAGACTTTGTGGATATCCTCTGTGATTTCACGTAGTCAGTCACTGAACAAAATGCTCCGAGTCCAACAGAGTGCCAGACCCTGGGATAGCAGAGATGGGGAGAAGAACTGGGCACAGAACCATGGTCTCGGAGAAGCCTTTGACACCAAACACCCTGCACCAAGCCAGGACGAGCCACAGGCCATGAGTAACACAGGACCCGTCCCCTGTGTGCAGGGTAGGTGCGGGGTGGGGGAGGGTAGATCAAAACCAGCCGGCCCCGTGTGCAGCCACTCGAGCCCCGGGACCGTGTACGCCAGGTCTGGGTGGCAGCCCCACGCCACGCTGGGCTGTGGCCCTGCTGCTTCCTCCTAGGGACGTGTGTCCTCGGAGACTTTGGACCAAATATGCTCACAGACCAGGGTGTCACAAAAAGCTGCAGTGAAGCTGCATACCTGTGGGGCCCCGTCACCATCGTGTGACCTGTGGGCAGAATGGCGGGTGGGACCTGATGTTAGATCCAACCACAGATATCATGAGCCCAGTGTCAGGGTGGTGTGGCTGGGGGCCAAAGGCTTGAGCATCACCCTCTGGGGGCTTACCACCTCCTGACACCCTGGACCCTGGGTGACAGCTGGCCATCGCTACAACCTGAGCACCCACCCGCAGGAGCTATGCCAGCCACCTCTCATCTTTGTCCCTCCGGGACCCTTCCTTAAACCGTCTCAGCTGTCCAGTTTATTTTCTAGACCGGAGGGCCTGCCACAGTGCGGAGCCGGCTCCCTCAGGCAAGCCGCGCCCCTTCTCTGAGCCTCTAGTTCTGTACCTGTCAAACAGCAATACTAACAGAATGTACTTCTCAGGGTTTGTCGGGACGAAATGAGTCACCACACTGTCAACAGTAGCTGCTACTGTCCCTGCTACTCTGCGTGCACTCACACGTGAGTGTAATGCCGTTTCTAATAGAAATAAAACATGAGCCACACAGGCAATTTGAAATTTTCTAAAATCTGGACAGGTGCAATGAATTTATGTATGTTATTTAACCCCATATATCCCAAATATTATCTCAACACCCAGCACCAGCCACGTTTCAAGGGCCCGGTGGCTGCTGTCTGAGACAACGCAGGCTGGGAGCCTGTGCAGTGTGAATGCATGAACGAGAGTTTGCCTCAAGCCAAGGAAATTCTTCCTGGGGGAGGAAGCTTGGCATCGGCTTCCAAGGGTGAGCTGGATTTGAACATGTGGAGGTGGACAGGGTCACTCCCGCCCTTCCTGTTCTGCAGATGGGGAAACTGAGGCCCAGAGAAGCCTTGGCATGCATTAGAGAAAGGCACCGTATTTAGAAGGAGAGTGGGAGGTACGTACGATTCCCATTGCCAAGCACGGCGTGGGAGAGGGGGGAGAGTGAGCGAGCGCCAGCGCGCAGTGAGCGAACAGTGGAACGGAGGCAGAGTGCAAGGGGGGGAGGATGAGGGAGCACGGAGGTGAGGAAGACTGAAGGGCTTTAAAAGATTCAGTTTCGTCCTGCTGCTACTTAAGATGCTAGGCCAGCTGTCTCCATGGAAACAGGAGAAAATCACAGAGCAATTTGTAATCAGCGGTGGTTCCTGCTGCTCCCTGGGAACATTGCTCCAGTCAGAGGCTGCATCTCTGAGCAGGAGGGCCCTGCGGATCCGGGGCTCGAGACCCTTTGCATGCCCCTCTTGGTGAAGCTGCCCACCCATGACTCACATAGCTCCCTAAACGGGGAGCTCCCTCCTTGCTGGTCAGCCCGTCCATCCCTGCAGGGCCTGCCTGGGTGGGAGCAAGCTGTTCCTCTTACCAAGCTAGAGCCTACCTCTCTGTGCTCAAGCCTCTGGAGCCCAGCTCTGCCCTCTGGGCCCACATCCCCTCCTCCTCCACCTGCTCTAGGGCTGGCTTCAGAGACTGCCAGCAACCACATTCAGCAAATGCAGTATGGCAGCTCCCAGCCCCGCTTACCAAATGGTGTCTGCAGGCTCTTCCGATCCTGGTTGATTCCTCTCAACCAGCCCCAGGGACAAGATCTAGGAAAATTCTGAGCAGCATTAAAGCTGTTTCACCTCCCTCATTCTAAGCATAGACCTTGATTAATGGGACCTGAGCTCAAGTTGGCTCAACCACGGGCCTACCTCCCTGCTCTCTCCATTGTCCTGTCCACTGAGGGTCTTATAGGCATCTCCAAAAAGACAAAGCCAATATGGGGGTCCTGATTATCCTCTCAGATTTTTCTGGGTGTCCTGAAGGGCCAAGGCCCTAACAGTCATTCTCACACTGTCCCCAACTGCTATGTGAATCATTCTCCCCATCTTATAGATGAAGAAACTGAGACAGAGTGAGAAATGATCTGGCCAAAGTCACACAGCGCATAAAGGTGGGAGGATGTGGATCAGCAGGCAGACCCAATCCAAGGCCAGGGAGAGGGCAGGTTGGGGAGCCTTGGGGCTGGACCCCACCACACTGGACCAGACTGGGGAGGGCCCGTGGCTCAGGCTGCCAGGAGAGTCCCCAAGAGCCTCTGGACAGGGGAAGAAGGGCCTCAGACTCCAGAGTTCACTTATGAGGTGACCTGCGACAAGCTCCTTGTCTCCTCCAGGCCTCAGTCTCCAATTCTGGCAAATGGAGCTGCCAAGCCAAGCTAGGAGGGCTAAGACCCGGGTCAGAACGCAGGGAGGAGCTGGGGGCTGGGGGTGAGGACAGCAGGTGCACCACACCTGAGTCGCACTGGGGCCCGTGGGGCTGTGTCCTCTGCCAGCCCAGCCCCCGTCCCCCCCACGGTCACTTCTCACGGCTCCATAACTCACCGTGCGGTCCATTACCGCCAGTCCCAGCTCCGGCCCTGGAAGCTGTCCAGTCGCAAATGGGAAGGAGCCGGGCTTGCCGGAGCAGACAGGCCTGTGGTTCTGAGGACGGGGCCTCCTCGAGCAGCAGGCCCCGGGAGGGTGGCATGGGGGCGGGAAGGAGCCATGTCCGCGCCCCAGATTTGCCTGCCAGCCCCCAATCTGGGAGCTGCCCTTGGTGGCCCGAACACACTCACCGCCCTGCCCCTGACGCCGGGACCCTGGACTTGGCCGTGTGGACAGGACGGAAGGAGAGGATCTGCCTGCGGAGGTTCAGCAGATGCCGCCCGCGGAGCTGAGGCTGGGCTGCCCGGGGCCTGGCTGGAAATTCTCCCCAGTCGAGGCTCCTGGCTCTTCACCCAGGCGAGTGACGATTTTGTTTGTAAGTGAAGGAACCACATAGAGCCTTGAAGAAACTGGGGGCAGGAGACGGTCCTAGCTAAAGTTCGACGAGAGGCAGGTAAAACTTCCCCTCGGCCGCTCCCTCCCAGTGCGTCTTTGGGTGAGTGGGCCTGTGTTGCCACTGTTGCGAAATCGGTTCAGTGTGGGGAGCTTTAGCACGGGGGGACATCTTTGGGACCCTCCCTGGCTTGGGAGATACCCATCTAAGGGCACCCCAACCCCGCCACTGCCCCAGCGCCCCGTTCTGGGGACGGTGAGCAGAAGGCAGGTGGGCGGGTGCCTGAACGGAGGAGAGACTGCCCCAGCCACAGTCTGAGGGGAGGCCCCTGGGGGTGGAGGGCTGCAGAATGACCCCGGGGTCCCGGAGAGTTCTCGGCGAGGCCCCTGCCCCACGCAGCCACGAGCTGGGACTCCAGCAATGACGTTGTCCCTCTTCATCAGCCCAAAGCTGATCCGCAGAGTGTCAGAGCGGCCTGCCAGGGTCACAGAGCCAGTGAGCAGCCCAGGCAGGGAGCGAGCACATCCGCTGGTCCCCATCACTGTGCTGTCTGGCGTGACAGCCGCCGACCACGCGTGGCTCCTGAGCACGTAAAACACGGCAAGTCGGAACTGAGCTGTGCTCTAAGTGTCAAGCACACACCAGACTCCAAAGGCTTCTGTGGAAAAAGGAATGTAAAAATGCCTCATTTGCAGCTTTTTATATACTGATCGTATGTCGAAATGGTTTTATTTTGTGTAGATTGAGTTACATAAATTAGATGATTAAAATTCATTTCACCTGTGCCTTTTTATAGACCTTTTAATGAAGCTTCCCGGAAGCTGGAACCCGCACCCACGGCTGCACCCTGCTGCCACCGGCCAGCCGGGCTCCCCGGGGCGTCAGCTCTGCGGCCCGGCAGCCCACACCCGCCACCGCTGTGCCCCTCGTCGCCTGGTCACTTAGCTTCGGGTACCTCGATGGCCTCATCTGTAAGCGAGAGGTCATAGAAGCCCCGGCCCAGGGCCACCGTGGGAATTGCTGGGGAGAATCCATGTCAGGGGCCAGGGCCCACACTCAGAAATGCTCCCCGTTCCGCGGTTACTGTGACTGTGGCTGTCGTTGCTACCAGCCCAGGCCCAGAGAGGCAAGTGGCAGTGCCGGGGCACACAGCAGGGCAGCGGGACCAGCAGCCTCTCCCAGGCGGGATCCGGGAGCCCCTCCGAGCGCCCCCACCCACACCACCCCGGCCTCCATGGCAGGAGGTGGGAGAGAGGGGGCGGCTGGGAACACTTTGAATTGCTCAGGTCCCAGCTCCTCACACAATGGAGTCACTGACCAGGCCAAGGCCGGGCGGCTGGAGGTGGGCCTGGCCTCTATCTGCTTAGCATACCAGGCGGAGGCCCCCACCCCTTCCTGGAGAGGGTTCCAGGAGCGACCATAATGTCCCGATTGTCGTACAATGCCATGATGGAGGGCCCTGTCACATTTTTGTTCCCGTTACTGGGGTCCCCATTCACGGCCACTGTCACCGTGCTCAGAACAAGCCAGGCCAGGCCGGGCAGCCTCCTTTGCATTACAATGGGAAGAGAAATAAGACTTCTGCGCTGTTCAGCTGGGCAGAAAACGGGATTAGGCCAAGGCACAGGGCTGAAGGCCCCTGGTGGGGGCTGCCCCAGCGAAGGTCGTTGTCTGTTGCTGCCCACCCGGCCTGGGCAGGGCCTCAGCTGAGCTTCCCAGATGACCCTGGGGGCACGAAGCCCCACCCCCTGGCCTCCCTAGCTCCAAAATGAGTGCCTCAGATTAGCTCTGTAGCTCACTCCACACTTAAGCAAAACAAATCCATGTACTACAGGACAAAGCGGAGTGGCCCAGTCGGGTGGGGGGAGGACGGGCCGGGCAGAGATGTGCCCGGCTGTCCATCCTCGGGGGTATTTCCCTGCAGAACCCTGGAGATCGTGAACCATGGAGGGAAGCCACAGGGATAAGGCTGTTTCTAAAGCAATGTAGAATCAGCACTCAGCAGCTCAACAGTGTGCAAAATACCAAAAGATTGAAAGCAACTGGGAGGCCCTACAGCAGGGGCCTGGCCGGGTCAGTCGGGGGACCGCACTACCGTGGACTATGTCACCGTGGCAGATTACATATGGTGAGGTACACATACCAACACACTCATGCTCAGGAACCCAAAACTCAGAAACAGCCCCAAAGTACATAAGTAGGGCCAGTTAAATAATTCTCGAGTGGTCCATACCTCGGGCTCCACACAGTCACTCACGCGAGTGCGGGAGGGCTGTGCAACTGGAAATGGAAGGATGTCCAAGAAGTATTAGCAAACGAACAAAGACAGACGCAGGTGAGTGTGTTTGGAGGGGAAATATGCACATAGACAACGTCTGCAGTTGTCTATGTGAAGTGCAAGAAACTACTGACATTGGCTACCTCTAGAAAATTCAAGAGGTTGAGAAGGAAAATTTGACTTTGTGCTTCTTTACTATTTTATTTTCCCTAGGAATATGCATTTTCTTTAAAGGCAAATTAGTTAAAAAGCAACTAGCCTGGCACAGAAGTCCTCCAAGTGTCCTCCGTGCTTCTGTTCCAGTTGGGTGGGCTGACCTCAGGCTCAGCACTTGCCCAGTGTTGACATGACACCAGCCACCGAAGTGCTTCCGCTCAGAGATAGAGGCAAGCCAATGGCCTGCTAAGCTGAGTGCCATGACAGCAGGTGGCACTTGACAGATATTTCCCCAGAGGTGGGAGAAGAGTAGCGAAGGCTGGGCAGAGGGGCAGAAACCAGCCGGGTCTTGAAGGATGAATAAGAGTTTGCTGGACAGATCAATGAGGTCGAGTTTTCAAGTAAAGGGAGAGGAGAGAGTGTAGCACGTGTGTGTGTGTGTGCGTGTGTGTGTCAGTGTGGGTGTGCGTGTAAAGGGACCTTGTCTATCTTGTCCTCCACTCTGTCCTCAATTCCTCAGCACATGGCAGGCGCTCGTTGAGATGTGCTCTGAGTGGCCCAGACACACCGGATTTCAAACGATTAGTATGAAAAAAGCCAACATTGCACGAATCAGTGCTGGCAGACAGCTAGCGTTTATTGATTGTCCGCCATGTGCCCGGCACTGTCCAACCCTTCGTACCCAGGACCTCGTTATGTAGTCCTCAGAAGTAGCGGCACTCTGTAGCATCATCCCCATGGCACAGATAAAGACACCGTGACTTCAAGAGGGGAAGCAGCGGATGCACACGCAGGAGGCTCCGGCGCCTGGGCTAGGCGGGGACCTGCGTGGTCTGCACCAGCGCGCACTGCCCCACTGCCTCTCGCAGCTGGAGGGTGTGCTGGAGGACCGCTGCGTGCCGGCCCGGTATGTATGTGCTTAATCTCTCTCTCTCTCACGCCCCCACACACAAAGGCACAGAGAGAGTCCTTCCTTGCCAACAGCCGCTCAGCTGGCAAGGGACAGAGTACAGACATCGACCTGGAGTGTCCAGCTCAAAGCCCACAGTCCTCTGACCACAGACACTTCCTCTGCAAAGGTGCCGGCAATTCATGCCGGCAGGACCCAGCTAGCAAAGGTGACAGTGAAAGCGGAGGGAAGTGGTGGGCTACGGGCACGAGGACAGAGAGTGGTGGGGAGTGTGGTTCAAAAGAGAGCACATGCCCTGCCTGAGGTTTTCAGATGTATTTTCTAGAGCACTGTGGAAGTCAAAACATATCAGGGGCCACGAGTTTCTGACCTCTGATTTGGTCCACCCACTAAGGGTACAGGGAAAGCCAACTCAGCCATGCCCCTGTCTCAGAGCTCCCCACCCTGCCCCAAGCCAACCCAGGGAGGCGCCTTCCTCTTCTACCTCCCAAACCCTTGTAGGTTCCATCTGGGCTTAGCCTGTGTCCCTCCTGCCGCAGTTCTGCCTCGGGCCTATGAGGAGGCCACACTTCATGGGCCGGACGAAGGGTAGGCAAAAATGTGTGGCAGCTGACATTTGCCCACGCCTTTCACCTTGTCTTGACATTAAAAGCCAAATGGAAAACATCCCCTGCACCCTGCGCTTGCCCGAGCCCCAGAGACACTGGCTCGGGAGCCCCACGTTAGATGAAATGGCATTTATAGCAGCTGTCAGCACGGGTGAGTTGATTACCCTGTAATTTGTATGCAGTTGCAGGTCATTACCAAAATTACAATTAAATACTGGCACCCCACAATTAGATGTTTTTATGAATTAAGTCTCAACGTATGAATGGCAAATGCGTAAGCTCTGCGTCTCCTCCAGCTCCAGCGCCCTTCCCAGCCCGTCGGGCACCCAGGGTCCACTTCAGCTCTGCTGAGGACCTGAGCTGGCTTCAGCCAGGGGCTTTGCCACTTCCTGGATGGTGGCCACCAGCACAGGGGTTCGTGGCTTGGGACAGCAAAAATCAGAAACAGTCCAAATGTCCATAAATAGGGGCCAGCTTATAAAACCAGGAGCCGTCCATACCTTGGGACACCACCGCACAGCCGCTAAAAGGAATGGGGGAGGGCTGGGAAATTTGACGTGGAAGGATGTCCAGGAAGAGTTAGCAAATGAACAAAGGAAGACGTCAGCTCCTGAGGGAGACACTGCTTCCCACACATCTGCAGAGCATGCGTTCATTTCATAACTGTTCCTTGAGAACCTTCTAGGTGCTAGGCACTTGCTAGGTGCTGAGCCTACAGCAGTGAATGTATCAGACCACAGTGCCGTCCTGGTGGAGCTGACAGTCAGATAGCAATGGCCGCAAAAGTGAGCAAGGCGTGCGGTGTCTGGGAGCACGATAAAGCTTGCAGAGGAATAATGAAGCTGGGAAGAGGGGTGGGACGTGCTGCGTGGGACAGATATTCAAATTTTAGACATGGTGGTCAGAGAAGAGCTCACCAAGAAACTAAGCGTCTTTGGAAATGAGGCAGTGAGCCCAGGGGATGACAGCAGGGAAAGAAATTTCTGGGAGAGGAAACAGCCAGTGCAAATGCCTGGGGGCCTGAGTGTGCCAGGCAAAGCCAACGGCCGGAGGGCAGTGACCCAGGGGACAGTGAAGGGGATGAGGCGAGAGGCGTCATGGGGACCTTGTAGGCCATGGGGGACATCAGCAGGTGCTTGAAAAATACTCGATGAAGAAACAAATGGAGGAGCTGGAGCGAACCCAAGAGGCGGTCTAACTCTGTCTGGCATCCGGAAAGGCTTCGTAAGTATTTTCTTTCTTTTCCTTGCATTGTAAACTCCGATTCCCTGAGTGCTTGCTCTGTGCGGGGAGGGAGGTCAGCCGAGCGCTGTGTGCACAGAGCCCTGTGGGGAAGCTACTGGTGTCCCCAAGTCACGGTGAGGAAACAGAGCCTGAGAGGCGACCGGCGCGGCCAGCATGGTGTGGAAGCCAGTGCTCAGGCCACACAGCCTCAGCAGCCAGAACAGCTCGGTAGCAAGGGGTGTAGACCCAAAAGCCTGCCATGCACCGGTTGTGCAGCTGAGGGAGCAGACAGGCTCCGAGAGCATGCTGCACCTCGGTTTCCTCACCTCCGCAAAGAGGGTAAAACAGTATCTACCTCGGCGGGTTGTGGTGAGAGAGACCCAGCCCAATGCCGGGCACACAGCAGAGAATTTAAAAGCGTGAGCTGGCATTCTCATCACCGCTGCTCCCCTCTGGCTGTGTGACCTTGGGCAAGTCCCTCCCTGTCTCTGGGCCTCAGTTTCCTGATGTGGCGGTTGCCAGGTGTTCATGAGATCCCAGTGGGGAAGGCAGCTTTGTGTGAAGTGGCGAGTGTGTGATGTGTGCTGTTGGCATTGGTGACTGCTGGGGTGAGGGCACTAGAGTCAGGCCCCCAAAGATGCACTCCTGACTCCCTTGAGCATGATGGAGCTGAAAAGAGGCAAAAGTAAAATGCTCAAAGTGTGGAAGTCATAGCTAAGTCAAGTGAAAAGTACTTTAAGGCCTACTGAAGAACTGATCAGGCTCGACAACGGCATAGCGCCTCTAAAGAAGGAAGTGCCTATTTTGGGCATATTAATGAAGATCTGCACCCACATAAAGGAGGTGATTGTTCAAATCTGTTCTATACTGTGCAGAGTCCCTGGGAAAGAACTGGGTTCTACCCTGGAGGAGAAGCAGGACATCCTAGAGTATGTTTGGAAGAGAGGAGGAGACGGGCCAGAGACCCCAGCCTGGAAAGCCAGGGAAATCACTGGGAGGCAGACTCTAGCTCCCTGCAAGAAAGAGCATCTTCACTGTCAGAGCTATGTAGGATTGAATAGGCTGCCTGGGGCGTAGTGGGGGTGGCAAGGTGCAAACGAGGGTAGAAGGCAACCTGCTTGAGGTGTGGGGAGCAGATTCCAGCCCAGGGTTGGGGTTTGATCCCTTGATCCATGACGTCCCTCTACTCATGAGATCTGGGTTTGTGCAGGCCAGGGAGCGGGCAGCGCAGCAAGTTGGCCAGGCTTGTGGACTTCAGGGCCCAATTGCACAGGTTTGAATCCTGGCTGCTCTGGGCCTACCTTGCCCACCTCTGGCTCACGGGGCTGTTCCCATAGCTAAGCGCAGGTAAGCCGTTGAGAATCGTGCCTGGCACTGTTATTTGGGGTGGAGGGCCTGGGCTGCAGGCCTCTGTGTTCAAGAGTCTTGGGAGGGAACACATGAGGCCCACCCCAGCCCAAGATGCCATGCCACACGGCACGAAGCTGTCTGCTGGGAACTGGCTTCTCCCCACCCCCGGCTGCTGAGGGATTCCCCCGCAAGTCACCACTGCCCTGGAGATGGTGGCTGGGCGGCACTTTGTATCTCCACCACGGCCTGTTGCTGCAAGCCCAGCCCCTGCACTGCCCGCGGCCTGTGCCCCCTCCCTGGCTGCTTCCCCACCCCATGGCAGGAAGAACGCCTTCTTCAACCCCAAGAGACAGGGACCTCCCACAGGCCCCGCCCGGCTGCCTTCCCCACACACTCCAGCCCCAGGAGTGGCCTGGCTTCCTGGACAGCAGATGGGCAGGGCTCACGAGTAAAGGGGGATGAAAGGCCCACGAACCCTGAGTCCCCAGAGACCCCATCCCACCTCCCCATCTCCCTGGTACAGCCGGGCCCAAGCCTGGGACAGGCAAGGTCTGCTGGGCTGCTGTCCAGCGCCCACCAGAAAATGTCCCATCCTCTGCTCCTTACAGACCCCTCTCTGGTCAGGCCAGTCCCTGCTACTGGGCTGACCTGGAGGGCAGCTTGGGACCCCCAGAGCAAAGGTTTTGGAGGGGCCTCTGGGTACTGACAGCAGCCTCACAGACAGGGTGTTCACAGTGCAGATGCCCAGGCCCTATCCTAGACCTACCAAAGCCAAACCTCTGGGGGCAAAGTTCATGAATCTGCATCCTGAACAATCCTAATGACATGAGCCGATGACTCAGGAGATCCTAGAGTTTGAAAATCGCTGTCTTGTTTTAGCATTGTAGAATCTTTGGCAGTTTGACAACTTGGCAATAGTCGAATCTTTTGGATCACTTAAAATTTTTGGAAGCTGGGAATACTATGATTTGGAAGGGAAATGATAACGTTTAGAATCCTCAGAACTTCTGAGTGCTTCGATTTTTAAAGAATCATTCAAACTCTAGACATTTGGAGCTCAGACATTTGGAGCAGTCTCTCCGGTGACAGACGCCTCTACACAGCCTGCAAAACTGCCCTCACGACATCAACCCTACTGGTTTTTTCCTTTTTTAAATTCAGTCAGATACCATTGATCTCTTCTCTTTAAATGTGTTATTTTAGAATAATTTCAGACTTACAAAGATTTCCTGCATAGTCTTCACCCAGCTTCCCTTGTGTTCGTATCTCGTACAATAAAATATAATTATCAAAACCAGGAAATTGGTTTTTTATCCATTAACCAATCTGAAGACCTTAATTGAATTTTGCCAGTTTTCCCACTAATGTCCTTTTCCTGGTCCCGAGTCCAATCCAGAATCCCATACTGTCTTTACTTGTGGAGTCTCCTTAGTCTCTGCCGATTTAGGACCATTCCTCAGTCTTGACTGGTCACTTACGTTGGGTTCACGTTTTGGAAGAGCACTGGGCGGTCGTTTTGTAGAGCGTCCCTCGGTTTGGATCTGGCTGATGTTTCCTCATGATCAGAATGAGGTTATGTATTTTGGGCAGGAACACCACGGCAGTGATGCCAGGCTCTTCTCGAGGCCTCGGCTCAGGGGGTGCACAATGCTTTACTGTCCACCTCTACTATCCTTTATACAGTTACCGACATTCATCCCTTTGCTGTAAACTCACTGCCTAATTTAACCTAACCATTAGCAAGAATGTCCCCAAATTGTGATGGTTTTGATAAGCTACAGCAACTAAAATCGAAAATATCTTTTTTCTTTTGTCACGAAAACTCATCCCAATGACCTCCAGGGCTACATGCACCACTTTTGACAAATACTGCTTTAAATTATTTAGGATTTTTTGGAACTACAAAATGCTGATTTGGTTTATTTTATTTTTATTATTATCTTTAAGGAGCCCTCAGAACCATCATAGCTCTTCCCTGGCTCAGTCTTTCTTCGATTCAGCGTATTGACCACAGAATGGGCAGTTGGAGATAGAGTCTGAGTCTTCTAATGCAGCGTTCCAGCCTGGCTTCTCGGCCTTCGCAATTGCCTGGATGGATGTGGCTGGTTAAAAATGCAGATTTCTTGGCCCAGAGAAATCTTGGGCTATTTAATACATTTGGGGTGAGGACCTGGACTCTCCCGTTTTAACAATAGCCCAGGGAGGATCAATGGCTCAAGCACTCTGGGAGGCCAAGGTGGGAGGATTCCTTGAGGACAGGAGTTCAAGACCAGCCTGAGCACCAGTGAGACCTCATCTCTGCTAAATATAGAAAAATTAGCCAGGCATGGTGGTACAAGCCTGTAGTCCCAGCTACTCGGGAGGCTGAGGCAGGAGGATCGCTTGAGCCCAGGAGTTTGAGATTGCAGTGAGCTATGATGACACCACTGCACTCCAGCCTGGGAGACAGAATGAGACCATGCTTAAAAAATAAATAAATAAAATCCCCAGGGTCGGGTCGGAATCCCCACCCATGCAGAGATACCGTATTCCTTCAGCAGCTTATACATGAGTTGTAGTCCATTTGGGCGGCTATAACAAAATGCTGTAGATTTGGTGGCTTATAAACAACAGAAATTTATTTCTCATAGTGTGGAGGCCTAGATCAAGGAGCTAGCAGATTTGGTGTCTCGTGGGGGCTTCTCTCATGGCAGAAGGGGCAAGGGAGCTCTCTCAGGCCTCTTCTATAAGGGCACTAACCCCATTCATGAGGGCTCTGCCTTCAGGACCTGACCACCTCCCAAAGGCCCCGCCTCCTAATGCCACACCTTGGAGGTGAGGGATTCAACGTATGAATTTCAGGGGGACTCAAACATTCAGATCATAGCATGAGGCACTTATTACACCTCAGCTAATGTATTCATTTCCATATAAGAAAAGCAGAAGAATCAGAATCTGTGGGGTCGGCCTCCCAAGAGTGGACCATGAAGCAGGAGTTTATACAGAGGTCAGTGGAAGCCACCACATCTGCCCTGTCACGCCTGAGCCATGTCCATCTGCCTCCCAACCTCAAAAAGATGCTGCTCATTGGAGAACACTTCACTGGACCAAATGGGGAAGGGGTCCAGGAAAACACTGCTCGCAGCCTTTGTAGTGTCCAAGCCGAACAGCGAATAATTCAGCATAGCCATGCTTTGTCCAGTCGGCATCCTGCCCACCCATATTAACTTCTGAATAAAGACCATAACACCACACTAATGTCTGACCTAATGCAGCTACCCCTCAACCAAACTGAAGGCTCGCTACCGTCTCCGCCAAGGGGAGACACGTGTCTTACGTGTCATGTCATCTCTGCTAGCTGACGCACAGGCCCCCTTTGATGTCTGCAACTTGAATATCAGATACAGGTTCGCTGCTCTTCCTCTACCTTCTATTTCCACGGTACGGGGATGGGGACAGAGGACGGTGATGGATTAATCTGTACAAGTACAGTCAAATGAAAGCGAGAAAAAATATGTGCAAATTTTACAGTCTTCATTTCTGCAACTAGTCATGTGGCCTGAGCTGAATTTATAACTTCCTTCTTACCCTCCCCACCCTCTTTGTCCCTTATGCCCTTGTCTGAGCGTGGTTCCTAGCGGGGTGGCTGCATTCCTGAAGGGACTATCTCATTCACGAGCTATGTCAGCCTGCACTGAGGTGCGTCGTTTTCAGCAACCACAGGACATGGGGGTACCAAGAGATGCCCCAGAGAACCCCTGAGTCCCATCCACACTCCCCTCTGCCTTCACTCTCTGTGACCACCAGTAAAAACACTTTTATGCGCCTGTTGGTTCAGCGGTATGAGTGGCTAGGTGGCAGTTTCAACTTCCAGATCAGAACTAGTCTCATGCCTCCTGATGGGAGCGTTTCTCCCTTTAGAACTAAAATCTCTAGGCCAGGAGAGCCTAGAGATGGGCTGTTGGGGTGGTGAGGAGATCCGCTCCCATTTCCAGCCCCCAATTCCCAGATCTGTGACTCCTGGCTGTGGGAGAAACGGCACCACATTCTGTTCACCACGTCAGAGCGCGCCCCACAGTCTGGGGGACGATCCCTCGGCCCCACAGATTGTTGTCACCACTGGGAGTCTTTAGGAGACCCTTCCTCAGTTCCACCAGGCCAGCTGCTTCAGGGGATGGGGGACATGGGACCAGCGAACTCCGTGAGCACCAGCCCGGCACTGCTGTCGCCGTCCACGGAGCGAGCTTTCCCGGCCCGATGCCGCGCACGGTGGGCCAAGAGCTCCGCGAGGCCGCAGGCGATGGGAAGAAGCAATGCAGATGGTCTGCTGCTCACACTTCTGCCCACCAGGAGGATTTCTTTTCATCACTGTCCTTCAGGGCCGCCGCCGAGTGGTGGTGCCACTGCCGTTGCGTGGTGTGGACGCGTCATCCAGACTTATCTGTAAACTGGGATGAATTTTTTTCAACCTCCATGAAGTGGTCATAGAAATCTTTTCACAAAACTACAGCTGCGAGTTGAAGAGAAGCAGGTGACACCGGGCCCTGAGCTGCTTGTTGACACTACTCACGTGCGCCCTCAGCGCCTGTCGCAGTCCGGTCTCCTGTGTGCCGTTTCCTCCCGAGGGTGGAAGACGGCAGAGTGCGCCCAGCCTCGTGGCCTGGTGGGCCAAGCGGCGCTCGGCCGTGATGGGCAACACGGGTGGCGTGGTGACTTTGTGGCCCACGGTCATCCGGCCTCTCCCAGCTCTGCCAGTAGCAAGCCGCAGCTCTTTCTCCAAAGAAGAGCAATTCTCTGCAGATGATGGCGTAGCTCCGCCCCAGTGCCGTGACTCACCCGCCGCAGCCTGCCAAGGGCTCCAGGGAGCCGCCCTGCCTGCCACCGGCACTTCAAGCACTGCTGAGTCTGCTGGGTCACATGGCCCAAGTGGCAGTGCTGTTCGGATGGCACCCGGGACCTGCTGCAGAGCTTTCTCACTTGGGGTCGTGTCCAAAACTGACAGCAGTATGGGTCACAGACACACTTTCAACGTGGACTTCACGGTCCAAAGGGGCCTGCTTGGCCTGACTCTCCTTTCTTAGTGGCAGGAGTAGGAAGCTTCACCCGGGAAAGGAGACCCTGGCATGCCCCACTTTATCGGGCCCCTACCAGTTTCACCGCGGTGGCAGGTTCCTCAACTGTCCTGGGGACAATTTCTAACCCCCTCACACCACGTGTCTGATCAAGGCATCCTGTTTCCCAGGTCCAATCAGCACAACATCGTCAGTGAAGTGGCCCAGCGTGACATGCTGTGGGCTGGCTGGGAGCTCCCGGTGCCGAGGGAGTACTGGTGAGTTGACTCAGCCCCTGGGGAAGGAAGGAAAAGGAAGGAGGCCAGCCGCTTCCGGGGGTCTCACTAGCGGGCAGAGGAAGGACAGCAAGGGCCACACTGATTTGCTCGCAGTTACAAACCAACCAGAAATGGGTGGCAGCCGCAATCGGAGCCACCGCCTCCTTAAGTTGACAACAATCCTCTGCCACTTCAAGCCCATGTATCTCCTGAACAGACCAAATATGTGAGTCGAGGGGGGGCGTGGTGGGAGTCACCACCCCGCATCCTTGGCCTTGGGTCGTGAACTTACCCTACACGACTGCTCCGTAACACGGTGTGGCTTTGGGTTTGCCAGCGTGGCAGGAAGAAACAGTTCTAGGAGCTTCCATTGGGCTAATAGTCCATTCCCCTAATAGTCTTCATTCCTCAGATCAGGAGACCAACACGGGAACTCTGCCCACTGCCATTCCAACTGTACATTCTGGAACCGGGGACATGGCCCTGGGCTTGGCGGGGGCATCGCTGTGCCCACTATGAGACTGGCCTGGACCAAAAATCCACTAGTCCCTACTCTGACCAGGGACAGCAGAGGCATTTGGGGTCCCTGGAATTTATCACAGTTCAGACGGGAGTCCAGGAATGCCCCCACGGTCTGGCTTTCCAGTCCCCAATGCTCAGGCCATTCGGGAAAGGCGAGGAGGAAGGAGCAGAGCGCGCACTTGGTCGTGTAGCTCAGTCCTGCCTCAGAAGACCTGGCCTCCCCTCAAGCAAGCGCCTCTGGGCTCATGAAGCAGCTCAGGTCAGGCCCCCCATCCTGCTTCTCTTGGGGTCCCAGGGGAGCATGTCATGACCACATCCCACCCCAGCCCTCCAGGCCCCGCTATGGAGCAGGCTTTTCTTAGTTGATCTGACACTAGTTTTAGAGAGCACTGATGTTCCCAACCTGGACACCCAGCTCTCAGCGTCATGATGTCCGGACCTTGGGAACCAGGCCTAGCTTACCCTGGGCCGAGAGCAGGGCAGGATGGGGGTGACCATGCAGGCAGACGGGGCCCTGCGGGGTGTGCCGCCCACAGGCATCTCATCTGATCGCCTTGATGGTCCCTCAAGGTGCGCGTCAGCATCCCACCCATCTCACAGAGCTGCAAGCCAGGACTCAGGAAGGTGGAATGACTTTCTCAAAGTCTTCCAGACAAAATGGGACCCCAAATATGCCAGACCCCGAGGTGGGGCTGCTTCCAAATCAGTCCACCACCTGCTTCCCACAGAATTCCTCTCTCAGCTCCAGACAGTCCCCAGGCCCTGGTGCCCGGGCTTAGGAGAGCAAAGCTCTAGCAGCTTCTCCACCCCTGCAGGACTCAGATGCATCATAGGTGACCAGGCTCCACCCCCTCTTATTCCCATTGGGGAAACTGAGGCTCAGCAGGCTAGAGAAACCAAGCTTTTGGGAAAACCCTCTAAGCAGCTGGCCTCAGGCCACTGCCTGAGTTCCAGGCCAGTCCTCTGTGTGTGCAGACGTGAGGTCCTCCCCTACGAGTGCTCTCTCCTGCCAGGCGGGTACCTCTCTGGCCCATTTCTGAGTCCTCAGTGCCCAACTCAGGACCTGGCACAGAGCAGGGGCATAGGCGGGCTCTCACCCTCATCATATAGGGACAGGAAGCAGAGGGTCGGGGTGGGGTCAAGGGATGGAGAGCCCCTTGTTAAACATTTGAGTGGGGAGGGAACTTGGCAGAGAACAAAAGTGCTGTGTCCAGCCCTAGTACCCATACCCCCCTCTCACACCCCCCACTGCAAATACCCTCAGTCGCACCCACGCACTCCCCCACACCACCTGGCCCCAAGCACACGCACCCCTAAACACATGGGACCCACTCCCCGTGCTCCCATGCAGCCTCACCCACTACACCCCTGCCCCCAGGGTGGGGTGCTGGCGCTTGCTCACGGAGCCAGCTATGCACATCTTTTCCCAACTCTGCATGTTCAGGAGCCTCACAGAACGTTGGTGGCTTGAAGTAAACCGCGGTGGAGTATTTACACCATAGGAAGTGGCAAATCCTGCAAACGAGAACTTGACTTTCTTAAGACAGCCGCTTGGCAAACACTTATGGGCACCCCACTGGTCGGCCCACCCCACACTCATCCATGCAGTCCCACAGCCACTCAGCCACTTGCCCTCTCATGGTAGAATCCGCAGAACCACACAGCCGTCAAAACACCCACCCACCCACTCATCACACACACCCCATTCCAGGCTCAGACCAAGTACACATACTCTCGCCCCCACTCAGCCAGACACGAGTAGCTTGCACACACTCACCCCTGCACACGCTCTCCCCCCTCACTGCCACTGCCTCAGCTCCTCCCCACAGTCCTAGGCACCCATGGGCGCACACGCCCCCACCCCACTGCTCCACCCCCTGCAGCCTCTTCACTTCTCCCAGTGCCTGCCCAGGTGAACCCACACTCGCAGGTGAGCACTCCCACACACCCCAGCCCAGGAGACCAGCAACCTGTGGATACACACCGTCACAGCGCATAGCACACCCACCCACGCCCGTGCTGTCCTCGGTGCAGCCATGCACAGAACACAGGCAGCCACCACTGAGGACCAACCCAGCCCTCCTCCAATGCACACTCAGACACGCACACACGTACACTGTCCTGGCAAACACACTTACTCAGGTACACCCGGATGCGTACCCACCTGCTCAGACACATCCCCGTCTAAATCCACTCACACGCCAGTCCTGGCCAGCCACCATGTCACACCAACTGTATACCCCCTCCTCCTTCCACACCGCCCCCCTCCCAGCAGCAAGGCCTCCGTTGCCTTCAACGGGGCTCCCACCTTTCCCAGGCGACCTGCAGGCCCCAGGATGGTTGGACATCCCCTCCCCATGGCAGGCAAACTCCAGTGCCAGGTGTCCTGATGGTGGCCATGAGGGGTATGACCTCCTGGTGCCCCAGCAACCCCTGCTGCCCGCATCCCAGGCCCTCCCCATCCCTCTCTCAATTTATTTGGAACCAAATAAGAGATTAAGATAAAAATAGTTCCCAGGAGGCAGATCATTTGGTAATTACGTGCAGGTGTTAAATAGCTCCTGGCTCCCTGGCCGACCCCCGCCCCACTCCCGTGTATGGGTGGGGGCGGTAATTACAAAGCCGGCTGCCCCTTAATCCTCGTAATGGGCGAGGCCTGCCTGTCGCCCGCCCGCCTGGCAGCCCACGCTCAGAACCCAGCTTCCCGGGAAAGAGGGGGGCGCCCAGCCCCCACCACTGGGGCCGGCCAGGCGCTGCTTGCAGAGCCTCATGGCTGCCTGCGAGGGATGCTCTGTGAGCCATAGCCACCTCCCGGAGGGGGAAACTGAGGCAGTGAGCATGGGGGGAATGCCCAAGGTCATGGGCAAGTTTGGGGGCACCCCCGTCTGGTCCTTCATGGCCCAGCATGACAGAAGGGCAGAGACAGGCAGGGGGTCACTGGAGACAGCTGGAGAACTCACGGGGGACCCATCACTGTCTGTGTCCCTACCGCGCTGCTCTCCATCTGTGTCCCTGAGGGCAGAGCCTGGGCCTGGGGGAGGGGCAGGGTCACAGGAAGGCAAACTTGGCCAGAGGAAAATGTTTCTCCCGGCAGGAGCTGCTGTGGAGGAGCGAGCACCTCATGCCGGCAGGCGCCGCAGCTGGCCGGCCCCTCCAGGGGCCATAGGTGAATTGGTGGCTGGCGGACTCTCCAGCGCCCCTTCTGCAGGGATACCTGGGTCCTCTGTCCCTGTCATGGCCATGGCTGGCTGGCTGCATTCTCAGCAGACCTGGCGCAGTGGCCACCACGCCCACCATGGTCACAGAGGGCACTGAGGGCAGCCAGGCCATGACAAGCCCTCCTGCCAGCTTCCGCCGCAGCCCTGGGCCCCGCCCTCCTGCCCACTGGGAAGCCCTTCCCCGCAGGCAGCCATTCAGCCCGCCTACCCAGGGGAAATGTCCCCTCCTCTGGGAGTCAATCCTTTGATCATCCCGGCAGAGGCCACCCTCGCCCCTGGAATCTAACAGCCCCTGTCAGACCCCTCCCACCAACTACATCGCGCCACTGGAATTAACTGAGACCCCCCCTCAAGGACGTGGACCATGTCATGTCCACCTGTACATCCCCAGGCCTCTCTGATCCCTGCTCCCACCCCAGGGGCACGGAGACTTCCTGCCAGAGCTGAGCCTGGCTCTTCTACTCCCACTGCCTCCCATGGGGCCACGTTGGAGATGGTGGCCTCTCCCTAGGGGACGATTCATTCCAGCCTGCTGTGCAGCTCAGCTGCAAGTCAGCAAGGATGGCTGTCCCCCAGCCCCGCCCCCCCACTGGGGCTCACAGGACAGCCTCGCTGAGGACCTGCACCTGAACCTCTGGGCAGAGGGCAGGATCCGCATAGGACAGGCGGGAAAACTGAGGCTCCTGCCCCCTGGTAGCAGAGGCAGAGTTTGGACCCGAAGCCGATCTCACCTCCTGGTAGTGCTCTGGCCACCCCGCTGTGGACCCAACGCCCAAGGTCTAGTGCTCAAGAGCAAAGCCTCAAATAATGCTGGACACAGAGCAGGCACTTCATTCATTCAACAGCTACCCCTCTTTGTGCGGAGTACAACAGGGCACACGACAGGCACAAACCCCTGCCCTGGGGGGCTGGTGCTGTCCTGGGGTGGGTGACGAGCAGATATACTTGTGACCTGTAATGTGGAGGATGGGCACGTGCTGGGAAGAGAGACAGAGCAGGTGACGGCACCAGCGTGTGTGAGAGCCACCCGGTAATTCCAGACTTTCTCAGAGCCGCGTGGACAAACACAAGAAGAAATAGATGAAATTAATGTTAACAATATGGGTAATTTAATACACTAGTTCCAAATGTTACCATGTCAACATGTGGTCAATGTAAATAATTCTTGTTATTTTACTTTTTTTCATTCTGTGTCTTTGAAATCAGTGTGTATTTTACACTTACAGCACATCTGGACTCTGCCTAGCTGCAGCTCAAGTATTCAGGAGCCACACGTAGCTGGTGGCTGCTGCATTGGGCAGTAGGGGTCCAGCGCGACGGGGGAGAGGGTAGGTGTGTCTCTTGCACAAGGGAGCTCGGAGAAGGCCTCTTGGAGGAGGTGATTTCTGAGCACGGGTCTGGAAGCAAGGAACAGAGCCAGCGGCTCCATGGGGAAGGATTGTCCCGGGCAGAGGGAAGAGCAAGTGCAAAGGCCCTGGGACAGGCATGAGCAGCTGGAGCAGACGAGCAGGGAGAACAGCAGGAGACAGGCCAGAGAGGCACTGGCTCGGTCCGCGCTGCGCCCCGCCGTGAGGACTTTGGCTCTTGCTCTGAGAGGAGCACTGGGCAGGCGGCTTGGCCGGGCCGGCCTGGGTTCTGAGGAGAGGACACTGCGTCACCGCGCACGCCTAGCCCGACTGCCGTTGGCCAGCACTGCGATTTCAGGCATTGCACCAGCACCTATGCGTCGTGAGGGGCTGCACAGCGCCTGGCACGGTGCCAGCACGCGGGGTGAGCAGCCGGAAAAGCAAAAGCTACCCAGTGCTCCGTGAGTCCGAGTCTTTAGGTGAGGCTCACACGTCCCCAGGTGCCAGGGGTTTCTGCTTCTTGGGGAAGGCAAGCGGGCGGGCCCTCAGCCTCCCTCTCCCTGCACCCTCTGACACTGGCCTGTTTCCACATTCCTCGAATTGCTGCAGGTGATAAATGGCTTTATGGCAAGGCTGCCGCCAGGCATGCCTACAAGGCAGCCTCCACTTCCTCAGCCCTGGCTGGGCGGGGAGCTGGGCAGGGCCTTCTGACCCCACCAGGAAGCCCTGCACCCTGTCCTGGCCACAGGGTACCCCACCCTCACCCAAGGCCTCAGCCTGGCCTCTGATTCCCAGGCCCAGGGCCCAGGCAAGGCCTCCTCCCCTGCACGGCGCACTCTGCTGGAGCCGTGCGGATCCAGGAAGGCACAAGGCCGACAGAGGCGCCTGCCCCCAGGGAGCAGGCCTTCCAGCTTGTGGGGTCTCTTAGTGACCCCCCCGTCCTCATTTCATGGGCTTCTCTGACCAGATGCCAGTGAAGACCCTCTTCCTGACCACCGCTGAGACCCAGAATGGCAGCGTGTCAGGGGCCACCGTTAGAGGGCACGGCTGCCGGTGAGTCCTGCGAGAGGAATGTGGGGGGCGCAAGCAGGACTTACTGGTCACCTGGGAAATAAGCCTTGAAACAGGAAAGGAAAAGACAGGCTTCCCATTGCCTGCAGAAATTGCAGTAAATGCTGGAAAATGATGCATTACTAGAAAAGAAAAAAGAAAAGCAAAAGAAAAGGCCTGCTGGCCAGCTGCCGTCCGTTCACAGCAGCTATCTCTTGGGGAGGGTGCAGGGTTGGAGGACTTTGTTTGCCTTTTGTTTCCTATTTTCCAGATTTTCTGCTATGCAGATATATTTACTGTATACTAAGAGTTTAACAAGAAAAAACAAAAATGTGCAGAACAATCCCAGTTTGAAAACCCAGCACCTCTTAGAACCTCCTGGAGCACTTGTGTCTGGCTGGCAGGACCAGGAAGGCGCCCGGCTGAAAGGAGATGGGGTTACCGTTCTGCCGAACCCCAACCCGGGAGCAGAGGTGGCCTCGGAGCTGGGAGACTGTGACTGGCCGCAGGAGCTGAGCCCGGGAAAAGGGAGCAAAGACCATGGGCGAGAGAGCAGTGTCGCGGAGCCAAGGGCGGCCAAGAGAAGCCGCCAGGGGTGGAGGGTGAGGCCAGAGGAGGATGGAGGGGTCGGGTGACTCAGGGCCCTAGCCTGGTCCTATAGGTACCAGGGAGCCACTGAAGGTGTGTGAGCAGGAGAGGGCAGTGGTCTAGGAAGACCAGTGGGTCTCTCCCAGGTTCCGCTTGCATTCCCCTTCACGGCATTGCAACTATACTTCTTTGTAGTTTAGAAATCCTCGGCCTTCTCTGAAAGGCAGCCTGATTCTGAGGTTAAAAGTAGGGGCTCTAGAGCCAGTCGGCCTGGGTTCAAGTCCCCGGACTGCCCCTTTCCAGCTGTGTGCCGTGTCCTCAGGCCGTGACCCAACCTCTCTATGCGTCAGTCTCACCCTGAAACTGAGAGTGGCCGTCAAGTACCAGCCTGTTGTCGGTTGAGAGCATTAGATGAGTCAAAATGCGAAGTGTTGAAAGCGGGGCCTGGCATACAGTAAGTACCCACTGAATGCTGGTCACTGTCAGCCCCGCCCCACCACGGCGGCACGTTTTAATCTCCCAGAGGGGTGGGGAACCCGCAGCCTTCTGATTTCAAGACTGCTCTTCTTTAAGCACCAAAGGAGGCGAGAAAACTTCATCTTTCTCTGCCGCACCCCTTTTAACAAGAGGATTTGTTCTGTAAAATTTAGATTTAGTCAAAAAGCTGTACTTGAAGCCCCAGGAAGCCACATGTGGCCTTACGGCCACAGGTCCCCCCCACTGTGAAGACAGAGACCAGCTCAGACTCAGGCCTGTCACCGCGTAGGTGCCCAAACTGTTTTTCAGGCAAAGGAACAAGCAGCTGCCTTGTGTCCCCTCAGGAGATGGAGTCCCCAAGCCCCCTCCCCGTTTACCCCAGGTGCCTTGCACAGGGCGGGTCCGTGTCTGCTGGGAACCGATGCCTGGGAGCCCCCGAAGGTAGGACCCCGACTCCACTCTGCTGTTTCTCTATTTCACTTACTCTCCTCAGCAACCCTGTTGGCAGGGGCATCTCTCCACTTCACAGAAGAGAAAACTGAGGCTCAGAGAGGTGAGGGCCCTGTTCTAGAGCAAGCCCACCACCACAGCCATGCTGGCAAAGGACCCCGGCAGCGCCCTTTGCAAGCCTGGCGCTTGAACTACATCTTCTAGGGCACAGGGGGCCCAGGAGGTGGAGGAAGAGACGCGGTCTGCTCTCCCAGGAGGCTTCGGGTCCCAGAGCTCCAGGTGATGGAGCTGGCCCGGAGCCGGGGCCCAGGCGGGGAGCAGTGGAGATGGGGGGCACCTCTGGCCTTTCATCTGGAGCCCACGGCCCAGCCCGCCTGCCCGCACTCCTCAGTGGGGGGCCGTGGTTGCTCACCTGGAGCCATAAACGAGCCCACCTGTTGCCTGGCAGGTGTGCCAAGACCTGAGAGGGGGAGGGCCCCGAAGGAAGCGTCGCCCACCTCGAGCTCCCCATGCCAAACTTTTGAAGCCATATAAAAGCTCCCAGACCTTTCCTCTGCCAAACCTCACCTGCCTGCCTGTCAGCCACCTCCTCCCCCAGCCCAGCTGGGGTTTGAAGTCAGGAAGCCCAGCTGCGGGTCGGTTAACAGAGGCCGGGCCTCTCTGAGCCTCAGTTTCCACTCTGGGAAAGGGCAGGGGGGACACTCCAGGACATCTCAAGAAGATGATTCCAGTCCGGGGGCGTTCCAAGGGTCCCCCGTTCCAAGGGTCCCCCGGCACAGCCCGACTGCGGCGGAAGCTGGCATCCGCGCCGCCCAGGGCTGTCAGCTGTTCCTGCGGTTCTGGCTGGAGCCTGCCCTGTCGCAGGTAGGCTGGCTGGGTGGTCCCTGCAGAGGCAGCTGGGAAGCCCGGCCCAGACAACAGGCCCAGCCCCAGCCGGGGCTGTGCGGACTCTGACAGCGAGGGCAGGCAGGGGCTCTGCTTGTCAAGCACCTGTCCTGTGCCAGCAGCGTCACCACCCACATTCTGTGGAGATACTGAGGCGCTGAGGCTGGACGCCAGGCGGGGGCCCCAGGCTTGGGGGCCCAGTCGGTGCTGAAGCTGCACACGTGCGCCTCTCCTTGCACCTTGCGCTGCGCACGGGGCGCGGGGCTTTCAGATGTTGGATTTTCTAGAAAAACAGGTATGGAATGGAATGATGGTGCATACCCTGCTGCTAGCACAGGGGAGAGGTAAGCCCCAAGGTAACAAGCATCCAGATAAGGGGCTCCTGGCTGTATTTTCTTTCCTTTCTTTCTCTTCCTTCTTGTTTCTTTTTATTTTTTATTTTATTTTTTTATTTTTTTTTTCTGTCTTCAAAGTGATTTGCAGAACCCAGGCTAATTAATTTTCCCCAGAGCAGCAGAGCCACCACCTGTCTGCACCCCAGCCCCCAGCGCCTGTGAGGGAAGGAGACGGCAGAGAGATAACTCAGCTGGCAGAGGGCTGGGGTGGGACGCGGGCGGGACTGGCCCCGAAGGCACCCGACACGGGGGAGAAGCGAGACCCGAGGGAGCCGCAGGCTGCGCGGGCAGGCCTCCACCCGCCCACCGCAGCGGGCCGCCCGCCTGCTCTGCAGAGTCACCTCCACCACCGGAACACCTGTGGGCTGGGCCCTGCTCAGAGGAGAGGCCATCCTGGCCTCTGCCCGCAGTCGGGCAGCTGAGGAAATTTGCTCACCCTTCATTCGTTCGCTCGCTCACCTTCACATTTAGCTAAACCACAAAAACAGCCCCTAGTCTGAGCCCTCAAGGCCTTGCGCGAGGAGCAGGGACCTCAGAGATCAATGAAGCCCAGTCCTTGGCTTTGGGGAGGGCCCTGTCTACAGCAGGAAAGGCCACCAGCTAATGGAATGTGTGGCACAAAGAGCCTGTGACAGAAGCTTGGAGGCTCCGAGGACTTCCACAGAACAGTCAATGTTTGGTCTCCAACTGGGCTTTGAGGGGTAAGTAGGAGTTTGCCAGAAGGAGATGAGCAGATAGGGCATGTAGACTAAGAGGACAGCAGGGCAAAAAAACACAGAGCTATATAGGGTCTAGGCTGTTGGGGAGCAGGAGGAATTCCGATGACTGGTGTGGAGGGAAGTCACTGAGGACAGGGATATTGTCAATGGTGGCGCCTCACGCAGTGCTTCCCAGACTCCACCCCATCCCTGCATGCCGTGCAGAGAGACGACAGCATGCCTTGGCACCTGTGGGAAACAGAAGGCTGGGATCAGAGGCTACCAGCCTGGGGACTCCAGCCTCTTGGCCCCATGTAGCTGCCTGCCTTGAAGGCTGAGGGAAGTCATAAGTCAGTACAGACGCTCCTCGACTTACGATAAACCCATGCAAGTTGAAGATATCATAAAGTGGAAAGAGCATTTAATACTCCTAACCTGCTGAACATCAGACCTTAGACTAGCCTACCTTGAACATGCTCAGAACACTTACATTAGCTCCAGCTGGGCAAAATCACCTAACACAGCCTATTTTACAATAAAGTATTGAATATCTCGTGTAATTTATGTAATACTGTGCTGAAAACGGAAGATAGAATGGCTGTGTGGGTACTCAAAGTATGGTTTCTACTGAATGCACGTCGCTTTTGCATCATGGTAAAGTCAGAAAATCTAGGTCAAACCATCGTAAGTTGGGGACCATCTGTTCACTGAAAGCTATTTGTCACCTGCTTAGGAAGTTTTATCTAAAACATTAGTGTTGGCCGGGCATGGTGGCTCACGCCTGTAATCCTAGCACTCTGGGAGGCCGAGGCGGGTGGATCGCTCAAGGTCAGGAGTTCGAGACCAGCCTGAGCAAGAGCGAGACCCCGTCTCTACTAAAAATAGAAAGAAATTATATGGACAACTAAAAATCTATATAGAAAAAATTAGCCGGGCATAGTGGCGCATGCCTGTAGTCCCAGCTACTCGGGAGGCTGAGGCAGTAGGATCGCTTAAGCCCAGGAGTCTGAGGTTGCTGTGAGCTAAGCTGACGCCACGGCACTCACTCTAGCCTGGGCAACAAAGTGAGACTCTGTCTCAAAAAAAAAAAATAAATAAAATAAAACATTAGTGTTGACTGAATATGAAGTCCCAGGGTAAGGACCCTGGGCTTGTTCAGGGGTTCGATGATGTTACTAAGGACATAAGTTTTTCTAATTTTGCACTCTGCCACTCTTTCATGCCATGCTATCACCCCTCATGGTCACAAGGTGGCTGCCATAGCTCCCAACATCACATCCTGGTGGTAGGTCGAGCAAAAAGTAAGGAGAGCAGAAAGCTTTCTCTATTCATGTCCCTTTCTAGGAAAGCCACTCCCACAAGCCTCTGGCACTCTTTCCCTTAAATCCTATTGGCCAAAATGGAGTCACGTCCATCCCTGGACCAATCCCTGGCAAAGGGGAGTGAGACTGCCACGATCAGCCAAATCCAATCAGGATTCAGCCTTAGGCACCAAACCGTCACAGCAACAAAGTCTAGATTCTTTAAGCCAGGAAGGACAAAATAGTATCTAACACTTAAATTTTAAAATATGTCTTTTAGAAACTCTTTTCTCATGTTCCGCCCCCTGATCCTGCCATATTTTTTGTATCTGCTCTCAACTCCACCTGTAATCTCATGCTTTTGTGTCTCTGTATCTTCTGTCTCCTCCCGGAATATCAGTGTCATGAGATCAGGGATTTCTCTGCTCAGATTCACTGCTCTGAGCATGGCCTCTCAAGCAGGGTCTGGTAATATTAGTAAATATTAGTTGGATGAAGAAATGAGTGAACTAGAGGGAACGGCAGGAAGTGATAGGGTGGCAGCCAGAACAATCAGCGGGTCCAAGCCACCAAGGACCTGAGTGCCGGAGGGCAATGGGCGCCATGGACAAGCAAGGTCAACGGGGAATTTGGGGGATGTTTTGTCTTGGCAGGGGTCGGAGGGGCACCACTCGAGGCGTTGCTGCAGTGGTGCAGATCAGGGTGGATGTAACCTGAATGTGCCTGGTGACGAACAGAGTGATTTTCTGATTCCCTCTCATGTCCCAGCCTCTCAGATATTGATCCCAACACTTCCACTATCCAGAATGCCCTTCTCAGAGGTCCATGTCCAAATTCTCCCCACTCTCAGGGCCTGCTCAATTCCCAGTCCTCAGGAAGCCCTCTGGGCTGCCTTTAAACAGCACAGGGCTTGTGATGAGCCCCAGTCCGTGCCTTCCTTTCATGTACTCACTGAACTTTGGGGGCATACAGCAGTTGATCAAGCAACGTTTGAGTGAAGGAATCAGAGACAGCTAGAAATGGTTAGAGGTCAGCTCAGGTTCCTGGATGACACTTGCCTTAGGAGGGTGAGAGAGCTCAGATGTAATCTGAGGCCAACACACAGAAGCTTCTGAAAGCAGTGAGGGCTGGGTGAGCCCGATGCCCAGCTTCCTGGAGTGAAAGGAAGGGCAGGGGCTGCACGGCCTGATGGAGGACCACAGGAGAGAGAAGGCGAGAATGCCTGCCCCTTCAGTGCCTGTCATGTGTCAACACACCGCCTTAACTGACATCCAAGAGCTCCACTTTACAGAGGAGGAAACCGAGGCTCTGTGAGCTGAGTAGTTAGTTTGACCATGGCTACACGGAGTCCGCCCTGGCCCTGCGGCCGTCAGGCTCTTTCTGAACTAGAGTTTCTCAAAGGGAGTTGTATCACCCCAGGGGCTTGTGGACATTTATAGGGTGTTTGCAACTCCCAGCAGTTGGTGGGCGGAGCTACCCCCCTTTGCAGCCTAGATCCTGGGACGCCAGACATCTGCAATGTCCAGCACCTCTGCTTGCGATGACCGGTGTCCAGAATCTCACTCTACTGTTCACGTGAACAGAGTGGCAAGGTTCTCTGTATGCCTGACCTTAGCAGGAATGGAACCTGTGTAAATCAAGGGTGGCCGCGCTTTCCATTTCCCAGGGCTGTCCCAGGAGTTGCTCACCCTTCAGAAATCACGTGCAGTCCCCAGTTAGTGAACCACACCTGTGTCTGTCTGTGTTTGCAGCTGTCGTATGCATGGTGAAATTATGCATTATGTATAAATGTGTATGTTTAGCCCTTTATTTCAAAGTGGACATTAGAGTGTCTTATTTCTCCTAAATCCAAACATATTCATTATTACATAGGCATAATCATTTAACAACTTTATCTTCTCTTCCAGGGTAGTCCTGCCCAAGCACTTCTATAAGGAAATACATAGTATTTTATTACAAATGATTTTCCTTATTGTTTCACTTCAATATGACAACTAGGGCATTATGGTGATTTGTTTAAACTATGGGTTGCAAGCAGGCAATATTATCTGTGAATATTATTTCAGGAGAGGAAAGGAACCATTGTAATATACTTGTTTGAAAAGGAAAACAGCAGGCCTCACCTTAAAGCCTCGGGGGCCTGCCCCAGGAGAAGGTTCAAGGTGTCTCCGTCAATGAAACAGGTAGGACAGAGGTGGGGTTGGGGGAAGATCAATGAGCTCCCAAAGCAAATCACAATCTACCAAATTGCCTGAATTGAGCTGAGATTACTGGAAATGAAAAGGATACACGGAGACAGGTGATGATAATTCTCTCCTGGGACCCAGTGAAGATACTTGTGGGAAAGACACCGAGTCAGACACTTCTTGGCCACAGGTGGCAGTGTTGGCACAAGACAGCTTGGCTGCCACTCACACCTTGTGGAAGATGAGTAGGGAAGCAGGCAACCAAGTTCCCAGGAGGGCTCGCCAGGCATTCATATGCACAACCTAGTCAAAGGCCAAGAATCTTGTGATTTCAGCACTGACTGCACTGAAGTTTACATATGCAGCGTAAGTTCTGTTCAAAACACAATTAGAGGTTGGACACAGTGGCTCATACCTGTGATCCCAGCACTTGGGGTGGCCAAGGCAGAAGGATGGCTTGAGGCTAGGAATTCAGGGCAGCAGTGAGCTATGATCACACCACTGCACTCCAGCCTGGGCGACAGAGCGAGACCCTGCCTCCAAGAAAGTAAAAATAAATAGGAACAAAAATGCAAGCAGAAATATTTGTAAATTTGTATGTCACACAGGCTTGGAATAACTATTGGTTAGGATCTTTTCAGTGCATGTGACAGAAAACCGAACGTGATCTGGATAGGATTTTTTAATTTTTAATTCTTTTATTTTATCATCATTATTCTGCTCACAATTTATTGAAAGGCATAGATCTGCCTTCAGGTGAAGTTTAACACAGAAGTCAAATTATGTCACTTGTACTTATTTCTCGCCTGCCCTCTCTGGGGTCTACCCACTCATTCTCAGGCAGACTCCCCTGCTGGGGCGAAGGGAGGGCGCCAGAGGCGCCAACGCCACACCTGTCCACCTCAACGTCCTTGGGAGCAATGAGAGCTCAGCATCCCAGAACTGAGTCTGGTAACTTCTCATTGGCCAGACCTCAGTCATGTGATAGTCCTTGGACGAATCATTGTGGCTGGGCAAGGGATGCACTGATTGGCTGGGGCCAGGGCCGCGGAGCTGGGCGGAGTCCTCAGGACCACAGGGGCTGCGGAGACAAACAGAGGCGTCCACTCCCCAGACACAAGTCATTTAATTCACAAGCATCTCTTTCCCACTATGGGGACCTGGATGATGATGATGATGATGATGATGATGATGGCAACTCAAACCAAACCAAATGCTAGAGATCTTCTGGGCACTTTCCCACTCTATCTCATTTAACCCTCCCAACCACGCATGGGGTATGCACTGTTACTGTCATCTCCACTTTACGGATGGGGGACTGAGGCATGGGTATTATGAGTGACTTTCCCAGTATCACACAGCTATGGAAGTGGTTCAAATCAAGCATTTACATGTCACAACTAAAGCCCAAGTGACCAAAGGAAAAGATAGATAAATTAGACTTCATCAAAATTAAAAACTTTTGTGCGTGAAAGGACGCCATCAGGAAAGTACAGCCAGACGCCGTGGTGCATGTACTCAGAAGGCTGAGGGGGGAGGATCACTTGAACTCAGGAGTTTGAGGCCCACCTGGGCAACACAGTGAGACCCCACATCTTATTTGTACATGATATATCTGATAAGGGTCTAGTATTCAAAATAAATAAAGAACTCTTACAATTTAACAATAAAAAGACAATCCAACTTAAAGTGTGCAATTTGAATAGACATTTCTTCAAAAAAAAGAGGGACAAATGGCCAATAAACACATAAAAACACATACTCAGTATGATTAGTCATAAGGGAAATGCAAATCAAAACCACAATGAGGGCCGGGCACGGTGGCTCACGCCTGTAACCCTAGCACTCTGGGAGGCCAAGCGGGTGGATTGTTTGAGCTCAGGAGTTGGAGCCAGCCTGAGCAAGAGTGAGACCCCGACTCTACTAAAAATAGAAAGAAATTATCTGGACAACTAAAAATATATAGAAAAAATTAGCCGGGCATGGTGGCGCATGCCTGTAATCCCAGCTACTTGGGAGGCTGAGGCAGGATGATCACTTGAGCCCAAGAGTTTGAGGTTGATGTGAGCTAGGCTGATGCCATGGCACTCTAGCCTGAGCAACAGAGTGAGACTGTCTCAAAAAAAAATAAATAAATAATAAATAAAAAAAATTAAAAAAAAAAACACAATGAGACATCATTTCACACCCACTAGGATGACTGTAATCAAAAAAACAGATAATAGCAAGTGTTAGCAAGGATATGGAGAAACTAGAACCTTCAGACACTCCTCATAGCAATGTCAAATGATGTAGCCACTGTGGAAAACAGTGTGGCACTTCTTCAAAAGTTAAACATTAGAGTTGCCACGTGGCCCAGCAATTCCACTTCTAGGTATATACTCAAGAGAATTGAAAAGATATGTTTGCACAAAAGCTTGTACACAAATGTTGATAACAGTGCCATTAACGATAGCCAAATGGTGGAAGAAAGCCAAATGTCCACCAACTGGTTAATGGACAAACAAAATGTGGTCTACCTACACACTGGAATATTACACAGACACGAAAAGAAAAAGCGTGACACATGCTACAGCAAGGCTGAACCATGAAAGCAGCACGCCAATGAAAGAAGCCGCACACAAAAGCCTTAGATCGCATTTGTATGCAACGTCCAGCACAGGCAGATCCACGGAAGCAGAAAGTAAAGTAGTGGTTGCTTGGGGCAACGGGGAGTATTGCCAACAGGTACAGGGTTTCTTCTTGGGATGACAATGTTTGGGTTGTGGTAGTGCTTCCTATTAATAAAACCCCTGAATTGTATACATTAAAATGAATTTTATGCAATGTGAAATATATCTCAATTTTTTTAAAAATGATAACCAAATATACATATGCCACGGAGAAACAGGAAGTGCCTGAAGAGGTTACAGGCTTGCCTTATCCGACATCAGGATGTGTTATAAAGCTCTAGCAATTAAGACAGAGACCTGGGTTTGTGTTCAAACCTGGCGATGGTGTTACCACAATTCTGTGCATATTTCATTATGTGATGGGCCTCCGTGAAAATACCATTGATGACATTCCACAGATGTTTGTGTGCGTCTCCATGCCAGTGACCCGCAAGGTACTAAATCATCCTGTCATTGGCACAGCAGCAGTAAAGACCCAGAACCTTTACTGGGCTAGTGCACAGCCCTGAAGGAACACAGACAGGAGCTGGCAAGCAGCTGTTTCTCAAAGTGTGGTCCCCGGGCCTCCTGCGCAGGAATCACCAGGACTGGGATGAGCCGCAGACTCCAGGGCCCCACTCCACATTTCCTGTATCCAAAATTCTCAGGACGGAAACTGCAAATCCTGCTGTAGCAGCCTCTCTGTGTGATTCTTCTGTGAAATGCCAAGAACCACTGCTCTCGAGGTTACAGCAATGGACTATGGGACAGTCAAGTTCATCCTGAATATTCCAGAGTTGGAACTCCTTTGAAGATCATTCAGGAAGAGTGTAAATTGCCTCGATTTCTTTAAGGTGCGAAGCATTGGGATGTGTATTTCTTCAGTATATTAAAGACCTAAAGGATTTTCTAGCCTTCAAAAATACTGGAAAAGACAAACCACATCAGATGTTGATAGCCATTGGACACGACATTTGGCAAAAAGGATGGGACTTTGCTGGAATCATGGATTGATGCCTAGAGAAAATATTGCCTTCCTAAGAGCTACATGAAAAGGAACTTTTTAAATTCATCTTTCCTATATCTCAAATTTCTTTGGCCAAAATTTTGAGGGGATTCTGATGATGTCACAGAAATTTCTTACATCTTCTAATTCCGCCCGTTACTCTGGGGAAAGCATGGCTGCCAAACCCCTGCTCTCAAGATGATTTTTAAGGCACTTTTCACTGAATGTTTGTTATTGTAAATACCCTACATGCAACACACTTAGAACAAGATTTCAAGGGCAAAGTATTCTTTTGCAATTTTGCTTCAATCATATGTGCTATGAAAGCACAAAAAAATTTTTCAAACAAACTGTTGGGATCATTACAGATGCAAGGACTGCTCTGCAGATCATTTTAAAAATCACATGGAAACACTTCTAACCACCCTTGAGTAGGCTTGGAGTGTTCTCATGATACCAGGTCGCAGGTTCCAGTTTTTCTTCAGTGAGTTCTTATTTTACTATTGACAGCTCCCATCATGGAACCTGCTGGCTTCCCTTCCACCCAATTAAAAATTATTTATAACACACTAATGAGGGGGGGAAGGGTTTACCAAAGCCAGACTCCTCAGTGGAGAGACTCTAGGCAATTAAAAACCCAAGAGTTGCTATATGTATTCAGGATTTTGCTAATGTCGAATCATGTGAAAGTCCATTCTAAGTTTGCTGAAAAATTTAAAATGTGTTTGCACTGAAGAATAGTGTCTGTGTTTTAACATATTGCCATACTATTGTTCTGCCTTTGAAGTTGTTTGTGTAGTTATTCTTTTATTGAAACTAAAAAGGAGGGGATTAATGGGCTCTGGCACCCACACACAGCACGTTGCACCTTTAGAGTCACGTGCAGGCAGAGGAGGGATTCGATGCTTCAAGGCCCCTCTGCGCATAGTCAGCAAGTGATTCGCTTGCTATTTTGCTCTGAGCTGGGAGAGCAGGGCTTTCTTTTCTGTGACATCCAAGCTCTTTTTCTAAATTGAAATTCCTGGAAGAAATATTTTATGTGTAATATAACAACAAACCCTACTCACGATGAGGATGATGATGGTGGTGGCAATAATTGTATCTCCCACTTACTGAGCCCTTCCCAGTCAGGCTGCTACTAGGAGACTTGGGCCTCATTTCTTAGGAAAACATGTGCTCTCGCTATCCCTATTTTACAGACAAGAAAACTGAAGTTCAGAACAATAAAGAAAATCACTGAAGGTCATGCTATGAATAAAATTTGAACCTTAGCCCTGTCTGATTTTGCCCTGGTCTATAACTCCTCACACAGAGATTCTGAGCCTCTCAAAAATTATAAAGCAGGCAACATGAGTTCCGTAATACAGCCATTTCCAAATCAGCTGTGTAGACACTCCCTGATGTGTTGGTGGTTAGGATTTGGTGCTCTCTCCCCAATCAGCCATGCTGTAGAGTTCCTGGAGAAACTTGTAAATAAAGATTTCTGAGCCGCAACCTCCACAATTACGATGGGACCAGACTAGGGTAGGATTTGTTTTGTTTTTTAATAAAACAAAATCTAGGTGATTCTCATGTAGTCTGTCCACAGATTTCTTGGGGGGAAATTGTCCTCCTAAACAAGGTCTAGAAATTTTCTCTTTTGAGATGGGGTCTTGCTACAGTGCACAGGCTGGTCTCAAAATCCTGGGTTCAAGCCATTCTCCTGCCTCAGCCTCCCAAGTAGCTGGGACTTACAGGTGCGCACCACCATGCCAGGCTCCAGGGCCAGCAATTTGGACAGAAGGTAAATAAGTTGTGAGCCAGCCCAGGAGTCCGAGGCCAGACTGGGTCACATAGTGAAACTCCATGTCAAAAGAGAAAATTGCTAGACCTACTTCCTGATTTAGGAGGACGATTCCTGACGCTGGCTATTTTTTTCGGCCTTATTTCCGGGAAGAAATATTTTTCTAATAGTGATGGCTAACGAGATGCCAGGCCCTGTTTTAAGCAAGCTCCATAGATGATCCATTTAATCCTCACCGCAGCCCTGGGAAGTCGAGGCTATTACTGTACCTGCTGAGAAAGCTGGGACTCAAAGAGCTTAAGCAATTTGCCCAAGGACACACAGCTAGTGAGGGAGAAAGGAACGTAGCAATCTGGTTCCAGAGCCTGCGCTCTTACACCACGACTTACGAATACTCACTCATTCCCTGCCTCATTGCTTCACTCATCTGTGGCACATTGGGCTCCGAAACGGGACATGCGGCCCCGGAGGCTGTGCAAGATCCACCGTGGAAAGGACGAACACATAAGAACATCTCCGTATCTTTACTCATCGCTTTAATATTGCCATTTTTGTGCACTTGAGGCTATAAACACACATATTTGTGCAACATAAATGTTAATAATATATTTACTTAATATTTAATATAATATTATTCAATAAAATAAATATTAAAAGTTTTGTCCATATAAATAAAACCCAGCACATAATTTGCAAATGAATAGATTGTAGAAAATGGGGATCTATATTAAGTTTTTTCACTGATAAGGATATGTATGCTGTCAAAATAGTTTTGACCCCATTGGTTAAAAGAACGTGTTTTTGGCAAAATGGGGGTGATGGTAAAAATACCCATCTTCGGTTATTTTGAGACAAAGTGAGTAGGTGCAGGGGGTGCACAGCACAGTGCCCGGCCGTGGGACGCTCTCGATTAATTTTAGTGCTGGTCCCTAGAGACCCAGAGGACACGTAGCCTTGGGCCCCGGCCCCAGAGGAGTCCACTGCCACAGACTCTGGAACAGATGGTGGCTGAGTGGAGGGGAGGCAAGTGCTACCGACAGGCCTTGGCAAGGGAGGGTGTGGCCCACAGGAGATTCCAGGCAGGCTTCCTGGAGGAGGGGGCCTCTGTGTGGAGTCCTGGTTATGACGAGAATGTTGGGGGAAGTAGGACAGCACATGGGTTGCAAATCAGGCAAGCTGTGTGTCATTTATTGAGCACCTACTCCGTGACAGCCACGGTTGTCGCCATTGAGGGTACAGCAGTGAAGCTTCCAGACAGAAAGCTCTGCCCTCATGGAGCTGACCGAGTGGTGAATAAAACCTATGGCGAGTTAGCAGGTGAGGAGCTAAGAAGGAAACTGTGGTAGGGCCGGCAAACAGGAAGTGCTGGAGGCCCTGGAGTGAGCGCTGCTGAGAAAGGCGAGTCGGGTCGGGCCAGGGCCTGCAGGAGGTGAAGGGCAAGCACTGGAGGAGGACTGCGGGAGGGCACGGTCGTGCAAAGGCCCTGCGGCGAGGACGTGAGGCTCGCGCCCAGGCGGCAGTGGGCGGCAGGGCAGAGCGGGCAAGGGGGAGGTGGACAGAGGGACGGGCCAGATGGCGCAGGCCTGCAGAAGGCCGTGAGGGCTTTGTCTCTGCCTCTAAGGCAGGTGGGAGCCGCAGAGAGTGCGGAGCAGAGGCGGGAGGAGGTGGGACTTCTGGTCTAGTCACAGGCCTTCTGGCTGCCTAAGAACGGCTGGCACGCGGCGGGGCTCACAGGAAGACGAGCTGCGACACTGTGCAGTGATCCGGGCGGACGCAGCAGGGGTGGGGCCGGAAGCCCCTCACCCCACCTCTCGGGGAGGCTCCTCCACGCTGACCCCTACCCCCTCCCCGCACCGCAGCCTCTCCACGCTGACCCCCACCCCCTCCCCGCACCGCAGCCTCTCCACGCTGACCCCCACCCCCTCCCCGCACCCCAGCCTCTCCACGCTGACCCCCACCCCCTCCCCGCACCGCAGCCTCTCCACGCTGACCCCTACCCCCTCCCCGCACCGCAGCCTCTCCACGCTGACCCCCACCCCCTCCCCGCACCCCAGCCTCTCCACGCTGACCCCCACCCCCTCCCCGCACCGCAGCCTCTCCACGCTGACCCCTACCCCCTCCCCGCACCGCAGCCTCTCCACGCTGACCCCTACCCCCTCCCCGCACCCCAACCTCTCCACGCTGATCCCTACCCCCTCCCCGCACCCCAGCCTCTCCACGCTGACCCCTACCCCTCCCCGCACCCCAGCCTCTCCACGCTGACCCCTACCCCCTCCCCGCACCCCGGCCCAGGCAGCATCAGCTCTCAAAGCCCTGCCAGCTGCCCGCGGGAAAGGCCCAGGCTAGCGGAAAGAGACGTTCAGAGGCCGCCAACCCTACAATTACCCGGAAGATGGATTCTTCTCCCTGACAGGGTGCGGGAGACACCGAGCCTATTATTACCAGGCCTAATTACAGCGTCCCGGCTGCCTCGCTCGGTGCGCGAGAAACACCCGCGGCCTGCAAAGCGGGCCTGATTGTTCCCCCCTCCCTCTTTCTTTTCCTCGGAGCATTCAATCGGCAGAAATAATTACACATCTTCTCCCCCAAGGGGCTCAGAGATGGGCTTTGCTCTTCTCCCAGGGCTGGAAATTCAGCTCCCTGAATCTTGAAGTTGCCAGCAGGCAGCTTGGACGGTCCATCAAGGCTGGGTGGCCCTAGGCAACACTGTTCTAGAGGGGCCTCTACTTCCTGGGTCCCCAGTGCCAGCCCTGGCACTGCCTGTGGCAGCCAGGAGCCTCCGGCTGATTTCCTGTCCAGAGTGCCTCCAGAGCCTCCACCTCCTGCTGGTTAAATGTTTATATCCCACCTATGGTGTGAGGTGGTGGAGAAAGGATCGCAGGCAGGTGAAGCCGTCACCACCTGCTGGTGCGGAGTAGGCGTCAATACCTGGTGCTTTCCATGTCACCGTCTATTTTTAGAAGTGAAGGACATCCCACAAGTTGAGTGCCTGCTATGTGCCAAACATACAGGGTTCCGTAAGCACCTGCTGAATGAGCGATCTTCTCCTAATAACATCACACAACCAACCTGGGAAAGGGAGAGTTATTGTTCTTATTGTACCAATGAGGAAACTGAGGCCCAGAGAGGGCAGGTGCTTCTTCCAGGTTCAGGGTCACGTGGTGTGTGCGTGCGTGTGTGTGTGTGTGTGTGTGTGTGTGTGTATGTGCGTGTGTGTGTGTGTGTGTGTGTGCACGTGGTCACCAGGACCCAGCAGTTGCTGGGCAGCAGAGTGAGCCTCCCAGAAATGCGGCTTTCAAAACCAGCCTCCTGCTATGTGACTTTGGGCAAGTCCCTCCTGCTCTTTGGGCCTGGGTTCTCCGCTAATCCTGGAGTTTCCCATAAGATGACATTGGACAGGACCAGAATACCAAGCAATGCTGGGGCACCTGGTGGGGAGGTTGTTTCCAGGGTCCTCCCTTTCTCCTGGCTGCCGCTTAGGGACAGTCTCCATGTGCCTGCCCCTTATTAACCAGGAGACCAGGCCTCAGGCTGGGTGCTCTGAGACAGGCGCCCTCACCAGCCGTCACTGCCACTACTTAGAAGTCAATGAGTTTATTTTTATTATTACCTTTCATTTTTGGTGTATGACGCTTGGGTTGTTTTTTTTTTTTAATAAATTTTTTTTATCTCAGCATACTATGGGGGTACAAAAGTTCAGGTTACGTATATTGCCCTTGCCCCTACTCCACCCCGAATCAGAGCTTCAAGCGTGTCCATCCCTTAGACGGTGCACATCGCACTCATTATGTATGTATACACCCATCTCCTCCCCCGCCGGGCTGTTGTTTTTTAAGGTAGTTTATCAGATTTCCATTTATTTCAGTAGAAAACAGTGAATGTGCTTAAAGAAAGATAAATCCAAAGGCAAGTGCCCCATGGATATCCCAGGAGTAGGAAGGCAAGGGCAGCTCTAGAACAACTCAGGAGCACCTTGAATGACCCGACGCTGGAAACCCTCCCCTGTGGGTCCCAGTGGCTCCGATCACCAACATTCTGTGGGCCCTGGAGACGAAGCCTGGTCCTGTGCGTCTCCGCCACTGATTCCCTGCCACCCTTTGCAGCCGCTTCCCCTCTCTGCTCCTCAGTTTCCTCATCCACAAAGGGGAAAGGACTGGCCACTCTAGGCCTCCCTGCCCAGCCCCTTCAAACCCTGGGCTGGGGTCCCAGGCTGGCCGGCTCTGGGCCCGGGTCCCCTGCCAGGTGCCACAGCTAAGTGAGATGTTCATGTGCAATGGCTCCATTTAGGCTGATGGGCTAATAAGGGGGCGCCTGACAGCCTCGAAGACCTGACATGTCTATTTTCAGGAAACGGAACATCTGGTTCCCAGCCCCGTCCTTCTCCCCTGCACCATCTGCCAGGCCTCGGCAAGGCCCGGCAGCGCCAGTGCCTGACAGATTGCCCTTCCGATGTCTCTATTATTGCTTTGAACAGACACCATGGGGGCTCCTGACCCACCATCCTTTCCTGGAGAAATGCTCCCCCCAGGGCGTTCCGATGTCAGCCAGGTTAAGGATGTGACACCACCGGCAGTTCCTGGCCAGAAGTTCCCCCTGTCACTTAGACCTCTCCATAAATAATGCCCAGCCTCCCCGCGACGTCCAGCTCAGAATGGGGAGTTGCAGGTGCTTACACGACACGCGGCTGTTCCCACATTTCCTGCCACAGGTCAGCCCCTTCCATGAGTTTCAGGAAATAAGGATTTCTGGAAAAAAAAAAAATCGGTAAGTGAATTCAAGTGCCAGGAGTTGTACACACCCTCTGCGGCCTAAGGCTGAATCAGTCCTCTGCCACTTTTCCTGCAAAGATGTCGGGAGAGAACACGCATGAGCTTTCCTTCGTTCACTGACTCACTCATTCATCCCAAATCGTGTCCACAGGACAAATGACCTGTTCCTTGGAGAGATAAATGAGCTGGAAATGAAAAGCACGGGGGAGGACATGTTACAGAGTCACAGACGCTTGGGAAACTTATCAGCCAAAAGCAATACGTGGATCTTGCTTGAATCCTGATTTGAATAAATCAGTTGTGAAAAATCACCTTTGAGATGAGCAGGGACAATTGAATACAGTGCAAGTTAAAAGATATTACGGAATTATTGTCAATTTTTTTTAGATGTCGTAATGGTTTTGTGGTTACTTTTTAAAAATCCCTATCTGTAAAGTCTGGGATTTCTTTGAAAATATTACAGCCCCTCCCCCTCCACACGCACACAAAAGTGGAGACTTTGGAATAAGACAGAGTAGTGGAATCTGATAGTGACGGTCGCTACCCTCTCCTGGGGTGGGACAGGAGAGTCCACTCCTGTCTAGTGACCATGCCATGCTCTCCAGTTCTGAGTTTTTTCAGTGTCAATCATAATAATAAGTTAAAAGGAATGTTGACACTTGCAACGTAGGCTGTTAACTTAGCCTCATTCTTAGTGAAAATGGCTGTGACAAGTAAATGGCACCCAGGACGTGCTGCCTAAGTATTATTCCCTCATCCCTTTGCTTGTGATCATCCCACAGCCCTCGCGGTGAGGAACTGAGTCTCAGAGACCTGCAGTGACGGTTGTGGGACCAGAACTGGAGCTCTGTGGTGTCTGTCTTGGGGGCCAAAGGCCACTTCCCATGTTCCCACGGAAGCAGCCCTGAGCCTGTCAGCAGGAAGTCAGAATTGCGTGGGAATGTATGTATGTATACAACAACATATAATGCCACATGTTACATAGAATCATATATAATTCATCATGTCATATAAGTATATGTTGTAATTACCTACATGTTATCATATAACATATTGCATTATGTACACTGTATTACTCAATGTTCAAACATATAATAAATATAACAGGTGATCTATTTTCTGTCATAGTAGATAGAATGAATATGATGGACAACGTGTTATACATTATTCTATTTGTACGTAATAACGTTAGGAGGTATGTACATTTTTTTGAACTGCAGCTGGTCTTCCCAGCACTTTTTCCTTCTGCCTGTTTTATTTCTAACAGGAGGAGCTGTTTTATGTAGGATATTAATGATATTATATAATGGAGTTATTTATCCTGTTTATCCAAAGCGGCAGGAAATTTGATCAGTTTTGCTCACTCCAGGCACACAATAGGCCCCCCGTAAAGTCTGGGCTTACGTACACGCACATCTCCCTGGCTCCCCGCGTGGGAGAGGCCCACACCCAGGGGCTTTACGTCCAGGTGCTCTGAGGTCCTGGGTATTTGCCCACTGACTCACTCACTCGGCTGCCCGCGTCGTCTGCATTCGTCAGTGTGCCGTCTCTGCACCAGCCCCAGGGGGTGCACAGGACAGAGAGGGCCCTGACCTTGGGAGTTTCCTTTTATAAAGGAAGAGGCAAACCAGAAACAAATATTTAAATAATTTAATTGCGGATGGGAATTAGAGAAATTAAAAGGAGGAAAACATAGAGGCTGCTATGGTGGAGAACGAGGGAGACCCACTGTAGACCGGGTGGTCGGGAGAGCATCTCTGAGCATGTGACGTCTGAGGCGCAACCTGTGTCCAGCCTAGGGAAGGGCAGCCAGGTGGAAGAGGAGCACGTGCAAAGGCCCTGGGGCTGGCATGAGCCAGCGTGTGCAAGGGCCAAAGAGAGGCCGACGGGGCTGGCGCTGAACTGGGGAGTGGGAGGGGCTGGGGTGCTGGGTGATGGCGCTACTGACCTGTCAGAGCATCAGCCAGGACCCTTGTCCTGGGCCTCACTCCAGTGTTCCCATCCCCATGCTGGGCCTCAGTTTCCACAGCTATGGCTTGAGTCCTAAGGCTGCGCAAATGGCATTTGTGGTCCTAAGAGGCAGCCTGAGGAAGCTTCACCCCCAATGAGATGGCAGCCTTTCTGCCAGGAATACACAGAATCGCACAGGCCTCCAAAGGAGTCTGCTCCTCTGCCTCTCACGCCCCCACCAGATGCCCCAATTCCCCTCTGCGCTTCCTGCAGAAGCTCCCAGGCCCTGCTTCCCACGTGCCGTGGGGAAATTCTCGGTCCCTCCCGGGGAACCCTCCCTGGACAGTCCCAGGGAAAGGAGCCTCTTCCTCACACTGAATTGAGAGCTACTCTTTGTGATCCCCCCGCCCTGTCTCCTGGGTCCTGGCTCTAGCCTGTGGTCCCCCACACCTGGTGCAGTCCCTGCCCCACATGGACTTATACTTACTGGCCCACGGGAAGTATCAGTTAAAAAGCTAATTGTGCAAGTGGATTACATTAACGGAGATCTAATGCTCAGAAGAGGGGAGGTGCCCTTCCTGGGACTGTGCTATTCAAACTTTCCTCCAAATTCTATGCTTCACGCCAGGCCCTGCATGGTAACAGACCAGCAGTGTCCAGAGAAGGTGGCCAGGGATGTGCAAGGAGTGGCTAAAGTAGTCAGGGCTACCCAGCATGGAGAAGGGAGGTCTTGTGAGCCCAGTGCCTGTGTCTAATCTCCACCAGGACAAAGAGAGCAGGCAAGAGACCTCAACACATTTTTGGAAGAGATGAAAAGCAAATGGAAGCAAATTCAATGGGACGGAAAAACTACCACCCAAAATGCATGTGGAAGACAGTTCCAAAGAGGACCAAGTGGGCCGTAGACCCCAGGAGCCTCGGGCCCTGGGAGACCCGAATCCAGCAGAAGGTGGGAGCAGGGAACAGCGAGACGCTGAAGGAACTGCCCACCCCTTCCTTACGGCCCGCAGGAGACCCCCACAGCCAGGTGCCCATCCGTCCTGACGGCCACCCCCGGCCTCATCCAGGCAGGAGCTGACAGCTTCACTCCTTGGGGTAGGGGACAGGGAGAGGCTCAGGTCCTGAAGGGACAGCAGACAGGGCATTGAAAAGAGGGGCGTAACTAAAGCACAGCACAAAAAACAGTCGGACTGTTGTCCCCTTTCCACACTTCCGTGTCCACATCAGCAGGACAACGTCCCAGTGGGAGACTGAGAGATCCTTCTCCAGGAACACTGAACAGGCTCAGAGGCGACCCCTCCACAGACGACATTTGCAAGACCCCCAACAGAGTAGTCCCTCGAAAGGAAACTCACCAAAGATCAAGAACCTCACCGGAGCCTCAAACCTTCTAGCCTACTCTGGAGTGCCTCATCCTCAAATCGAGTAGACAGCAGTGGCCCCAGTGGGAAAGAGAGGGGTCGGGCTGCAGACCATGACACTAGTAACGATGGCTTTCATTGACACGTGCTCCCTCTGCACCAAGCATTGCCTGAGCGTTTCGCATGGGTTATTTCACTCAGTTCTCACAACAGTGCTGTGAGTTCAGTATTATCATGAGTCCACTTTACAAATGAGGTTCAGAAAGGTTAAGTAACTTTCCGAGATCACACAGCAAGTTCAGGTTGTATTTGGGACTAACCCTAACCCTAACCCCAGTCTGTCTGACTCCGAAGTCCATGCTGCTTCTCTCTGGGCTCCTCACATAGACGGCTGCTCCATGGGAAGCCTTTATTATGATGAAGGCTGCTTGGAAAGTGCAGGAAGCAGCATGGGGAGTTTCTAATCTTAGGTTCCTTTGGCTGAGGCCAAACTACCCCAGAGCAGAGTGCGTGGCTGAAACTGCTGGTTTTTTCATGTGGTTAGTTTTGGGGGATGGAGGGAGGAGGGTGAAGATGGAAATCCAACCCAGAAAGGCACCTAAAAGATGAGCAGCACTTTTGTGAGTTTCGCGGGGATGGGGAGCAAAAGATGGGCTTTAATAAAGGAGAAGACACTGAACAAAAGCCCACACTTTGGAACGTAGACCTAAAGTCTGACCCCAAGGAGCAAGCGTGAACAGGAAGTCGGTCCAGCTTCAGTTCTTCTAGATGCCCAGAAAATCTCCATCTGTACAATTGCATTAAACTGATGCCAAACTCTCGTGCCCACTAGGCGACTGGTAGAAGCAAAGCAGAATATTCTCTGAAAGAAGATACTCTCCTAGCCTCAAGTTATTTCTGCAAACAATTTTGCATAAAAATTATCTACCACATAGCCAGAAATACCCAAGCAAATGAATAGACAAGACAAGTGAATTAGACCAGCAAAAGCGATAGGCAGCAGAAGCAGACACACAGGGGCTCTGGGTATTGGGATTACCAGGAAGAGGCTTTTAAGTGACTATGTTTCTAGGTTCCAAGAGATACTGGAAAAGAGTAATACTTTCAGCAGAGAACTGAAGAGTAGCAAATTTGAACCAAACAAATAAATTTTACAATTGCAAAATATAATGACTGGAATTAAAAACAGAAGGAGTTAACAGCAGCTTAGACACAGCTGAAGAGAGAATTAAGTTAGAAGAGAGATTAAACGTAAATATCCCAAATGAAGCACAGTGAGATAAAACCACAAGAGAAAAACAAATGAGAGAATAAAAGACATAGAGAACACAATAACCTACGTTTTATTGGAATTCAGTAGGAGATATGAGAGCAAGAGGCAATATATGTAAATAAAATAGCCGAGAATTTTCCAAAACTGATGAAAAACAATCTGTAGATTCAAAAATCCCAATAAGCCCCAAGCATATATTTTTTTAAAAGCCTACACAAATATTTCAAAGTAAAACTGCAGAAAACCCAAGACAAAGAGAAAGTCTTAAGGGCAGGCAGAAGTACCAAAAGAGGATACCTCACAGGAAGTAACAATTAGACTGCTAACTTTACAACCAGAAAAACAAAAAATGGAAGACAATAGAGTGATAATATCAATGTGCCAACTTAAAAACTCTATACCCAGAGAAAATATATTTCAAGAATGAAAATGAATAAAGACATGTTCAGATACATTTTTAAAATTATAAAATTGTCACTAGAAGACATGCATTAAAGTAAATACCACTGGATTTCTCCAAGCAAAAAAAAATTTCAAATGAAATTTCAGAAATTCAATTTTTTAAATGAAGAGCGATAAAAAAATAATATGCTGAGATAAGGATATATAAGACTTCCAGCTATGGCTGCATGAGGATGTTAGTAAATCCTCTGCTCAAAAAGCTGGATCAAACTGACAAAACAACTATTTAGGCATTCTGAAAATTGCCCAAAGGCATACAACAACCTGAGAAGATCTCAGCTTGAAAACCTGCTGAGATTCAGATAATAACAGTGGAAGACTGTGGCTTTCATGCCTGAAGCTCTTCCCAATCCCCCACCCCAATCGGTTGGCACGGAGGTTCTTCCAGGGTGCAGCAGGCCTCGAGAAGCAGAAATCCTGCTGCCAAGGGGAAAGGTGCCTTGTTCAGCTTACAACAATGAGTGATGCCCGCTTGGTGGAGGTGAGGGTCTCAGAATTGGGGAAACAGGCAGGGCCAATGGCTCTATTATCCCAAGTTGTGGCTGTGAGGAGGGCCAAGGGATGCCTAGCTCAGGCTGTATGGGTGAAACAAAGAATGGACACGGCTTGGGCTACCTACACACCCCTGTTTACAGTCCATGTGCAGCTGTATAAGAGACACGGAAGTGCCCAGAAAAAAGCGAAAGCCAAGGCGTACTTGAAAACATCCTTAAATTTGAACGTCCTCTCTCCTTCACACACACATACATCAGCAGGCGATGGAAGCCAGACTGGCTCAGAGTGTTTGAGCACAACTTCTGCCTAATCATTTTAAGCTTGTGCAGATGCAGGGATGACTTCTAGGAATTTGAGCTTAAAAGTAAAAACAAACAATAATTAAAAACTGGACAGAGACATCAGCAACCGTGCTGTGTGAGGGAGACAGATTTCACGGTTTTAGCCAGACGAGTTACTAACCATACAGAATGTCAACAACAACTGTCGGGGTGGAAAAAATCAGAATCCAGAGTTACTACAATATATTATCTAAAGTGTATGATTTTCAACAAAATTATGAGACCTGAAAAGAAACAGTACAGTGTGACTCAGGAAAAAGAGCACTCAAAAGAAACTGTCACTAAGTGTCCCTGAATGTTGTATTTTACAGAAAAATGCTTCAAAGGAACTATTATAAATATGTTCAAATAACTAAAGAAACCATATTTAAAGAACTAAAGGAAAGTATTACAACAATGAATCAATAGAAATAGATTATTGCTTAGGATATATAAATTATAAAAAAGAACCAAAATGAAATTCTGGAGTTGAACAATATAACAACTAAGGTGAAAAAAAAAATCCACTGAAAGTATTCAACAGCAGATGTGAGATGGCAAAAGAAAGAATTAGTAAACTCGAAGACACATCAAATAGATGTAGTGGTACATCCACACTCAGAGCTCTTGGGTGACCAGGTGCACTGTTGCTGAGCAAATCAGAGGGATCACTATTGATAGCTATAGTCTTATGAAATGTATTTCTCAAACAATAAGATCTGAAAGTTGAAATTACTCCTTGATCCATGGACTGCAGAGCGGATGTTGTGTTAGCACCATGGAAACAACATTCATCTCCTTGTGCATCTACGTCTGAGCGCCCTTGGGTGACCAGGTGCACTGTTAATGAATGGTAATATTTTGAAAGGAATGTTTTTGAGCAGTAGGTCCCAACAGTGGGCTTAAAATATTCAGTAAACCATGTTGTAAACAGATGTGCTGTCACCCAGGCCTTGTTGTTCCATTTATAGAGCACAGGCAGAGTAGATTTATCACAACTCTTAGGAGCCCTAGGATTTTCAGAATGGTCAATGCACTGGCTTCAACTTAAAGTCACCAGCTGCATTAGCCCCTGACAAGAGAGCCTGTCTTTTCAAACTTTGAAGTCGAGCATTGACTTCGCTTTTTTAGCTAGGGAAGTCCCAGATGGCATATCTTCCAATGGAAAGCTATTTTGTCTACATTGAAAACCTGTTGTTTAGTGTAATCACCTTCATCAATGATCTCAGCTAGATCTTCTGGATAACTCCCTGCGGCCGCTCCATCAGCACTTGCTGCTGCGCCTTGCACTTTTATGTTACAGAGGTGGCTTCTTTCCCTAAACCTCATGCGTCATCCTCTGCTGGCTGCAAACTTTTCTTCTGCAGCTCCCTCACTTCGCTCGGCCTTCAGAGAACTGAAGGGAGTCCGGGTCTTACGCTAGATTAGGCTTTGGCTTAAGGGAATGTTGTAGCAGGTTTGATCCTTTGTCCAGACCACTAACTTTCTCCACATCAGCAATAAGGCTGTTTCTCTTTCTTATCATCCATGTGTTCACTGGAGTGGCACTTTTAATTTCCTTCAAGAACTTTTCCTTTGCATTCACAACTTGGCTGTTTGATGCAAGAGGCTCAGCTTTCGACATGCCTTCCTCGCTAACCTGAATCATCTCTAGCTTTTCATTTAAAGTGAGAGGCCTGACATTCTCCTTTCACTTGAATACGTGGAGGCCATTGTAGGGTTATTAATTGGCCTAATTTTAATATTGTTGTGTCTCAGGGAATAGGGAGGCCTGGGCAGAGGGAGAGATGGGGAATGGCTGGTCGGTGAAGCAGTCAGAACACACAGATCAAAACTAACGCGAGGCAGATAACTAGTTAGTTTAGCGGAACGTTTAGACCTTTCAACATCTGTTTCAGAAAAAATGAAAGGTCTCAAGTTAATAACCTAAGTTTTCATCCTAAGAAACTAGAAAATGAAGATCGCACTAAGTGCAAAGAGAGCAAAAGAAAGAAAATAATAAAGTTTAGAGCAGAAATCGATTAAAAATAAACTACAGAGTAGACCAATGAAACTAAAGTTTGGTTCTTTGAAAAGGTCAATTAGATGGACAAATCATCAGCTACCCTGTCTAGGAAGACATGACAGAAGGCACAAATCGCCGTCAGGAATGAAAGGGGGGACATCCCTACTCCCTCTGAAATAATTAAATGGATTTTAAGGAAATCTTATAAAGAACTTTATGCCAACAAGTTAGACAAGTTAGAAGAAATAGAAAATCTGCCAACAGACACAAATTACCAAAACTGATTAAAGAAAAAAAATAGAAAATATGAGTAGAACTACAAGTAAAGAAATTAAATTAAGAATGAAAATCTTCACCTAGGACAAGATAGAGTACATGCACTTTGGCCCATTCCTCTCTAAGCACGGCTAAAAACCGCCTTCCGTACATAAAACGCCACGAGACTCTGAAAGGTGGAGAGAAGAGGGTGGACCAGCCGGAGACCTTGAGACCCAAGGGACAACCGTCTGCTCCGGAGCTGTCTTTCTGCCTCAGGGAGCCCAGACCCAGTGCTGGAAAAACCAGAAACACCAATGGTTGCGGACGTTTAAAAATCCTCTAAAAAGTCTATCTCCCTAGCTGAAGGACCAGGAAAGGAGCAACATAGCCAGATAGAAACCGTGTAGATAATGACTGCCCTACTCCAGCCAAACGGTCCTACTGCCCCATGGGAAAACCGTGTCCTCACTTGCATTCCTGTCAGCAAAGGTTGAGCTGGATGCCAGGACATTCACCCCGCCCCCACCCTACATAGGAAGAAGGTGTCCTTTTTCCTCTGCTCTGGGTGGTGTCAGAGAAGGCCACGTAGAAGAGATTTTTGCCATGGCCTGGTGGTCATGAGACATCTGCCACCTACTATGTCTGGAGGCCTCATGGGAAGCAGTGACAAAGTGTCCCTCTCTCTGACAGCCACACTGTGTCAGCAGAGGCCTCATGGACACCTTCCGTGCCCAGCCCTGGGGGTGCCGGTGGAGGCCTATTAAGGAACCTGGCCATCTAACCCCACCTGACAAGATCCAGAGCTTCATAACGTAACACACACAATGCCCAAGGTACAGCTGAAAATCACTTATCACACCGAGAGTCGGGAAGACCCCCACTGGAATGAGAAGAGACACTGACAGACACAAGATGACACAGAAGTTAGGATGATGAGACAAGGGTTTTAAAGCCGCCATCATAAAAATGCTTCCACACATAATCATAAACATAGTTGAAACAAGTGAAAAAGATAGAACATTTCAGTGAAGAAATAGAAAGTCTCAACAAAGAAATGAAGATAAGTGGAAGAATAAAATGGAAATTTTAGAACAGGAAAAATACTTAATTGAATAAAAAACTCAATGAATGGGTTTAACAGCAGAATGGAGGGGACAGAGGAAATAATCCATGAACTTGAAGGTAGAACAATAGGCATGCCCCTGCCTGAATAACAGGAGGAAAGATCACTTGAAAAAAAGGAGCAGAGCATCTGGGACCTGCGCGACTATAAAAAATAAATAAATAAATAAATAAATCTAACATGTCATTAAAGTCCCCAAAGGAAAGGAAAAAGGGTGGGGCTGAAAAAGTATCCCAAGAAATAATGGCTGAAAATTCTCCACATTTGGCAAAGATGTAAACCTATAGATTTAAGAAGCTGAGCAGACCCCAAACAGGGCAAACTCTAAGGTATCCACACCAGGACGCATCATCGTTAAACTTCTGAAAACTAAAGACAAAGAAAAAATCTTGAGAGCAGCGAGAGAAATATTGACACCTTCCCTCTGAGAGAAAAACCATTCAAATGACAGCAAATTTCTCATCAGAAACCACAGAGGCCAGAAAGAAGTGGCATGACATTTTTCAAAGCACAGAAAGAACAGAACTTTTAACCCGGAATCCTATATGCAGCTAAATTATTGCTCAGAAATGCCAGGGAAAGAAGCTAAGACAGTCCTAGATGAAGAAAATCCGAGAGAACTTACCATCAGCAGACCTGCCCTAAAAGAAGGCTACAGGAAGTTCCTGAAAGAGAAAAGAAATGATAAGAGAAGGAATTTGGAATATCAGGGAGGAAAAACAGAAAGTAAAAATATGGGTAAATACATTAGACGTTCCTTCTCCTTGAGTTTTTAAAATTCTGTTAGAGGTTGAAGCAAAACCTATAATATTGTGTGATGTAGTTCTCAAGGTATGTAGAGCAAATATTTAAGACAATTACATTATAAATGATAGAGGTTTCTATACTTTACTAAAACTGGTAAAATGCCAATGCCAGTAGACTTTGATAAGTTATATATGTACAATATAATATCCACAGCAACCACTAAAAATCTATACAAAGAGATACATACGCACTATAGGTAAAAGAAATGCAATTGTAATAATTGTTTAAGTAACCCACAGGAAGGCAGGAAAAAGAAATAGAGAAATGAAAATAGAGGAAGAAATGAAACAAAATCAAATGGCAGGCTTAAGCCCTTACCTATCAATGATTAATTACATTAAATCTAAATGGCATTACATTAAATGTAAACTAAAAGACAGATGGGCAGAGTAGATACAAACATGACCCAACTCTGTGCTTTCTCTAAGAAACTCACTTCAGATATAAAAACACAGGTAGGCTTAAAGCAAAAGGATGGGGAAAGATTTATTATGCGAACAATAATCAAAAGAAAGCAGGAGTGGCCGTATTAACAGCAGACAAAACAGTTACTGCACAGCTGTGCCGACTGAGCCTGCGCGGTAGCGGTGGAGAGACAGACACGGACCTCAATGGAACAGAACAGAGAACTCAGAAATAAACCCACACAAGTATGGCCAACTGACTTGTGACAGATACGAAGAAAGGTAATTCAGTGGAGGACAGCTAGTCTTCTCAAGAAATATGCTAGAGCAATCGGATACTCATGGGCAAAAAAATAGACCTAGACCTCACCTATTATACAAAAATTAATTCACAATGGATCGTAAGTTCAAATGTAAACATAAAACTATGAAACTTATTTTTAAAAACCTAGGAGAAAACCTGGGCATGGTGAATAATTCTTAAATGAGACACCGACGGCACAATCCATAAAAGAAAAAGTCAATACATTGAACTTCATCAGAACTTAAAACTTTTGCTCTGCAAAACCTTGTTAAGAGGATGAAAAGAAAATCTACAGGCCAGGAGAAAATATTTACCAACCTACAACCTGGGAAAGGACTCATGTACAGAATGCATAAAGAATTCTCAAAACTCCACATTAAACACACACAAACACACACACGTGTGCGCGCACACACACACACACACACACAAGCAATCCAATTTTTAAAATGGGCAGGAGACATGAAGAGATACTTCACCAAAGAAGATATGTGGATGGCAAATAAACACATAAAAAGCTGTTCAACATCATTAGTCATTGGGGAAAATGATATTCAGATTATGATGAAATATCACTAGATGCCTATTTATAACAGTTAAAATAAAAAATAGTGACAACACCAAATGCTGGTGAGGATATAAAGAACCCAGATCTCTCACGTGTTGCTGATGGGAACGTAAAGTGCTACAGCCTCTCTGGAAAATGGTTTGGTGGTTTCTTTAAAAATTGTAATACACAGCCTGGGCAACATAGCGAGACCCTGTCTCTACAAAAATATTTGTTAAAATTAGGCAGGCATGGTGGCTGGCACGAACCTGTATTCCCAGCTACTGGGGAGGCTGAGGCAGGAGGATCGGTCGAGCCCAGGAGTTCGAGGCTGCAGCGAGCTCCGATCGCGCCACTGCACTCCAGCCTGGCCAACAGAGCAACAACTCAGCAATCGCACTCCTGAGCAAGTATTTATCCCAGGAAAAATAAGAACTTATGCCCACACAGAAACCTGTTCAAAACTGTTCACACTACTCTATTTGTAATGCGCAAAGACTGGAAACAGCCCAAATGACACTCAAGAGGTGAATAGTTAAACCTCCTTTGGTACATCCACGCCATGGATGTTGTGGCTGTTTGGCCCTCCGACTCTGGTGTTGAAATCGGATCCCAGGGTTGAATGTGGGGCCTGGTGGGAGGTGTTTGGGTCATGGTGCTGGATCCCTCATGAATGGCGTGGTGCCCTCCCCCTGGTAAAGAGTGAGTTCTCACTTGGTCAGTTCATGCAAGAGCTGGTTGTTTAAAACAGCCTGGCACCTCCTCTTCCCTCTCTTTTTGCTCCTCTGCAGCCACGTGACACACCTGCTCCCCCTTCGCCTTCTGCCTTGATTGGGAGCTCCCTGGAGCCCTCGCCAGAAGCAGATGCTGGCACGAGACTTCTCGCACAGCCTGCAGAACCGTGAGCCAGATAAACCTCTTTTCTTTATAAATTACCCAGCCTCGGGCATTTCTTTATAGTGGCGCAAAACAACTAACACACCATGGAATACTGCTTAGCAATAAAGAGTAACGAACAACTTGGATAAACCTCGAAGATACTATGCTGAGTGAAAAACAAACCTCAGACGGTCACATACTGTATGAGTCCATTTATATAATGTTCTCAAAATGACAACATTATAATCATGGAGAACAGATCAGTGGTTGCCAGAGTTTAGGATTGAGGGAAAGGTGTGACTATAAAGGGATCAGTGATAACATAAAATATTATCACCGGGGTCCTGGGTGAAGGGTACAATGGACTCCTCTGAACTATTTTTTCAACTACCATGTAAGTCTAAAAATATTTCAGAATAACTTTAAAAATATGCAGAGAAGTCCATATGAATACTGATAATATTAATGCTACTGCTACTACTATCTGGAGGGTTATATATATGGAATTAAAATGAATGACAGAAATAGCATAAAACTCAGGAGGATAATTTGAATTCAAATGTGCCGAAATCCACGCATTGTTTAGGAAAGGGGTAAAGTACCAATTATTACAATATTAGACTGTGATAAGTGAAGGATGTATATTTTAATGTCTAGGGTAACCACTAAAAGAAGAGTAAAACAGCATAAGTTCAAAACTAAAAGAGGAAAATGGAATAATTAAAAACACAAAAAAATACAAAAGTCGGCATCAAAGTAGAGAATAAGGAAAAGGGCACACGTTGGACAAATAAAAAGCACTTGAGATGCTAGATTTAAACTCAAATATAGCAACAATTAAATAAAATATAAATTGGCTGAAAACTCCAATTATAAGGAAAAGATTGCTGCATGGGATTTTTAAAAAGCTGTGACTATTATTTATTACATTTGCAAGATATATCTAAAGTAAAAGATAATTAATGCACTGAAAGTTAGGAATACACAAACAGGAAGACCAGAATTCAATTGGTGCAGTCATCTTAATACTGAGCAAAGCAGATCTTAAAGGAAAAAGCATTAATAGAGATATAAAGTGGGGCATTTCATACCTTAAAAGATTCAAGTCACCAGGACGATATTGCAATTCTAAATTTGGATACACCTAATAACCTGGCCTTAAGATATATAAAACAAAAATTACCAGAGCTACAAGGAGAGATAGACAAATCCATGACCGTATTGGCACGTTAGAAAACACCTCAGTCATTGACAGAACAAATAAGCAAAAACAGCAGAAAAGATACATAATACTTGAAAATCATATTAAACAGACTTGATCTAACATGTATAAAACATCATATCCACAAGTACAAAATGTTTTTTTCCATGCACATATGGAAAACTAATAAAAATTGGCCATATTCTAGGCTATAAATCAAGTTTTTTTTTTTTTTTTTTTTTGTTGAGACAGAGTCTCACTTTGTTGCCCAGGCTAGAGTGAGTGCCGTGGCGTCAGCTTAGCTCACAGCAACCTCAAACTCCTGGGCTTAAGCGATCCTACTGCCTCAGCCTCCCGAGTAGCTGGGACTACAGGCATGCGCCACTATGCCCGGCTAATTTTTTCTATATAGATTTTTAGGTGTCCATATAATGTCTTTCTATTTTTTAGTAGAGACGGGGTCTCGCTCAGGCTGGTCTCGAACTCCTGACCTTGAGCAATCCACCCGCCTCGGCCTCCCAGAGTGCTAGGATTACAGGCGTGAGCCACCGCGCCCGGCCTATAAATCAAGTTTTAACACATATCAAAGATTTGAAATCACCCAGAGTACATTGACCAATTGAGGTACAAATCAATAACTTCTTAATTGTATTAGAAATTCTCACTTTTTTGGAAATTAAAATATACAATTATAAATAACCAATGGGTCAAAGAGAAATTACAATAGAAATTAGGAAATATATTTACAAAGTAATGAAAATGCTACATATCAAAACTTTTGGCTGAAGCTAATGCAATGATTAAAGGTGAATTTAAAACTCTAAGTGTTCAAAAAGAAGAAAGGCTCAAATGAAATCAGTGAACCATCACAAGAAGTTAGAAAAAGAACAACAAAATAAACCCAAAGAAAGTAGTAGGAGGAAAATAATAAAGAAAATGTCAGAAATTAGTGTCTAAAATCAATTAAAATTTTATATTAGGAATCATAAATAAAACAGATTAATAAAGCATCAGAAAATAATTTAAAATTATTTAACAATAGGGATCAAAAATTAATAAAACACAACAAAGAGGATCAAGAATGCCAAATGCTTACTCTTTTGAAAAGACTAAAAAAGCCACTAAACTCCTTATAAAGTTGAGCAAGGAAATAAGATCATAAAGACACAAATTATTAATACTGGGAATGAAAAAGGGGATATCTCGACAGATACTGCAGATAATTTAAAAAGGATAAGATGGTGTTATAAACATTTATACCTACACATTTGAAATTTTAGGTAAAATGGACAAACTTCATTAAAATGCAGAATATCAAACTAAGACAAGAAGAAATAGAAGTATGAGTAGTCCTATAACTATTAAAGAAATTTCATCTGTATTTAAATATTTTTCACTGAGAAAACAGAAAATGAATACACTGGTAAATTTTGCCAAAAACATGAAGAAACAAAACTTTTCACAAATTTTCCAGATAATAGAAAAAGAGGGAAAACTCCCCAATTAGTTTTATGAGACCAACATAATCTTGATACCCAAACCCTGCATTCCACAGGAGCATCATAAGAAAGGAAAATTATAAACCAGTCTTATTTCTGAACATAGATGCAAAAATCTTAAAATAATAGATATTAAAATCCAGCAATGTGGTCTCTTTCAAATATTCTTTTTTTTTTTTAAGTGACTCTTTACAAATGAAACCATTCTTAGATCTAGAGTCATACTAGAACAGGCTGTGGGCAGGATTGGGCCCACTAATCATGGTTTGCCAGCTCTTGACCTAAACAAAAGGGGAGAGAGCCATGTTCAAGAGTTTATTCTTAACTAATCTAAAGAATCAAAAATGTAAGTCCAATCAAAATACAGCAGGGTATTTTTGTGGAAATTGACAAAAGAATTCTAAAATTTGTATGAATATATAAGAGGCTAAGAACGGCCAAGTTAGATATAAAAAGGTAACCACAAAGCTTCAGTAATGAACACGGCGCTGGTGTAAGAGTAGATCAGTAGGTCAGCAGAACAGCACAGGAAGCTCAGAAACAGCCTCAGCCGAATGTGAGCATTTGAGCTATGACAAAGGAGACTGCTGAGCAGCGAGGAAGGGGCGGTCTTGTCAATACAGGTGAGAAAGGAAACTTGACCTCTACCCCACATCACATACAAAAAATCAAATTCAGGAGAATTGTACACCTCAATACAAAAGGCAAGGTGATGGAGCTTCCAGAAGCTATTACAAGACAATATTTTTGAGTTCTGCTTTCTGCATGACAGTGTGAGAAGCTCCATGGACCACTTCCCAGAGAAACTGGTGAAAATTTTTTTTAAAAAACAACCATGTATTAGCCGGGCATGCTGGTGCATGCCTGTAGTCCCAGCTACTCGGGAGGCTGAGGCAGGAGGATTGCTTGAGCCCAGGAGTGTGAGGTTGCTGTGAGCTAGGCTGACACCACAGCACTCTAGCCTGGGCAACAGAGCAAGACTCTGTCTCAAAATAAATAAATACATAAATAAAACAAAACAACCATGTAACATATCTCAAAATAATCCTAAGGGTATACAGCCAATGAATAAACATTTATTTAAGAAAATATACTAAAATTCAGGAAGAACAGCAGGAATTCGTCGTTTTTGTCAATGGAAAAAAAAAAAAGCCAAACTCTGTAAAATAATTTACAAAGGTTTACTCTGAGTCAAATTTGAGGACCATGACCCAGAGCTACACCCAAGAAGCCTTGAGCAAGTGGACTCACTGTGGCTGGGTTACAGTTTGGTTTTATACATTTCAGGGAGACAGGGGTTACAGGGAAAGTCATAAATCAATATGTGGGAGTCATACATTGGTTTGGCCCGAAAAGGTGGGCCATCTCGAAGTGGGGGGCGGGGCTTGCAGGTTATAGGTGGGTTTGAAGATTCTTTGGCTTGTCATTGGTTGAAGAAATGAAGCTTTGTCTAAAGGTTTAGAATGTTTCCTATAAGGAGCTGTTTATCAGAGATGAGCCAAGGGACATAGATTTGTTGTGTAAACTGAGGACCTGCGGCTCTGTCTTGCATAGCCTTAGGCCTGTTAATGGGTTACAAAGGATGTCCCCAAGAAAGGAGGGGGGCATGATAAGGCATGTCTGACCTCCTTCCTCCTGGAAGGCAATTTAGTTTTAGGGTATTCCTTTGACCATGAAGGGGTCCATTCAGTCAGCCGGTAGGGGGGTAAGCCTTAAAATTTTATTTTAGTTCACACTATAAAACAAAAATCCACTCCATTCCCCCTTGTCCCAACTCAGAGATACAGAAACTTCACTCCACACTTGGACAGCCAAGAACACAGGTGTCCTCTTACTCCAGCTCCTAGTCAGGGGCTAATTCCCAACAAGGGAGAATGTCAGCATTTCTCATCCTGCCCCCAGCTTCCTATTGCTGGCTCTCTGTTCCAGGCAAGTGCAGCCAGATAATGGGGCTCCCTTCTTCCACCTGCCCCCAGGCATGGATGGAGGCTCTACCTTGGGCACAGATCCAGAAAGACTACTTGGGCTCCAATCCCCCTCGCTGAGCTCGTGGAGCAAGGGCTTCACACCAAGAGAGGCAAGCTGAGGAGACCTGGGGCTGCTTCCTGCTGTAGACTGAGCACTCAGTTCCTAAAGCTGATGTCTCATTCAGAGAGAACCTCACCATTGCCCCACCCGCAGCACCAGAGCTTTGTCTCAGAGATTGTGACTGGAGGGAGAAGGAGGCCATAGAACAGAGAGCTCAGAATCTCTCCCCAAAGGAACTGACTCTGTTTGCAGCCAAGTACGGAGAAGTTCAAGCCTAACAATACTCTGAAAAGGCAACTGGGAAGAAACTGATGGGTTCACTGCAGACATAAGCTAAACTGTAAGCCAGCTATTTTGCTGGACAGAATCGGGGAAAGAGATAGCTGGAAAAAGCCCTGTTGAAGGCCACACCAAATCTCAAGCACTCAGAAACTGTCTAGTCAGTGGAGCCTGGTTTTGATTGGATCAGTCTGTAAAGAAATGTATGTCCCAGGGCATTGTTGAAAACAATAGGGAAATCAGCTGGCAATTAGTGGAGCTAAACAGCTGAGTGCGGTCAGAGCAAGAGATAAACAATGAAAGCCCTGCAAAAACCACCGTCACCCCAGAGTGACTGTGGGTACACCCAAAGCTCCACCCTCTGAGGAGCAGCATGGGAGGCTTCATGGTGGAAGAGTGGGGACGATGGGCTTCACTAAGATAGTCCGGCAAGTCACCAAACAAGTAAACAAGTAGATAACAAGCTCCAAAAGGGAGGACTAGTATCCAGAGTTGCTATGATACATTATTTATCATGTCCAGTTTCCAACAAAAGATTATGAAACATCCAAAAAATAAGAAAGTATGACCCATAGACCCATACACCAGGGTAAAAAAGCAAGCAACAGAAGCTGCCTGTGAGAGTGATTAGATGTTGGATTTAACAAAGATTTAAAAGTAGCAATTGTAAATATCTTCAAAGAACTTAAAGGAAATCGTGCTCAAAGAAGTAAAGGAACATGTGATGACAGTGCCATATGAAATAGAGAATATTAATAAAGAGAATGAAAATATTTTTTATTTTATTTTTTTTTTTTTTTGAGACAGAGTCTCACTCTGTTGCCCAGGCTAGAGTGAGTGCCGTGGCGTCAGCCTAGCTCACAGCAACCTCAAACTCCTGAGCTCAAGCGATCCTCCTGTCTCAGCCTCCCGAGTAGCTGGGACTACAGGCATGCGCCACCATGCCCAGCTAATTTTTTCTATATATATTTTTAGCTGTCCATATAATTTCTTTCTATTTTTGGTAGAGATGGGGTCTCGCTCTTGCTCAGGCTGGTCTCGAACTCCTGAGCTCAAACGATCCGCCCACCTCGGCCTCCCAGGGTGCTAGGATTACAGGCGTGAGCCACCGCGCCCGGCCTGAAAATATTTTTTAAAATAATCAAATGGAAACCTGGAGTTGAAAAGCACAATAACTGAAATTTTTAAAAAATAACTAAAGGGGCTCAATGGTGTATTTCAACTGGGAGAAGATTAGTGAACTTGAAGATAAATTCATAGAGATTATGAAATCTGAGGTACAAAAAGAAAAAAAGGATGATGAAAAATTAACACAGTCTCAGAGAAATGTGGGATATTATTCAGTCCAACAACATACATGTAATGGGAGTACTAGAAGGAGAGGAGAGTGAAAACAAGCAGAAAAGATATTAAAAGAAACAATGACTGAAAACTACCCAAATTTACTGGAAAACTTCAATCTACACATCCAGGAACCTCACTGAACTCCAAGTAGAATGAACACAAAGAGACCCACAGACACATCATAATAAAAATGTTGAAACCCAAAGATAAAAAGAAAATCTTGAAAGTAGCAAGAGAAAAACAACTCAGATTACAAGAGAACCCCAATAAGATGAGCCTGGGACTCCCCATCAGAAACAAGGGAGGCCAGAGGGCAGTGGGGTAACATATTCAAGGTGCTCAAAGAAAACAACTGCCAACCAAAAATCCTATATCTAGCAGAGCTGTCTTTGGAAAATAAAGGTGAATTTATGATATTACAAAATAAACAAAAACTGCAATCATGTGTTGTGAGCAGATCTACCTTATAAGAAATACCAAAGGAAGTTCTTCAGACTGAAAACAAATGACCCGAGACATTTGAATCCATGTGAAAAAAAGCACTAGTAAAAGTAATTATGTAATTATAAAAGGGAGTATAAATGTATGTTTCTTCTCCTTCCTTCTATTCTTCCTTCTATGAAAATTGATTTAAACAGCAATTATATAAAGCAATATGTATATGATGTGTTGTTGGACCAATAGCACAGAAATGCAATACATTTACCAGAGATGGCACAAGGAGTTTCGTGAGAGCAAAGCTGGATCAGGCTAAGGAAATGACTCCCGGTGGCAGCTTGAATCCATAAGAACAAACCAAGAGAACCAGAAATGACCACTGAGAAGGTTGGCATTAAAAAAGCTACAGGTATATATTTGCTCTCTTTTCTACTCTTAGCTTCTTTAAAAGACATAAAAATTATAAAAAATAATTATAACAATGTACTGTTGTTTGTAATATTTATAGATACAATATGTATAACAATGAGATCACCAAAAAGGGGGGGGAAAGGATAGAGCTACACAGAAGTAACATTCAGTTTCTAACTGGATTCAAGTTAGCATAACTCCAAAGCTGATTCTGAAAAGTTAAGGTGCATATAGTAAGCCCCAGAGCAACCACTAAGAAAATAATCCAAAAATCTATGAAGAAGAAATCACGGGGGAAATTAGAAAACACTTGAAATTCATGAAAACAAAGCAACAGCATCCCAAAATCTATGCAGCTAAGAAGCAGTGCTTAGAAGGAAATTTATAGTTGTAAATGCCTAGATTCAAAAAGAAGATCTCAAATTAATAATCTGAACTTTCACCTTCAGACAGTGAAAAAAGAAGAGCCAACCAAGCCTAAAGCAAGCAGAAGGAAGGAAGTAATAAAGATCGGAAGGAAATTATTTAAACTGAGCCTAGAAAAACAATAGAGAAAAATCGATGAAACCAAAAGCTGATACTTTGAAAAAGATCAACAAAACTTATTGATCGATTGATTGACCAATCAATCCAGCAAATGTAACTGCTAGATTGACTGACCAAGGAAAAATACAAAAGACTCAAATTATCAGAATCAGAAATGAAAGCGGGCGCATCACTGATCTTGATGAAATGCCGGGAGATTGCGAACAAGCGTGTGCCGGCCAGTGGGGTGGTGGGCACGAACTGTGGAGATCCGCTGAGTGGAAGTCTGGGGTGGGCGAGGGCTGAGGAGGAACAGGGAGCGGGCACGTCTGTTCCCCGACAAAGCCCGTTCACCTGTCCCAAGCAGTGCAGACAGGACCCTGGAAACCTGAGCACTTGCCCAGGCTCTGCCACCAACTAGCTGGGTCATTTTAAGTCCTCCCCACTTTCTGAGCCTCAGTTTACCCCTCTTTAAAATGCCAGGTTACTGGACGAGGTGAGGACTTACACCGCTGACGAGATGACAGGGCTGCATTAACCACACTGAGTTCCGAGGTGGGGAAAGCTATTTCCCGCCCAAATCTCTGTCGTCCTCGTGCTTACTTTCAAGTACAGGTGTCGGCTCGGTGCTGAGTGTCTTCAGCTTCCTGCTACATTGCCAGTCCCTCTGCATAGGGACTAGAGGGCAGACCTTGAGCTCAGAGGCCCCCCAGACAACAAGACTCCGCTGGAATGCAGTGGCCTTGCCCCATTCCCATGTGCCATTGTCATAGCACCTTCTGTTTACAGGAAGTGGTGGTGAATTTTTTCATTTACATTCACTTAAATAGAAAAGTTGATTTAAAAAATAGTGTTAAGTGAAAAAAGCACATCGTAGGGCAGTGTGCACTGCATGCTACGAATTGTCTTTAAGTTGGGAAAATACAGCAAATACACACACTTCGCATTTGTTCACGTAGGTAACAGCCACGGCTGTGGGGAGGGGCCCGGGGACGGAGACGGGGTGGGAGGCAGACCCTCCCCAAAGTGCTTATTAAACTTTTTGATTTTTGAGCCATGTGAACACAGCTCAGATCCAACAAAAATTAAATGAAAAATAAATTTAAAATTAAGACAAGCATGAAATAAATTATAGTAATGCTCACTCATAAGGCAAGAATCTCAAAGGTGGCGCCCAGGTGACTGAGGGTGGGGAGACACAGGGCTGGCTGGGGGCCGCCGTCCCCTCCGTCTCCGGCTGCGGCAGGGGGGCTGGATTCCCGGGCACACGGCCCACTCCCCACCCTCCACCACCCGCTGGTGCCCGGCAGGTACCCGGGCACGGCTCCCTCAGCCCTGGGACTCTGTCAGTGCCCTGTCTGTTCCCCGTGCCGGGTCAGGCCGGGCCTGCCCACAGCCAGACACACCCTTCAGACCCTGGGGACCCCCACTCCCAGCCACCCCTGGGTCCCGGGATGGGACTCGGCCTGAACCTAGGAGCTGGCCGGGTCAGGGACGGATTGAGGACCCCCGTCCACAGCAGGCTGCGTCCTCCCTGTCAGTCAGGGTTCTCGTGTGGACCCCAGAAGGTGATGATGACAAATACAGCTCCCCTGTGCCTGGCACTGCGCTGAACACTTGTCGTACATTCGTTCATTTCATCTGCATGGCAGCCTGGTGAGGGAGTTCCCTCATCATCCTCACCGTCACGCCATTGTCCAGGCGAGCACACAGAGGCAGGTTAAATAAACTGCTCCAAGGTCACACATCTGAAATGGCAGAGTCTGGATTGAGCCCAGGCCGAAGCCTGAATGCAGAGCTCCCGAGCACCGCAGAGCCGGCGCAGAGCCCCCGCGCTACGCTACGAGGGCCTTGGGTCCCACCCCCTGGGGCTCCAGATGGGGCACCGCAGCACAGAGGGGGAAGGGTCCTGCACAAAGTCACACGGACAGGAGGCCAGAACCCGGCCCTAGAGGACAGAATCGCTTATAAACGCTGCCCTGTCCATAGGGGTATACTTGTGCACCTGTTTCCTTGGGAGAAAGAGAGATTGAGAGAGTCCCAGCCTGGTGAGCCAACTTAGCAGGTTCTGCTGCCAACTGTCCACTCCCCACCCCAGCCCCTGCCCACGTAGCCAGGCCCCTCCTACCCCATTGTTCCCCGTCTCACCTAAAAGAACACACACATTTTTGTGATGGAGATACACCTCTCCCCCCGGCTGCAACCCATGCGGGGGAGGTGTGCGAAAGAAAAGGGGAAAAGCAGGCCAACGCGTGGACAGGGCAGGCCCAGCAGGCGGTGGAAGGGGGCGGGTTGAGGGACAGTGGAACTCAGATTGGGTCACAGAGCCCCAGTTTTGCCACCTATAAATGGGAATGGGGTTCCTCGCACGTCTTTGCAGATCTGTTTTCAGGATTAAACAAGATTTATGTGAAACAGCTGAGCTCAGCGGCCAACACATAGTAGGTGCTGATACGTGTGAATTTCCTTTCTCGGTGCCTCAGTTTCATCATCTGGAAAGTGGGGATAACAGCAACCTCTCTTATAAGGTTTCTTAGGAGGGTGAAATGAGTTAATAACTGTGAAGCTCATGGTAGGTGCCACAACGAGTGCTGGTAACTCGTGTGGCCAGACGCCTTGCTTTACACCTGTCATTCTGGGGTTAGCTATTAGTACTGCCCTGTTCATTCTCAAAGTGTCCTAGCTTGGAGGGAAAACCATTTATGCCCTCTATCCAAGGGTTAAATGACTAAATAGTGAATCCAGAAGAGAATGTGGTCTTCCAAAGCCGTATCCCCCCAAGCTGCCCTTCTGCACAAGACCCAGTCTCCGGGCCCTTGTTACCCTAGCCTGTCCCTGTATCCCTTCCAGGACAGGGCTGTCCCTCACGGGGGACCAGGATCCTGGGGGCGTGCACTGGGAGAGAACGGTGGGGCTGAGCAGGTTCACTGTCACCTCCCACTTAGACTGGGGTTAATTGGCAGACGTGGTTTCTCAGCCCACTCCCGGCCCTCCCAGCTCCTGTGTATCCCTGCTTCTGTCTCTCAGGCTGTCACTCTCCCCTTTACCTGGCTCCTGTGTCTGGGGACAAGGCAGGCCCCATGGTTTCCAGTGTAATGTCCCTGGCTGGCTGACTCTGGCTTTAGGCCTACACATGTTATTCCCACTGCCTCTCTGCCTGGTGGACTCCTACGCACCCTTCAAAGGCCAGGTCAAATGACTCCTCCCCAGAAAAGCCTGTCCCTTTCCTCCTGTCAGAGATAGTCACTCCGTTCCCTGGGCTCCGCCATCGCTCTGAGATCCACCACTTACCAGCTGTCTGGGCCAAGGAGAGCCTCCTAACCTCTCGGCGCCTCACTTTCCTCATCTATAAAATGGGAATGAACATATCATAACAAGATCATCTTCCAAGGGCTGTTGCAAAAATTATATGAGATAGAACATGTGCTGTTTAAAGCATGCCCGGGACACAGTGACCACGTAACTTGCTATTATTACTACATTTTATTAACTATCGTCACAACTATGACTATCACCACAGTCATTCTCACTGTCATCACCAAGCCCTTTGCTACCTTGCACCCTCATTGATAGTTTCCCTGTCTGTCTCCCTCGAGAAGTGAGCCGCGCTCTGCAGGGCGAGGGCCGGAGGCCGTCTGCGGGCTCTCAGCTCCCAGCACTGGGACAGAAATAGTCCCAGCGAATGACGAATAGCCAGCTTCCCTGGGTCTCCCTCTGAAAGGGACGTCACTGAACAGGCCAATCTACTGTGGGAATCTGGACGCTTTTCCAAAGCCAGACTTGTCCCACAGCTGTCTCGGGAACTTCGGGATTGCTAATCAGGAAAGTTGGCTGTGACCAGTGACCTATTGTGCCCTCAGAGCGCAGTGGTTAAAACAGCCATGATGTATTCTCTCTTTCTGTGCTGTCAGTCCGCAGATACAGGCAGGTCCTTCCCTGGTCTTGCCTGGACTGACTCACGAAGCTCCCTTCAGCTGGGCTAGAAGCTTCCAGAGGCTGGCTGTTGTCTGGAGTGCCTGTTGCCCCCCACGTGCCTCACCCTCAGTGGTGGACCAGCCCCTCACGTGGGGTCCCCTTTGCTCCCCCCACGTGGCCCCCAGTTTTACCTTCTGCACGTGACACCCTGAGGTTCCCAGAGTGAAGGCAGAGGCTGAATGGCCGCTTGAGGCCCAGGCTTGGGAGTGACACAGCCGTCACTTCTGCCACACTCTGTTGGCCAAAGGGAGCCATGTGGCCAAGGGGAGGGGAAGTAGGCCCAGCCCTGGGTGGGAGGAGGGGACAAGTCCCACCTCAGAGAGGCATAGGTACCAGGATGGGAGGAATTTGGGGGCCATCTTTGCAGTCAGACTGCCACAGTGGCTTACTTCTTGTTGATTATCAAGCAAGTATTCTGACACAGGCCTGGTCACAGGGGCTGGTCACGGTCACAGGGACTCAGAGGACAACACATGCCCCTGCCCCAGAAGAGTTCCCAGTGTCTGATGAGAGAAACATATGAGGAGCTGACGAGGCATTTTAATGAGGCCCCATTGGAAGGTTCTTCACTCACTCACTCATTCAACGGCTGCTTCCCGAGTGGGCTGCCACGCACTGGACACGGGGCTGCGGAGGTGGGTAAGTCAGACATGGCCGCCGCCCCCCGGAGCCCCCTCGAGAGCAAGGAAGACAGGCAATGAACAGTACACGTCAGGAAACCAACACGGAGAGAGAACTGAAGCACCGTCAGAGGACACAGTGCCCGTGGGGGCTATCTTAGATAGGATGGTCAGAGAAGGCCTCCTGGAAGCAGGGACATTGCAGCGGGGGTCTGTGTGACACGAGGGAGCAAGCCCTGAGGCCAGCTGGGGGAAGCACACTCCGAGGGGAGGGAATTGCAAGAACAAAGGCCCTGCGGCAGGACATGCTGGGTGGCTTCAAGGAACAGGAAGGAGGCCGGAGCGGAGTGAGGGAGAAGCGTGGGAGGAAGTGAGACTGGAAAGTTGTTGAGGAAAAGGGCCTTCCGGGCTGGGGGACAGCGTGAGGCAAGTCCTGGCCACGGGATGCAGGGTGTGCTCCAGGCGCAGAGCCTGGCTCAGTGGGCCTGGAGCGACAGGAGCACCGCAGGTGGCAGTGGAGAGGCGAGCGAAGCTGACCGGTAACAGCCCTGGTGCCGGCCGCGGGAAGCCTGGCCGGTCCGGCAGGCAGGGTGCGAGGACAGAGCCCGAGCAGTGGCAGGCCGAGGTCCAGCTTGAGCAGGGCTGCCCCTGCTGTGAGCCTTGGGCTCCTCCGGGCCTGGCCAGCACCCCACTCCACAGCCCCGTCACTGCAGCTGTGGCTCTGGCCCACCCCGACAGCACTCACGGGCACCCAGGCTCCCTGCACAGCCGAAGGCGTCGCTTTGCGTCTCAGTGCCACCACTGGCTCGCTGAGTGGCCACAGATAACTCATCCTCCCTCACCGGGCCTCGGTTTCCCCATCTAAAGTAAGTGGGGTGGGGGCTGTGGGCAGTCCTTCCAGTCCCACCTGGACTTCAGCTCACACTGCAGCACTTTGGAAGAGCAACTGTGTGCTAACCAGCTGGAGCAGAGAAGCTGAGGCCCTTGTACAGATGGGGAGACTGAGGCCCCGGAGGGCGGATTGGGCAGAGCGAGTCTGTTGGTCAATATGTGGGGAGGCAGCTTGCGATGATCTGCGATGCTTCAGACACGCAGGCAGCGGCCCCATGTCCCCACTGTTTGGACAGGTGGTGATCTCCCCGGCCAGGGTAATGTAATTCCCACCGTCTGGGAGCTGGACCCGCCCGACAGTAACAGGGTCCCTGGCCCCAGTTCTGCCCCCGGCCGGGCCAGCGGAGCAGCCTGTCTCGCATCCGAGCGTCAGGGTCCCGGCCAGGGAAGTCAGGCGGGCTGGCCGGGGAGGAGTGAGCTCAAGGATGAGGAGCACCTGCTCTGTGCTAAGACCTTTGGTCCTCCTGCTCCTCAAAGCAGTGAAATGCAGCAAGGACCGTCACTGTCCTCTTGTTATGGATGGGGAAACTGAGGCTCAGACAAATCACAGAAGCAAAGGGAGCAGGCATCCCAGCACTCCTGGAAAAACAGGACCCCAAATGCACAGGAGATCAAATTGCTTTTTGTAGAAATGCCATTTTTATTAAAAAAAAAAAAAAAAAGTTTGCCCTTCTCCTGTGCAGGCCCTTCTCAGAGGGGCCGGGTCAAATGACCGTCCTCAGAAAAGCCTGTCCCTTTCCTTCTGGCAGAGATGGTCACTCCCTTCTTTGGCCTCCCTCATTTCCCTCATTGCTCTGAGACCCGCCACTTACCAGCTGTCTGAGCAATGAGAGTCTCCTAACCTCTCTGTGCCTCGGTTTCCTCATCCATAAAATGGGAATGGAAGCACCAAGATCTCCCTGCGAGGGCTGTCGTGGGTGTTTTATGAGATGGCACACGTGGTGTTCAGAGGTGCCTGGGGCGCAGTGAGCACGTCACTTGCTGTTGCTGTACTTTGTTAACTGTTATCATAATCGTCCTCACTGTCGTCGCCGCAGCCCCCGCCTTCTCACACGCAGGCCCTTCCCAGGTGGAGCGTCCTCATGTTAGCAACAGCCCCGGATACGGAGTTGTTCCGTTTCTCGGATGAGGACACTGAGTCTCCAAGAGGTTTGCTGACTTGGCAGTTGGCAGTGAGGGAGAGGGACCCAGAAGTAGCTGAGGGGGACCCCTCCACAGCTGCCCCCACCCCATCTTTCCATGCGCCTGTGGCGACCGCAGACAAGATGCCAACCATGCTAGCCAGCCCCTGCGGTCCGTGGCTTCCTGGCTTCCGCTAAGTGGTCCAGAGCCTGGACCTGGGGAGAGCCCTCTCCTCCCCGCCCCCCGCAGGCAGGATGGAACAGGCGCACCTGAGGCCAGAGGGGCGGGGGTGGGTGCAGGGTCAGGCCTGGGCCAGTCTCCCGCTGGGCCATGTCCGCAGCTGAGCGCCCAGCAGCTGTTCCCACCTCTAGATACTTGGGTCAGGCTCAAGTCCAGCCGACACACCCAGCAGCCTCACTTACATACTTCCCCCCCTGAGGAGGTCACCACTGGTCCTGTCTGCCCTCTGCCTTCTCCACATGCCCCAGGACAGCCCTGCCCTGGCTAGGGGACAGGATCAGATTCGAATGGGCCCGAATGTCAGGGGAAATCTGAGCTTCAGCCCGGGCCCAGCAGGGAGACTGGAAGGCACAAGCGGAGGAGTGGCGGAAGTTTGGGGAAGGGCACCCACAGCTGTGCGGAGAAGGGAGGCCAGGCCCGAGGCTGCGCAGGGTCCAGCACGCAGGGGATGAGGCAGGACCAAGGCAAGTGACGTGACGGGGAAGAATGGCAACGACGAGGGGGAGAAAGGCTGCAAGGGCAGCAGCCAGTGCGCGGTTGCAGTGCAGCCTCCAGGGCCGATGTCTGGGCTCAAATCCTTCTGCTTAGTAGCTGTCTGCCCTTGGGCATCTTCCTCTGCCTCAATTTCCTCATCCATAAAATGGAGCCAAAATGAGGTAAAAGGTGAAAAAGACTTAGAACTGTGTCTGGCACAGAGTAAATCCCCAACAAATAAATATTAGTTGTTGTTTGTATTATTCCATATTTATGGATCAAGTGAGTGGCTCTGGCACTCAGGCAATGACTGGCATGGAGTGGGATGGGGCAGGACCTGGGCAAGCCCCTCAGGAGCACAAGGGGCCACAGGTCCCCTGGCTTGGGCAGGAATTCCCATCACAAGCCCAGCATGAGCTCCCACAATACACAATCAGCCCCTAAGTGCCCAGGGGCTGCTGGGGCCAGGCTGCCATTTGAATATGAAAGAGTGAGAAAGCAGGCTGTGTTCTGCGGCTGGGGCGGGGGCAGGGAGGGAGGGCGGCTGGGCATGCGGTCCCTGCACCCGGGCGCGCGCACACACACAAACATGCATGTGCACACAAATACATGCACACACAGACACGCACACACTGTCGTGCACACCCGCAGATGCACACAAAAGCAAACACAAACTCACGTACACACACGCACACACACACAAAGCCACACACATGCACAAACACATTGCACTTTGCCCTTGCTGTTGCACAGTACCAGCAATTGGACGGTGATTACAGACGTACATATCGAGCATGGAGCCTGGAGGACACTCGATCCACAACCACAGACGTTCAAGAACATTTTTGAAAGATTTGTTTTATGTCTCAAATTCATTTTCGAGTCCTACTCTAACAGAAATTTGATCTTGGTCACTTGGAGTCTGCCCACCTTTCCCCAGGGCCCTGCCACCTCCAGGCCCGTCAGCCCAGCATTTCTCCTGCACTTGCCAGTAGCGCCTGTGTGCATCCTCCTGGTACCCTGACACCCCGATGCCCCGCCCAAGGGGACACCTCTCCAGCCACTGCTGCCATGGGGTGACAGAGCAAGACCCGTTGCTAGCAAAGCCCTCCAGGGTTCTCCAGCCAACCTGAGCACCTACAGGTGGGGCCAGCTTCCCCTGAGGTTGTCCACATCGTCACCACCCTCCAGCCTGGGGGCACCTCCCTGCCAGCAGGAGCAGGGGCAGAGTAGGCTATAGAGACTCTCGGCTCACTGCTGTCCACAGAATAAGAGCACAGTGGCAGAGAAACCAGTCCCCCGAAGTCACCAGCTGTGTACCCCTGGGCAACACACATAACTTCTCGGTGCCTCAGTTCTCTCATCTGTGAAATGGGAACAATGATTGAAACCCCAAAGCCAAGGAGAAGCTGGTTCACTGAACGGAGGGAGGGGAGGGAAAGGCAGGAAAGGGCGGGCCGGTAGCCCGAGCTATCTGGGGAAAAGAACGACGCCTTAGCATTTCAATACAGAACCCCTCAAAGGGCCAGCTGCACCGACACCATGCCAAGTTCCCTGCCAGCCTCAGCTTCCTCAAGCCCCCCGCCGACTCCCTGAGGTCGGTACTACCGACCAGAACCCCCACTGTAGAAACACGGGAACCGAGGCCCAGACAGGGGCACACCTGGCTCCAGGTCCAGAGCCGGAGCTGGGACTCAGACTCAGCCGGGGCACGGCCCAGTGCCCAGCGTGTGGGCGTTGGGGACAGACCTTGGCCATGAGGACGAGAATGCCCCAGGGGTCTCCGACAGCCATACGATTCTCTTGCACTGACAGAAGAGCTCAGCTGAGAGCCTCTGTTGACCACCCGGAATCTGTAGGACAGCTCTGGGGTGAAAGGAGAACAGAGGGACTGATGGGGGAGGGGCAGCGGAGGGGGCTGCCACAGGGGGAAAGCCAGAGTTCCTTATGGGGAGCAGTTTGTCCCACTCAGGGAATCCAGGGAGAGGGAGAGGGGACCTGTGAGGGAGTGAGCTTCCCATGGAGGAGGGCATGCAAGTCAGATAAGAGGAGCAGCTGGTGGGGCTGTTGCAGAGGGGATTCCGGGGCTCTGCCTGGTGAAAGCGTGCAGTGGAATCTCTCACAAGGCCACGTAATCAGGTTGCCCAGCCTGAGTAAGAAGCCCACCAGCTAAAATGAACCACCCCCTCGTGATTCCCAGACAACCCCCATAACTGAAAACACCCCGCTGCGCATCGTCTCGGGACACCGTCTGATCTCCGCGCTGGCGGCACTGCACGGTTTCCAACGCCCAGACACGAAGCGGGGACCGCAGGCTGTCCACAGACACCCACACTGCCCTTCTCCCAGCAGGAAGGAGCCCTCTAGGGTTATCGGGGATCACGGGCGCCCTGCCGTCTCCCGGGAGACAACACCTCCCAGCCTCCCTTGCAGCGTCGTATTGAGTCCTGGCCAATGGGAGGTGAGCCAAAGAGGTGCGTGCCACCGCCAGGCGCTCCTGTGAAAGGCACTGCGCGCCGGCCCCTTGCCCTTCTCCCTGCAGCTGGCTGCAGCTGGCTGCGGGGGGAGGGGGAGGCTGTGGTGCAGAAGCCACCTTGAACTCAGACACGGAGGCCTTGAGGGTGCCAGAACCCCAGCCCAGCCCCGGACGCCTCACTGGGCCCCGCAGCGGAAGAAATAAACAGCCCGCTCTCGGCCCTGCCGAGTCTCCTGCCTCACCGACTCTGTCTTGTGTGAGCCACTGTGTTTGGGTCTCTTCACCCAACAGCTAAGCTACCCCCTGTGCGATATGCTAGGGAGACACACAGGGGCCCCAGTGGACCACAAGCTTTAGACATCCAGGAAGGGCCTCTCTTTCTATCCCCAGCTTGGGAACAGGCAGGTGAAGGTGTCTGGAGACATCAGTGGGACGGACACGGAGGGGAGAGGAAGCAGATCTCTGCTTGGTCCCAGACCCCCATGTCCCAATGCCTATTTCCTTCCCCCCTGAAGCAACGCTCATCTTTCATGTTCCGGGCTGAACTACGAATTTGTTCACACGTTGTTCTTCCCCGTCACAGGAAATGGCACCAGTGGCCACCCAGGGATCCAGGCCAGAATCCGAGGGGGTTGCCCTGGTCTCCTTCCCCTCTCACCCTCCCCGAGTCTCGTTGATTTTACTTCCTAAATTCCTCCCAACCTGTGACTTCCCGCTGACTCCCCATTGTGTGCCCCGGCCCAGCTACCACCCTCTTCCAGGGCTTGCTGGTCCCCTGCCTCCACTCTGCCCCAACAGTGCCCCTCCGCCAAGCAGCAAGAGTGATCTTCGAAAAACATCAGGAGAGTCCGCCCCTCCCTGTGTCGGCCGGGCCCTCGGCTGCCCCAGCAGATGTGGTTCTTCCTGCCCGGCCTGCGAGCAGCTCCCTGGACACAGGTGTGCACACGCCCCCAGACGCAGGGCCCTGGCCCAGCCGGGCCGTCTCCCAGGGACACTCCTGCAGGGCAGGTCGCCGACAGCCTTGGACCCACCCAGTTCGCTCCCCATTCCCACCTGCACTTCTCCAGAGCCACTGTGGAGTGTGCTGGGAAGGCCACATCCTGCGACAGGGACAACTGGCCAGAACAGCCCAGGCTCTGCTCCTGTCCCTCCCAGAACAGGATGTCCTACAGGGATTCAGCCCAGCAAGGCACGGTGTTCCCGGGGTATAAAACGCTGGGCAGACTGCTGTCCCGGGTCTCACAGCCGCGGTGCAGACAAGACGCCGTCTGTCCTGGGCAGCTTTCCCGAGCCTGGCGAGACAGGCTCACCGGGAATCCCAGGCTTCTGCCGTCCCTTCCTCCGATCTGTAAGTAATCAACCAACCTCATGTAGGTGGGAGTGTTGTGTCTCACTGGACTCATGAAAGTGACAGACCTTGGCACAGCCCACGGTGCAGGGGTGATGTGTTTAGTTAGAGCCTCCCCTGGGTTGCACACTGGTGCACAGCGGCCTGCCGGGCACTCCCCAACCTCCCTGCTCGGGCCAGTGTCACCCCCACTCTGCTGTGCACCTGTCCCCTGGCCTAGCGCAGGTCTCTAGTTACTGCGTCTCACTGCACCATTTCACCGTCCTCACAGCCTTGCCCACACCTGCACAGGCGTGTGCGAGACATCTGGTCCCTCCCCAAGGCCGTTTGCTCTGGGGGGGCAGGAGCGGGGGGACTCGGCTGGGGGGGAGCCTGGCCTCCACACCGCACTGGGCCCGCCACGTGGCAGGCGCTCGGCTACGTTTGGGAATGGGCAGCAGGGACACGGGGCTGCCTGAGGTCAAACAGCTCGACACACGAGTGGGGAGGGAGACGCAGGGATGACACCTGTCCTCTGGAGCAAGGCGGGCCAGGCAGCTGGCTGTCCCCAGGAGCTGAGGTGTACAGAGCACACTCAGCAGAACTAGGACACGAACCCCGGCTTCACTCCATGCTGCACCGGGGACCACCACCGTAGGTGCCAGGCAGAGTCACTGTGCACCAGTGTTGGTCCCAGGGGACTCTAACACCTCGCCCACTGCCCCTCGGGCTGTGCCAACTTCTCACTTGGCACAGCCAAGCGAGACAGAAGGCTCACACAGACACCCCAATCCTGCACTGCGCTGCCCCTGACGGGGCTCCACCTCCTCACCATCTGCAAATGGAGGGCTCGGAATCCAGTCCCCAAAGCCAGAGCCCCTGCGGCCGTCAGGGCAGGGGTTGGGCACGCCTGTGGGGTGGACGGGGCCGGGGGTGGGAAGTAAGCCGGCAGTGGGGGGACGCATCCCTGGGGCCACCACGGAATGTCTTCAGCGGCTGCAAGCAAGACATTCAAGGCGTGCCCACCTGGGACCCCCGTCCTGGGAGATTTCCACCCAAGGCCCTTCCCTGCCCTGCCCGGGCTCTGTGCCCAGGCCTCATGGCTGTGGCAGCCCGTGGCTGACAACTGGCATAGCAAAATCACAGGGCATCATGAGACCCTCTAGCGGGTTGGCCTCCCACTGTGGGATTCCAGGGGCCCAGACATTGCCTCTCCCTGGCTCAGACGTTGTGGACAAGTGACCTGGACGTGGCCAACAAGATTGTCCTGCCCAGAGTGTGGATTCGAAACACAACTCAGAGAGGTGAGGGAGTTTCGAATCCGTTCCAGCAACCTCGGGAACAGCAGCCCAACACGAGTTCCCGAGGCCGTGTCCTCTGGCCTCAGCAGCCTCGAGTTCCGCGTGTCCCGAGCCTGGCTCTCCAGTCTTCCCGTAGACTCTGTGAAGCCCTAAAAAGCTGTCTGCGTTCGTTAGGCATGTGCTCAGCTGCACGTACCAAAGCCCCTGGAAACTGAACCCCCGGAAACTCACGGGGCATCTGCACCCCAGCATGGCGGCACTGGGAGACGGGGCCTCCACGAGGTGACTGAGTCAAGAGGGCTCTGCCCTCACGCGTGGGCTGATTTATCCATGGATTAAAGGGCTAATGGATGAGTGAGTAATCATGGGAATGGGACCGGTGGCTTTATGAGAAGAGGAAGGGAGACCTGAGCTGGCACACTCAGCCCTTTCGCTGTGTGACACCCTGCGCTGCCTTGGGACTCCGCAGAGGGTCCCCACCAGTAAGGCGGCCCTCGCAAGACCCCTTCACCTTGGACTTCTCCAAGTCTGAAACTGTAAGAAATAAATTCTTTGCCTTTATCAGTGACCCAGGTGTTCTGCTATAAGCAACAGAAAATGAACTAAGATGATCTCGTTTCCATGCTTAGCCAAACAGTTTTGGTTCTCCCTGGAGGGTGGCAGCTCAGGGCTGAGGAGCTGCTCTAGGCTGTCGTCCAGGACGCAGGCTCCTTCCAGCCCCAGGTCCACCGCCCCGTGTGTGTGGCTTTCCTCCTCGGGCGGGCGGCAAGGACGGCAGGCAGCAAGGACGGCGGGCAGGCGGAGGGGAAAGGCCTGTGGTGCCCTTTTGGGTAAGAGCAGCCTTTTGAGAACCCACTGAGCAGACGCCCACTTACCTCCCGCTGGACGGAACTGGGTCCTGTGGCCCTGTCGCCGGAACAGAGTCCAGGGAAGGAGCTCCAAGGCCACTGCACACCTCCGAACCGGCCCGGGGCTGTGAGGAAGGAGGAAGAGGAGCAAGGATGCAGCGCAGGGGATCAGCAGCAGCTGCCGCAGCGTCACAGCACACCCCTTCGGCCCAAGCCAGAGCCACCTGGAGGCGACTGTAACTAAGATCTGCAATTGTCATCTGAAGGGACCCGATCCGTCTGAGGGTGCTGGGAACCTTCCTTGAGGAGGTGACATTTGAGCTAAGACCTGAAGGATAATAGAGGTGACTATGACGACATAATCAGGAGATTTCCAGGCAGAAGGAACAGGAGGCAGATGCTGAGGGCGAGGACAGCACAGGGCACTTGAGGGAAGGGAGGCAAGCCAGTGTGACCAGAGAGCAGAGGTCAAGGGCAGAGAGAGAGGAGAGGGGCTAGAAGGACAGGAGAGGGCAGGCACTAGGCCCTGTGGGCTGCAGCGAGGGTCTGTGACTGCCTGTGAGCCACGACACCATGCATGAGCTTCCCGCAGGGGACTAGCATGACTTAAAGCTCATCCAGGTTCGAAGGGGCCAAGGCTGGACGGGCCAAGGCAGGTGTGCATATTAGTCAAGATAAGTTAACCCTGTAACAAAGTGCCCCAAATCACAGTGGACTAAAATGACTAAGGTTTATTTCTTGCTTATGTCACCCTCTGATGCAGGGTGGCCCAGGGGCTCAGCTCCACGCAGTCATTCAGGGACCTAGGCTCCCCCCACTGTGTGCACCTCCGTCTTCAGCATGTGGCCACCAAGGCCACCATGGCACCGTCCAGCTGGAGGATGAAAACAGAGAACATGCAGGGTTTTCGAGGCCAGGCCAGGAGGTGACGCGCATCCCCCTGCCCACATCCTGTGGCCATAATCCAATCGCTGGACTCCAGCTAACTGCTGGGAATTGGGAACGTGGCTGGGAGTATGTCCACACTCCTTGTCAGTCCCCCTCCACGGCCGCATCTGCTGTGGGATTAGGGTCCTAGTTCCTCCTTGGACACTGTAGAGTTTTCCTAACCGACTTCCTGTGTGTGGAGGGTCGGGGGCCCAGGGGATACTTTAAGCTTCCGTCAAAGGCTCCTCAGCCCAGGCCCGCTGTTTCGTGATCAGTACAATTCCCTCCAAACCCAAGTTTCGGATCTATTTGTTTCCTGTCAATTCTACATGCCAGCAGTCATACCCACGGTTCTTTCCTAGACTTAAGTGTCGGGCCCCGTTTATTTTTCCCCCACTTCCTTGTCTCCGTGCCCCTTCCTCCCAACTTAATCGTGACAATCTTGAGACTATGTAATTGAGTGGAAGTGTCACATCCTTCATCTAATCTTCACTGCAGCCCAAAGTTTTTCTCACTCTTATTTCCTACTGTTTCGGGTCCAGAAATGGTTAGCTTCTCCAGCCCTGAAAAGCCCCTCTCTCTGTTCCCTTTTGTTTCTGCTTCCAACCAGCTGTTGCTCTCCTGAGCTCTTCTCTTTCCTGTAAGACCTTGCCAAATGCAGCCCATGGTGGCCAAGACAGACTAATCTCCTAATTCTTTCCAACAATTTCCCCTGGAGCTACGGGATCAATGCCTGTGTGCTCTGCCTTCCAAGTTATCACAGGCAACAGTTCTACCAAATATTTTGCCACTTCATAACGTGGGCTGCCATATTTCAATGACGCTGATATCAATTTCCACACTGTCCCTCAGCAGCCAATGCCACACATTATCGGCTTTTACGGTAATGCTCGTTTCAGATTACCAATTCTGTATCAGTCAGAGAAAGCTAACTGCTGTAACAAACAGCCCCAGATCTTAGCAACTCATCACTCTAAAGGTCTGAACCTCACTCTTGTCATAGTTCAAGGAGGGTTGGCCAGGGAGCTCAGCTCCACGCAGTCGCTCAGGGACTGAGGTTCCTTCCATCTTGGGCACCGGCATCTTTGATCTTCACATCATCCAGCCAGTGAGTGGAAACAGACCCTCTTTTCTGGGCCGGACCTGGAAGCGGCAGGCATCACTTCTGCCCCTAGGCCAGCAGCCAGAATTCAGTCACTAACGGCAGGTCTGCCTGAGGGATGTGCCTATCCGTGTGCCTTGATTTCAGATTTGCAGGGTGGCAGGCGCCCACGAGGGCCTCAAGCTGTCCGTGACCCCGCTGTCTGGGGCACATCTACACAGCCTCCAGGGTTCTGATCCATGGTTGGGACACTTCCCTCTCCCAGGGAAGCGATGACAAGTCCCCTCTCTGTGCCCACTCTGTGGTCTATACAGGCCTCTTCCCAGCACTCCTCAGCGTAGGTAGCAACTGCTCCTTTCATTGCTTCTGGAGCTCGGAGTGCAGGAGCAACTCTGTGCTCACCTCTGCAAGCCCAGCGTGGCGTGGAGCACAGCCTGGCACACAGGAGGCGCTGACCAGTGTCTGTCTGTCGGCCAGGACGCTGGGTCCCCGCAGCAGATGGTTTCCATTGGCTGTACTTCTTGCCAGCTTGGAAGATGTATTGGACACCACTTGTCCTCCGCCTCACATCGCCCTCAGCTGTGGCTACGACAACCAGCTCCGCACAGGTATAACCCAGGGCAGCCCCGAGGATCTCTTCGGGGCTTTCTGAAACCGCCACCCACATGGAAAACTGCAGACCCCCAGAGCTGCGTGACATACGGACAAACTCAGAAGTGCGGGGAGTCACGCTCCACTCCACGGACACTCAACCTGTGAGCAGTGGGAGCCCCTCCTCCACCCCGGGGGGACAGTCCTGAGGCACCCGACACCCTCCTCAGAGGGTCCTCAGCAGGCTCCAGCCCCCATTGCCGTCAGCAGTAATTGGCTCAATAACGGCCCTTTGGATGGGCCTTGGGGAGCCCCTGCCTCACTTACCCCAGTCTTCTACTCCTGGTCCTTGGGATTGTACCCCAAAATAAACCACCAGGTCCTAAACCTTTGCCTCAGGCTCTGCATTTGGGGGAGAGCCCAGGCTAGGAGAACAGGTGACTTTCCTGGACTGGAAGCCCCCTAAGCCCCCGGAAAACTGGCCTGCTCAAGGAAGACCCCACACTGGAGCAGCGTGCTGCTCCTGGAAAGACTGGCTATCCCCACAGGCGCCCCCAACCCAGTCCTACCCAGCTAGCACCAGCCTAATTGACTTCAAACGTCCTTTTCATCCTGAAGCTCCTGCCTTGAGTACTGCGGTGTCCGGCATACGGCAGGGGAGGACGGGTCATCGGCCTGGCATTCAAGGCTCCAGAACTGGGATCGCCCTGCCCATGCTTACGTCTTCATCCCTCCTCAGCGTTCTCACCAACACCCACATGACAACTTCCACTGTTGTGGGGTGGGTTACGCCCCCTAAAATCCACACGTTGAAGCCCTAAACACGCCCCCACCCCTGGCAGCTCAGAAAACGGGACCATATTTGGAGACAAGGCCTTTAAAGAGGTAATTAAGGTGAAATGGTGTCATGAGGGTGGGCCCTAATCCAGCGTGACCGGTGTCCTTGTAAGAAGCGGAGATCAGGACACAGACATGCACAGAGAAAGGACCATGTGCGGACTCGGCGAGGAGGGCCCCCCGCAGGCCCAGGAGAGAGGCCTCAGAAGGAACCAACCCCACCGGCACTGTGATCTCAGACTTCCAGTCCCTGGAGCTGTGAGGAGCAAGTCCCCATGGTCTAAGCCACCCAGCCCGTGGTGCTTCGTCACGCCAGCCCCGCCCGCAACATTGCCACCCTGGGGTGCCTTCTCGCGCCTCCTCCGCTCGGCAGATCCCGCGTCTCTCTGGGCCTTCACACGCCACCAGCCCAGGAGCCTGTCTCTCTTTGGACCCCTTCCCTGGCTGTGGTGCAAGTGACTGCCCCTGTCTTCACCTGTGGGACAGGACAACTGCACCTCAGCCACGGGAGGACGTGCGAGAGCATCCAGAAAGCACCCAGTAGTGCTGGTAGAGGTCGAGTATTTCCAGAAAGGCCGGACTCCCTGTCTACAGCTCTGCCGGAGAACGTTCTGGCCAAATGAGCCGGAGTCTGCCCTCCGCAGCCATTCACCCGGGCGGCCTGCGGGGACTGGAGCTTAGCCACGGCCCCCCGGCCCGCCCCGCCCCGGCCCGAGCTGCTCCCCCCAGGCTCAGCCCCTCCCTTCCGCCAGCCAACAGCCAGTTCTGAGACCCTTTCGCCCTGGCCGGCCGGGCCCTGGAGACAACACGCTCACTGTGTCAGCTGGTCATTCTGGGAGAATCCAGAAAAATTACTGACTACGCAAAGGGCATGCAAATGAGCCAGTTCAAAGCCGAAAGTGTTCTCTTTGGCACCCTTGGAGGGCCTGCTTTCTCACTGGGTAGATAAAAGTGCCTGTAAGCAGCACAGCAGCTGTTGGCATGGAAACGGGGCTTCCTCGGTGCTGAAGGAGACTTCAAACCAGCCCCGGAACCAGCTATGCTAAGCATCCTCTCCCGAGAGCTTGTTCACACTCGAGGCTCCCGCTGCAGCTGGGGCGAGGGCGATCTCCCCCCGGAGGGAAGCTTCAGGCTGCCGGTGCTGAGTCGGGATTCAAGGATCTGCCCGAAAACCACCCCAGGCCTGAGAGTCGCACAGGCCCAGGTTCCAATCTTGGCTCCCAAAATGTCCAGCTGTGAGACTTGGGGGGTTCCAGATGCCTCTGGGTCTTTGTTCCTCACCTGCAAAATGGCCTAAGCTTAGGGGACCTGGGGGGTCAGTGCAGCCCCGCCACGCCCTAGGCAGAGGCTGCCGAGGGGGCCCAGTGGCCCAGAGCAAGGCCCGCACACGGTGACCGCGGGCTCTGTCCCCCTGCCTCCCTCCCCCACTCTGCACCAGCAGGAAGGAAGAACCTTCTGTCAGGTTCATCTGTACATCTTGTGGGCTATTTTTATTTGTGTTCTGGGTGAAATAAAACAAGTTAAAGCAGAGCTTGAAATCTGAGGATTCCACCTTTAGGGGGAAAACATCACCCTCTGCAATAACAAATCGCTGGAGCTGGTGCACTGCTTGGGTAAAATTGTCACCCCTCGAGACAAGTCTAAACTCTTCAGCATTATGAAAAGTCTGAGGGTTGCTTTGCCACTGAAAATTTATGGCCCCCAAATCATTTCTCAAAGACAGCGCACATTCCCAACTGAGGGCTTCCTTCTGGTACAACCGGCTCCTCTCTCCGTGAGCTGGGAAGGCCCTGGGCTGCCGCGTTTGGGACGCAGGGCGGGTCGTGCCTTTCTGCCTGAGGTGTCTGCTCTGTAGGCCCCACACGAGATCCAGCACGCAGTCAGCTCTCAGCAAACATTGCGCAGTGGCACCACCAAAACATGGCTTGGGAGGGTCCCCTTCGCCCTCCCCAGAAGGCCCTAGCCACCCCATCCCCTGCCAGCGACACAAACGGAATCTCAGTCCACCCCCCAATCAGGGGGGGGTTGATAGCAATTGCCCCCATCCCCCTCCTCTAAGAAACACTTTCACCCTTGAAGCCCAATAACCAGAACGTGCCTACACTGCAAAGAGGCTCCTAGACTAAGTGGCTCATCCCTGAGTTTCATGGATGTGGAAACCAAGGCTCACGGGGCGCAAGCGAATCCGCCAGTGCCCCACGGGGGTGGGGCTGGGGTCTGAGCCCGAGCTGGCTGGACCCCATGGTCCTGGCTCCTTCGCCCCAGCAGCACGAGGACCGGCTCCATGTCCAGGGTGGGGCGGGCCGCCAGGCAGGGGTTCAAAGACCCAGACCCGATCTCCTCTGGCACTGGTCTGTCCGCGGGCCCCAGGACAACATCTCTGAGAACGTTTCTATCAACTCCAAAAGGAGACGCATTAGGTGCGTGCACCCTTTTGCATCACCGCTGACTGTGGAGAGAGACAGGTGCTCGAGCCCCCGTGGCTCCCCGTCACCACACTGTGGTCTGAGTGCCTCGGTGGCTCCCTCTGCCTCAGCCTGCCACCTCCGACACCCCCACCTCCCTGCCAGGCAAGCTGCAGGCTGACCAGGCTCCCTTCAGAGGGGCCATTCCCATGCTGTCCCCACCCGGGGCCCCCAGCAGGCCCTCTCAGTGCCAGTTCAGATGAGTTAGGAGTCACCAGCTTAGGCAACTCAGGGGCCAGGCAGAGCACATCGGTGAGGGCCCGGGCTGGAAAGGGCGCAGGGGTCGGAGAGGGAGTCCGGCAACTAGGAGGGGGCTGCTCCCAGCCCCGCCAGAGGTCAGCAGCCGGGAGCACCGGTACGACCGAAGCTTCTGAGTCTTCAAGAGAAGGAGGTGACCTGGGTAGTTATGGGACACCTCCAAGCGTTGAGCATGGACACCTGTCCTGAATGTTTGTCACAGCAAAGAAAACAATCTGCGGTCTGACCCAGGCACCAAGTCTGCTGGTATGCAATTCTTTCCGAATAGGAGTTTGCAGAGCAGGGCGGGCACAGCCCCTTTCACTGATTAGGCAACTGAAGCCCAGAGGCGGGGTGACAGCCATGGTTACAGGGGACCCAGTGGCAGAGCCCAGCCCACCAGGCCTTCAGCTAAAGGGATGAAAAACTCAGCCAACAAACACTGCCCGGCTCCCAACCCTGGTGCCCAGGCCCCGGGGCAGTTTCAGGGAGAGATCAAGGACTGGACACTGGGACTCTGTGGTCAGGAGGCAGACCTAATGTCTCCGGGCCTCAGTTTACCCATCTGCAAAATAGGGAAGGAAAAAATAAGAATGCCTCCCTCACTTCTGTCGTTGTGAAGATGATAAAGGAATGATGGGTAAAATAAATAAGTAGATAAACCTAAAATTGTGAGAAGCGACAGGTCCCCTCTCTGTCCTGAGCAGAGCTTACTGAGAAGCTGGCACAGAGCCCCGGGTGTCACAGCCCTCAGCATTTGAAACATGCCAAGGAGCTTGATCTTTCATCCTCCTCTGAGGGATGGTGGCTGGGACCACATTTTACAGATGAGAAGACGGAGGCTTGGCAAGGCTTAGTGAGTGGCTGCACACCCAAGACCCCAGGCCTCTTGGGCCAACCAGGGGACAGACCCCTGGGCTCCCCACAGCTGTGGCTTCACTTGCTGCTCCCTTTGAAGTTCAAAGCATGGGCCTCGCCCCTCCAAACAGGCCGTAAATCAGGCAGGAGAAAGGAAACTGTCCGTCCAGGCTGAGTTATGGCGGCCACGGCGAGACAGCCACCACCCTCTGGGAGCGCCAGCCCCACCCTTACCTGCCCCCTCCTGCCCCCCCTGCCCCCACTCCTCCATCCCCCACCCCCGCCACCCCTGGCTCCTAGGGCGTCTGGCTGGAGGCTCCTGCGGGACTCTCCCTCTAACCCCATCTCCCTCCAAGGCGGGCTGGAGGCCCCTCCACATCTTCTCTACGAGGAATGGTTTGGCCCATGCTTGCATACCTCCTGTGACAGGAGCTCACTCCCATACCCAGCCAGCTTTGGCCTGGACTCTCCCTTTGTATGTCTGGGGTGGGCACCCCAGTGATCTCCCATCTCGCTCCTGTGGGCTGGCCCTGCACTCTGAGGCACAGGCCCTCCTCCTCCCCCATCCCGAGACAGCCCTGCAGAGATGGGGCACAACACCCACGATCTCCTCAGGTGGCTCTCGGTGTCTCAGCCCTGCTAGGGAGATAGAGAGAGCCCTGTGACAGGGCAGCTAAGGACATGGAGGTGAAAACTCAGGGGTGAAGGTGCACGTGGGCAGTTTGCACTTGGAGTTGTGTGGACTAGTGGGTGGGAAGAGTGGGCCGGGGCAGTGGAATGTGTGTGCTGGGGGCAGATCAGCGAGTGTGCGACTGCGTGTGATCCCAGGGTGGGCGCCAGGGTGGTGAGCAGCCTCTGAGGACGGGGCCCTGAGACAGTGTGACAGTGCGGGAGAGAGTAGGTGAGTATGCGCGCGGGAGCCGTGTGAGAGTTGTGAGTGCACGTGTGAGCATGTGTGGGTGTGAGAGCGTGTGAGCATGTGTGGGTGTGAGAGCATGTGTGGGTGTGAGAGCATGTGTCGGTGTGAGAGCATGTGAGTGCGTGTGTGAGCATGTGTGGGTGTGAGAGCATGTGAGTGTGTGTGTGAGCATGTGAGTGCGTGTGTGAGCATGTGTGGGTATGAGAGCATGTGAGCATGTGTGGGTGTGAGAGCATGTGAGTGCGTGTGTGAGCATGTGTGGGTGTGAGAGCATGTGAGTGCGTGTGTGAGCATGTGAGTGCGTGTGTGAGCATGTGTGGGTATGAGAGCATGTGAGCATGTGTGGGTGTGAGAGCATGTGAGTGCGTGTGTGAGCATGTGTGGGTGTGGGAGCATGTGAGTGCGTGTGTGAGCATGTGTGGGTGTGGGAGCATGTGAGTGTGTGTGTGAGCATGTGTGGGTGTGAGAGCATGTGAGTGCGCGTGTGAGCATGTGTGGGTGTGAGAGCATGTGAGTGCGCGTGTGAGCATGTGTGGGTGTGTGAGCATGTGTGTGTGTGAGAGCATGTGAGTGCGCATGTGAGCATGTGTGGGTGTGAGAGCATGTGAGTGTGTGTGAGAGCATGTGTGGGTGTGAGAGCATGTGAGTGTGTGTGTGAGCATGTGTGGGTGTGAGAGCATGTGAGTGTGTGTGTGAGCATGTGAGTGCGTGTGTGAGCATGTGTGGGTATGAGAGCATGTGAGCATGTGTGGGTGTGAGAGCATGTGAGTGCGTGTGTGAGCATGTGTGGGTGTGAGAGCATGTGAGTGCGTGTGTGAGCATGTGAGTGCGTGTGTGAGCATGTGTGGGTGTGAGAGCATGTGAGTGCGTGTGTGAGCACGTGTGGGTGTGAGAGCATGTGAGTGCGTGTGTGAGCACGTGTGTGTGTGAGAGCATGTCAGTGCGTGTGTGAGCATGTGTCAGGGTAAGAGCATGTCAGTGTGTGTGTGAGCACGTGTGGGTGTGAGAGCATGTGAATGCATGTGTGAGCATGTGTTGGGGTGAGAGCATGTCAGTGCGTGTGTGAGCATGTGTCAGGGTAAGAGCATGTGAGTGCGTGTGTGAGCACATGTGGGTGTGAGAGTTGTGAGTGGGTGTGTGCCTGAGAGAGGGACAGAGAGCTTGGGGCGCCCGAGATGGCAGCTCGGTGGGCCGCGTGCCCCCAGCCCGCAGGACAGCCCCGTGGGTGACGTCAGCGGGTAAGAATAGCGCTTGAGCTCATGTCCTGGATGTGGCTGCGAGAGGAAGGTCATGCCAAAGAGGGCAGCTCAGGGCGCGAAGCTGGGCTGCGGGGCTCGGCCAGCCAGGGTGCGCCTCCGGCCTCCGGGACAGCCGGGCCTCCGCAGGCAGAGGGGCGGGGCGGGCTCCTGACTCGCCAGGGGTCCCAGGTTCCTCCTCAGGGACAGCACAGAGGGGGCTCGTTCTTTGAGGCCCGGCTGCATGACCTGGACAGGCCACGGCCCCCAGCCCGCTCTGAGGTGGGGCTGAGGCCCCTTCCTTCAGTGGCCGCTCTTCTCCCTGCGTGGCCAGGCATGGCTGTCCACCCCAGGGGACACGCAGGGGCCTGCTCCACCCAGAACCCTCACCTGCTCGGCTGCAAGTCGCGGTGCCTGGGCACAGTCCTGACCCGCCGCTCTCTCTGGCCCCACATCCAACCCACCCCTAAGCCACCTGGCTCTCGCGTGCATCTCTCAGGGATTCATCCCCAGCTCTCGGTCTCCATGACAACCAGCCTGGCCAAGCCACAGTCACCTCCCACCTGGACCACACAGCGGCTCCTTCCCAGCCTCCTGCCTCTGTCTTGTCCCGAGACACGCTATAGACACCTGTGTGGCTGCCCACAGGCCTGTACATGTGCACACGCGCACACACGCGCACGGGAGCCTGAAAGAGGAGTGAAGACGGTCACGAAGCTCAGAGAAGGGAAAGGTGATTTCCCCACAGTCCCTGGAAGAGGAAAAGGAGGAAGACTCCTGGCCAAGCCTTCCCCCTCCTCGCAGGGACCAGGAGAGGCCGCACAGCCCAGCTCTGTTTTACAGAGGAGGAGACGGGCACTGCCCCGCAGCCCGCACCTGGCTTCTGCCTCCTGGAGCCCACGGCCTGTGGGGTGAGACAGACACCCAGACGGTGGTGCCCTGGCGCCATTTCCAGCGAGGGTTGTGGGCTCAGAAGCCCAGCTGGGGGCGGAGGCAGGCTGCTCAGAGGAGGAGCCCTTGAGCTGGGCCTTGTGTCCAGCCACAGCCCTGCCCCCTGGGCACACCTGGTCAACCCACCCCTCTTACAGCAACAACTCACAAGACCAGGATGACCTTCTCCACCACCTCTGGGAGCACCGAGGGGCTCCCGTGCCCTCTGGCTCTGGGCTGGTTTCAGCGGGGAGCGCGGGAAGAGAAGGGAGGCTGGGTGCTTGTTCCAAGGCCCCTGTCCTGGCCCTCCTCGCTGCTCCTTTCCTCCTTCTCCTGGCTCCTCAGGCCCAGAAGACGGGGCATCCCTGTGGCCACCAGCCCTGGGGTCCTGCACGGTGGGCTCTGGAAAACGGTCCCCGTATCGGACCTCCCGTGTCCTTCCATCTCGGACAGGCCTCCCTGCTGCTGCAAGTCCCTCACGCAGTCCCCTTCCCAGGCCGGCTCCACTCTGGCCTTGCCCAGCCTGGGTTCCATGTCCACCCCCGAGCCACCTGAGGCCAGGCAGGGAGGGGGGCTGTGCTATCTGGCCTCTGCCTGCACAAGGCCTGGCCTCAGGGAAGGAACGGGCCACCTGAGCACACAGACCGTGCGGGAGACCCCGGGCCTCCCTGCAGGCTTGGGCTGGGTGTGCTGCGTCTGGGACATTCGTCCCAGCGCAGATGCAGGGTCGCCACTGGACACGAAGGTCTGGAGCTCAGGACAGAGGTCTGGGCAGAGGTGGCAGGCAGGCGGGAAGAGCTCCAAGGGTCTCTAGTGTTGGGGAATTCTAGAAAAAGCTCCTTGACATGGCTACCCAAATCTCCCACTGCCACCCGCTCCCAGTGAATGGAAGCTTTTTGCGGGAAGAGGCCAAGAGTTATTTGCCACCTGTGGACATAAAGTAGCAGGTGGCAGTGCCACACACAGTGGGTGCTCAGCAAAGAGATTGTCACTCAAAACAGAGACACGGAATGGAGGAGCTCAAAGGTCTTTGGAGATCAAAGACTCTCGAAGTTGAAAACTCAGAGGTCCACAGGGGCCCGACAGAGGCCATAAGTGAGGAGGATGGGCCAGTGGGGGCCGTGGAGAACTGGAGAGCCTGCACTCTGGGTGCAGGGACCCCACCGCCCAGAGCCAGCTACCACGGCCCTGTGGGGGACACGGGCCCACAGCGCTAGCATCCCACCTAGCCCAAGACTCTTTTACTATTGGAAACAAACCGGGGACTCCAAAGAGCTCAGTGGCCCAGTTACGCACAGCACTGGGCAGAAGTCCAGGGACCCCCCATGTGTGCACACAGCCTGGGTCCCCAAGGAGTCGGGGAGCGGCCGGGTTGGTGAGGGCAGTGGGTGGTGCCGGTGCCAAGCCCAGAGACCCCCTGCCAGGAGGCGCTCCCCTCCCCCAGCTACCGCGAGTGTGCCCCCCACCAGCTCACTGCCACACTTTACTGGGCAAGCACCCTGCAGCACCCGGAAATGCCAAGAAGGTGCATGCAATGTCCCACCCGCACCCCCAGAGGCCACCTGCACCCCGTGAGGAGGGCCCATCTGTCTGGACTTCAGCTCCACAGTGCCCTTACTCTCCAGAGCTCCCCGTGGTGTCACACCGAGATTAGACTTCTCCTGCAGCCACATGCTTGCTTGGTATCTTCCCCTACCGCTCCCTGCTTCCCTCCCTCTGTCCCTTCCAGCTCCCTCCTGAGAACGCCCTCGGTAACCCCAGGCACCGAATCCCTGTCTCAGGCTCTGCTTCTGGGGAGCAAGCTCAGCAGCCAGGCGGCAGTGGGAGGGCTGGGTGGACGCAGCAGGGGCCCGAGCACATCTGCAGGGGAGAGGAGGGGACAGCTGAGGCGTGCGGAGAAGGAAGCCGCTGGGGAGAGGGGACCCTGAAGAACACGTCCTGCACTCTGCATGGGAAATGTCAGAAGACACTAAGTGGAACGATAGTGTCAACATGGAGAAAAGCTGGGGCACAATCATTGTCACCATCTTCCCTAAGAAACTCCATAGCCAGCAAGTGCTCGAGGCTGACCAGGGCCTGCGGGCGCGGGAGGCGGCAGTGCGCACACAGGTCGGGGACGGTGCAGCCTCTCCAGCCTGTCACCTGCCTCTCTCCTTCCTTCCTTCCTTCATTCCATCTGCTCTTTTCCCTGGATCATTTTCCAGCTCCTGAGTTCTTCCAGGTCTTGTTTACAGTAGATTTGATACGCGCAGAACAACTAGAATTTCTCGGAACCCCAAGAGAGGAATAGAAGACAAGAAGCTCTGGAAAAACCCAGAAGAGGGAGGTGCTGAGTCAGACTGCAAACCCAAGCAGGCTTCCGGGAGGAAGAAACCTCAAAGCCGCCCTGAGGGAGGAGGGTGTGGCGTGACATGGGTAAGGGGAAGGCTGTCATTTTTTTTTTTTTTAATTATAAATACATTCACATTCTTTTCTTTTCTTTTCTTTTCTTTTCTTTTTTTTTTTTTTGAGACAAAGTCTCATTCTGTGGCCCGGGCTAGAGTGCCGTGGCATCGGCCTAGCTCACAGCAACCCCAAACTCCTGGGCTCAAGCGATCCTCCTGCCTCAGCCTCCCAAGTAGCTGGGACTACAGGCATGCGCCACCATGCCCGGCTAACTTTTTCTATATATATTTTTAGCTGTCTATATAATTTCTTTCTATTTTTAGTAGAGACGGGGTCTCACTCTTGCTCAGGCTGGTCTTGAACTCCTGACCTTGAGCGATCCACCCGCCTCTGCCTCCCAGAGTGCTGGGATTACAGGCATGAGCCACCGCGCCCAGCTGGAAGGCTGTCATTTTTGACTGGCGGCACCCCCAGATGTCTCTCAGAACCTCTCCTTTGCCACGCTAGGGGCCATCTTGGCAGAAGGAGGTACCCACCTTCCACCATGGAAGTCCAAGGCACCAGCTTCCCCACACCTGCCCCCCGGCAGCCCAGCCGAGCATGGGTCTGAGCTGGCTGGTCAGAGGCTCCAGCCCAGGTGGCTCTCTAGGTCCTCAGAGAGCCACCCCAAAGCTGCAGAAGGCTGAGGAGGGAGCCACTGGGCAAGCAGGTCAGGCAGGTGACCACATGGTCCCTGCCAGCTCTGCAGAGAGCCCTGCAGACTGGCCTTTTTCCTTGTAAACACAAAGCCCACTCACTTTTCTGTCCCCGTTCTCTCTGCAGGCACGTATCTGTGAACCACACACTGTGCGGTCTGGCTGATCCTGCATCTTACACAGCTGTATCAGCGGCAAGTATCCTTTTTGCACCTTGCTTCATCTGGCTCAGTGTTACATTTTTCGAGATCTCTCCATGTTGACATTGGTGGCTCAAGTTCCTTCATTTTAATAGCTGTATGGTTATTCCAAAATGCGACTAGCTCAGAACTGCCCAGATGAACCACAGATGCAAAAGCTCATGTTTTAAGCCACCGAGTTTCGGGTTGTTTTGTCACACAGCACTAGCTAACTGACACTGACAGCAGGTGTCTTCAGAGTTGCTCTACTACAGACAGCCGCAGGACCAGGCCTGCGCGTCTCTTGGTGCCCATGCGGATGAGCAGTCCTTAGACCTTCACCAGAAGTGGTGTCACCGTGGAGAGACGGCCCATCAGCAACTGGCCGGGGTTTCCTGGCTGCTTTCCACACTGCCTGCCGTGCTGCGTGGGCTGTCCGTGAATTCCCATCCCCCACGTCAGCCAGGTGAGAAGAGGCACCCGCTGGCCGCGGACTCGCAAGCGACGGCAAATGGTCGTTGTCTAACTGTTTTCAGTGGCTGTTACGAGAGAAGGAACACGGAGTTCCACAGCAGTGACACTCAGACAGATAGGTTGGAGACCACGCAGAGTGACTGCCAGAGCTTTCAGAACATCTCGAACCTGGAGCTCGGGGCACCGGGCCTGCAGTCCAGCTCTCCCGCTGGATGTCACAGCCCCGGGGGCTCAGTATCTCGTCTGAAAAACACAAGGGCACTGACCGCTAACTCACAGGCATTTGTAGAAACCGAGTGCGATGATAGGGTCTGGCACCGTTGCTACGTTTGAGCTCTTCGCCCTGACAGGCTGAGTGACCTGGAATAAGACCCCTCGCTTTCTGGACCTCGTCATCCACAGTCTGGGAGTCACCACCTCTCCCACAGGAGAATTCGTGGAGGAGGTGACAGAGTGGATGGCAGATGTTGTGTCAGGAAGGGTGTTTTTGTTGCAAGTAAAAGAACACCCCATTTTAACTAGTCTAAATTATAATGGGAGTTTGTTAGATCACATAACAGAAATTCCAAAAGTATATGGCTTCAGGCATGGTTTGATCAAGGCTCCGGCTTTGTTTCTCTGATTCTGTCTCCTCCACAGCCCTTTGGATGTTGGAATGGCCTTCAGGGTGGCTTGTCCCCACACACTGGTTGGCTTAGGCACAGTATAGACCCATCGCTACAAAAAAGGGATGAGACAGACGGTGCCTCTTGGCTGAGGCCGAGCCGGGCCGCAGCGGGGCTGAGGTGAAGACAATCGCCTCCAACACATCATGGTCCCTGCCCAGTGCGGAGAGGGGAGGATTGGGTGCAGAGGAGGCAACAGCGAGGACCCTGACAGGTGCCCAGCCCTATGACAGACACAGTTGGTTAAGGTACCACCTCCTCTATCACTGGCATGTCCTGTCTGGGCCTCAGTTTCCCTTCCAGTAATACAAAGGGCTTCCTGGATGGTGCCTCTAGGCCTCCACCCCACCCCGACTGCCATAGGCCAGGTCGTGGTGGACCAGTCTGAGCCATAGGTGGGAGGCTGGAGCCCACCGCTCGGCACTCCATGGGCAAATGCCTCTGAGCAGAACAAATTGCTAGGGCATTGTTTCTCATTCTTTTTCAGGGTGAATAATTTCCAGGAGCTGCCTGGGGTGAGTGAATAATCTCCCCGCCCTGCCAAGCCCTTTCCAAGACCGTAATTGCATTTCGTGAACGAGTCCCAATCAGGGCCCTCAGCCAGAGCCAGGATGTGGCAGACTGCAGTTCACAGGTTCTGAAGCCATTTATCTGTCGGCTGCCCGTCCGCCTCCTGCCCACAGCCTGCGGTCCGGGCTCTGGGCTACGGCAGCATTTGGAGTTCCAGTCTCGCACTGCATCACCCGGCGCAGCAGCGCCAGCCGCATCTGCTATTGAGGTTAGAAGTCCAGTCCTCGGTTGCACTAGCCATGTTTCCAGTGCTCAGCGGCCACGTGGCCAGTGGCCACCATGTTGGACAGTGCAGACACAGCACATTTCCGTCACTGCAGAAGGTGCTATCGGCCAGCCCATCCCCTGCGGAATTCCGGCCAGCCGCCTCTCCCTTCTCCCTTTGACGTACACTCAGTCCTGGCCAGCGCTGAGCCTCGGTTTCCTCCTCCATAAAATGGGGATGACAGTGCCGAGCGCAGAGGGATAAACACACGAGGCAAGGGCTGTGAAGTGCTGAGCTCAGGGCCAGCAGCGACTGGAACATGGTCTGGGCTCGGGCTCCAGCCACTCCAGGGGAGGGGAGGGTGCCACAGGGGAGGAGGCCTTCGAGCAGGCTTCGCACAGGAGATGTGGGTGGCTGTCCAGGCAAGAGTCATTCCTTCTCTCTATGGGACTAAAACACGCAGTCCTGGGAACGAGTGACACTGGTCCGTGCTAATCACGGCACTTGTGATCATTCGCCTGCACTTAGCCAAGGGGGACCATGTGACATCAGGGGATGTCTGCTGAAGGCTTCTGGGAAGATGTGTCCCCCCGATAACAGAGAAGCACTGGGGGAAAGTCCTGGGCCCCCAGCTCTCTCTCTTCCTGCTTTGACTCTACGGTGCCTGGTGCCGTGGCAGCCACGTTGGGGCCACGAAGCACAACCCTGAAGGGGAAAGTGAATACACTGAGGAAGCCCCATGGGAGGGGAGAAAACTGGGTCCCTGGTGTCCCTGTTGAGCCCCTGAACCCACACTGCCCTCCTCATCTCCGGGCTTCTTGTAAGGTAAACATAAATGTCCTTGATGGGGGGGCTCTTGCAGCCACAATATCCTGAGTGAGTCTCGTCCAAGGGTGAGCTGGAGTTCGCTAGGTGGGCAGGAGGCGAAAGTACCTTCCAGGCCAGTAGAACAGTCTGCTGGGGCGCAGAGGAGTGGGGGTGCGGGCTGCGGCCCGGGAACGAGAGCGGCAGGCGGGCGAGGCTGCAGGTGCGGCTGGCGAGGCCGAGGGGCGCTCAGTGCCTAGCGGTGGAGTCTGGGCTGCGGCTGCATGCGGGTGGCAGGGCGGGGAACTCAGGGAGGCCAGGGAGGTGGCCGGGTGGGGACCCAGAGTGTGAGGCCGGGGTGGGCAGGAGGGGGGGAGCAGAAGCGTGTTGGGGACTGACGGACAGGTGAGGAGGGTGAGGCGCACACCTGAGGCGTGTGAGAGGGAGCAGGGGGCGTGCTCAGAGAAGAACAGGGTGACCGCAGAGAGGAGACCCAGGAGGGCCAGGCGCCTGTGTCCAGTGCTGCGGAGACAGCCAAGCCGCCGATGCCGCCCCCACGGTACAGCCGGAACCCCCCTCACCACCGCCCTCCCACCCAAGTCTGCACCACCTGCCCCTCGGCAGCAGCCTCCTGCCTCCCCCCTCGCTCCCGGCCTCCATCCTCCCAGGACAGCCAGGGGGAGCCTGGCCACACCTAAGCCAGGTCACACCCCTTCTCTGCTCCACACCCTCCCACGGCTCCCATGTCCCTCAGACTAGGAGCCAAAGTCTGCACCTCCTCCAGTGTTCTAAAGACCTGCCACTCTCACCCCTGCCAGCTCTCCAACCTCGTCCTCCCCACTCTCCCCTGCAGTTTCAGCCGTGCTGGCCTCCTTGCTGCTCCGTGAGCAAGCCAAGCATATTTGCACCTCAGGGCCTTTGCACCTGTCCTGCCCACTGCCTGGAACATGCTTCTTTGAGACTTTGCAAAGCTCCATCCTTCGCCTTTGCTGAGGCCTTCCCTGGCTGCCTTACGCAACATGCCCCCGGCCCCCGCAGCCCTCTGCACGCTCTGCCTTGAGCTTTTCCCTCCGTAGCGTGTGTGTGAAGAGCGCCATACATGTGCAGGAACTTTAAATACTGCTGTATCTATCAGCCCGGGTCAGCTCCCTGTGTCTGTTCTGCTCACTGTTGTGTTCCCCACGCCTAGAAGAGTACCTGCCCCAGGGTAAGTGGGCAATGAACCTTGCAGAATGAATGAATGAGTGAGGGTCAAGTATGACAAGGACCGCAAAGAGACCTCTCTGAGTCAGGCAATGAATCCAGAAACTGGGAGGTACAGAGGCCAAGGCAGCAGGTGTAGACAACTCATTTAGGAGGTTTGGTGGTGAATGGAAAAGAGACACAGGGTAAGAGGCAAGGAAGTGGGGAAGAGCTTTATTGTTCAGATGCACCTTGAGCAAGTTCAAATGCTGCGTGAAGGAGCCAGTAGAGAGAGGGGTTCAAGACCCAGGAGAGAGGTAACTGATAAGCCGGCCAGAGAGGCGGGAGGGAGATGGACCCAGAGCCTTGGACGGGACCCTGCAGTGCCTTTGGAGGGGGCACAGGAGGCGGGGTGTGGAAGGAGGTCCATTTTATTAATATATCTCTGAAAGTGGTCCCTGTAATGGGTAAGGCGTATAGAGGATGCACACTAACAAAATTCAGATTAGTTTGGTTCATCCAAAGGGGCTTTGGTGGCCACTTATATTCCACATAAACAGAAGAGTCAGCAACAGCATCTGGCAAATGTTTATCATGGGCCCACTCTATGCCAGGTACTGGGCCCAGGCACCAGGAAAAGTCTGTTTGTGATGTCACAGCTAAGTATCAGGAAAAACTGAGATTCTCTTTCCAACATCCCCTCTTGAGGGATAATGGGAATCATATCAATGTTGCTATTTCCTCCTTTATTCGGCTACTAGGAAGCTCAAAGGCAAATTTGCAGGTCAACTTGAAAAACTGTAGAATTCTGTGGCTCCTGTGGGTGCATTCTTACTTCCCTCCCAGACTTGATCTCTAGTTAGATTTTTATTTTGCCCTGCCCTGAAGCGTTTGTCATTGCATTTGTTTGTGTGGCTGTATTGCATATAAAACCTAAATAACAGTGGCTTAAAGCATGACAGTGGTTAAGTTTCTCTCTGATAACTAGAAGCCAGGAGGTGCACAGACCGGGCTGGGCAGCCACTCAACATTATCCGCAAGTACTTGGGCTCCACTCCACCCTACTCTACCTTCCGTCAGGTATGACCTTGTTGTCATGCTTGCAAGTAGGTGCAGAGTTCCAGCCATCACATCCATATCCCAGGGAGAAAGGGAAGCAGTTACCAGGGAACAAATGATAAAATGAGTTCCCCAGAAGCCCCTCTCAGCAACTTCTGCTTAGAATTCATCGGCTGGGGCTGTGTCATATCCACTCCTAGCTGCTTGGGAAGCTGAGACACGTGTAGTATTTCTTAACCTGGGCATAGTGCACCTCTGAACAAAATTGGAGCCCTGTTATTGAGAAGAGGAGGAACTGGGTGTTGGCTAGGTAAACAGCAGTGCCTACCATGGTTATCTGTATTCTTCTCTTTCATCCCTGATAAAATAAAGAAACGCACAGATGTTGGAATGAAGCATATATAAGCCCTGCAGTTTTCAGCTCTGTCTCTCTAGTCTGTGGCTTCGTCTTCAGTTTCCAGAGCAGAGTCCGGTACACAGTTGGCACTCAACAAATACTTGTTGACTGGAGAAGGAGCCAGCACCTGTCGCATGGAGATGAGTGCGTCATTCCCATTCCATAGGGAAGGAAACGGACTCTTCTCCAGACCTCGGAAGCCGCCAATTCACAGGGTCACTGGGCTTAAGGTTTCACTTCCCAGAGGGCAGATGCGGCGCCGAGACGGGAACAACCTGCCCACGGTCACAGAGCAAACTCACGGCGAAGACCAGAACCTGGGCCTCAGAGACGTAGCTCAGCTTTAACCTGCTCTGGACAAAACTCCGCCCGCGGGCCGCTGAGACGGGGCTCCGCATTCCCCGAGACACCAACATGCCCCTTCCCACGCTGGACTGAGACAGGCGCTCTGGCGGCTGGGACAGCAGAGTCGTCTTTGAGTCTCGCAGCTGCCATAAGGCCAAGGGAGTGGAGAAAATAATTAAAACTAACTTTCGGTCAAATTCAGGGTGAAACCGGTAAACAATGAACTTGAGGCGCGGGGCGGGGGGATTGTTTTTCACTAAAAGTCCATTTCCCTGGGTCAAAAACATTTTCAGCAGGATGGTTTTCCAGTAGACCATGAAGATCTGAACATGCCCAAAATATGTAATCTCTTAATAAGTGCGGAGAAACCCCACGCTGGCGCCCTGACAAGCTGCCACCCGAATGACAATACAGTTTCAGCCCCCAGAGAGGAATCAAAGTCCCCGTTATTAAAATGCGTTATTTATGGCTTCCAGAAAGTCTTCCAGACCCCTGACAGCTCAGGAATGAGCTTAGAAATTAACTCTTGATATTATCAGGGTCAATCCATCTCTCCGGATTTTTTTTTCTGAAAGGCGTGTACTGAAGAGGAATTTCATTCAAGGCACAAAGGAATGACGAAGCCAGCTAGGGAACCACATCAGTCCCTGCACCGATCAGCCTTCTGATTCATCTGTCCTTTCTGTAAAGACAGAAGTGACTTCTCGTTCCACTGCAGGTGGCCAGGAGGACAGGAGAACTCAGGAGGTGCCCGGTGACGCAGAGGTGACATGGGAGTGCTTCCAGAGACCACCTCATCCCACAGAGGCTCAGAGAGGGTGTGAGACCTGGCCATTGTCACACAGCAAGCCTGTGCACCAAGGCTGTGGGAAGGGAGACAGAAACCAGAATCCTAGGTCCAGTACCGCCCTCCTGGAGGTCCTTGCAAAGTTCCAACTCTGCGTGGCGCCTCAGTTTTCCTCTCTGTAAAATGGCTGTGGACCGAGGCCAATGTATCACAAACTGTTTCTAGTGATTGAACTCCTATTTATTTTTCAAGCAAAATCATTGAAGGAAACTCCAAAACATAACAAAGGAAAAGAGATGTAAAGTGCAGTCATTTTCCTCCCAGTCCACCTACCATTGGTGCCAACAGACCCCAGAACTCGGGGCTCCATAAAAGATTGTCTGAACTTCAGGCATGAGCTGAACACTGAGACGCCAGCGGGGTTCTGGGTCGTCGGGAAGCCGAGCCTTTGCCTGGAGCTGAATTCTGACTGTGCCGAGTGCCCTCCCCTCCACGCCCTCCCACTGCCCCCAGAGCCCCCCTTGCAGGGATGGGGCCCTGCTGGAAGGGGGAGGAACGGGCCCACCCTGCCCTCCCCACGCAGGGGCTCCTTGCGCCTACTGGCTTAACCCTCCCAGAGCCCATCCTGTCCAGATTAAAGCTTGGAAGCCGCGGGAAGCCAAGCGCTGACTGGATGCAGGAGACTTCTGGTCAAGTCTTGTGTCTTTTACTAGCTCACAGGGTGACTTTGGCCAAGTCACTTTCCCTCTCTGGGTCTCAGTTTTCTCTACAGATACAATGACAGAGAATAGATAGGTCAGGACTATTTTAGTTGCAAAAGGGCATCCAACTCAAGCTGGCTTTAAAAAATAGAGGCATGGAATACACAGGCACCACGTAAACGAAAAACTCAGAGGTGGATTCGGATCCAGACAAGGCTGGATCCTGGCTCCAGAAGTCATCAGGGCCTGTCTCTTGCGTTCTCTCAGCTCCGCTGTCATCCCTGCCGCTTCCTGCTCAGGCAGGTTCCCCTGCGTGGCAAGATGCCCGCCGGTGGTTCCCGCCAGCTGTGTAGCTCCAGGTGCAGCAGAAGGCAAGAAGGATGCTCCCCGATGGCGCCAAGCGAAATCTCTGCATTGGCGCTAATTGGCCTGTCTTACATCACGTGACCATCCCTGGGCCCCAATCACTGTGCCCAGTCCGGGCATGTTCTTCTCCGATTGGCCAGGCCCGAGTCACATGCTTACCTCTGAAGCCTGGAGTGATAATCCACTCCCCTCCCCAAGCCACATGATCCCCAAAGGATAATAAAGAAATCTTCCCTAAGAAGGCGAAGTGGTGCTGGGCAGGCCAAATGCACAGATGGCCTAGCGAGAACCCAAGTCTTCAACTGTCTAAGCCATGGAACCCCATCCTCAAACTACAGCTCACTGAGGTCCCCAATACCTGATGGAGAAGAAAGTTCAAGTTGCTTTGGTTGAGAGAATTGGGTGGTCCCGGTCCCCATCCACACGCTGTCTTTCCTCTCTTCCACAGGAGTGATGTACCTCCCCCCGCCCTGGCCAGGCTGCAGGGGATTCCGGCGGGGACGTTGACGGCCCCGTTCACTCCCTGGATAGGATGCTCTGGACAGCCTCTGGGGCTAAGAATCAGGGTCTGTACCGCCAATGACAGCCTGAGTCAGGGACACTGCGCAGACCTGCACCTTCCTGCCAACGGAGCCCAAGGTCATCTCACCTACCCTCCCAGCCGACTGACAGCTACAGACCTCTTCAGCAAGCAGTCTCCCCACCCTCCTCCTGCCTCCGTGGGTGCAGGGCTCACTCTTCAGGCACTCACCCACTAGGTGTTATTGCTCATTTAGTCTTCACTCGAGCTCAACAGTGTGCTTTGTGAGAGCAGAAATGGTGCCTATTTTCATCACTGTCCCCAGCCTAGTACAAAAAGTCTCGATAAATATTAGACAGATGGGCAGATGGATGGGTGGGTGGATGGATGAGTGGATGGGTGGGCGGGTGGGTAGATGGATGAGTAGGTGGATGGATGGATGGGTGGGTGGTTGGGTGGATGGATGGATAGGTGGGTGGGTCAGTGGGTAGATAGATGGATGGGTGGGTGAGTGGATAGACAGATGGACAGTTGGGTAGACGGATGGATAGGTGGGTGGGTCAGTGGGTGGGTGGATGGGTGGGTGAGTGGATAGACAGATGGACAGTTGGGTAGACGGATGGATAGGTGGGTGGGTCAGTGGGTGGGTGGATGGGTGGATGGGTGAGTGGATAGACAGACAGACAGTTGGGTAGACGGATGGATAGGTGGGTGGGTCAGTGGGTGGGTGGATGGGTGGATGGGTGAGTGGATAGACAGATGGACAGTTGGGTGGATGGATGGATAGGTGGGTGGGTCAGTGGGTAGATAGATGGATGGGTGGGTGAGTGGATAGACAGATGGACAGTTGGGTGGATGGATGGATAGGTGGGTGGGTCAGTGGGTGGGTGGATGGGTGGATGGGTGGATGGATGGATAGATTGGTGGGTGAGTCATTGGGGGATGGACGGATGGATGGATGGAATATATATCTTCCAAGATAGCCCTTCTCTCCCCCCGAAACTAAGAATGGGAACAAATATTAACTCAGACAGATCTATTAACCTCCTTCCATATCAGACACATATACACAGGGGGTCCCAGCCCACAGACTTTCCCTTCTCCCCCTACCTTCAACCATTTCAGGGCAGCTCTGCACACATTGGGGGAGGTAATGACCAGGACCCGTGAGGCTGCCTCTCCAAGCTGAGTGACCCAACTCCTCCAATTGCTGCTCATGAAGTGAAGTCTCTCCTGCCTGGCTGTCCCCTCTGGGCTCACCCCAACCTACACCCGTCCTGTCCTGAGGGATCCCAGCTATAGCATTTCAGGGGTTCTGAAGAGTACAGAAGCAGAGGCGGCGATCACCTCCCTCCTTGTAGGCTCTATGCCTTAGGTAACATGGCCTGGAGACCACACAGGGACAGAGCAACTGACCACCACGAACCATAGCTTCTAATCCTGGCCATGTGCAGCTTGCATTTTGGACCCAAGTGCTGGAACTGACGTTTATCCCTAGTCAAATTCACATTGCATGAACCCCGCCAGTGTGACAAAACCATTTTGAGTCCTGAGTCCGGGCTTTGGGCCATCTGCACCTCAGCCCATTCTTGGAGCAGGTGCAGGCCAGACATGGTGGCATTTCCCCTGGGGAGGCCGTGGTGCAGGGGGACGTGGGAAAGGGGAGCGCAGCACAGTGTCATGCTGAGTGCCTGAGTCGGACCCTGACCCTTAGAAAAAAACCTGTTTTTTCTTTTTCCATCCCTTGCTTTTCCCCTCATCCTGGGTTTAGGGCTGCAGTCCCCTCCAGCCAGAAGCTCCCCCAAGACTCAGCCCAACTTGCCCCACGAGAATCACTGCCGAATGGACAGACACAAGTGTGTTGTGTGCCTCAAAGGTGACGACGCTGAGGCCCTTGGAGAAGACGGGCCTGGCCCCAGGTCTCCAGGCCATCAGGGGCCAGGTGAGTTCCAGCTCTGGTAACACATCCCACCACTTGCCAGGCTGGGCTGTGCACTGGTTAGACAAGGGGGCCAGACTTCTGGGGTGCAGTCCGCTCCATCCCCCACGAGCTGGGTGTCCTTGCACAGCGACCTCTCTGGGCTCCGCTTGCCCAGGCGTAAATGGGAACAGTCCCAGGCTCAGCCCCCACCGCACAGGTGCTACAAGGATTAAGCGAGGTGGTCCGTGTGCAGCGTAAAGAATGGCGCCCAGACCTGGAAATGGGCAACTGTGCATGTTTTCACTACCGTGCGGCGGACAGTGCCAGGCACAGCACACACGTCCGCGCCTGTCTTCCTCACGGCACGCTGGGAAGCGCCCCCACCTACAGCCGGGGAGACGGAGGCGCAGAGGGAAGCCCAGTGCGCTGCGCTCCCTGCCCCCGTGTGTTCTGCTGAACAAGACAGCAGGAGCGTCCGCCCTCGGGTCACTGCCCACCTGCTTCCAAGTTCACGGTTATTCTAGCTCTCATTTCCAGGCACCCATCTGGCCTTGGAGGAGCCCCAGGAATGGCACAGACGAGGGCCCTGCTTTTCCTGTCATGGAGAGACCAGCACTGACCTTCAGCCTCTCCCCACCGCTGCCTGGACCTTCCGCAAGCAAACAAATACGTTGAAAAGACAAATTCCCAAAGTGATCATGCCAGGGTGAAGACAAACAGGCAGTGAAGAGATGGGGACGGGGTGGGTACATTAAACTAGGGTAGGTGGCCAGGGAAAACCTCTCAGGACACACAATTTGAGTTGTGGAGAAAAAGGCAGATTGGGCTAGCCGAAGGAAGCGATCCCAGGCAGGGGAGACAGTGGTGCAAAGGCCCTGGGGCAGGCGTGTGTTTGGCATCTTTGAGGACCAGAGAGATGGCAGACGCACTAGTGCATAGAATAAACTGGACGAGGCAGAGAGCGGGAGGAGATGAGGCTGACGTTAAGGATCCCAGGAGCAAAGCCGTCTCCCCCGATGGTATCAGCTCTTCCCAAGCATGTGGGGTTATATTTGAAGGGGGAAACAAACGTAGCATGCACAGATCATTTCTGATTCCAGAACGTTTTGCATAAAAACGAACACACAGCTGCTAGGCACAGGAACTGGTATCAAGAATCAAACATTAAAAATGCACAGTTTGAACGGGCAATTTTGCTTCCAGACACTGATTGTAAGGAAGCAGCGTTGGATGGAGATGAAGATTCAGCTTCAAGGGTGGCTGGGGCATGCTGATCACGGCAGGGAAAACCTAGCAAACGCTAAGCGCCCAAGGAGGGCTGGCTGCAGGCATCCCGCCGTGGCAAGGCTCCGGGATGCTCTGTGGCCGTGTGAAATTTCGTTGCAGACCAACGCTTAACAGCTCAGGAAGGTGTGCGCCGAGCACTGTGAAAATGAAAAATAGCTGGCCCTTCTTTCTAAACATAAAGATGCACATACAGGCATAAAAAGAGATTAGAAATGCTAATGGTGCCTCTGTGCGTGGGAATTGCAGGCAGGTGTTCTTGTCCTCCTCTTGCTTATCTGGGTTTTTCCCAAAAAAGTTACTCCAAGTGCCCCGAGTTAAGTTAAAAGGAAAAGTTTAAAGAGATGCATGGCTTTGTGGTTCTGTGGCCCAGAGGGGTCCAGGACTGGTGGGTGCTGGGCAGTGGCTCTGGTCACTGGGACGGGTCAGGCTGCCACCCACATCCCTCTGGCGATGCCACACCCACACTCTTGTGGGTTTTGGGGGTGGGCCTACAGCACCCTGACGAGTGTGGAGCGGAGGAGTGGGGGCAGGACCAGGACCCCCACAGTCAGCATCCATGGGCGCAGTGTCTTCAGGTGCCAAGCCCTGTGTTGAAGATTGCCCCACACCTTCCAATCTGGGAGATATTGTTGTCCCCACTTGACATATGGGGAAACTGAGGCCCAGGGAAGGGTGCCAACCTACCCAAGGTCTCACAGCTAAGCAGCACCAAAACTGGGACCTGAACTCAAGGCAGCAGACTCCAGAAGACACGTGATTGGATGAGAGTGCCAACTTATGGCCAGGTTTCTACCTACCCACTCACCATTTCTCAGTTCCAACTCTCTGCCGGGCCCTGTGCAGGGAAGCTCTACATATGCCCTCACCACAGCTTCATGATGGGAAACTAGGCACAGAGAGGTTAAGCAATCTGCCTGAGGCCACTCAGCCTGTAAGTGGCAGAGTCTGGGGCCCTAACACCCCACTGCACACTCCAGCCTCCACAATGGGGGAAATCCACAGGGAGCTGGGAAGAGAGTCACCTTCTGCTCCTAAAGACTTGATGGGGAAACTGAGGCCCTTGTGGGTGGTTGCTGGGAGTTGATGAACTGCCACCCAGGTCATCACCCAGGCACTCTCCCTGCCTGACCCTCCCCAGAGTCTGAGGGCCTTGGGTGGGAAGCAATCGCAGGGCTGCACTGGAGGTGCCCTCAGCACCGTGGAGTTCCCCTGGAAGCCCAGAGAGTGGCAGTGACTTGTCCAAGGTCACACAGCACAACAACAGCAAGGCAGGGCCCACAGGCCTCCCCTCCCCGCCAGCACAATGGGCTGGGGTTAGGGGGTTGTCAAGGAGAAGGAAGGAGAGAGCTCGTGTCTTCCAGGCAGAGATTCCTCACGCCCGGCAATCACATCATCGGCCAGGACACCGCAGCCCCGGAGTCACCGTCCCCGTCCTTCATGACCTCATCTCTTGGCTGAGCGCCAGCACTGCGCCTGAAATCAATACCTCTTGGCAGCGCCCAAGGCCCCCTGCCTTCCTGCCTGCTCGCCGCAGGCGGCCCTGCCCAGCGCATCGACCGGCCTCCCACTGGCAGACAGCAGCGGGCTGAGCACCGGCACTTCAGGGAGCTCACGCCGTTCCCTCCCCAGTGGCTGGCCGCCGAGCTCACCAGGCAGGAGCAAGGGGCCTCGGTTCGAATCCACGTGCCTCCCCCGCTTCCCGCCCCATGGGGCAGCCCACGTGGCTCCGTGAGCCCCGGTCTCTAAGCGAGGGATGGATCCAACCTATCGGGTGGCCGTGGGGTCCCACCGTCACACACAGGGCCTGGCAGACGGCAGGAACTTGATAACCACTAAGCCCCTCCTCCCTCCAGTCCGGACGCTTAATAAAGTGCCTTCAAGGCCACTGTCACAGTAAACGGCAACCGTGCGAAGGAGGCAGGGTGGGGACGTGACTCCACTTGACAGATGGGGAGGTGGGGGTCGGGGAGGGGACTGTGGGAACGGGCTTTTCCCCGCAACTTCGGGGCTGCGCTCAGCGCCTGGGCTGCAGAGCCTCTCAGAGAACAGGTCACCCCGCCTGCGCCCCGCTCACAGGTGGGAAAACCACGGCCCGAGAGGTCACAGCAGTGCTGAAGGCCAGAGAGCGAGTTCAGGGCAGGGCTCAGGGGCCACACCCCAGGCCTGTGGGGACCGGCGGTCCTCGAGGCCTGAGACCTGGAGGAGGCTGGGACAGGCCGGTCCCTCCACTGCAGCTGCCCACGCGCTAGGCCCCTGGTCGTTGACAAGCATCTACCGCGTGCCCACCCAGTGCGAGTGCCCGCTCTCGATGCGCCCCCCGGGGCTGACTCCCCGTGTCATGCTTCGCCAGGGCGCCGTGGCTTCTCGAGGGCTTGGACGCATGTCGCTGCTTCCCAGGCCCCGCCAGCCTCCGGGCATCGGGATGGGGTGTCCTGAGAGGCGGGCGGGGGGCCCTGCCCCAGGCCCCAGGCACGTGGCAGAAGGGAAATGAGAGAGGCAGGCCATAGGCAGCGCTGGGGGCTGAGCAGGGCGGGGGCAGGCGCCCCGTCGACAGTGGGGTGAGCGGAGAGCACCGAGCCCCTGTGGGTGTAGGGGTTCCTGCGGGAATGCTGGTGTTGTGGCATTGTTTTAGGAAAAAAGCAACAAATCCAGACTTTTATATAAAATCTCCTCATTGAATCACTTAAAACACTGAATCTCAGACAAAGCCTACCTGCAGGCTGGAGAGGCCCTCCAGAGAGGGCCACGGTGAGCTGAGGGGCGCGGGTAGAGGGGGATGGGGGAACCCAGGGTGGGGTGGGGGTGTTTGGGCCTAAACCTGGAGCCTCAGTTCCCTGCTCTGTAAAATGGGCACATCAGCCTCAACCTGGCAGAGAGATCGTGCGCGTGCCTGTGGGGCTCCCCGCAGGGCCAGGCACACCGTGGGCTTTCTCAGGCCTCTGGGTGGGGAGGGTCCCCAAGTGGCCCACCCTGCCCTTAGCAGGCTGGCATCTGGGTGAGGAGGGCAGCACTCTGAGGCCGGTGACAGCCCCCGCCAGGTGCAGCCCCAGACTTGCAGCGGTGGCTGTGCGTTTGGGGCAATTCCTGGTGTCTTTGCTGACATTTTCCCTTTCTCTCCCCAACCCAGAAAGCAGGTAGGAAGGGCCAGGTGTGAAGGGACCACAGGGGGAACACGGGCGTGTTCTGGCTCAGACGGGGGAGCGAAAGGAGACCGTCCTCCCCTCGGGTCTCGTGCGTCTCACTCAGGGCACGTTCCGCACCGCGCGCCTCGCCAGCCACGCCGGGACAGCAGACAGGGCCAGCCCTTCAGGTAGCCTGGACTCAGCCGCCCACCCTGGGCCGTGTGGGGCCAGCCTGAGGCCAGGCTCGTGAGTCCCCCTGCCGGCACTGAGCAGGGTGGGGCCCCGTAGTGGGCACACACTGCACCCACACACGCCCCGCCACGCGCACACGCCCCGCCACACGCGCACGCCCCGCCACGCGCGCACGCCCCGCCACGCGCACACACCCCGCCACGCGCACACGCCCCGCCACGCAGACACGCCCCGCCACGCGCACACGCCCCGCCACGTGCGCACGCAAAGGCCGCATCCCAATCTCTGGAGTCTGGGAACATGTACCTTCCAGGGCAGAGGAGACCGTGCAGATGTGGTTAAATTAAGGATGCTGAGATGAGGAGATGACATCGGGCTACCCGGGTGGGCACGACGTCATCACGAGGGTCCTTACAAGAGGGAGGTGGGGGGTCGGACACTTGCAGAGCCCACGCGCTGGCTTTGCAGACAGAGCCAAGGATGGGGGCCGCCTCTAGACGCTGCCAAAGGTACGAAACGGATTCCAAAAAGGAACATGGTCCGGCGGACACCTTGATTTGGGCCCAGGACAACCCATTTTGGACTTCCGTTTTCCAGAACTGTTAAAATAATAAAAGTGTGTTGTTTCAACGTGCTACATTTGTGGTAATTTGTCACTGCAACAAGAGAAAAATGATACGGAAGCCATGGGAGAGGAGCAGCTGGGGCTGGGACCAGTGGGACCCCCGGCATCAGGGAGCGGTGGGCACGCTCCCAAGGACACTGCTCCACCCCCAAGGAAGGTCACAGTCCTAGCTTAGGTGCAGCTGTGGACACAGTGGTGGCCTCACCTCGCCCGTGGCGTGGTGGACATGCACACTGGCTAGGAGGAATTCCTCCCAGCCCTGGGGTTCCCTGACTCACCCAAGGTGGTCTGCAACATCCCACCTCCTCACCTCAACAACTGGTCCAGAAACCAGGACAGAGCCAGTCAGAGCTCTCCTGACCCCAGGACTGGCACAGAAATGGCCCAATCTGTATAAAGGCCAGAACCTCCGCAGACTCTGCTGGAAATCCTGTAGGTGAGGCCTGGAACCACTGCAGCCACTTTGTCATCCTGAGGGAGCTAAAAACCAGAGGAGGCAGGAGCCAGAGAATCACCAGCGAGAGCCGAGGCCTGAGCTGGAGCAGAGCCGTGGGGAAGGCAGAGGGGCCAGAACAAGGAAGACTCAGGAGAGAGGACAGGCGACCTGGAGCTCCATGGTGCCAGGGGAGGCAGGACAGCCTGTGGGGAAACTGAGCCTCCACCACCTAGCTCGTCTGCATTCTCCCCACAGCAGCCAGAGGCACCCTGTAAAGACCCAGGTCAGACCACCACGCTGCATTGCTCAGAACTTCCCGATGGGCTCCCCTGCCTCACCCCGGGTGAAAACCGAAGTCCTTACTGTGGCTTCACGGCCCTGCACCATCTGGCCCCACGGTCTCCCTGATCTCGCCTCCCACCGCCTTCCCCTTCGCCCAGTCTGTTCCTCCCTGGCCTCGCTCGGCAGTCAACACACGCCAGGCATGCGCCTGCCACGGAGCCTCCGCCCAGGCTGTGCCCTCTGCCCGCAATGCCCTCTCTCTGACGCTTGCTTGGCTCACTTCTTCCTCTTTTGCAAGTCTCTCCCCCGAACCGCCTTCCCAGTGAGCCCATGGCTGCCCAGCACCTCTAAAGCTACAACACCTGTCATCACCCCACCCCGTTTCCTGCCTGGATTTGCTCCCCGATGCTTAGCACAGACCATTATTGACCTATTTGTTTCATTAATTGGTTCTAGCTCCCCAAGGGCAGGGACTTTCTGTTCTCCCAGGGCCACAACCCAGTCTCACACAGAGCAGGCGCAAAACGCATACTCGCATCAGAACCCGAAGGAAGGTGGGAGTTGAACTCTGACCTTGATAACTCCCCTCCCCACCCACTCCCGCGCCCAGGGGCGCCCTTCACCTCCTGAGTCGCCTGCGCATGGAGCCAGACCTCTGGAGCCTGCGCAGCAACTTTGCCTTTAAAGAGCAGAAATTCCTGGGTGCCCCCTCCCGCCGCCCCAGCCCCGGCCTCCAGCGCACGCAGGCACGTGTACCAACAGGCCAGCACGCCAGATTCCGGGAGTGAGGGAGCAGCCCGCGGGCCCACCAAGGGGCACCGCCAGCCCCCACGCTGGGAGAGCCCCAAATCTGCTACCTGCTCAGGGCCCCACTCCCAGCACACACACCACAGGCACACGCACGCACACACACGTGTGCCACGCACACACACACAATGCGTTTGGAAATTCTAGAATCTTGGCACCTTAGAATTTTGAAAACTTATTTATTTCCATCTGGCCCACATTCTGTTCTTGAAAGCCTGGGACATGGCAAGTTTCCAGACCTTCAGATCTGCAAGTGTCAAAGCAGAGAGGCCCCATGGGATCACTCCACGGCAGGGTCAGCTGGTAGACCCCAGCACACCCTCCGCTCCTTCCCTGTTTCAGCTGGGCTTCCAGAATAAAGACTTCATTCCCATCCTCTCTTATATGTGGCTAAGCTCTGACCAATGGGATAAAAGCAAAAGCGGCCCGCATCAGCTTCCAGGAGGCTTTCTTAAAAGATATCTGATACCCACACTCGGCGCCTTTTTCTTCTTCCCTCTTACCTCTGTTCCACTGCTTAGAACTCAGATGTGACGGCTGGAACTCTGGCAGCCACCTTGGACCACAAGGACCAGATTTCCTCCTTGATTTGGTGGACCCAGGAGCTAGAAAGAAGCTGGTCCCCATGCCAGATCTATACCGCCTACCTCAAGGCTTAAATATGAGGCAGAAATTTCTCTCTTGTTTAAGCCATTGTTCTCTAAAGTTTTCATTTACAGTCCCACCCTCCCATTGCAAAGATGGGGCAAGTGAGGCCCAAGTCAGGCATCGACTCGTGTGAGGCTAGATGGTGAGTCAGAGCAGAGCCAGAGCAGAACCAGGCATCTGCCTTGACTTCTTGGGAGCCCCTGGGTTCGTTCCTTTGATTTCTGCTTTAATGGGTCACAAGATCCTCTTCCCGCAAGGTCACCCTGGCCAGCCCCATGCCTGGTTCCCACCCATGGTGGCCACAAGGCCCCTAGAGGCAGCCCTGGGTGAGGCATTGGGAGATCTGGGCTGTGCGTGAGCCTGGGTGAGCGCTTCCCCTGTCTGGGCCTCCTGTGTCCGTCGGCAGCCCGGCCACTTGCCTCCCCATCTCCCGCTCTTAGCTTCCCCTCAACCCAAGATCCCAGGGCTGTGATTCGCCCTTAAACCTCAGAACTAGGGGTCTCCAAGGGTCCCCCAGACCAAGCCCTGTCCCTTCCACAGCATCCCTAGCAAATGTCACCCAGGGGCTACTTGGGCATCTCAGGTGACAGGGAGAACAATTCCTCCCCGCAGTCCAGCCCAGGGCTGCTGAGTGCCAACGGGAAACCTGGGCCACCAGCCCCGGGTCCTGGCCCTACCCTCTGGGCTCACCCAGGGACAGCGAGCGGGACTCCCTGAGGCTCCTCTCCAAGCCCTCGGGCATCTGCAGCCCTGCCACTCTGAATCCTGCAGCCTGGGAAGAAGTTGGAGCAGGAGAGAGGAGGGAGGACAACGCAAACCACTGGGGTGTTTACCTCCGCGGATAGAGCAGCTACGGAGGCCCCCTCGGCTTCACTGGGCGTAGGCAGGGCCAGGAAAGGCCGGCCGCGTGCTGCAGAGCCGGCGCTATTCGCACGCCATCTGCTTTCTTTGCAGAACAGGGCTCTGCGCGTGCCCGAATATTAACTCCATCCCTACAGATAAGGAAACGGAGGTGGAGAGAAAGTAGCCCAGAGTGGCCCAGCTGAAACTTCAGATTCCACTCAGGTGTGGCCTCCTGTAGGGTCTGCGCTTTTTCTGGGCCCAACATGCCCCTTGAACCCCGACAGGCGCCAGTGTAGGGCCTGGGCACTGGCCCCCACTCCTCACCCACACCCACACTCAGGCGGGACAAGACTCCAACTCGCAGGAGAAATTCTGAATAAGGCAAAAGAAAGTTGTCCTGGCCCCTGTGCATGCCTTAAGTATTTAAATTCTTTTTCATAATTATCTCAAATAGTAATTACTGCAGGAGCAGATGCGCTTATCGCAGACAAGAAACCACCTGTCTTCCCATTTTTGTCAAAAGTGGAAGCACTGACATTATTCTTGCGATTCATTTCAATAGCTGTTTTCACTGTAAATACCACCTTAACCACAAGAAAAATACCCTGGGAGACGCTGGAGGTTTCGCAGGAATTATTCCAAGAGGGCCGAGGGTGTCTCACGAGGACACAGAGAGAAAGGAACACGAAACACTGCTTCCCCTCTAAGCCAAGGGGGAAAGTGCACCGGCTGAGAGGTTTTTGCTCCCACGGGAAGGGGTTCACGGGGTCCCCCCAAACCCCCTTCCTCCTCTCTGCATCCGACTCCCACCCCCACTGTCACCTCTACCCATTCCCCTTGGTGGCCCACCTGCCAGACACCTGGTTCACCCACAAGAACATCGAAATCAAGGGACTCCCTCCCAGGCCCCATTGGAAACGAGGGGACAGACTAAGAATTTCAGACTAGAAGGGACCAGATTTGAAGAATGCAGCTTTCCAGGCCTGTGGGGCTCTAGTGTCGCTCAGTGCAGCCCGGGGGCAGCTGGGGAAGGGAAACTCCAGGGGCTGCAGCCTGCAGAGCCGCCTGCCCTGGGAGGGGAGGCCCGTGACACGGCCGGATGAGGCAGGAGTCCCATACTCCAGTCCGGCGTCTGCCTTGGCCAGGAGGCCAACCCTCTCTGGGACTTGGCGTCCCCACCTGTCAAATGGCTGCAGTCTGGAGGGTCCCTCAGCCTCTCGTTCTTACAGAGCACATGGTGGGCTCACCCCTCCTCTTCAAAGCTTCAGACTCTCCTCCGAGCCCCCAAGTCATCATTAACTGTTATCACCGAGCACTCCCCACATGCCAGGCGCCACGCCCTTACCTGGCACCATCATGCGCTACGTCGGTTTCTTTGCACGAAACCCCCACACCACACAGAGGGGAACGGGACTGACTCAGAGAATGTGAGTGAGCTGCCCAAAGTCACACGGCTGATCAGCTGAGACTCACAGGCCCGCAAGCAGTGTCACTGAGCACTTCGTGTCCCCTAGAGATGAAACTGATTGTTCCCATTTCACAGATGTGGACACTGAGGCTCAGAGGCACACCTCGCCGGAAGCAACGGAGCCAGAATTTTAGCAGGAGCTGCTCCTGCTGGTTAGGAGTGGGGAGCTTGGGGGGAGAGAAGCAAGGGCCGGAGCGGAGCGGGGGAGGGGTCCTGTCTCCAGCCCCAGCGGCCTGAGAGCCCTTCCGCGCTCGGCCCCGCGCAACCTCGCCCTCCGGCCCAGCTGTGTTCTCTGCTGCCCCCGTGTGGTCACTGGGATTGACGCAGCCTTCCCAGCGGCGCAGCTTTGGGGGCCTGGGAGCCGGTTTGGGTGAGGAAGGGGTGCCTGCCCTGGGCGAAAGCAAGGAGCCCTGGGGCCCGGCACAGTCCTGCCCTGGAGTCTTGCTAACCCCACTCTAGACAGGCTGGTCGCCTTGTAAGCAGGCAGCTCCCTCCTCCCAGTCTCTGCCCTTGCAGGTCCCTCTGCCTGGGACACTTCCCCCAGTCTGTTCCAGCCCGACGACGCCCCGGCTGCTGCATTCTGCCCCCATCCCTGCTCTATTGTTCATCTTCATACTTGTCCCCAGCTAGCACCGCATTATCAATTTATTTATTTGTTGACCGTCCCTTTCCCCAGTAACAGAATCTCAGCTTCAGTGTCTGGCACACATTAGGTGCTCGACAAGGACTTTTGAACAAATGACGGTAGGAACATTCCCACCAAATAGCTATCCCAACTTGCTCACCACCGTTACTGGGCAGCTATGACTAAAATGAGGGGACTTCATCACGAGCTTGGGTCCTGTCTACCCAAGAGACCCAGTCCTGCCCACAGACCTGCTGGCCCCTCCCGCCCCAGGACAACGGTGGAGAGAATTAGGGGCAGCAGTTGGGAACCCCCTCCAGGCTGAGCCACTGCACCTCCTCACAGGACGGGGTCTCCAGGGGTTACTGTCCTTCTCAGGGACCATTGGAGGGTCTGGAGCTGAGCACAGGAGCCAGGGAGCTCAGAGAAGAACAAAGCAGAACTGGACATCCCCACCCTCGTTGCAAGCATAGACCTTTGGTGATGTGGTCTGACAGACACGGTCCTTCCCTCAACAAACATCTTCATGCTGTTCCACGCTGGTGCAGAGGGGTCTGCAGAAATGAACCAGCCTGGACATTGCTCACAGGAGAGACATATAGGCTTGGCCTCCTTCATCCTGCACACGTGTGTCCGATCATGTGACCTTGGGCAGCTCCCTTAGCCTCTCGGCTTCGGTCCCTCTTAGGTACAGTGTGGGTCAGCTGAGGATGGTCACAAAGCCCCCATCTCTTTGCTGTTGAGCCTGACCCCACTCTAAATGTGTGCGCTCTGAGCCTGCACCTGGCGTGCCTGCCCACCTGCCCTGGCTGCGCAGGGGGTGGCAGCCTCGGCAGGGAAGAAGAACGGATGGCTCAGGGGACAGCCAGGGGAATCGAGGCCTGCCCTCCCCCCCCCCCAGCACCCTTCAAGGATGGCCTGGCAGCGGTTGTCATCACTCTCTTCTGGCATCAGGGAGACGGCCTGACCCAGTCCCTCCCACACTGTGTGACAAAGCTGGGGAGACAGCTACTCACACTTATTGAACACCTACTGTGTGCCACACCCCATCAGCCCTTCCTGAGCGGTGTCTGTGCCCCATTTGACAGATTGGAATACTGGGGCTTGGAGAGTTCCCACCTCACCCACGCCGCCTCGCTGGTCCGTGTCTCCGAAGCCTTTGTCTTGGCCTGACACAGACTCACCTCTACCATCGCACCTGCTGGGGCCCCTCGCTTTCCTTTTCTTCCCAGAAAGAGAAAAGTCTGGGCCAAACATCTCCTGGGCGCTCCGAGTCATCTGCAGGGTATGCGCTGCTGTTTCTCAACTTCCTGCGTCTCTGCGCCTCCCACCCGAGCCTCCGCGTGTCCGGTGGGTGAGTCAAGGGGCGCACTGCAGGGAGCGGCAATTACCACCACCTCGGGTGCTGCACTGACCCAGTCGGTCCTCACCTGAACCCTGCGAGCCTGGTACTGTCATCAACCCCATCTCCCAGGTGAGGAGACCTAGGCACAGAGAAGTTAAGGGACGTACTTGCCTAGGGTCACACAGCTGGAAAGTGGCAGAGCTGGGCTTTGAAGCCAGGCCGTGTGGCTCCTCGCCGCCACGTGGTTCTAGAACTCAAGAGGGCAGGGGTCCTGACTCTGGCGCTGAGACGGGAGAGCAGCAGTGTTGCAGACACCGAGAGAGCGCGCTCTCAAGGGGACCTGCGCCCTCTGCCACCGTCTGGGCACCTGTGCCTGTCAGGGAAGTGGCCCTGGACGCCCTGAAGTCTCCAGCTCTCTCCAGGAAGCGGCTTCCCCTCGGAAGTGCGGGGGCAGGAGGCTCCCCGAGGACGGCCCCGGGGTTCGGGGTTCACCTGGCACACACCCCCCCCAGCCCAGGCCACTCCCACTGGCACTGCGGGAAGCCGAGGCGAAGCTTGGGGGGCCCCTCCCCCGCCGCAGGCCCACCGAGAGTGGGCGTGGGGGGCGTGGGGGGCCCGAGGGACGCGGCTGGGAGGCCCTCCGGGCCCGGCCGGTCACCCACATGTGGCGGGCGCGGGCCACGCGTGTCCCTACGCCGCGGCTGCGGCCCGGCCTTGGGCGCGGGCGGGTCTTTCCTGCGCGGGACGCCGGCGCGCAGGGGCGCCGGGGACAGGAAGAGGCGCCCAAGGCCCGGCGCGGGGCGGCTCAGGGACCGCCACCTGCGGGCGGGCGAGAGCGGAAGGTGGCGTCGAGGGGGACCGGCTCCCCGGCGGGCTGAGCTTCGCCCCCTGCCCGGGCCTGGGCCCTGGCGGCCGGTTCCACCCTCCGAGGGCCAGAGAGAAACCACGCCGCAGTCCCCCGGTCAGGGACGCTGCCCTGCAGCAGCTTGGTGGGCTCCTGCCTCGCCGGGCCCTGAGGGGGTCACCTGAGGCGGAGGGACGTCTCCGCCTGTCAGCACGCTGAGGGCTGAGCCCGCGTCCTGCCGGTGGGCACGGAGCAGGGAGGTGGGCTGACCGGGGAGTTTGTCAGAGCAGAGCTGTGTGTAGTGCAAAGGCCAGGCCCAGGGACGCAGAGAAGGCGGGGGTGGGGGGCGAGGACATGGCCCTGGTCCCTCTGCCCCTGACCCTCCACCCCTACCCTGGGAAGTTCTGCCCTTGCATCCTCTGCCTCACACACTAGTGAAGTAAACTGTAAGCTGGGGGCTGGGGACAGGGTGGCCAGAGCAGGGCCCCCAAGTCTTGGCCACCGGCCCCTCAACAAGCTCACACCCCTGTCCCAAAACAGGCGGGGGTGGGGAAGGTGTGGAGAGGCAGGCCCTGGATCTAACAAAGGGAGGTGGATGCTCCCTCTGCCCAAGCCGCCTGCCTCTGTTTCCATGGCAACTCCACTCCCAGGACAAAGCCAAGGCGCCGAATTACCCACATCATCTTAGCAGGCCCTGAGAAGGAAAGCCCAGGCCTCAGGGTACAAATGGGGAAACTGAGGCCTAGGGAGGAGCAGCGACTTGCTGCAAGTCCTCTGTAGACACCTAGGTTTCCCCCATCACAGCACCCATCACACCACAGAGTCTGTCTCTCAGGGACCTCCACACTGTCACCATACAGCTAAATATACAAAATGATACCCACAAGTGAACCTGCTTTGAAGAAATACATAAAACAGTAAGAAGACAGGGACTGAGAGGCGGTGGGGGACAAGGGCTATTGTGGGTGGAAGACCAGCTGCGACGGTCTCAGGGAAGATCGCTCTGAGGAGGTGACATTTGAGAAGAGGCCTGCATGCGGGGAGGGAAGGAACTTGATGAACACCTGGGAGGCAACACGTTCAGGCGAAGGAAACAGTGAGTGCAAAGGCCCTGAGGCAGGAACGTCCCGGGTGAGCTCGGACAGTAAGGAGCGCCACAGCGGGTGCGGCAGAGGAAGGGCAGGGACACGGTGGGAGAGGTGGGAGAGCAGATCCCGAGGGTCTTACAGGCCGTGGTAAGGAATTTAAATTTCTTCTGCTGTGACGGGAAACCGTGGGTGGGTGGCTTGAGAGCAGTCATTTATCCTAACCGCTCAGGCGGCTGCGAGGAGACAGGCTGTGACGACGGGGCTGTGGATCCAGGCGGAGGCAGAGGCCACCGAGGAGACAACTGCAGTGACGCGAGAGATGCTGGTGGCTGGCACCAGGCTGGCAGTAGCAGGACAGGGGAGGCGAGAGGCTCAGAGTGTTCTGAGGTTGTGTAGGACTCACCCATGGTCAGGAGGTGAGTGACAGGGAGGAGTCGGGCTATTCAGGTTTCTAACTGAGCAACTGGGTGACAAAAGGCGACATCTGCTGTGCATCCCTGATCCAACCGGGGCTCGCTCCTCCCGCCCCAGTCCTTCCTGCCCGACTCCTGGACTCAGAGTGCTGCCAGCGGACCCCCTAAGACCGCCTCTCCCCTCACTCCTGCTCACCTGAGCCCTGGCTCGCTCCTGAGCACCCCTGTTCAGGAGGAATAGCGTGCAAAGGACAGTCCAGCAAAGACCTGTGGACTGGCAAGGGGACCTCCCCAAAGGAAAGCAGGGGGCAAACTGCAGGTGGGCATATTCACGGAGGCCCTGTGGGTCCGAGGGGACTGAGACTCAGGATAATGCCCATTCACCATTGAGGAAACTGAGGCCCAGGGAGGCAGGAGTCACGTCCCAGGTGATGTCTCTCAGCAGGACAAAGTCCCCAGCAGGGTTCACTTTGGACCCGACTTGCAGGCTTGTGTCTCAGAATGCCCCTGCGCCTCCTGACCCCCCGCCCCGGTCCTCAGGCTCTGCCCGGCCCCTGCAGGCACAGCTCAGCAACCGGTGCCAGCCTGGAGACCGGCCCGGGGGTGGGAACATCAGGGCATAAATCCTGACCCACTGACAGTGCCCCAGAGCAGGCACAGAGGCCCTACTGTCCCCTTCCTGTCCCCACCCTTCCTGGCGTGTTTCACAAGGTCAGAGTAGCTGGGGCGGGGACAAGCACATAAACCTTGGCCCCAGCCAGGCCCGACCAGCCTTGAGCTTCCGACCTGATAAATGGACGGAGAGGATGGGCCCTGCCCTGCACTGACCTTTAGGGCCAGGACAGAGTGAGCCACAGAGGGCTGAGCCCCAGCGGGGGTATCCGGGGGCCTGTGTTGAATCCACAGCCAGGCCCTCTCGAGGAGCACGCAGAGGACCCTGAGAGACGCTTCAGGTGTGGGGGCCATGCCGCTCGCAGACAGGCCCGGCCAGGCCCCCAGCCCCAACTGCTGTCTCCACTGCCACCCCGCCCTGCTGCTGCTCCCCTCAGCCCTGACCCCACCTGGACAGTTGGACAAGTTCTGATTGCCACCTGAATGGCTGGAAAGGACCTGGCTTTTCTTTCAAGCAGCTCACGCACGGGTGAGGCGAGTGCACACAAATGTTTGTTTATCCATTCCACAAATATCTGTTGTTGCCTACCTCACGCTGTGTCTGGTGCTAGGTGCTGGGGACTCAGATGACGTTTATCTGCATATACTGAGAAGGGCACCCTGTAGGGGTCTGTGAAGGCACAGAGCAGGGAGGTGCTAACTCTGTGTGGGGCGGTCAGAGCTAAGCATTGCAAGATGCATAGGAGTTTGCCAGGCACTCCAAGCAAAAGGTGCAGATTGGGCAGAGGCAGGGAGGTGTGAAGGGGCTTGGAGGGAGCGAGGAAGGGCTGACAGCCAGGGTGGCCAGAGCACAGGGAGTGCACCGGGAGTGATGGGCCCTGAGGCTGGGGGGGGCAGGGGGCAGAATGCCAGACTGTGGAACTTGGACTTCATGCTGTGGGCAATAGGAGCCACGGTGGGATTTACACAAGGGAGAGACCCGAGCTGAATGCCTCCTTTGCTGGCTCAGCCCCAGGCATCTTCCTCTCACCTACTGACACAGCATACAAGGGTGCTGGGGCTCAAAAGACCAGGTGTCCTGTCCCGCCTCGATCCCCAACCCCTCATCAGCCATGGCTACATTCCCTGTGTGGCCTGGGCAAGATATTCAGCCCCTCTGGGCCTCAGTTTCTGCATCTGATCATGGAAAGGAGGATGAGTATGGTGAGGCAAGAAGGCTACACAGGTAGCCCACTTGTGTCCCTCAGAGGAGGCAAAGCAGAGCCACCCGGACCACCTGCCACCCTGGGATGGCTGGGCAAGGTCTCCTCTAAGGGCTACGATGTCCAGGCTGAGCATGGGGCTGCAGGCATCTGATAGACCCCGGGCACAGAAATCAGAACAGCACACACACGCACACACACACACACCCAGGACAGTGGCCGACCCTCCAGCTCAGATGCAGTGTACTGGGCTCCCCCCACGCTCACATCCACACGCCCCCCGAGATGCCAATACAGACACAAGCACCCGACGTCCTGCAGGCCTCAGGCACAGAGCAGCCCTGGTCCTGGTGTGTTCGGGACAGGCCCACTTTATACTCACTGCCCGGCCTAATTATTATTCATAGTAACGCCCCTGTCTCACTCAGGTGTCCAGATCCACACAATGAATTCCATGGCAGCCACCGCTGGACACTGGACACTCACTGTGGTCGCCTTTCCTCTCCAGAGGGGCTCTCGACCCTGTGTGCATGGAGCGTGCGTGCACACATGTGCATGTTCGTGTGTGCATGTGCACGTGTGTGTGACCATGTGCGTGTCTGTGTGCATGCACGTCTGTGTGTGTGCACGTTTGTGTGGGTGCGTTGCGTGTGTTTGTGCCAGAGTCGCCTTTGGCGGTCTGTAGGCTCTTACACGCCAATTAGGTTGAAATTATAGCGATCAAGACACTGAAAGAGGTCTGTGACACGGCGCCATGTGGGCTTCTTTCTTAACATCAATGTCACGGTCAGGTCTAGCACGGGCTGATCCCCGCGGCAACGTCAAAGTTCCGACGAGCGCGAACGACACTGGAGACACCTGAAATGTACAGTCCTGCGGTTCGTTGACTGCGCTCGTAATTACAGGAAACGCTGTCCTCCCGTTACAGGTTGTTGACACCCGAGATACGGCGTTTGCGCGTCCACGTCCACGCGCCCAGATCCCTTTCCAGCTCCCGGGAGCTGCCCCTTCCGGCCCTCTGGCCCCGCCGGCCCGCACTGCCCCTCGGTGGTCTGCGCCTGCGCGGCCACCCGCAGTGCCGCGTGCCACCGCCAGGTGTCGCTGCGCGCACGCCGTAGCCGGGAGGCGCCGCGGGAAGCCAGGCCTCGGTCCGCGCTGGGGCCGCACGCGCAGTCCCCTGCCGCGGCCTGCGGCTTTCCCGCGCGTGGAGCACCCCGACCCTGCGCTCGGTCCGCCTGCCGCCGCTCCGACGCCTCACTCCTCGGTGCCTTTGTGCAAGCGGGTTCCCTGCCTGGGACGTCTGCCCGCCCCGCTTCTCCACCTGGGTGATTCTCGCTGCACCCGCAAAGCCCACTGGAAGCAAACACCTCCTCCAGGAAGCCTTCCCTGATGCCGGCGTAGGAGCCCCTTTGAGTTTCCACAGCCCCCAGGAGCTCTCATCATTGCAGTGGTGCCCACACGGTGTGTCTGTTCCCGTGTCTGACTCCCCGCTGGACCTTCAGGAGACTGCCTAGGGTAGTGTGGTGACTTTTTTTGTTTTTTAAATAGACTTTTTTTTTTTTTTTTTTTTTTTTTGTTGAGACAGAGTCTCACTTTGTTGCCCAGGCTAGAGTGAGTGCCGTGGCGTCAGCTTAGCTCACAGCAACCTCAGACTCCTCGGCTTAAGCGATCCTACTGCCTCAGCCTCCCAAGTAGCTGGGACTACAGGCATGCGCCACTATGCCCGGCTAATTTTTTCTATATAGATTTTTAGTTGTCCATATAATGTCTTTCTATTTTTAGTAGAGACGGGGTCTCGCTCAGGCTGGTCTCGAACTCCTGACCTCGAGCAATCCACCCGCCTCGGCCTCCCAGAGTGCTAGGATTACAGGCGTGAGCCACCGCGCCCGGCCCTTTTTTTTTTTTTTAAGAGCAGTTTTAGTTCACAGCAAAACTGAGAGCAAAGTACAGAGTTCCCATACACCCCCTGCCCCGCACATGGACAGCCTCCCCCTCTATCAACACCCCCACAGAGTGGTACGTTTATTATCATCGATAAGCCTACATTGACACATCCTTGTCACCCAGAGTCCATAGTTTACTTTGGGGTCACTGTTGCTATTGTATATTCTACGGGTTTGGACAAATGTATAATGACATGTATCCACCATGGTAGGAGCATATAGAGTAGCGTCACTGCCCTAAAAATCCCCTGTGTTCTGCCTCCAGCCCCCAGGCCCCCAACCTCTGGCAACCACGATCTTTTTACTGTCCCCATAGTTATACTGTTTTCATAATGTCACATATTTGGAATCACACAGTATGTGGCCTTTTCAGATTGGCTTCTTTCACGTAGTAATATGCATTTAAGTTTCCTCCATGTCTTTTCATGCTTGATGACTCATTTTTTTTCTAGCACTAATATTCCGTCATCTGGATATACCACAGTTTTTCCATTCACCTACTGAAGGACATCATGCTTGCTTCCAAATTTTGACAATTATGAATAAAGCTGCTACAAATACCTGTGCACAGGTTTTTGTGTGGACATAGTTTTCAATTCATTTGGATAAATACCAAGGAGTGCAATTGCTGGTCCCAGTGTGTTTAGTTTTGTACGGAACTGCCAAGCTGTCTTCCAAAGTGGCTGCACCGTGTCACGTTCCCACCAGCAGTGAGTGAGTGTCTCTTGCCCCACACCCTCACCGTGTTCACTGTTGTCAGTGTTTTAGATTTTGGCCATAGAATGGACGTACAGTGGTATCTCGTTGTTTAGTTTGTATTTCCCTAATGATGTTGAGCATCTTTTCATACACTTATTTTCCACCTGTATATCATCTTTGGTGAGGTGTCTGCAGATATTTTGCCCCCTTTTTGATTGGGTTGTTTTCTCACTGTTGAGTTTTAAGGGTTCTTTGTATATTTTGGATAACAGTCCTTTATCAGATATATCTTTTGCAAGTATTTTCTCCCAGTCTGTGGCTTTTCTTCTCATTCTCCTGAGCAATGAGCTCAACTGAATCCCTGTGTGACCTTAGGCAAGTCACGTGCTCTCTCTGAGCCTCAGTTTCCACTTCTGTCATACAGGAAGAGAAGCCCTCGCTCCACGTTGTACTGGAATGAAACGAGATCTCAGGCACACAGAGCCCCCAAGCACAGAGCCTGAAATACAACATGTGGCAGCCAAGCCAACCAAAGCTGTTTGCCAGGAAGATTCCTGTGGGTGGGAATCCCTTTGTCCCAGGCATGGGACAGAGGTAGACACCATGGGGCCAGGGACTTACCTGCTGTCCAGGGGAGGGTTGGCCACTCTGTCAGTCAGGGCACCACCCAGGCCCAAGTTCCCTGGAGAAGCCCCCTCAGCATCCAATCCCCTCCCCACCTGGTCCCCCCAGACCTCCAGCCTCTGCTCCCCCTTTGCCCTTCTTTGCCGTGGGCAGGGCCTCTAATGCACCCTGAGAGGCCTGGCAGCCCTCCCTGCCGCTAGAAACGCCTTCCCCCATGCCCACCAAATCCACTGCCTGGGTTAGTTGCAGGCAGAGCGGCTGGGCTGGGCTGTGGCCACAAGGGGGCACTGTGGCCCCACAGATGTGCGGGAATTCCTCCACCGCGCTGGAGGCCGCCTCCCTCCCCCGGCCGGCAGAGCAGCAGGCGAGAGGAATGCCTGTCGCATAAAACCAGGGACTCTGGACCTGACAGAACTCCAGGGGCCCAGCCCATACCCAGGACCTCCTGGAGCCACTCTCACTCCTGTGACGGGCCGCTCGCTGCAGGCAGCCCGGCTGCCTGGCCCATCAGAGGACGGCTCTGCCTGGGAGAAAAGCTTTGCAATGTCCCGAATCTATTCTGCAGAAGCCACCGGGCCTATGGGGCCACCGGGACTACCAAATCTAAAGCTTTTAGGAGGATAGATTTACTTTGGGAAACCATAAGAAAGGGGAAGCTTGGGGTTTTCAGAAGAGCTCAAAACCTAAACGTTCATGTGAAATTTCTCAGTGTTCACATGTTGGCTCAAAACTTCTCTGAATATTGTGCGAGCCAAGCAGCGGACCCCTTGGGCCCGAGGCCCCCAGGACAGGGCGCTGGTTTACATGCCTCGCAGACACCCCGCCGGTGTGTTCCAGGAAGGGCGCTCATCGAGGGCGTGAGAGCCTGATAAAATGCCATCAAAACTGGGGTGCAGACACGCGGTGCGGCTGTTCACTCCCGGCTGCATGACCACGGCAGCCCTCAAACAGGCCGCCCCGGTGCAGCGGAGTCTGCAGCTCCGGTACCTGGGGCAGGCGTGGGGGCGCCCCCCGGGGGTCTGCAGCTGCACCCACAGACTAGACGTGCACGGCGACAGCAAGAAAAGCTTAAAACAGTGCTCAGTGCACAAGAATTAGGACAGCAAATAGCACCTATGGCACTATGCCACTAAAGCAATCTAAACATGTGCAATTAAAAATAATCGCAAGGATATGGGATCAGCCTAAGAGCCTATCAACCAAGGAGTAGATGAAGAAAATGTGGTATATACACACCGTGGAGTACTACTCAGCCGTGAATACTGTGTTTTGCAGCATCTTGGATGCTGGAGGCCGTTATGCTAAGTAACGTAACGTAGGAATGGAAAACAAAGCATCACGTGTTCTCACTTGCACGTGGAGCTAAGCTATGGGTGCCCAAGGACACACAGAGTGTACAGTGACACTGGAGACTGGCGGGGCGGGGCCGCGAGGGAAGCAAACCACCCGTCGGGGGCCGTGTGCGCTAGGAACCCAGACATCACTGCTATGCAATTCTCCTGTGCAGCCAAAAACCACCTGTACCCCTAAATCTACCAAGATATAAATACAAATGTAAGTGCACAGAAGAGTGCAGCGTGGCACGGGGGAAAGAGGAGTGGCCGCACGGTGGAGACCTGACCGGCACAGCCCCAGCCGGGCGGTCAAGGCCAGCGTCCCCAGCGCCACGTCGCGTCGCTAGGATGTGAGGAGGGCACTTGCTTCTGCGGTCTTCCTCCCCCGACCCGCAGTCCTGGCCTGGCCCCGAGAAAAGCGCCAGCCACACCGCAGCAGAGGGCCCTGCCACGCGCCTGGCCTGTCCTCAACACTGTCCAGTGGGCAAAGCAAGTGTGAGGAGCTGTCACAGCCCCGAGGAGCCGTGACTGACTATAATGTGGCGTCCTGGAGGAGGTCTGGGACAGAAAAGGGACCCTAGGTAAAGACTAAGGAGGGCTAAATGAAATACGGGCTCTAGTGAGTAATAGCGTATCGGTGTGGATATGGAAACCATGCCACATGCCTTCCGCCGCGGCAGGTGTGCACAGTGACGTGAGATGTTACCACGGAGGGCGCTGGCTTGGGCCTGCACAGAAACTCTCCTCACTATCTTTGCATCTTTTCTGTAAACTAAAAACTATTCTAAAATCAGAAGTTTCTTTTAAAAGACGCATATGCACCACACCACGCCGCCCGTTTCCTAAAGCTACGCTCACGACGGAGATCCACAAGGACGTCAGGACGGAGGCCTGGGGGAGCGGGGATGGGGACATTGCCACAGACCCCGGGGACCGTGGTGTGGATGGGGCCCGCCCTCGGACCCCAGTCCCCCAAACCGGCCTGACGGGAAGGCCAGCGGCCCCAGGAGCTCCCACGTGGCCTCTGCGTGCCCTGCTGGTGGAGCATCGGCACAGACCCAGGCCGCGGTGCCCAGAGAGGGCAGGTGGGCTGGCCCAGGGAGGCCCCACAGGCACCGGGAAGGCCTGGGCCGGGGAGGCCAGTGGGTGGTGACCTGCTGTCCTCCTCAGGGCCGGGACAGCAGAGTGCATGCAGAAGGGCCGATAGCGTGACAGGAACGTACATGCCACAGTCCTGGGTGAGGTGGGTCCAGCAGGCTTGTCCCTGAGATAAGGGAGAGAGGGCCCGGCATGGGATACTGCCGAGGGCCCTACCAGACGGGCCCAGCTATCCCCAGAGGGCTCTACTCCCCAGGGGCCTGCCCTCCCCCTGCAGCCAGAGGGACACAGAGCTGTCCCGTCCTCACTCCCCATCACTGAGCAGCGCCCGCTGTCCTGAGGGAGAGCCTGTCGGGGACCTGCCATGCCCCGTCTGACCTCACCCCTCCTCCTCCTCCTCCCTGAAATGACGCACTCACCCCTCGTCAACTCCCTCCAGACGCATCTGTCTCTGTCCCTGCCTCAGAAGCTCTGCACGTGCTGTTCCCTCGGCCTGGCATGCCCTTCCTGCCTCTTCCCTGCATTCTCTTGGACTTTTCCTGTTGCATTTGACAGGAAACTCTCCCTCAGGTCTTCAGCCTGCCGCTCAGCTCTGCCTGCCCGTCCTCCTCAGGGGACAGGTGCCTCTTCGTGGGCTGCCACGAGGCCCTCTGCCCCTCCCCCGTGGCCGCCGCCTGCCGGCTACAGCGCTGACCCCCGTGGTCCCTCTGCAGGTCGCTGCAACTTAGCAGCCAGCAGCCACGTCCACTGTCTTTGTTGTCATCGCTCCCTTATATTTTTCCAGTGCCTGCGTCAGCACCCCTGCCACGGCATCCCTTCCGCAGGGACATGTTCCCAGGTCACCGCTGGTGCCATCACTAGCAAGTGCACCGCCACCCCGTGCCAGGGAATATCTGCGCCCCAGCTACCGACGAGCTGCAATAAAAACGCTGGATACCAAAGGCTCAAATGACCATCCTTGGTTGGCGGTCCTCACATGTCACGTCTGGGAGGAGCTGATGCCACCCGGGACTCCGCAAGGAGAGGACACGAGGAAGCAACTCCATGTTTGGACGCCTCCTGCACTCAGCCCCGTGTGTGTCTTCCCTCGCCTGGTTCTGATTTGGATTCTTTTTCTACAATAAAATTGCAGCAGTAAGTACAGCACTTTGCTGAGTTCTGTGAGTCACTCTGGTGAATTACTGGGCTTGAATGTGGTCATGGGAACTCTGAACATGCAGCCAGCTGGTCTGCAGTGAGGGTGGGCCTGGAAGCCCCCACCCCTGTGGTGTTGCATGGCCACGCCCCGCCTGCCTCGTCTGCTGAACTCCCTGCCCTGGGCGTCAGAAGCGGGACTTGCTAGACCAGCCCTGACTCCCTGAGAGGTGGTCTGGGCAGAGCAAAGGTAAAAGGGTGGTAGATGAGGACTCTCTGATTCCTGGTGGCCAAGGAGGCGTTCACAGTGTGCAAAGGCAGCTGTGCTGCAATCAATTTTGGGAGGAAAAATTTACTGATGGCGTTTAGAAATGACGCATCCAAGTACTAAGGAGTTGGCTCACTGGAGTATCAGGAAATAAAAAGGGAAGTATCAAGTGCTTTGGTTACTGTCATCTGTAGTAGCTAAAGTGTAAGTGAAGGAGTGCTGAGGCGGATCCTGACGCCGGGCCAGCGTCTGGTCAGCGTGGACGACGGTCTCCAGCCTGGGCCCGAGCAGAGGCCTGTGCCGGGGGGACGCTGACGCTGGGCCGGGGAGGTCCTGGTTGGCCCAAGAGGGCTGCTGGCCTCAGAGCCTCCTCCAAAGGGAAAAGGTGTGCGGAGACTGACACGTGTCACAAGAGAAGACACAACAAAGGGGCAAGACCAAGAAGAAAGTCAAGGAACTCATCCAAGCAGGGGGGAAAATTTTAAGCAGTGGTTAAGAAATGTGATGAGTCTGGGCGGATGGCTCACTCCCATAGTCCCAACACTGTGGGAGGCTGAGGTGGCAGGTCATTGCTTGAGGCCAGGAGTCCGAGATCGGCCTGAGCAAGAGCGAGACCCCCGCCACTAAAAACAGGAAATATCAGCCGGGCATGACGGTGCGCGCCTGTAGTCCCAGCTACTCGGGAGGCTGAGGAAAGGGGATCGCTTGAGCATAGGAGTTTGAGGTTAGAGTGAGCTACGATGACGCCACTGCACTCTAGCCAGGGTGACAGAGCGAGACTCTGTCTCAAATAAAAGAAAAGAAAAAGAAAAAGAAACGCGCTGAATAAGGCAGACATTGACGGGCGGAGACAGGTGTTAACGCCATTAACGCAGCACTCTCGGGAGCTGCGGCCTGAAGGAGGCCCCGGCTGGCCCCAACACTGAAGGGCCCTCAACAAATCTGCTTTATTCATCCTAGTTTGCAGGATGTTCAAAAGCAGGAAGGCCTTAAATGACAATGAGAAATTTGACCTCCAATTGCCCAAGGCAAAGGTCTCACACTCTAATCAAGTGAAGGCCCAACCCCAGCGGGGGCCCAAAGCCATCTGTACCTGAGTGGGGACCGGAACGGGGCTGGGGAAGAGACTCTTGCGGGAATCCCTTCATGGCAGCCCGTGTGTGATTCCAAAACCTCTTGGTAAAGTCGCGATGGGGCCCCGGTCAGTTTGGAAGGATTTGGAAATGCAATGGCTGATGGAATTAAGGAGAGCATTTGGAGGAAAATTGGAATGTTTGAACAAACTCTTTGTGAAGTGTCTGCATCTCCTTGACCTGAGCACATTCCGGAGAGGGACGCTGCGTCCGGCTGGGGACCCAGCACGGCAAGACAGAGGCCCGTCCCTCCGCCCTCCAGGCAGCAGTGGCTGAGGCCCGGCACCGGGGGGCTTGTTTCTATTTTGGAGGGCGCGCCGTGCCCACCCAGGAACATTGCCAGCTCCTAGCCACAGAACCTGCTCAAAAGAAGGCCTGGAGTCCTCACGCACACTGGGCTTTCTGGTAAAATCCTGTCGGTGTCACCAGGAGTGAGCACTGGGATTTGGGACCAGAAAGTTTCCATGTGAGGGGCAATTGTTGGACTTTGATTGAAACCGCCCTTGTGACTGAAGGCCATAAAATAGTCCTGAAGCCTGAAACACACAGGCTGTTTGGGACGACGTCTGAGAAACACTCCAACGGGACGGCAGTGTCCACAGGCGTTTCCGGTGCGGGGGAAGGGGCTGGGGCAGGAACGGGCCACCTGGCGGATGCAGAGAGGTATTCAGTGCACACCCGGCGGGTAGGTTCCCCCAGGGCCAACTTTGGAGCCACCTGAGGAGCTGCCAGACCCTACTGTCGCTTGGGTGTGCCCTGCGGACGCTCTGATTGGCCAAGACAGGGTTGCTTGATTTACAGTGTCAGCTCCCCGCGTCTCCTGCCTGACGGGACCTGCCTCCCGGGGGCTTCGGGACATGCCGCAGCAGTTCCGACCTCTGGGAGACTAACGGTGCCAGGCTGGCAGGGTGCGATCCAGCTCCCACACACGGATGTCTGGGTGCACGGCCACACGTCCAGGCCACGAGGGCAGCGCGGCCTGAGGACAGGGGAGCTCTGCGTCTGCACCCTCCCGGGTTCTCCCGATGCCTCGTGGCCCTCGGATGATTTAGCTTCATCCTGGCAGACAATACAAGCGTGACTGGAAGTACAGTGCTTTCCGCCTCATTCAGGTGACTTAACAAATCTGACGGATGGGTTCCAGCTCAATCCGGGATAATACAAGGGGGATGGGCATAGTCACACCTAGTGGGTGCGGTGCGCACCGTCTGGGGATGGACACGCTTAAAGCTCTGACTTGGGTGGCGCAAGGGCAATATACGTAAGCTAAACATTTGTACCCCTGTAATATGCTGAAATTAAAAAAAATTTTAAAAAACTGATTATGGTCATAAGGGCCCCCAAATTTGTAGCCAGCTGGTCAGATGTGAGGGTGCTCCTGGGGATCCCCGAGCTCGAGTCTGGCCCCCAAGGTGAGGGTGGTCTTGTGGGGGCCATTCCCTCAAACTGGAGTTTGCAAGACCCCTTGCAGGCATGGAATTCCAGATCACCGAACCTTAGAGACTCTGAGGTCGGCAGGAAAACTGCTTTCCGGGAGCCTGCGTGGGAGTGTGCTGGGTGCCAGGCTGGTCATTTACAGGTGTTGCTCACTCATGGGCCCGACAGCCTGTGCAGGAAGAACTGCTGGCGTCCCTGCTCACAGGTGACACAAATGAGGCCCAGGATGGTGAAATCGCTTGCCCGAGGTCCCAGAGGGAGTAACTCACCGCTGAGGGAAGAACCTGTGACTGGGCAGGAGAGGAATGGCTGCTGCCACCCCAGTGCCACCTGTCCTGTCCCTTGTTGGTGTCCCTAAACTGCCCGTCCTTTCAAATGGAGTCCCCTGCATGCTGGCCCCTGCCAGGTAGGTGACTGCACAACAAAGTTCCTCGCTCTGGTTTTTCTGAAAACCAGAGAAACAGAAGGAACAGAGGCAGAGGGGCCAGTGACAAGGAAGTCCTGGCTCCTGCCTCACCCCCGTGGGGACAGAGGCCAGCAAGGAACAGGGGAAGGAAAGGCCCCACGCTGGCGGGCTTACTCATGGCAAGTGGCTTCCAGTGGCTCACACCTGTTCTTTAAAAAGCTTTAATTAGTCGCCACATCTTAAAATCAAAGGATTCTACATCAAAATGTAGTTTGGGAACTTTTTTGAAGCATGAGACCATCGGGCCATCCCGGACCCGCACCCAGAGGTGGCCGTTTCCGGAGCTGGGCGTGGCCGCTGCTCACACGGGACGCGAGCTCCCCACGTGCCCCAGGCCCACTCCGTCCTCGCCACCCTCGTGGTGAGAATGTGTTTTCCATCGCAGCCAGAGCTGGTGCGCCCACGTGCGTGCACACACGGACACTTGCCTGTGGCTTGGCGAGACAGTCCTCTACCGGGTGTGGAGCACCGGATACTGTCTACTCTAGTCCACGTCATTTTTAAAATGCTCGCTGTGTCGCACTACATTTAATTCAAGACCTGCAAGTCGCGGGCTGCTTGCTGAGAGAGCCCGGGGCAGTGGCAGGCGTGCACGCATGGGGTCCTCATAGCTGCGTCCAGACGCCGCTCGGGTCCTGGTGGGCCTGTCCCTTCCCCTCCCAGGGCCTCGGTTTGCCCTGTTCTCATACTCTCCTCCCCTGCCCAGCCTAAAGCCCCAGACGCCGACGCTGAACTCCCTGGAGAAGCCGAACTCTGGCATCCTTCACGTCGCCCGGGCCACTGCCTGACCTAATGTCTCCAGGCCTCAGTCACAGGGACCAGTCCTGGGGCTCCGGACACCATCCAAGTGACAAACTCGCAGCTGAGGTCCACGAGAGTGGAACAGGGAGGGAAGGAGGAGCGGGGAGGGAGGAAGAAGGCAGGAGAAGCACAAGAAAGGGTCCCAGGGCCAGCCTCTGTTTACCCTGGGACTCCCTCACCCCCAAGGGGAGCTCCGGGCGTGGGTGCTCGTCATTCGAGTGACCATCAAGAAAGGGTTGACAAAAAACTGACACGCTGGCCATGGTCAAACTCAGGACACTTTACAGAAGTACAGGGACCCAGAGGCACTTTACTTTTGTTACTTTATAACCCTTTTGTACTAGTTGATTTTTTTTTACAGTGTACATGTACTACTTTTATAATTAAAGAAAAAACTTAAAAAAATGATTCTTAAAAAAAGAATTAATCACAGTGGAACACGAAATGGAATGTCAGCTTTGGGGACAGGTCATCCAGGTGAGTCCAAAAGCCCCACCGTGGTGGCCGCCCTTGCGGTCTGCAGGCCGCCGTCCAGCCTGGGGCCCGTCCCCACGGCAGCCACAGCCCTGAGCTGCCCTCCACGCTCCCACTCAGCGCCTGTGTGCGGTCAGCCTCCCGCCACGAGGCGCCCTCCCGCAGGCGCAGGACAGGCCCCGAGCCCCAGAGGAATCAAGTCGGTAAAATTAAGTTAATTTACAAAGCTGTAGCAAGCACCACTGCCGTGACGGCCTGGCCCCGCGCGAGCCGGCTCCCAGGCACCTGCAGGGCAGCCCGCGGGCGCCTCACAGCGCGAAGGCGGTGAAGAAGATGTGCATCTTGGCCAGGAAGGTGGTGACGGAGCCCTGGCGCCAGAGCTTCATCTCCACGTCCAGGGCGAAGTCCCGGGGCTCCAGCACCGACCGCTGCAGGTAGACGACGCCCGTGTAGGCGTTGAGCCGGCGCGTGCCAAAGTAGCCCTCCTCGTTGCCCTTGACGATGGTCAGCGCGATGGTGTCCCCCGCGAAGGCGGGAGCCGGGCCGATGCGGAAGATGTGTGCGGGCACCAGGAGGCCCGTCTGGAAGTTGAGCTGGTAGTGCGTGATGCGAGCCGGGGAGTTCTGGCACTCCACGAAGTCGTGGCACGTGGTGCGCTCGCACTTCCTGCGGGGGACGGCGCTGGGTCACCCCGGCTCTCCCGCCCACCCCGGCCCGGCCTCGGTGGCAGGCTCGAGGGCCGGCTCTACCCTCCGCAGCCCGGCTGTCCCTGGGGCTGTTTCCTCACGTGGCAGGGGACGCGACTGGCGGCCGCAGGGTCTCACTGACGGGATGGGGCGCGGTTACGACACGCGGCACTCAGCACAGGCCGGGCTGGGTTTGCTGCTGCCTCCCTTCCCCCAGCGTACCTGGCGCCCTGCCTGCTGGAGGGCCACGCCTCGCCTGGTCCCCTCCCACACCCCTCCCGTGGTGCTGGACTGTGTGGCTGGTGGCAGAAGTGACGGTCTGTTGGCTGCAAGCTTAAGTGAGGTTAAGGGACTGTCACTCGCTCTCCTGGGGACCTGTGCCGGGAGATGGCACGTCACAGCAGCCTCGTGGACAGGCTCACGTGCTGAGGACCTGAGGCCTCCGGCCCAGAGCCCCGAGAGTGGGTGACAGATCCTGCAGCCCAGCCGGCAGCCTCGGGAGACCCTGAGCCAGAAACACCCAGCTCCTCGCTGCCCCCGACCCTCAGAAACCTCGTGAAATCATAACACAACACTTGCTGCGTTAAGGTGCTGAAGGCCGGGGGGTTTGTTACGTGGCACTAACAAGCGTGTGTGTGAAAGAGCGAGCGAGAGGGGCGGTACTTTCTGCGGGTCGTCTGCCCTTCCCTCTCTAGACTGAACTTTCTGCAAGGTGCTTTATCTGCTTTGGGTCAGCGGCCCCAGGGCGGTGGCCAGGGGCTGTGAGGAGAGGGCGCTGGTCAAGGCAGGGGCACCCACCACTCGGCCTCTCCCTGGGTGGCACGGGGTCGGTGCAGGGTCTCTGGCCATGGCCGGCTGGGGGCACTCACGTGTTGGAGACGCGGACGTAGTTTGCAGGACACTCCAAGCGCAGGCAGCGGAAGCCACCCTGGATGTTGTGGCAGGTCTCGGCCTCGGAACAGTTGTGGGTACCCAGTGCACACTCGTCCAGGTCTGAGGGGGACAGGAAGGGCGATGGAAGGGTCCCCCCCGCTGGGGGCCCAGCCTGCACTGGAGGCCTGGCCTCAGAGCAGCCTTCACGTCACCCCGAGCCACGCAGGCCCCACGTTGCCCGCTCTGCACCCAGCAGCTGGGCCTTGCTTTAAAACGTAGATCATCTTATGTCCTCTGATGGCTTCCCCTGCTCCCAGAAAAAAAACCCAAGCCCCTGCCCCGGACACCAAGGCCTACATTGCAGCGCCTCCCCGGCCCCTCCCGTTCCACACGGGCTGCGTCCTGCTGGACACCTCTGGGGCCCCCCAAAAACCTGACCCTTATTCTACCCCAAGGCCTTTTCACTGCTGTTGCCACTACTGGGACCTTCCCCACATCTGCCCACAGCTGGCTGCTTCTCATCTTTTAAGTTTCAGATCTCAACTCATCTCCTCCAGGATGGCCTCCCTGACCACCCCATGATCCTGCTCCTCCACTGTCCTCCATCCCCCTCCCCCCCATTTTCTCATCCTCATACTGCTTGTCACACTCTGAGACATACCTAGGCTATTTTGTATGGCCGTCCTGTCTTCCCCACCCGCTCCCCAGCCCGGGCTCCAGGAGGGCGGGGGTGCCTGTCTTTCTCACCGCCACGGGGTGCCGGCACCCAGCAGAGTGCCTCACAGAGCAGGCTCAACACATGCTGCCGGACGCAAGCGCAAGACCCATCCCTGATGCAGACTCGGGTGCACAGCTACAAATGGCCCCGTCAACAACAGGCATGCGCAGGATTCCCGCACGCACGCCAGAAACAGACATGTATGTGCAAACTCCAACAAGCACACGGGCTGAGTACACACACAAGCTCACGCACACCCGCACAGGTGCACACAAACACACAGACACACAGAGTGCCCACTGCGCAAAGAAGCCTGTGTACACACGTGGACGAGAGCTCAGAGAAGGAAGCACAGGGGTGCAAGTGTGTGTGTGTGTGAGACCCAGGCAACCTGTAGGACAAAAGATCAAATAAATGCGTTCTAGAGGCCCTTTCTTTGAGGATCTGCTGCTCAGCCCAAAGAGGGCAGCCTCGGGAGGCCAGGGGGACTGTCCTCCGGGGTGGGAAGCAGGGGGCCATTCGTGGGGGCAGCCCTGGAGGGCTTGAGTTTTGCCTGCATTCAGGGCTTGCTCCTCACTCAATCCTCACCCAGCCCTGTGCGGTGAGGGCCACTGGCCTCCGCAGACAGGGGAGGGAGCCGAGGCTCAGAGAGGGGCACAGCCTTGCTCAGGTCACACAGCGGTCAACGGGCAGCAAGTCAGGTTTGCCTGATGCCAAATCTAGGATCCAGCGATGATGCCATGCTGACTCCTAACGACATCATAATAGTCATGATGACAATGGCTGCGCTGCACCCAGAGTTTGCCCGCCCCCTATTTCCTTATGGTGCTTGAGGCACTCTGCACTCCACCAACCTCACGAGGCAGGTCCCGGTGTCCCCAGAATGCACAGATGTGCTCAGGGCCACACGGCAGCAGCAGGGCAGGGCCAGGGCTCAGCACCCCAGCCCGCCCTGGACTCTGGGCTGTTGGCCACCAGGCTCCCCTGCAGGGGTCAGCTCACCGTTCTCACCTCTCCAGGCCCCACTTTCCTCCTCTGTAAAGTGGGTAATGATCCCAGTCTCCCAGGGGGGTATCGAGGCGGGTGGGAGAAAATGCAGCGAAGGGGCTCGCAGGGCGGGCACAGGCTGGGAGCAGTCACTGTCCCGCTGATTGGCATTAACTGGATCCCGTGAAGAAGGCCTCCTGCTCCTGGGCCCACCTCCTGGGCCACCCACCATGATGCCCCCGGAGCTTGGCCATGGTGGGGCAGGAACGGGGCGGGAGCTTGCCTCTTGCTTCTGCCCTGGGCGGGCACTGATGGGGATACCCGGAGGGGAGGGGCAGGTTGTGCAGGCTCCCCGAGGACCCCGGGGCTTTGCCCACCGGGGCTGCCAGGCTCCTGGCACCTGGGGGCCCTCGACCCTGCGGCCGCTCCTAGAGGACACAGGCAGGCCCAGAGCTGCACCCGGCCGAGCCCCGTCAGAGACGGCAAGCGTCAGCCTCAACTAGACGGGCAGAAGTGGGAGCAAGGCAAAGAAATGCAGAGACAGCAAGGACGCAGGACGCAGCCCCCGAGAGCAGCCTCTGAGGCTGAGGTCGAGTCCGTGTAAAACAAGAGTCTTGCTCAAGGCCAGCACGCCCTGCTGACACGCGCGTGAGAAAGGCTCACACTGCCAAGCCGGATTCGAGATCATGTTCAGCGTGATCCACCTCAAGGGCTGTTTCACATGAGTGTGTGCGGAATACGCGTATGTTCGCACAAGGGAGCACGAGAGGGAAACCCGTGCGAACATGGACAGTAGTTGCCGCTCAGTTCCGTCACGTGGTCACATGTTCACTGGCCACCACCCACGTGCTGGGCGTCGCTCTAGGTGCCGGGGACATGGCCGCCTCCACGGAGCACACACTCCGGGGGAGACAGCTGACTACGTTCCTCCCCAGTTTTCTGTCCTTTTTCTTTCTTTACTGTTGAGGACTGGCAGGGGGCTCGTGGGGTGTCAGCCTGCACATTCTCTCCCCAGGGGGCCCCGTGTCCTGTGTGAGCCGACAGACCTCAGTATCTGGCCCGAGTCAGAACAGGACAAGGGGGCGCCAAGGGGGCCACCTCGGCATTAAGGTCGGCAGCCGCAGACGCAGGGACACAGAGTGACTTGGGAAGGGGACGAGACCAGGAGAGCCGGCAGCCCCACTGTGCCCTCATCCACCTCATGTCGGAAGACTCTTCTAGAAGGAGAGTCTGGAGAGGAAGACAGAGCACCAGGTGTGGGGGTGGGGGGCTCTGCCTCACCCGGCCTCCTGGGTGGGGCTGGCCACCCAGCAGGGCCTGGAGAGAGGGGTCTGTGCCTCAGGGTAGGCCACGGGGACAGAGGCAGCCACCCCTGGGAAGAGGGTGCAGAGGGAGGGGTGGGTGCGCGCCTGGCCGGGAGAGAGGCACCGGGGGCAGGTCCAGCCACGGGGGCCCGTGCAGAACCCAGGAAGCCGTCCCTGGTGGCCAGTGCAGGCACCTGTGGATGTCCAGGTGTCACCAGACCCCCCCCCAAGTACTTGGCGTGGCCAGAGAAGGGGACCAGGGAGAGACCATCCTGAATGTGGAAGGTTTTCACGCTCTGGAGTGCCTCCAAGAGCCCATGTCACTGCAGTGTCTGACAGGGCCTTCCCAGAAGTGGCCACACTTGTGTTCTGCCATCAGGGGGAACAGGGCCTCTGTCACACGCGAAAGCACGTTCTAGAAGCATAAAGCCATAAGTCCTGCCCAGCTGAGCATATGGCAAGTAAAATCCTCACCTTTTACAGAGGTCAGACCAATTCTTTTTTTAAATTAAGGAGCAGAGGGCTTTGCAGCCAGGGAGGCCCGGGCCGGCCTCTGTGAGCTTAACAGGCCTCCCCGCTGGTGATTTACAGGGTCTTGCTCAGGGCCTTGTCACTTCATTTATGACTATTTTCCACACCCACCTACCGTAAGGGCTCCTTTTGCACTGCAACTGAGTACACACCCAAGCAGTGGAACCTGCAGGCACAACATCTGACCCACCCCCGCCACGCCCCCACCTGCCCTGTGTGGGTTCCGTCCTGCCTGAACAAAAACCGGGGACACAGCCGCTGGCTGAGTCTACTAACTCGCTCTCAGGACCCACTTAGATCCACTGACAGGTAGCAAGCACCAGCCAGCACCATGCCGGTGTAACGCCGTGGCTCCCCTTCTGGGGCCAGCTCTGACCTCGGTCCCCCAGGAATACCAGGACCTGCCTTTGTAGTCCAAGAAGATGCCCAAGCCTCGGCCAGGCCCTGGTCACACCCCAAAGGCTGCAACCCAGCTTCGCCACCGGGGAGGATGCGGCCCCTGCAGCCAGGAGGAGCCCAGGTGGTCTGAGCTCTGCGGTGCTGCGGCTGATTCTCCCAGGGGATGCTGGTGCCCCTCCTGTGTCCTGCCCCCCAGCCTTGCCCTGGTGGCTCCAGAATTTAATGGTCGATGGTGCTGAATTTAGAAGCTGAACTCTCTAGCTTAGAAGGAAACTTAAATGTCACAGAACCTGTTCTCTATCCAGGGACACAGTCCCTGCTATTGCAAATTTTCAGGTGACTGCCCAGCCCTGTCGCATATGTCCCCAGTGGCAGGAGCCCCTCCCTGTGCAGCCCTCACTGGGAGAACGCCTTCTGCACCGGGGCTGGGAAATGCCTTCCTGTGCCCACCTCCCCTACTCCTGGGAGTCCCACTCTACCCTCTGGGACCACAGAGCTGCCTGCTCCCCTGTCCCCGCATGGCACTGCAGAGACTTGACAGTGACTGGGACCCCTGCGGCTGCCCTTCCCCAGCATCCTGACTGGGTAGGTCTCCTGCCTCCTTAGAACCACCCCACAGCATCCCCGTCCCACTCCATGGTCCAGAGCTGAGCCCAAGCCTGGAAGATTCTAAGCTGGATCAAGCAGCAGCAAGACTGTCACCTTCTTCATCCCAGGCACAGACCTCAGTTAATATGGCCACTGGTGGCACTGGCCATCCTGTGCTTATGCACTTGGCGTTGGAGCTCCGAGCACGTGCAAGCCGCGTGAGGTTTCCTGTGCCTGCTCAGAGCCTGCCCAGGCCTGGCGGAGCATTGCTCACCCTTGCAGGACCTCCCGTTGGCTGTCATGGTGTAGCCCTGCTCCGGGCACGCACACTGGTAGCTCCCTGGCACGTTGAGACAGCGGAAGGTGCAGAGGATGCCGGCGCCCTGCGCGCACTCATCGATGTCTGTCAGAGAGAGGTGCAGCCCCTGGTAAGCCCCACCCACCCGCAGGGCCCAGCCACGGACAGCCTGTCCCTGTCACAGCCACAGAGTTTGGGGGCCCGCTTTACAAATGAGGACAAGAGGGCTCAGAGAGTGGAAGACAGCTGTCCAAGGCCACACGGCAGAACAGGCCTCCCCCGCAGTGCCCGCTCCCCGCAGCTGCTCCATGACGGCTACTATCAGCTGAGGGCCAAGCAGTGCCAGTCGCGGGCCTGGGCACTCTCACGTAAGACGTTTAACTTAATGCTTCCATCAGAGAAGGCGCCTGAGGTCAGAGTGGGAGGCAATCTGCCCCAGGTCACACAGCCAAGAAATCGCAGGGCTGGGACTTGAACTCAGAGCTGATACTAACACCTCTGTGTCCTGTGTGTCCTCGGCCCTGGAGGGACTGTCTGGGAGCCTGCCACAAGGGGAAGGGGTGCCTCTCTGGAAGGGGCAGCGGACAGGTACCTGTGCAGGTGTGCCCGTCCTCAGCCAGCTGGTAGCCCTGGCGGCAGTAGCACTGGTAGGAGCCGTAGATGTTGGCACACTCCTGGCTGCAGCGCTGGGCCTCACACTCATTCACGTCTGCAGGGACACCGGCCAGCGGTCATGGCGGGATGCTCCCAGCCCACGAATGAGTGGGACAGAGTCTGCCTCTAGGAGTCCACCTGGACGCCTCCCGGCACAGCCAGGCCTGGCCACGCTCCCTTCCAGGCCGGGTAGTGAGAGGGGATGCATGGCCTCCCCAGGGGTCTTGGCAGACTTAGCTCACCCGGAGGAAAGTGCCTCTGGACAGGAGGGGCTGGGAACGGCAGTGCCAGGTACGGGGGGCCAAGACCTCTCGGCCCCTGGCTCAGCCTCGCCTTCTCACGGAGCAGCCTGGTGGCCTCAGTCCACACTCGTCCCCATGGGCCTGGCCCAACAACACCATAGCATGACAGCCCCCCTTCAGCCCCGGGTGCATCCCACACGGGTGAGTACACGGACCTCTGATGCCAGCCATGGGCTGGGTCCAGTCTACACAAGGGCTTGGTTTGACTCAGTGTGTTCTTTAAAAATTCAAACCCCTCCTGTGTAAAAACCAGCAGATTTTACATAAATCCAGATTTCTGGCTTCTGGAGAGTCAGGAAGGTCAGACCATCTTGGACCTGCATGCTTGGTGGCATCCTTCTGCGGACCCCTGTCTGTGGCCCCTGGGCTCTCCGGGTTGCCTTGAGCTCTCTCTCAAGTGTCACTCGCTTCTGTCCCCCGCCTGCAACCCAGGGCACTGTGACCATGACCAGGAGCAGACCCTGCTCCATCAGGGGCAGGGCCAGCCAGCGGGGCAGAGAGCTGGGCTGCCGTCCCTGCCTGTGAGAAGCCATCTGGGGTACAGATGACAGAGACCCAGCCCCTCCATGGCGGGGAGCCAGGCCCCAGGCCCCCGGGGGGTAATTCGAGGCAGGAAACAGCAGGACCAGTGCGGGCCAGGAGGGTCTGGCCACACGGAGGAGAGAGCGGCTGGCAGGGAGTGGGTGAAGGTGCGGGGTGGAGAGCCAGTGAGACTCCGGGTTTTCCCTGATGGTCTGCCCATGGTGGGTGCCGGGCTGTGTGGGGTCAGAGGCCAAGGTCAAGGCCAGAGGTCAGGGCCAGCATACCTTCGCAGTGCTTGCCATCGGCTGCCAGCCGGAAGCCGGAGGCGCAAGAACAGCGGTAGGAGCCGAGCGTGTTCTCACACGTGTGCTGGCACAGGCGGCCCGGGGAGGCCCAGCACTCGTTCACGTCTGCAGGGGGGGGGCAGACGGCAGGCACAGGGTGGGTGTCCCGGAAACCAGCTCCCTCCACCCCCAGGCACCACCCAGGGCCACAGACGGGGCTGGGTGGGAGAGGGACTCAGAGGAAGGACGGAGAGGCCGGACAGGGGAGGGGAGAAGCAAAGAGACTGGTGGCAGGGGGGTGAGAGGCAGAGACAGAGGACAAGGGACAGACAGACACCCTAAGAGGCAAGAGAGACGTGACAGAGACCAAGATCAAGGGAAGCAGGAAAGACCAAGCAAAGAGGAAGCAGAGCCGCAGGAGCAAGATGGCAAGGACGTAGCGCGAAGCTCGTAGTGGGCAGGAGGCCCCGCAGGAGGGGCCAGCTGGAAGGCTGGCCTGGAGGGCTCGGGCAGGTGGGCGCCGCGTAGGCACTGGATGCAGGGCGTGGGGAGGGAGACCGGCATGGAGGGCGCAGGCCCAGCCCGGTGCTCCTGAGGGGCCCGGCCGCAGCCCCGCTTACCGATGCAGGAGCGGCCAAAGGCATCCCGCTGGAAGCCGGCTTTGCAGTCGCAGCGGTAGGAGCCGGGAAGGTTGTGGCACACCTGGTTCTCACCGCAGCGGTGCACGCCCGTCTCACACTCGTTCACATCTGCAGGGGTGGGGGGTGAGCAGGGCACCCTGAGGCCTGGGTGCTCCTTCTGCACGGGCCTCCCACAGGCGAGGAACTCAGGCAGGCCACGGCTGGCCGGCGGGACAGAGACAGCTGGCCTTACCCACACACTTATCTCCGTCCTCACTGGCGTGGTAGCCGCGCCCGCAGATCAGTGGGTTCCTCTGGCACGTGTAGGAGCCCACCGTGTTGACACAGCTGAAGCCCGGCCGACACGGCTGGGACAGTGACGTGCACTCGTTGATGTCTGCAGAGGCGGGTGTGGGTGACGGCAAGCCCCGTGCACCGCCCTCCTCAGGCCCCAGCATCTGAGCCCTGGGCCACACCGGGACGTGGCCAATCCTGGTCCCAGCCCCGTCCTGGTCAGGGGTGTAAGGCCAGACTGTCCCACCCCTGTGTCCCACCCCTGTGTCCCCCCACCCAAGGGATCCAGATCCCAGAACCCAAGCAGCTGCCCAGCTGATTCCATGTTCTTGTCACATTCAGCCCTGATGGAGCAGCTAGAGGCAGAGGGGGCATCAAGGCCAGGTTTTAGGATAACTTACAAGTGCAAAACCTGCCTGCCCTGCCTAGCGTTCAGGGGCCTGCAGCCTGCCACCTCATGCCCAGCCCCCCTCACACCCTGCCCCACGGGCCTCCCAGGGCGTGACACCCAGGCACAGCCCCACCACAGTGCCTTTGCACATGCTGCCCCCTAATATCTTCAAGGCTGGCCTGCCTGCTTCCACAAGTGCCTGCCCCAATGTCACCTGCTCAGGGAGGCCCTCCCAGACCAGTGGAGGTAGAGGAGCCTTTCCTTTTTCACCTTGTACTTGTATTAGTATTTATCAAAGCACCTGTGAATGACTGCTACTTTTATAAACGTGTTTGCTTGTTTAGTCCGTCCCCATCTAAAATGTCTTGTTAAACCACTGCAGCCCCCCAACATCAAGAACCCTGAATCACTGAGGAGCTGAGTGAAGTGGGGCAGACCCCTCCCCACCTTGCCCTGCCCCTGCTGGGAAGGGGTGGTCCCAGGGCAGACCCCAGGGACTACAGGGCCCTAAGGGGTCCCCTGCATCCTGTGATGCTGGTGGGGTCCGAGTGAAGAGCTGTTAAAGGGGGTGCCTCGGGGTGGGCTCTAGCTCCCAGACAGGCCGGGGGCACCCCAAAAGTCTTGAGAAAGCCTTTGGACAAAGTCAAAGCCGCCCTCTGCACCGTAGTCCTCTCCCTGTAAAACGGGGACACCTATCCTGCGAGCCTCCACCCTCGTGCTGTCCACCCCAGCGGCTGGCTCCGTGCAGTTCCTGCCCTGCCACCTCCCCTGTGTCATGCACCCAAGGTGGAGTGTCACCTGGGTTACTCCTACTCCAGATGCGGTCTATCCAGGGCCCACTGGTGCCTGCCTCTGGGCAGGACGGGGTCAGCAGCCGCTGGGGAGGTGGGGCCTCCTGGCTTTCTGGCCGGCCCAGCGGCCTTTTCGGCGAGGGCTAGGGAGAACTCGGGATCTCAGACCCACTCGGGGACAACAACTAGGCTGGCATCTGTCAAACTGCAGCTCTCAAGCACAGCACAGAATCATTCTAGAAGGTCTCACTAGCACTCCGAAAATGGAAATTTTCAGTATCACATGCAAGTCTGTGCTCCCGTTGTCTCCAGATGTGTGTATCTGTACCAGGTCACAATGTAAAACACAGTTCTTACTGTTGCCTGGGTAAGATAAATTGATACATATTCATCCAGTCCAACCCCACAGATGGGTAAACTGAGGCCACAGGAGAAATAATTCAGCCAAGCTCAGACAGCTCTGGGTAGAGTGCAGCCACCATTCTGCAGGCGCCTCCTGGGTGGGCACTTGACAGGCGGGCGCACCGCGGCTGGGATCGACACAGCGGCAAACCAGCTGCCCCCTGTCTCTGAAGCCCTCGGAGCCCCCCACGACGCCTCCCGCAGAGCCCCAGACCAGGGGCACAGGCTGGCAGCCCCACTCACCCACGCAGTTGCCTTCAGGGTCCTGCAGGAAGCCCTCCATGCAGCGCTGCCGAGCTTGGCAGTAAAAGGAGCCCTTGGTGTTCTGGCAGGAGAAGCCCACCTGGCAGGTGTGTGTGCCCGTCGCACACTCGTCCACGTCTGCCACACGATGCCAGGTGTCAGGGGCTGGTGGGCAGGCAGGCCCCTGCCCCTCACACCCCACAGCCCTGCCCTCAGGCCGCCAAGACCTTGGTGGTCTCAAAGGTCTTCATCCCAGGAAGCGGGCGGAGCCACACTGCTGGCACGGCCCACACCCCGGCAGCAACCATGACAAAACCACACTGACTGGGCTTCCTCTTGGTCCCTGTTCTAAGCATTCTGAGACATACTTATTTACATAATCCTCACAGCCACGCTAGGAAGTGGATGCTGTGACTGGCCCCATCTTACAAATGTGGAAACTGAGGCACAGACAGGATTCCACAGCTAAGGAGTGTTGGGCTGGGACCAGAACCCAGGTGATCTGGCTGCCGAGCCTGATCTGTTAGCTGCTGCCCACGCTTGCCGGGGGCAGAGATAAATGAGGACAAGTGCTTAAATCCCTCAGGTAAGGCCAGGGGTCAACACCATTAGGGAGGTGGCACTGGGGGCAGGAAGGCTCCAATCTTTGAGACCTCTCTGTTTCTGGAACATGCCAAGACCCTTCCTCCCCAGGCCCAGTGGGCCTCCACACTTGCTGTTCCCTCTGCCTGGAACACCTTCCCAGAAGCTTCTTGTTAGTCACTTAGGTCTCAACTCTGACCTCACTTCCTCCGGGGGCCTCCTTGGACCCCCCACCCACAGGAGCACCCAACCCACAGCCATCTGCATCTGCCCGTTGGCATGTGTGTGCCCCATCCGCCACCACCAGGCCAGAGAAGGGGCCTAATACCCGCTCTGGGTGCCCGGTACCGAGAACCCTGCCGGGCACACAAAAGCAGCTCAGGAAGTATTTGTTGAAAAAGTTGAATAACAATTCTCCCTCTTCTTAGGCCAGAATTATCCAGGGAAAGGGACAGAGTGACCCTTCCGTGGCACTCCAACCCAATGCACAAACAGGGAGACCGAGCCACGGGAGGGGAATAACTGGCACCCAAACACCAGCAAGTGACAGCAAAGCTTGGGCAGACCCTGGTGTCCCCCTGCCCAGCCACGGAGTACCCCTCTTCTGTCCCAAACACCATCTGCGGAGTCTTCCCACCTGCTGTAAACCTCACTGATGGGAGTTTGCCGGAAGGGAGATGGCTCTGGGCTGACCAGAGCCTGGGCAGGACCACGCTAGGGTGGTGCAATGCTGGGGCAGGGCGTGGCCCTGGGTGGGGTGGGGCCAGGCTAGGGCGGGGCAATGCTGGGGCAGGGTGTAGCCCTGGGTGGGGTGGGGCCAGGCTAGGGTGGGGCAATGCTGGGGCAGGGCGTGGCCCTGGGTGGGGTGGGGCCAGGCTAGGGTGGGGCAATGCTGGGGCAGGGCGTGGCCCTGGGTGGGGTGGGGCCACGCTAGGGCGGGGCTCTGGGCGGGGCCCTGGGCGGGGTGGGGCCAGGCTAGGGTGGGGCAATGCTGGGGCAGGGCGTGGCCCTGGGTGGGGTGGGGCCACGCTAGGGCGGGGCTCTGGGCGGGGCCCTGGGCACGGTGGGGCCAGGCTAGGGTGGGTCTCTGGGCGGGGGCCAGGTGGGGTGGGGCCACGCTAGGGTGGGGCAATGCTGGGGCAGGGCGTGGCCCTGGGCGGGGTGGGGCCAGGCTAGGGCGGGGCCGGGCCTCCAGGGGCCCCTCTCACCTTCGCACTGGCCATCCTTGAGGGCATAGCCCGGCTCACAGGTGAGTGCCTTGTAGCAGTGGAAGGAGCCTAGAGTGTTCACGCAGTGCTCCGCCCGGCTGCACGTATGCAGGTCCGTCACACACTCGTTGATGTCTGCGGGGAGAGAGGCGGTCAGAGCCTGCGAGATGCTCTAGGGACAGCGGCTGAGTGCAGCCATGGGACCTCCAGCCACCAACAGGGGGGCGCCGCCCTGCCAACAAGGCGCTCACCATCCAGAGATGGGGCTGATGTCCCCTTATCCACATCCCTTCATTCAACAAAGATCTATGGAGCACCCGCTATGCACCAAGCACTGTTCTTGGGAGCGGGATACCCCAGTGAACAAGACAGACAGGAATCCCTGCTCCTGTGGTGCAGACCCGCAGGGGAGGAGGCATGACAGGCAGATACATAAACAAACGCAAGTGGGCCGTCACGGCTGCTGTGGATGAGACCGAGCAGGAGGAAGGAGAATGGCCCAGGGGCAGTGGCGTGTGTCCAATTTTAAAGTAGATTCTCAGAGAAGAGGACATTTGAGCAAGGCTGAAGAGGTGACAGAACGAGCCACGAAGATAGTCCAGGCCATGGGGACAGGGATTCGAGGGCCCTGAGAAGGAAGCCTGCCAGGCAGGCGCAAGGCCAGCTGGGAGGCAAGTGTGGCTACAGGGGAGAGAAAGGAGAAGAGAGTGAGCGGGAGGGACAGTGGGAGCCAAAAAGGGTTCTAAGCAGAGGAGGCACTGGTCTGACTTACTTTGAGCAGGGTGCCCTGGCGGGGGTGGGGAATACACTCTGGGGTGAGGATCCAGGCAGGAAATTTGGGGATGCAGACCACCATCCGTGGAGGTGGCGAGAAGCGGTCGTGTTCTGGAAGTATTGTGCAGGCAGAACCCGCAGATCCACTGATGGATGAGATGAAGGTGAGAGAGAAAGAGGAGCCGGAGCTTTCGGCCAAGCAGCCGGACAGGAGGCAGAGCCAGCAGCTGGGACGGGGCAGCGTGAAGGAGCAGGTCTGCAGGGAAGGCAGGGAGCTCTCCTGGCCATGTACGTTTTAGAGTCAAGAGGAGACACACCTCTGAGTTCACACAGGGGTCCGAGAGCAGCGGTCAAGGTGGCTGAGGACACCTGGGGGAGAGGGCACAGGAGACCCACTCCCGGGAAACTCCAGGGACAGGCAGCTGGGGAAGACAGAAGCCAGCAAAGGAGAGGGGGAAAGAGCAGCAGGGACGCTGGAGGAGAACCACGGATGTCACCAACCCCAAACCTGCCCAGGGCCAGGACTGAGAAGGTGTGGAGGAAAGAGCCAGTCCCGCCCCCGGTGCTCCCTCTGGCAGGGGAGGTTCATCCTTCCCCTGCTCATCCGTTCACTGCACGTACGCTGTGCCAGCCTCCTGCGGCCAAGTGGCCGTGCCAGCCCCAGTCCCAGCCCTCAAGGGCAGGACAGGCAGGTGGGAGGGGATGCTCAGGGCAGAGAACTATCCCCTCTGGTCCTGGACCATCAGATTTGCTTCTCGAGACCCGTGACATTTGAGCTGAACCTCCAAGGACAACCAGCGGTCTGGTGGAGAGGTGGGGGCAAGGCCATAGGGAAAGAAGCAAATGGCACACAGGCCAGGCAGACCTGGGTTTGGGCAGGGCTGGGGAGGAAGGAAGGGGAGAGCGCCGGGCCAGCGGCTCCCAAGGAAGGCTCGGCTGAGCAAGACAAAGATTTGGCATTTCCAGGCTGGATTAATAGAGGGAGACCGTTCCCAGGAGCCAGCAACGCCATGGCCCAGGAGCCTCCCACATCCTGGAGGAATAGCGGGAACGGGTGCAGCAGCCAGCACTGACTGAGGCTCGCTAGGGTCGGGCAGTGTTTAGGGCACCATCCTGCTGTGCAGGGAAGGACAGCCCCATTTCACAGGTGAGGAAATAGGCGTCCCAGAGCGATGTGACTGAACCAAAGTCAAACAGGTGCCCTCCCCACCGTCCAAGCACCGCTACAGCCTACTGCCAGGCGGGCCTCAGTCGGGGGCTTCCCTCCCATCTTCCTGCAGCCGGCACACCTGGGCACTCTTCTCTGCGCCTAAGCTGGTCCTCAAAGTGCAGGGCACAAAAGGCAAACGGCAGAGCACAGGAGTCCCCGGCAGAGGTCAGTACCTCCAGTGACAGGGAGCTCACCATCTCTGCAGGTGGCCTCCACGCAACACGCCTGTGGAATCACAATACCAACATCGAAAGACTAGCAAGTTCTTTACGTGGACTAAGGCACTGAGTCTCCACAATGACCCTTTGAGGCGGGTGCCGTCATCTCATCTGCAGACGAGGAAGCTGAAGCTCGGGGAGTTCAGCTGACTCGTTTAAGGTGTTATGACGAGACAGCGAAGAGCCAGGAGTCCATCCTAGCACAGGCCTGGCCTGCCGGGCCACCTGCCTGGGTCCATAGACACGCACGGAGCAGACACACACACCAGATGTTTGCAGGGGCTAACGGATGATGAAATGGACGCGTGAGCAGGCGGAGCGGGAGGCTGAAGAGGAGGCCCCGGTGAGTGCGCGTGGGATGAGTAAGGGGGGGTGGGTGCAGGAGTCCTTACGTGAGCACATAAACTTTGCGGAATGGAATGTGCCCTTGCTCTTTCGTCCCTACAACCCGCTTTCCAGCTGCCTGAGGACCCCTTTCAGCACGAGGTTTTCACTCCAGGCACCCAGGGAGCCTACACACTCAGGCACGGCGAGAGGGAAGGGCGTTCTGGGAGGGGTCTCGCGGGCCTGGCGGGATCCGCCTTCCCAGACACACACACACACACACACACACACACACACAGACCCGCCCCGGTCGGGAAGAGCTGCCCAGTCCCTGGCAAGCAGGCTCAGAGGCTCATGCTGTGCCCACGGCCGCAGGCCCGGGCAAACATGTCCGCAGCGGCCACTCAGCCCAGCACCACAGGCCCATCTGCCCAGCAGCGGAGGGTGAGGAAGGGGACATGTCCATCCCGGACATGGTCCCCAAGCACAGAGAAGACAGATGGGGCCCTGGTCACGTGCCCTGAATGCGCTCTGTACTGTCCCTACCTCCACGCCTTGTTCGAGCTGGCCTTCCACCCAGTGTGCCCTTCCTGGCTTCCCAGCCCTGTCTGTCCTTGGAGATGAGTGCAACGCCACCTTCTCCAGAAAGTGCATCCAAAGGCCACCAGCTGGGATGTCCTCTCTCTCTGCCTGTGTCTCTCTGTCGCAGCATTTACCACAGTCTGCCGCAAGTCCCTGCTACTCTGAGTCTCTCTCCACCGGGGACCTTGAGAGGGCGGAGGCCAGGACTCCTGTCTCCTCCGTGAGAACATCAGATGCTCCAGACACGTGACTGCGCCTAGTCCACCCTCCTGGTGCCCGCAGAGCACTCCTGGAGCCCCAGCCCCTGGCCCACACGGGCACTGAGAGACAGGAGGGGAGGATATGACCAGGCACTGGCCCGGGCCACGTGCAGGCCAGGGCGCTGGGTACAAGCCCTTGCCTCGTCCTCCAGCCCTGCAGTTACAGGGGCAGAAACAGGCTCAGCGAGGAGAGCCCCACAGCGCAGGGTCACACAACAAATGAATGTCAAGTGCGGGGCAAGGCGTGTCCGTTTGTCTCTGGAGGTGACTCTGGATGCATCTAAAGACAATCTAAGCGGCTGAGCTGACATGCTCAGCGTGCCCCAGGCTCTGTGTGCACTGTTCACACACCCCCTAACCCGCAAAGGAGGATCAACAGCCTCCTTGTTACAGACGAGGAAACCATGGCTAGGCTCCCGGGGGTGGTGGGGGGGGTCCTGCTGGGAGTCCAGCGGAACGGGGTGTCCTGCTGGGAGTTGGGGGGGGTTCCTGCTGGGAGTCCAGGCCTCCTGCCTCCAGACCCCCCCACACATCACCCTGCTGCCAGCACATCTGACCTCCTTGTTTTCCTATGGCCCAGGAGGGGTCAGTGACCCACCAGGGCACACGTTCTGAGCTTCCTGACTCACAAGCACGTCCCCAGGGAAAGCAGCTTCCCAGTGGAGGTGGCAGACAAGTGGGACAGGACACGAGGACAGGAGGGCATGACAAGGAGCACGGGGGTGCCAGCTGTGCTGAGCGCTCACATGCAAAGGGCAGGCCCTTTAGCATGTGGCCGCAGTGTGGCAGGCTTGGCGTGGAGCAGAGCAGAGAGCCGTGACGGTGGGCAGCAGGCGGGGGCTCTGGCTTACCCACGCACTTCCTGTGTGCGTTGAGGATAAAGCCCTCGGCACAGAGCACTGTGTGGTTGACACAGTAGAAGGATCCCAGGGTGTTCACACAGAACTGTCGCCGGCTACAATCGTGAGCACCCATTAGGCACTCGTCTCGGTCTAGTGGCAGCCGAGGAAGGAAAAACAGAAGGGCCATTAGAGGGACGTGGCCTGCCACAGAGCATCCAGTGAGGGGGACGCCGAGACCCCGAGAGAGGCAGGGCCTGCCCGGGGCCTCCCAGCCCGTCTGTGGGACAGCGGGACCTTGGGCCCAAGTCTCAGTGTGCAGAGCCGGGTCCCACTGCCCCGGCAGGCCAGGTGGGGAGGTGAGACTCAGAGAGGGTGCGCAGCCTGCTCACGGTCACACAGCAGGGTGGGGCCGGAGGCCGTCTTCCCCGCACACTGTACGTGCCCACGTCCACAGGCAGCCAAGGGAAACACCCCGATGGAGGCGGTACAAACTCAGGTGTTCAGGGGGCCAGGCCAGGAACGTAAACCGGAAAAGGGCCAAGGGGGGCTCTAAGGGCACTGCAGGGCCTGTGCTCTGTCCAAAGGGGGATAGTGGCGTGGGCCCCTCATAGGCAGTTTTACAAGTTTTAAGAGAAACGCAAAATCTGGAAATGTTTTTAAAATTCTTTAGCTTGTCATGGTTGGTAACTCATTTGATTACTTTATACACAGCGGGGCCCGGCAAGATTCCTCCGCAGAGCAGGCTGCCCCTCCGAACGCCGTGTGCAGCCTCTGGCCTGGACCCCACGGCGGTCACTGCCGGGGGCCCTCCGGGGGAGGGCAGGAGGCCCAGAGAGGCAGAGGCGCCTCACGGGCCTGGGCTCGAAAGCGTCCTGATCCAGGAAAGGTTCGCGCCTCTCGTCTTCAGGGCCCAGGAGATGGGGCGGAGGGAAAACAGAGGACGCAAGCCCTGAGACCGGCCGCCACTGAGAGCGAGGCCTGCGGCTCCCGAGCTGTGCTCTCTGGGCCCCGCCCACATCCACACGGTCTCAGGTGGGCTGGACAGGGGACTTCAGCTTCTGGGAGGGATGTGGGCACTCTCCCAGACAGACTTGCCTCTGCTACCCCCAGACAGCCACCCGGTCTCACTTCCTGAACTTGACCTTTAACTGACGCGTTTGCTAGACTCCCTGAACGCTGTCTGTACTGCCTCCAGGTACGAGGGGGCGGAGTCCAGAGGGGTTTGCTCTTCAGACGACATTCCCTGTGGGAGCCGACCCCATGGGTGTGGGATCGATGTCCCCATTCTGCCGCAGGGCAGTCCTGCCCACAGGGCCCGCTGCCGTACGACCCGGGCGGAGGCAGGGCTGCAGGCACGAGGGACGAGCTCTGAGTGGACGGCGGAGGCGGCTCATCATCACCAGCGTCCACTCCCCCTGCCTGGTTTTCATGACAGACCCAGCCAAGGTGCCTGTCCAGCCTCCCTCCCGCTGCCCACTGGGGACACTCCTGGGTGCTGCCCTTGAAACAGTCAGGCACCACTTCCCTCTTCGCGTCTCTCCACTTAGGGCTGGAACGTGGACCAGCAGCCGCAAGCCAGCTTCGGCCACAGTGACCACGACACGCACCCCAAGGGCAGGGTGAGTCGAGGTGGTCCGCGGACCAGCAGCATCAACACCACCGGGGACCTCGTCTCAGGCCCCACCCCAGACCCACTGGATCAGGAGCTCTGGGGATCCAGCGGGACTCCCTGCTGTAACCAGGCCTCCAGGTGGCCTCGGATGCCCGCTCAGGTTTGAGAACCGCTGCTCCAGGACACGGCAGAGCAACCAGACGGAAGGCGCCGGGGCCCCTGGACCTTCCGCAGCAGCTCCGTGGGCCGCCCTGGAGCACACATGCACACGGCACGGCGACCTGGGACGGAGCAACGTCTCAGCCGCTCTGTGGGGCCTTCCTCACAGCGGCCGAATCTGCTCCCTCAGGAACTCAGCAAGCGCCGGGTCCTAGCCAGCACCCCGCCGGGGCGGCCCTCATCACAGGCCAACTCCAGTTGGCACAGGCAGGACAGCCCCCAAGTACTCACCTTCGCAGGACACACCGTCCGCCATGATGGCGTAGCCAGGAAAGCAGGAGCAGGCGGCCGAGCCCCCAATGACGCTGCACACCTGCTTGCAGGGCCCGTTGTCTGGAGGAAACCACACACCAGTCAGGGACCCCAGGTCGTGGCCTCAGCCCTCGCCGGCTCGTGCCCCCAGCTCCGACCTAGGGGTCAGACGCCCGGAGGCGAGGAAGCCCACTCCTGCGCCTTCCACAGCTTCGGCCAGCGTGGCGGCTCCAAGGCCAGCTGGTGGCGGGGACGATGTTCTGGGCCTGCTTCCGCCACTACTCAGAACCAAACTCGTCCCTCAAGTGACAGTAACAACAGTGGGCATGGGACGGAGCAGGAGGAAGAGAAAGAAGGCAGGGAGGCAGGAAAAGAGAAAGACAATGGGACGAGGGGAGAAGAATGAGGAAAAGAACTTTCCAGGCATTGCTGAACGAAGCCTCCATGACTGCTCAGCAAACAAGGATTTGATTATCTCGATTTGACAGGAACAGAGGCAAAAAGCAGCTAACTGGCTCGCCTGGGGACACACACAGCCCCAACCCGCTTCCTCAGCTACGTCCTCGGCTCCTCACTCAACCTCAGGCAGGCGAGCCCCCCAACCCCCAAAGCAGAAGCACCCCGTTCGGCAGGGGCCATCCTGCCCCTCCCTGCGCTGCAGAGCTCAGCCCCTGCCTGGGGCCCTGTCCGGGGACACCACCCCTCTGCTTACCTTTGCAGGTGTTGGGCTGCGGCAGTGGCAGCGGGATGGTGTTGGGGGCCACTTGGGCAAATTCTGACCTCAGTTCAGGCTCCCGTGTGGCCTCCGGCTGTGAGGGGTCACGGTCTGTCATGGGCAGAGCAGACGGGAGGGGGAGGCCTCATAGCTTCAGCCAGGCCTCAGGCACTAACAGGCACCAGCCCTTCTCACACCATTCCATCCCCCACCTCATTTAACAGGAGAGGAAACTGAGGCTCCCGTGCAGATACACCTCGGGCAAGATCAACCTCCGCTACTCAGGGCAGAGAGAGTGGAGGGAAAGGAGCCAGGAAGGAGAGGGGAAAGAGGAGAAGCATGTCTAGACTGAAAGCAAATCAATCCCTGGACAGCTGGCTGGGCAAAAGCCCTTCTGGACCACCACTGGCCCAGCACTGGGGACACAGCCAGGGTTTGGAGAGAGCCTCTGTGGCCTGAGCCCACCCCTGAGCTCAAATCTATGGCGGGGCACTGGGGCCCAGTCCCTGCAGATGTAGCTACGGGAGGGAAGCCTATCTGCCCAGCTTCACAAATCCCCAAAGCCAGCGGCCTCTGGCTCCTGCAGGTTCCAACGGGTGGTGTGGCAGGAGGTGACAGACCCCACGGTACACACCCAAGGAATGCCATGCTGCATGGGCAAGATCAGCCTTGCCCAGAGCCCCTGCCATCAGGGCGCTTACCTGGGCGGCAGGTGCGGCCATCATCCTGCAGCGAGAAGCCAGGAAAGCAGGCACAACGGTAAGAGCCCACGGTGTTGATGCAGAGGTGCTGGCACAGCTCCCCCGGGAGGAGCAGGCACTCATCCTGGTCATCGCCTGGCAGGCTGTTGGGCAGCTCGGCCTCCGTGCCCAGCGAAAGGGCCTCTCGGGCTGCCACCTCTGCCTCTGAAACTACGGCAGGGGTTAGCACTCAAGACGGCCGACGGGGCCCAAGTGTGTGGCTGAGACCACAGGCTTTGGGAAACCAGTACAGGTCCTCATGAGGACCCCTGTGCACCCAGGAGAGAGAAAAAATAGCTGGATGGCTGGATGGCTGGACGGATGGACGGATAGATGGGTGGATGGGTGGATGGATTCATGGATGGATGGACGGATGGATGGGCAGATGGGTGGATGAATGGACAGATGGATGGGTGGATGGGTGGATGGGTGGATGGATGGACGGATGGACGGATGGATGGGTGGATGGATGGACGGATGGGTGGACAGATGGGTGGACAGATGGTAGGTGGATCAGAGGGTGAGAAGATGGATAGACAAACAGATGAATGGACAGACTGACAAGTGGCTAGATGGATGGGCAGATGAATGGATGGATGGATGGGTGAATGAATGAATAGTCTTCCAGCACTAAGAGTCAACCCACCAGAGCTGGGTCCAAGTCTTCCTCACTGAGTCCCCTGCAATAGGACAGGGACAGGCCCACAAGGAAGCTCTTGCTAAAGTGTGAAACTGGATTCAGACCCCTGACCTCAGTGACATCAGGGAGGACCTTCGCTAGCAACAGGAAGGGCCCCAAACCTGGGTTCCATCTGATGAGATCTGAACGCCAGCCTGGGTCCCTGGCTGGGTGGCCTTGGACAGCACTAGGTCTCTCTGTGCCTCCAGATTCTGGGATAAACTCGCCTCCCAGGGCTGCAGCGGGGAGCAGGTGAGAGTGGGAGAGAAGGCTCCTGAGGCTGAGCCGCCTTGGGAAGCTCTCTGTACAGCAGGATGGGAAAAGCACACAACCAGGATTTCAGGGGGAGGCCACAGTCCCCCAAGCTCCGTGCCAGCCCAGGGCCTCCGCTCTTCCCACCAAACCCAGGCAGCTGAGCCCCCTGAGAGAGCAGCTGCATGAAGTCACGTCTGAGGAACGTGTTTCATATGGAGGGTGTTTACACTAAGCTGCAGCACAATCAGCCCTGGCTGGCGCCTGCAGGCAGGGCAGTGATGGCCAGCAGTCTGGCCCGACAGAGACACAGCACTGCCGGTGGGCAGCGGACGGAGTTGGGCCCAGGGCCACGCTAAGCACGCTGCAGGCTGGGCAGCAACTCCAGGGCTCAGGCTCGGCTTACCCTCCTCAGTGCATTCCTCACAGGAGCGGGGACATGTATCTCAGGCTCTGGACCCTGCCCGTCCTCCTACCCTTTGACCCCTGAAGCCAGACTTTCTCCTAAATCCTACCTTGAACCAGACTCTTCTGGGTACTAACCTGGCCTTCACACTAGTACTCAGCCAGCCCCCTTAGGCCAACCTCAGCAAGCAGCACTTCCTTGGGCTGGACTTGGCCACTGTACCACACTGGGGTGGTGAGGCTGGTCGGCCCATCTGTCTTGGTTAATCTGCCCTTGCCTGGTCCAACCTCCACACACGCACCCCTGCCCCGCCCTGAGGTGAGATCCAGGTACCTGCTCCCCCATCTGTACCCCACAGGGTGTGAGCTCCTCCCCTACGGGTTCCTCGGCCCATAGCCTGTGGACAGGTGAGATTCCTGCCATCTTGCATTAAAGTGACAGAGACCTGGGTTGACTCGAGCCAAGGCTGACTAGGTCTGGGTCAAACTCAGGGCAGCAGGAAGCCCAGGGCAGAAATGGGAGGCATCAGAGTCCAGGTGTCCAGTCCTGGCTGTGCCGAAGAGCTGGTGGGTGCCTGGGGTAAGGTCCTGCCCTCTCTGGGCTTCGGCTCACTCCTCCAACCTGCTAAACGTGGCTGAGTGCTCTGCCAGGCACTGCCGTAGCCCTTGGCAAGCATCACGCCGTTCATCCTCACACTGAACGTGGTGAGGAGTACGACCTCCTTTGACAGATGCAACAGTGATGGCTCAGAGAAGGGCTGTGATGTCCCCCTGGTAAGTGGAGGAGCTGGGCTTCCAACCAGGTCTGCCTGACTCCAGAGGCCATGAGTTTAACCTTAATTCTAGGACTGCCTCTGGCTTTAACTCCCATTCCACGAAGGGCCCAGGACAGACCCACAGGGGCCCAGATGGTCCACAGGAACAGAGAGAAAAACTGGGCTGGTGGTTCTGGAACCCTCCTGAGCATCTTGCCCCAGCCAGTCAAGGCGGAACGTGTGGACACCCACAAAGGTAGCCTGCCAGGGCATTCACTGCACGAGCCCAGGGCTGCCGAGGCCCATCTGCACAAAGGACACTTACTGGCTCACTGGGATGCCCTTGTCGGGCTCCTGCAGGCTCACTGGGCACAGAGAAGGCTGATGGCCACAGGCCCAGAAGATAGTCCTGGCCAAGGGGATAGGCACTAGACATGGCAGCTGGAACAGTGGCCACAGTACAAGAAGGGAAGAAGAGGGAGGAGACACCAGGGACGCTAAGGGCTGGAAGCTCCAGAATGTGGCCCAAGCTGACTCAGACTCCGGGTTCCGCACTGACACCAAAGGCTCAGTGGGGCTCCAGTTCCCCCCCACACTGCCTATGGCTGCTCAGGGACAGGCTCTGGGCAGTGGCACAGAGAGGCCACAGCCTGGTCAGCCCTGGAAGGGCTCAGGGTCTGGCGGTGAAGGGGTAGCCACCAAGCAAACCCATCATTCACTGAATTATTCAGTCATCTGTTAGTGACTCTTCTGGGCCAGGCACAAGGAAGACAGAGATAAAAAGACAGTTCCGCCTAAAGGGGATCTTCAGGCAATTAGAGGAAATGCTTATTAATGCGATCTCTGCACATGGTTAGACTGCACCCTGGGGAAACAAGAATGGCACAGGTGAGAGGGATGGAGGATGGACGGACAGAAGGAAGGGTGAGTGAGTGGATGAGTGAAAAGCTTGCTGGCTGGGCTTGTGAGTGAATACATGAGCAGATGGAAAGATGAAGGATGGATGGATGGATGAGTGAACAGGTGAATGAGAGGGTAGGTGGGTGGGTGGGTGGATGGATGGATGGATAGATGGATAAATGGATGGACGAGTGAGTGAATGGGTGGATCAGTGGGTAGGTAGGTAGGTGGATGGATGGATGGATGGATGGGTAGGTGGACGATGGATGGATAAATGGATAAACAGATGAATGGATGGATGGATGAGTGAATAGGTAGATGAGTGGGTAGGTAGGTGGATGGATGGAAGGATAGATGGATGGATGGATGGATGGACAGATGATAGATGGATGGGGATGAATGAATGAGTGGCTAGATGAATGGATGGAGAGAGAAAAGAGGACTGAAGGTAGGCAGTGGGTGAAATGGATGGATGGGTGGATAAAAAGCAGATGGGGAAGAAGATGCCTGGATGTGTGGGTGGACAGTGGAGGGCTGATGGGCAGCAGTTGGTGGTCACGTGGGCGGAGTGGATGGTACATAGGAAACTGAATGAGATCACCATCTTGTAAATAATGGGGCAGAGACCACAGAACACTGTTCCTCAAGCCACAGATGACGACAGGGTCCTCACAGAAGGCCAGAGGTCACCCAGCCTTGGCGCCATATGCCCAGCCAGGGAGGGGCAGCACCCACCTCTCCGTGGTGCAGCTTCGGGCTCCGGAGGCCGGCGGACCTCAGGCACAATGAGGGGCTCCTCGCCCTCACAGCAGGAGAGCATGACATGGTTGCAGGGGTAGCCCAGGTTGGGGTTGGACTCGCACGACTGGCCCTCAGCCCGCACGCGGAGGCCCAGGCCACAGCAGTCACAGCATTGCTGGAAAGAGAGACACGGCCATCACCGCCCACCCTCTGGCCCCTCAGAGCCTGTGCGACTCAGGCAGGGTCCCCAGGGCACAGCCTGGGGCCAGGCTCAGGGAAGGGGCTGATAAATGGGGATAAGTTAACCATTATCTTGTTCCTTTTGCCAGCGTCTGTGCTCTCCTGGGGCAGAGGGGTTGTCTGCCTCCATTTCCCAGGTCTGGCACAGGGTAGGGTCAACGTAAGTTTTTTTAAATAAATAATAAATAAATGGCCTTCTGGGGAAGAAACTATAAATTAACCCCCAGCCACACCCATTTCCCCCTCATCTTTACTGCAGACCCCAATTGGAAAAGACAGCATTTCCCAGGGGCCCTTGCAATTAGAGATAGATCCGCTAGGTGGAGCTCTCAGGAGAGCTTTTAACTGGAGCTGACGCTACTTGGAAGTACACCCTTTCTGCTCTCCCCCCTCCTCCTTGGAGTATGTAGGTAATGACTGGAGCTTTGGCAGCCATCTTGGGGCATGAACAGACCCTGAAGATGGAAGCTACAAGCGAAAGATGATTAAACAGAAGAATGGAAGCCTGGGTCTTGGAAGATGTAAATCTATCCATCCCAGACTGCATATCTGCAAAAATAAATTTTGTGTAATTATTTTAAAATACGGTGGTAGACTGGTTGCAATAATGGCCCCAATTATTCACTCTTCTCTGTGTTCACTACCTTTGCAACCATATTGCGGTTGATACTGACCGACTTGATATCGCGGCTGCCCCTATTAAGACAGCGAGTGCATTTCCAACCTCTTAGCTGTGCCTCGTGACTCGTTTTGGCCAATAGAATGAGAGACACAGCAGCGTGCCAGTTTTTAGCCTGGGCCTTAAAAGGCCTTGAATGCTTCCATTTCGTTTCTTGGAGCCCTGCACAGCCACTAACTGAACAAGCCCATGCTCACTGCCAGGGCCGAGAGACTGCAGGGAGCAGACACGAGTCATCCCACACGATGCTATCCTAGACGGTCCAGCCCCAGTGGAGCCATCGGCTGACAGCGGCCACGTAAGCCCAGCCAGGGTCAGTTGAGCATGGCCCACGTCAGAAGTGCTCACTCAGCTGACCACAGATTCATGCGCTAAGCCAGAAGTAAGCCACCAAGTTTCAGATGCCGTTACTGAGCAACAGCTGACTGACTCTCTAGGTTTGCATCTCTCGACGCTCAACACTTCCACTTGTTGAAGGCCACCACATACTTTAAAAATACTTAGTTTGTATGATCTCTGACCCTCACAGCCACCCATAAGACGTGGACTATTATTCCTCCTTACAGACGGAGAAGCTGAGGCTCAAAAAAGAGACCTGGCCAGGGTCAAACAGTAAGGAAGACAGGGGACTCTAAACTGGCCTGTCAACAAGGTCCCCTCACCAATACCAGCTGTTTTTAGGAAAAATTGACCTTAACATGACAAAAATTGAGGTCAAAATTCTCCCCCAAATGCTGCCACCACGCAGAGGTCTCTGTCACCATCACCCGGGCTTGACAGGTGGGCTTCCTCAACTCCTTCCCCCCCCTGCAGTCGGGATGAGCCCCTTCTGCGACGGCTGCTGAGACTGTGCTGCCCTCGTTTGCCCGCAGCCTGCACAGCCGCACAGCTCTCGACCCAGACTGCCCGCCCTCCTCCTCCTGTTCAGTGCGGCACCGGACCTCCCAGAAAGACCACCCTTCCCAGTCTGCCTGCGGCCAGGCGCGGCTGCCACACTCAGCTCTAGCCAGTGAGGCCTAGGCAGAAGCACAGTCGTCCCTGAAGAAGGGCCAGGGTCACAGCGGCATCATTCACAAAAGCCAGCGAAAGGAATCCAGCGCCCACGACGGACGAATGGATAAATGGGGTCTATCCACACAACGGAATGTTATTCAGCCTTAAAAAGAAAGGAAATTCTGACACACGCTACAACATGGAAGAACCTTGAGGACATTTTGCTAAGCACAAAAGGGCAAATACTGTACAGATCCATTTAAATGAGGTCCCTAAAGAAGTCACACTCATGAAGACAGAAAGTAGGATGGCAGTCAGCAGGGCCAGGGGCAGGAGGGAGTGATGGGGACACAGTCCAGTCTGGGAAGCTGCGTAAGCCCCGAGGCGGGCGGTGGAGACGGCTGTGCAACAGTGTGAATGCGCTAGCGCCGCGGAATGACACACCTGAAAATGGTTAAGACCATCAATTCTATATCCTGTGTATTTTGCCAGGATCAAAAATAATTTACAAGAAGGGAAGCTCTCCTGTGCCCTCCTCCTGCCCCTGCCCGGGACTTGAGTGGCCGTCTGGGACCACAAGGCAGCAGCTCAGGAGGGCAGAGCCACAGACAGCTGCCACCTGCACGACCAAGGGGCCGCTCCTGCCTCTTCCTCGGGCTTGCCCACCTCCAGCGCACGAGAGAAAACCAACGCTCTAGGGTGTTCTCCGTGACTTGCAGCCAAACTTGCAGCCCAGAGGCCAGCGTGAGCTCTAGCACTCCATCTGTCTTCCGTAAGTCCCACCCCGCCCGGCCCCGTGGACCCTCCACTCAGAGACCGGAGTTCTCAGAGTAACATTTACGGTCCTCCATGTTCCAGCCAAGGGCTCCGGGCGGCCTGTGCCCACTGCTGCCAGGCCTGCTGGGCCACACTCCCCACTCCCACACATTTCTGCCTCTGTGCCTTAGCTGTCACTGCCCGCTCTGCTCAGAACATCCTCCTCTCTGCCCCAGTGCTGCCAGGTGAGGTCCCACCCTGTCCCGGGCCCACTGCCCACACAGGAAAACCAGGCTCAACGACCGGTCCCCGCGACTACTGGGGGGTGATGTCCCTTCAGAACTCTCCCTGGCGTCTGCCTCACTCTGAATCAAACCTCCCGCCGAGGGACGGGCTTTGCCCACCACCTCTCTGGCCTCAGCTCCGGCTGCTCCAGCCCCGCTGCTGGCTCCACCCCAGGCACGTGCGCCAAGCAGGAGCTTCTCTAAGGGCCTTTGCGCTCGCTGTCCCCCTGCTGGAAGGCGTTCCCACAGACCCTCCCACAGACCCTCCCGCAGACCCTCCCACAGACCCTCCCACAGACCCTCCCACAGACCCTCCCACAGATGTCACAGGGCTCACCCCCCCAGGGCTTTGCACAAAAGTCCCCTTCTCGGGAGGCCATCCCCAGCCCCTGTCAGCAGAGACGCCAGCACTCCTGGACACGCTCCCCCCTCCTCTCTAGCATCCCCCAGCAGCAGGGTCAGCTGCCACCGTGTCGCACACTGACTGCTGTCCTGATCGCCTGGCTCCCTGACTGGAAAGGAAGGTCGTCTGTGTTGCTCACTGCTGCAGCTCTGATGCCTGTAACGGGGCCCAGGGCACACGCTGGAGCTCAAAAAAATGCTCCGTGAATTCATCAGTCAGTATAATAATTGATATGACTCCTGTGTAGATGAAGAGTCCCCCGACACCCCCCGCCAGGTGTGAGTGTCAGTCCCCACGAGGAGCCCCGCAGGGGAGCCCAGCCCTTCAGGGCTCAGGGACCTTCAGGCCCAGGCCAGCCTGCCTCCCCGGCCCGTGAACACCGCAGGTGGGGCTTGCCTTGTACAGGGAGACGCTGCAGGTGTCATTGTCCTCGGCCCCACAGGCCTCGCCCTCCTTGGCCCCCAGGACGCCAGCCACGCAGCTCTTCTCCTTCAGGTAGGAGACGCAGCAGTGCCTCTGGGCTGTCCTGCAACAGAGGGAGCACCTCAGCCCCCAGCCCCGCCCGGCCTCCCAGCGGGGAAGCCCCGCCCGGGGTCCTCAGCCGGCGGAGGCCGGTGCGGGGCCACAGCTGGCACAAGCCCTGCCGAGTCACGTGGGTTTCGTTTCTTGGCTTAACCAAGAAGACTCAGGCCTGGGTCCCGCCGGACTGTGAGGACGAGGGGCTGGCTTCGGAGCTCCCCACCTGGGCTGAGGATAGGGACCCCCAATCCCAGAAGGGCTGGGAGGTCTGCCTGGAGGAGGGCAGCCTGCAGAGCCCTGGGCACCGCCTGCCGATCTCCACGGGGCCACCCCAGGGCAGAGGTGGCTGCTGGGGCGGCAGCACAGAGGGCAGAGCCAGGACAGGAAGGTCAGGGGCGTGCGGAGCAGGGTCCAGCCCCACATGAGGAGGGCGCGTCCCAGCAAGGACTACCCAGTGACAGAACTGCTGGCCGTGAAGTGGTGAGCCGGGACTGCTCAGCCAGAGCCCCAGGGCTCGGGACGGTGCGTGCTCTGACTCCTGAGTAGCCCCAACTGGTGGGACGGCAGAAGGGAAGGGAAAGGGACATGGTTAGAATATAGATTTTTCCAAAGGGGGCAGCATGGGGTGGACATTAGAAAACATGGGGTCTAATCCTAGCCATGCTGCCAGTGAGCTGTGTGGCTGTGGGTGAGTCACACCACCTCTCTGAACCGCATGCTCCTAGTCTGGAAAAATGAGGAGGCTGCATAAGATGGTGTCCCTGGAAAAAAGGGGGAGTGAACAGCTGACCGAGATCGCTCCTGCGCCTCGCAAAGGGGGGGATGGGAATGAATAATGCCTTCGCTGCGAACACCGGCATCAGAAGAAACGACAAGCGCAGGCGACAGAGGAGGAGAGTGAGAGGCCAGCCTTTTGGAGGCCAGTCTTGGACTCCAGACGGCCCGCAGCAGCCACATCCAGTCACCTGGCAGCAGCTGAAGCACATGCTCACCCTGCGAGAGCAGGGCGGAGGTCCGAGGCAAGCAGCATCTGGAGAAGGCGCGTGCGTGGGCAGCCCTGCCGGCTCCAGGGCGCCCGCCCTACCTGCACACGTCGCCCTCAGCGCCGCTCTCGGGGATCTCCAGGCACTCGTCATTGTCAATGGCCCACTGCTGTCCCGCTGCACAGCACGTCTCGATCAGGTCCTTGGTGGAGCCTGGGGATGGCAACGCGAGGCACAGTCACCACCCAGAGGAGGCGTGTGGTTCCAAGGAGTCCAGGGTCACCAAGCAGATGACACCGGTGCCTGTCCAGAACCGCCTCACTGGGCAGGTAAACCTACCCAGCCCTGGTGCTGTGCATGTTGGCTGCTCACAGCTTCTTTGGAGAACTGCCCGGGAGGCTGAGCACCCTCACCACGGGGCCTGGGGCTGGGGCGAGCACAGCCAGTAACGGACCAGCATGGGGCTGCCCACCCAGCCGCAGTCTCAGAGGGGACAGCCCTGTGGGGGCCGTTCCCACTGCAGAGTGCCCACGGGATCAGCCCGTGCGAGGACCACAGCTCTGGCTCTCAGCCCTCACTCCTCAGTTTCTCCCGAGAGTCGCCCCAAATGAACCAGCACATGCACCCTGGCTCTGGCACTGCTTCCCAGACGCCAAGGCAGGACACGGGGCAAGAAAGCAGCAAGAGAAATCCACAACCATCCGGAAAAGCTAATGGAAGAAAGTCAGCGTTGACTACACAGCTGAGCCCTGAACAGCAGGGCTGTCCCACCTCTGCCACCCGGACGGCAGGACCAGCCCTCCTCGGCCTCCTCGGCCTCCTCAGCCTCCTCAACACAGAGACCCCGAGGACAAAGACCTCTATCGATGATCTACCTCCACTTGATGAATCCTAAATAAATTTCCTCTTCCTTATGATTTTCTTGTTAACATTCTCTTTTCTCTAGCCTTACTTTAGTGCAAGAATACAGTCTGTGATACATATGACATATAAAATATGTGTTAGCCAACTGCTCCTGTGATCCGCAAGGCTTCTCGTCAACAGCAGAGTATTAGCAGTGAAATCACAATGCAGAACAGCAGAAGTCGCATGTGGACTACACGGGTGCTCAGAGAGCACCTGTATTTGTGAGCGGGAAGGGTGGGCAGAGTCGCATCTAGCGGAGAACTTCTTAAAACTCAGAGGCACAGAATCTAGGTTAAGGAAAGTGATGAGTCTGACTACTTCAAAATTCAAATTTTCTGTATAACAAAGAACTCAACGGTCAAACATAATAGACTGCTGAAAGATTAGGAGGCATTGCTGGAATGTCTAAAATGGACAAGGAATTGCCATCTATAAAATATAACAAACTCTTGAAAAGTAAAAACAATAAAAAAGAACTCCAGGGTAAAATGTCTATTAAACCGGAAAAATGCGAAAGAGTGAAAACGCCATGCACAGCTGGGCACCCTTGTGCCCAGGGGCGGGAGCAAAGCCGGTGCGGCCAGCACGGAGGGACGCGGCCAGCACGGAGGGACGCGGCCAGCACGGAGGGACACGGCCCACTTACACAGCTAAGCACGTGCACCGCTCAGGACCCAGAGTTCTCCCCCGGTGCATACGCCAGGGAAGCCCCCGCCCTGGCCAGCAACACGCCCAGTGCAGGGGTGCCCACGTCAGGGTTACAGGTGGAAGGGGGTCGGGGGCAGCCTCGGTGTCCATCCCTGGGGGAGTGCATGAGGAAAACTGGGGGCCATCCCACATGGAGGACTCCAAATATCAGAAACAAAAGACTAGATGTACACACAGCAACACGAGCGGGACACACGGACACACAGCAACATGGGGCCAGACATGTGGACACACAGCGACTTAGAACTGGACACAGGGACATACAGCAACACAGAGGAACACGGAACACAGCATGGGGGGGAGGAACCTTTGTACAAATTTAAAATGCTGCACACAAAATAACAATACATATTTTGCAAGAACACATGAAAACAAAAAACCCAACACAGATTAGACAGATGAGAACTGTGGATGATGGGTGGGGTGTTAGGCAGGAAGGGAGTAAGAGGATAAAAGGGAATCAAATACATACATAAAAAAGAGAGGGCCTTGCAAAGAGGGTAACAGAGCTTCACCAGGAAATGAGGAGTATAGTTAGCCCAGCATTTGCCCCTGAGGTCTGAAAAGGACATTCCTAAGCGAAGCTCTTGCAGGACGCACCTGCCAAGGGCCAGCAGGAGTGGAATGAACACCTCTGAGCCTGCCGGCCCAGGTGCACATCTCAGCGTTACCACTGACAGCCGCTTCTCCTCCCGGAACACTCCGTGTCCTTCTCCGCCTGAGGACCGACTGGCTGCACAGGTGCTGAAGCCCAGGGGACCTCTGAACGTCCTTGAGCAATTCACGTAACCTGGGCGGGCTGAGGAACGGCGCCCCGAGCAATGTTGCCGGCTAAGCGTCATCAGCTCCGGCTGGGCGGGCACAAGTCACTAGCCTCCACCCGCCTCCGTAACAGGGAAAATAAGCTTCGACAACAGCCTGCCACTGTTCTGCTCTGAGCAAATGAAGACAGTTCTTGAAAACCAGTGTCCACCAGAAACAAGCAGCAAACAGCAGCCTCAAAGGGGAAACATCAGACACACCCCCCACGAAGACTTTAATAGGACAAAAATGCCCACCGACGATGCTACCGTTCAGCATTGTCTTAGCATACTAGCAAATGCAATAAAATAAGAAAAAAGAGCAAGAGAAATAATAGAAAGAAAGTCATTATTTGCAGATGTTATAGTTTCATCTTCCTAGAAAATCCAAGGAAATCAAAACTAAGTCTTACAATTAATACTTATTAACAATTATAATAATATGATGGTCAAAAACAAAGTCAACATACTTAAATCAGTGGCTTCCCTATACACCAGTAACAACTCAACAGGGAAGTTAGTAGAAAAAAAATCCCATTCAAAAGAGAAACAAATCTAGAAACTACAGTAGCCATGCTTGATCTGCACGAAGACGAAAATGCAACTGCCTGGCAGACGAACAGTCTACTGTATTCGAAATACACACAGCCTGTCGGGATGGGAGACTCGATACAATAAAGATATCAATCCTCCTCAACTTAGTCGACAACTTCAATGCAATCTCAATCAAAGCAAAGACATAATTGTCACAGAATTTGCCAAGCTGATTCTAAAATTCACCCAAAAAAAGAAATGCTTCAGAACACCCAAGAAAATTTCTAAAGAGAAGAATGAAGAAGGTAGGCCTTTCTCTGATAGTATCAAAACATACTTTAAAGTTCTAATGATCGAAACTAAGAAACAAGGACATCAATGAGACAGAACTCTGTTCCCCATGGGAATTCAGTGCACGACTCAGGATGCATTCGAACTTAGCAGGGAAAGGATCTAATATATGACGTTGGGACCCACCTCACCATACACAAAGATAAATTCCAAATCTATAAAGGCAGTATTAGAAGAAACCCTAAGAAAACAGTTTTAAGATAAAGAGAGCCTTCTTGAGAAATAAAATCGACAAATGAAAATGAAAACCTTAATACAACAGACTACACGAAAGCACAAAGTATCTGTACGGCAAAAGACAGCACCCCAACCCGCCCGTTCCTCTCTCGTCTCCTCTCTCACTCCAAACCTCCTCACGGCAGTCGGTGCTGCCTGAGACCCTCCAGCTCATGAGCTTCCTTTTCCAGCTGTTTTCTCCTTTGCAACGTCAGCTCAAGGCGGTGGGCTCTTCCCTACCTTGTTCACGGCCATATCCTCCCAGCCCCGGCATGGAGAGGGTGTTCAATGAGCATTTGCTGAATGAATCTATGAAACCCTGTGCATCCGGGGACTGCCATGCCAGAGGGCAGGACCAGCGCTCAGCACCTCAGTGTGACACAGCACAGGTACACCCGGCCCAGGGCTTGGGTGTGGGGTGCCAGGCGGAGCCCTCCCTCCTCCTCCTCCTCCTCCCCAGATCCCACAGTCAGGACTTGAATCTCTGTGGTCCCTGAGGGTGACGCCACTGTTCAATGCTTCATCTCCTCTTGTTATACTCTGGGCATGTGGGAGTATCCCCTTACTTAAATACTTCCGGTGATGGGGAGCTCACTCCACCAAGGCAGTTTGTCCATTTCCTGCATAGTTCAGACTCACAGCATTCTTTCTTTTACAGGACTTTTCTTTCCTCCCTAAGCCTTTTCCAAGATTGCCTTGCAGAGCTTAGGAGACTGCAACAGATCTCTGGGTCTTAGCCAGACACGAGAGGGACGACCACTCAGGATAACAGAAACAGCTGAAACCTGCCGAGTGCTAATAGAGACCAAGGCACGGGTCCAGGCACTTGAGTGCTCACAGTTAAGAACTGTTACTCCTATTTTGCAGATAAGGTGGGGAATTAGAAGTCCCAAACCTCAACTTCCCCTCTTCCCTTCCCCCTGCAGGCCTCAGCCTCCCCATATGTGTCACACAGGAGACTTGAGGCAGCTGATCCTGAAGGTCCTCTCTGGGACTCTGACCACTGCCGGCCTGCGAGGTGGCTCTGCTTTCGTGCGGGCTGAATGGCACCCTCTTCCTGCCCCTCCTTGATCAGACGCCGGGTTTCGGCCTGCGCCTGGCAGGCGTCCCACCATTTCCCCCAGCCGTCCCCGCCCCGGCTTCCCTCCTTTTCAAACAAAGGTGCCCAGGGGCTCTGACCGTATGCTGGGAAGGGCCACCCACTTGCAGCAGGGGAAGACATGGGTACCGGGGCTAAGCATGGCATTGCCAGGTACAGTCCAAAACGTGGGAGGCACAGCCACACAGAGCCCGGCAAGATGAGCAGCCCTCGTCTCTGTGTGCAGAACCCGCCGGTCCCCAGCCCAATCCTCCAAGGCCCGGCCCAGAGGCCGTCTCCTGCGGGTCTGCTCCCTGCTCTCACAGGTCCCCCGGCCCGGCCTGTGTGTCTCTCTGCAGCTTTTTAAGGTCCTGAGCACCAGCCTTTCAGAGTGTCAGCCCCGGAGCCTCTTCTCATCCCCCCACACCTTGGCTGATGCCCCGTCTCCGAGCGTCCAATGCCACGTTCACCTGGTCCCCACCCCAGTTCCATGCACGTGAAGGAACCACCGCAGCCAAAAGCTGTTCAGCTCCTGATTTTCCCCAAGCCCCCCCCCACCCAGGTCTTCCCGGTGCCCACAAAGGGCCCCACCGTGGTCAGGACCCTCCCAGGCCAATCCTCCCACGCCCCGCCTCCCTCCTCCAATCCATCCCCCACGAGGCCACCTCCACAGTGCTTCCCAGTCCCCCCATCTTTTCCCCCCTCTGCCACCACCCCTCAGCCTCCCTGTTCCCCCTCCTGTCCTCCTCCAACCCATCACCCAGATGGCACCAGAATGATTGTTCACAAAAGTCAGTCAGATTGGGCAGGGGACCACTCCTGCACCTAGTGGTCTCCACTGTCCTTACACAGCCCTACATGGTGTGGCCCTGCTGACCTCCCCACCTGTCTCCTTTCTCTGACCTGGGCTCTCTCTCTCTACCCACTGAACTCCTCAGGCTCATTCCTGCCCCAGGGCCTTTGCACTTGCTATGCTGCCTGCCTGCAACCCCCCCTTCCTCTGTGCCCCACCCCATCCCCACTCTGTATAGGGCTGGCTGCTTCCCTTTCAGGGGGGGCCTCACCTCCTCAGAGAGGGTCTCCCTGACCTGTGCATCTAAACTAACCTCCACCCAGCCCTCATCACATCACCCTACTCAGTCTCCCTCACAGTGCCCTGGCCTTCCTCAGCCCTGAGCACAGACCCCACTGGAAAGCCCACAGAATAAAGTTCCTCTCGCTGGTGTGACAATCTGGGGCCTTCACTGCACAGCCCAGACTCACCTCCCAGCCGCACACACCTTTGCAGCCACACCTTGGCACACGCTGTTCCACGTTGGGAATTCCCTTCCTCTACCTTGTCCAGTTGGCAAGTCCAACTACCGTCCTTAACAAGCCAATCCAAATGCAACTCTCTGCTCTCTGTCCACCGGGCCCCACCAGCACCCGCCTCCACCCAGGTAGGATCAGCAACTCCTTCCTCTGGCCTCATTCACATACTTCTCCCTGTCGGGGGGCAGGCTTGTCCCAACCCCCAGATTGGGAGGGTCTCACGGGCCAAGAGTCAGCCTGAGTCATCTCAGGGCCCAGGGGCTAGCACGCGGCCCGGCACTGATCCTGTACTTAATAAACTCAGGGGCTGGATGGAGTATTCCAGGCCCTTGGTATCTCTCATCTCATTTAAAGCTCATATCAACAGCCTGACTTCAGTGTGATTTTCTCCCTGTCCCAAATATGTGAAACGAGCTTCTGAGAGTTTAAGATACGCAGCCCAAGGGCACAGGCCTAGGAAAATGACAAGGAAGAATGCAAACCCTCACCCGCCACCTCCGCGCTTGCCGCCTCTGTGGAGCAGTTTCCACCACACAGGTCGAGGCAAGCACAGGTGTCATCACCACCACTGGGAGCCCAGGCGTGCAGCCAGGCACCACCCACCAGTGGGGGACGTGGGTAAGGCACCCATCTCCTGAGCCTCTGCTTCCTCCCCTGTAAAATGGGCAAGCAACCTCTCCCCACCTGCGTTTCACAAGGTGAGGGTGTGAGAAGATTCGGTACCTGGCAAACAACTGGTGCTCAGTAAACACGACCTCCTTGTCCCCTGGCACAGACGTCTGGGTGACTGCTTTCTGAATTAATTAACAAACAAAGGGACAAACACACGGAAAGACAGGACAACATCCCTGCAGCAGCAGAAACTGGTGCCGCCTCCGGCCACGCCCACCCCGCATTTTCTGCTTTCCTCTGGGTTTTTGAAAATTCCCACTTTCCATCCACCTTGCTGCTTTGCCTAAGCTCTGGCCAAGAAGGCATGTGGCCTCCTCATCTGCCAGTTCTCAGAAGTACGTGGAGAGAGAGCTCCGGGTGACCTCGCATTGCGACAGCCAGCCCTCACCTGGGAGGCGCTCTCTGGCCTCCCGGGATTGAGAGTGACGTGGCCTGGAAACATCCATCCGGCTCCTAGACGCGCTGCCACAGTCGGCTTCACACTGTCAGGGCCTGACAGCAGGGACAGCGTGACCCTCGTCCACAGGAGCCCGGCCTCTCCCACCTCTGGGCAGCAGCGGGGAGCAGGCCACTTTGGGAAGCCACGCGCTCGCTGTCATCTGGTCAAGCGGGAGACGCGCTCCCTCCCCAGGGGTCTGCAGGTGTCCGTGGAGAGGAGAAAGGGCCCGCACCCGCCGCCCCGCCGCCACGCGCAACGGCACGCACGCATCCCGCGGCACGGGACGGGGAAGGAGTCACAGGGGAATGCTGCCGGCCTCCTAAGTGGACGTCAAACTGGAAACCAGCGAGGCAAGACTGCCTAGGTGGATGAGCTCGAAAGAAAGGAAGGAACTGGTGATGTCAGGACGGCGGGAGCCGTGGAGCTGGGGGGCAGGGCGGCCCCGGTTTCTGTCCCGCCGCCCACTTGGACGCTTCTGAACTGGTCACACAAGCCCCGCACACGCTCGCACTCCCAGATATCACAACGCAACAAAAACAGTACTGGAAAAGGCAGCCTGATCAGAGAATTCTAAGACGAAAGACTAAAAGAGTCTTTTAAAAACAGGACCCAGCCCCGTGAAACAAGCAGACGCACAAGGACAAATTATCACATGATTCCACCCAGATGAGGTCCCCGGAGTAGTCAGTTCATAGAGACAGAGAGTGGGGTGGTCACCAGGGACTGGGGGCGAGGGAATCGGGTCAGTGTCTGCTGGGGACAGAGTTTCAGTGGAGAAAGATGAGAAGGTTCCAGGGAGGGATGGCGGCACAACATGAATGTGCTCGATGCCACCGAACGGCACAACTGAAAATGGGAAATTTCATGTTATATACTAGAAACAAAATAATGCATTGCAGTGTAAAAAGCACTGTGACCAGATCTCCCCTTCTAGGAAGCTAATCTGATGAGAGAGTGTCACAGATGTGTGCCGCAGCCATGTCTGTGACAGCAATAATCCCACCCACGGGCAGCGATTAAATGGCTGTCACACCCGCTCAACCTCACGTGGGTGTTAAAAACAGATCTGCGTGCACTCACATGAAACAATTTCTGCACGTACTGGAAAGAATATCTTTTTAAATGGTCAGCGCTGAATAGTATCTAGAATAAGCTACCACTTGTCTTTTTAAAGGCATGTGTGGACATGCATGGAGTATTTCTGGAAGGAGACCCAAGAAACTGGCAACAGTGGCTGCCTTGGGGAGGGACCCGGCCCTGGGGAGGGAGGAAGAAACTGACATGTCATTGTTTACCCCTTTTGCATTTTGCGTTTGTTTCTGACCATATACAGGTATTACCCATTCAAGAAAGGTTCTGTTATAAAAAGATTATGAGATTCCGGTGACTCTAACCTCCTTTGATCACAGGACAATGGATGCCCGGAAAAATCCAGCCCAGAGGTCATGACCCCTCTAGACAGTCCCCTTTCCCTGACATTAAAGCCCTAAAGAATTCTGGCTTTGGAAATGCTGCGGAGAAACCTCTATACCTGGCAGGAGGGTGAGGACAACGGGGCCATCTCCGCCAAGCCCCTGTTTGGACAGGATGTTTGTGGGGCCTGAGCAAACAGCCCAGAGAACCTGTGGTCCCGCCAGCCTTGGTGCCTCCCCGGGGCAGTGGGGGAGGGCCCTGGGAAGGCGCCCTGAGTCTTTTTATGAGGACTGGAAAGTGGACCAGCAGGAAGGGTTCCTGAGCCTGGCTGTGTCTTCCAGCCCCAGGATCACAGGAATGGCAGGAGCCGCTGAGCCCACCCAATTCAGCCCCTGAGAGAACCTTTCCCCCACTACCCCAGGCAGGGCAGCCTCCACTACCCCAGCCAGCACCCTCAGCACCCGGATCTACGTCCCACCCACCCCCAAGCTGGCACCTCCCCCACATGCTCACCACCCGAGCCTGGCCCCAAGGAGGTGCACAGCCATGCCTGCTGACCGGCTGGCGCTGCCCGCTGGGCCCTAACCTGCACCCATGGCATCTTCCCTCTGGCTCTGGGAGGGTCCTGTCCCCACCTCCATTTTACAGACAGCAGAGAAAGGAGGCACAGCCTGCCCCAGACCACATGCCTGGTCAGAGGCAGTTACAAGGCTCTAACTCACGCTGTGAGCTCGAGTGCAGGCTCCCGAGCAGAGCTTCCAAGGAAGGAAAGAAGGAAGGAGACGACAGTGGGGCAGGGGGCATTTAAATCCCTCGCTTTGCATCAGTTCTTCCACGGAAAGCGGGGCCCTCCCTGTCATTCCTCCAGCCCTTTCCCAAGCCCTCTCTCATGGTGGGCTCTCAGCTGCACCCCACCCTGCACAGGGCCTTGAGCTGGGGGGCCTGGGCTCTGAGGTCACCCTGCCTCCCCTGCTGAGTGCCACCTGGAACCCAGCCTGACTGTTCAGCTCTACCAGGCTGATGCCCAGCCCCCAGGTGAGAGCTGTTTCCTGGGCCCAGGCAAGGGGCTAGCACTCCCCCTCCTACCAGAGCCGCAGAGCCAGGATCACTATGGTAACAGCCACCATCCAGCTGGGAAAACCAAGGCCCGGAGAAGCAGTGATGTGGCCAAGGTCATGCACAGGTCTAAACAGCAGGCTCCTTTTGTGAGGGGACCCCCACTCCCTGGGACAGGAGTCAGGAGCGCCCAAGTTGCAGGTCTCCTGAGCCCAGGATCGGTGCCACTCGGGGTCCGAGTGCAGAGAGCAGCGTACCGCAGCCCAGGTGAGCACAGGTAGACCCAAGGGAGCCTGTGCCCCGCCCCGCCCCACCCCAGTCCCCGTCAGGCCCAGGCAACAGACATTCTAGGCAGTGGTCCCATGACCACATTATGTGAACGCAGCCCCAGACACCCAAGGAGGGTGGGTTTCACGTAGCCCTTGGGCATTCCACCCACCTACCTGGGGCCTACGAGTTTTCCAAAGGTTTCCAAAAATGTTTGATCCCTGGCCCTGGGGGAAAAATATAATGGCTCCAAAATCCAAAAATACAACCACTGAAAAGAAATGGAAAAATGTTCACTTAAAGGTCTATAAATTTTATAGGATAGCAGCCTGTCAACGGTGCTCAGCTCCCTCTGAAACGAAAGTCAACTGAGCGTCACAAATGCTGGCAATGCTGGAGGCACAGCAAGAGGGGGTACGCTGGTTTAAAACTGGGGTGCTCCCAAGGTTAAGAGAGGAAGAACGCACGTTTGCCAGTCCTAATGGTGGGCCGTGACGGGACTTTCGAGCGTTGCCCCACTCGATTCTCCCAACAACCCTGCAGGCGAGGGATAATCTCACCTTCCTCATAAAGGTGAGGACCCCGCCCGAACCGGAGCTGGAATGCAGCTCTGCTTGTCCCCAAAGCCCAGGCCGTTACGTATCTGAAACAGACTTGAAAATATCTCCGTACGTTCGACATCACAGTCTGAGTGTGCAGGTCAACTTCAGCCCACACCCGGTTAACACGCGCAGGACTCCAATGAGGATCCCACGCTCCAGCGGTGGCTGCTAAATGCAATTTGAATTTCGCCTTCCTATCTGTGATGACTGCAAAAACCACCACAGTTCCTTGCAGCTCCCCGAACTGAGAGGGGGCATCCCTCCCTCCACCTCGGGAGCCTGGGCTGGCCTCGGGACTGCACTGCCTGGACAACAGGGCACCGCGCACGTGGAACCCAGAGAGGCCGCGCAGCTTTGCTCGCTCTCCCAGGACACAGTCAAGACACCACGTGAGCAAACCTGAGCTAGCCTGAGGAAGGGTGAGAGACCCAGCGTTTTGACTGGTATTGTGTTGGATGTGTAGCTTCATTTGGAAAGAACTAACATCTTAATGTTAAGTTTCCAACCCATGAGCATGATATATAGCCCCATTTATTTAGGTCATTTTTACTTTTTGGTTTTTGGCAACGTTTTGTAATTTTTAGGGTAAAGGTCTTACATATCTTTAATTAGATCTATTCCTAGCTATTTGATGTTTTTGATACTATTGCAGATTGTATTGATTTTAACACTGTTTTGTGTGGAGCACAGACAACCATGCCAGTGGAGGCCATCCAAGACCAGCCAGCCCCGAGCTGAGCCCCCAGCTGACCCCGCCCCCCACACAGGCAAGCCCAGCTGACATCAGCCACACCTGGCCTGGCAGAGCCCGACAACCCACAGAATCATGAGCTAAATAAATGGTTGCAAAAGTGAACTAATATGAGCCACAAATAATTAGCAAACAAATCTGCCAATATTTACAAATTGAGAGCTGTCACATAAAATTCCGGACCCCAGGCTTCTTTTAGAAAATTCAAAGTTGTGGGTCACGCTGGGCCCCCACAGCCCCAGGGCAACAACGGGAGCTGGGCAGCGGCACCCCCTGGGTTCAAGGCACTGGGTTTGGTCCCCAAAGCCCCCACCAGCCCAGGGGCTCCTCCCTCCAAGCTGTTTCACCTGCAGGCACCTGGGTTCGCTTCCCTGCCCTGTGCATTCCAGAGGTGGCTCGTCACACTCTCTGGAGTCACAGCAGGCACCCCATCCCGGGGGAGGGTCTCCCCCTTTCTGTTCCCACTGAATCCCTGCCCCCAGCAAATCCTGGTGCAGAGCATGTAGTCCATAAACGTGTCAGGAATGGTGAGCAGGGCAGGCAAGCAGGTATGGCTGGAAGCCAAGACTGCTTCTCTGTCCCTCTCAGGTCCTGGGGCCCTCTGTGCCTAGGCAGGCCTGCTCCTTGCTGCCAGATTTTCCTTTCAGCACCTCCCACCCTCTGGCGTACGGATCCCGGAGAATCCCAGCTTCCCAACACCGTGCCGGGGAGGAAGCCGGGGGCTGGGGCCAGGTACAGAACTCAGGCCTGCCAGCCCTGCCCTGGGCCTGGCTTCGCCCCTCCAGGGCCAGGGATCCAGAGCAGCCCGGAAGCCCCGCTCTGCCCGCAACAGGGAGATACCCCGCCTCAGGCCAGGCAGCCAGGCACGCTCAGGGAGGCGGAAGTGCCTGGTGCACAGGGCCAAGTCAGTGGTTGGCAAACATCTGTTCCATTGACTTCCAGGACCTTGGATCAGGCACTTAACGTCGTGGGCCTCAGTCACCTCGTCTATAAAATAGGCATAATAATGGAACCATCCCCCCCATAGGGGTGCCATGAGGCTCGATGGACCCATACACATCCAGGGATGAACACAGTGCCTGGCACATAATAAGTGCTCCTGACACAGGTAACCCTGTGAGGGTGATGGAGAAGAGGGCCCCAGCATGTGGGCTCAGTGGCAATGCACCCCGCACTCGTCCCTGGGATGCCAGCCTCACTGACGGGCTGTGCCCCTGGAGGAGAGGCCGGGCGTTCGCTGACACAGTTGGCAGGGGCTGAAACGAGAGCGTGGCCTGGGGAGGAACAGCCAGCAAGGAACACTCCGTGCACATCTGGAGGCCGCTGGAGCGACAAACGGGGGCGGGGAGCAGGAGAGCAGCCGCTGAAGGCCCCCACCCAACCTCACCAGGCCCGGCCCCTTTGCTCCTTCACCAGAGGGGACAGCTTCTGGCCACCAGAAGAGACACACATCTGTTCACTTAAACAAAAACACACGTCCACCCCCGCATGGTGCCCCCCAGAGTGCAGTGACCCTTTGGCAGGGGAAAGAAGAGAACACATGGCCCCGAGTGACTGCTTTGTGCTGGCTGTCATTATCCCACCTACTCCCCTCAGCAATCCTAAGGTTACTCCCCTCTTCTGACAGATGTAAACACTGAGGCTCAGAGAGGGTGATTCACTTGCCTGAGGTCACACAGCCAGGGGCAGCAGTGGCTGGAATTCACTCTCTGAGAGCCAAGGCAGGCTCACCTTCAGTGCAACTCCAGCCCCAAGCCCACCTTCCCAGAGTAGAGACCCAAGAGTGGATAAAGGGGCAGAGGTCCCAGCAGAGTCCCAGCCCACGAAATTCTGACCTCAACCAGAACCTCTGCTCAAAGACCCAGACGCCACCGGACCCAGAGGCCCCACAAGCCCGGCCTGGCCTAGGGGAGGTACCAGTAGGCGGAGGGCGCCGACGCTGCCCACGGGGAGCCTGCAGCACAGACCCCGAGTTTCAATTCTCTCAGGCACCCCGGACTCCGGAAGGCTCAGGGCTCAGAAGGCCAAGGACGCCCAGGAATGGTTCAGCCTCAGGAGAGCTGCATCTGCGGCCTGGGCCTCGGTGTGTGAACCGGATACGCCCCAGAGCTCAGACGCCATCTCCCAGCAGGGCCCCCAGGGCTGGATTCACGACACCCAGGACACTAGCAGTGGGTGGAGCCCCACTATGTGACAGACCCCAATACTCAGTGCCTGACATAGGCTTTCTTCCAACTCAGCGTGCAGATCTCAGAAGGAGCTGTCAGTAAACTCCTTTTACAGATGAGAAAACCAAGGCCCAGGGCAGTTAAGCAATTTGTCTAAGGTCACACAGCTAGTGAGGGGCACGCCAGCCTCCAACCTGGGAAGCTTTGTACCAGGAGCCAACTGGGAAATCCAGAGACGTCTCATGCATCCACAAGTCTGGGTTCAGAGCTGGGCCCAACGCTTACATGCTCAGGGCCAAGGCCAGGCACGGGCCCCTTGTGGGAAGGCACTCGTGGCCACTCAGACCCAAACAGCCACCGCTGACCTGGCAATACAATTCCTCACTAACTGCATTCGGGTCCCTTGGTCCAGCAGGCATAAGCGAGTCAGATCAAGGCGCCCGCTTTACTGCTAAGGCCCTCAGCAGCGGGGTTGTCACACAGCACCCTTCAGGACTTTCATTCCGCCTACCACCACAATGGTCTTCCAAAAGGGGGCCTTCACAAATGGCTAGAAGGCAAATGGTCTCCGAAGCGGACCAAACTCCTGCCACAAGCTCTGATTTTATTAACCTCTCAGCCCTCTGGCGCATACACCCCCATGCCCATTTTCCACATGCGCCCAGGGGGCTCCAGCCCCCCTTCAGTGGTCACCTGTGACAACTCCCCTCCGTCCACGTTCAGGGAGACAGATACTCATCGCCTCCTGGGGGGAAAGTTCTCCCTTCCTTAATCATCTCACCAACTTCTCATCGGCACCTGATGGGGAAGGATGTGAACTGGGACCCGTGGATAAAAGAGAGCCCACGGGACCAGACACCCGAGATGCCATTGCGGGATGTGTTCAAACTGTATCCAGACAGGAGCTGCCCCACCCCAGTTCTCGCAGTTGACTCGGGGTACAAGTAAGGCTGTTACTAATTTCCTCTTCTAAACCACTCTAAGGAGGCAGAAATAATTGCCCCAGGACCCATTAATAGCACCACGTAGATCACCAGGGGAGGGCAGGAAAGTCTACACCTGGTGTTTGCTGGTCACATCCGGCCCAGACAGATACACCATTATCTCAGGGGCCCAGGGATCTTTCCGGAAGAGGCAACCCAAAGAAAAGGGAAGGATGGAAGGATGGAAGGACGGATGGATGGATGGATGGCCCAACAGGCAGTTCAGCCACAAATAAATGTCCATACGGCACCTCCCACGGGAAAGTCAGCGGCAAGGTTCCCTTTGGCTGGGGCTCACTTGCCGGCTCTGTGCCCGTTGGGTCACGGGGCCAGCCTTGGATCCCCAGGGCCAACCTGACCACGAGTTCTTGCTGGAACCAATGGAATTAATTAGCAATTGCACACCCGAGTGGGGCCAAAGCCCTTGCTGGAAGTCAGTCCTTGAGGGACGAGGCCCGGCCTGCCACCCAGCCTGGACACGCTACTGCAAAAGGCTCTCTTGGAAACAGTGCCTGCGCCGCTCACAGTACCACCTGCACTGTTAAACATATCCTTACAACGGACAGGTGGCCCACAGGACGTCCCTCTTTCATACCAGGCTGGCTAAACACCTTACATGCTGGTGACTCTGCAAACATTCTCATGCTCTGAAGCCTAGATTGTAAGAAGAATCTAAAGCTCACCTTAACCAGGGACACGCCTATGCTCAAATGGCCACAGGCTGTGGATGCAACACACAGCTCAGCGGATCAGGAGGGAGCACAGGCCTTTGCAAGACCTGCCCCAGCAGATCCCAAGGAGACATCAGATATCTGTAAAACCAGAAACAGGGCTAATAAATGTAAAACCATACCCCAAACAGCATCAGAAATATGGAGGCTAGGGCTGCCCATGGGCTACAACTGCTTTCCAGCGAGGACAGCCACCTGGGAAGGGCACCGCCACCTGGCTGGACTCCCACAACACGCCTCCGACACATCGTCCCCACCCAGATGACGTGGGCAACTCCACCCCTGTGACGAGACCCAGAGCCTGGGCCCTGACGGTGTCCAGGAAGACAGGACAACTGATGAGTAACAGACCGTGCAGGACTTGGCTGCAGGACTCAAAACCTGCCTTTCTGAGCGCGCTGATGACGACCTTTGGAGCGGCATTGTGCTGAACTCATGCTTTGCTTCCTCACAATTCCTGGGCTTACCTGCTGTTCGCAACACATCCATCGCTGCCAGGCCACCGCCGCCACCGCTATCCTCTCTGGCAGGTTAAGGTGTGTGTTCACCCAAACCTCACGGGGCCCCAACTAACCCAGCCATTCCCTGTCCGACCACACCTCCCCACTGAGCTGGACTGAAGCTGGTGTCCCCTCAGGGTGGAGCCGTTTCGACTTTCACCGGGACAGTCACTCTCTCACCACCAGCCCTCACCTACCACGCTCTTCTCCACGCCTTCGTTTCTCCCCTCCGCGGAACACACCCTCCTTCCCCCACCAAACCGCTTCCCCCAACCACCGCCAGTCCAGCGATTGCCAGCCCGCCCTCCGCCTCCCGGGTCCACCCACACAGGCAGTGTCTCCACCAAACGGGCCAAGGCCGGAGCCCGGGCCGTGAGACACAGCGCTAGGCCCGCCGTGTGCCCTCCTCTGGCCTCCGGCCCAGTCTGCCAGCCTGACCCCACCCCCGTGATGCACCCGCTTCCCCACGCTTCTCTGCGCCTGGACACCCCACCGCCATCCCATCCAAATCATTCCTCACCCAGTGGCTCTGGGGTGGCCTTTGAGACCATCCTGGTTCTATGATGTCCCGGCACCAATAGCTTCTGCTGTGGCCCACGCACGCATCCAACCACGCCGTGTGGAACCATATGGACAGATAAACCAGCGATGGGCTAAAGTTCCTGGCTTCACAGCCAAAAATCCAACTGAGCACTACTCCCTGAGGACATCCGCCTTTGGTTCTCACTGTGGGGCTACGTCTGGAGGCCTCACCTCGTGCACCTTCCACTTCCCTGACCCCCTGCCCAACTGCGCTGCACCGCTGGCTCCCTGGCCCACCTGTTCAGTCATTTCCCCCTGGCCGGAGCCCCCCTTTTCTCCCTTGGGCGGCCACATGCCCACGGGTGAGGTGAGCCATCCTCGGGCCCACATCTTGGGATAGGGATCATTACTGTCACTAGCAGGAACCAGCATGGGTGCCACCACCCTGACACCGTGACACGCAGACCAGCCAGAACCTCTCGGCCACTCTTGCTGGACGTGTGGACCTGCTCCAGCACGGCCTCAGCCTAATGCAGCAATCCCAGGAATTTCTGACCCAAGTGGTATGAGGTAATCACCCTGCACTAGATTACCTTTCGGCCTGGGAGGGAGGAGTCTGTGCCGGCTCAGAAACAACCTGCTGCACATATGCAAGTCACTCCGGCCAGATACAAAATCTAAGAGCCATGGCCAAACAGGGACACGCCTTTCACAACCTTGCCTAAGTCTATACTGACCTCCCCACACCAACTCCAGGCGAAAGGTTTGATCTGTTTACCTGCGTAGACCCCACCAGCTGGGGACAATGGCTCTGAATCGGCTTTTAGACCATTGTTTGTCTCCTCATTGGGGGATACATTATCCTAACAAGAAAACATCATCCTAACATTAACAAAATGCCGCCTGAGATGTCTACAGAGATTCACTTCTGTGATCTTCAAGGTGTCAGCTGTGTAAGTCCTACAAAACCGACACCATCGCAAGATGGAAAGTGTTAAAGTTTATGGCAAATGTGCTGCCTTGCCCTCCACTCTGTGCTTGGCTACCTAACTTCGATGACACGTTCCCACTGTCTTTCCTCTGCATGAGGCCAGACAGCTCTAGCCCCAAACCCACCCCTGGCCTTGCGCACAGCAGGATTCCAACTTAACACCACCGCCTGGGGCAAACAGGTTTTGCACTGGCTTGTTTCCAATTTTGCCCCTGCTTTAAACTCCCCAGTCGCTCTCCTGCTCCCCTGCCCTTCCCAGCCTCGGCCCCCGTAAGAGCAAGTGCATGAGAGACCACATGGAGCAGAGCTGAGCCACCCTGGCTGAGGCCACCCTCCACCAGCCAGCCCCAGCTGAGCCGCCAGCTGACAGACACATGCTCAAGCCTGGCTGGCATCAGCCATACCTGGCCCAGGTCAGCGGGACTGCCCAGCTCACCTGTGCACCTGGGAGCAACAATAAATGTTTATCGTATGTGCTACAGTTGTTTGCCACTTGCATTATTCCGGCAATAGATAATTTAAACCGTGACCGGTGTGTGCCCCGGAGGAAAGACTGGCATCGGTTTGGTGAGGGTGGCAGAAAGACCACCCCACAGCCCCCACAGCAGTGCTGGCAGAAGAGTGACCAGCGCGACCTGCTACAGAGCCCTTGGCCAAGGCAGGTGAAGAGCAAGGCACATGTGTGGACTGAAACCACCAAGAGATCTGTTTGCCACCTCTCAGACTGGCCAAGGTCGGAACCTTTCGTAGCTTAGTTTCCTCCTGAGCACGTCTCACCCTTCCACACACGCCCGGTTTCACGCGTTCGTGTTATCGGCTGTGTGCTCCCCTCCAGACGGGCAGCTCCACGACGGAAAGGGATCTGGTCTGTTTTGCCCCTGCTGTCTCTCCAGCCCCGCAACAGTGAGGTAGGCACTCAGTAAATACTGGCTGCATGAATAAAGTGGGGAAGGAGGCATCCTCGTGCACCCCGGGTGTGAGTAACATCTGCACACCCTCCAAGGTATGCAGGGTAGAACAACACCTACCGGGGTTATGGAAATACATTCCGTAGCTTCTTAAAGCTGAGCACACGCCAGCACTTCTCAACAGAAGCGCATTCGCACCGGAACCAAAAGACCGGTACGAGACAGTTCACAGCCCTGCACTGCAAACAGCCCCAGCGCCTCCAACTGGAGAATGAACAACCAGTTTGCTAGGGCTGGTCAGGGTGTTTCATGCTCTGAGTGCTGGCTGTATGGTGTGCTCACTGTGGAAATGTCTTATTGACGTGTAGGCTTCTGAGGGGTTCCACTGGCTGTGCTCCAGTGAACAGTTTACAAAGAAAAAAAGCAGAGATGCACATACACACTGAGCCCGTGATTCCGCACCAGGCACAGCATAGTCACAGCAGCACCGCTTTTTAACAGCAAAAGAACCTGAACATCCACCAACAAAGCGACTGGTAAATAAAAGACGGGCTCACTCCTGTAACCCCAGCACCTTGGGAGGCTGAGGCGGGAGGATCACTTGAAGCCAAGAGTTCAAGACCAGTCTGGGCAACATAGTGGGACCTCGTTTCTAATTAATTAATACACAAATAAATAAAATAAAAGTTGGGATGTGCATACAGTGGAGCATAGCTGCCAAACACAGTGAGGGAACTCCCCAGGTAGCAACAGGAAAAACCTCCAGGATACGCCATTAATTGAAATAAGCCCAGAATGGGATGGCGCGCACCTTACGTTAGCACTTGTGAAAAGCGAGCACACACCTACATGCTCGCGGTTGCGCCGACCCACTGACCAGGGTTCTCAAGTGTGGTCTGGCCCCAGCGGGTTCTCGAGACCCTCTCAGAGAGTCATGCGGTCAAATTATTTTCATGACAACACTAAGACGCGGGTTGCCCTCTTCACCCTCTCTCTCCCAGAGTGCAGCGCACAGCGTGCAGTGGAGTTTTCCAGAGACTACATGACACCGTGATGGCGCCTAACGGAATGGGCGCTTGGGTGTTACAGAATTTTCTAAAGCAATCTCATAAAAACATGCTCAGTCACCATGGAAATGCAAATCAAAACCACTGTGCAATACTACATCATGCCCACTACGATGCTTACGTAGGTGTTGGCAAGGATGTAGAGAAATGGGAACCCTTGTGCATTTCTGGTAGAAACGTAAATGGCACTGTCACTTCGGAAAACATTCTGGTAGTTTCTCTAACAGTTAAAAACAGAGTTACTGTACGACCCAGCAACTCCACTCCGAGGTAAACGAGGGCTGTCCGGAAAGTATCCAACCGTTGTTAATATAATGAGAACAGTTACATGGCTGGGTACTTTCCGGACAGCCCTCGTATTCCAAGATAAAAATGAAAACATAAGTCCACACAAAAAATTGTGCCAATAAATATTTATAGCACCATTATTCATAACAGCTAAAAGTTAGAAACACAAGGTCCATCAATAAATGCATAGATAAAAATAGTGCCCTGTCTCCCTACAATGGGATATGACTCAGCCATGAGAAGGACGAACTGCCCACCACACGGGACACCACTGTACTAAGTAAAAGAGTCACAAACAAAGAGCACATACTGCAGGGTTCCTGGCTACTCCGGGGACGGGGACGTCCAGAATATGCAAATCTGTAGAGACAAAAGGCAGATTAGTGGTTGCTGGAGAACAAGGGAATGGAAAGTGACTGTCCCCCCCGCGCCATGGGGTCCAGGGCTGTGCTCATGGATCCCTCGGGCCCCACATGGGTTTAAAAAGCCCACAGGCCAACCCCGGAGAGGACAGTCTGCAGCAATCCTCCAGGGAACAGCGTGAGTCGAGGCGGGTCATACTCTGGGGCTCACTGGAGCCACATCCTGGTGATTCTGGGGGACCATGGAGACCCATGGACACTGGAATGGCCCAGCGCTGGCTGCGGGTGAGAGGGGAGACCTGCTCTTGTGTTCTCCTCCCTGCACCTGCAGGGAGGACCTCAAATCACAAATCCTATCCTGCCACCTCTGCCTTACAGCTTCAGGGGTTCCCCACTGCCCTTGGGACAAAGGTACAAATCTTCATCCTGAGGATACACATGTCACCCTGGGTCTGGCCCCTGCCCCCTCCCCAGCCTCCTTTCACACCAGCCACAGGGCTTCCTTTCAATCTAGTTCCATTCCCTCTGGCAGCAGGGCCTTTGCACATGCTGTTCTCCCCACCTGGAGCACTCCCTTCTCACCACTCCCCACCCACCACCTCATCCTCCACACTGCAGCTCAAGCATCACTTCCTCCAGGAAGCCTTCCCTGATCCCCAGGAGTCAGGTACTCCCCCCCCCCCCCCCCGACAGGCTTACAGAGCGCTGCCCCGTTCCTCAGCCCACATCACCTCTCGGAACTCCACACCTGCGTGACTACCGGGTTCTCTATCCTCCCTCTAAACCCTAAGCTCCCCACGGGCAGGACCGTGCTGGGCTTTGCTCCACGCACACGCTGGGCACTCAAACACCACTGTCCGGGGACGAAGAGGTGAAGAATGTGAGAGAAATCTGGCTCCAGCGCTCTGTCCCTGCGTCCACGGCACGTGGCCTGAGCTCTCTGAAGCTCACTTTCCACTCCCGTAAACTGATACGGGCTGTTGTGGGGATCACAGGGCTTAATGACACAGTGCTTACAACAGTGACTGGCACCTGTCACAGTGCTACATGGTGGCTGCAATTGACAGAAACAGTCATTTGAATTTTAAAGAGTTGCTCTGTTGACAGCATTCAGAGACCACTGCCCTGCAGAGCTGGCTACGTGAGGCCCCGAGGAAGGGGCCCTTTCCTGCCATAAATTCCTGGGGCCCACAGAGGTTGCACTCAGGCCTCCCCCAAGTCAGGGTTCCAGCTCCTTCCAGCTGCTCCTGGAACCTCCGACCTCCTGAGGGCCACCTCGCCCCAGGGTTCCCTCCGCTGTGGGCCCTCATTGTGCCAGCCCTGCGGGAGCAGCGCCCTTACAAAGTCCCCTGAGTGACAACAGACGTCAGACCCCTTCTCTCCAGCCCTGGGAGCTGAGCTGGGCATGTGGCTTCCATTAGGCCACATCTGGACATGCTCAGAGGCAGGGAAGGCCCAGCCGAAGCAGCCTGGATCCCTGGCACAGCTCCGGCTCCAAGACAGGACCCCCACCCCAGCCAGGCCTGGGGCCATGGCTGGAAACCTCCTTCTCCAGGCCCCAGGGCTGCCATGGCAACATGGCTGGGGGGTCGTTCCTGGCCCCACTGCCTGCCTCTTCTCAGGCCCCGGGGGCTGAGCAAGGCTAACCTGCCTCCCCAGCTTCTCCCCACAAGGGCCCCTCCATCACCCGATCCCCCCAGCCCTCCCAACAGCAGCCCGGGGCTCTGAGGCCCAAAACCCACTTCCCCCAGGATGCTCAGTCAGGCTCCCCTCTCCCCCGCACCCCTCCACGTGCAGCACACGGCTGTGACCGGGGTGGGGAGACCCTGCATGTGGGTATCTATGTGATGCCCTCCTCCCCCATCAGCCCCCAGAAGGGGAGCGGGGTGCCTGCCTTGCTCACTGGCACGACCCCTGGCACAGAGATTGCTCCCCAAATACCTCCCAAGGAAAGGGGTGAATAACAATCGCTAATGCTTTTAACTGCTCAGCAAGCACTCAGCTGTGTGTGGCACATTTGACACGAATTAGCTCATTCAATCCCCAGGAGGCAGGGACTTCTCTGCTGCTTACAGATGGAAAAACCGAGGCAGGAAACCTTAAGCCACTTGCCTAAGTTACCTGGCTGTGGAGCCAGAGCTCGTGAATTGGAGGGTGCAGGGCGGACCCTGGGTGGGCAGAAGGTGGAGAGCGGGTAGGGATATTTACCTGGCCAGGCCCGAGCTCCTGGGCCCATTTAGTCCACCTCTCCCGGCTCCTCACGCCTCCACTCCCTGCACACCCTCCACGCCCGCTAACCCTAGTGTCTGGACCTTTGCACATGCTGGGCCCCCTGCCGGGACAGCCCTCCCACAGGACACAGGGCGGCCCCCAGCAGCCCTCACCACAGGCCACACCCTAAAATCCATCTGAGAAAGCTGCGGGCAGGAAAAAAAAACTGGGGCTCCCGAGAACAAAGCCTTCCCAGGATTCCAAGGCCCAGAACCGCAGAGGCCTCTGGCAGCAAGAGGCGGGGCGAGGGCAGGGCTGTGCCTATTTTGGAAACCCCAGAGGCTGCGGCCTGAACGCACGCAGCACGCACCACGCACCACGCTCCGGCCAGGCTGCAAGCCCTCCCGGGCACACGTGCACTTCGTTACACGCACACCCACACATGCTCCTTGCTTCCCTGTCCCAGGCGGTCACCTCCCACCTGTGACCTGGAGCCACCAGCCACACCTCTCAGACCACACTTGGCTTAGAATAGGGAGATGGAGCCCACCATCCAGATTGTGGGGAGGATCAAGTCGCAGAAGCAGGAGCCTGGCACCTTGGAGGCGCTCGGAGAGGGCGAGTTCTGCGCCCCGCCCGCCGTGAGCAGGCTGGAAGCAGAGTCGTCCGGGGTGGCAGCCCGTGGGCCTGCAGAAGCCCAGCACAGTCTCACCCTCGCTGCACGTGCACAGGCTTTGTGCATAGCCCATGCCCAGCAAGTGCGGTGAACGCGCTCGACAAATGGGAAGACAGGGTCTCAGTGGCTAAGAGCCTTGCCTGAGGCCACACAGCTATGGACAGCAGGCTGGGTCGATGGGAACACTGCAGAAACCCCAGAGCTCCTCATGCCCCTTCCTCCAGGCAGCCTTCCCAAATATCACACAGGCATCTCTCCCTCATACCACCCAGCCTGTGGACCAGGCCTACACGGATCCACCCTGTGTTCCCAGAGCCACCAGGGCTTGTTCACAGATGACACCTAATGAAGGCTGTAGAGCAAATGATATGACACTGAACAAGACGCAGGCTCCCAGCTGTGGGGAAAGATCTCTAGAAATCAGACAACTCCCCAGTGCACCCTCAAAAAGGAGGCAGGGAGAACGTAGAGCTGGGGGCAGGGCAGGAGGAGGGAGGTGAGACAAGACACATAGATTAGGGGAAGGCTTCCTGGAGGAGGTGCTGTCTGAGCTGGCCAGGAACAATGTGAACAAATGCTTAGAACAGAGGGGAGACAGTGTGGGGTGCTCAGAGGACGGAAGGGGAACTAGGGTGAAGAGGGATGACTGAGAAAAGGGGTGGCCGGGAAACCCCCACTAATTCACTCATTCATTTAGCTAATATTTATTGAGCACCAACTGTGTGCAGGCCCTGCTGGAAGCCCTTGGGCTCAGCAGAGAATATGACAGACGTGGTCCCTCCCCCCCCCCACTTCACAGCACCAACGTTCCACTCGGGGAGAAAGCAACAAGCGAGTTCACACGGAGTTATGGACTGTAATGTCAGGTGTGCTCAGAGAAGTTACAGCAGGGGGAGAGGAAAGGGGGTAGGCAGGGAAGACCTCCTCGGGGAGGTGACCCGAGCAGAGAGCTGAAGCAGGGAGCGGGCCGCGTGGATGGCTGGAAGAGCACTTCAGGAAGCAAGAGTGGCAAGTGTAAAGGGCCTGGGGCAGGAAGGTGCTTGGCCAGGACCACTGGGGCTTCGCAGAGTGGGTGATAGGGAGGGCAACAGGAGGTCATGGGGGCAGGCTGTGCGGGCCTGTGGCCACTGTGAAGGCTCTGGCTTCTCCTCTGAGTGAGGTGGGAACCACAGCAGGGTGCAGAGTGGAAGAGAGACGAGGGCCAACTTGTATATTAACAGGATCCCTGGCAAAGAGGGGTGGGAGGGGCGGTACCAGGCTCTCACAAGGAGCCCCCTCAAGCGACCGCATCCCCTCTGCTGCCACCTCAGGGACCCCAAACACAGCCGTGGCCAGAGGCTGTCAGGGAGGATGTGAGCAGGTAGCTGCACCAGGGCCGGAAAGCTCCGAATTGCCTGCCAGGGCCCCCGTGGGCCCTGCCGGACTGCAACGGCCCCTGGCAGGAGCCCTCCTCAGGGAGCCCCGACTCTGAGGAGGTACTGGGCCCTCAGCCACAACCACAGCCCTACCACTGGCGCAGCACCTTCTATAACAGGAAGCCCACCCTCCCCCTCCACCCCCACGAGGTGGGCCTGGGAGAAGGTGCTCAGAACCTGCTTCCCCGAGCACCTGGGCAACGTCTCCTGCCCCAGGTAGCTATGCAGAGACCTGGGACAGCGACCAGACCCCCGAGGCTGCCCTTCCAAGGCCAAGAGCCCTGGAGAAACCAGGAAAGGTCTTACCTTCAGCACTGCCTCTGGGGACAGAATGGACAGAGTTGGGGTCTGTGTCCTCCTCTGCCCAGGACCTGGGCAGAATCTGCGGCTGCTTGGGTACCTCCTGGGTGGCTGGGACCCGGGCTGCATCACGCGGTGGTGTGGACAGGATGGTGTGGGTGCTGGGCTTCACCGGGCCCCCGGGAGAGCTCGGTGTGGCCTGCGTCAGGACGGGACCGGCCGTGCCTGACCCTGGCGTGGGCGTGGCTCCCTCCTGCCCAGCACTGCCAGGCACGGCCTGGACATCTGGGATGAGGTTCTCTTCAGGCCCCGCCCTGGCTTCTGCCCTCTCCTCCTGGACGGGGAAATGGGGTCCAGCTGGGCCTGTAGTGGGCAGCCCGTCCAGCCCCTTGGGGCCTCCTGCTGCCAGTGGCTCAGTGACGGTCATTTCCTCCCTCTCCTCCTCCTCCTCCTCCTCCTCCTCTTCCTCCTCGTTGTCCTCGGTCACTCTTCTAGATTTGGTCTGCACAGGGGCTGGAGGACCCAGGGCAGCGGCCGCCGTGGGCCTGGGGAGGGCGGCTGGCCAGGGGGTCGCCTGGATAATGGACAGCGGCTGACTCCCGCCTCCCAGAGCAGCCGGGGGGCCCCCTGCGCCCCCCTGGACCTCGCCTTCACCCCCTAGGGCCGCTGCCGCTTCTGCCTCAGCCACCTCCTGGTCATAGCTGTAGGGGTCTTCATAGTGTCGCTCGGGGTCACCCTCCTCAGCATCTGAGAAGTTCCCATGGCAACCGGGGAGCTGGTAGCAGATGAGTTCCCCACCGGCGTCAGGGCAGTGGCAGGCCCGGCATGGCGGCAGGTGGGCGGTGTGGCCAGCAGCATACTTACGGCCGTTGTGGACACAGCCCACCTGGCCACACTGCGGGCAGCTGTCGGCCGCCACCACGGCCTCAATGCAGTTCGGTGGCAGCTCTGGGCACAGCATGAACTGGCAGCTGATCTTGCCGCCACCTGGGGGGCAGGAGCACTCGGTGCTGCCGAAGTCCACAAAGTAGGACTGGCCGGCAGGCACGCGGCCGCGCACAAAGCCGCCCTGCAGGCAGTCGTAGTACTGGTAGCCCTCGCAGGCGCAGCCCTGCTGCACGCACGTGGCGCAGCAGGCACCCGGCTCCAGCACCTCCTCGATGCAGTTCTCCAGCGGCGGGCACTGGACGCCCGTGCAGTCCCGCTGGGGGGCGGCCACACTCGCGCTGGGGCCCAGGGCCAGGGCCAGGCCCAGGGCCAGCCAGGCTCCTGCAGGCTCCCAGAGCAGCACCATGGTCCAGGCTAGCCCAGGACAGTCCCCTCTTCTGCGAGGCCCTGGGGGAATCAGAAAGGAAGGCTGTCAGCGCCAGGGGTCCACACCAGCACGCGCACAGGCAGGGAGGGCCCAACTCAGCCACCTCCCTCGTACGCGAGCACGCGTTCCCACGCACAGTCAGGCTTGCCCAGATGCACACGGGCTCTGACACACGTGAGATCACAGACAGGTGAGAGCACAGTCGCTCAGTGCCACAGGCGTTGGCCTGGAGTCGTTGACATGCCCCCCGTGCACGCACACACCACCACCCAGCCACGAGTCACGACCGCGGGCCAGCCCCAGCCTCAGACCCAGGGCTCAGCAATGCCCCCCTGAGACCCCTTCAGGCTGCAAGTCCAGCCCCAGGGGACACTCCCGCCCCGCTCCTCAGCAGCACCAGCAAATGCACCTAACATCTCGCCGTCCTTGACAGCCCCTCAGGTCCTGTCCATTCTCCCCCGAACAGTTCCCGGTTCCCGCTGCCCCTTCCCTCCATCTCTAGGCCCTGCCCGCTCTGCCTGACACCAACACACCACAGCCCCGTGGCTGCCCCCGCTTCCCACTGCAAGGAACACTCCGGATTCCCGACTGAGCCCGGCACTCAAGGCCCTGAAAGAGCCACCCTGACCCGACCTTCTCATGGGCCCTCGGCCCTGCAAGCTCCTGAGGCTCTCTTCTTCCCTGTCCTGTCATCCTGTATGAGCCACTCAAATGCCATCCTCATGCCAACCCTCTCTCCTGCCCCCACCTCCACCCCTGCCCAAGTCCCCCGTCTCCACAGCCCCAGGCAGTGTGCTTCCTGAAGTCACAGGCAAGGGCTCCTCCTCTACCGACCGCCAGCCACAGGGCAGTGCCAGAGTGACAGCCCCCGGGGCCCGGCATGGCCAGTTGACCAGCACCAACTGAGCAGTTCCTCCATGCCAGGTCCCTCTAGCAATGGGGGTTTATCCACCAACGAGACAGGCTCCTGGCCATCCTCCCAGCACTGACACTCGAGGGCAGGGAGGAGGTGGGTAAAACCCAAGAGGAAATCTGCAGGGAACTGACCGCCCGGCTGTCATACGTGCAATGAAGAAACAGAGGACGAAAGCAAGGAGATGGGAAAAGGATGTGATGGGGTGGGGAGAACCTATTTTAGCGAGGGTGGTCCAGGAGGGCTTCTCGGAAGAGGCAGCGTTTGAGCTGAGACTTGATGACCTGATCTGGAGGTGAAGCACGTCAGGCAGTGGGAACGGCAGGCAAAGGGCCTGAGGCTGGACTAGCAGGACGCAGGTGAGGAGCAGCAGAGGGCCAGCCCGGCTGAGCTGCACACCTGAGCACAAGGTGGCAACCGCAGACCAGCCCTGGCGCGCCTGGAAGCCCTGGAGCCTGGGATGACTTCATCGGACTCTCCAGCAAAGGACTCACCTGGCTGCTGCGTCAAGATGGGAGTGGCAAGAGGCAGTACGGGGATCTATTTTAAAGGTAGCATCAAGAGGATTTGCCCACGGGGCGCATGGGTGGGACAGAAGAGAGGAGTCCTGGAAGCAGGAGCCAAGGTTCTGCCTGAGTGCCTGGAGGGGACAGCTGCTGTGTCCCCAGGAGAGGAAACCTGCTGGTAGAGGATAAGGGGAGCCTGTGCCAGGGCCAGGCCCAGAGGGGACCATGAGGGCTGGCAGGCCCCTTCTCTCTTGTCTGAGGAGGGTGGAGGGCTCCGTCAAGCCACTGACATTAGAGGTCACCCTGGAACAATCTGGGCTTTCATCCCAATTAACAAAGTCAATGGTTAAGGGAGGGGCGTGCAAACTGCAAACACCTAGGGTCCACTCCCTCCAGTGCCTTTTAAGAAAGAAAATCTTTTGCTGGAGACCTAAACGGTGCCCCGCCCCCCCCCCCCATTTGCCCTTCTGTTCATCAAACACCCTGGCAGGAACAGAGGGGAAAGCGGGTCTGCGTTAGCTTCTCCCAAGAAGCTTCCTTCCCAGCTGGTCCAGCCGCACCACCCCATCCAGCAAGCCGGTCCCCTAGCTCTGCTAGCCGCCTGGCCCCCAGGGTGACCTGGCCCTTTGACCCCCCTCAACAGCACATTCTGTCCACACCACACCCAGGTGATTCCAAATCTTGGGCTTGCCCATCTCCCCCACCCCAGGCCCGGGGTAGGGATAAAGAACGACAGGCCCAGGCCTGACTCTGTGTTCTCATTTGCTGTGTACCCCCAGGCAAGTCACCCACCCTCTCTGAGCCTCAGACTCTGTATCCACAAGGTAAAGAGGTTCTTCCACACCTCAGGTCACGGTAGGGCCCACAGGCATTATCTGGCCCACAATTGCATTCTGCATTGCCCACACAGTGGTTTTTAGTTTTCAGTTGGTTACCAGCATTCACAAATTGGAAACGTTCAATGAAAATTCAGGTTTCCAACTTCTCTGTAAAACTGCTAAACTCCGGCCACCCTGAGATGTCACATGGGGCTTGGGGTTCTGTTTTCCCCACGGTCTGGGGCCCCCCTGTATGCAGCTCAGGCCCCCCTGGTGCAGTCTAAAGATTGTCCAGCCAGGAGGGGAAAGGGCCATCTGGGATGTGTCCAGAGGAGGTGGCCCAGGTGGGGGCGGAGGCCGGGACCCTTAGGGTGGCTCACCTGGATAAGACCTCCCTGTCCTCACATCTCCACAGCTGCTCCGGATGGGGTGTGTATGTGTGTCGGGGAAGGGGGCTAGAGGAGGTGGCAGAACTCAGTTCCACAGGGAGAAAGTTTCTTCAGTCTGGGATGGACCAGGCTGCGGGGAGGAAGGGGTGAGCTCCCTGTCCCTGGAGATAAGCAAGAAGAGTTGAGGAACACTCACATGAATGATAAATAAGAGGGCACAATCTCCGTGTTGCTGGGTCACAGATTCAAACATGCTCCTCCTGGAGGCTCCAACTGCGACTTCCCACAGCCCCACAGGAAGTAGCCTCCTTAGTGTCTGGCTTCTTCAGACAGCACCCTTACCCCACCAATTCGAGAGGAAGAGCCACTCGGGGAGGGCGTGGGGAAGGTAGCCTGACCTCCCTGTTGGGGGGAGCCCTAGCAGCCAGATCTTGGCCAGCAAACTAAGCCCCCGCGACAGGCTGCTCAGGGCCTGCGGCTGGATCACAAGGCTCTGGCCAACCCTCCAAGGCGGGGACTCACTGGGAACCAGCGAGGTGAGATGCAAAGTGAAGCCACCACGGGCTCTCCCCCGGGCCCCTTAGAAAGGCAAGCGTTAGAATAATATTATTATGGTGCCACTGGCCTTAGTGTCGCCGGGAGCAGCCACTCTAGAGGGAGGCACACACATGCTTAAGCACACATGCTCTGTGACCTGCAGTTCAGATGCCCAGCACACTACTCAGGGAGATCTGTACCAGGTCCACATGGCCCATGGTGGTCACCAGGCCACTGACTGGGCTAGGAAGGGTGGGCAGGTGGCGGCCACAGTGCCAGTTACTGTCGAGCTGCCCGTCCCAGATACGCAGCCTGCCCTTCTCCACCTGGCTGCATCCGGACTCCCACGCCCTCCAGCCTCCTGTGGGTCTGACCAGTGGGAGCCGCTGACAGGGAGAGAGAAATTCAGGGTTCATTCCCTCCTGGCAGCGGCCTGGGGACAAGTCCCCCTCCCCAACAGCCACAGCCCCTCCCCCCGGGCCATGGCCCTCCCACCCCTGCTGGCGCGGTGGTAAGGGCTCCCCACCAGTGCCACTCCCTGAGAGCGGCCCCAGCCGGGAGGTTCCCTGACCCTGCCCACACCTACCCCCATCTTCATTAAACAGTCCTCAGGGAACAACGTGAGGGACCCTCACAGGCACACCCCGTGGAGGACCCCAGCACTGGGAGCCAACGAGTCAGTGTACCCTCAAAATGGAACGCCCGGTGGAAAAGGCCGGAAGCCGATAAGACATACAGCCGATGCCGGCCGTGTGCAGCGCAAATGCACGCACCCGAGGCAAGAGACACATGTGGCAAGACACGGGCCACTGAGCAGGTGCCCACCGGACAGAAGGCGTGTCTGCCCGGAGGCGGAAGGGCACGGAGGGGAGCAAAAGGGAAAGGGAATAAGTGAATCAGTAAAATAAAAGCGGGACTCTGCAGAGACCAAGATAATAGTGTGTTATGAGGTGAGGACTGTAATTAACTCAACTCTTGGCTCCTGAGGTCTTGCTGAAAAAAGCAAAAAGAATCCTCAGTGCCGACCGGCCCCTCCACACGCGAGAACCCAGCGGCCCCGCCCCCACCGGAAGTCCGGGGGCGGGGCATGGCTGCCTGGCCAATCACGAGGCTCATTGTCCTCCTCGTTGCCATTGGCTTAGGGATGAGCATGTGACCAAGCCTAACCAACGAGAGGCAGGCCGGGGCCGCTCCGCCGGGAGGCTGGCGGAAGGGAGGCCAAGGTCTCCGAGAGCCCTGGGCCACCAGGTGAGACGCCTGACTGCCCCGCCCTCCACTCCTTCCTGCCAAGGCCAGTGTGTGAAGCTGCTCCGAGGCCCCTATCAGCCCAGAGCCCGGGTGATAACACCAACGGCCCCAGCTGACACCACATGGGGCAGAAAAAAGGCCCTGCCAAGCCTAGCCTCAGTTCCAGAGCACAGTACACGGCCACTACTGTTTGCACCACCAGTGCTGGGGTGGGTGGTTATGCAGCAATAGGTAGCAGAACCACGGGAACCTAAAGTCGGCACTTCAACGCAGAAGAATCTAGAGGTGGGACATTCTCCAGGACGAATGGCCCGGCCGATTAAGCACTAGGAAATGGGAGTGGGAGGAAACGGCTCTCCATGAAGAGGCCCAAGACAGACCCACCTAACGCGTGTGGGATCCTTGACCGACCCTGGTGTGAGCAGACCAGCGGAGACAGACGGCTGGGGACGCGAGAGCAACTCTGAGGATGGGCTGAGTGTCAGACGCCATCAAGAACAGCACGGTGGCTCACGCCTGTAATCCTAGCACTCTGGGAGGCCGAGCCAGGAGGATCGCTTATGCTCAGGAGTTCGAGACCAGCCTGAGCAAGAGCAAGACTCCAGTCTCTGCTAAAAATAGGAAAAATCTGCCAGGCAACTAAAAATAGAAAAAAATTGCCAGGCAACTAAAAATAGAAAAAATTAGCCAGGCATGGTGGCACATGCTGTAGTCCCAGCTACCTGGGAGGCTGAGGCAAAAGGATCACTTTAGCCCAGAAGTTTGAGGTTACAGTAAGGTACGACTCCACGGCACTCTACCTGAGATGACAGAGCAAGACTGTGTTCTGGGAGGGGGTGATGGTTGGCAAACGCTGACATTCTGAAAAAGATGAATGCTTCACAAATCATTGTGACTGTAATGTGCTCTTATGTATTTCAGCATGAAAAACGGTTACAAGCAATATGGGCAAATGTTAACAGGTGCTAAATTGAGGGGAAGTGTGGCTGGGGGCTCCTTTCGCCACCCTCTCCATTTTGGTTGGCCATTCTTCATAGGAAGAGGCACAAAGACAATGGGCATTTAGGTGAGAATGAAGGTCAAGCCACCATGAAGTGGCATTCAGCACAGAGCATTGGGGAGCTTGTCCAGCCCAGGGGGTGAGTCTTTGACACCCGAGTGAAGAAACGGGAGTGGGCTCAAGATAGGACTGGAGGCAAGTCAAGGTGATTCACCTGGGCTGTCACTCACAGCTTGGTCCCCTGCTGTGGGCATCAGGGTTACATTCTCAGGGCCGTAACTGGACATGGACAGGGCAGGAGGGAGGCGCACTCAGCCAGGGTCTCTTCCCAGGGAGCATGTGACCAGCTTAGTGTGCAGTGTGAGCCCCTGGAGACGTGCCCACTCCCCACAGGGCACAGGGCGGGGGGGGGGGCCTGGCAGGATGGGGGAGGGAGGTCTCTGGCCTATCAGAGCCAGAAGTGCCCCCGGTGTTGCTCGGACCACAGCCACCCTCCCTCGCCTGGCCACAAGCCTTTCACTGTGCCGTTCTCACCACTGCCCCACCTCCCACAAGACACAGACACACATCCCTACAGTAAGGTGACACCACCTCCCTTGGTAAAGTAACCTTCACGTTCATCCATAGCAGGGCCCAGATGGAAACTCTCTGGGCTGGCAAGGATGCAAGAAGGACAGGGCTGCCTGGGGCGGCATCTCCAGTGGTGCCCTTGTCAAACATGGGATCCTGCCATAGCGGAAGCATAGACCACATTATATGACATCAGATCAAGAAGAAAAGTTCTTCCCTCCTCCAGTCTCTGATCCTTCTTATTGCCAGATCTAGCAAATACAAATGCAGGACTTGCAGTTACACTGGCATTTCAGATAAATCATGAACAATTGTTTAGTACTTAAGTATGTCCTGTGCAATATTTGGGACATATTTATTTGTTGTTTATATGAAATTCCAATTTAACTGGGTAACCTATACTTGATCAGGCAACTCTAGACAATAAAAAAGTCCCAGGTTGGCCTAGTATGGGTTGAAAACTTTTAAAATATTTGCAGGGGATCTCTCTTTTAACGATAGGCAGCTATATCAAAACACTGGAACTCGCAAATGACTGGGGATGACAGCAGGGAAATAAACATACAAGATACTCATAGACATGCAGGCACCAAGACATGTGTCATCAGTACCACCTGGCCCAGCGCCTCCACCCAGATGGCTGCCCCCGGACCCCAAGTCCAACCAGAGGGCAGGCACAAACCAGCACTGTGTTTGTGGGGCCCACGTGGTACTTTTTAGATTAGCTGCCAAAATTATTAATTTATAATTGACTTAATATTATAACATTTAATATGAGAACATTTGCACTGATGCTGTGGGGCTGGGCAGCAGGGCTTCCCTGTTCTAACTGGGATCCACACTCACTTCCCCGCGGCATCTTGGGCTCACTCCGTCCTCTCTACCAGGCCTGGACTCTCCAAGACCCTGAGCTTCTCTTGTCCACACACAATGGAGAAGGCCCAGGTGAGGTGGGAGTTCCTGCTGCCCCCTGCCCCAGGGTCACCTCCCAAAAAGCCTGGTTTCCTGGGTTAGGACTTGCCTCTTCTATATTTGCTGGGCACTGGGAATGTTTGCCCCCTTCCAAGGAGACTACTCTTAGCCACGTGTTGTGTCAGCCTCAGAATCTTACCTGACACACAATGGTAGGAGGAACGAGTGAGTTGTACACTGTCTTAGATTGGGCTCCCCAGAAGCAGAGGCCACGGTGGGGATGCTTGTGCGCCCAGCTGGGGGAGGGCTCTCAGGAGAAAGGGAAGAGGGAAGCAGGCAGAGGAGGAGAGAGCCGGGCAAACCTTAGTCTCCACTGGAGCCCAGCACCAGCCTGACCCACAGGAGCCCTGCAGTGTGAGGGGCACCCCGGGGCTCACCCCACTCGTGGGCACATCAGTCACTGGCCAAAGACCATGGAGAGTTTCCTTCCAGGCATCTCAGGGGAGGTGACACCTGCCAGCCAAGGGCACGTGGCTGGAGAAGGCACAGGTGTGAGCCATCAGCAGCCAGCACCTGCAGCAGCTGGGGGACACGTGTACCTCCAGGTGAGAGAGGCCTAGACGGGGCACCAGCAGTGGCCACGGAGGCTCCAGCACACAAAGACATGCAGACACACCAAGCAAGAGCAGGTGAGACAGCCTGGTCCTAGAAACTGTCCAGAATCCTACCTTTAATTTATAATTTTGCCTGGGCTCACCCAAGGCCCAGAAAGGTAAGAAAGTAATTTATTAAAAATAACATGTGCACACCATGTTCACGGCAGCATAATTCACAACAGACATGAGGTGGAAGCAGCCCAAGTGCCCATCGATGGGCAGACGGATGGATAAGCAAAGGTGGTCTATCCGTACAATCAAATGGCATCGGCCCTAAAAAGAAGGAAATTATGATGCTACAGTATGGATGAACCTTGAGGACATTATCCCAAGTCATATAAGCGAGTCACAAAGGGACAGATACTGTATGATTCCACCTATATGAGAATTTACCATTGGTAAATTGTATGTTATGTGTATTTTACCAAAATAAAAAATAACAACCACATATGTGCACTGTGGAGCCAAAAATAAGTAATCAAAGAGCAGGGAGAAGAAAGAGAAGAAAGAACTACGCTGAAGACCTTACAGGAAGTAAGGGCTGCTCCTGAGACCTACCCTTAAGTAAGCTTCCTGGCAGCCATGGCCAAAAGGGAAATTAGAGGGTGACCTGGTGCTCCTTGTCTGATAAGAGGAAGTCATCTAGTTCACTGGGAAAAATAAACTTGTTCTTGGCACAAAACATGAGTAGGATTTTAGCTGTTGATCAGGTTCATACTTAACTATCATTTCCTTAGTGCTGACACAATGCCAAACACTGGACTGTGAGTTTCCAGAGATGTTTATTTTATTTAACCATGTTTATGAGGAAACTGAGGCCCAGACAGGGTAAATGATATGTCCAAGGTCACATAACTAGTAAAGGTGGCACAGGGATCTGAACCCAGGTCTCTGGCCAGAGAGTAGGACCAGAGTCCTTCAGTCTGTAGCTGTTCATTAAGCACCTGCTACCTGCCAGCTCATTACAGGTGCTGGGACGCGTTAGTGAACAAGACCAGCGCAAGTCCTATCCTCAAGCAGCCAACATTCCAGTGGAGGGAAGAGATAACAAACAAATAAATAAGATAATCTAGGCATTGTGACAGAGACTGGGCACTCCTTTGGCAAGAGTCGTCAGAGCAGGCCAAGGAGGTGACGTTGCAGCCAAGACCTGCTTGGTAAAAATGTGGTAGCCCCACAAAGATCTGGGGAATGGCATCCTGGGCAGCGCTAGCAGCGTGGGCAAAGGTCCTGAGGCAGGAAACAGCTTGAAAAGTCTTCCTGGCTGGCAAGCAGGAAACAAGAAAAGAGCCATAGGGGAAGTAAGCCGGGAGAGGAGGAGTGGTGGGGCAGGGGCGTGAACATCCAGGAAGGAGGGGAGACGAGGGGAGGGGAGATCAGTCAGCCGCCCGCACCTAGTGCCCAGGGACCTTGGCAAAGCATCGGGTACAGTTAGTAGACATTGTTCCAATAGTGTGGTGAGGCCACCACTAGCTCACAGCACACTGGGAATTCATTAGAGACTGTAGAGATTCCAGTCATATAAAGTACAAAACTGGGTAAAACCTAAACTACATCATCTAGGGACTGCAAACGCAGGAGGCAGAAGTAGAAAGGTGAGGCGGGGTGGGCGCCATCGGTCAAGCGGTGGGTACGTGGGGCAGGAAGATCGGAGGAGCCACGGGGCACTGCCGGGGCTGGCAGCGCGGACTCCGGCTCCCCAGGAGGTGGCTACCCGGGGGTTCGCTCCGCCACCGTGTGCTCACCTTTAGGTATTTTTTTGTATGTAGGCTTTTTCCCTATCAAAAAGACTTTTTAAAGAAAAGAAAAAAGAGCCATTGCGGTAGTCTAGAAAAACGGAGATAAAAGCCAGAGAGGGCGCTGGCAGGAGAAACGGAAAGGAGGAAGGGACGTGAAAGTTAGGGTTCCGGCATCACAGGCGAAGTGATCTGATCGCGTGTGGCTTCCATCTTGAAAGCCACACTTCCCTTCGTTCCCCTGTGGGCAAAGCCTTAACAAGCGGTGGCATCTGTCGGGAAAGGGCCAGGGGGCCAGGGAGGGGCTTGCGGTCCTTCCGCTGGGGCCTGAGGCTACAGGCACAGGAGGGGGTGCGAGAGCCCTGAGGACGAGGAGAGATGGGTCCAGAGCAAACCCGGATGCAAATGCCCACGAGACGAGCCAAGGGCCCCGGCTGGGACTTGGGGTGCTAGGAGCCCCGTGTCCATCACGTGCTCCCTGGCCACTGGGGCTTTCCTTCAATGGAGTGAGCTCACGAGAACACTGGGAAAAATAATCCTTCAAGTGGAACAGCCAGGTTGTCCCCTCCCTTCCCTCTCCTCCCTAAAAAAGGAGAAAAAGAAAGAAATGAATTAAAAGCTCCTTCAATTTGGGGTGAGAGCTGACCCTACATATATAATCACTCATCTTGTTACCAATATAAGCAGGTGAAAAATTACAAAGATTACTGTCAGTGACTTTTAATCAACCTTTAAGAAAAGAAAATGTTGCTTTTGGCACCGGAGGGAGCTGATATTTTCCTTCCCCACAAGTCACTACTCCGCTGGGAGGAAACACTGCAGGGCGGGAGCGAGGAGACATGGGCCTGCCCGCAGCCAAGGCTGAGCTCACCACCCTCCCCCGGCTCCGCACGCCCTCCACCCACCCCCGGCTCCCGCCCGTGAGGTCCCCAGGTATCCTCACGTGGCTGGCCCATGATCCTGCCCCCAGGGATTCGCATCCAACCACCTCTCACCCCTGCTCAAAATCCTGAATGGCTCCATGTCAGCCCTGGCCCCTTTGAGATTCCAAGAAAAGCTAAGGATAATCCATCCCCACCTCCACGAAAAGAAGGAAATTATGAGCACAGCTCTGTAGTGGTCTTTGGGTGGTTTCTGACCACCTAAAACACATTCACCCCTTTCCAAGAACACCCTGGGATTCATTCTGTGTGTGTGGCCCTCCCCACCCCACTGTCTCTCCAATCAGCACTTCCCATTCCCCTCGCAACAGTGCCTGACTCAGGGTGGACACCAGGCCAGTTAGAGCCCAGGAGACCCAATTCAAGTGAGATATTGGGCAAATGGCCTCTCTCTTTCCCACTGTATTAGACATAAGATGATTTAACATCAAGGGTCCCTGAAGCCATCTTATCATCACGGGGAGACTGTCTGAGGCTGGAGCCAACTCATAAAACTCACAAAGGCCAAGAGATGGAAGAAAGAGAAAAAAGGTCATAGTGATAGCTGCTGGGCACCTGGATACAGCCATGCCTGAAACTAACAAAACGCTTAACTTTGCAATGACATGAACCCATTTTGCTTTAGCTAACTTGGACCAGGATTTCTGTCACTTGCAACCAAGAGCCTTAAGAGACACACGGGCAGACCTAAAACTGTTGTGTTAGGGGTCTCAGTCTCCCCAGAGCTCACTCGTGGACCCCGGCTGAAGATCTGTGGCCCAAGGATAAAGTGAAGACTCCCACAGGTGGCACTCAAAGCCCTTCACCATTTAGTCCCCGCTATTTTTCCTAACTCAGCTTCCTCTGCTTCCCTCCACACAACCAATTCCTGCTAAACTGGAAGACTTTCTCTGGTTCCCAACCCCGTGTCTTTGCTCTTGTCATTACCCCAACCCGGGATGCCCTGGCTCCCGCAACTCTCCCGAAACTCTGCACAGCCAAATTCCATCCCCTACTTCAAGGCCAAACCCAAGGGTGGGCAAGTAGGCAGACAGATGAATGGGCAGGTGAATGAAGGGTGGGTGGGTGGGTGGACGGATAAGGTGAATGGGTGGATAGGTAGGTGGAGGATGGATGGGCAGGCGGGTGGGCAGGTGAATGGACAGATGAGGAAGGTACATGGATGGATGGATGGATGATCGAATGGGTAGAAGGGTGGGTGAGTGGATGAGTGGGTGGATGTGTGGACAGGTGGGCTAGATTAGTTAATCTACATGGCCCCAGCACAGGTCTGGCACAGAGCATGGGATGGGTTATGAGTGTGAGTGTCACGAACACTCACCCCAGGAAGGTCCTTCAGAGATGGAGAAGGCTTCCCTGAGGTCACCTGGCAAGTCACTGGCTAAGCTGGGAGCTTCACACTGTAACAACCAAGGTACGTGTCCCTCTTCGCACGAAGCACTTTTAACTCCCGTGTCCTCCTTTAGCCTCACAAAGGCCTGAGATCCTAGACCGGGGAGTGGGTGCAGGCAACGGACAGGCTAAGAGACCAAGATGGAGAGGCACAGAGACTGACAGAGACAAGGATAGATAACCACTCGGGAGAGAATGAGAGCAAGACAGAGACAGAGAGACAGAGATGAAGAGAAGCACAGACGGGAAGCCAAGCAGACAGACAGACAGACATGCAGGCAGGCGGCGATGGAGACAGGCAAGCAAGGCCGCCCACAGCATCTGGAAGGAGGCAGCAGCCAGGGGAGGGGGCGGCCCAGCCTCTCCAGGACTGTCTCCGGCCTTTGCCGTGCCCAATTTATTTGCACGGCCCTGAAATGGAGGAATTTCCCGGGGTTGCCAGTGAGGCGGCCCAGTCTGGGTATAACCGCCAGGCCCCAAAGCCTTGGAGCCTCCCCCAAAGCAATCAGCCACCACTGTCGAAGCAAGCAGGGACAGGAGACAGGACCGTGCTCTGGACTCCAGAAATCGGAGCTCAAATTTGAACCCAGCTCTCCCCATAGGTCGCTGGGCAACGCAGAGCATGTGACCCTCTGAGTGGCAATGCTGTCGTCTGCAAAATGGGCCTAACCACAGCAGCCCCATAGCAACACTGGGAGGACTCAGGAGATGACAGAAAGACCTTAGCACTGTTCCTGGCAAACTGCAGTCACTCGATAAATGTTTCATATGAAAAAAAATTACTGGCTCCAGCTACCCTAAACCTCTCCCAGCTCCTCATATCTGCCCATTCCTTTGCGAAGGCTGTTCCCTCTGCCAGGCATACCTTTCTTCCCCTTAGCAAACTCCTATTCATCCCCTAAAGACCCAGCTCAATATCCCCTCCTCTGGGAAACCCTTCCTCAGAGCTCACCACTACCTCTCTGTGGCCTCCTTCACTCTGCGTTTGGAGTCCCCGGATCTTCAGGGCTTCCAGACAAGGAAGGTGGAAAAATGAGAGGTTTAGAGCAAATCCTCAGGGACTAACAGACTCTGCCCACATGCACACCACTTGGGTAAGTGGGGCTGGGCTGGAGGTCAGGACCCCGCAGCCCCCCACCCCCGCCTTCTCTACGGCTCCGTATTTAACACAAACCACCCCAGACAGTGAGTGGCTGCGGTTCCTCCCACAAGAACACCCTGACCTTCCATCCGGATGAGCCTACCATGGGAGACAGCGACAGGAAAAGAAATGTGCTGGCGGTTCACGGAGGGCAGACCAGAGATGCCTGGGGACCTCTGCCCTCTCCTCCTGCTAAGAGCACCCGAATATTCCTCTGGGGAACTCCGCTCTCCCGCCCCCAGGCTAGGCTGACTGCTGGATGGCCAATGAGCGGTCTCCAACCATCTGCAGGGACTGGTCAGGAACAGCTGCCTGGCCCAGGCACATGGGCCGGTGCTGAAGCCCCTGGAGAAGGGGCTCCCTTGCTCCAGGGCTTCTGAGCTCCAGGGTGTGGGCCTGGGCTGCTGGGGCGGAGCCGCTGGGGAATGCTGCGGCAGGGAGAACAGGAGGGAGAGATGGAAACACAGTCCCGACCGTACCTTTAGGCCCCTAGATGCAGCCACGCCTGAAGCTAGACCCTGTACTTTTTTGCTTAAATTGTCCTTTCTATCACCTGCAACCAAAATAACCCTGGCATTGTGACAATAAGGAAAGAATAACAACCTCCTTACGTTCGTTGCTGACTTGACCTCAGGAATGAATTTCTGCAGTTACTGAGCTTTGTCCTTGCCGTGGACCCCTCTTGGGGTGGCAGCTGCTTCGCTCAATCCCCATTCTCAGGGAACAGTTCAAGACATACCCCAGGAGCCACAGCAATGTCATGATCACATGAGCCGCCCAAGCACAGCTGACTGGCCCCAGGCAGACGCTCTGCCCGAGCCGGGCTGGTCGAGCTCTCCCTAGGGTCTTGCACAGCCCGTCTGCAGTGGGAGCAGCAGCGAGCGCCGAGGCCTCCAAGCCAAGGGCAGACACATTTCCTGCCGTGTGGTGGATGTCGTTTCGAAAGAACTAACCAGGCTCACAGAGAAAGGCAGAGACAAAAGAAAGATGGGGCATGAAGGAGTCCTGGCGGCTGTGGCTTTACCCACGGCCAGCGGGTCACCAGTCCTCCCCTCAGACACAGAGGAGCCCGTGTGAAGGAGGCTGTGCTTCCAGCAGTGGACGGCCCACTCCAAAGCCAGGAGCCGGGAAGTGACTGGGGGACCGAGCCCAGGTCGTGGTGGGCTACTAAGCAATACGCTGAGGCCCACCCAGCCCCGTGGGAACCCCTGAGGTCTGGAGCCGAGGAGGGTCACTCCTCCCACCCCATGCACAGGAAGCCACAGCCATCCTGAGGGGGTGAACCTGGGCCAGGCATGTCCTGCTCTGGGGTCACCGTGGGGTGATTCGGGGCGGGCAGCTGGCGTTCCAGCCTCTCCATCCTCAGCACTTCGTTAGACTGGTCTGTTAGAGTCTGAACATCTGTGTCCCCCAAATTCATATGTTGAGGCCCTAACCCCAGTGGAATGGTGTCAGGAGGTAGGGCCACCTAGTAAGAGGTTTAGATGAGGCCATGAGGGTGGGGCCCGTGATGGGATTAGCGTCCTTATCAGAAGAAGAGAGACCAGAGCTCCCTCTCCCTCCACCATGGGAGGACACAGCAAGAGGGGCCATGTGAAAGCCAGAAGCAGCCTTCACCAGGAACCAAACCTGGGGCACCCCGATCCTGGGGACTTCAGCCTCCAGAACTGTGAGCAATAAATGTCTTATTGTTCAAGCTCCCCACTCTGCAGCACATTGTTGTGGGGTTTTTTTTTTTGTTTGTTTGTTTGTTTGTTTTTGAGACAGTCTCCCTCTGTTGCCTGGGCTACAGTGAGTGCCGTGGCGTCAGCCTAGCTCACAGCAACCTCAAACTCCTGGGCTCAAGCGATCCTCCTGCTTCAGCCGGGACTACAGGCACGCGCCACCATGCCCGGCTAATTTTGTCTCTTTTTAGTAGAGACGGGGTATCGCTCTTGCTCAGGCTGGTCTCGAACTCCCAAGCTCAGGAGATCCACTGCCTCGGCCTCCCAGTGTGCCAGGACTACAGGCGTGAGCCACCGCGCCCGGCCTGCAGTGCCTTGTTACAGCAGCCAGAGCCGACTAAGACAGTCTCAGGGCACAGAGCTGAGGGTGCAGAGAGTAACTCCAGCAGCTGCGTGAGAACAGGGCCCAGCTACTACCTGAGAACCAGGGGCTGCATCGGGGGGAGACATCCCTGCTGGATGGCTGCAGCCTCCTCTCACGGCCCACCCCAGCACAAAATGTGCCAGGGAGGCCCTGGGAGGTGCGAGGCGTGTGCTGGCCAGCCAGAGGGGCTTGAGATGGCCATGCGTGGCGACATGGATTTCAGGGACAGGTGGCAAGGATCAGTGGTCCTTGGTGAGGAACTGTCCCCCTACCGATTCTCTCTGAACCAATCAGGCTATCAGAGAACGTCTCTGTGCAGCACAGGTGTGCCTCAACATCTCTCGGACACCTGCCAGTTGTCCTTTTTAACAAAGAGAAGGCAAGACTCACTCGGGCCCAAGGCGGAGGCAGGGGTCAGGAGTAGCTAGGGTTTCAAGTGTGCCCTGTGAGTGCCACACTTATCTGATGGGTACTGCTGATGGAGGGCAAGTGGTCCCCATTTCTAGCTGCAGTTGTGATAAAGGTTTCCTTTTACAGTAAGTCTAAGCAAAACAGAGGAGGGTTTTCTTTTAAATAATCTGCTGTAAAGGCAGACGAGGTAGGAGGAAAGCGCCAAAATGTGGCGGGGAAGCTCATCTCACCACATCAGAAAAGGAAGCCCACACACGCTGGCTCTTTCCCCAAGAAAGGACACAGGTCTCCGGTAGGGGACTGCTCCTGTCGGCCTGCGATCAGACAACAGCCAACAGCCACCAGGGCCCCTGGGATGCCATGGGTCAGACGAAGCGGTGGAACTAATCTGCCTCCAAGGCTATGCAGGGGAAGAGATAAGGGACACTGAGTTGCTCGCCAGCACCAAAACATGAGGACGGCTGTGTTCTCTGCTCCGATGGACTAGGGAAGAAACCACGGTGACTAGTGCAGGTCTTCAGGGAGAGTGAGAGAGGGCGAGTGTGTGTGTGTGTGTGTGTGTGTGTATCGGGGGCCAGCGAGGGTGTGACGTGCTTGCGCCTCCTAGAGGTCAGCATGCATCAAGACTGCCCCCCAGATTCCCTGACCCTCGGGGTCCCAGCCCAGCCTCCTCCCGGGCCCCACTCTCCCCCCCCACCCCTGGCATGTCCCCCAGGGACATGCTCTCCCCTCACCACCCTGCCTGGCTCCCCACAGCCCTCAGGGCCACCAGCCAGTCCACAGGCCACAGACCTGCAGAGGCCAGGAGGTGCGTTCAGGGGTCCCGAGAGTTCTCTACTGCAATTTTTTTGTTTTGATGTTGTGTTTTCAAAGCTCACTCGGGACTAAGGGCAGGCCAGGATAGGGGTCCCAGGCTACAGTGGGAAGAGCTCTGGGAGGCTTGCCAAGCGCTGGTGTGCCCTGACCACAGGCCCAGGGGCCGGCCCCAGCACAGACAATGGCTTCGCAGTGACCAGAAGAGAAAAAAGTGACAGGCGAGATGGGCCACCACACCCACAGATCCAGCGGGCGCTAGCTCAGCGCGGCCTGCCTGGGCTTCACCCCAGCCCCGGGGCACTGCGCGGCCGGCCGGCAGGGGAAGCCGCGCTGCCCACACCCCGGCGGGGCCCCCAGCACCCCAGAGCCCTCCTCCCATTCCAGCCGTTCCTGGGTCCCGCGTGTCAGCAGCGCCAGGAGGGCTGTCCCTGGTTCACAGAGGAGCCAGCTGCAGCCGGCTAGGTGAGAGGCCTGGGGCCGGCGGGGTCTGCTGAGGCCGGCACGGCGGGGGCGGGTGGGCGGCGCCACTTCCTCCGCAGCCACCTACAATACAGCCCCTCTCAGAAAAGCCGGGCTCCCCACCCCAGGAAGGAAATAACCTTTCCCAAACCAGCCTTTCTTTGCGGCAATCTCCATATATGAGAAGAGAGAGACGCATTTTTGCATCGTTTCCAAATTCCAGTAACTGTGAGGACAATGGTGCGAAGTGACGCACAGCCTGGCCTCCGAGGGGCCTCGGGAAAGGACGCGCCCACAGGAGGTGAATCAGCGGTGTGGGCGTGGCCCTGGGGCCCCAAACCCGGGCTCGCCAGGGCAGGACCTGCAGGTGGACACAGCTGGCTCTGGTCCCAGTCCTTCCTCCTCACTCGCCCTGTGACTGCAGGCAGGCACGCCCCTCCCTGAGCCTCAGTTTCCCTGCCCTGTCACCCTCACAGACCTCTCGCCCCTCTAGGTGCACCCCCACAGCAGGGCTGCAGAGGGACCCTCCAGTCTCACAGACCCTCCTCTGCTCAGAGCGCCCCGAGGCTGCCCATTGCCCGACTCGGACCACAGTTAAAGGTGCTCGGTTTCCAGCGTCCAGTCTACCACCCTGGCCTTACTTCTCACCGCTCCTCTAACCCCCCAATCTGAAAGAAGACAGGCTTTCTCCTGTCCCCATGTATCCCTCCCCCCTTCACCTTCGCATCACAGTGCTGGCATTGCCTCCTCCAGGAAGCCCTCCCTGACCACCCAGGTTTAACTGGATGCCTCCCTGGCTCCCACAGCTTCTGAATTCTCTGGCAGGACAGCACTGACCAAAGCACGTCAGAACTGCCCGTGTACACATGTCTGGAGCCCTCAGGATGGCCTTAGGAGGGACCCTGTGTTCTGCCCCTGTGTGCACCCAGAGGCTAGTGCCAGTATGTGGTATGAGGGAGAGAACCCAAGGCCCTGGGCACACTCCCAGGCGTGGGATTTCAGGGACGGGTTGGCAGGGAGCTGCTAACCCAGGAACCCCAACTCCAGCAAGCCCCTGGCTGCTCCCGCACAGCACCCAGTCGGGATTCCTAACGCTCCTGGACTGAAGCCACAAACCCACCACCCCTACAGCCCCATAGGGCCCAGCTGGCAGCCCCCAAATCTGCCCCTGCTGGGGTACAGACTTGGTCCTGGTCCATCAGAAGGGCAGCCCTCTGCAGCCCCAGAGTCCAGAGGGAGCCCTGGGCGACAGAACTGCCTGAGGCCACATAGCCACCTGTCCCACCCACCCTCGGGCCTCTGGGGAAGGGCAATGGATGACAGAGGGCTGCTAAGGGCTAGCAGTGATGCTCGGTGTTCGTGTCCTCCATCGAGCGGGACCCTCGGCCTCACCCTGGCCCCCGTCTTTCTCTCACTCCACTTCCAGTCCATCAAGAAACCCTGGCAGCCCCACCTTCAAAATAAGTCCAAATCTGACCACTTCTGACCTCCAGCGCTGCCGACACCCTGATCTGAACACCAGCTTCTGTCACCCGGCTGCAGCTTTGGGATGCCTGCTGCCCCCTCCAGCCCGATCCCCTAGAGGGGCCCCCCCAAACCAGAATCCTCCAGCAGCCCCTCGTCACACCCGTGCCTAGCCCCGGCCCCCTTTCCTGGCTACGCTGCTCCTCCGCCCCCTCAAGCATGGGGTCCTGTCTTCCAGCTGTGCTCAGTCACTTGTCCCTGCTGTGCCCTGTCTTAACGTCCCCGCCCTCAGCAATGCCCAGGGCTGGGTCCCTGCCTCTATGGACCCTCTACCTGAAACAGTCCAAACTGCAGTCCCCGTCCTGCGGCAGCCTCGCCCGCCCTCCTCAAGCCGGGGTCAGCACAGGACGTTTCCGTGTGCATCGGCCTCGCTCCCGCCTGCATCTCCCACCCGGAGCGAGCTCTGTGGGGTTGAGGACGCTGACGCGGTCACTGCTTTACCCCCAGCACTCGGAACAGCGTCCAGCACTCAGTGGATACTCAATAAACACCTGCTGAACGAAGGAAGATGCTCTCATTCCCTTTCCAACAGCACCAAGAGCCAGGGATTATGACAGCCACTTTACAGAGGAGGAAACTGAGGCTCAGAGGGGTGACTCACTGGCCCCAAGGGAGTGTGAACAGCAGAGCTGAGACGTGAACCTTGTAGCATGCCAAAGGGGGCTCCCTGCACCTGGCTGCTCCCTGACCCCCAGGGCCTGGACCTGTCACTAAATTCCACGCCAGCGGAGCACGCAGAGAAAGCAGGTTCCAGACAGAACGTTAAATGCGGTGATGCCCACCCCAGGAAGAGCCCGCAGTCAAGCCACCAGAAGGAAACACCCACAGGAAAAGAGGTGAAGGAAAAGGGGGAGAGAGTCTTTTGTCCATTGGCCAAACTTTGCAAAAAGTGACTGTGGTACCATGTAATTTTAATCACAGTGGAAACTTTCATATGCCACGCCAGGAAGAAGGCTGCTCAAACACAAGGGCAGTTAACTCAGGGTATTTTAAAACCATCTTAAACACTTTCACTTAAAACTCACAAATGAACACTCACCCACCAACCGCTTTTTAATTTCACGTCACATGAACAGGCAATACAGTGACACGGCTCAAAACCCAGAGGCTGTAACAAGCACACAGTAGGACATCTTACCTCCCCTTGTACCCCCATCCCCTCGACCCCAGGTGACCACAGGTGACCCCTGAAACTACCTCCTGGTTTGTTTATGCACATATGAGAAATGTGAATTTATATTTATTTTGCACACGAGATAGCACACTTTGTGCATTCAGCACCTTGTTTTCTCCTCTTTACAGACCTTGAAGATCTTTCCGCAGAGAGCGTCCTCGCTTTTCACAGCTGCATCATCGTCCCCTGTAAGGACATGAGCCAGCGGGCCTCGAGCCAGCGTACATCGCCCTGGATCTCAGGGTCCGCCAACAGGTTGGTCTCCCCCCCTGTCTGCAGCTTCTCAAGGTGAAGCTGCCCCAGCACGGGGCTGGCAGAGGAGCGGCTCTAATGCACCGTGAGCGGCAGCCGGGCTCTGCCAACAGCCCCCTCAGAGGCACGAAGCCTCCATCTCGCAGTTAGCAAGGGCGTCCTAGAATGGAAGTCAGACCTCACTGCTCCCTGGCCCAAAACTTCAGTAGCTCTCAAACTCCCTGCCCCGCCCCTGACCCCAGTCTCCCCTCCCTCACCAGCTCCAGCCTCCTCCCTTTTTCTGTCCCTTACACACCAAGCAGGTCCCACCCCAGGCCCTTTGCACTAGCGGTACCCCCGCCACTCCCAGCTCAGCTCATAAATCCTCGCCTCCCTGGCCCCCTGGATGTTGCTGCCTGGCTGGCTTACACACAACTTCATCCATTCACTTGCTGTCCGCCTCACCCCACCTCGCCCCCTCCAACTAGAAAATAAGCTTAGTGGGAGCAACGCCAGTGTCTGGGCACATCCTGAGCATGGGTTGCTCGGACCCTGCTCAGCCCAGGAGGGGCAAACGGCTCCCACCTCAGCGCAGGACAGCCAAGCCTCCAGCAGCAGCTCATACCTGACACCAGGTGGCTGTGACGGCCCTCGCGCCTGCCACGGCACAGCACCCAGAATCCTGTCCCAGGCTGGAACTGCACCCCAGGGAAAGGCCTCGATCGGGCCTCGATCGAGGGGTGGCCCTCAGAGTTCAGGAAGCCAGAGAGGTGGCCACACCTGCTGCATGGAACTTCTAGAACTCCATGCCCACCTGCCCAGCACAGGACCCACTTTACAGAAGGGGAGACTGAGGCCCAGAGAAAGGAGGAAGAAGCCCAGGGGCACACAGCGGCCAGCAACAGACCAGCCCTGGCCCCGGCCCTCTGTGCCACCTTGCGCAGTCAGGCCCAGTACCTTCCTCCCTGGCAGAAGGAAAACAAGAAAAGCTATGCTCTGCCTCCCCAGGAGACGCAAGGAAGAGGCCAGGGCTGCCCTCAGCCCCCAGCCCCGTGTGCCGTTCACAGTCCTGGTCTCCATTCACCCAGGCAACAAACTTCCAGGGGCCCACGCGTCACAGGGGCGTTCAGTTTACACGAATTCAGCCACGTACGGACAGACAAAAGAGCACCAGTCACAGGGACTGGGACCCAGAACAGCGCAGCAACTGCCCACCCCACGCCACCCACCCAGCAGCCCAGCCCAGGCTGGGGGTGGGAACCGGCTATGCCTGGCCTGATGCGATGTGGTGCCCTGGTTCCCTCTCCGTGTGGCACCTCACGGCCAAGGCCACCATGGGTGCAGGGGAAAGGCTCACGCCCCGCAGCCCCTGAATGCAAAGCAAACATTGCATCTAGTGTCTAAAAGGACAATGGTCCTGAGGCCTCTGGGACTCACCTGGAGACTCAGTGGTCTCCACCTGGCGGTCACGGGGTCCCAGTGACCGTGGCCATCGAGACTCAGGCAGGAACCCTGCCCTGGGTTTCCCCACAGACAAAAAGGATCCTTAAAGGTAGGCCCCGCCCAATCTTCACTTTGGGCCCTGACTTCAGCTCCACCCTGACCCCTGCGGAGAACAGCTGGCTTACCTCAGTCATGCCCCAGCATTTATTATACACCTACTGTGTGTCAGGTGTGGGCTGGTGAAGGAAGTCCTACCTCTGGTGGCTCAGTGAGTGGGGAGGAGCTTTGCTTTCTGAGAAAATCCCAGCCGAACCCCAGCCCCCCAGCCCCCCAGCCATCCCGCTCGAGACTCCCTTTCCCCAGCTGTCAGCAGGGCCAGGGCTCCCGCCTGGCAGGATGGGTGACAGGATCTGGAAGACAAGGCCTGACTGGGAGTATGCTGTCTGGCATGAACGGGGACGCCAGGCCACCGTCCCCCACCGCCCAGCAGAAAGTGCCTGTCACCACCAGCAAGCTGTCCTGTGGTCCAGGCCCCTGGGCACTCCTCACCGCTCCAACGACTAAGGCCTTGAATGGTCGGACGCATGCCCAAGGCTTCCGCAGCCACGAGTGCCACCCTTGGGGCGGGCGACGCGGCAGACACAGCCCGATTTGCGCGGCAGACGCGGGCAGCACAGCGACCCCTGCAGGCCGGGCAGGAACACGACGAGCAAGGGGGCAGCAGGCGGCAGCGCCGGCGGACCCTGATCTGCCAGAACTCGCACTTTTTCAAGAGAAGACGGAAATCCGGACTTTTATGTGAAAACTGCCAATTTGTAAATGCTGGCAGCTAATTAATTTTTTAAAATAATAACAACATGGTAAGAGCCAAACAAAACACGCGGGGCTAGCCACAGCGGGGCTGGCAGGCTTGTGCCTCCGGAACAAGATTCTTTGACTTCATCCCCTGCCCACGCCCCCACCGCACAGCTCTGATGCCTGAGGGCAGGGCAGGAGGTCACGGGAGCACGGGGGCAACCGATCCCTGTCCCTCCCTTCTCCCTGGCGGGGAACCTTCACCCACTCTGCACACGGGGAGGGCGGGGCCCAGCCATGCAGCCACAGACATGCATCGCATGGGCTCCCACTCGGCGCCAGGGCCCAGGGAACACTCCCAGCCGCCACCCGATTCCTACGGAGTCCCTCAGGGAGGGCCAGAGGGGCCTTCTTGGGGGGGGGGGGCGGGGGGGGGCAGACACAAGCACCGAAACCATCCACTTTCCTTTTTCTCTTTTTGGCCTGTCACGGCGACACCTGCTGGCTCAGACCAGCTTTGGATGGGCGGAAGTGGCCATCACAAAGCTGAGATGGGGTGAGATCTTACTGTGACAGCCAAGAATGGAGGGAGAGCACCCCTATATCCCCTACATGGGAGACTGGGCAGGGGAGGGAGAGAGGATGCAGGGGGTGGAGAGGAGTCAGGGGCCCTGCTGAGGCTGAGCCCTGCCTGTGCTCCCCACAGCCACCCCAGCCCCACCGCCAGGGGAGGTCAGGGGAGGTCAGGGAGCCCCCGCCACGACAATCCCTGCCTGCGTCCCGCCACCCTCCCCGCAAGCGTCCCGCCACCCTCCCCGCAAGCGCCCCTAGGGTAGAAGAGGGCTGCCTGTGGAGGCGGGGGGTGGCAGGGGCACCGGGGCTGTGAAGCTGCAGGCGCCTGTGACGCTGTCTGCGAGACTCACCGGGTGTGCCGCACTCCCAGAGTGGGACTGTTTGTGACTCTAGGTATGTGAGGGACACATGCGTGACACATAATGGAGGTATGGGTGCGACGGACACCTCTGTGTGGCAGACGTGTGTGCCTGTGTCAGAGGGACACGTGTTTAACAGAGACACAACTGTTCGTTAGGGAGGCGTGCACATCTGGGGGAAGCCGTGTGCAAGGCATGCAGGTATGAAGCATGTGTGTGCAACAGGGACGTGTGAGACGGCCGAGTGGGAAGAACCCCAGCCACAGAAAGTGCGGACCGGGCAGGGGAGGACCGGGCAGGGGAGGACGGGGTGACCCCAGGGGAGGGTGCACGGGTGCGGTGTGCAGGAACTTCTGAGTGAGTGCGTGTGTGGTGCTGTGACTCTGGGGGGCCACGGCAGGGGTGCTGCCAGATCTAGAAGCCCTACTCTTCCCGCTCTGGAGGTGGTGACCCGGCCTCTGGACTGGAGGGGCGGTGGGACCCTGGGGCGGTGGCAGTGGGACAAGAGGAATGGCCAGCGGGACTTGGACCTGGGGGGCTTGGGAAACCCAGTGGAGGAACTGGGGTGGGGGGACCCGCCCGGAACCCCCAGCCCCCACCCCGCGCCGGCCTCAGTGCCCGCATCTGTACAATGGGGCGCGGCGCTCCGAGGACTGTCCCGGCGCTGGGACCTGGAGAGCGAGACCCGGGCGGGCGGAGGCGCGGGCAGCCCGCGGGGCCGGCAGAGCGTCCGACGCCCCGAGCCGTGCGTGGCGTGGGGCGCACGGGCGGGGGGCCGCGGGCCCGGGGACGCGCACCCGGGCGGGAGGGGTCCGCGTGCACTCACCGCGCTGCGCTCCGCCCGGCGTGCGTCCGTCCGTCCGTCCGCCCTCGGTCTGCGCGTCGACAGCCGGGCGCCCCCGGCTGTGTGCGGCGCGGGGCGGGGCGGAGGCGCGGAGGGGCGGGCGGGCCGGCCCCGGCCCCCTCCCCTGGCTCCGCCTGCGCCTCCGGGGCGGGGTCTCGGCCGCCCGCCGGGAGGGGGCCGGGAGGGGACCGAGCGGGGCGCCTCTGGCTTGTGGTCCAGATGGGCAGACCCCGGCGGAGAGCCCTCCCCCCGCGCCCCTCTTCCCCCACCCAGCCTAAACTCAGCTCCAGATCTGGCACTGCTGCCCACCGGCTTGGGGGCTCTGGCCCGGCCGTCTCAGCCCGCCTGAGCCTCCGTGTCCCCAGTGGAAGGTGGACCCCGCAACCTTGGGCGCGTTATGAGGGCCTGAGGTGCCTGGGTACAAAACTACCAAGAGGCAGGCCTGTCAGAGGCCAGGCCCGGCCTTGCCCCCCCGCCCCAAACACTTCCTACCCTGGGGGCTCCCAGAACGCCCAGCCTGCTTGCACAGCCACTGCTAATGCAGGCCGGGACGCTGGCACAGGGACCCCAAGCCCACGTGCCCTCCCCAGCAGCACCTTAGGGTCCCAAAGGCTAGCCAGGCCTGAGCAGAAGCAGGCTCTGGGAATTCTGTCCTTCCGTCTCTGTCTGTCTGTCTGTCTTTGCCTCTCCAACTGAGTCTCTGTCTCTGTCTCTCTCTTTTTTATTGTAGTAAAAGTCACCATTTTAACCATTTTAAAATGTACATACGATTCAATGGCATTTTGAACATCCACAGTTTTCTTGTGTTGTCTTAGTCACTGCATCTTTCCCTGTCTCTCTGTCACTGTGACTGGATCTCTGTTTCTCTCAGCGTCTCATTCAGACGGTCCCTGTCCCTCTGTCTCTCACTCTTCCCCCAACCTGTCTCTCCCTGTCTGGGTCTCGTTCTGTGTCTCCATCGCTGTTGTTCGTTTGTTTGTTTGTTTGTTTTGAGACAAGATCTCACTTTGTTACCCAGATTAGAGTGCAGGGACATCACAGCTCACTGCAACCTCCAACTCCTGGACTCAGTCCTCCTGCCTCAGCCTCCCAGAGTGCTAGGATTACAGGCGTCAGCCATCGCTGCGCCCAGCTTCCATCTGTTTAATGTCAGTCTTTCGCTCTGTCTCAGTGTTTGTCTCTCTTGGTCTCTGCATCTCCCTCTGACTCTCTCGCGGTCTCTGTGTCTCTCTCAGTCCTGGGGCCACACTGTCTAGGATCTGAGGCTCAGAACGACCTCCCATCCCTGTCCAGAGACACATGGCCCAGCAGTCACCTCATCTCTGGGCAGAAGCCATGGGCCCAGAGTGCGCCCTACCCCTACTCCACGACAGGGATGAGGCAGCCAAGAGCAAAGGCACAGAGAAGGAAAGCCACCTGCCCGAGGTCACACAGCTGGGAGGAAGTGAATCCAGGAATGGCCCATTGGCTCAGATGGGGCTGCCCGCAGAGGAGCCAGCAGGGCCTGAAGGGGCCAAAGCCTGGACTGAGAACCTGGGCCCAGCCTGCCCCAGCTTCTGTCCACCCCTGGGCAGGCCCCTTCACTTTCTGGGCCCTCTTCCCTGTTGGAGCTTGTCCTGCCTCAAGGCCTTTGCGCTTGCTGTTCCCTCTACCTAGAATGCTTTTCCCCCAGACCCTCATGGCTGACTCATCTTTGCATTGAGATGTAGCTGAAACGCCACAACCCCAGAGAAGCCCTCCCAGAGACCCCGGTAGAGATAGCAACTGCCATTCTCTACGCTGTTACTGTGCTGCATTCTTCTTCAGAGTACTTAGCATTGGCTGACTTTTTAAATTCGTTTATGAATGACTATAGGTAGGATAATCTGGTCGTTAAGAATTTCACCGCACACCAGCTGTGTGACCTTGGGCAAGTTACTTCACCTCTCTGGGCCTTGATTTCCTCACCTGCAAAATGAACATAATGATATCAAGGCCTTCCTCATGGGGTTGCCGGGAAGATCAAATAAACCGAAATGAACCAGAGCAAAAGTACAGGTGCTCCTCGATTCTTGATTATGTCCCCATAAGCCCATTGTAAGTTGAAAATATCGTAAATTGAAAATGCAGGTCAGGTGCAATGGATCATGCCTGTAATCCTAGCACTCTGGGAGGCTGAGGCAGGAGGATCGCTTAAGCCCAGGAGTTTGAGGTTGCTGTGAGCTGTGATGACGCCACTGCACTCTGGCCTGGGAGATAGAGCAAAACGCTGTCTAAAAAAAAAAGAAAGTGCATTTAACACACCAACCTATCAGTCTACCTTAAACGTGCTCAGAACACTCACATTAGCCTACAGTTGGGCAAAATCATCTAACGCAAAGCCTATTTTATAATACAGTGTTGGATGTCCCTCATAATTCATTGAATATTGTACTGACAGTGAAAAACAGAATGGTCGGTGGGTACTTGAAGTACGGTTTCTGTTGAATGTGTACAATCTCACACCATCAAAGTCTGAAAGATCCTAAACTGACCCATTGTAAGTCAGGGACTGTCCATACTTTGAATGGGACTGGGCCCAAGGGAGTGCTCAGTAAATGTCTGATGAGGGGGTAGGTGACAGATTGAATCTAAGGAGGGAGGTGGCCTGGGGCGGTGGGAGGTGTCGTCCCTCCCTCCTACAGGTCCCAGGCGGAGGAGCAGGAGCTCGTGAGCCGGTTTCAGGCTCACCGTGCAGCCCCAGGAGCCCAGGGTCTGGCCAGCTTTCCACAAGATAAAGTGGAGACACTTCTCCTGGCCTCTGTTATCTGAGCCGGAGATGCGGCCAAGGCAGCCGTCCCCTCGGACCCCTGCCAGGGCTGTTATCACAGACAGAGCACGCATCACCCACCAGGAATTTGGGGCCCAGCGCCTGGCCGAGATATGATTGGAGGAAGTTTCTGGCCGATAAGGCCTAGACAGAAATGATCACAGTGGGCAGCGGAGTTATTTACATCAGCGGCAATCTCACCAGCCCCCCGGGCACCGAGGCGCCACGGCCGCGTGTGCAGGGTCACCTGCACCACCTGGCCAGCCCAGATGGGATGAGAAGGCTCACTGGGCTTTCTGGGTCTGCATCCTCACTGGGTGGCCTTGGGGAGGTCACTGTGCCTCTCTGAGCCTCAGTCCCAGCATGCAAAAAATGAGAAAAGCAATAATAATAACCCCATACAACTCTACAGGTTTAGGCCCGTGGGCTCTGGGACCCATTGGCTTTGGTTTAAATCCACATCCTCCCTGTATGACCTCCAGCAGGTGGCTTCCGCCCTCTGCCTCACTATCCTCACCTATAAAATAGTTCCTGCCTCATAGGGTTGTTTTGAAGTTAAGATGCTTAGAGCAGTGTCTGGAATGTGATAGGCCCTCAGTCAAATGTTGGTGTTCATTGCAAACAACCTAAACTGACTTGAGCTGTTTGGAGGAGAAAAGGGATTTGCGATCACAATGTCTCTGGAAACCAAGCTTGGAGGGAAAAGGGCGTCAGGGTCCAAAATCTCGCGGCACGGCCTGGGTGCAGGCAACGTGGGGGCTGCCACTCCTGAGCAGGCGGGTCTGGCACCCCCCACAGGACTTCTCCTGCTGTGACTCCGCCTTCCCCGAGCAGTGGGCTCTGCGCTGGGCCATCTCTCTTGCCTCCCGTTCATCATCTGGTGTGGCCACAACGCGGGCCATGTCTGCTGTCTGCCCCCAGCTGCAGAGGAGACGAGGGAAGTCGGTGTCAGAGCCACCAACGCTGTCCGGGGGCAGAATTCCGCAAACAGAGGGAAGGTGTTCACAGAGGACGGGCAGCGACTTTCAGATGCAGGCCCACCCCACCCAGGGGCGGCCCCACCCTGCCATCCTGCTGCTCAACAAAGACCCGGGGCAGCACCGCCCCAGACCCGAGCTTTCGAACGAGGCATGTCAAACCTGGCAGTGCACTGGAATCGCCTGGAGAATTTCTTTTTTGTTTTAAAATACCACTGTCTAGACTGTGCTCCAGAACAATTAAATCTGAGTCTCCAGAGGGTGGAGTCGGGCATCCGTATCTTTTGCAATCCGGGTGGGTTGTACCGGGCTGCCAGCTTGGGAGGTTTCCCTCTGGCCTTTGTCTTCCAGCTTTGTCCCTCCCCAGCGGGTGAGGGGTCTGAGAGAACAGTCCCCGATGCCTCCCCTGCCCCTTCTAGGCCACAGGCCAGTCAGGGCCTGGAATTCCCTGCTCAGATGGCCCTGAGCCACTGGGCCTGCCAGGTCTCCTCCCGAGTGTGCTGCACCACCGTCTTCACGGCCCAGGCCCAGGGTGGCCCGGGGAAGCTGCTGGCAGATGCTGTGGACACAGCTGGACACGTGGACACACAGTCACTCCTCGGGGCCAAGTTCGGGCCCTCCCTGGTCTGGACCCCGGCACCTCTCCGGCCCTCCACCCACTGCCAGCCCTGTCCTTGCATCCCAGGACCCTCCTCCTCGCCCAAGGAGAAGCTGATTTGTTAACTTACACCAGGAACTTCCTCACCTCTCTGCCTTTCCATCCCACCGTGAATGCTGTTCCGCCCACCCCAATCCTCTCTACCTGTGGGAACAACTGCTAATCGGCCCCCACCATACATGTAAGAAACACAACTGTAGAAGTTTCAGACGGACACGCAGCTGCCTGGCTGAGGACTCCATTCTCAGCCTCCCTGGCAGCCAGGTAGGGTCGTGAAAGTGTTGGACCATGGAGTGGGAGAAGAAGTGTCGTGGCCAGCCTGTGGCTCGTGGCCTTAAAGGGAAAACTGAGCCTTCCCCTTCCTGCTGGCTGGAGGCAGCCACCTTATGTTACCAAGTGGACATCATGCTGCCGTGGAAAGAGTCCCTGGGCATCGTGGAGCCACCATGCCTGGCCTGGCCCTTCGCATGGAAATTTGCTAAGCCCTGGGTCTCTCTGTGACACCACCCCTGCGCTTCACCTCAGACCCAAATGCTCCACTAGGCAGGCACAGGGACATCGTGCGCTCCCCTCGCCCACAGAAGCCTGCGGTTTGAAACCCTCCAAGAAGACCTGTGCAGTTTGCATCTGTGGTTTCTGCCCGTGCGTGTCCCCTGCTCCTGCTGCCAGCCCCGAGTCTCCTCTGCAGAGCCCTCTTGTCTCCATTCTGGGTCTCTGTGGTTCATCTGGGTGGAGCTGATCCTCCCCTTCGTGTGTGGGCACCCGGCCCCGTGTGGCCCACTGGAGCGTGCCCTCCCCGGCCACAGTGGTTGGCTCAGGGCGTGTGACTTAGGTGAGGGGCTTCTGTATTCAAGGCGGACTATGCTACCCTGGAGTCAGGGCGTGGGGAGCGCAGCCGTGGGTGTGAGCCCACAGCTCGGAGGCCACCTCCTAGGGGAGCCTGCTGAGAAGGAAGCCAGGTCAGAGGAAGGCAGGGCGGAGAGGAGGAGCAGGAGAGAGGGCGGCTTTCTGCCGGCACCACATGTAGGCACCTGATCCCAGCTCCGCCGGAGCCATCCCGCCCTGGACCCTCCAGCCGCATGGGCCAGTACGTGTCCTGTGGGGCTTCAGCCAATCTGAGTCGGGGTTTCTCTGCACCCACGATTTCTTGTACCCAAATTCTATTACTTAAGAGCCTCGGCTAATAGAATTTGTTTCACTGAGGCGAGATTGCCCACCAAGTCCAGCGTCTGCACTTTCCAGGCCCCTTTGGACACCAGGGTTGGCCCCTGGAGATCCATTTTTTATGATGTCCAGACTCTCTTCAGGGGTGGTTTGCCCTAAATAAAGGGGACAACAGTTGGAATGAAAAATAAACTCATATCTGTTAACAATATACTGTGTGCCAAGCATTTAGGCCAGGTGCGGTGGCTCACACCTGTACTCCCAGCACTCTGGAAGGCCGAGGTGGAAGGATCACTTGAGGCCAGGAGTCCAAGACTAACCTGAGCAACATAGTGAGACCCAGTCTCTACAAAAAATAGAAACATTAGCCGGGCACGGTGGCGCATGAATGTAGTGTCAGCTACTCAGGACACTGAGGCAGGAGGATCGCTTGAGCCCAGGAGTTTCAGGTTGCGGAGAGCTATGATGATGCCATTGCCCCCATGCCTAGGCAACAAAGTGAGACCCTATCTCAAAAAACCAAAACAAAAAAACAATATACTGCATGCCAAGCATCTTCATATAATAGGTACATTACATGCGTTAATTCATTTAATCCTCTGTGCAATTTTAGAGGTGCTATTAATAGATATTATTACCCCCCTTTTACAGACAAAGAAACTGAGGCTCAGTGGCATAGCTAGGGCCCCACCCAGAGCAGTTCAACTCCAGAGTCAGCACTGATTTCCCTGCCCTTCCAGGGGAAGGAGTGGAACACTGTAGTGAGGTGGTGAGTTCCCCGTCACCCAACAGGGACTGGATGACCACGTGGCAGAGTGGCTGGAGAGGCCAGTGCATGGAATGGGGTGTATGGAGAGAGGAGGTGAGGGGAACCATTACACTTTTTCTTCCACTCCGGGATTTCTTTACACTTTCCCAAGCTGCCTGCTTATTCCAGGAAAGCTGACTGGCTTCATGTCTCCCGGCTGGGAATGGTCAGCCCCTACCTCCAGTGGCCCGGCTCACGCGTGACTCACCCTGGCCTAGCCCTCCTCCTGGTGTGATGAAATTTCTGGCACTACTTAGAAGCTCTGGTCACCCTGGAAGAGACTTGGGCCAGGTCTCCTGCTGGGGGCAGGGCGAGGGGACAGGACGCTGAGCTCAGAGTCTAGGACCCCCGCAGTGCGCTGGAAAAGTAGGCTGAGCCCCCAGAGAGGGAAGGGACTTGCCAAGGTCACGTGGTGAAACAGCAAAGGCAGCTCAGAGACTGGAGGCCTGGTCCCAGCAAGTCTCTTGCCTACTCTAAGCCTCAGTTACCCCATCTGTGAAACAGAAGAGACTGGCTGTGATTTTAATAAATAAGTTAGAAAATATATATAACGAAACATTCAACACTGGCGAGATGCTGTCTTCCCAAGAACATCTCTTCCAGCCACATTTATTTCATACATACGTGTGCGTGTGTGTGTGTGTGCCTGCCCACAACTTCTAATGAACATGTTTTTCTGCCACGTTTCTTTCATGTGACATATTGTGGCCATTTTTCTACATCAATAACACACATCTAAGGAATCCCTCTTGACAGCTGTCAGATATTCCACTGTATGCTCTGGCCACAGTTTATTTATCTGACCCTTCATTGATCATTTTTACTTTTCTTATTATAAAATGTGATTTGATGAATGTTCTTGCATCAATATTTCTGGGCACTTGTTCATTTGCAAGAAGTTACAAGAGCGAAGGGCATGTAAACTTTAAAGGCTTTCACACTATATCTTGCCCAAAGGAACTCAGAAAATGGTCCCTTTTCCTCCCCCCACGCGAGTGAGCTGCTTCCTCCGCACGTGTCCCCCCCACTGAGGACGGTCAGCTCCCTGGTTCTCAGTCTGTCTGTTAGGTGAAGACGGGACCTCATCGTTTGCAGCTGACTGTCTTTCTTAAATGTTTACTGGTCATTTGCATTTCTTGTGAGAGCTGCATTTAATATTCTTCATTCATTTTCACTATTGAAGTGTTCGTCTTTATCTTAATAATTCCTAAGAATTCTTCGTGTAATAAGAGTGTTGACCTTTTTCCTGCCAAGTACATGCTGCAGACTGCTCTGTTTAACTTTGCATATCACTTTTTTATAGAGAGAGTTTTTTAAATTTGATGTAGACAGACCTACCAGTATTTTTCCCGGTGGTCTATAGTTTGGAGAAGGTGACGACTATAGAGAGGCGTCTTCCTCTAAGATAGAAGCTAGCTATATTCTATTCCAGTTTCTTCTTTCATTCATCCATCCATTCATTGTTCAGTGGGCAACTCTGGGTGTTGAGAGAAAAGTCTTCCTCACACAGAGAGGCGACTCCCGTCTCAGGTTCCAGCCCTGCCCTGTGGTCCTCTAGGCCTGCCTGCTCCTCCTCAGCCAGGCCTCATGGCTGCTCTTAGACGGGCTGAGCCACTCCAGCTCCTCCAGTTCTCTGGGCAGATTCAGCCAGTCCCTCTCCCAGGGCTCACCGGGGGCTGAGCACAGGACCCCAGGGTGGTCTGCACAGCCTGTAGAGGAGTGTCACCTTCCACATTCCAGCCTTTAGACCTTAGGTAATGTGACCCAAGCTGGCAGTACTTATTCGGGGTGACTGTACTGAAGTGCTGACATATACTTACTTGAGTCCCTCAGCCCCCAGCTGAACGTGCTGAGCTGCTTAGCTCCTTGCAGGCTGCCCGTCCGCCCTGGGCATCTGCGCGGAGTCGCCCTCTGGTCTCTTTCCAGCCCGTCAGCTTCCCCCTAAAGCCGACTTTGGCGTCTTCTTCCTCCAGGCCTCCTCACCGAGGCCCTGCTAAGGCAGCAGGCGGGAGACCCACAGCGTCTGCACCACACTGGCCAGCTGGCCAAGCCTCCGGAAGCAGAGAAGTCCCCGGCGAGGTGTGCCTTGCTCCTTCAACTCCGTCTGCCCAGGCCCGGCCTCCCGCCATGCTCGGGATGTGGGCCCAGTCTCGGCTCCACAGCCCTGATCTCCACTCACCCTGACCCCCGGTGGAACATGGCCTCAGCATCCATCCAGACATGCGTCCACCCGTCCACCCACGCAAGGACGGCGGAACACGAGGTTACGGGCACAGATCCTGCAGCCAGGCTGCCTGGGTTTGAATCCCAGCTCTGCCACCTACTGGCCATGGGGCCTGGGGAATGTTGCCTCTCTCTGTCTCAGGGTCCCCAACTGAACCGAGTGAGTGGAGGTATGGAAAGTGCTTAGGAAGTGGCTCGCACCCAGTAAGCGCTCAGTAAGTGTTAGCTAATGCTGCTCGCTCAACAAATCTTTCCCGGGCACCCATTCTGCCACAGGCACCGTGCATCCCACCAGGGCCCTGCAGTGAGCCGTGCCGACTCGCCCCTGCCCACGTGGAGCTCACACTCCAGTGGGAGACAGATGCAAACCCAGCGGCCTCACACACAGTGAGAAGCGCCTTGCAGAGGCGGTGCGGGGGGTGGCGTGGGGCGCAGTGAGCCAGAGCCAGGCTGCCTGGCCGCGTGCTAACTCACGCTAGCTCTCTGGGCCTCCTTGCCTCCCCCGCAGCACCCACCTCCTCCTGGGGCAGTGACACGGAAGCTGAGGAGTGCTTTGAAGGGAGAGTTGTGGGAAGAGAAGAGGTGGCGCCCGGGGCCTCACAGGGAGCCCTGGTGGCCAGGAAGGAGCTTGGTGTCTCTGGGGGAGGCTGGGGCAAGGGTTGGGGTTGCAGAGACACGGTTCAGACTAGGCTGGCGGCATTGGAGAGATGTTAAGGAGAGAGACTATGCAGACTGGTGTGGTGCTGGGAGCCAGGGAGAGGGAGAGGCAGGATGACCCCCTCTTTCTGGAGGGGTCACTGAAGAGGTGGGAAAGGGTAACAGTCTGGACTTTCTGCTGCAAGTCACAGTACACTCGACTCAAACAGGCTTAAGCCAAAAAGGAAACTGCTGATGTCAGCACTGAAAGAGTAGCGTGCAGGCTTCAAGCACAGCTTGATCCAGGCGCTCAAATATGCCACCAGGAGCAAATTTCTTCCCCCCTTGTCCCTCAGCTCTGGTCCCCTCTGCTCCATTTCTCACCAAGGCCACACCTGGCAACCAAAGTCGCCCAGCAGCCAGCCCATAACCCGTCAGGCCCAGCCGAGATGGAGCACTAGGCCACTGGTCTTAAGGTTCTCTCTCCGTGGCTGGAGGGGCTCAAGTCAGGTGCCCAGGCCTGAATCGGTCACTGCAGCCGGGGCATGGGCTGTGCTGACTGGCTCCACCCAGCCCCTATGCACTCGCCGAAGCCTGAGGGTGCGGGATGAATCTCTCCGTGGAAACTGAGGGCTGCGACAGACGCCAGGGAGGGACCCACGAATGGCCGACAGCGCGGGTAGATTTGCAGCCTTGGGTTTCAGGCCGATTTCTTCTACACTAGGTTCAGACACTGTCAGATATTTATTTAGCACACATTTTTAAAGTCTGTTCTCTGTGGAATCTTCAACAGGCACAGGGGACTTCATCAACCTCCTCCATGATTGGCTCCCAGCCACGGAAACCCCCGCGATCCAGCCAATCAGAGCCCAGAGATACCTGGATCTCACATGAGGTCGTTGGCTCGCACCAGGCTGGGTACCAGAGCCAGGCGCGCACCGCCGGGGGGAAGCATTGTGGGTCTGATGGAAAAGCAAGTCGCTTGCGGTTGGTGACTAATAATAAAACAAGCAGGTTACACCCATTGCAAAAATGTTAACCAGCAGGAGAGAATGCGACATGAGCCCAGGGGCTGATTCGGGTTATATGAAAAGGCCAGAAGGGGGTCCTGTGAGAAGCAGAGGCTTGCCAACCCAGAATTCCTCTCCCGAGCCCCTCCCCAGTCGCACTGCCTCTCCAGGTTTCCTTAAAGTGTTACACCTCTGTACGCGCCCCTAATCTGTCTAGTTGGGCTGTTCTTGAGCTTGATGTAAGGAGATGGTCTTCAAGTGCACCTCGCTGCAGTGGTGAGATGGGCGCATCCACATCCGTGCGGGCAGCGTCCTTCGTTCCTTTTCAGTGTTGTATAGTATTCCGCCGCCTGGTTACACACTAAATGATTCTCTTGTCTATGGACATTTAGTTCGTTTCCTATTTTTGTTTCTGTTCTTGTTTTTCCTATTAGAAACAGTGATGCTGTAACTATCCTTGTGCTTGTCTCCCTGTGACATTAGTACATGTCCTTTAGGGCGAGTGTCCAGGAGACAGAGCGCTGGGCCACGGGGCACGCACATGTTCAAGGTCACAGCTCGTGCAAACTGTTGTTTCAGCGTGTGTGCACCCACGTGTGCTTGCACTAGCTGCACCCACACTCCACCTCGCCAACGCTTGTTTGCCCACGTGGTAGGCGTGAAATGGCATCTCGGTGGTTTTAGTTTACAGGTCGCAGGATGAGCACCTTGCCGTGTTTGCCAGCCATCCGCATTTCCTCTTTTGTGAAGTTTCTGCTCATGGCTTTTGTCCCTGAAAACACTGCTGACTTCTTTGCAATCACTGATTTCGAAAGCACAATCTGGCCATGTGACTCCCTGTTTTTTAGCCCTTCCGTGGGTCCCTGTGGGCCTCGGAGGAAAGCCCAAGCCTGGCGGCCTGGCCAGCAAGGCCCTGCAGTGGTTTGGCTCCAGTCTGTATCTCCAGTCTCTCTCTGTCTTTTTTTTTTTTTATATTGCCCCACCCCTTCTGTGTCTCCATTCTCGATAGGACCCATGCCCTGCCTCTTTCTTCTCACATTCTTTCCTCCCCTCCCATCCTACAGAGCTTCCTCCACTTGCTTGCCCATGTTCCGATCTCTGCAACCTCCCAGCTCCTACTTGCGCTGTATCACCTTCCGCTTCCCCAGTGGCCCCACGTTCTGACCTGGCTGCTTCTTAGCCTCGGGTGTCAACTAAAATGTCACCTCCTCCAGGGAGCCCTCCGGGCTTCTGCCCACCCCCAGGCTGTGCAGTGACAACACCTGTGAGCACCTGTCTCAGGGCACTGCTCCTGTGCCAGAAGTGTCAGTGGGTTCATCAGGCTTTGCCACTGGATAGCAAAGGCTGTCCCTGAGGGCCAAGACCATGACGCTTTTGTTTACACTTATATCCCTGGTATCCGAGCATGGAGCCAGCTCTCCAAAACTCTTCGTGGGGCCACAGTGGTTTACACCTGTACTCCCAGCATTTTTGGAAGGCCAAGGTGGGAGGATAACTTGTCGTCAGGAGTTTGAGTCCAGCCTGGGCAACACAGTGAGACCCTGTGTCTACTAAAAAAAATTAGTCAGGCCTGGTGGCACACACCTGTAGTCCCAGCTACTCGGGAGGCTGAGGCAGGAGGATCGCTTGAGCCCAGGAGTTGGAGGTTGCAGTGAGCTGTGATGACACCACGGCACTCCAGCCTGGGCAACAGAGGGAGACCCTGTTGCTAAGAGGAAAGAAAAAGAAAAGAAACCTCTCCATGGAAGGGCAGGAAGGAAGGAGGGAGACGTGGGTGGGGGTAGAAGGAGAGTGGCTGCACCAACAAGAACTCTGGGGGGTACCCAGGGACCCCTAGGAGCCCGCCTTAGGGTGGAGGCAGGGAGAGCACTGGGTTGGGAGTCAGGGAGCTCGACCCTTGTTCTGCCTCTGCTGCTAACAAACTGAGCTCTCTGGACAAGTCCCTTGTCCTCTCTGCCTCAGTTTCCCTTCTAACGGAGGGTAACCCCTGGCCTCCTTTGCATCACAGACAGTGCCCCTAGATGGCCCGCCTGAGGTCTGACCCACAATGCCAGGCCCAGGGAGCAGGCAGACCCCAGGCCAGACAAAGGGGCCTTGTTCCCCCAGCTCTCTGGCGGAACCTTCCCCCCACGGCTTGGTTCCAGCTGAACAAAACCATATGCCAACGTGTGGGAGGAGGGGGCAGGTGGGCGGGGAGCATCCCCACACCCTTCTCCGTGTCCGAGCCCCCGCCCAGACTGCCAGATGCTGGGGACTATGAGGAGGGCTCCTCTCCGCCCCACCCCACCCCCACAGTGCCAGGCCCGCAGCTGGGTCTCCCGTGGGGCTGAGGGAGCCCGTCCATGCAAGTCTCCCGCAAGGCTCACACCACCCAGCCAGGCGGGCGTTGCTGCCAGGCCCACTTTACAGGTGAGAGAAGAGGGAGTCCTGGAGGCGGCGGCCACAAGCCCCTGGGCTCAGCCAGGAGGGCAGAGGCAGCCCGAGCCCTCTCAGTGGCTGCCCCAGGTTCCCTGCCCGGGCCACACGCCCTCCAAAGCTCCCAACAGCTGCCAACCCCCACTTTGACCTTGCCTGGAGAAGACGGGGTGCAGTGCACGCCCTTCAGCAAGTCAGAGAGTGGGCTGGGACAGGTGTCGTCGGGCCTGCTGGACCACTTCAGCTCAGGGGCAGCTCCCAAGCCCACTCCCCCTTCACACCCCAGTCATCTGCTGAGGGTCCCCCAGGGCTCCCTGCACCCGCCTGCATCCCAGGACCCCCTCCTGGCCCCCACAGGTCGTGTGGTGTGGAGCAAAGGACTCCCCTCCCTACCCCTTCCTGTCCCCATCCCTGACGAGTGGCACGATGCAGAGAGGAGAGGACAAGTGGCAGTGTGAGGAAACTGAGGCTCCACCCACTGGATTGTGGAAGGGGGAAGAAATAGAGAAATAACAACTGTGGGCAAGGAAATGAAGCGACCGGAATGCTCATCTGCCGCGGCAGGGGTTCCAGAGGGCCAACTGTCGTAGAAAACAGTTTGTTAGAATGGACCAAGGTGGAGTCTGCACTCCCCACGACCCAGAGACCCCGCTGGGTTTCTGCTCAGAGAAGGACAGCAGGAGTCCTCTGGGCGGAGATTCAGGCAAGGAGAACCCCAAACTGGCAACCTCTGAAATGGCCGCCGAGCGCGGGGGCGGGCAAGCACGTCGCGGCGCAGTCACACGCCAGAGCACGGCCAAGTGCAGCTGTGCAGAGCAACAGGCGCGCAGCTCACACGCTCGGCCTTGAGCCAGTGAAGTCAGACGCAAAGGGGTACATGTGTGTGAGCCCACTTTTAACACAGTCCTAGAACAGGCGAAACTAATCGCTGCTGTTAGAAGTTAAGAGCAGATCCCCTTGGGGTGGCTGTGCCTGGAAGGGGACAACACAAAGGGGACTTTGGGGGGCTGGGTTCTGTTTCTGGATCTGGGCGCCGGTTACACGACTGGGTTCGATTTGTGAAAGGCTGACACGCACACACTGTGGTACAGGCAGGACTGGTTGGTAAAGGCAGGGCCGGGGTACATCGCTGCCCCGGTCTACGTTGTCATTGGTCTCTAAAGGGACGGCTACAGTGGCCCAGCGGATACAACGTCCTGCCCATCGTCCTTCGGCTGTTGCCAGAAGTCACCTGCAGCCTCGGGTCGGCCCCTCACACACTGATGATTTCTCCTCTGTCCCTCTGGCCGCAAGAGCTCACCTCGCCCTGTGCACAGGGGAGCCCAGCACGCCGGGCAGCTAGTGACTAAGGAGGGGCGGGCGGGGCCGGGGGACAAGCGTCCTGGCCCCTTGCTGGGGCGATTCTGAAGTGTCCCTTTGGGTCCCCCCCGTGGCCCCAGCGGTAATGTTCATGGACACGCCTCTGCTGGCTTCCTCCTTTCCCTGCCTCATACCCCCACTGTGCTCTCTGGGCCCACTACCCAGATGCACTACAGCACTTGCACCCACATCCTTGCCCCAGGTCTTGTTTTGTTTCCTAAATGTTAGGACAAGAGGGAATGATTGAGGGATTGTCCCTATCTGGCAATCGGGAGGCTGGATGCCCGTCCCAGCTCTAATCAGAACACACTACGTGGCCATGGGCACGTTGCCAGCCTGGCCTGAGCCTCGGCAGGAGAACAGGGTATTGAAGGAGACTTCTCCTTTCACAGAATTAGTGGCCGAGACTCAAGGCTCGGGACAAAGAAGCAACCTGGAGCCCATATTCTAAAGAGAGCCAGAAGCAAATGGGGACCAGCCCCAGCCTGCAGCCCCAGCCATCAGCCCCAGATCCTCACCCCAGCCCCACCCGTGTAAACACGCAGACGTCCCGGGAGAGAGAGGAGCTTGGCAGCCGCCTGGGGTGTGAACTGTTCCTTATGGGGCAGGAGCTGAACTCTGCCCCCCCCCAACAAAAAGCCAAAGTTAAAGCCCCTCCTGAAGCCAACCCTCTGGGAGATTGAGTGGATCTTCAAGGCCGATTGGCAGGAGTGGCATCTCACGCAGGGCCAGCAGCTGTGTGTCCTAGAGGAGGGCAAAGGGGGCAGCAGGCCTGTCCACAGCCCTTGGGCTGGTCCCGTGAGTTTCTACAAGTTAAATGTGGCCGCAATAGAGGGCCTGGCATAGGCTGTCTCGCTGGTTCCCTACCCTGGAGGGCCGCCGGCCCATGGGAGACCACAGCAGCAGGGGACCCTGCAGGAGACAGGAGTGAGCTGGTGGGATGGGGTCCAGCTGGAGCCAAATGCCGCCCACGTCGGGACCCTCTGCAGAGGGCCCCCCCCCAGTAGCACTCCTGGAAGGGTCACAAAGGCGCTGGTGGGGGCGGAAGCCACACCAACAGCATTGCTGGCGCTGCCGGCCAATCAGTGAAGCCAAGGAATCCACAGAGACCCACAGAGACTGGCCAGCAGCGTCAGACTCTGGCCTCCTCCCTGCAATCTCTGGCCCCAGAAAAAGACAGGCCACACCCTCCCCACCCTGGTCCCTGCTGCCACAGCTGCATCCAGACCTAGGGGCAGGGGAGTGGAGGAGGGTAGCAGTTGACAGTGGCCTGAGCACTCTGGGATCTCCCAGAGATAATTAGGGGACACCAGGGCACACAGAGCCTGGGGGACAGTACAGATGGAAGGAAAAGAAAAATCTTTCCCCTTTGTTCTCCCAGAGAGTTCAGGTTGCCTGCTAAACTGGTGGCTTAAATTGGGAAGCCATGGGGCATGGTGGACGCATGGGAGGGGATTTGGGGATTTATGGGGAGGGGGAGTTAGGCTGTGGCCCAACCACAGAAGCCCCCTCACCAATCCACCAGCCAGACTAAGGGGGCAGGGTCTACACCGCCCTGCATGACTTTGCCAATGGCCACCATCCTTTCAGCCTCAACATCGTTAAGCACCCCCGGGGTCTCCCAAGCCCAAGCCCACCCAGGGCCCAGGAAGCTCTGTCCCCAGCCCCAGCCGGGCTCTCAGTCTTGGGTCTGGGTCCAGCTTAGACGGCTCAGCTGGTGATCATGGCCAGGGCGGGGCAGGGGGTGATTGAGCAACAGAAGGTCCTGAGTGTGAGAAAGGAAAGCACAGGGCAGCCTCACCCAGAGACACGGATGCAGAAATGCTGAACAAGTGTGGACAAACCAAACCCGGCCCGCTCTGAGGAGCTAACGCATCACATGCAGGCAGGATTTCCCCGGGAAGGCCGGTTCGGCTTCGCCCCAGGAGAGCACGGCCTTTGCTTCCCCACAGTAGCAAATTAAAGAAGAAACAATCATGTGATAATCATGTGATCATCTCAATAGATGCAGGAAAAAAATGTGTTTATTAAAGGCCATCTCGTCACAAATGGGGAGGGGAAAGAAGAGCCAGGCGGGCGCGCCAGCGTCATTCCAATACGCTTGTGACCAAGTGCCACCCAGCACCTCTCGTGCCAGACCCCTCACACGGAAATGGCAGAGGTTCCCCCCTTCCTCTCAGGGAACCAAACGTGCCTGTCTGGCCGCACTGAGTCCTCACTCATCTTGTTTCAGCCCCTGAGGGCTGGGACCGAGGCAGAGGGGACCCGGCACCACCACGCCAGCATCCTGAGCCTGCCCCTCCCTTCCTCACGAGAACATCTGCCACTGAAAAACAACATTGTGGAAAAATACACATAGAACTTACCAGCGTAGCTATTGTTAAGTGTATACAGTGGCATTAGGCGCATTCACACTGTGGTGTAACCATCACCACCGTCCCTCTCCAGAAGTTTCCCATCCTCCCAAACCGAAACTCTGTCCCCACCAAGCACCGACTGCCCGTTCTCTGCGCCCGAGCGCCCGGCGCCCACCGCCCGCTTTCTGCCCCGGGAGTCTGCTGCACTGGCGATCTCTTGCGTGGAGCCACGTGGTGTTCGCCCTACTGAGTGTACTTGGCATCGTGTCTCCAAGGTGCATTTGTGTGGCGGCGTGTGGCAGGATTCCCTCTTTTTGAAGACCGAGTAATATTGCGTTGTGCGGCTGGGCAGGTCTCCTTTAGCCCTTGCCCTGGCCGTGGCCACGTGCGCTGCTCCCACTCTCTGGCTGGTGCCAGTGGTGCCGCTGCGAGCGGAGGGGGACACGTCTGCTCCAGTCCCTCGCAGTTCTCTTGGGTGCATGCAACTTCGCTCTTTCCTGCACAGAGAAAAGGCCTCCAACCGCAGGGTCGCTGGCCCCCCGCGGGCTCAGACGGGGACTGGGGAGATTGGCAGGAATGGGACCTGCTTTCGGAAGAGGAGGGGCGAGGGGAGGGGCGTTTGCTGGCATTATCCACACGTGTGACCTCAGCACAACCTCACAACAACCCAGGTCTGGGCCACAAATGCATTTTGTTTGCCCAGAATATTTTAAAAATCAGGACAGTTCAAGAATCTGTATTTCTGGCTTCTCTTGCAAAGCCACGCGGTGGCCCCGTTAGCCAGGGCCCGGGCTCTGCGGCTCTGCAGCCCCTGTCCCTCCTGTGGCTCCCTGATGCCGAGCCGGAGCCAGATACTGACCGCCTCTTGGACTCATTCTCCCTCCCTTCCCAGCCCCTGGGAGCAATGGTGTTAGGGGCGGGGGACGGTCATCTTCCCATTTTACAGCTGAGGAAAGGAAGGCCGAGAGCATAAGTGGGTGCAGTCAGCACGTGAACCCAGGACTCTCAGGTGACAAGCAGACTCTGAATGCAAATTTGACTAAGTGGGGGGCTGGGCGCTCAGGGAGGAACATGGCGGCTCATCTACACACCCTCCCCTCATCCCAAACTGCTCTCCAATCTACACCCCCTCCCTCCTTCCTGGCCACAGGAAGGGTCTTTTGGAAGCAGGCCTCTGCCCGCGTTATTCCCCTACCTAGAAGCCTTCCTCGGCCCCCGCTGCCTTCAGGTCCCCCCTGCATCAGCCTGGCCTTCCAGGCCCCCTGGGGAGCAGGCCCAGCTGGCCCACCCCCACCTCGCCTCCCACACATCTGCCCCTCCAGCCAGACCACACCAGTCACACCTCTGAGCCTCTGCAGATACTGTTCCCTCTGCCTCAATGCCCTGTCCTCACACTTTCTCTTGGTAGACTCCTGCTCACGCTCCAGAACCTAGGTCAGGCATTGCTCCCTGCCAGGGCCTCCTCTGTTGCACGTATTGCTATTGTCCCTCTCCTGTTAGACTGAGGTGTCCAAGGGCAGGGACCATGTCTGGGTCAGGTCTGAGACCCCATGTCCAGTTAGGGCCTGGCACAAGGTGTGACAAAATGAATAACAGAGGGAGGGAGTGAGGGAGAGAGGGAGGGGTAGAAGGATGGATGGATGGGTGGATGGATGGATGGGTGGGTGGATGGGTGAATGGGTGGGTGGGTGGATGGGTGGGTGGATGGATGGGTGGATGGGTGGGTGGATGGGTGGATGGATGGGTGGGTGGATGGATGGGTAGGTGGATGGATGGGTGGGTGGATGCGTGGATGGGTGGATGGGTGGGTGGATGGGTGGATGGATGGGTGGTTGGATGGGTGGTTGGATGGATGGGTGGGTGGATGGGTGGATGGATGGTTGGGTGGATGGGTGGGTGGATGGGTGGATGGGTGGATGGGTGGGTGGGTGGATGGATGGGTGGATGGGTGGGTGGGTGGGTGGGTGGGTGGATGGGTGGCGGAAGAGGGATGGAAGGAAAAAGGGATGGCGGGATGGAAGGAAGGAAAGATGGATGGATAGAGGAAGGAGGGGAGGGACCAAGGAGGAGGAGAATTCTGGGTGGATGCAGGGATGGAGGGAGGGAGAGGTGGGTGAAGGGGGTGGGGTGGGAGGGCTCTCCTCTCCCCAGTGTGTGGCGAGGCCCTGGGGGAGAGGACAAGGTCTTCATCTGACCGGTGGGTCCCCTCAGCACCTACTCAGGGGCAGGTGCCCAGCAGGAGCTGTGAAACTGACAGACGCAGGGATGCGGTGGGAGTGAGGTTCAGGGCAGGGCTCGGGGCCAGCGGGGCAGTGGAGGGAGCAGGCTGAGCGACGGTGGCAGCCGGCACTGGAGCTGTGCAGGGGCAGGACTGGATGGGTGACCGGAGCCCCCGGGGAGAAGGGGGGGTCACAGGGCTGCAGTGGGGAGCTGGGGCTGCACGTGCTGAGCACGAGGACTGCCCGCCCGAGGCAATGTCGGGGCAGCTTTGGGGCTCGGGACAGTGCTGGAGCCAGGCTGGGGGTTCCCAACAGAGAGAGTAAAGTAATATGAGGGGCTGAGGACACGTCCAGATCTTGATGAAAAAAGCAAGAGGCTGAGGCAGGACCTAGGGGATAGGAGAGTGCAGCCAGCCAGGAAGGAAGCGGAGACAGAGCTACGGAGGGTGGAGAGGGTGGGGCGCCCAGGAGGAGCCCAGGCCACGGGCTACAGAGAAGCATGCAGTCAGGGTTTGTCCCTTCCCTTAGGCCTCCTCTTCCGTCCTGTCCTGCTCTTGGGTCAGATAAATGATTGCAGAGAAAGGATGAAGGAGGTGGGGTGTGGGCAGAACTGTCGCCATTTGCAGCACCAGGGCAGCAGGGCTGTCAACCAGGCAGAAGTGGCCAAGGGTCATGTTAATGGAGATATGATGTGCAGAAATTGGGAGTGCTGGGTGGTTCCTGGCAGGCTCTGCCCTGCCCTGTCTTGGCCCCACCTGGAGCCTGGCCGCCCCCAGCCTCTGTCTTGGCTCTCTCCCACGCCCACTTCAGCTGCGCCCTCAGCACGCCCTCCCCAGCCCGCAGAGCCACCTTCTGCGCGGACCTCCGTTTCTCAGACCCGGTTCCGGCTCTCTGCGTGGTTACTCAGGGCGCTCCCTTTTCAAGAGCCCTGTTCTCTCTCTGACAAAGTTATTTTCAGTAATGATCACAAAATGAAAACATTTTATGGATGAACTGGAATGTGCACTTACCAAGCAAAAGTATTTCACTCCGAGTTTGCATTTGTTTCACTGCTTTACATTTTAAACCTACATAAAATCTCCACGTGGGCACACAGAAAGACTGGAGTAGCTCAACTTCTGCCTTCTGTCTTCCTAAGCCCCGCGCAGGCACTGATGATTCCAAAGCCATCGCCTAAAGGCACGAGTCGGTGGCACTGCAGGGAACTGGAGACACAAACTGCACCTCAAACTGCTCCAGTGATTTCGAACCAGCACGAACAGACTCTCCAAACATCCGCTGGTCATCGAACCCGCGCGTGTCAGGGCTGACTGCGCGTCACTGCGAGCTCTGCAGGTAAGTTCTGTGCTCCTTACAGCATCGGTCGTCAAATATGCTAATTCGAAGCATGCATTCACGTTGGGAAAGCTTGCCAGTATCCACAGCACTCGTTTCACGGGAAGGAGTATTTGTCGAGTCTGCGGAGCGCGGTGTTGGCAGAAAGCAGCCTGGCTTTTGTCGCACCCACTCCCATCTCAAATCATGTACAGCCGATGCGCGCTCATTGGCTGTCCTGGGACCGACTGTCCCCACCTCCCGCCTTAGTCTGCCAGGGCCGTGGCCCCTTATTAGGTATGAGGAAGGGTCCCACCTGCTGCCCCAGACTGGCCCTCTGACTACCACACAGGTCCTGTGGCTGGAAACTTAGTCCCACTTGCCCAACCCCCCTGGGCGCACCAAACCGTCTGGGTCCTCACCCTGACTGTGTCCCCCCCCCGCGCAACCATCAGGGTCCCGGTCTGAGTAGCGACAGGTCAGCCCGAGGGTGAGGTCTCTGAGGATGAGGACGTTTCTGGCACTGCCCTATCACCCCAGTAGGACACTTGTCAGGGTCTCTCTCACTGTCCCAGCCCACATGGCCGTGAGCCCACCCGCCGCAGAGACGTGTCCAGTGGCCAAGTCTCCCCGGCGGGGACGCCATGCCCGGCAGGCAGCGCGGCCCAGCCCGTGCCTGCTCTCCAGACCGCTGACCCTAATCCCGCGTGCAGACAGGGCCAGCCCGAATCCCTCCCTCTCACAAAAGGTCTTTGTTCTGCTGTCCCTCCGCCGTGGCCCCCGTCCGCCAGGGAGGAAGGAAGTTTCCTGCCGGGCGCCCGCCACCTCCAGGCAGTGTGCCAGCCTGTCTCCCTGTCCTGCCGTCCTGCCGCTGAGGAGGGAGCAGGAAGGTCAGCTGTGGGCTTTGGTGCCAGGCCCACGAGGTTGCCCCCGTGGCGCGAGTCTGGGCTCGCTGTGGCACCTCTCTGGGGCCACCGCTCGGAGGTAGAGAGTTCCTGCTTCCAGAACAGATTTGGGTGGCAGGAGACTGTGTCTGCTGCCCCCCTGGCGGTGTCTCCAGTGCCCCAAGCCTGTCCCAGACCCTGGCCCTGGTCCTCGCCGAGCCCCCTGCCTGAGCCCTCCTGCCTGACGTCACCGATATCACCGGGGCCCTGGGCACACAGAACAAAGCAGCAACCTCCTCACTCTCTGAATTCTTAGCAGATTTATTTTTCTTTTTAACCAGAGGTTCTGGCATATTTTACTCTTAGGGCTTTACTAGGGCTGCCAGATTTACTACACAAACAAAAATACAGAATACTCCATTCAATCTGAATTTCAGATAAATGACAAATACTCTTTTTAGTATAACTATGTCCCAAATGTTGCGCACGATATCCTTATATTTTATCTGGCAGCCTTATCCTTTACTCTCCCCACAACGATCGAGGACCTCAAGGGGCTTTGGTTCATGCGGGTTGATCAATGTTGATATTTACTGTATTAGAAACTAAGAAAAATTGTTAAACTTTTTGTTTATCAATTTATTTTTCAAAATAATAAACTTTACATGTTTACATAACTTGTTTTTATGAAAAATGGCTACTTCTTTTCAAAATCAAAAAAAAACCATCCATGAGAAAGCGGTGCTGTGCACGTTTGCACATCTCGTTGACTGCAAACAGCTGGAGCCTCATAGCTGCTCCTTCACTCAGTTTGTTGCGACACGTGATTTTTGTTGAACTACGTGAAGAAAATCTGGCCTCACACAGATACGTAGTCAGAAAAGGGAGGAGTATTTTAATAGTCTTTTCAGATAACTATGAATATTTTTCTTTGCTTTCACATAGAAACTCAGCAAGTGGTCATTTCTTCGACTTCAGTCACTGTGTGGATCTGAGCTCACATGATGAACTTTTCATACGTGGTTACATGAAAATCCATCAGTCTACCTTGTTCGAATGGCTCCTTTGCCCATGTGAGATTTCGTAACAACATGCACGGTTTTGTGACGACATGCATGGCCGTTTGGAGAACGTCGGTTCACTCGTCTTCCGTATGTTGACCCAGCTCGTATTCAACAGCTAAACCCCACACTGGGTGACGCCGCTGCTGGCCAGCTCCTCAGAGGAGTCCCTAAGTGTCGGCTCCTGGTGCTGACACAAGTTTCCTGACCCTCGGAGCTGCACGTGACAGCTGGAATCGCATCACGGGCAGCAATTCCTGTTAGATGTCCATGAGGGGACAGCTTACTTTGTTCATTTTCAAGAAAATGTCTGGCACAGGCACCAGTCTGAATAACCCTAGTCTGCCAGTTCTTTCACGTAGAATCAGCAGAGCGTAAGCGAGTGGCTAGTTGAGCTGACAACTCAGGCAGTCGCGTGTCCCTTTCCTCCGGGCCAAGTGTGGCGCATGGGCACGCCCTGTGCACACCTCACACATCATCACACAGAACGTCACAAGTGTGCCCTCGAGGGGCACGATCAGAGCAATCAATGCGTGCACTCAGCAAGGACACGTGTGTGCTGGAGGAGACTCTAATGGCCGCTAGGACAGTTGTGCCAGGGAGCTTCGCCCACCGACCTCGGCATCCTCAGGGTGGGGTGCATATGAAGGTGAGGCTTCCCTGAGAAGGCGACATTTAAGCAAAGCCCTGGCCAGAAGGAGGGAGCGGGCCGGGCCGTCTGGACGCTTAAGGGAAGCACAGCAGGTGCAAGGTGCCGAGGCGTGAGCCGGCCTCCGGGCTCCGCCGACAGCGCGTGGGATTCAGCCACACCCGAGATGTCCCTGAGCACCGGCCGTGTGCCCGGCGCTGTCTGGGACCCTCATGGAGATCACTCCAGTGAGAGGAGAGACACAATGAGTACAAGCAGGTAAACTAACAAATCTGTGGCGAGTCTGGAAGGGTGAGAAAACTACAGCAGGGGACAGGGACAGGGAGTGACAGGGCGGCTGTCGTTAAGACGGCAGCCAGGGCAGGCCTCTCTGAGGAGGCGGCGCGGGGAAGAGGTGGGAGCTCCGCCGGGTTCATTCCACTTCACAGACAGGAAACTGGGCTTCCGGGGCCACCAAGCTGCCCAAGAGCACGTAGCTGTTTATGAAGGAGCTGGGGGCCACGTCTCTGAGACGCCACCCCAGACACCTCCCTGTGCGCTCATGCCAGCAGGGTCCAGAACTCAGGGAGGAGCCTGCTGGAGCCAAGCAGGCTTCACTGCACAGCAAACAGCAGCGAGAACATCCACAGCAGCAGTAACAGCAGCACCGCCCTGAGCACTTCACGCCCTGAAGCCTCACAAGTGCCCTGTGGGCGGAGTACTGTTAATATCCCCATTTTATAGACGAGGAACACTGAGGCTCAGAGAGCATGTCTCACACTCAGGGCCACAGGCACACTGACTCTAACACCATAACTTTTATTTTCACAATTTCCAATACGAAAGACTTTAGTGTTTAATGTTGGCATACGCATGCTAACATCCTTTTCTTAAACATCTTCATTGAGACATAACTCTCATTCCACACAATTCACCCATTTAAAGTGTACAATTCAGTAGTTTTTAGTAAACGTACAGGGCAATGCAATCGTCAAGACAATCAATTTTAGAACATTTTTATCACCCCAAAAGAAACCCCGTGTTCCCTGGCAGCCACGGACCTACTTTCTGCCTCTGCGGCTTTGCCTATCTGGACACGTCACACACGGGGACGCTGTGATAGCGGGCCCGCTGCGCTGGCTGCTTCCCCCGAGCGAAATGTTCTCAAGGTGCCCCGCGTCAGCGACCTGCCAGTTCGTCCTTCCTTCTACGGCTGGATAACAGACCCCATGGGGTCCCCGTGGGGACGACCCCATTTTGTTCATCCACCCATCAGCTGGCGGGCATCTGGGCTGTTTCCACTTTTCGGCACACGTTGATGTTGCGCAAGATTGCAAACCACACTGCCACGTCCACACCCGTGTGGACAGGTCACCTCCTCCCTGTGCTCAGAAACAAGTCAGTCACGATCTGAGGAGCCAGAGGTTCCATGCCACGCTGGGCCAAGCGTGTTTTACGGGGTTTTATGACGGAAAGCTTCTAGCAGAAGCAGAGAGCGTGGTCCAGTGACCACCACCCCACCCGCCCCCGACGTGCCCACCACAGCTCCCGGCCAGGAACAGTCTGCTCTTGCCGGCAACGCACACGCTGGCCGCTCGGCGAGTGGGGCTGCCGGCCCCAGGGCCCGGTGCCCTGCGGGGCTGTCAGGAAGGGGTGCTGGCACCAAGCCCTGCTGGGGATTCGTCCGCTGGGCAGCTGCCCGGATGCTCCTGGCCACACTGCCAGCCTCCCGCCATTAAAGACGCTGGCCTGCGCTTGGGCAGTGTTATCTCTGGGTTGATACCGTCCCCGTAGAGCCAGAGAGGCGGAAAGGCCTCCTGGGGGTCGGGGAGGGGGATACGCCTTCCCTGTCCCCCACCTTGGAATCCCCTCCATCCAGTAAGTTCCAGAAACAGCTTAGAAAGAGCTAGAGTTGGGGAAACAGAGGCCCAGGCAGTGCTGGGGACTTACGCACAGCAAGCACGTGGCTGGGAACTGCGTCTGCTCCTCTCCGGGCCCGTTTCCTCAGTGGTGGACAACCCAGGACACGGATGACATGGGGAAGGGGCTGAGCTGCCCCTTGCAAGCACCCTGCTTGGCTCCTCCCAGCAACGCCCGTTTTACAGATGGGGAGACTGAGGCTCAGTAGGAAGCAGGTTTCATTTGGGATCACACAGGGAGGCCAACACAGAAAAGCTCTCGGGTTCCTGGATCATTACTTCCCCTGGACTTGGGATGAGGGTTGCCAGAGGACGGAGCTTCCAACGGGAGGGCTGAGGAGGGGAAAAAGAAACTCACTATTTTGATGTTGCTGTTTTGTTCTTTGACTTTTCCCTTTTTGGCCCTTGCTCTGTGCCAGTCCCAGGGGGAGTATAGCCAAGTTTATGCGGTTGTTTTCCGCCTCACAACAGCTGTGAGAGGAGGGAGGGTCAGCCCCATTTTATAGATAGGGAAACTGAGGCTAGGAGAGAAAAATTAACAGGCTCACAGCTAAACAGCAAGCAAGTGGCAGAGCCAGGCAAGGGCCCCAAGCTGCCGACCCAAGTCCACACCCTTCCTGCTGCCCAAGAGAGATTTCATTTAGGAAGGGGGAGGGAAAGGCCAAGACAAGAAGGGCCTGGAGCAGGGAGAAGCCATCAGAAAAACCAGAGCTCCTGCCCCCTCATCAGTCCCCCAGGCTGCCAACACTGCCCACCTACCATTTCTGGAAGGTACTGAGCTCCTTCACGCCCCTGGGCTTTTACACATGCTGTTCCTTCTGCCTAGAATGCTCTTCCCAACATAGGATGTATTAATATTATTTGTATTCCAAGGCTTAGCTCAAATGTCTCTTCCTCCAGGAAGCCCTCTTGGGCTGGAGTGTCTCCTCAGGCCCTCGAGCCCCCTGCGCTTTCCTCCTTCTGGGCACTGATGATGCTGGCTTGCTCAGGGGTGGGCCTAGAAGCTTCTGGGGCCAGACACTCTGAGGTTCTGCAGCCAATGAACCTCTCTAGGAGGAAGGGAAGCTGGTGGCTTAGCTTCTATCAGAGCTGGAGGGTTTGCAAATTATTAATAATAGGCTGAGTACATTCTTTTGGGAATGTGCCTAAATGTTTTGACCTCCACTTTCAATGTTCCTGCAGCTGAGAGAAGGGCGCCCCTGTCTGAGGTCCATGGGGGGGGGCAGCGTAGGAGCCAAGCCCTGTCCCCAGCCCCAGCCCTCCCCCAAGGCAGCTCTCCAAGGCCCAGGCTGCACAGGGACAGGTGCTCCTTAGAGACCTCAGCCGAGCTCCTGAGGGGCACCCAAGGGGGCAGAACACCCCTTCGCAGCCTGGTGCGCCTGGTGGGCGGAGGGGAGTGAAAGGGGGCAGAGGGGCGGGGCTTCCGAAGCAGTGGGGGGGGGGGGGGAGCGCCTGGGAGAGGCCTGCAGGGCAGCCAGGGAGGCGGGAGAGGGGACCCATGGGGCTTCAGGAGGGGTGGCCTCAGCCTGATCCCCTGGGCATACCGGGCCGCAGCGGCATCTGCTGCAGCCGCTCCTCACGGACCACCGCACGCTTATGCCACCCCCACTCTCAGTCACTTCCTCTTGTCCTCAGTAGGTTTCCCGAACAGTCTAACCCTGTGTGCCCCGGGACCTGGGGCCAGGGTTCCCGAGGAAGGTCACCGCAGTCTACACCCTGAGGCCTGGAGTCACTGGGGAGGGTGGAGGGGCCTCTGGAGACAGAGTCAGTCGAGGCACTGTGACCCAGCTTCCCCTCACTCAGGAGGCTGCCTGTCCGGGGCCAGCCGCAGGCAAGGGAAGGACCAGCGCTGAGGGCTGCGTGGGTGACACCGGGGCAGGGAGCTGGTCTGTGAGGCCCACGTGCCTGGGTCTTGCAGCCCTCCCAGGGAGGGAGACTGCCCCTAAAGCCTTGGCGGGTGCAGGCCTGGGCCCCTGGTCCCAGCTCCCTGGCCCTGGACTCTGCCAACGCCTACTAGACACCCCCCACAGGTGCCGCCTCCCTGCCCGCCCCAGCGTTCTCCCCCGTGCCCCCCCACCAGGGCTCCCCGAGCTGGCTTCGTTCCAAGCATCTTTGGGAAGATACTTGCTCAGTGCCTGCGGCTTCCCTGGGCCTCCCATCGCCAGCCCTCGGTGGCAGCGCCACTGTCGGTGCCGGGCCCTGGCCGTGCGCCCGGCACCGGACTCTGCAGGCGGCGCCCACGCTCCACCTTGAGCCCAGAAGGCCTTGGCAGAGCCTGGCCAAGCCTGCGCCCTGCCCTTCCTCCTCCCCGCGCCCGGCCTGCGTTCCTGGGGTGGACCCAGGTTCCCACAGGCAGGGAGTCTGTCCCTGGGCAGGCATTGCTCGGGAGAGGCATCAAGGACCAGTCTAGAGGTTTCCGAGGACCCAGGAGCCAGTGCCAGAGGAAAGAGCACACACGCCGGCTTCCTCAGGCCCCGGACCAGCAGGGAAGGCGGAGGAAGGCTCAGCCGGAGCGCCGACTGCTGGCTACACATGTGCTATGTGAGGCCCGGCTTCTACTCCACCCCGTTGTGCCGCTGGTATTACTTTCCTGCTTTACAGAAGAGGAAATGGCAAAGAAGGTGGAGCAGGGACTTGCCCAAGGCCACACAGCCAGGAAATGGCACAGGCAGAACTTAGAACCAGGACCCAGTTTCCAACCCCTGAAACCAGCCTCCCCCTGCTTGGGGCCAGGGCCTGGCTTGAAGCAGAGGGTAGGCAGCGGCCCCCTGCCCGTCAGCAGGGAGGGCCCTGGATTCACAATGACCTTGCGCCCAAGTGGCCACTCAGTAGCTGCTTTGTCCCCGTGTCAGATTTATCTGGCCCTATAATTGGGCTCCTGCCTCAGTTTCCCTTGCTGCCTAGAAGGCTGGGCCCTGCTGCCTCTCCTGGGTCCCGCAGGCAGTCGGCGGCCAGGATCTCCGCAGCCCAGGATGGGCCCCCTCCCCCTTCCCGAGGGCCCTGCGGCTCACTGGGCTCCCCTGCTCCCCCTGCACAGGCCGCCCCGGGGCAGGGGTGGCGGGAAACGGCCTCCCCGCCGGATGCTCAGCACCAGCCTGGACACCTTCTACTGTAACACAGCGACATCTGGTTCTGCCTCCCAAGTGCCATCGGGGTATAAAATCCTAAGGAGGCCCAGTGGGTGCTAAGCCGAGGTCAGCACCTGCCCCTCGCCCCGGCTGTGTGCCTGCTGTGCTTTCTCACGGGCACCCCGGTTTTCAGGCGGAGGCAAGAGACAGAGGCCCGCAGCGCGCCAGAGCCCTCCTCAGGCCACCCAGTGCACAGCCCGGGTCAGCCGGGGGCTGTCCCAGGCCCAGGAGCTGCAGGAGCCGAGGCAAGGGAGGGGCCGCCGGGGGCTGGAGCTGATGACCGCTCTCTCTTCCAAACAACAGCAAGGGACGCAGCCAGACTGTCAGGACAGCTTGTTCCCACAGCTGGGCTCGAGGGCCCAGCCCGACCGCACCTCTGCTGTGCTGGGCCTGACATCTGGTCAGCTCCGTCGAGTGACCCAGGCCGGCCCTGTCCCTGCCCAGTTATTCTGGGGGATGGGACATGGCAAAGCCCGCGGCCCACCAGTCTGTGGCTGATGGAGCAGCGAGGTCCTCTCGGAGGTCAGGGGGCCCGCGCCCAGCCTCTGGGGGCGCCGCCCAGGCTGGAGGAAGAGGGCAGGGCAGGGAGGCAGGGGATGCAGGGAGGATGTTCGCACCCACTCCGCCTTTTCTCCTCCTTGGTGCTGGCCCCTGGGGGGCCGCCACCTCCACGAGGCTGCATGTGGATGCACGAAGGTGCAGGCCTGTGGCACACAGCCGTGAGTGTCAGAGCAAGAGCATCGGGGCATGACAGTGACAACCCCAGCACCGCCCATTTCTGGGGCGTTGTTCTAGGTGCTTCACACGGACTGACTTATCCATTCCTCACAGCCCCTGAGAGGTAGCTACGAATATTACCCCCATTTTACAGATGAAGCAATTGAGACCAGGGAGGTTAAGTCACTTACCCAAGGTCAAAGGGCACTTGTGGAGGGTCACCTAGGTGCTACAGAAAAGGCAGGAAAGTGGACCCTGACCAGCGAGGCCCCGTCCACCCCAGCACCGGCACCCCCGTGGATGGAAAGGGTGAAGCCTGGTTCCTCCCACGCTTGCTGGCGTCTCTCCCGAGCCCCCCAGCCTGGCTGCCAGCAGCTCCTTGGAAGCTCCAGGTGGAAAAACAATTGTGGTGTTGGCCCAGGGTGCTGGAGGGGCCAGGAGCTCCCTTTTCCGTGTCCCACCGGTGCCAAGCGGCCTGACTCGGAAGCCTGGAGTGGGGTGGGGGATGGGGCGCTTGCTCAGGAGTGGGTGGGGCCCCCACGGATTCAGAGGGGACGCTGTGGGGTGGGGGAAGCGGGTTTCTATCCCGGCCAGGCCAAAGACTGTTCCCGGCCTCCTCCCCACAGTCTGGAGGGTGGGGACAGCCCCAGCAGGCACCAGCCAATTTCCCTCCCAGTGGGAGCAAATGACCAAGTATTTACCAAGAGCCTACTAAGTGCCAACAGGCCTGTTCTGGGGACAGCACTAGGGGAACAGCCCCAATCCCTGTCCCGTTGCCATCTGGCAGGAAGAGCAGGCAAGGAAGTAAGTGATGACAAAAACGCACTCAGCCAGGTGCTGGGATTCAAAGGGGGCGCTGAGGCCTCGGGACCGAGCTCTGAGCTCACCCGGTCACCACCCTGGTCCTGCTGCTGCTCGCAGAGCACCCACCACGTGCTGGGTTGTCCCCGGGCCCACCTGACCCTCCCACCAGCCCCTCAGGTGGGTGTCGGCCTCCCCATCCCAGAGACGTGGTGGCTGAGGCTCCAAGCTGGGGAGGCACTCGTGGCGGGTCACCTGGCTAGAAGGGCAGGGTCACCTGGCTAGAAAAGGCAGCCCTAGGACCACACCCTGGATGGTCTGACCCCAGAGCCCACGGCCTCTCCCAAGCCTTTTCTGGAAACTCCTGGCATTTAGAATCATGGAGCGAGGAGGCCTTCCCCGAGGTCAGAGGACCCATCTGTCCTAAGCAGGGCAGGCAGGTTCAGGGCCCGGCCGGGGGCCACCTCCGGGGGCCACCTCCTTCTGCACTGGGGACCGCTGGGGGCCGCGCCTCGGCTGACATCCTCCTCTCTTTTACAATGATACATTATTTATCTAGTTTAAGCCACACATGTGAACTCTCAAGATAATTTTGGTCTTTGCTTTTAAACAACAACATAGTTGTAATTTAACTATTTTAGGAGGAAATGAAGCCTACACAATGTCATCTCTGTGTTTCTGAAGAAAAATGGCCACAGCGAACCATTTTCCAGCCACAGCACGATACAGCGAGGGTCTCGGTGCCCCGTGAGACACGGAGGTTTCTTGCACCCATACAAACGGCCCCAGGCTGACATTGTGCTGTCCCTGCTGTCCTTGTGTCTGCTTGTAATGGTTGTTTTTTCTCCTCCCATATTGTCGAGCTATTATTTCTAAAAGCACTTACGATGTGCGCTGGGAAGTAGAAAACAGGCTTGATGCATCTTGTGGGTGGCTGGATTGTCAGTAGTTCTCTACGAGCAGAGCTCAATAACAAGGGGATTTTTCTCAAGAATAATTATTATACTTATCGAACTAGGGAAGTTCTGGGAACTCAAGGATTGAGATCAGGGACTTGACGTGGCCTGGCCGCCAGCCTGTGCAGCAGTCCTGTGAAAAGCAGAGAAAGGCTCCACCTCCTCGAGACACTTCGCTGCTGTCTGCTGGAAAGTTGTCCTAACCGGTACACAAAGATACTGTAGCTACTGTGTAATAGCAGCCTTGAAGGTGTGCAGTGCACAACCTGTGTAGCTGCTCATGGCAGCCCTGTGTTGACATCACCAGGATTTCCTCTTTTTCTATCACGGTTTTTTTTTTTTTTAATCTTTTTCCCCCTCCATTTTACTCCTTCCTACTTCAGACAGGCTTTCTCTTTGTGGTACGAAACTTGGGTGCTCTAAAATTCAGTAACTCAGAAGATAAGGTCCCATCCCTTCCCACCCCAAAATGAAAAAGGACACACTCTGGTCCAGCTTGAGTCACGTTATGTCACTAAACCATCCCTGAGATAAGAGAAATGTATTAATAATACGTATCAGTTAGCTTGGACAAGGTTATGTCACCAAAACAAGCCACCCCTCAGCCCCCGAAGCTTAAACAACAAAGGTTTATTTCTCGGTCATGCTGTTTGTCAACCCCAGTTTGACGAGCCCTACTCGTCTTGCACTTTCAGGGACCCAGACTCCCAGATGCCACATCTCAAAGCTCCCACCATCAACGGGGCAAAGGAACGTGGAATCTCACGCTGGCTCCCCCTGGAAGGCACACACGCCACTGTGCTCACGGGTCATCGAACAAGACCTGCCTGGTCTAAGCTCAGAGGGGACAGCGGGCGGCGGTCCTGCCCAGCGGGGAGGGAGGACGCTGGACTAGGATTATCTGAACTTGAATCCCAGGCTCCTCCTGGGGCAGCAGGGACTGGCGGGGCGTGGGCAGGGCACGGTGACTGTTACAGCCTGCCATTGAGGAGGGGGAGTTCCTCAAGGAAGGGAGGGGGTGCCAGCTGGCCCCAAACCCCCAGCCACGGCGGCAGCCAAGAGTCAGCCGGCGGCGGGAGGCGGGGGCCACGTGTGAGCGAGACAGCATGGAGCGGCCACACCCAGCCTCGGGACGCTGCAGCCAGCGGGAGCCCTGAGGGACCCAAAGGCACAAGAGCTCCCAGGAAGAAACAAACATACTCGGGTCCAGAGAAAAGCCTGCGAGTGGCGTGGCCTGAACGCCACGTGACGCCTCGTAGACGTGGAGCTCTGTATTTGTTCCCACCTTTGGGCGAGAGGTGGTCGTGGGTGGGCAGAGGTGCTGGGTCAGGAATGATCACCCACGGCCCTTCCTGCGCCCCTTACTAGGTTTCCCAACCCCGTGTGACGGACAGGCCACCAGCACTTGGATCAGTCAAGGGACCTGCCCAAACCCAGCAGCCAATCAGGAGCCCTGAGGTCCCGAGCAGCTACCCGCGCCAGGCTGGTTGGCATCTCAGCAGAGCCGCGGTCCCCCCCCCCCCACCCCGGCGAGCGGGCAGGGCCGTCGGGGCTGGGAAGCTGAGGGCAGAGAGCAGGGGTCCTTTAAAAGGACGATGAGCGTGACACGTGACCGAGGAACTCGGGAACCAAATGGGCGTCTTCCTGCTTGTGTTTAAGGCACATTCCTGAGCTCCAAAAGGAGAAATAAAAGTGCTCCCTTGTCTGCGAGCGAAGAGACAGCAGTACTGTGGCGTAACTAGGACCAGATGGGCTCCAGGAATTTCCAAAGGCCTTTTAGCATATTAGACAAAATAGCCTCCCAGACACACGCGCAACTTTGGCCGCCTGGTGTCAGTTACTGAGACCACAGACCAGACCGGCGGCTGCACGCACGGGCTGGAGGGTCTGAGAAGGCAGCGGGCCTCCGGCAGGGCCCCTGCCCCCTGCCCTGGGCCCCGGCGGGAGCCCCCGTCGCACGGACCCTTCCCCAGAGTTCCGAGACCAGGGCGCACCCGGAGTCCAGACTCTCAGAGCGGGGAAGGGGAGGGGAAGCCCCAGACGGCTCCGCGGGACCCCCCCACGCACAAGCGCCGGCCACACACCTTCTGGGAGGGGCAGGGCACGCCCCTCAGGGCACCCAGAGGTGGAGTGAGCGCAGCCAGCTAGGTGCCAGGCTCTGCGATGCCCCAGGGCTCCGCTGTCCCGGCTCTGCCCTCCTGGCTGGGAGACCCTCAGCAGGCCACCAGACGTCTATGCCAGGGACCCAGAAGGGCTCCATTTGTGTTGGCCGCTGCTGTGATGATCTTTGGATGGCTCTGGCTGCGAACAGTCCTTCCTCGCTCTGACCTGAGTAACACCTGAGTCATATAATTAGCTAGTGTAACCGAGTGCCAGGCACCCGATGGGGTAAACAAGTGACCCCGAAGGTGGGGCGCCCCTTGCCCAGGGCCGCACAGCTAGTGAGTGTGAACCCGAGCTCCAGCTACCGTGGACACTGCCTGCCTGAACCGGCATCCCCGGCGTCCCATGGCACAAGGCTCCCTGTCTCTCTGGGTCTCCATTTCCCCGTCTGTGCAACGAGACGTTGGACTACACAAGCCAGGAGGGTCCTTCCCACGCTGACCTTCTGGACCCCAATCCTGTCCTCAAATGACCCAGAGATGCAGCAGGCCACGGTCCTGCCCTGGGGAAACTTTGAGTCCAGCAGGAAGGGAGACGTGGTCTGTGTCCCAGCACCCAGCACAGGGCCTGGCACCCAGAAAACAGCAGAGAGGTCACTGCGTACGGCGGTCATTGAATAACACCGTTTCGCTCATCACTGTGGTATAACGTTGATGAGAAAAAGTCAGTTCCAGCCCAGGGCCACTGTCTGTGTGGAGTTTGCACGTTCTCCTCACGTCCCTGTGGGTTTTCTCGGGCGAGTCTGGTTTCCTGCCGCATCCCGAGGTGCACACGTTAGGTGAACCGGCGTGCCACGCGGCCCGGGCGCGCACACACGCTCTCCACGCGTGGCGCCCCTGCCAGCCCTGAGCCTTGCCGTGTGCTCCTGGCACGGGCGTTAGCCACCCAAGACCCTAAACTGGAATAACTGCGTAGATGATTGTCTTGTTTTTATTAGTCTTTCTTAAATGTACATACAGCTCACATTTATTTCAATGTTTAGTATTAGAAGTATTTTGGGTCTTTATTTAGAAGTTTGGTGGTGTTTCTGTGGCCAGAAATATGCTGTAGGAACTTAACGCTTATTTATACCAATTAGCCTGTGGTGAACTTGGTTTTATTACACATTGTTTTGCTTAAGTCACAGTTTCCAAGAACCTATGGATGACGTTAAGTGAGGAGTTACTGTGCTATTTTGCAGCTCAGTGACGGGGAGGCCGGGGGTTGACACGGATGTCCACAACCTCTGCCCCTCGGCAACAGAAGGGCTGAGGATCAGGTGCGGTTCTGAGGCTTAAACAGGTTCGTTCATCCCCACAACCACGTTGTGAGGCCGGCACCAGTGTGCTCCCCATTTTACAGGTGGGAAAACTGAGGCACAGAGAGCTGTCACTTGCCCATGGTCACATGGAGAGTAGGTGCAGGAGTGGGACTTGGGTCTGCTGTCCTGGCTCCTGGCCTGTGCGTGCACCCATCACGATAGCTGGCTTCTGAGGGAGCCGCCCTCTGAGGACCAGCAGGGTGGCCTGTGAGTTCTGGGTGGGATTTCCAGCTGGGCCTGGGTGTGAGGGGACCCAGACTGGTGCTTTACCTGCCTGGCCTCCTGTACCCTCACCCAGCCCAGGGAGGGAAGGGATTGTCATCCCCATTTACAAAGCGGGAAACTGAGGCACTAAGCCATGAAGTCATTTGCCCATAGTCACTGAGGGCCTAGATGCAAACACAGATCTGACTCCAGGCCTGACTTGTCCCCGTACAAGGCTGCCTCCCCGAGGGAAGATGGCTGTCCTCCCACAGTTTGGAGACTGTGACCAGCCCGGCCCCATCCCAGGGAGGCTCCCTGCATCCCAGAGGCCAGGCCTGGGGTGTGCCGCCGGGTCCTGGGCCGAACAGACCCCGTGAGCTCTCCAGCCAGTAGCCTGGAGCCACGGGGGCCCGAGGGGGCTCAGGCCCGAGGCTGGTGAGCGTGAGGGCCGGGTGCAGCTGGCCTGGGGTTCTGACCTAAGGGGGCCGCCCCCACGGCCCAAAAAGATGCCCGAAACTAGAGACGGAGAAATGACTCTGCCCGGTTCCTGGGCCGAAGAGGCGACGAGAACAGGCAAGTTATCGTGCGCCTGCTGCATGCCGGCCTCACTCCCACCAGCTCGCAGATTCCCCTGCAGAGGAGGAGGAAGGGGAGGTCATCTTCCTGGAGTCACACCGCAGAGGTGTGGCGGAGGCAGGACTGGCACTGGCCAACTCTGGAACCCACGTTCTTTCACCACAGGCCACACCCCAGCCCGGAAAGGTCACGGCTCCGGCCCACCCTGTCCGCTGCGCCTCAGCACTAGCAATAGCAAGCAGTCCAGAGGAGAACACCCAGGGCGGTGGTGGTGACCGCTCTGCCACTAAGCCACGAGCGGCTGTGGGCAAGGGCCTGTGGGCCTCTCCAAGCCTCAGTTTCCCAGTCTGTACAACGGAGCTCAAGGTCCTCGCCCCAGGAGGCTGCTGTGAGGATGACGAAGGATTGGGCGCAAGAGGGCGGTGTGGCACTTGCCGTGTGGGGGCGGGGGTCCCCGTGGTCTCTTGCTGATGTCAGGTCTGGCACACGCTCACCATGCCATTCCCAGTAAGGAGGCTGTCAGGGGAAGAGGCCGGGAGGCCCAGGTTCTGGTTCCAGTTTGCTTGCCAGGGCGTGGCGGTCTCCCTGGGCCTCAGTCTCCCTATCAGCAAATTGAAGACGCTGCGGGCCCCCACCGAGCCGGGACGAGCAGGCCCTCTCGAAGGACAGCTTCCTCCTCGAGCACCCCGGCACGCCCGTCCAGCCGCAGCAGCCGAGGCTGGGCTGTGCCCTCTGCACCAGGGGCAGGACAGGCGGTCTGCCGGGCGCCCAGCTCCGGCTGTGCACACACCGATGTGTAGAAGAATTCACTTTGTACTTCGAAAACCCAAGCTGAAAGCTGAATGCCTTTTAGAAAGTCCGGTGTTTGCCAGCAGAGCAGTGTTTCAGGGGCGGAGCGTGGGGTCTTGCAGGCCCCGGCCCGAGCAGACGGCCGTTTGCCCACAACTGCGGCTCTTCCCTCCCCCGGCCCTGCCGCCACCGCCAAGGAGCCTTGGATGTCTGCCTTTGCCCTCTGGGTCCCCATCTCATCTGGACAGTGGGGCTACTGGCGAAGGTGTGAGCGGGGTGTGTGCGTGTGTGTGTGTGTGCGTGTGTGTGTGTGTGCGCACGTGTGTGTGTGTGCAAGTCCAGGTCACGGGAGGGACGCCATCGCCATGCTCACCGGGACACTCTGCCTAGGGTCTGGCTGTGGGTAAAGGGCACAGCTTTGGAGCCAGATGAACTTGGGGCCATTCCCTGGCTTTGCCATTGCCTGACAGCGTGGCCTTGGACAAGCCACTTCCTCGCTGAGTCTCTGCTTCCTCATCTGTGAAACGGTGATGACGACAGCGATGACGGGTAACTCGATTGAGCGCTTACCCTGTGCTTTAAGCACGTTGCAAATATTAACTCATTTAATTCTCATCACACCCATGAGGTAGGTGCTAACATCCCCACTTTGCAGATGAGTAAACTAAGGCACAGAGGTAAAGTCGCCCAGCTAGCATGGGAGGGGCGGGGACTAACGCCAGGCCGGCGAGGGACGGAGCCCGAGCGTTCACCACTGCACCCTGCGGCCTCCCTAACAAGCATGTGCCAGTATCACTCCTGGCGGCACAGAGCCTCCGCACGCTGGCCTGGAGCAGGGTGTCCCCAGCCAGCGCTGGCTGAGCTGAATGAAACCAACTCAGGGCAGGCTGCCCTGGGGGAGTTCCTGGCCCTAAACCTTAAACATGCGGCTGAGGAGCCTGGGCGGCACCGGAAGTCTTCCTTCGGATCTGCCCGGAGTCCTGCTGGGCTGGGAGGGCACCGTGCCAGCACTGCCTTTGTTTCTGCCCAAGGCGGCAGGGAGGGTCCCCTCATCCTGGCCTCTGTCCCCCACCAGGGCCCTATTTGCCTGGCCTGGGGGGTCTCGTGGGGGGCGAGATTACAACTGGGTGCTGCTGCTTCCAGCTGGAGAGCCCCTTAATGGGCCCCACGTGGAGAACAGAGCCATGAGACTCCGAAGACGACATCTCTTCCCCGGGGCCTGGGCAGCTCAGCGTCCCCGCATGGAACAAGGCCACACCTCCCAAGCTCTCCCCAGATCAGGCGTGTGACGGCCAGTCATCCCCAGCCCGTCCCCACACGTTCCCTGGGCTGCCCGACCCAAACCCTCGGCCACTTCAAGAGGCTGGCCTGGTCCCCTAGGATGTGTGTGGCCTGGGGTATAATTTCTACACAGCAAAATACACAAATCCTACCAACAGCTCTAAACACTCCACCTCGACTGGCCTCGATTCTTCTGCCTGACCTACAGGACAACCGTCATCGTCGCAGCTGGCAGCCACCGGGTGCAAAGTGCCACACAGGCCGAGTGCCTTCCGGGTCCTGCAGCTTTTATTTCTGGAAACCCCCTCGGATACGCATCTTTCATGGGGACTCAGCTCACGGACTCTGGAGCTGAGGCCGTGGTTCACACCCTTCTCCCTCCACTGAGGAGCTGGGGGCTCTCAGCCAGTAACTAAGCCCGTCTATGCCTCAGTTTCTGCACCTGTGAAAGGGGGATAAAAACAGCTCTCACCTCAGGGTGCTACGAGGTTCAGGTGAGTCCCGCAGAGGCCCTGGGACAGGCCTGGCCCCCTCCCTGCCACCTCCATGTCCTCGCGCCTAGGACCCTGCCTGACCCTCGAGGGGTCACCCTGCTCTCCACCTCAGCTGTGTCACTGGCACTAGGGATGCCCTGATCACTCTGCCAGGCCAAGGACAAGGTTCTGCTTTCCCCACCTGCCTGCACACCCCAGTCACCCCCGCCGAGCCCCCTCCTGGGACAGCCGCACCCAGGACTGGAAGACCACCCTCCTGGGGCTCCCTCATCTGCCCCCCCCTACGGTGCAGAGCCGCCACCACCCAGCTCTGCCCGCTTTACCAGACCCCGTCCCCAGTGACCTCAGCCCCCAGGGACCCTAGACCCTTCTGTTTAAAGAGCAGCCCCCGGCCGCCATGTTTGTGGCAGCTGAGAACAAATACTCTGGGACCTGGATTCACACCTGGCTCTACCACACTGTGACCTGCTGACACGCGTGGCCCGGCGCAAACTTCTCACCCCCGCTCAGCCTCGGTTTCCTCATCTATAAAATGGGAGTGACTAGCACAGGACTGCACAGGACTTGGATGGGATGACACACTAGCGTTTATTGAGCAGCCACCCTACGTCAGGCCTCCTGCTGCGTGACCTCATCTTCATCCCCTTCATCCTCAGCAGGTGGGGCTCTTCACCCCAAACACACGCAGCACCGGTCCGACCCAGAGCCTTTCTGATTCTCCAGGCACGGTGGCTCCGCAGGGACAGACTGGTCCATGGCCGAGTCCCAGCTGTCACAGGCTTGTGTCGGGGATGAACGGATGTTAGGTACCTCAAGCCAGATGCAGACAGACCAGAGGCAAGGGCGGGGACTCAAAGTCATTGTTAGTGCCTGGGGTCTGGTCGAGGTCAGCGCTTTTGACAATTTGTGATCTTGGGGCCCTCCCGGCTCCAGCACAGGGCACGTGAGGCAGACTGGGAGCACCCAGACGGTAACCGGCATGAGTCCCGCAGGGGCCGACCGAGGGCGGAGACCTCAGCTGGCCCACTTTCCCTGCCCGCCCCCCCACCGCCTCCGGTCGAGGCGACCCCCGCCCTGCCTCCTGGAGGGCGCTGAACGTCCCCTTCAGAGTAGGGCAGAGAAGGCCAGCGGTCAGGCCCACCTCGGGCCCTGGGCACGTCGGGTGAGGCCAGGGGTGGCCACGGCCCCGCCCAGGGCCCTGCGCCTGCCCCTGCCCCTACCCTGACAACCTCCCGCCAGGATGGAGCCTCTGCACTGCCTCCAGGAAGCCCACCTGGCCTCGCCTTCCGGGGATGTCCGCCTCCCCGTGCCCCTCCCACCTGGGCAGCAGACCCCCAGGAGCTCCAGCACTGAGGCCCGCCCCCAGCTAAGAATTCTGCCCCCACATGAGCCTTGCACCAAACAGGTGAGACCACCGTCAAAGCAGGGATCTAGAGGTCCTCAGGCCTCCCCTCTCCTCATCACCCTGGGGAAGCACGTCCAGACCTTGCTTTATTGAGGAACCCTGGATGGGAGAACCCACCTGCACCCCATCCCACCTGCACCCCGTCCCAGCCGCCCCTCCCATCCAGGCCCAGGGCTCCCGCCTGCTGGCTGGGAACCGGGCCCACCTGGCGGCCTGGCTGCAGGGCCTCCCCCCAGGCCGGGCCACACTGGTGCCCACGCCCCGGGACCAGGAGGAGGGTGAAGCAAACCGCAGGACAGAAGAGGAGAGAAGCCCAAACAGGGTACAGATGGAAGACTCCTTGGTCTGACCTCGGTCTCTGTCCTCAAAATCCAGAACACTCCAAGCCCTGGGCACCCCTGCTATGGCCCTGGGGTCTAACCTGTCCTCCCCCACTCTCAGCGAACTGCCCGCCTCCCCGGGCCTGCTCAGACCTGTGACCCCGTGTGCGTGGTCCCCGGAACACAGGCTCTGCCTTCAGCCCCTGCCCACAGAGGGCCCAGAGGCCCTCGGGCACCCAGTGGGGAAGAGCGGAGAGTGGCCCACTCCGGACCCCCGTCATGGCCGGCCCTGCCCTCTGCGCTCGGGGTGGCTGCCTCCACCACCCCACGAGGTTAGAAAACAAGAAGCACTAAGGGGCGGGCGGACCGAGAGGCAGGCGGGGAGACTCTTAGAGGGCAGCGCGGTCAGGGCACCGCTAGGGGAGCAGCCGTGTGTCTGAGTTCTGTGCCGAGACGCTGGGTGACTCGGGCCCGATGAGCCCCAGGCCATACAAATTGAGGATGGAGTCAGCAATGATGCGGGCCGTGCGCTTCTGGTACCCGCCCGAGGTCACCATGAGGATGGGCACCTGGCAGCCACGGACTATCTGGAACACCAGTTCATCCCGCTTCACAATGCCCTGTGGGGGATGGGGAGGGCTGACTCAGGCAGGCCTGGACCCCTGTGGTGTCCGGAAGTCCTGCTGCAGTCTAGCTCTGCTCCGGACTGTTGTTTTTCAGCCCCTCTCCTCCCAACATTAGGCTGCCCACCTTCCCTGCTGCTGCCGAGTCCGCAGGGCAGAGCTTGCCCCCCACGGTCAGGACATACCCCAGGGCTGATGGACAGCCCCCCCAGGCGGTCCCCCTCGAGGATGTCGGTGCCCGCGTTGTACACCACCACGTCGGGCAGGTGCTCCTGGAGGGCTCTCTTGATGTTCGTCTCGACTTTATCCAGGTACTCGTCGTCCTCCACGCCCCAGTCCAGCTCCACCTTCCGCCTGATGGCCTCTGGGAGGGAGACACGGACAACCCGGTTTGCAGGGAAGGAAACAGGCCCAGGATGAGCAAGACTGTGGTCACCAGGTGAGCCTGGAAGCTGGTCTGTCCGACGCCGGCACTGCTCGGCCTCACTCCACCCAAAACTAAGCCGGAAAGAGCACCAAGCGCTGCCAAAGGGACCTGGAGGACAGCAGGGGGTGTGCAGAGGCCTGTGCTGGGGGGCGAGATCGCACCGCCCTCAGCCCTCGCCCAGGCACGTGGACACCCTGCGCCACCCTCACGCCCAGCTGCAGCACTGTCGCGGTTCAGCGAGAAGCTGGTCCCTTGGGCCACACCAGTCGCTGACGTATCCACACCAGACTCGCCAGTGCCTGGTGCAAGATCATCCCCTACCTGCAAAGGTAGAGCCCTATTTTCAAATCTCATCTGAAAGCCTCTTCCTTTTGATTGATGAGTTTAACCCACTTTCATTTACTTTGACTACTGTATTTGAACTTATTTCTTATTTTGTATTTTCAGTTTATCCTATTTTTTTATCGTCTCCCTTCCTATTTTCTACCACAGATGTGTACCACGTGCGTGTTTACTGGACCGTGTTATGCGACCTTGGGTGGGCGGGTGACTTCTCCAGGTCTCAGTTTCCTCCTCTGTAAAATGGAAACAATTCCCACTCCCGGGCGCTGTGAGTGGTGCAGTGGCTCCTGCAGGGCCCGCGTGTGGGAAACGCCCAGGGAAGAGCGCGCCACACAAGCAAGAACGCGCTTCAGACGGAGGGGCGGGGCGGCAGCTTACGCTTGGCGAAGCGGTCCCCAGGGTAGATGTGGCGGTTGTAGACATCCATGATGTACACGCGCCGGTCGCCCATGAAGTCTCGCTCATGCCCGTTGCCCTGCGGAGAGGACGTGGAAACCACTCACAGGCAGGTGCCCTCGGCACGGCTGGGCCCCTCCCGCCCCAGCCCGGCATCGCGGCTTGCTCTCGGGGGCAGAGGGTTTCATGGCTGCCCAGTGGCAGAGCCGGGATTCAACCTCCAAACCCGGCCCCATGGCCTTCAAGCATGACCTTGAGCAAGCGCCAGCCCTCTTGGTTTCCCCACCTGAGGCAGAAATCCTGGCTCTGCCACCCTCTCAAGTCTGTGGCAGGATTGGTTGGGCCCAGGGACGGAAAAGCAACGCAAAGGACTGTGCGTGTGACTTGGCTCAGGAGCGCAGAGCCTCGAGGACCCGGAGCAGGACCCTGCCTAGCACAAGGCCCCAAGTGCAGTAGGGGGGGGGGCCTTCACGAGCCATGGGACCCCCTCCCGTGTCTCAGCAGAGCAGCCGCCGCGTGCGGGGTCCTGAGGAGGAGTGCCCCTGCGCCCAGGCAACACGTTCTTCAGCGGTGGTCTCGGGGGCCCGAGCCACCCTGAAACCATGCGAGCACCCCCTGAGGAGCAGGTCCACGGTGCACGCCGGCTGTGCCGTGCCCCAGGCGACTGCGAGCCCCGGGGCGCCGCAGCTGGGTTCACAGCAAGAGCAGCAGCAGCGTGGGGGCCGGTTTAGGAAGCGCCATCACCTGGCACGTGGTGCGAGGGGCAGTCAGGAGGCGGGAGGGGAGCAAGGAGGAGGACCCGCCACCCCGGGCAGAGGGACAAAGACCCTCCGTGTCCAGCCTGCAAGACGGAGGACAGGAGCCACGAAAGACACAGGAGGTCAGGGTGGGGGCGGCAGAGGCCTGGGTACAGGGAGGGGAGCCCCGAAGTATGGGGCTGTGTGGCAGGCAGAGGCTGCTGGGGACATGGGGAGGAAGACTCTCCTGCCACAGTGGCGTTCCGGGGCCTGGGGTGGCGGGTCCTGAGAGAGCCCAGCCCCTGCAGGACACTCACCTGATGGGCATCGAGGTCAATGATGGTGGCCCTGGAGATGCCCTCCACACGCTCAAACAGGAACTGTCCAGGCAGGAGAGGGGAGATGTGAGGACCCAGACGGGCCAGAGGACCCAGCCCCCAGGGACTCCCGGTTGGTGAGGGGCCGGGCAGGAGGACACACGTGCCTGTCGGGCTCCAGAGAAGCATGTGTGCATGCAGGAGGTGGTCAGGGAAGGCTCCCTGGAGGAGGGGGTGTGGCTGTGCTCTAAAGGGTCAGAGGTCGAGAAGGAGATTCCCTGGGAAATGTGTCAGGGTGAAGAGGGAATCCCCCTAGCCCTGGAACTTCACTCCCCAATCTCTGCCTCTCCGTCAGACGCCCAGGCCTAAATGCCTCTCCTCCAGGAAGCCTTCACCCCCTCCTGCTCCCCTCCAGGAAGGTCCCGTGTTTCCCTCTCACCTAATGGCCCGGCCAGCCTGCTGTCCCACCTGCTGCCCCCCTTAATCTATGTGCCCCGTGAAAGCAGGGATCACGTTGGCCCATTCCTGACGCCCAGCACAAGGCCAGGCACAACGCAGCTGGGGGCACCGTGGGGCCGGACAGCCCAGGCGGCCAGCACCAGCTCTGCGCCTTGCAACTTCGCGCCCTCACCTCTCTGGGCCACGCTCCTCCTGTGGGGACCCAGTGAGGCGAGTCACGGAGCACAGCACAGGGCTGAGCGTGCAGTAAGTGCCAGCTGTCATCGGCACCAACACCCTGTCCCCTCCACCCTTCCTCCCACTCGTTTGCAGCAATGCCTGTCTTCCCAGCGCTTAGCACTGCTGAGATAGGGCACGTCCTGCCCTGCCCCGGGCCCCTGGCTCCGTGCGGGGCTGGAACAACTACCTCCCGCCACAGGCAGCCCTGCTAAGCTACATGGAAGAGAAGGTGTCAGATCTGGACTCAGTTCCGGCCCGGAGCAACCCAGGTGAGCCCTCTACCCGCTCCAAGCCTCAGCTCCCTTCCCTGCAATGCGGGGCGAGAACACCCAACTTGGGGCCGTGGAGGGGGCTCCAGGGAGGGCTCTTGGAGGCCAAGCCCCCACATGCTCAGGGACATACCTTGATGGCGAGCGTGATGTCTGCGTAGGCGCAGAAGCCCCCGCCCCGGTCGCTGGAGCAGTGGTGGAAGCCGCCCCCTGCGGACGGGCAGACAGCGGCACTGGTCGCCGCTCCCCTGTCCAGCCACCCCTCCCGCATCCCCCTTTCTCAGCTCCCAGGACAGCTCCCCAGACTCCAGCTTGGCAGACTGAACTGAGCCCCTCAGTTCCAGCCACCTCTCAGGGCGTCCCCAGCAAGCCGGCCACAGTGCCTGCTCATAACCCCAGAGACAGGGAGCTCATCACCCCCAAGGCAGAAAGCTGCTCCCTTCCCCCATGGAGCTGGGCCTGCCTCCACGTGACTCCCTGCACCAGCGGGGGTGGTGGCACGCAGGACCACCTGATTCTGCCTAGGTGGAAGGGGATGGTTGGGAGGGCACCCTCTGCTGGTCAGGGCTGCCCATGGCAATGGGGAGGGGCTGGAGACCAGGACCCACCGCCCCTCCCCCCCGCCCTGCCTCAGACAAAGCCTCAGAGCCCCAGGGTGGGCAGCAAGCCCTTCCCCCGCAACCCCTGGGAGGACCTGAGTGGCAGGGGCCCTCTGAAATTGAGCCCGACACCTGCCCCCCCAGACGCAAGGGACTTGCCCCTTCCCCCACTCAGGAGGCCATCGCGGGATCACAATGGTGAGGTAACAGCCCACGCTGAACCCCCATCAGGCACTGAGCTTGCTGAAGACTCCCTGCAGCCCTGGGAGAGGCACTGTCAGCACCAACATCCCCATTCTACAGATGAGAAGACTGACTACACAGAGGTCAGCAACTTTGCTAGGGCCACAGCTAGGTAACAGCAGAGCCAGGACTCAAACCAGGCTGCATCAGGACCTGGGCTCTCAAGCTCTACCGGGCCACAGCACCGTCCATGGGGAAGGGCCCCGCAGGTCCTCCTCGGAGCCCTGCTGCAGACACAGGGGCGACAACCACTCGCTCGTCTGCACAGCAGGGACCCTGCGGACATCGCTGTGCCAGACCTAATGCCGGGCACCGGGCAATCCCAACACGGAAGAGGCCCCTCCCCTGGCCTGGCGGAGCTCACAGCCGAGGGCAGACAGACCCCACTGTGGGGCCTGAGCAAGCCACCGGGCTGCTCTCGCCGTTGTCCATTTCCTCATCGGGGAAATGGGCCTGATGACAGTTATGCCTAGCTCACCCTGGATGGGAAAGGGTTTTACAAACTGTCAAGTGCTGTGCCTCCACGAGGGACAATTACAGGGACAAGGAAGACTGATGTGTGTCGTCCTTCCGTGAGCCAACCTTGTGGGAAAGTCTGGGGGCTGGGGAGTGCGGGAACAGGCCCTGGGGACCCTGGGTGTATCCACCCATCACGACACGACCAAGCCGCTGCGGGCCACCCTGGGCCCCAGGAGACAGATGGAATCTTTCAGGAGAGACACAGAGAGGTTTCAGTGTCACGCAGAGATGCCAGAGGATGGCACAGGCTGTCTGGGACGGAGGGAGCTCCCTGTCACTGGAAGTATGCACAGGCAGGGCTGGGAAGCCACCTGGGGAACTCTTTAGACAAGGATCCCACGTCAGAGGGAGGCACTGGTTGGTCCCTCCCAGGAATCAGGTGGCTGCGCATCCACCTCCAGGCCACTCCATAAGGAGGCTCAGGGTGGCTCCAGAGACACCAGAGCCTCTGAATTCACGGCTGCCACCTCCAGTGTCCTCCCACCCCGCCCCACCCCCAGACCCGTTTCAGCCTGCGCCATCAGGCCAGGCTGGACGTTCCGAGGCCCAGGCACTTACCCACGTTGATGGCCCAGCCTCGCTCCACGGCCAGCTTCCCCGCCTTTGGAGACAAGCAGAGGGTGAGGGCGCCGCGGGCAGCCGATTCCCTCCCTGCCTCCCTCCCCGATCTGCGCACTCATTCCATGCACACTGCTTCAGCCAGCTGCGGGGCAGGGGCGGGCCGAGGAGGAACCCCCTCCAAGCAAACTCGCCAGTGCAGGAAGCAAGTATCAGACTGGCTGGCACATGAGATGTACGGTGCATACGCCCCTGTGCAATTTTGCAAGGGAACCAGAAGAAATAAAAGTACTAATCATCAATCACAAGTAAGCTGATGGTAATTTTAATGTGGCTTTCAAAGGGAAAATGGGCAATTTTTTCCTAATGGAAATATAGTAGACTGGATACTGAAATCCTGTAGGAAATCATAGTTTTGGGGTAGGCGGTAATATTCCACTAAGCTAAAAATATAAAAAGGTACAGGTTGGGCGAGGTGGCTCACGCCTGTAATCCTAGCACTTTGGGAGGCCGAGGCGGGCGGATTGTTTGAGCTCAGGAGTTCGAGACCAGCCTGAGCAAGAGCGAGACCCCATCTCTACTAAAAACAGAAAGAAATTATATGGACAGCTAAAAAAATATATATAGAAAAAATTAGCCGGGCACAGTGGCACATGCCTGTAGTCCCAGCTACTTGGGAGGCTGAGGCAGTCTGATTGCTTGAGCCCAGGAGTTTGAGTTTGCTGTGAGCTAGGCTGATGCCACGGCACTCTAGCCCGGGTAACAGAGCGAGGCTCTGTCAAAAAAAAAAAAAAGGTACAAATTTGCAAATCTAAAAGGAAACTGTAGGGGATCAGCAGGTACTGACCCAGGGCTGGGTTAGACGGCCACATACTGAAATGTGGAATGTTCCTCTGCCTCCAATTGACGAGGCAGTCTGTGGCTAAATTCTCAGAAAACTACACACAAGATGTGAGGATTCTTTATTGTCACCCAGCGTGGGGAAGGCGTTGAGATCATGGGCATTAGTTTTCCATCTTAAGTCTGGGTGCACTAGAGCCATAGTTTTAGGGTATACTCTTCAGGGGACGGAGATATATCTTATACACCAGCAAACACGGTAGGTAATAGGCGGTCAGGGGGAAGGAACAATGAATTCCAATGCCCCAAGATAGGAAAAAAGGCTTTTGGAGAAAGGGTCATTGTTGCTGAGCCCTGAGGAATATTTAGGATTTCGTTCAGCCACTAAGTGTGGGGAGGGCATTCCAGGGCCAAGGAGGTGGGAGGGAGCCCGGGGTGCAGGGGCCCCCGGCCCAGCCGTGCCGCCCCTCCCCACCTACCATTATGGTTCCTCCTGTTTGGGTCCGAAGGGGCCTCAGCACCTTCCTCTGCACGAGGAAGTTGGGGAGAAAGACGACAGGGGGGATTTCCGTGATGGTGGCGACAACAAAGGACCACTGCGGAAAGAGACATGGCTGTCGGCCTCCCACTGCCCCGCCAGAGGCAGCCGGTGGGAAATCAGATCCCCTTGCAATGCCCTGAGCACGGTCTCAAGGTGCCCTTGGATGAACGCCCTGGCCAAGCGCACTTCCTTTGGCGAGAAACGAGAGCTGCGGCCCCCTGCCCGCAGAGCAGTTTACGCAGCGCGCTTCTCACGGCCCGCCAGCCCACGTGCCTCGGCGCTCCGAAGCCCTCGGCTGCCCTCTTGCGCCTAGAACGGGAACTGCAGAGGGCTCCAAGCCAGCTGTGCGGACCCAGGGCTTTGGGACAACCGGTCCACCCACTGCCCACCATTGTACAGAAGGCGACACTGAGGCCCTGGTCTCCTTCCTCCCCTGCACTGCATGGTTTTTTCATCCATCGGGAATCTGAGCTCCCTGCAAAAGGGGCATCCTGCCCTCATCTCCGGTTGCTGAGGCAGGGAGCCTAGGGCACGTGAAAAGTATTTATGCCAAGACCAGGACAGAGTGTGCCCTGTGACCTCCAAGGCCCCCAGGCAAACACCAGGGCTCTGACTGCCCCGCTGCACCCAAATCCCGAGCCACCTCCGCCTGCCTGAGACTGCATCTAAGCCTTTCTCCTGCTCCCCCCGACCCCAGGCAGGTCCCTGGTGGGCCCAGCTGCACAGTGCCCGGGGAGTCACTTCCTTGGTGGGTGTGCAGTAAGTGCCTGCTAGGCACCCCGAGGCTGGTGCTGGGGGTCTTGTCCCCAGGCCAGGACACTCGCAGCCTGGTTGGGAGGCAGGTAAGTCAAAATGCAGTGTCCTAAGTGCCATGGAGAGGAGGGGTATGGGGCACAGAGGAGGTGCCATCTGCAGGAGGTGACGAGTGAACAGGACTCATCCAGATGCAGGGTCAAAGTAAAAAGGCAACTGCCAGCAGAGAAGCAAGTCCACGATCTAGAGAAGCTGGGTGCAGCTGGGCCAGGGCAAGGTGCCTTGTCACGTGGGGCTTAGCTGGCTAGCCCAGGCTCATGCACTGTCAGAGCAGTAGGGAGCCACAAATGGTGCTGTTCCAAGCTGCTCTAGCTGCAGCAAGGAGAACCAATTAGGGGAACAAGAATAGAAGCAGCAGCCCCAGGGAGGAAGCAGATAATGAGGGCGTGGGTAGGTGGGAAGGGCAGGTGTAAACAGCATGTGGGGATGGGGGAGGCAGGGAGGGCAGAGAGGGTTCCAGGAGGAAACCCAGGTATTGGGCCTGGGGCCTGTGACGGTGACGGCCCCACCTGAGAGGAAAGCCTGGGGCAGGTTGGGAAGAAGGTGCTGGGTTCTGCTCTTGATGGGCAAGTCGGCCCCTGGGGCAGCCAGGCTGAGGTTTAGGTGAGGGAGGAGCTCAGGAGAGGGTGGGGCGGAGAGACCCAGGAGACATGACGGGGGGTGGGAGAGCGGGAGACTAGGTCGGAACCACAGGACTCCGAGGTTGAAGGGCAAGGGGCTGCCCAGGACAGGGGCGACGGTGTGGGAAGATGCCCAGGAGGCCACGTGAAGAGGTTGCTGGAAGGCGCGGGTGGAGGGAGGCACTGAGGCTGCTGAGGCATCATGGGAGAGAACTGGGAAGGCCGGCCAGGGCATCCACCAACCAGAAGGAGAAGGGTTTTAGGATGGGAGAGACCCTGGCGCGTTCAACAAGCAGCTGGCAGACAGGCAGGCAGAAAGGCCGAGGCGGGGTGTGATGACAGAAAGGGGACGTGCCTTGAGGGGCCAGGGGTTGCCCCAGCCAGGAGGCACCATGGGGGCCGGCAAGAGGCAGGACGTGACCTGTGTCTGGCCCCCAGAGGGCCCTGTGGCATAGGCTACCGGCCACCCACGTGACATCTTGCTGGGGTCCTGGGTGTGCTGCCACCCAGGCTGCCCTTTACTGCCGGGGAACGCCCACGTGGCCACCCCTCCCAGGCTGGCAAGGACACCCGAAGGTGGGGAAGCTCGCCTCCCCCCCCCCCCCCGGGGAGGAGCTGGTGAGCAGGTCCCACGGGACCCAGACTGCCGGTGGTCTGGAAGGGGAGGTGCCCGTCGGGCCTCCCACGGGCCCGGGCCCTCTGCCGTGGAGGCATCGCAGGGCCTGGGAGGGGGCAGGGGTCCAGAGCTGGGACCAGGAAGGCCGGACAGCTGCAGGCCACGCACCTGAGTGTGCACGGCAGACCCAGAGAAGGGAAGGCCCCTGCCCAGGGCCATCGGCTCCTGTCTGCCACACCAATCCCACGGCCCAGGACAGGCCTGGCGTGTGGCAGGAACAGAACCACGGTTTTCTAGCAACGAATGAACAGTGAGCCACGGAAGGAACATGGTAAGTCACTGCCTGCCTCCTCCCTGGGCAAGCCAGCAGGGGAGACACCGAAAGATGATGAAGTCGAATCCCAGCCTCCTGCGAGGCAGCCGAGATGCAAAACCGCAGGCAGGCGCTCCTCTCCGCAGTCACCGCTGTCACAGCACTGCGCCAGGACAGGTTCCACGGGGAAGTAAGTTTGGGAAACACGGCTTACCTGCGTCACCCACTTCCTGGAAATTCACAGCACACTCTGGCGTGGAAAAGGCTCTGAGGAGTTCTGCAGTAAACGATCCTCTTCAGCTTTGCTTCACCCAGTGTTTCCCAAACTTCCTGACGAAGACTTCCGCCCGCCCCCTTTGCTTTTTACGCAACACATGCCAGCCTTCCGCAAAGCTGCGGCGGCGTGGGATGTGCTTGGGAACCTCAAAGCTACCAACTGGATCTGACCTGGGCCAGGGGCCAGGTGCAGCCACCCGGAGCATGTGTGGGACTCGGCCGGTGGGGCCAGCCCCCACAGCGGAAGGCGTGCGTGTGTCTGCCACACCAGCACCCCCGGGAGACAAGTCCCTCGGGGAGCAGCAGGCTTCGGGCAGCGAGGAGGAGGCTGGCACCTGGGCCCTCTCCCCAGCCCAGCAACGGTTTCTGCACAAGGCAGCAACATGGTCACCGATACTCCAGGCTGCGCTGTTCAATCTGGTAGCTGCCAGCCACATGTGGCCACTCAGCTATGATTTTAAATTAATCAAAGTCTTGAAAAATTAGAATTTCATTCCTCAGTCACACTTGCCACATTTCAAGAGCCACGTGCGGCTTGTGGCTACTGGACTGGACAGAGAAGAACTGGAACATTTCCATCCTTGTGGACGATTCTGTTGGACGGCACTGCTCCTACTGGTGGCCACGGTGAAAAATAAATGGAGGGGTGGGGCAGACAGGTGGCTGGGAGCTGGGTGAGGGGAGGAGAGAAGGGGGCCCTGGCCAGAGCAGGCCATGTGGTCAGAGGAGCGACAGGTGCGCCCGGGGGTGGGGGGCGCCAGGCATCACTGGGTGACATCTGGAGATTGGCTGACAAACGGCAGGGGGTAAGCAACAGAATGCCAATGACAAAGCAGCCAGCCAGGGAGCCATGGAGAGAGGCCTGGAGGATGGGGCAGGCAGGGACGTGCCACAGTGCCACGGACAGTACTTTATCTGGGGCTTGCGGCAGGCTGCAGAGGGCCCGCCCAGGCCGGGCTCAGAAGTCCTCCTCAGCATCAAAACGGTCCAACTCAGGGTCTGCCATGGGCTGCATGAATTTGGGCACAACTCGTTACCTTTACGTGCCTCCGTCTGCCTCGTCTACAGAACAGGGCTTGGGTGAGGACGTGGGCGTGGAAACCGGTCAGAAAGGCCTGTCCTGTCGCCCAGTCTAAAATACCCCCACCTGGGCCCCCAGGAGGCCCACCCCAGCCTCATCTTTCCACGCAGCACTTGTCCCTACCTGGGGCTACAGTATGTCCCGGTCGGTATCTGTCTCCCTCGGAAGGATGCCAGCTCCGCGGGCAGGGTGCTGACAATGCCGGGCACACAGTGGGCGCCTGCAGCACATCCTGTTAATCTCCTTTTCTGGCAAGTGCACCCATTGCCCTTCCTGCACCCTGCTCCTGATGGAAGCCCCCACCTGCACTGCCCCAGGGGAGCCATGACTGACACGGGCGATGACAGCCTGGCCGCCTGCTGCTGAGCCGGGCAACCTGTGGGGACACACACCTACCTGAGCCCCCTGTGGGACCAGGCTGAGGCCACGCCTCCAGCCCACACCTGTGCTCAGTTCCTTCCCCTGTCCTCTGCCACCCGCCTGCCTCCACCAGGTTCACCTGAAATCACCTGCACCTGGATCCCCAAATCAGGTTCTGCTTCCAGGGCTCTGGTTCTCCCAGCGTGGTTCCGGACGGGCAGCTCTGTACCACTGCAGAATGCATTAGAAATGCCCGAGCCCAGGCCCCCCAGACATCCTGAACCGAAGCCCTGGGGGTGGGGCCCGGGATCCTGTTGCAACAAGGCCTCCAGTGATCCTGATGCTCGCTCAGGCCTCAGAACCACCGTGCCAGGGACCGTGACCTAATGCTGAATGAATGCATTATGCGCCCGGCCTGATACCACCACCCGCCAAAGGGCAAAACCTGCAAACTTCCCCATCCCAGGCCTTGGCCAGGTGGAGGGCCGGGCCAGGCTGTCAAAAGGTGGAAACAACTCCAATGTCCACAAACTCAAGAACGGATAAACGAGTATGGTGTCCCCATACAATGGACCATTCAGCGCTGGAAGGGAATGAAGTGCTGAGGCAGGCTCAACATGGATGAGCCCCGAAAACACTGCTGAGACAGCCAGACTGGAAGGCCACACATTGTATGAGTCCACTCATAGGCAGCGTCTGCCACAGGCGCATCCAGAGAGAGAATGCAGACTGTGGGCTGCCCAGGGCAGGGGCAGGGAGGACGGGCAGCGACTGCTCACAGGGAACACGGTTTCCTTCGGGGGTGATGAAAACGTTTTGCAGCCAGACAGAGCTGGCGGTGCACTGCATTGTGAATGGACCACACACCACTGAGCTGTATGCTTCAACATGGTTAATGGTTAATTTTGTTACCTGGATTTTACCACAATAAAAAACATTGTTTTTAAAGGAGAGAGGAGCCCCGTAAGGGAAGAAGAGACAAATAAGAGAGAGTTGGAGACCCTGAGCATCTCGTTCCCGCAGAGACTCTCCCAGGCACTTCCGCCCGCCAGGCGCTGCATGCTGAGGTCTCCCTCCGCCCACACCTCACTGGCACACACTGGAGCTACTTCTGCCTCAGGGTCCTCGCACTTCCCGGAGGTGCACCCCTCCTGCTCGTCCCTCCCCGTCTGCGATCTCAATCCTCCCCATCCCCTTTCCTGCTGTCCCTTCCTCTCCTCACCACCCTGAGCGCCTTCTAACATCCTGTATTATTACTTCATCATCACGTTCATTGCCCGACTCCCCCACCTATACGCCAGCTCCCTAAGGAAAGGGACTAATTCCATCCCGTCCCCACAGCACCTAGAACATGGTGCTCACTAAGCACTTACAGTCCCAAGCACTGCCCAGCACAGGTGCACAAGGACAGGAAGCTGCACAGCACTAACCGCACCCCATGGCAAACTGGAGACTAGGCAGAAGGCAAGAGCCCAGGGCTGGCCCATCCCAGACCGTGGGCCTTGCACACGGCAGGCGCTCAGTAAACATTCGTTTCCCCGAACTGACGTCATCTTGCGAACATCAGGCTCCTGCTTCTCCTTCGGGCCACCCCAGTGCAGGGCCAGGCATGAGCCCCGGACCAGGGGAGAGGGCAGAGTGGGAAGAGGTGGGAGCGGAGTGGGTGTCACGGCACACACACAGCGCCCAGGGAAAGGCAGCCCTGGGAAAGCCGCAGGAACTCGCCGAGGCCCTGCTCTGGTGCCCACGGCAGCGGAAAGAGAAAAGAAACTCAGCAGACATGGGGGCGGGGCAGACGCTCCTGACGCCAGATGCCAGACGATGTCCGAACTGAGCAGCAAGGGCATGTCACACCATGTCACTCTCCCGCTCAAATCCCTCTCGTGACTGACCACAGTGCCTGGAACGAAATCCACTCTCTTCCCACGGCCTGGGAGACCCTGCGTGACCTGTGCTACTGGCCTCCCTCACTGCACCACGGACCAGGGCAATGTTCTGTTCCCTTCTGTCTGGCCACCAAAGCATCCTTCTCCCCTTTGGGATACCAAGTCCCCTCCCCGCTCCAGGCCCGCAACTCTGGAGCATTCTCCCTTCAAAGCTCCACATGAGTGTCACCTACTCCTATCTTTAGACTCAGCTCAAACCTCACCTCCTCTGTGAGGCCCTCCCTGACCACCCAGTTACCCTCTATTCTTCATTTTCTTCACAGCCCTTGGTGATCTCTGAAATGCTCCTGGGACAGCTGTTGAGCCTAAGAATACTGAATTATAGAAATGCCCCCTGTATTTCTGGAGACAAGATTTGATTTCAGAAGTCAAATAAGTCTTTGCCTTAAGGAAAAGATAAATGTGTTAGTTCAAGAGCTGCCTCGTCTCAGGAGGGCGTCTTGCTGGTCAGTAGAAGCTGCATCTCAAGGAGACAGCTGTAAACTGGGCCTTTGGTTCTCACCTGTTTTGAAAGACAAGGCAGGCCTCCCTTAGGACCAAAGGTTGTTGGTGCTGCTGACTGGTGGACCCCCGGAGATGAGAGCTAATCAGATAGATATGCTAATGCCCAAGCCGGGCCCAGATGGAACCATGTGGTTAAAGTAATTAACACAAAGCACAGCCCATGTTGACTTCTGGGATCATCTCTGTCTCCAAGAACACAATCACCGGAGCCAAGATGTCTCTGTTTGTTGCTAAAGTAATAGCCTTATCATAAAACTTAGAAGTTTGCCCCAAGACGATTTTATAACCCATTGTTCCCCTAGTTAGAGTTAAAGGATCTGTAGTAGCCTTTTAGGAGACTTTGACCCTAAAGCAAACTGCCTGTTAGTATGCAAATCCCGTTGCCCTTGGCAACGGGGAAGCCTGTATGTATCCTATATAATACCTGTGTGGAGTTTCAGTCGGGGAAATATTTGATGCGGGTAAAATATTTCCATCCGGATACCCTCCTTTATCTATTTTCATAAACTTTTACTTTATAAACTATATCTTTGGCTCTGTGTATTATAATTGCCATTACTTTATATTTTTATTTCTGTTTCCTACTATATTTTTCATCCTTTGCGATGACCCCTGCCTGAGAGACCAGATCGGAGGACCTCTTTGCAGGGAGCGTAGCTAACTCCCTGCAGACAGCTACTTTATTTTCAATCTTCCACACCTAAAATGCAAATCCATGGGAGTCTGGACCCTTGCTGTCTTATTCTTCTCCCCGTATTTGGCACACAGTTGGCATTCAATGCAGACGTGCTGACTGACTACCTCCTCACCTTACAAGGCGCTATGGAAATCATTGTCTTTCTCCTTTTGGTCTGGCTGCCAGGGAGCTCCAAGCCAAATATGTAGCTCAATCACCACTGTGGTTAACCTTTTCAGTTGACATACCTGAATTCTCCTCCTGCCTTTGACCTCAATTTTCTACTTAAGACTTGACCTGGTAACACTTTTTTAAATTATTACTTATCACACGGTATGCTGCTTTCAGGCTTTTGGGGGATCAAGGCCAGGCACACAGCCTGCCCTGCACAGTTCCCCTGAAGTCCCCTTAAATGGGTAGGGTCCTGGAGCCTGGCCCCCTATCCCCAGCCTTCTCCTGGCCCACCCTGGCCCACCTCAGCCCGGCCCCACTCTGTCCTGGTTTCTCCCTGCCCCAACGGAGTGTCCCGTCCCCGCCCTCCCCTCCCCATCTGGACTCCGGCAGGCATGTCCTCCCAGCCCAGCCCCAGGCCATGGACTATGCCCAGGAAACCAGAGCAGCCAAGCTGGGCTCCCTGCCAAGGCCTCACACACCTCTCTCTCCCAGGAGCCAGGTTTCAGCCTCTTCCTGGTAATCTTTCATGAGCTCACACTGTCATAGCACCATCTAGAATTCTCACAGCTTGGGCTGGGGGAGCAGGGAAGGTAGCAGCCATGACCTGGAAGACCGGCCTGGTGTCCTGCCAGGCCCGACTGACTGCACAGGTGCCCTTGAGCAGGCACAGCATTTTTCTGGGCCTAGGCTGCTCCACCTGTAGAGCAGAGGGGCCTAGTGACCTCTCGTATTCACTGTGGCTCTGAGTCCAGGGAGAGTCCAGCCAGGAGGCCTGGGGGTCAGGACTCCCACATCCTTGGAGCAGAGAACCTGTGGCGTCCCTGACTCCAGCACCACCAGGGCAGGCTGCAACCCCTGTCCTGGCCTCTCCTCTGCCCCCCACAGGGGACTGACTGAATGCCTCGGCCCTCAGAACCCCAGCCAGCATGGGAGCAGGAGCTCTGCGGCCTCCCCTAGAAGGAGGTCACAAACCGGCAGCTAGTGTGCTCAGTTTGGTCTGCAAGTAGGATTTAAAAATCTTAAAGTGAGTTGCTACATTAAGAAATCAGGAAATGTCGCTCAATAACCTGGATTCCGGCTTCTCTTTGAAGGCAGGTACTCTGGCCCTGCTGGGCCCACAGTGGAGCCGAGTAGCAGCTGCCCACCTGGGGAGGGGCGGGAGTTCTCCACGTCACCCCACACACCACCACTGACCTGCCTATTTGTTTATGTTTCCTGCTGGGCCCTGGGTTTCAAACTAATTTTTAGCCCAACAATTTTCAACAAGTCTTTAGCAGAAGTCTTTGGAACGGAATCTTAAACTTCAGCCCAATAGAAAAATAGGCCAAAGTGGAGGAGCTTTGGTTGGATGGGAACAGGAGGCTAGGGTACCACCCCGGCCCCCCACCATCCCAGCAGGGGTCTCTGAGGCTGGTCCACAGAGCACAGATTGATGGATGCTAACGCAGAAGCCCAGATCTCCTATGCAGATTTGGTCTCCACCAGCAGACATACCTACTTGCATACCCACTAGAGAAGAGAGCTCACTACCTCCAGAGTGGCCCGGGCCACCCTGGGGTCTGACTTTTTATGACCGCTCTCTCCTTCTCTTAGAGACCACAGACTTACATGATCCCCCTGCACCAGGGACAGGAATAGGTGCCCCTCGAGGCTGTGCTTCCTCAGGCTGAGCTGCCCCCTCCCCTGGCCACTCCTCCGGGCCACAGCCCCCCGGCCCACTGTCCTGTACCTTCAGCTCGTTGAGATAGCGCCTCGTGTGCACCACCAGCAGGTCCTCGTCCGAGGCCTCCCTCGCCTCCACCAGCATGGAGTCAGACAGAAGCTTCTCTTCTGAAACCACAAATCGAACAAACACCCTGCTCCGCTGCTGACCTCAAGGCCAGGCCCAGCCTCTGCCCTTCCCACAGGCTACAGACTTAGCCTCTGGCAGCCTGTGCCCGGGAGGTGGGCACTGCGGCTTGTGGGCATTCTGAGAAAGGGCTGCTTCCCTGGCCAATGTGGGCAATGGCTAGGCCCTCTGGCCAAGGGGCGCTGAACATGATGCACAGTGACCTCCATGCTTCCCAAGCCACTGAGAGCCACAAGGGAAGCTCAGGTGTGACTGGACAACTTTCAGAGGCGAGTGGCACAAGGGTCAACAATATTAACTCCCAAGGTGAGAAAACCTCTTCTTAGGAATCCTCCCTCCACCTTCTGATGACATCATGGGAGGCTCAGCGTGGTGTGGCCTGTCCTTAATACCTGCCTAAGCCCTGATCATCTCTGTTTTGAACCAGCAACCAGGCTCACAGCCTGCAGGCAACAGTAACCGGCCTGAATTGAACTGCAATGTTTTCATTGCATTTAGTTTTTACCATGACCTTCTATTTATGGCAAGTGAAACTGCGTTTTCCCACTTAGATGACATAATATTTCCTTTTAAAACAAGTTTAAGTGCCCCCCCCAACCAAGGCTAAGTCATTAAAAATATGAAGTAAATAATGGAACAGGTGGCGTGAGGAGATGGCAAGGTCCCAAGAGTGGTTTGCAACTGACTGGTATTTGGGAAACACATTACTTCCTCACTTCTTACACACACCAGACAAGATTCGCTCCATTCTGCAAAAGAAGACAGAAAGGCTGACAGCAGGAAGTAGCCTAGGACACCGAGAACCAGACCACGATGCTCTGAGCTCCAGGGAAATCAGAATCTAGGGGACTTGTTTCAATGAGTCACCCTTAGAAACAAACCCTGGTAGAAACCAACAAGTCCCATACATTTTCCACATATAGCTCCAGGAAGTACTCCCTTCCCAGAACATTCCACGGTCTCTACTGCCTTCAGGCAAAGGGCCAGCTCCTTTCCTGACACAGCATCTGAGGGCCCCTGCCTCCCTTCCGTCCTCATCCTCAGAGGAGAGAGGAGGGAACTCGGGACAACTGGTGGCCCTGAGATAAGGGAGACAAGGAAGCCTTCTGTCGAGCTACTGGGTGATGCAGGAACCCAAGAAGGAGCACTAGATAGAACAACTCCAGCTGGGTCTGCTGTAAATAGAGCATACGGACCATATTTAGGAAGGCAAGAGACCCACTGCAAGGTGACAGGCAGGTGGGCTCCACTCCGCTTGCCAGGGTTCTCACCATCACTGAACACCACTGGGGCTCTTCCTATTTTTCTTTGAATGCTCATTCTGGTCGCTACCACAAATGGAAAATCAATATCACTTGCCATAAATAGAAGCTAACCAAAAAACAAAACAAATACAGTGGAAATAAGCAGTGTTATTAATCTCTAATTCCACCCTATTTTCTGTAAGACACAGAACCTGAGGCTTGCTCTAGATTTGTTGAAAAGGAAGATGGGGTGGGAAGCGGTGGCTCCCACCTGTAGTCCAGCACTCTGAGAGGCTGACGGGGGGAGGATCGCTTGAGCCCAGGAGTTTGAGGTTGCAGTGAGCTATGATGATGTCACTGCACCCCACCCAGGGTGACAGAGCGAGAATCTGTCTAAAAAGAAGGAAAGAAAAAGAAAAAGAAAAAAAAGAAAAGGGAGATGGGGAGACAGGCTTAGGTGTTAAACATGGGCTAGCTCCACAGTGAAACTTTCTCCATGATGTGATCACAAGAGTTGTATGATTTAAAAATATTCAATGTTTCATCCTACACCATGTAACATTTCCCAATTCTCTCAATTAAGGGACCCCTGATATAGAGAACAGAAATATTCATGCATGAGCCTACTGTGATGCCCAAATTTCCCACCTAAATCAGGCCCCTGGATTACAAACCACAGTAAAAAACAAAACAAAACAATGTGCTCTCCAGAACATCATCTTGCTCAGTGGAATGAGCTGTGAAGTGGGGAGCCCGGAGCTTTGAGTTCTGAACCTCACTCTGCCTTTTAGGAGCTGTATGACCATGGGCATGTTTCCTAACCTTTCTGGGCCCCAATTCTCCCCATCTGTAAGCAAGGGGGTTGGAATAAAGGTTCTCTACCTCCTGGACTCTCTGAACTTCAGGGAATGGATTTGGACTTCCCCCAACTTCAGCTCCCCTTCCACTGGGCCTCTGGGGGCAGAGGCAGGACTAAAGTCCACCTCAGTGGGGAACCAGTGAGAGTCTGAGACAGGAACATAGGCTTAGGGGTCTGTGTTGGAAAGATCCTTTAGACAGCACGGGTGGAGGGCAGTCTGAGGACCAAAACTAGAGCCAAGAGAGTCTGAAGTTTATGTTGGGGACAAGGATGGGGAGAACAGCTGGGTTAGAGGAAGGAGATGTAGGGTCTGAGGTGAGCCTTCCATACCTTTTAGGAAATTGATCACTTTGCCCCATTTCCCCGCATCAAAAGGGTGCAGCTTCTCCAGGCCCATGAAGGTGATGTTGTAGCGCGGCGAGTACACGATTGGCCAGCGTGTGTCTGGCACATGCTGGTACAGCTGTGTTGTGTGTAGCCTACCATGTGCAAAAGGACAGACACACAGATGAGGGCAGCCTGGGGCAGCAAGCAGCCTCCTCCTCCCGAGCCCACTTGGATTGACCAGGCAGCCCTGATCCAGCACCGCCAGCCCTCTCACCACAGAAAAGGGCCACGTGACGACAGCAGCAACAGTAACAGCTCCTCACTGAGCACTAGCTGCCTCCCCCACCCACTTCCAACTCCTCCCCACAGCAGCCTTGGGAGGTAAGCACCACGATGGCTCAGAGAGGGGACCAGGTGTGCCCAAGGTCATCCGGCAGGTCTGTGGGGAAGCAGGTATGCACCCAGCTGTGTCTGGCTGCAAGCCCTCAGCCCCTCACCTCTACACTATAGTGATTACCCCAACAGCTGTGCGGTCCTAGGCCTCAGCTGTAAAGTGCGTGGCTGCTGCCAGGACTGAAATGATGCAGCTAAAGAGCTGGGCACAGAAAGCGCACAGAAACCCAAGTGCGGACTCGCAGGGGCTGTGGCCCAACCCGGTGCAAGCGGTGGGGGTCATCTGGGGCCCGCAGCGCGGCCGCTCGCCCCCCAGTACACCCTCACAGCCACCACACAGGGACAAGAAACCCACTCCAGTGGCTGCCCCTGTGGGGGCCCGCACAGCTGGCGGGGCCGGGGTAGGGCAGACGTCAAACCCACGCACGTCGCCAGCCCCCCCGGATCGGGACCTTGGCCGCGGAGAAGGAGCGCAGGGCAGGCCCGGCGTGCGGGGCAGGCCTAGGAACAACCGGCCCGAGCGCTCCCTCGCCCGCCGTACCCGGGTCCGCACCTGGTGGGCCCACCCTGCCGCCCACGCACTCACCCTCCCGCCACGGCGACCTCTGGGAACCCCCAGGGCTCGGCTTGGCGTCCCACCCGCGCCCGACCCCGCCGCACTCACATCCCGGGGCTGGGCCCTCCCTTCGCCGGCCGCCGCTCCGCGACCGGGCGGGGCGGGCGCGGGTGGGACAGGCCGGCCCAGGACACGCCCCCGGCCTCGGCTCCTCCACTGGGGGCGGGGCTCCGGCGGGCTCGGCGGCGCTCAGCCCGCGCCCGCGCTCGCGTCACAGAGGGCGGTGTCCCGCGCGCCGTTCGCTCCCCGAAGGAGGCCACGCCCCCAATGCCCATCAAACGCGAAGTCCCGCCCGCCGCAGACAAATGCCCATTGGAATCTCTTCTGGCTCAGAAAGCCACGCCCCTCCCATCAAGGGCGCAGCATGGAGGGGTGGAACGTGCCGCGTCGCCCCGCCCAGGGGCGTGGTCACTTTATGCCCCGCCCCTCCGGCCTGTTCCCAAACTAGGTAGAAACAGCGTGAGAGCTCGGAACACCTGGTTTCGCCTTGGACTGTGCAGCTGCTTTGCTGTGTGACCTTGGCCAGGAGTCTGCGTTCTTTGGGCCTATGTTTCCACTAGTAAAATGTAAGGGCGGGGAGAGTTGCTCTGGCCCTGCTCTCTCTGGCCTGATGGGAACCATGACCTCTCTCTGGAGGCCACATCCAGTCTCCGCACGCCCCACCCCCCTCCCGCCCTGGCATCTTTGGTGGCTCTGACATGAGACAAGCACTCACTGCACAAGTCACATAGGCTCTCTGAGCCTCAGTTTCCTCATCTGTAGAACAAGCCTGGTGATCCAAGGTTCAGGACGTGAATACAGTCGGGTATCTGTGCACATTCATCTGTCCCCACCCCAACCTCCTCCACCAGGGAAAGCCGAGAAGAGCCAGAACAACAGCTGGGGGTGTCTGTGAGGATGAAATCTGGGAGGAGTCCCCAACAATAGAGCCCCAGAGGACAGAGACAATAGCCCTCTCTGTGGGCCCAGCTGTCCCCGCCAACCAAACAGAAGCAGCTGACCAGAGGACTGCCCGGCGCAGGGCAGTCGGGATCCCCTGGGCTCCGTGGGGGCGGCGGTGAGACAGGGCAAGGCACCGTGAAGGGGAAGGGCACAGACGTTTGAGGAGTGTCCGCCTCTTGGTTGCATGATGGCATTTGATTCTCACAGCCTAATCCCATGAGGGGTGCCATCGTCACCCCAACTTTGTCATGAGGTTACTGAGGTTCAGGCCTGGATAAAACCCTGGATAAAACCCAGACCAGCACAGTGGTCTTGGCCAAGTTGCTTCAGCTCTCTGTTCCTTCACTTCTGCATCTGAAAATGAGGTGATGACTGCCTGCCTGCCTCATGGGGAAGTCGAGGGAATCAAGAGATAACAATGTTAATTGTTATTTAGAGAGCACCTATCATCTTCTGGGGTCAATTCTAAAAGCTTTATGCTCATTGAGTTCTTATAAAAACCCTAGGAAGCAAACTATGGTTATCCCCATTTTATAGATGAAGAAACTGAGGCACAGAATGGTGAGATAATGTGCCCAAAGGTCAGGGATGTGGACAGATATAAACTATAGCCACAGAGGGAAAAAAGTAATATTTAATAATGACGTAAGTGACAAAGTGCATGCAGTGGCCCTGTGTCATGCATGAGACAGAACTTGCTGTGTGGTTTGGGAAGTCACACGGATGAGCCTCTGGTTGGGAGAACGAGAGTGTGGGGCAGGCTGGACCTGGGGCCAAAGAGAGTGAGACTGCTCTGGGGAAGAGGGTTTTATAACTTGTGTCCTGGTGGCTAAGGAGTTAGGTGGTCTGGAGAGCCCTGGCGCCTTGGGAACACCTTCAAACCACCATGCCAGCCTGGGCCACTACTGTATACAAATGTATACACATGTGGGAGAGATAAACTGTGTTATTCAGGCTGTTGTGTTTGGGGCCTCCATGTTACGGCCTCCCAGCCTGTCTGCTCACGGAGATACTGCACTGGGGATGCAGCTGTGCACACAGCAGACGGCGTCTGAGAGCCTTTGTGAAGCCCACTGTTGCGTGGGAGGGATTAACCTGAAACCGGGAAACAAAATCATAATTACAAAACGTGGCAACTGCTGCGAAAGGCTCAAGCTGAGACTGTGAGAGAGAACGACCGGGCCTCCGAGTTAGAAAGTGGTGGGGAGATGAATTTTGAAGAGATGAATTTTTTTCCACTTTTTAGCCATATGTATACCTTATTTTCAAATGCCATTGTGATAAAACAAGACATTGACTTATTGAGCATTGTGTAATTATTTTCCTCTTTCACACAATCTTGGAATATATTTCAACTTAAAATGAACACGAAGCCCCCAAAATATAACACTTATTTTGAAAAATACAGACATACAAAGGAGAATCTTAACTACAGACATGCACCAATTAATAATTGGCACAGATCAAATATTTCAATATTAGCTAGATTGAAACATCCTATTACGATATTAAAACCATGCCCTTTAAATTCCAGTGAGCACTTCAATTTCCATTCCAGGACCTCTTGATTTTTATACATATTTAACACAACAGCAACAATAACAACAAAATGTTAGCTACTGTTTGTTAAGCCCTCAATGAGTGCCAAGCACTGCTAAATATTAATATGTAAAACGTATTTTTCCCAGGTCTTAGCCCCTTTCAGAAATAAATAAATAATAAAACGTGCTTCATTTGTTTGTTTTATGGATGAAGAGATGATTTTTAAACAGCCAGAAGATACGGCAAGTACGAAGTCCTGGAGGCCAGAAGGAGCGTGTACTCAAGGAGCAGAGGAAGCGAATGTGCGTTGTATTCCTAGCACGATGGGCAATTCTATGTACCAGGAGGGGCCCAGCAGGAAGGACAGAGCCCACTCAACAGGGTTTACTGGAAAGAGTTTAACAAAGGGGCGATTTACCTGAAGTATGGTGGGGTTGAGGCAACCAACCGGAGATGGTGTAGCACTGGGCTAGCAACAGTGGGGAGCCCTCACCCCCTAAACCTGAAGGGCAGAGGGAAGGAGTGGTTTCCTGGAACCGGTGGGAGCCACAGCCATGGCCAGAGGAAGCCTGAGAGGAGGCTATAGGGAGACATAGCCACTGCCAAAACTGCGACTGGGTGGGGAAAATACCCAACTTTCCTCTCCTCCCACCCTGGGGTGCCCTGCTGGCACTTCCTACTGGCTGCAGCCAACTGGAAGACCAAAGAAGCCCTGGTGATGGCATCCATGGCAGTGGTCAGCTTCATGGGGGAGCGCTGGGCAGGGTAGAAAACCCTGGCAAGGTTTTTCTGGCAAGGTCTGCGGGATGGGGAGTGGGCAGAGAGTAGCCGGCAGTGCTCTGGGCAACCGCGGAGATTCCTCCAGCCCTCCCTGAGCCAACTCTGTAACAGGAATGAGTTGAGCTCGAAAACCCTGTCTTCTGTCCCCAGTACTGCCTACAAAGGTCTTGTTGACCTGGGGCACTCACAGAGCCTGTCACCATGGAAACCTGATACTCAGTCTTGGCCATCTCTGCCTATCATCTATACCCCAAGCCAAGGAGCTGGTCCAACTTGGTGACCAGGTGATGCCCAAAGGGACGAAAAATCACTGCATCTGTTAGCACCCCTGGGAACAACTTTTAGAGGCCCCAGCCTCAGCTGGGTGAGTTGGGCAGGTTTATTTCCACACCCCAGGAGGGTGAAATCATCACTCTGTGCTCTGGTCTCCTGGCAGCAAGTGGTTTGCTCCAGCGACCAGGACTGGCCCTGCGGGAGCTCATTACCCCCAGTGCTGCCAACAACAAGCACAGCACACACGTGCTCAGACGCTGCCTACCTGCTCTCCCGGGGAAGTCAAGAGACCCCACAACCCCATCCCACACACACACCCACAGGGCCGTTCTCAGGTGCACACACAAACCCACAGACACGTGCCCACAGTGCGTGCCACCACGCCCAGCCCCATGGCTAGACACTCCTGCTGATCTGCCAGTCTCAGTTTCCCTGATCATCCGAGGACAAAGGCCGGATGCCCCAAAATACCCAGTGTCTTCATTGCTGTGTCCCTTCCCCAGCAAGGGAAGTTCCTGCCACACAGATATTAAAGGAAAGCACAGATGTAAACTTGGATCAAGATATACATGTGGGCCGGGCGCGGTGGCTCACGCCTGTAATCCTAGCACTCTGGGAGGCCGAGGTGGGCGGATCGTTTGAGCTCAGGAGTTCGAGACCAGCCTGAGCAAGAGCGAGACCCCACCTCTACTAAAAATAGAAAGAAATTATATGGACAGCTAAAAATATATATAAAAAAAATTAGCCGGGCATGGTGGTGCATGCCTGTAGTCCCAGCTACTCGGGAGGCTGAGACAGGAGGATCGCTTGAGCTCAGGAGTTTGAGGTTGCTGTGAGCTAGGCTGACGCCACGGCACTCACTCTAGCCTGGGCAACAGAGTGAGACTCTGTCTCAAAAAAAAAAAAAAAAAAAAAAAAAAAAAAAAGATATACATGTGCCAAGGACAGATTCAGGTTTTGTGGAACCTGAGGCTTATACAATGAGGGAGGGAGGGCTCTTTAGGGAAAAAAAAATGATTAAAATTATGAATACAAAATTAGAGATCTTGGAAGGGGCCCAGGTAAGTGAGAAGCTCTGGAGCTTAACAACAGCTTCAATCACATGCAGGAAACGGAAATATAGACCCACAAACGCACACGGGAGTACGCACACAGGTGCCCAAGGCTCCCCAAGATGTGCACACACATGCACAGGCACACACGCGTGCGCTCTCCGTGTCTCAGTTGCTCTCAGGAGCCATTCTCCTTCTCCGCACCCGACTTCAGCGAGGCCCCTGCTGCTTCCGCGCCCACAGAGCCTCCTCTGGGACCCCCACCCTGCCTGCACTTTGCTGCTTCCGAGGAGCCAACCCTGCTCCTGCCCGGGGCCTCCTCACCCCAGACCCCAGACCCCAGCCCAGGACTGGGAGCAGCAGCAGATGGGCGCTGTCTCTGGAAACGCCCCCCAGCACTCACACCCCCACCCCATCTTACTGCCTTCTCCTGAGGAGGGGAAACTGAGGCTCAGAGAGGGAGGGCATGAGTTTGAATTCCGGTCCTTTTGAAAAACAGCAGTACATTTGAACTTCTGCCAAACATGCCCATGGAATGCCATCACACATTTTTCTGGAATGCAAGAGATTTTAAAAGATTCTCTCTCTCTTTTTTTTTTTTTTTTTGCCATAAAATAAGGGTCATTTATTTAACCAAGAGATAGCCATCAAAAGATTCTAAAAGTGATAAAGTTATATGGGTGTAAATCTTAACCCTTTTAAAGTTTAGTTTTTCTAGTTAGTCAAAACCTAATAAAGAGAGCACAAGGATTATCTGATAAAGCATGAAATCTTTGTTTCTGTTGGATCTAAGAATACTGATTTATAGAAATGCCCCCTGTATCTTTAGAGACAGATTTGATTTCAGAAGCCAAGGGAGGTTTTGCCTTAAAGGAAAATATAAACGTGTTAGTTCGCATATCAAAAGCTGCCTCGCCTCAGGAGGGCGTCTCAGTGGTCAGTAGCAGCTGCTTTCCAAGGCGACACTGCAATCTGGTTATGGCTCTCACCTGTTTTGAAAGACAAAGCAGGTCTTGCCTAGAGCCATAGGTTGCCAGAGCTGATCAACAAAGACAGGCCGCTGGAGATGAGAGCTGATCAAATAGATAAGCTAAGAGCTGATCAAACAGATATGCTAAGGCCCAAGCCGGGAACCATGCCGTTAAAGTAATTAGCATGAGGCACAGCTCATGTTGACTTCTGAAATCTCTGTTCTAACACACAATGACCAGAGCCAAGATGTCTCTGTTTTTGCTAAAGTAATAGCCTTATCATAAAACTTAGAAGTTTGCCCTAAGAAGATTTTGTAACTCATTGTTCACCTAGATGCAGTTAAAGGATCTGTAGTAGCCTTTTAGAAGACTTTGACTCTAAACCAAACTACCTATTATTATGTAAATCCCATTACCCTTGGCAACCAAGAATCTGTATCTGCCCTATAAGTACCTGTGTAAAAGTTCAGTCGTGGTTGCATCTACTCGGCAAGAGATGTAATCATCCGATACCCTCCTTTGTCTGTCTTCATAAATCTTTATAAGCTGTATCTTTGGCTCTGTGTATTATTTTTTATTTCTGTTTCCTACTATTTTTTCATCCTTTGCGATGACCCCTGCCTGAGGGACCCGAGAACCCCTTTGCAAGGGAGCATAGCTAACTCCCCGCAGTTTCTTTTAGGTCAATTACCAAATTAAAGAAAAACTTTTTGTAGTGCATTACTTTTTTAAATTAAAAAGGAAATCTTATAGCATCAAAATGAGTACATCATATCATTTCATCAAGAGTAAATTAACAGAAATCTTTGTTTTAGCCAAAATTTCTTAATAAATTCCCTTTCATAAACTTTATTCCAACCTGCACATACCATACACTTATCTACAAAACATGCCTAAAAACTTTCTGTTTTGTCCTAACATTCCCTTTTCCTAAATAGCCAGTCATTTTAGGACAAAAAAAAATTCCATGCAGGATCCTTTCTTTACATTATTCTTTCTGTTTAACCTTTCTTACCAAAAAATATATTTCTATATTCATTGCCTTTTTACATCCTTCTCTTACTCACAAGTGGAATTTTATTTTTATTTTCTTTCTAAATTTATTTTGATTCAACCTTTAAATAACCTCCAAATTAGACAAAGTTAGGCATATTTTAATAAGAACACATTCTGTTTCTTTTATAATTTTTCTTATTAAAAACATCTTGTTCTTTGGTACACCTTATATATACAATACATGCATTGAGTAGAATTCTTATTTTTAGTAACCTTAAATTTTAGTGAAAGCTTAAAAAGCAGGAAGTCATGAACTGTTCATCATAAGACACTTGCCGTCAGGAAGCAAAATTGCAGGTTACTGTAAAATTATAGCCAAACTGATAATTGAAATTTTTTTTTAAGAAAACGCAGAAATCCTATTCTTCGAGAGAGAGGACACTCAGTTTCTCCAACAAGTATAAGACCCAACAGACAGACTGAAGTACAAGTTAATAAGGAGGCGGAAGTTTCTCTTTTTTAATGCAGACAAGTGTAAGGAAGATGAAGATGACTTGTAATGCTGCCTCACAGATAATCCCAGTGCTTTGTTAAAAATAAAGTTAATGAATGCACATGTTTAGAACATTCAAAGAGTTCCAAAGGATTATAAAATGAATACTAAAACCTTCTCCATTGCAGTCGCTTTCCCCGAAAATGATCCCTCTTTGCATTTCCTTCCTGAATACATTGGTATACCAGCATTTTTTTGCCTATAAAAAGAAAACCACTCTGCCCGCTGTTTTGCACCTTGCCATTTTTTCACCTAAAACACCTCTTTGCAGATCACATCAGCACGGCCTGACCCACCTCCTTCCTTTCAGCAGCCGTGCTGTGTTCCCTGTACAGCTGGGTCCTGTTGTACTTACTGTTTCCCAGTGTCTTTGCTCTGACAGTTCTCCAGCAGGGCCCTGTCGCACCCGACCACGCCGTGGCTGTCTCCATAGGGCCAGCTAGAGGTAGAAGCGCTGGGTCAAAGGGTGTGTGTATTCTTCTGGTAGAGATGCGAAAATGCTCTTCAAAAAGATGGTGTTAGTTGACACTTTTAGCATCAAGGTATGAGAGTCTGTCTCCCCTGCGCTTGTAATCAATTTTGCCAGTTTGAGGAGTGAAAATCATAGCTCAGTGTTTTCAACAGCTTTATTGAGATATAATTCACAAGCTACATAATTTACCCATTGAAAGTGCATAATGCAATGGTTTTTAGTACAGACTTGTGCAACCATCACCACTGTCAATTTTGGAACATTTTCATCAAAAAGAAACCCTGTACTCTTTAGCAGTCAGTCCCCATTTCCTCCCTCCTCCCAGTCCTTGGAAATCATTAATCCACTTTTTGCAGCGATAGATGTGCCTATTGTGGACATTTCGTACAAACGCAGTCATATAACATGTCTTTTGCAGGAGCTGCTGTGGTTGGAGACCCCAGTGCCTGGAGCCTCCCCGGGCCACGCACTGCCGTGGGGGTTGGGCACAGAAGGCTCACAGAGCTGAATTGATGAGTAGCTCTGCAGTTCCTGGTTCTATGCCCGCCCTGAGCTTGCCTCCTGTGGGGCAGGCCTGGGCTGACTTTTTGTCCTGTGTCATCTCCTAGAGCCCGAGCTGGGTCCCAGCAGGGTGACCGGGCACTACTTCATGATCTTGCAGGGTTGGCATGATTCTAAGGTTTTTATTTTTTCTGTTAACTTTTTATTATGGAAAATTCTAAACACGTACAAATGTAAAGAGACTAGTATAAATGAACCCCATGTACCCATTACCTGGCCTCAATAAGGATCAACTCATGGCGAACTTGTTTTAACTGTGTCTTCATCCACTCCCACCCCCACCCCTATTCTAAAGCAAATCTCGTCTTAATCACCACTCTTTTCACACTGGAGCACATTTGTGAAAACATGGCATGGAACCATTTGAGATGACAAGCATCCCAGATCCCGTGGTTTATGACTTCTGGGCACATACTGTCCAAATTGAATAATCATTCCCAAGTCAGGCCTTCCTAGTCCAGCAGGTTGAGATGAATATGCATACGTATGTACATGTATAGTGATACACACATATTTCTTGATGTTAGGGAAGTGTCTATTCTGGTTCTATTAAGGAATTTCTTTTTTTTTTTTTTTTTTTTTGAGACAGGGTCTCCCTCTGTCCCCTACACTAAAGTGCAGTGGCATCATCGTAGCTCACTACAACCTCAAACTCCTGGGCTTAAGCGATCTTCCCTCCTCAGCCTCCCAGGTAGCTGGGACTACACCACCAAGCCCGGCAGGACTTGTTTTTCAATCAAGGAAAGGGTGTTGGATTTTGTCAAGTGACTTTTTTATATCTATTGAGATAATAGTTTTCCTCCTTCGATTATTTAATATGACATGTTATAGTAGTAGATGCCATATAGTGAATTCTTTTTGCCTTCTTGGGTGAAACCCATGTGGTTGTTTAAAGATCTGCTGAATTCTGTTTGCTAATATTTTATTTAGGATTTTAGCAGCATATGAGATTGGTCTCTACTTTTAATTTTTATCCTATCTTCGTAGAATTTTGGCATCACTGTTATATTGGATTTATAAAAATAAATCATCTTCTTTTTAATGTTCCTGAATAGCTTCAATAATTACTGCATTTTCTGCTCAACGTTTGAAAGAATTCTCCCATAAAACCATTTGGGCCTAGAACTTTTAAGGGAAGATCCTAATACTTTCTCAGTTTCTGGGAAATGGTGGCTATAAATGGTCAAAAGTACATGAGGTCTTTACGCATGCTGCTCCCACTAGCTGCAGCTGTCCCTGCAACCCTGCAGGGAGCTGGCTCCTTCTGGCTCCTTCTCATCCTCCGGCCTTGGTGCAAACATCGCCTTCTGTCTTAGTGCGAGCCCCCCCAGCTCTGAGACATGATCAGATTTTTTTTTCTTATTTTTCTCTGAGATATCTCTGGTCCTGTGAGGCAGACCTGACAGTGATCTACACAACATCCCTTCCCCTGCCCCTTGCTGACAGCACCCCAATTTTGTTCAGGGCAGCACTCTGCCTTGCCTAGGTGACACCCTCGTTTTCCTAACCCTGACTGCACACAGTTCTGGCCAAGGAGGACTAAGCAGAAGTCTGCCGGATACTAAGGAGAGCAACTTCAAAGGCAAGAGGAGCTGACCCAAAGCCAGCAGCTGCTCACCTGCAGGTGCCTGAACAAAATAAACCCCTGCATTTAAACCGTCAAGAAATCGGCTTTTTGTTACTTCCACCTAAACAGTATTTCTAACTGATACAACCTACACCGGAATCTATATGAAATCATCCATCCGTGTACTTAACCTTACAAATTCAGTAGCAAATAGGAATGAATTCGGCAACATGGGAGTGCAAGGGAAGCATCCTAGAATTTAACAAGATTTGCCCGTTGGGCCAGGCATGGTGGCTCATGGCTATAATCCTAACATTTTCGGAGGCCAAGGCAAGAGCATCGCTTGCACCCAGGAGTTTGAAGTTGCAGTGAGCTGTGATGATGCCACTGCACTCTAGCCCAGGGGACAGAGCAATACCCTGTCTCAAAAACAAACAAGCGAACAAACAAACAAGATTCAGCCATTGGAGTCTCAGTTTTAATTGTGGTAAAAACCATAAACTTTACCGTATCAACCACGTGTAAGTGTGTAGTTCAGCAGTGCTAAGCCTTGTTGTGTAACAGATCTCCAGAACTTTGTTGTCTTGAGAAACTGAAACTCTGTACTCCTCAACACTAACTCCCTGTCCCCACCTACCCCGAGCCTACTACTTTCTGTCTTTACAAATTTAACTACTCTGAGTACATCACATAAGTGGAATCACACAGTATTTGTCTTTTTGTGACTGGCTTATTTCACTTAGCACAATGTCCTCAAGGTTCATCCGTATTGTAGCATGTGTCAGAATTTCCTTCCTTTTTAAGGCTGGATAATATTCCATTGTGTGGATAGATTACATTTTCTTTACCCATTCATATGTCAGTGGACATCTGAGTTGTTTCTACCTCTTGGCTACTGTGAATAATGTCGCTAAGAACATGTGTGTGCAAATATCCATTCAAGTCTCTGCTTTCAATTATTTTGGACAAATACCCAGAGGTGGGATTGCTGGATTGTGCAGTAGTTCTATGTTTCATTTTTTGAGGAACTGCCATAGTGTTTTCCACAGCGACTATACCATTTTACATTCTCACCAACAGTGCACAAGGGTTCTGATTTCTTCGTATTCTCACCAACACCTGTTATTTTCTGGATTTTGTTTTTTTGTTTTGTGTGTGTGTGTGTGTGTGTGTGTGTGTGTGTTTTAGAGTGGCCATCCTAATGGATGTGAGGTGACATATCATTGTGGTTTTGACTTGCATTTTCCTAATGATTAGCGATGTTGAGTATCTTTTCATGTGCTTCCTGGATGTTTGTATATCTTCTTTGAATGTCTATTCAAGTCCTTTGCCCATTTTGAACTGGGTTATTTTTGTTAAGTTATAATAGTTCTTTATATATTTGCCCCTTATCATATATGTGATGTGCAAATATTTTCTCCTATTCTATAGGTTGCATTTTCACTCTGTTGATTGTTTCTTTTGATACACAGAAATTTTTTAAGTTTGATGTAGTACCATTTGTCTATTTTTGTTATTATTATCTGTGATGTTGTTTTCCTATCCAAGAAATTATTGCCAAACCCAATGTCATAAAGATTTTCACCTATATTTTCTTCTAGCAGTTTTATAGTTTTAGCTCTTATATTTAGGCGTTTCATCCATTTTAGTGAGTTTTCATTATTAGAATATATTCTGCATGGCCAAGTAGGAGGTAGGCTGCAGGGAAATCATTGAGACTCTCAAACTCGGCCAAGGTTGGGCTAGGCATACTTCTCTTCAGATTATTGGATCACAGAGCTGCTGACACTTTGGTGGGATATGGGCCTTTTACCAGCACCAGGGGACATGCCCATTGGTTCCCATCTTAGGGCACTCATTCAATGATTGCCAAACCTTCACCATCCTCAGTATCACTCATCTCCATCACCTAGGCAGCAACCGCTATGCCCATCTTCCCAAAGACTGTTGGGAAGGGATGCCAGGAGTGATGCTTACTCTGCAGCTGAGAAAAATGAATCTTAGAGGTATTCTCACATGGAAAGTATGATTCTAAACGCAGAACTCTTTCCACTACACTGAAGTTATTTCTCTTTAAATATTGTTAAAAATCAATGATGTACAGCTGGGAGTGGTGGCTGGCGCATGTAATCCTAGCACTCTGGGAGGCTGAGGTGGAAGGATCACTCAAGGTCAGGAGTCCAAGACCAGTCTGAGCAAGAGTGAGACCTCCGTCTCTATTAAAAATAGAAAGAAATTAGCTGAACAACTAAAAATATAGTTGTTCTATAAAAATATATAGAAAAAATTAGCCGGGCACGGTGGCACATGCCTGTAGTCCCAGCTACTTGGGAGGCTGAGGCAGGAGGATCACTTAAGCCCAGGAGTTTGACATTGCTGTGAGCTAGGCTGACGCCACAGCACTCTAGTCTGGGCAACAGAGTGAGACTCTGTCTCCAAAAAAAAAAAAAAAAAAAAATATATATATATATATATACACACATTATATATATACACACCTATATATAAAATTAGCCGGGCATGCTGGCGCATGCCTGTAATTCCAGCTACTCAGGAGCCTGAGGCAGTAGAATCGCTTGAGCCCAGGAGTTTGAGGTTGCTGTGAGTGAGGCTGACGCCACAGCACTCTAGCCTGGGCTACAGAGTGAGACTCTGTCTCAAAAAAAAAAAAAAAAAATCAATGACACACAATGGCCCATCCTGGGAGAACTGCACCAAAAGAAATAATGTAAAAGAAATTTTAAATCATTGTATGTAAAGGTGCTGCTATCCATTTAGTTTGTAGAAGCAACAACACTGCAATGTACCCAAATACCAAACAATAGGGAAATACTTAAGCCAATGAGTGGAGTACTTTGCAGTTAAGAGAAGTAAGTTCCATGATGCCTCTGAGGAGATACAGAAATGTGTATCTTAACCAAGCAAAACCAAGTGGAACTCTGATTTATAATTAAACACTGACCCCATCACATAAAGACTATATACACCATGCTGATCGGTGCTCGCAGGCACTCAGAGTCATCTCTAGCCTTCCCTTGCCGCCTGGCTTCTCCTTTGGCCAATGGTCAGCAGTGCTGGAACACTGGGGGCTGGGCGGAGGGGACAAGCAGGGTATTTCTCCTCTCTGCTCCTTTGCCATCTCAAGCAGCTCTGCGAGGAAGGCTCCTCCCACAGCCCTAGCTCCTGCCAGGACCCCCATCTCCTGGGTCACATCTACTACCTTCTCTTTGTCCCTAGGGATGATAGCGGCTTCCTGCTGGGCTCCCTGTCACCTGTCTGGCTTCCCAGCTCCTCCACAACCAGAGTAACCTGCATAAAATTCCATGTGGGAATTTGTGTTTTCCTGGCTGGCTCCAGGCTGTCACTTACACTGATGGATAAAAATAAGAAGTTAGGGTTTTTTTTTCTGATTATAAAAATGATATGTGCTCATTACACAAAATTAGAAAATCTGGAAACATATACAGTATAAAGAAAATAAAAATCAGCCACAATCCTACTATTTGAATTCAACTGCAGTTACTGTTCTCCACTCTTCTGAATAAGTGAGGTTGTATCCTATATAATTTTATAATTTGCTTTTTCAGGTAACAGCATAGCACAAGCATTTTCTCATATTATTCATGAATTCCTCATAAACATTGTTTTAAATGACTATGCATATCATCAACTGGCTGTATCATAAACATTGTTTTAAATGACTATGCATATCATCAACTGGCTGTATCATAAATTACGTAACTATATTGTTGGATATTTAGATGTTTTATAATTTTTTGCTAGCATAAGTAACACTGTAATTAAAATTTTATGTATAAAGTCTTGTTTTTTTAAAAATCTTCCCAAATTTCAGATTATTTCATTAGTTAAATTGCACCAATGGTATGAACAATTTAAGGCCTTTGGTGCACGTTACTAAATGACATTCTACAAATACCAGGCCTGTTCCCATTCCTCAGAATATCATGAGATGACCTTCCGCCTCCAATTACAAATCTCTGTCCCAGGAGAACTCCTATGCATGCCATCCAATGCCAGCAGGGTCTAGGAAAAAGGGCGCAGGCACTGGAGTATAGGAAAAAGCCACGTGTCAGTTACCTAATGCTGCATACCAAATCAGTCTGAAACGTAAAGGCGTAAAACAAAAACATTTGTTGTCTCTTGTGAGTCCATAGGTCAGCTGGATGGTTCTGTTCATCTGGGCAGCACACGGCTGATCTTGGCTGTGGTCGGCTCCCAGGTCAGCTCGGTGAGTGCCTTGGCTGGTCTGACTCAGCCCTCTGAGTTGGTCGCCTTAACTCTCTATGTACACCTCTTACACCACCCCAGCCAGCTGGCCCCGGCGTGCCCTCACGGCAGTGACAGGGTTCCAAGAGACAAAGCCCCAAGGACCAAGGGTTTTTTCAAGCTTCAGCTTGTATCAAGTCTCCCTCTATTCCATTTACCAAGGCAAGTCACACGGCCAGGCCTGCAGCCCATATGGGAGGGAGGGCCCCACCAAGGGACATGAGTATTGGGGCCATCATTGCAGTCATCTACCACAGGCTGCATCCTCAGCAGATGGGAACGTGATCTCCATGGCAACCAATGAAGACCACTCCTGAGGCCCAGATGGTGCCAAGAACACCGCAGTGGGGGCTGCTGATCTCTGCCCAGCGTGACTTGGCACCACATTTAATCCCTCTGGAGTGTAGGTGCATCTTGGGGATGGGAAGAGGAGAGTCCTTGAATTGCCACGCTGAGGAGTAGGGTCTAGGAAGAGAACTCAAGTTGGGGTAATGAAAAATAAAGAAGGTACAATTCGTGGAATTCAAATCCACCATGGCTGAGAGAAGCCTTTGGTGGCATGCAGACAGGTGATAAAGACGCTAGGATGCAAGGGAAAACTTCCCAGTGTGGAAGGGGAAGAACCCTGCTTATCCCTGGAGCTGCCCACTTTGAGGCCAGCAGGGTCCTTAAATATCAAGCAACATAAGCCCCTCATTTCCTAGCCCAGGAAACAGAAGCGCAGGGATGCCCTATGGCTTGTTCAAGGTCTCACAGTGAGCTGATTTGGGGAGCAAGAACCTGGGCCCATGGTTCTCTCTGCTCCACTGGGTAGCTGCCGGGGTTTGCTGCAAACCTCAAATTGCTTCTTAATTGGAGTCTGCTGCTTAATTAGCTGCTTCCTGAGCAGCCCGTGCTCCCTGTTTGGAAATCTCAATCAACACCGTCTTCTCTAAATTGGCGTGACCTTGCTCTTTGCATTCCTTCCACACAGGGATCCGCTTCATGGTCTCGCCCAGTGGAACAGCCGGGGAGGGGATGTGGCACTCGGGCAGCCTCTGGAGAGCGACAGCAGCTGTTCTCAGCAGCATGCCTGCTCCAGGGACTTCCAAGGCCTTCACAACCACCGGAGAGGGCCAAGACTGCAGAACAGGCAGGCTGGGGCCATCCCGGTGCTGCCACCAACCCTGTGTGATCCCTCTGGGATCCTGGGTAAATCTCTGACCCTCCCTCTGCCTCAGTGAACACTAAAAGTCTCCCCCAAATTAGGGTCACCAGGTTTAGCAAATAAAAATGCAAGATGCCCAGTTACATTTGGAAATTTTTGTTGTTCATCTGCAATGCAAATTTAACTAGGCATCCTATAGTTTATCTGACAGCTCCACCTCAAATGGAAAATTCCGTCCCGTTCCACACTGTGGAAGAGGCAGCCTGATACAACACTCGGTGCAGAAGGTGGGGTTTAGGCAGGCCTGAGTGTGAATCCCAGATCTGCCACCAGTCCTGTATGATCTTGCCCAGGGCAGCCCACTTCTCTGAACCTCAGCTTCCTCAGCTAGAAACTGGACATGTTAATCCCTGCTCGGTTATCTTTCAGGACTAATGAATTCTCTCTTAAGACTAATGAATTCTCTCTCAAGACTGGTGAAAGGATGTATTGGGTTGGTGCAAAAGTAATTGTGGTTTTGGATCATGAATTTTAAATAATTATAACTAGGCTCAAACACATCTTTAGTAATCAAAATATGGACCATTACAATCAACACATTGTTGCCAACAAGAAATCAGTTTGTTTATTCCTGTAGCATAAGAACCTGTGCTTCAGGTGCCATGAACTCTTGGAAAGCATTTTCTGCACCCTGCTGGATGTGGAAGCATTTTCCCTGCACAAAGTTGTCGAGATGCTTGAAGAAGCAGTGGTTGGTTGGCCAGAGGTCAGGTGAATATGGCAGATGAGGCAAAACTTTGTAGCCCAATTCCTTCAACTTTTGAAGCGTTGGTTGTGCGGCCTGCAGTTGGGCGTTGCCATGGAGAAGAATTGAGCCCTTTCTGGTGACCAATGCCGGCTGCCAGTGTTGCAGTTTTCGGTGCATCTCGTGGATTTGCTGAGCAGACTTCTCAGATGTGATGGTTTCGCCAGGATTCAGAGAGCTGGAGTGGATCAGCCCGGCAGCAGACCACCAAGCAGACCATGACCTTCTTGTGGTGCAAGCTGGGCTTTGGGAGGTGCCTTGGAGCTTCTTCTCGGTCCAACCACTGAGCTGGTTGTCGCCGGTTGTCTGTTTGTCTTATAAAATCCACTTTTTGTCGCACGTCACAATCTGATTGAGAAATGGTTTCTTGTTGTTGTGTACAAAAAGAGAAGACGACGCTTCGAAACGACATTTTTGATTTTCAGTCAGCTCACGAGGCACCCACTTGTCGAGCTTTTTCACCTTTCCAACCTGTTTCAAATGCTGAACGGCCGTAGAATGGTCCACGTTGAGTTCTTCGGCACTTCTTGTATAGCTGTAAGAGGATCAGCTTCGCTGATTGCTTTTATTTGGTCGTTGTCAACTTCGGAAGCGGCCGGCCACTGCGCTCCTGGTCTTCAAGGCTCCTGTCTCCTTTGCAAAACTTCCTGAACCACCACTGCACTGTACGTTTGTTAGCAGTTCCTGGGCAAAATGCATTGATGTTGCAAGTAGTATCTGCTGCTTTATGACCCATTTTGAACTCGGATAAGAAAATTGCTGGAATTTGATTTTTGTCTGACATCATTTATATAGTCTAAAATAAATATAAAATAAATAGCAAGTAATGTCATTAGCAAAAAAACAAAAACTGATAAATACACATTAAAATGATGTACAACATAACCACATTTATTTAAGAATGTATTCCAATATCAAATGGTAAATTTCAACAATGCTTAAACCGCAATTACTTTTGCACCAACCTAATAATTACAGTCCCTTTATAGTCTGGGCACAGTGGCTCATGCCTGTAATCCTAGCATTCTGGGTGGCTGAGACAGGAGGATCACTTGAGGTCAGGAGTTCAAGACCAGCCTGAACAATGTCAAGACCCCGTCTCTAGTAAAAATAGAAAAATTAGCCGGGCATGGTGGCAAAAGCCTGTAGTGACAGATACTCGGGAGGCTGAGGTAGGAGGATCACATGAGTGCAGGAGTTTGAGGCTGCAGTGAGCTACAATGATGACACTGCACTCTAGCCAGGCAACAGAGTGAGACCCTGTCTCAAAAAAACACAAAAATCCCTTTATAGACTGCAAAATGTGCTACAAACTTGAACATCTATTAAGCACCTGCTTATGCAACACACTGTACCAAATATTATGGGAAACAGAGATAACAGTGCAATTGGAAAGACATTTATAAGAAAAGAAAAGCCTGAGACTATATATTTTTTACAGAATCCTCCCATAAAAGATAGATTCTTGAAATCCCATCAAGATTCTGAATTTGAACTGCTATGAACAGATAAGGAATTAGACACTTTAGGAAAAAAGCTGGTGGGGCTCTGAAAAAGGGGCTTGATGCCAGAAAGAGCCGGAGTGATTCCCTGGACAAGCTGGTCCTTCAAATTCCCACTTGCAAGTGTCCCACTGGGAGGGGAGTGGACTGATCTGGGGGGATCAGAGTCATCATGTCAGGTGGAATCTTTCTCATCTTGCCGCAGGCCTTGGAGGCGCCCCTGCTGTCAGGGCAGAGCAGACTGCGTTTGCTCCCCCCATCCGGAAGGCTAGACGGGTCGGTGGGATGGCCAGCCCAGCCACCCTCTCAGGAAACAGCTGCTCCCCACTCTCGGCCCATGAAGTTTCCAGGGGTGGGCCCTGCAACAGGTCAGAGACAAACATGGGAAGGAGACAAGATCCCAGTGTCGTCTGAGCCAGGCCAAAGCCAGCTCGATGGCTGCACAGTCAGTAAACAGCCTCTGTACCAGTGTGAGCTGGATTTTTTGTCACTTGCCACTGGACGGACACATTGCTTCAATATGCTCCTGCTTGGCTGGCCCCAGAGAGAGAAAACCAGCAAGAGTTAAGACATGCAGAGAAAAGTCACCCAGTGGCTCAGCCCCAAGCATGTGACGGATTTACTCCCAGTGGTGGCTTGCCATCTGCAAGACGGCCTCCTGAGGCCGTGTCCTTGCTGCCGCTGTAAGTGTGAGAAATGGAGGCCCAGAGAGCTGCTGGGAGCAGCGAGCTGCGACATGGCAATTTCCCCCTGGGTTTAGGACGCAGTAGCCATGCTTTCTGGGCAACCTGAGCAGGGCTTTTGCGGGGTGGGATGTCTCCCGCCTCCTCCTGTCCCCACCAAGCTCACTCCTCATGATGGCTCACACTAACTGGGCACCCCCCAGCTCTCCAGCCCAGAACATCCCAGCCACTTTACAGTCCACCCCCTCGCTAATCCCCCAGAAACAGGCTCTGCTTCCAGTCTCCCCACATTGCCTCCGCCTGTTCCCTCTTCTGACGTATCTTTCTGCGAGGCTCATCCTCCATCGTTAGCTTGTTGAATGTCTACAGCTGCAGTCCCCAACCCCCAGGCTGTGGACCCCAACCCCCGGGCCTCACACCGGTACCTGGTACCTGCCCGCCTGTGGCCTGTACCAGGCCGCACAGCAGGAGGTGAGCGGCTGTGGGAGTGAAACCTCATCGGTGTTCACAGCCGCTCCCCATCGCTCGCATCACCGCCTGAGCTCCGCCTCCTGGCAGATCAGCGGCATGAGATTCCCACAGGAGCACGAACCCTGCCGTAAACTGCGCACGCGAGGGACCTAGGTTGCGGCTCCCTGTGCGAATCTAACGCCTGAGGGTCTGAGGTGGAGCTGGGCGGTGATGCTAGTGCTGGGGAGCAGCTGCAAACACAGGGTCTCATTAGCAGACAGGTTTGACTGCACAGTAAATGTGATGGCTTGCATCATCCCCAAAACCATCTCCCCACCCCGGTCCGTGGAAAAATTGTCTTCCATGAAACTGGTCCCTGGTGCCATAAAGTTTGAGGACCACTGATCTACAGGACCAAAATGCATGGCCACCCCCTCAGAGGCACGCGCCTGTCTCCTCTCCCCTCATCAGCATTTATCCCATTCCACAGCCTCAAAGCCCCTGCTCTGACCCTCGAACAGCATTCTGCCGTGTCTTGGGTAGCAAGGCCGCTGCTTGAGCCTGAGCTGCGCTTGCCCCTGGGGGTCACAGTTGTCCAAACACATCTGATGAGCCATCTGGTCTGGGGAGAGGTCGCTAAGTGGCCATTTTCAAGACTCAAGGCTAAATATGGGCCTCTCTGAGCTTCAGATGACACATTTATTTATTTATTTATTTTAAGACAGAGTCTCACTCTGTTGCCCGGGCTAGAGTGCCGTGGCATCAGCCTAGCTCACAGCAACCTCAAACTCCTGAGCTCAAGAGATCCTTGTGCCTCAGCCTCCCGAGTAGCTGGGACTACAGGCATGCGCCACCATGCCCGGCTAATTTTTTTTCTATATATGTTTTTAGCTGTCCAAATCATTTCTTTCTATTTTCAGTAGAGACGGGGTCTTGCTGTTGCTCAGGATGGTCTCGAACTCTTGACCTCAAGCGAGCGCTCCTCCTGCCTTGGCCTCCCAGAGTGCTAGGATTGCAGGCATGAGCCACCACGCCCGGCCTTCAGATGACACATTTATAAACGATGGCTGGGAAATAATAATACCTGTCTAACATAGTTACTGTGAGATTCAGGGGCATTGAATGTCCACGACTGCCCTGTCGCACACTCCCCGTTTCTTGCCGGAGTTATCGTATGCACATTTAACTTGGAACAAATCAAGCAGTGGGGGAGGGAGGCTGGGCTTTTATGAACTCCTTAACCTTCCCTAGTTCCCACTGTCAAACTAGACCTTGGTCTTCACTGTCCCAAGAAAAGCAAGATCATTGCCAAACTGAAAAGAAGAAAAAGTTATTTTTAGCCTTTGATCTTCCAAGAGCCCTAAATTCTATTAAGGTAGGGCAGTTAAAGAATTGTCAAGGGTAAATTAACTATGATATAATTTGGGTTTAGGCTTTAGAACCTAAACTCCACATAAGGCATAGGCCCTTTATACCCTCCTTGAACCTCCTCCTCCTCCAAAGCACTGGATTTAGGACCCTGGGGGCTGAGTTAGTGCAAAGGGGCCAGTCTGGGTTGCTAACGCCAGGCAGAGAGAGAGGACCAACGGCAAAGTCCAGTCTACAGCCTGTTGCTTTCCTTGCTGCCAGCTCCGCGAAGGTACGTCTGCACGGGGGTCAAGGGCAGGGAGGGAGCAAACTTCAGTTGTTGTGGGGGTGCTGTGATGATGGGTGGCCCTTTACTTTGTGTTGGCAGCTGTTCAATTAGAAAGACACGGGTTTTGTTTTTAAATAAAAGAAGTTACTTTTTAGAAGTGGTATTTCACTTCTTTGGCTAGGTGAACTAAAAAAGTCACCGTAGAGCAAATTGTTATTTTGAGAAGAATCATTAAGTGGTTCCTCTTAGGTAAATAAAAAGCAAGTGTGGAGAGACACCCATTGCCTCGGGAGAAGGAGATTATGATGAGACCCGGTAACTAATCAAAGCTAGAAGCTGGTGAAAAGTTGGCCATTTCCAACTGGGTCCAAATTACTTTTTGGACACAAAGTAACCAATATCCCAGCCCATTCTCTTTTGAGATTACACCTTAGTAAAACTGTCCGACAAACTGGCGTGTTCTTAATAAAAAAAAAAATCCTTGCAAGAATGAACATGTAGAGTCACCAAGGAGAAAATCCCATTGGCGCAGAGTGGCTCACGCTCAATACCAGCTCTGTGTCGCGTGTGGAGAGGGGGCTATGTATTGTGCCATAACTAGCAACCCTGATGTGGTGGGCGCCATTTGGGGACAGCGGCTGAGCATGACATCGTCAACCAGCACTACAAGCGTGGGGCAGCGCTGTGGCCAGCCGAAGGACCCAGGCCAGTGAGAGCATTAGCACGGCATCGGGGTCAGCAGAAACACCACATGGCGAGAGACAAAGGTCATCACAACCAAATATCATGCCCTGCCAGAGGCCTGTCCAAAACAATTCAGGAGTTTCCTTGAACTGTTGGACTGAGTAGTCCCCCAAAGCTTTCCCAAAATTCAGAAAGAAAAATAATACTTCTCTAGTACGTGCAGTCTCAGGCCTGTTTCAATTTGAAAAATTAGAGGTGAACTCTATCCCCAATCTGCTAAATAATGCACAAGCTCCCTTTGATTTTGTTGTTAAATTGACTTTTCAATGAAGGCCCCCCGTTTAGACCCAGCCCTACCTGAGGTTTCTCTTTTCCTTTTCTTGTTTGCTCCCAAATCTGTGGTTGTGACTGCAGTCATGGGCTTGATTATCGGGATAAGGTTTAATTGCTTCCCACTTAAAATGGAAAAGGTAGACTCGGCCAGGCACACGTCTGAGATAATTACTTCCACTTTTTCCCCCTCGCCTCAACATCCAGCCGGGAGCGTGAACTTCATCCTCAACTTGAAGATGATGTTAGGGACAGAAAAACAAGAAGGAGAAGCAGTTATAGAAAATCAAAAAGGAAGAAATGGTTGCAGAAAAATAAAAAGAGGGAACGGTTATTTCAGCCTTAAAGGATGGGATAATGAGGCCACGGATCACTGACCACCAGTCAGAGAATGGAAATGGAACTTTCCCCACAATATGTACAACATAACCTTTAAGTTACATCCAAACATTGGAAGGAATTCAGTCCTAATTATAACTAACCTTTACCTAAACGTAAAGTGTATAAAAAGAAAAACATGGAAGTGGACAGGGTCTTCTCCACTTGTGCAGACAGACCTGTTTCCCCTTATGAAATGTCCTTTTGCCTTGTACCCCTAAACTTTCCTCGCAATAAATTCTTCACGCAGACCTGCTGAGTGTCTGTCATCTCTCGCCAAGGCTCGAGAGTCCTCCAAGCCGGGAGCCCAAGAACTGGGGCGACACTTCAAAGTCCAGCCGTGGACTGAACCGTGACAACGAGGTGACTGACACTCAGAGAGGTTAAGGTAACCTGGGAAAGTCCCACAGCTCAGACTTCATGTGTGGTGGATCATTTGCAAAAATGATTTCAATCCTCCTCCAGTCTCAATATCCATGCCTGTTTAATTTTTTTTTTATTTTGGTAAAATATACATAACATTAAGTCTACCATCTTGAGCATTTCTTTATTCATTCTAACTGAAACTTTGTACCTTTTCATCAACATCTCCCTATTTTCCCCTCTTAAGCATTTTTAAGCGTTCATTGCAGTGGCATTAAGTACATTCACGTTGTTGGGCAACCATCACCGCCGTCCATCTCAGAACTCTTTCATCTTGCAAAACTGAAACTCTGTCCCCATTCAACACTGACTCCCCTCCCCCTCCCCTGACCCCTGGCCCCCACCACTCCACTTTCTGTCTCTATGAATCTGACTAATCTGGGTACCTCATATAAACAGAATCATATAGTATTTGTGTTTTTGTGACTGGTTTATTTCACTCAGCACAATGTCCTCAAGGTTCATCCATGTTGTGGCATGTGTCAGAATTTCCTTCCTTTTTAAGGCTGGATAATATTCCAGTGTATGTATATAACACAGTTGTTTACCCATCCAGCTGTTGTGAATAATGCAGCTAAGAACACTGGGGTGCAAATAGCTCAAGATCCCACATCTCCTTCTTTTGGGTACATACCCAGAAGTTTACTGCATCAAACAGTAATTCTATATTTAATTTTTGGAGGAAACACCATCTTGTTTTCCGCAGTGGCTGCACCATTTTACATTCCCACCGGCAGTGTGCATGCGTTCCAATTTCTGCCCATATTCACTCAGACTTGTGCCGTGTGTTTTGATAGAGGCCATCCTAGCAAGCGTGAGGTGGTATCTCCTTGTGGTTTTGAGTTTCATTCCCCTAACATCCATGCCTTTTGCAGCGTGACATGGCAGCTCTTCCCATCAAGAGGTGACGCTGTGGTGGTTTTATGCCTTGCTTTGGTCATTAGAATGTGATGAGAGTGAGGCTGCCCCCATTGCGAGTCTAGGCCCAAGAGGTCCTGCAGGCTTCCACTGTCTCATGGGAAAGTGTCCCGCTGCACCAGGAGCAAGTCCAGGCCAGCCTGCTGGAGGGGGAGAGACACGTCATCACCCAGCCACCAGCAGACCGACTGGCAGACGTGTGAGGCCCCCCTAGACCTACCGGCCCAGAGCTGCCGGCTGACTGCAGGCCGGAGTCCAGCCATGGTCAGCCACCCCTGGCCCAGAGCAGAACCACACAGCTGACTCACAGCGTCTTCAGCCGTGATAAATCACTGCTTCTTTAAGCCACCCAATTTGGGGTGGCTGTTATGAAACAACTGCTAAGTGATACATCAGTGTCTGAGCCCCTGCTCCAGGGTTTTGTGCCCCACATCCCAGGGACAGACGCTCCCGAATTAGGCCAGAGCAGGTAAAGCTCCCACCTAATTCTGGAAGGAATCACAGCAACTCCTCGCCTGGTCTCTGGGACACAGAAGTGGAGTGGCTCTCTTGGAATCCCAACCTTAGTAACTGCTCTTTATGGGAGGCCTTTGGTCCAGTCCTCGTGTGGCCTGTGGTTCCTCAGGCCCCCATCACACACCAGCCTCCCTCCCTCCCCAGGGGCAGCGGAAACTAACCTAGGGGACCGAGGTCCACACTAGCTTCCCCGTGCCCCTTCCCGGGAAGATGAATGAAAGTGAGGAAGGAGAAAACCTAAGACCAGCACAATGCCCGCGGAGGTTTCTGCTTTCCGGCTTTGAGACTCTCCACACGGGCCTGTGGGAATCTTTACCTTGGAAATGCTCCCCAGGTGCGGCCAAGGTGCAGCCAGGTCTGGGGACGTGGTGGAAGGCCAGGGGGAAGCGCGAAAGGCCCACCCACGTGGGGCATCCGGTCAGACCACGTTGTAGGAAGGCGCCCTGGTGGCCGCTGAGCACATCCGGTTAACTCCAGCTGATGGGGGGGGGGGCAGCGCCACCCGCGTCCTCGCAGGCGGGGTCAAGACCTGGCCGCCATCCCTCGGGGCCCAGGCCCGGCAGGCAAGCAGGCGCGGAGCCCGGCGAGTCCCAGGGGCTCCGCCCTCGCGCGCCTGCCCGGAGGCCACCTGCGGCCACCTGCGGCCACCTGCGGCCAGGTGCCCCAGCGGCGCTCGCTCGCGTGTCCTCTGCTCGGAAATGAGAACAGTGATAGGACCTGCTTTACGAGGCGTCAGCAGGATTTAGTGACGGCCCCACACAGGACACACTTGATAAATTGGAGCACATGGGTATCCAAATAAGTTTAATCGATTTATTATTAAAATTTAAAAAACAAAACAATTATGTTTTAGTGGAGGTATAACATGCAGATCTTAAGTATATATGCCGTGCTCAATCACCAAATCGAGATACACAACACTTCCCATCATTTCCCAAATTTGTCCCTTGCGGTTGAATTTGTCTCCCCACTAGAGGCCACCAGTGCTCTGATTTCTAATGTGATAGATTAGTTTTGCCTGTTGAACTTCCAATAAATGTAACCTTACAGTCTACGTTCTTTTTTGTGTCTGGCTTTTTTCATCAACATTATATCCATGGGATTTGTTCATTTCTTCGTGTTTATCAGTAGTTTCTTCCTTTTTATTGCTGACCAGTACTCTATTTTTCTGTTTTATGAATACACCACAACTTTTTTATTTTCATTTTTATTTTATTTTATTTTATTTTTTGGTGGAGACAGGATCTCACTCGGTCCCCCAGGCTGGAGTACAGTGACACGATCATAATTCACTGCAATTTTGAACCCCTGGGCTCAAGCCATCCTCCTACCTCACCTCCTGAATAGCTGGGACTAAAAGTTTTGCACCATCACACCCAATTAATTTTTAAATTTTTTGTGCAGACAGGGTCTTGCTATGTTGCCCAAGCTGGTCTCAAACTTCTGGCCTCAAGTGATCCTCCTGCCTCGGCCTCCCAAAGTGCTGGGATTGCAAGCATGAGCCACCACTCCCAGCCCAATACACACAATTTATGCATTCTCCTGTTAATGGACATTTAGGTTATTTTTCTCTTCCAGTTTAGAGCTGTTATGAATAAGGTTCCTGTGAACATTTGTGTGTAAGACTTTTTGTGTGAACATATCATTTAACTTGGGTAAGTAGCTAGGAGTTGCTTGGTTCGTGGAATAGAAACTGCCGGCCGGGCGTGGTGTCTCATGCCTGTAATCCTAGCACTCTGGGAGGCCAAGGTGAAAGGATCACTCAAGGTCAGGAGTTCGAGACCAGTCTGAGCAAGATTGAGACCCCCCATCTCTACTAAAAATAGAAAGAAATTATCTGGACAACTAAAAATATATATAGAAAAGATTAGCCGGACATGGTGGCACATGCCTGTAGTCCCAGCTACTCGGGAGGCTGAGGCAGGAGGATTGCTTGAGCCTGGGAGTTTGAGGTTGCTGTGAGCTAGGCTGACGCCACGGCACTCTAGCCCGGGCAACAGCTCGAGACTCTGTCTCAAAAAAAAAAAAAGATTGATTGAGAAACTGCCAAACAGTTCTCCAAAGCCGTTGTATTATTTCAAACTTCCACCAGCAACATATGTGAGTTCCAGTTGTTCCACAACCTTGGGAGCATCTGGTATTGTCACTCATTTTCAGTGGAGCTGTTCTGGTGGCTAGGAAATGGTGTCTCATTGTGGAATGACTTTGCATTTCTCTGGCGACTAATGATGGTGGGTACTTTTTCATGTACTTAATGGTCATTTGTATATATTCTTATATGAAGCGTCTGCTCATTTCTATCCACTTTTTTATCATACTATTTGTTTTCTTATTATTAATTTGTTAGAGTTTTAAAAAATCTATTCTGAAAACAATTCCTTTGTCAGATATAAGTATTATGAATATTTTCTCCCAGATTGTGCCTTGCTTATTCATTTTTTTCACTTTTTTTTTTTTGAGACAGAGTGTTGCTTTGTTGCCTGGGCTAGAGTGAGTGCTGTGGCGTCAGCCTAGCTCACAGCAACCTCAAACACCTGGGCTTAAGCGAGCCTACTGCCTCAGCCTCCCGAGTAGCTGGGACTACAGGCATGTGCCACCATGCCCGGCTAATTTTTTCTATATATATTTTAGTTGGCCAGATAATTTCTTTCTATTTTTAGTAGAGACTGGGGTCTCGCTCTTGCTCAGGCTGGTCTCGAACTCCTGACCTCAAGCGATCCACCCTCCTCGGCCTCCCAGAGCGCTAGGATTACAGGCGTGAGCCACCGTGCCGGGCCATTTTTTTCACTTTTAAAGACAGTTTTGGGGTATAACTGATATATAATAAGTTGCCTATATTTAAAGTGTATATGTTAAGTTTTCACACACACACACACACCAACACCACGGTCATGACAATGAACATATCCATCACCCTAGAAGTTTTCTTGTGAGCCTTTGTAATCTCTTCCACTTGCCCGGGTCTCCAACCCCCATCCCCAAGCAACCGCTGATCTGTTTTCTGTCACTATCGATGAGTTTGCATTTTCTAGCTTTTTATATAGATGCACTTTCACGATATTACTCTGTTTATGTCTGGCTTGTTTCGATCAGCATAACTATTTTAAAATTCATCCATGTGGTATGTATCAATACTTCATTTCTTTCTGCTGCTGAGAGCAATCCCATTGTATGGAATACCACAGTTTGTTTATCCATTCATCTCTCTTTTTTTTTTTTTTTTTTGTTCTTTTTAATTCAGAAAGAGAGAAAGGGAAGGAAATAAAAAACTTTTAACTATTGCAGAAAAGGAGATCTGGGCTGGATGCTGGGACCTACCTCTTCCATAATGGGGATTAATAGTTTAAACAAAAGAAGAAACAAAAAAATAAATTATTCTGCTCAATACTGTTTGGCATAATTGCATTGTTTTTCACCTTCAAAACACTCACAACAGTCTCTTCAGGAAGCACTGAAATGAGACTGGCAAGAACGGCTGGTGCCTTGACCCTCTAGAGGGAGCGGGGAGCCCTGAGAGGCAGTCTACTAAATCCCCCGTCCACCCCATTCTTTACTCCTCCTACGTTTGGAATTGGGAAGGAACAGACTCAAACTAAGCTCTCAATATATTAATTCTTCTGGATGCCCACTGCCCATCCCAACCCTCCCCTAACAAACTCCCCTGCTGGTCACTGTTCCCCCAGCCAGCTGCAGGAACCAAACCAATGGCCAGGAGGCTGCTTGGTGGTGTCAACTGAGAAGTGGGGGCGGGGGATGTGTCATTACTGGTGGGAAGGGGATCCTTTTAGTGGTTTGGGAGCTTCACAGAAGCTCTTTCCCCCTCCTAAACTTCCCCAGCCTCGAAGGGTGAGACGACCATCAGCTCCCTCTGGGGACCTAAGCTGGGTTCAGTAGTGCCAGCAGCTTCTAGCTGGAACCCCTGGTGGTCCGCTTCCCAGCCCTTCCTGAGCGGGAAACAGAAGGTGGGTCGGAGGGAGGAGGCAGGAGGTGAGCAGGGGGGCGTGTGGCAGGAGGCATGCAGCGGGCAAGTCTACTCCCCGCGAGGCTCCTGGCTACTTGCATGGCCAGCTCAGAATTTTAAAAGAATCGTTGTTGGTCAGCCATACCTGGTATTCTCACATTAACTAAATTAGGAGCCCAAGGCAAAGTCACCCCTAAGCAAGCATCACTCTTTGGAGTGAGGAGTGGAGGAAGGGGCATGCAGCGAGCAGCCGGGCTCCCCACCTCCAGCCTTCTTTCCATAGTGTTGCTCTCCCTCCCTAAAGCCAGCCAAAGACGTGGGTGCCTGCGAGAGAGAGAGAGAGAGAGAGAGAGAGAGAGAAACAGCGCGCGAGCAGCAGCAGGGCCCCGATCCCAGGGCCTAAGGAGAGACACTAACAAGGTTGTGAGTGAACAGAAGGGACCGAGGGCACACGTGAGTGAGAAGCACCTTACGTTGGATGTGACAGAGCTTCCTTGTCCCCTGCCCTGTTTCTTACACCTACGTTCAGGGGTTGGGCCCTAGGCAAATTCCACCCTAGCAAGGAGGGAATTCAATTCCCTAGTTTTCCCGTGAGACACGAAATGCCCTGGTCAGAGGCCATTCCATAGGGTGGCCGAGGCGGGGAGGAGGAGGGACCCGCGGGCGTCACCGCGACTGCATTTCTTTGGTGGGTTTGCACTCACCGGTCTGGGCCTGACGGACAAGGGAAATGTGGAGTCTACAATGCTCTCGGAGGCCGCTAGCTTTCTTCCTGGGGAGAAGCCGCACCGCATGGAACCCCCCAGGCCACCCCTCGACCCCCAGCAAGCCCCGCCGAGGCCCCGAGGGACACCCGCCCCGCGCCTTCCCGGGTTCCTCCGCAGCGCCACAGCGGAGTCAGCCCAGCCAGCAACAGGGACACTCCCCGCTCTCGAGACAGAGAAGTACTTCGTCGAAGCCTGGAGCATCCTCCGCTTCAAAGTAAGCGTGAAATTATCCATTCATCTCTTGATGGACATTTGATTGTTTTCAGTTTGGGGTTATATCAACCAAAGCCACTGTGAGCATTTGTATGCAAGTCCTCGTGGGAGATGTGTTTCTTTCTCTGTGCAAATACAGGGGAGTGGGATTGCTGGACCACATGGTAGGTGTATGTTTAACTTAAAAAAAAAATCTGCTAAACTGTTTTCTAAAGTGGTCGTACCGTTTTATATTCCCGTCTGCATAGTATGAGGGCTCCACTTCTACCACATCCTTATCAATATTTGCCAAGGTCATTTTTCCTATTTTAGCTATTTTAATAGGTATGGCAAGGTAATTCAATTGGGCAAATAGAAAAGGTATCTCATGGTGGGTTTAATTTTCATCTCTTTAATGACTAATGATGCTGAATATCTTTTCATGCCACCCATAGAATCTTCTTTGGTAAAGTGTTCAAACGTGTTGTGCATTTTTTAATTGAATTGTTTGTTTTCTAATTGAGTTTTGAGAGTTCTTTATGTATTCTGGATACAAGTCCTTTATCAAATGTTTGACTTGTAGATATTTTCTCCTAGTCTATGGCTTCTTTTTCTTATCAGTGTCTTCAATATACATTTCAAATTTTTATAAAGTCCAGTTTATCCAATTTTCTTGTGTGGTTTTATGACTCAGAGATCTCTGCCTACTCCAAGGCCATAAAGTATTCTCCTTGCTTTCTTCTGAAAGATTTATGGTCCCAGCTCTGTATGTCTCAAATATATCTCAAATAATATATCTCAAATTATTTTTTATGTATGGATTTGGTTATCCAGTTGTTCTAGGACCACTCATTTAAAAACTTTAATTTCCCAATTAAATTATCTTGGCATCTCTATCAAAAATCAATTGACAGGCCGGGCGCGGTGGCTCACGCCTGTAATCCTAGCACTCTGGGAGGCCGAGGTGGGCGGATCGTTTGAGCTCAGGAGTTCGAGACCAGCCTGAGCAAGAGCGAGACCCCATCTCTACTAAAAATAGAAAGAAATTAATATGGACAGCTAAAAATATATAAAGAAAAAATTAGCCGGGCATGGTGGCGCATGCCTGTAGTCCCAGCTACTCGGGAGGCTGAGACAGGAGGATCCCTTGAGCTCAGGAGTTTGAGGTTGCTGTGAGCTAGGCTGACGCCACGGCACTCACTCTAGCCTGGGCAACAGAGTGAGACTCTGTCTCAAAAAAAAAAAAAAAAAAAAAAAAATCAATTGACTGTATGTATAAGTGTCTATTGTTGGACTCTATGTTATTCTGTAGATCTATTTGTCTTTTCTTATGTTGGTACCACGCTGTCTTGCTATTATAGCTTTATAGTAAGTCTTGATACCAAAAAGGATAAAGTCCTTCAAATTTGCTATTTTTCAAAAATTTTTTGGCTATTCTAACCCCTTTGCATTTTCAAATAAGTTTTAGGATCCGATTGTCAATTTCTACTAAACAGCTTACTGGGTTTTTTATTGAAATTATGTTGAAACTGTAAGTCGATTTGGAGAAAATGAATATCTTAAAAATAGTCAATCCTCCAATCCATAAACATAGTCTATTTCCCCATTTATTTAAATATTCTTTAATTTCTTTAAGTATTGTTTCATAGTTTTCAGTGAATTCATTCATTAAATTCATTTCTAAATATTTGATGTGTATAATGCTATGACAAATGGTGTCCTTTTACATTTTTGTCAATTTGCATGTTGCTAGTTTATATAAACATGATTTTTGTATATTGATCTTATATCTTGCAACCTTCCTAAATTCACTTATTAGTTTTGGTATGTTTTGTCTTTTTTTAAAAAGATTCCTTGGGTTTTTCTCTATATAGTATCTTCTTGCCTACAAATAGGAACAGCTTTATTGCTTCCTTTCTACTCTTTATTCTTTTCCCTTGTTTTATTGCACTGGCTAGAACTTCCAGAACAGTATTGAATAGAAGTGGCAAGATTAGATTTCCTAGCATTATTGCTGATACAGAGGAAAAATTTCAGTGTTTCACTATTAAACATTAATTAACTATTATGTATCTCATGGACGCACTTTACTAGACTAAAGAGGTTCCCTTCTCTTCCTACTTTGCTGAAAATTGTTATCATGAATGGGTGTTAAATGTTCTCAAACGCTTTTTCTGCCTCAGTGAGATGGTCATATGATTTTCTCCTTTTATCTTGTTAATGTGACAATATATATTGAATGAGTTTTGAATTGTAAACCAATCTTGCATTCCTAAGATTAGCCCTACCTAGTCCTAGGTATCATATTCTTACACGTTACCAGATTCTATTTCCTAATATTTTGTTAAGGATTTTTATGTTCAAAAGAGATATTGATCTGTAAATTTCTATTCTTGTAATGTCTTTGTTAAAGTTTTGTACCAGGGTTTTGCTAGCTCATTAAAAAGAGAGGGGAAATCCCAGCACTTTGGGTATGTATCCAAAAGAATTGAAAGCAGGGTCCCTAAAAAATAATTGTACACCCATGTTCATAGCAGCATTACTCATAATAGCCAAAATGTGGCAGCTACCTAAGTGTCCATCAACAGATAAATGGATAAACAAAATGTAGTCTATCCACACAATGAATAAAAGGAAGGAAATTCTGACACATGCCACCACATGGATAAACTTTGAGGACATTATGCTAAGTGAAATAAGCCAGTCACAAAAGGACTAAGACTGTATAATTCCTTATATGAGGTCCCTAGAATAGTTAAATTTATAAAGACAGAAACTAGAATGGTGGGTGCCAGGCACTAGGGGAAAGAGGTGGATGGGGGTTAGTGTTTAATGGGGACAGAGTTTCCGTTTGGGAAGATGACAAAGTTCTGGAGGTGGATGGTGGTGATGGTTGCACAACAGTGTGAATGTACTTAATGCTACTGAGCTGTACTCTTACAAATGGTTAGGATGAGCCAGGCACAGTGGCACGTGCCTGTGGCCCCAGCTACTCAGGAGGCTGAGGCAGGAGGATCGCTTGAGCGCAGGAGTTCGGCGCTGTAGTACACGATCATCACGCCACTGCACTCCAGCCTGGGCAACAGAGCGAAACCTCCATCTCCTAAAAAAGTTGGTTAAGATGGTAAATGTCATGTTCTGTGTATTTTACCACAGTTGAAAATAAAATTGGAAAGCTATTCACAAAATCCCCCAAATATTTGAAAATCAAACAATCCACTTTTAAATAAGAAATGAATGAAAGACAAAGCCACAAGGGAAATTTGAAAAGATTTTTAACTGAATGGTAGTGAAAATGCAGCATTTCAAAATTCTTGGGAAGCCAGAAAGCAGTGCTTGGAGGAAAATGATGGCTCTTTTGGTGGTTAGAGTGCCCAGATGTTTGGGCCAGCATTGTTTTGGGTGTGTCTGTGAGGGTGTTTCTGGATGAGATGGACATTTGAGCCTGTAGACTAGGCAGCCGCCCTCACTGATGTAGGTGGGCCCATCTAGTCGTCTGAACACTTGAACAGAACACAAGGCTGAGCAAGAGTGGCTCCTGCCTGACTGCTTCAGCTGGGACATTGGTCTTCTCCCGTCCTCACACCAGGACTGGCACCATTGGCTCTCCCAGTTCTCAGGCCTTCAGATTCAGTCTGGAACTGGTTCTCCTGGGTCTCCGGCCTGCTGACCGCAGACCCTGGGACTTCTCGGCCTCCGGATTCACATGAGCCAATTGCTTTCACTAAACCAATCTCTCTCTCTCCTCCCCCACTCTATATAGTCATGTGTCGCTTAACGCATCGCTTAATGTGCTGTTAGGTGATGTCGTCCTGCCAGCATCACAGAGAGCACTTGCACAACCTAGACGGCAGAGCCCACGACACACCTAAGCTGCATGGTGCAGCCTGTCGCTCCTGGCTAAACCCTGCACAGCGTGTGACTCTACTGAACTCCGTAGGCAGCTGGGACACAATGGTAAGTGTTTGCGTGTCTAAACATAGCTAAACACAGAAAAGGTCACAGTAAAAATACGGAATTATAATCTTATGGGACCCCCATCATATATGCAGTCCATTGTTGACTGAAATGTCACTATGCGTCACATAACTATACATAGACACACACACACAGGTTCTGTTTCTCTGGCTAATGACCAATACAGCTCTCAACACTTACATCAGAAACAATTAAAGGTGCAGAATCAACTCTCTAAGGACAAGAAGGAAGTTGAGGCTGGTTGGTCAAGGTCTCTCGGTTAGTGAGGGCAAATGCCAGGCGTGTCTTGGCACATGCCGTCACCATGTGCCTACATCAAGCTTGCAAAGACCCAGCACTATGGAGAAGGTGGTGATCAGGCTGCTCCTGTGTGGGGCTCCCAGGGGTAGAATTTAGACCAGTGGATGGAGAGAAGCTATGGGAAGACAGATTCTGGATTGACACAGGGCAGAATGAGTGGCCAGGCATGCTGAGATGGTAATGAACCCTTTGTCTGGAGGTGCTCAACAATGAAGTCAAAGAATCTTACCCATAGTCAAAACCTATAATTGATTTTATGTTCAAACCAGGTATTAAATGGGCACTCTTCAAGAAGCTAGCATGGTCATCCTAATCTATCATTTTTTTTTTTAAAGATTATTGCTCACAAGCCATACATTTCTGGTCATTGGTCTAAAGACCATGAAGGATCTTTTAAATAGGAACATGATCCATTTCTTTGTTTGCAGAGTAAGTAAGTTAATGAGCAAACAAAACACTCCTGTCTTCAGAAGTTTGGAGAGGGGATTTGATTCTAACCTCACTTCAACCCCAGCCCTCAAATACGGGAAAATACACTGGGCCCAAGTTCTGGGCCAAGCTCTATGAGATCACAGGCACGTCACTCCACCTCCCCGGGCCATAGTATCCTTGTGATGAGGCACAGTAATCAGTATAGCTCTGTGAGCCACAGTGAGGCCATCTTGTATGCAGCCTAGTGCAGCCATCTTGTGTACGGACTCACTGTTGTGTAAAGTTAAAAAAAAAAATACATGAATAACAGAAAAAAATTTATACAGTGATTAACTTGTAAGTGATTGTTTAAAATCATTAGGTGTGTATAGTTACATTGTACTACACTTGGCAGTTCCTTGGATGTTCCTCAAGGAAATGTTCCTTGATTTAATGGATGCTATTTGCTTCTGTAAGTTTGCTTGCTTATGAATTATTGTAACCAACATGTTTTTAGCCGTATGTGTATTGTTAGTATTGTTAGTGGTGAAGGTATATAACCCCTGCTCACTTTAAGATCGGGGCCATTCTCTGTCTCTGGACTATCCCAGGACAGGGGTGGTCGCTGGCCAGCTAATAAAGACTCCTAATTTGGCTCAATTCGGTCTTTAGGTGGTCATTTCTCGCATCTTAGGCTATAACATTTGGAGGCCCCAGCGAGATTCCGCCCTTATACAGGGCGCTTGGTGACCACTGGTGTCTGGGACCTGGTGCGGGTCACGTGCCTAGCCTAGGGGAGAGCTCCTGAGAGACTTTCCTCAGCCCCAGGCAACAGCCAGACCACGCTCCGGCCGCCGACACCCCCAAATTAACGAATTCCCTTGGATGAGTCTTCTGGATTTACACCAGTGAGTGTCTGGTTTGTCTGTCTCTGGTGGGCCCATTCTGGTGTTCTTTGGGAAGGCTGGATGCAGCTAAAATCCCAGGAACAAACCCCAAGGAGTGAGACGTCACTCGGGGTTCTGGTCATTGTTTTCGGACTTGGAACGCTGTTTTGGCCGCGAGGCTGAATCAGCAACTGTTTGGTACCGTGACAGATAGCTTGGTTTTTCCGAAAACTTTAGGATTTTGTTTTATGTTGGTTTGTTACTTGTGGTTGATTTGTTTTATGTTACTGGTTGTTTGGATACTTGCGTGTTGCTGTTATAGTGTTGTTGTCTTGTCTCCGCTCCTGACTGTCACCTGGATGAGAGATGTGAGAATGTTATAGCCCCACGGCTGATTAGCTACGGGGTTTGAGTGGGTCCTAACCTGCGGTTCTGTGGCTACGTCGTACGGCATAGCGGTGACTCACCCTCTGGAAAGAGCGGTGACCTGCCCGGGCTTTATACGGGAGCACCTTCAGCCAAGACGCGCCTAAATCTGCGCGAGGGGAGCAGCCAGGCGGACACCTGAAAGTACACCCCACCCTATGTGAAAATCTGTCTCTGTGTCTTGTCATTGTAAAAACTTTATAGCATGAAAGAGTGTACAGAGAATCGTGCTCAAAATCCCTATGCCGGATAAGTTTAAACTGAAACCTGATAAAGTGTTGCTCTTATTGTAACAAAAAGTAACTGGGAAAAACAAAAGAATTTTGCCGGTTGCCGCCTCGTTGGCGCCTGTTTCATCTAGCAACAACTCTCATTTGTCTCCTTCTCCTAGCCAGTAAATCTACTAATTTCTCCTTCTCTCTATTGCCGTTCCAGTCTGTTACCTATGGGTTATAAAGAATTCATTGTAAAAACTGCCCTCTATCCAAGGGGGGAACCACCTCCCGCTCCAGCGCTGAGTCACTGGTATTCTTTTAGCCCAGCTTATTGCCCAGATTGCCAGTTATACTTATTAACCACAGAACAGGGGCAAGGAGTGCCTTTGTTGGTTTCTCGACAGCAACTACTGTCCACCAAGTACGGGCGAGTGTTCTTGAGGAGTCTCCGGAAGCTGCCGACACCTGCTCTGGTACCGCTGTGAATTCTGTGGCTTCCTTTAGCCTTTCCTTGATTTTACTTTTTTCATGATAGGTTTAGTCTACTTGCTACCAGGCTTTTTGGCCCTGGTGTTTGGTATAGGACTTTATGACACAGCTCCTAAGAAAATGGAACAGGTTCTGTTGATGCTGCTATACTAGACTATGATAGGCTCGGTCCTCCTTTTTAAAACTCTTTCTTGGTTACCCTGTTTAGACTTTTGCCCTCGATAGTCCTTGTTTCTCAGAAACACGGGATCAGGTTCCTGACCTCTGTAAGGTAGCCACCAGGCAACGGGCCGGGACCAAGGATTCCTGAGATCTAAAGATTATTCCCTTTTTTCCTCAAAATGGGTCAATCAGGGTCATATAAAAATTGCACGCTACTTAATGTGTTTTGAAAAACTTCCAGAAACTTTCAGGGTGATCATTTGTATGCTTTTAAATTATATCCATTCATTTGTACAGATGACGACCCCAGCCTCAGCCCCAGACACACGAGCTTTGGTGGCAGACTTTATAGGCTACAAGCTGAGACAAAAGGGTTATGTCTGTAAAACTGGCCCAGAGAAGGGCCCAGCGGCTGACCCGCTGCACCTGGTTATATACAACATGTCTTCCCCTCCACTCGCCCAAAGTAGGACCCAAACAAGGAGCAAGGTAAGGGGGCTCTCGATCAGTATCGCCAGACTCTGCTCGGGGGCATACAGGCTGCAGCTAACGGGCCAACTAATTTGTCTACGGTAAGCAAAACCATACAGAGACCTAAGGAGTCTCTGGCGGTGTTCCTGGAATGCCTTTTTAAAGCTTACCGCCTATATAGTCCCATAGACGCAGAGGCACCAGAAAATAGACGTGCCGTTAATATGCCTTTTCCCACTTCGTTGGCCCCGATATTAGAGAAAGCTACAGAAAATAGAGAGATTAAAAAGTGCTGTCTGAGTTAATAAAATTGCCCAGAAGAAAATAGACTGGTTACTTACTTGTCTAACAGTTTGGACCTGTAGTATCTGGCTGGCCAGACTGCTTGTGGGCCATTGCTGCAACACCTGTCCTGGCAAAAGAAGCCTCTAAGCTCACTTTGGGGCAGGACTGTGTATCATAGCCCCTCACTCAGTAGAGGCTCTAAAAAGCCCACCTGACGAATAATGGCTTTCCAGCTCACGTATAACCAAGTGCTGTTGCTAGATTCCCCCCAGGATTCACTTCCTGAAGACAACTGCTATTAACCCTGCCACTCTACTGCCGGTGATGAACCGGCAGAGCCACTGCATAACTGCCATGAGATATCAGAGTCACTGGCCAATCTGAGAACAGATCTCACTGATCAGCCATGGCCAGACCCTGATGAAAGATTATACACAGATGGAAGCAGCTACGTGTCTGAAGGAGTCAGGTATGCAGGGGCAGCTGTGGTCACTGCTGACCAGGTTATCTGGGCACAAGCTTTGGGACATGGGACTTCAGCCCAGAGAGCAGAACTTATAGCTTTGACCCAAGCCCTGAGGTGGGGAAAGGATAAGACTGTTAATATCTACGCAGATAGTAGATATGCCTTTGCTCACGTGCATGGAGCACTCTATCGAGAATGGGGCCTCTTAACCTCAGAAGGCAAGGAGATAAAAAATAAACTTGAAATATTGGCCCTATTAGAAGCAATCTGGTTACCAAAAAAGGTAGCTATTATTCATTGTAAGGGGCATCAAACCACTGATTCCCCAGTGGCACGGGGAAATGCTTTTGCTGACACAACAGCCAAAGAGGTCGCACAAAAACCAGTGGGGCCCCTCCAGATTCTCCCTGTCTTGCCAGAACGGCTCTTACCATGTTCTCCAAGCTACACGGAAGAAAAAGTTAAAATTGAAAAAGCTCTAAAGACTAGAACTGATGCAACAGGCTGGGAAATTCTCCCAGATAACAGAGTCTTGGTCCCTGAGAGCCTGGGACAAAACTTAATTAAACAGATTCATCAAAGCACTCACCTTGGACACACAAAACTGACTGAGCTTCTTCAGAAGGACTACTATATCCCCCAGCTTCATCGGATGGTTCAGCAAGTAACGGCAAGATGCCCCACCTGTGCGCAGGTAAATCCGGGTAACGGCATTAATCTTCCCCTAGGAACTAGGTTACGGGGCCAAGCCCTGGGAGAACAACGGGAAGTGGACTTCACTGAAGTGAAACCAGGTAACTATGGATACCGGTATTTGCTTGTGTTCGTCGACACATTTTATGGATGGGCAGAAGGTTTTCCTACCAAGTCAGAGACAGCACAAATAGTTGTGAAAAAGTTAATGACTGAAATTGTCCCCAGATTTGGCCTCCCATTAGTATTGGGGTCTGACAATGGCCCAGCGTTTATCGCCAGAACAACTCAATTGTTGGCCCAGATGCTAAAAATTGATTGGAAATTACATTGTGTCTATAGGCCTCAGAGTTCAGGTCAGGTAAAAAGAATAAATAGGACTTTACAAAAAAAACACTAAATAAACCAAGGTTAGAGACTGGCAAAAACTGGGTGAGCCTCCTTCCTTTTGTCCTACTAAGATCTAGATATACCCCTTATATAAAAGGACTGATACCCTATAAAATCATGTTTGGCTGGCCTCCCCCACTCATCCCCAAATTAGGGGAGAAATGGGTCACGGAACTAGGAGATTCGGTACTTCTTAAATCCCTACAGGCTCTCCAGTCAAGCATGAAACACAACCACAAAATGGTAAAGGCAGCCCACCCCGGGCCTTCTAACCTTCCTCCTAAGCAAACTGTATTCCAGGTGCAGCCCGGGGACCTTGTGTGGATCAAGAAATTACAACCAGCAACCTTGAAAGCAAAGTGGACCGGACCACTGCCAATAATCCTTTCTACACCCACAGCCGTTAAAGTCGCCAGCAAGCGTCATTGGATTCATCATTCCCAAGTCAAAAAGGCCTCACCAGAGCAGCAGCCTGAGACATGGAGCATCCAGCCATCTGGAGGTCCTCTAAAGATAAGACTATCTCGTACATCTATTGGTTCCCTTGTAATTCATGGGACTGTGGGATCACCACATCAACCTCTAAACTATACCTGGGTGCTCACCCAAACGGTTGATGGAACTATGGTAACTCATAATTCTACCATATCACAGCCAGTTCTTCATTTTGACCTTTGTCAGCTGTTTGGGTATAACTCTTTACAGATGGGGTGGAGAATTCAAAGCCTCCAATATTATGCTTGCCCCTCCACTGGGCCCCCACATTGCCAAGTAAAAGGCCATTACTATTATGCCAAGTGGGGTTGTGAGACACTGGCCTCTTAAAAAAAAGATACAAAATGTTAAACTCATGATATTGCACACCCATTATCACCATATGTGTGGAAATCAAAGATTTGATTTCATGTAAAAAACAGTGGGGAATGTGATGAGGCACAGTAATCAGTATAGCTCTGTGAGCCACAATGAGGCCATCTTGTATGCAGACTAGTGCAGCCATCTTGTGTACAGACTCACTGTTGTGTAAAGTTAAAAAAAAAAATACATGAATAGCAGAAAAAAATTTATACAGTGATTACCTTGTAAGTGATTGTTTAAAATCATTAGGTGTGTATAGTTACATTGTACTACACTTGGCAGTTCCTTGGATGTTCCTCAAGGAAATGTTCCTTGATTTAACGGATGCTATTTGCTTCTGTAAGTTTGCTTGCTTATGAATTATTATAATCAACATGTTTTCAGCCGTATGTGTATTGTTAGTATTGTTAGTGATGAAGGTATATAACCCCTGCTCACTTTAAGATCGGGGCCATTCTCTGTCTCTGGACTTTCCCAGAACAGGGGGTGGTCGCTGGCCAGCTAATAAAGACTCCTAATTTGGCCTAATTCGGTCTTTAGGTGGTCATTTCTTGCATCTTAGGCTATAACAATCCTTATCTGCAAGATGGGGATCATAACAAAAGTGTGCATTTGCTGGGTTTCTTCAAAGCACTTTTGCAATTGCTATGTCTTGTGCTTTAGTATTTGGTGAGGATAAAAGATCACAGATGCAAACTGCATCTGAAAAGTCAAAAGCTGAATGCACACAGAGGGTGTAATTTTCTTCTGCCTTGGAGGAAAAGAATCTGATCTTTAAAGTCAAAGGTTTTCAGGAGATCAGCTCCTTAGCATCCAAATGTAGCCCATTTTTGCTGAAAGACACTGTCAGTTCTGTGACAGGCAAACATCTCATCCCACCTTGGGGATCAGGCTAGCATTTGAAAATAGCATACCCTTCACAGCAATTCCCAGGACAAATTTTTATTTATTTATTCTTTTAATGACTAATATCATGGGCTGCTGTATCCCTGAGTGACGCTAGCAAAATAAAACTGAGACTAATTAGTGTGGAAGAGATAACACAGAGGGGTCCAGTTTCTGTGTTCATGGAAAAAGACATCTCAAACTCGAAGTGAGAATGAAAACAGGAAAAGAATTATAATTTTCTTTTTTTGTTTAATGTCATTGGGACTCTTAGCAGTGGCTGGATACCAGGAGAGTTGGATTTGAATTCTTACTCTGCCAACCAACTGGTTGTGTGACCTTTTGGAAGTCACTTTCCTTCTCCGAGGCTCAGTTTCCAGATCTGTAAAATGGGGCTGGCTTTACCATCTAGGAATTTATATTAGAAAAACAATTGCAATCTGTAAAGAGTTCATCACCTGGTGGAAGATGTTCGTGCTTCTTGCTTTAGAAGCACCCTTTGGGATACTTTCCCTCACTCCCACCCCCTGGTTCAGGGGATGTCTGATGGACTCCCAGGACATCCTGCACGTATCATATTGTAGAGTAGCTTGCACTTTGTTACTTTAAACTTTACTTTTTTGTTGTTTAAAACAATTAGACATGTTCTTGCAAAAATCCAAGCATTACAAAAATTGTATAAGGCAGAAACAAAAGCTTCTTTGCTGTTCCATGCCTGCATATAGCCTCGTTTGTCTGTCAGTCTTCCCTCTAGACTGTAAACAACCTGAGTTTCATTCACCTCTGTATGTCCAGCGCCTAGCTTACCAGGGTGCTCAGCAAATACCTACAGTGAATCAGCATCCACCGACTTCTCCATGGTTTCCCTTTTCTTTTTAAAGTATGCTTCCTGGGTTAACAAGTCTTTAAAGCTAATGTTTCACATAGTTACAAGAGCTTAAAATTTTCATTGCATGATATTTCCTCTAAACTATAGCATTCATGTAAAATTAGGCAAAAAGCAACAGCATCCCTATTATAAAGTTTCACTATACATTTAACACACTGTCAAAGAAAATTTGGAAAATTTAAAAGAAGAGGAGAAAAGATTTCCTAGGATTACCACTCTAACACAACAATTAGCATGTTGGTTTATTCTCTTTTCAGTAAGTTCCTTTTTTATTAAATTTTTAGAATTTGCCTTTAGATTTTTAGAATTTAAAGAGATATGGAAAAATATACATAAGAATAAATCAGGTCAGGCATGGTGGCTCATGCCTGTAATCCTAGCACTCTGGGAGGCTGAGGCTGGAGGATCACTGAGGTCAGAAGTTTGAGACCAGCCTGAGCAAGAGTGAGAACCATTTCTACAAAAGATAGAAAAAATTAGCCCGGTGTAGTGGCACACGCCTATAGTCCCAGCTACTCGGGAGGCTGAGGCAAGAGGCTCACTTAAGCCCAGGAGTTGGAGGTTGCAGTGAGCTATGATGACGCCACTGCACTCTAGCCTGGGGGAAAGAGTGAGACCCTGTCTCAAAACAAAACAAACAAACAAGCAAACAAACAGAAAAACAAATCAAATACCTATTGTCCCCAGACTCAGAATCAACCACAATTATTATACTTTCTTTGGCTTTTTAAATAAATCAATCTTTACAAAACTGGCTGTAATCACTGTCATGACTTGTGTGGGAATTCTTGCTATGTAAACAATAATATATAGGTTCTGTCTGTCAGCTCTCAGCTCCGTTCCCACCATTCCCTGCTTGCTACTGTATCACTTTGGGGCTGGAAACCTCCAAACTACATTTCCCCTGACTTCCTTGCCTGCTGGTTTCCAGGAGGCACTAGTAGGAGATTGTTGGGGGGGGGGTGGTGCGGAGAGAAACTATTTTTCTGCCTGGCATCCTCTCTGGCTGACGGGTGGTGCTCCCAGCAGCAGGAGGAGTGTGGGCTCCTGTGCTCACGGTCAGGGGCTGGGCCTCTGCAAGATGAGTAGTGAGTATGAGGTCCTGGCTTCAGTCCGGGGGTAGCAGCAGCCCCCTGGTGTCTGGATAATATTTCCTTTCCGTTTTGTTCCTCAGCTAAATACCTTTCTGCTTGAAATAGCTAGAATGACTTCTGTTTTCCCGACCAGACATGGATAGATGCAGTACCAGTGGGAAATGCAGTACCAGTCCCAGTACCGTGGATAGATCGCCTAGACTTGAAATTGTCAGACTTGAAAAGCTTTGCCAACCTGATCAGTGAGAATGTTCGTAAAGTTTATATATACAGCATCATGCTATATATAATATTCCATATTTCCTTTTGTTTTTTTAATGAAGTTAATTATAAATTGCAACGACATAGAAAAGAGTTCAGTTTTACAACGTGTTGTACAGTGAACACTCATGAAACTCCCACTCATGTTAAGAAACAGCATATTTACAGCATCAGAAATCCCTAATATACCTTTATGACAGGGTTTTTTCACGAAATACTATGATTTTTGTGATTGAATCATGTTGATCTATAGATTTGCTTCATCATTTTAAACTGTTATGTAGTATTTAGTCCCATGGTTTATTTATCTATTTTCTGGCTTAGTGAAATTAGAGATGCTTCTGATTTGTTCACACGTACAGAAAATCTTGTAATAAACACCCATCCTCACATCTCCTGAACAAATGTGTAATAATCTCTCAAATTGTCAGACTGTGGGTCATAACCTGTTATGTGTTGAAAAATCAATGTAAGGGCTTCCAACCAAATTGCTTTACAGCTTTGCTGAGATACATTTCACAGATCATAAAACTCACTGATTTCAAGTGTCCAGTTCAGTGGTTTTAGGAAACTCACAGAGTTGTGCAACCAATGCCACAATCTAATTTTAGAATATTCTAATCACCCCAAAAAGAAATCTTGTAACCATTAGCAGTCTTCCCCGTCCCTGCTCTCCACTCCCCCGCCCCAGCCCCAGGCCATCACTAACCCACCTCCCGTGTCTATGGACTTGCCTGTTCTGGACATTTCACACGTATGGAATCATGCAATAGCCGTCCTTTTCTGACTGCTTTCTTTCACTGAGCATAATGTTTTCAAAGTTCATCCATGTGTAGCATCTATCAGTACTTTCCTCCTTTTTATTATCAGATGATATTCCATGGTATGGCCACACCACATTCTGCTCATCCCTTCGGCGGTGGATGGATAATTGAGTTATTCCTGCTTTTTGGCTATTATGAATGCTGCTGCTATGAACGTTTGTGTGCAAGTTTTTGTGTGGATGTATATTTTTATTTCTCTTTGGTATAAACTTAGGAGTGGAATTGTTGGATTATTTAGTAACTCTGTGGTTAACTTTCCAAAGTGACAGCACCGTTCTGCCCGCCCACCAACAGTGTTCGAGGGTTCAAGTTTCTCCTTATTCTTCTGGACACTTGTTATTGTCTGTCTTTTTATTTTTTTTAATTTTTTTTATTTTATTACTATTTTTTTTTTTTTTTTGAGACAGAGTGTTGCTCTGTTGCCTGGGCTAGAGTGACTGCCGTGGCATCAGCCTAGCTCACAGCAACCTCAAAATCCTGGGCTTAAGCGATCCTACTGCCTCAGCCTCCCCAGTAGCTGGGACTACAGGCATGTGCCACCATGCCCGGCTAATTTTTTCTCTATATATTTTTAGTTGGCCAGATAATTTCTTTCTCTTTTTTTTTTTTTTAGTAGAGACGAGGTCTCGCTCTTGCTCAGGCTGGTCTCGAACTCCTGACTTTGAGCGATCCACCCGCCTCAGCCTCAGTGCGAGGTGATACCTCATATTCTATTTTTTTATTTGAATTTCCCTAATAATTAATGATGTTGAACATTAATGATGAAAGCACATCTTTTCATGTGCTTGACCATTTTTATACCTGCTTTGGAGAAATGTCTGTTCGAGTCCTTTGCCCATTGTTTTGATTGGGTTATTGGTTTTGTTGTTATGGAGTTGTAGGAGTTCATATATTCTGGATATCAGCCCCTTATCAGATATATGATTTGTAAATATTTTCTCCCATGTTGTAGGTTGCCTTTTCACCCTTTTGATTGTGTCCTTTGGTGCACAGATGTTTTTACATTTGATGTAGTTCAATTTATCTATTGTTACTTTGTTGCCTTTGTGTGGTTGAATTTTAGTAACGTATAAACTTTAAAATAAAACATTAAAAAAACTTATGCTTTAATAAACAATGTATTCCCATGGATGGTAATTTAGAAAACTCCAGTTACACGTCTGCCTCCCATACATGTGGGTTTGGGGCACGTGTTTGTTTCCAGAGTAAGTTTGTAACTTTGTGGAATCATTTGTCCTTGCTTCGGGGACAGTTCTTGTCTCCAGCCCCTATGGTGTTATACATTCCTGTGTTTACAACAGATTCAACATAACCAGCGAAGGCGTAGTGATTGTAAAGACAAAGAGCTTGAGTGACTGCTACTGCTATGCAGCTATTCTATGTGACAACTTATAATTCTTATTTGATTTAAATTTTATAAGGTGAAACTGAGTGTGAACTGCTAGAGGTAATATTTTGGTTTGGTAAGTGCAACTCTTACCTTACACATGAACTATTTTACTGAATTTGCATATTAGCCTAAAAATTGAAATTCCTTCCTTTTTATTATTATTTAATGTTCAGTACACTCTAATGTTATTTATTATTGCAACAGGCCGATAGGTAGGTATAAGTTTCTAAAAAAATACATTAATGTAACTTAAAAATATTAAGCCACTACCTCTCCTTTTTTGGCTGTAATGTTTATTTTATTTTTCATTTGAAAATTTTTCTGGCTTGCTTATATACAGAAGCAAGTTTAATAGGTTGGGTATGGTGGCTCATGCCCGTAATCTAGCACTTTGGGAGGCTGAGGCAGGAGGATCACTTGAGGCCAGGAGTTCAAGACCAGTCTGAGCAATATAGTGAGACTCCATCTCTACAAAAAAATTTAAAAAGTAGCCAGGCGTGGTGGCGCGTGCCTGTAGTCCCAGCTGCTTGGGAGGCTTAAGCAGGAGGATCACTTGAGCCCAGGAGTTTGAGGTTGCAGTGATGTATAATGATGCCACTGCACCCTAGCCTGGGCAACAAAGTGAGACTCTGTCTCCAAAAAAAGAAAACAAAACAAACAAACAAAAAAACCCCACAAAAAACAAAAGAAAATTTAACAAAAGAAAATGTTATTTTTTTCTAGACATTATTATATTACATTTAATGTTTGTTACTGAAAAGTTCAAAAATGATCCTCCTTAGGAGGTCAAATTCGCTAGGTGTGCCACTGGAAGTGTGAACCACTCAGGTGGGCCAGGCCAAAGGAGTGAAGGTGGGAGGTAGAGGTGAGAGGGCCTGGGGACGTGGGCAAAGGTTTGGATGCTCTGCCCAAGGCACCTGGGCGGCTGTGGGGGCTGGCCTGCTGCAGGGTGTGATGACCCGTTCTGACCACTCTAGTACCGGGGTGGAGATCAGAGGCAACAGAAGTGTGTTAGTCAGGCTCTCCGGAGAAACAGAAACAAGAGGAGGTGCGTGTGTGTGGAGAGAGACAGGCAGACAGACAGACAGACAGGGAGATACTATGGGAATTGGTTCATGTAGTTATGAAGGTTGAGAGGTCCCATGGTCTGCTGTCTGCAAGCTGGAGGCCCAGGGAAGCCAGGGATGCAACTCAGGCCAGGTCTGAAGGCCTGAGAACCCGGGAAGTTGAGAGGTGACTCCCGGTGGAGTGCAAAGGCCTGAGAGCCTGGGGGCGCCTTGTGGAGCTGGCTGTGCCCGTGTAAGTTCCAGAGTCCCAGGGCCTGAGAGTCAGGAGCTCCAGAATCCAAGGGCAGGAAAAGACCGGTGGCCCAGTGCAAGCAGAGAGCAAATTCCCCTTCCTCCACCTTTGTGTTCTAGTCAGGCCCTTGATGGATTGGATTGTCTATCTGTATTGGTGAGGGTACCAATCTTCTCCACTCAGTCTGATTCAAATGCTAATCTCTTCCAGAAACATCCTCACAGACACATCCAGAAATCGTGTTTTACCAGCTCTCTAGGCATCCCTTAGCCCAGTCAAGTTGACACATGAAACAACCATCACAAAAAGAGACTGTGCCGTTTGGTGGGCCGGGGCAGTTCTGGAAAGTAAGGAGTAGGGACTCTGCTCTCTTTCTGCTCTGGTGGCCTGGAGATGTCCGAGGACCCCCTCATGTGTCTAGCGAGGTCTGCTGGAATCGCGTTTGGGCAGCTGGGATAACAGGTGTCTGCCTAGGCTTCGAAGGAGGCCCGAAGGCATGACAAGCTGGCTGCAATCCCTCATCCCGCAGCCATCACCTTCCCAGACGCAGGCGAGGGAAGCCCACAGGAAGCTCACTGGCGAAGCAAATGGTCACTGACTCTGGCGGAGGATGAGCGTGGCCAGTGTGAGAAGAGCATCCTGAGGAAGAGCAAAACACACACGCACGCTGGATCCCATGAGCAGGAGGCAAGTCTGGGCATTGATACAACGCAGCAATTTCTGTAATTAAATGGTGCCATTATCTTGAGTATGCTGCTTTGGAAAGCACTCTTCAAAGGCGGAAGCCATTCCAACGCTCCCCGTGGTTTTCTTCTTGTTTACTTTCCAAGGCTTCCAGCGTAGAGATGATGCTGAAGGTCCATGGTGGGGCCTTTCCTAGGTTTCCAGGGCCTCGACCATAGCCTGGGGCAGACTCTGCCCATTGCTGTAGTGGCAGCACCTGGAGAAAATACTATGTGCCGGCGGCTGGTGTGAGTGGCCCCAGCAAGGCAGGACTGAGCTTGGGGATGTTTCAACATATGAACGTCTACTCCAGAGAGAAAGGGGCAACGTGTGAATGCGAGGGGGAAAAGAGACACGGAGGATTGAAAGAGACACAGATTGAAAGAGACTTAAAAGACATTTCAATCAGTTGCAATGTGTGAGCCTCATATTCTGATGCTTAAAACACAAACTGTAAAAGGATATTAGGACATGCATGAGACAGGTGGAAATTTGAACTCTGGCTATTTTATGACTAAGGAATTATTATTAATTTTTTTAGGTGGGATAATAGTATGGTGGTTATATTGTATCTGTAATACAAGTATCTGTTAGAACTTATCTCTACGTTGAAATATAGATGAAATGACAGGATGTCTTGGATTTGTTTCAAAATTATACAGGTTGGGGGTGGGTCTGGAATAGCCGAGAGGAACAGAATTGGCTGTGGATTGTGGCCACAGGCCTGGACCGTCACAGGGCTTCCTGATACCAGTCTGCTTACTTTCATGACTCTTTGAGGTTCTCCGTTGTAAAATTAGTCTTAAAAATTACTGTAACAAAAAGATGGTGGAGAGGCTAGGAAAAAGTCAATTGCCTTTAAAATTCTCTCTCAATCCTTGTATGCTCAGGGATGAAGGTCCATGTTGGTGTGGTTGTGTCTTTGACACTGTCTTGTGCTTGGTCATCCTCTCACCGAAGGCCCTGAGAGCACACCTTGGGCCCCGAGCCTTTAGCAGAAAACAGTGTTTGCATGTAACTTGATGGCATTCCTTTGTTCCATTGTATTTATTTTATGGCTACTTCTATTTGGGCAACTGATACTGGTCTTCTAGACAGAGTTTGCTTCTTCAATAAATATATGTAAACACTTTGATTTAAAGACAAATAGGAAATAACAGTACAGGTGGTATTCAGATATTGCAAAAAAAAATTTAGGGTGGCAGGAGGTGACAGATGTTTGGGAGGCACTGTTTGGTGTAAGTCACAGGAGACATTTTCCTATCTCCCCTTATTTATCAGTAGACAACTGATTCACAGGAATCTGTGGTCTCTCCCATCCCAGAGGGTCTCTGTGCCTGGAGCAGGATGGTCGGCTCAGGCCATCACCTACTGCTGCCTCCCTGCGTACCAGACAAAGCACTGACACCCAGAGAAGGGGGCCCAATGGCAAGGAGTTGAAACAGACCACACAGACAAGGTGGGGGTGGCCTCCACCCATGGATCCCTGGCCCCATTCCAGACACCATCCCTTACCGGGTTTGCAGAAAACTGAGATTGGGGGTAGGGAGACAAATTGAAGGACAATGTAAAGGGAGAAAACCTCAAATGGGAAAATGTTTTGCCCATCATTTTGTTGTTTTCCACTGGTTATTTTCTGCTGGGAAAATGTCCTGATTGCCTTAAGTCACCTTAAACACAGGTGGTTAGCAAGCTGTGTCCACTCAGATGTGTTTTGGTAGGCCTGTTTGTATGCCTGCTTTTTTGTTTGTGCAATTAAACTTTTTTTGAGAGAATTACAGATTCACATGCAGTTGTAATAAACAACACAAAGGGATCCTATGTACCTTTTACCCCATTTACCCCAGTGGTAACATCTTCCAAAACCATGAGACAATGTCACAACCAGGAATGAGACATTGATGCAGTCAAGCCACAGAACATTTCCATCCCCACAAGGACCCCCATGCTGTTCTTTTACAGCCACATCACCCCCCACCCCTCACCCTGCCCCTCATCCTCGGCGATCACTCATTTGTTCTAGCCTTCTATACTTCTGTAATTCTGCCATTTTGAGAATTATATAAAAGCAATTATACACTATGCAACTTTTTTGTGGTTGGTTTTTTTCCACTCAGCATAATTCCCTGGAGAATCATCCAACCCGTATGTATCAACGTTCCTTTTTTATTTTTTTTAAGAGAAGGGTCTTGCTCTGTTTGCTCTGTTGGTCAGGCTGGAGTGCAGTGATGTGATCATAGCTCACTGCAGCCTCGAACTCCTGAGCTTGAGTGATCCTCCCACCTCAGCCTCCCAAGTAGCTGGGACCAGAGGCCTGAGCCACTGTGACTGGTGGTCTGTTCCTTCTCAATTGCTGACAACTATTCCATGGTGTGGATGTGCCATAGTTTAACCATCGCCCACTGAAGGACCTCTGTGCTGTGTCCAGTTTTCACTTATTATAAATAAAGCTCTGAACATTTTATGTACAGCTGTTTGTGTGAGCATAGTTTTCATTTCTCTGGAATAAATGTCCAAGAGTGTGTATGGTTCTTCTCAATGAATTAGTTGCCATCATTTATAATGCAGATGTTTCACCTAAAAATCCATGTTACTGATTTCTCCTCAATAACCAGTTGACCTGGAAAGAAGGATGGGGCCACAGGGACTTATGATCCTAGGGGGCCTGAAAGCCCTAGTCCCCTAATGCCCCTGGTCCCTTTACTTAGTTACCTGCCTGGCAAGGCATATATATGCACCGTGTTATGTATATATTTGCTTGCATATGGATAACATTTCTCAAGATGTGCACTGTAGCAGAAAACACTGGCTGCCTATGGGGAAGGCTACTGGGTGGTGAGACAGCAAGGGCAATCATGTCCACTAGGAACGCTTTTGAGCCTTTTTAGTTTAAAGTTAACATGACTGTATTACCTGCTCAAAAATGAATCAATAAAATGTGTAACCTAGAACCCACCCAAAGATTTCCTCACAAATGCCCGCTCTGAGGCTGCCTTTTCCATACAATTGTTTGTTTCCTTTCTTCAAAGAAGGGAACCCATTGGAATTTCCCCTCCTGGAGCACTTGGTTGCACACAGGGAAGGAGCCCCCATTCCCCCAGCACTGGGATCCGCTAGAGAAGGTTTTCCCCAACACACACATTCCCTGGCGTTTGAGGAGAGACCCCAAACACCTCCCACCACCATCCCGAGGCCCCATGATCCCGGAAGAGCAGGCTCAGCCTTGCCTGGACCTCTCTGACGCCCAGTGAGATGTCTATCTATGCTGAAGCCAAGGCCACCTCCTCCAAAAAGCCTTCTGAGCCTGACTGAAATTTAGCCTCTCCTTCCTCGGCACTCAGTGGCATAAGTGTGTGTCTTCCTGGCTACAAGTCAGCACACACTTCCTGCACTCCTTACACAAGCTGGGCCCCTTTCCTGACCTCCCTAGGTTGGGCCTTCCCTGCAGGACCAGATTTACATTCCTGCAGCACTGCGCAGCACAGGGTGCCTCACCCCTCCATGCAAACCACGACCAAGACAATGAGGAACCATGGAGCGCAAGCGTAGACTTAATTTAAGACCTTCAGTTTCTGTGTGCAGATGAATTTAGCAACGCTGAACTTTCCTTAGCCAGGGTGGGGGAAGGCGCAGGGTGTGCTTCTGACAGTGTTGGCGCTCTAAATCTGACCTTTCGGTAACCTCTAACGGCTTCCGGAAGACAGTGGGTGCAGCGCAGAGAACAAAGGCTTGGGGATCGGAGAGCCCCCAGCGCTGCCCTGCTGGCTGGGGGATGTGGGGGCCATTCAACCCGTTTCCTCCCAGAGAAACGGGATCAAAACGCCCCCTGGGCAGGTTGTGAGGAGGCTGAAGGGAGAGGAAGCCTCAGTGCTTCAGCGGTTGGCTTCCCCTGGCGGAACGGAGGGTCTCTCTTGTGGGAAGCATGGACTGGATGAGGCAGGCACCGGTACTCCACACCCCAGGACATTTGGGGGGTGTGTCCTTTCGCGTGTTGACTGTCAGGCCGGCCTGGGGACAAGGTCTCAGGAGCCGGTGGCCTGGCTCTGCCGCCGGAGGCGCTGAGCAGGGCCGGTGGCCGCTGCGCACGGCCGCGAGGCTCCCACCGGCGTCCAGGACGGCAAGAGTGTGAAGGCCAGAAAACTGAGCGGGGCTGGCCGCGCGGTCCTGGGGTGCCCGCGGGGCGCGCGCCCCATCACTGCTCTCTGGGCTCCGGTGGCCCGGGCACGCGGCCCCCACCCCCACCCCGTGTTCCGGCGCGCGGGCCGGGGCGGGGTCGCCGAGAGCGCGGCCCCCTCGGTTCCCGCGCTCGGCCGGCGGGGGCCCAGGAAGCGCCCGAGGCTGCGCCCTCGCCCCGCCCCCGCCCTCCCGTGCCCGTCACCTGCCGGCCGGCGCGCGCCAGGGCGCGAGGGGGAGCGCGCGGGCGGTCAGGCGCCGGGTCGCCGGAGGTGAGGCGCCGCTGGGATGGCGGCGCGGGCCTGGGGGCCGCCGCTGCTGCTCGCGCTCTCGGTGCTGCTGGCGCTGGGCCCCACCGCCGCGGTGGCCAAGCTCAACATCCCCAAGGTGCTGCTGCCCTTCACGAGGGCCACGCGCGTGAACTTCACACTGGAGGCCTCGGAGGGCTGCTACCGCTGGTGAGGCGCAGCCGGCGGCCGGGCCGGGCCGGGCGGGGAGGCCTTCAAGCCCGGGAGGCCGGGCCGGGGCGGGCGCTCGCTGCAGGTGCGCCGGCGGGGAGGACGGCCCCGCGTGGCCGGCGGGCGCGTGCGGCCTCCAGGCTCGGGCTGGCACGGGAGGCCGGCGGCGCCGGCAGGTGCGCGGCGCGCTCTCGCGGGGCGCCTGGCGGCCGCGGCCGGAGCCACAGCGACTGGTCGCGCCTGAGTGACCCGGCGGCGTCCGCGCGGGTTGCCGCCACTGCGCATGGCGTCTCCCGGGCCTCCACGCGGGTTTGGCCGGGGGCGAGCCGGCCCGGGCCTGGCGGGCCGTGACCTGTGTGTGGGGCTCTTGCGGGGCTCGTGCGGGAGGAGGGGCCCAGGAGCCGGCTGACTTGGGAGGGGCGTGTGGCGCTGCCGCGTGTGGCTTGCGCGGGGCCGACTTGGGAAGCGGATCTCCGAGAGGGCGGCACCGGCGCAGCTGCGCTCTGGCGGGGCCCGGTGGTCTCACTTCTTCGGCCCGAGTGCTCCGGGCAGCGGGCGGTCAGGGCCCTGCAAAGCCCCAGGCTGGAGGCCCCGTTTCCTGAGTTTGTGCAGGGCCCGGGGCCTCGTCGCTGGCGCCCGGCAGGCGTGGGAGCGACTGTGGGGGCCGAGCCGTACCGCTAGCGTCGTTGGGAGGAACGTAAACCTGTGATGAAAGGGTTTTCGGAGGGAACCCCAGGGGTCCGTTTCACAGATGAGAAATGAGAGGCAAGGGAATGGTTGGTGGTTCACCTCAGCTTGCCCAGGGTGGGGTGAGCCTTGATGCTCAAAGTCCCTTTTCATCACCTCCCCGAGGGGTTCCTGGGGCACTCAGGTCTTCTTCATGGGGGGGGGGGGCCGTGGAAGGTGGCCTGTGGAAGCTCGGGGACTAATGAAACTGGAGGCCTCTGTCCTCCTGCAGGGAGGCCTGGCCAGGGCCCCTCGTTTTGCAGGCGGGAAGAGTGGAGCCTCTGCCGCAGGCGAGGGGGTGTGACTGGGCCACACCGCCAGCCCTGCTTCCAGGGAGGGAAAGGAGGTAGCCTCCTGCCCCCTTCACACCCCCAGGATACACTTTCGCAGCTTCTTTTCTTTTTCTCTTTCGAGGCTGGGTCAAGGTTGAGGCTTAACAAGGTGTGACCACATTGCAGAGCCAAGCGTGTGTGTTTTAAGTCTGTCTGGGTATTAGTCGCGGTGTGTATGTCAGTACGATGCCCAGAGCTCAGACCGGCGTTCTCTGTTACTTGCTCTGCTTGCCCCTATTTATTGTGTGTTTTAAGTCTGTCTGGGTATTAGTCGGGGTGTATACGTCAGTACGATGCCCAGAGCTCAGACCGGTGCTCTCTGCTACTTGCTCTGCTTGCCCCTGTTTATTTTACCGAAGTCTGCCTCCCGAAATCCAGAAGTGCTGTGTCAGCCCACTGCGCTGTGGGGTTAGTGCTTTATGTGCCTGCCTGGAGGCTCTTATTTCCAGCTTGGTATCAGAGACTGAGTTCGGGTTTTCAGTTTTCTGTTTCCCGTCTAAGCCCTTGTCTTCAGCTGTTAGTACTTTGGAGGAGACACACGCTCATTCTCCTGTTGAAATTGTCTCTTCTCTTGACACATAGGCAGGAAAGAGGAAGCTGGTTATTAAAAACAGCTGGCTTCAAGTGAATCCCTTTGGATGTATTTGTGTGCTACTTCTTCTGAGATTCCGTAACTATACTATTTTTTCTAAAATAACAGCACTATTCTTTTTTTCCCTGACTGCATTTTCTTTTCTGAGAGGAGCTGATGGATGTTGGTGTTGGTGGATTTTAACTTACTTGGTGGGAGGAAGGGAAAAAACATTCCTAATCTCTGATGCATCAGAGAAGTGCTAAGTACCTTATAACTTGTTTAGTGTCAGATCCATAGTTTTTATTGCAAATGTGTGGCTACTTAAGTGTCTTCTCAGAGGTGTTTGGTGGTTGTGATTTGCCCTTAACTTCACAGGAAAATATTCCATCAGTCAAGCTCTGAAAATGTTTTCTTTATTTTTAGTGGTGCTATTCCTAGTGCAGCCATCTATTGCTCTAGTTTTGAAGAATCTCCTTTGGGGATTTTGAGTTGGCATATAGACAGGCTGTATATCCACAGTCATCTAAACCTGGGAGGAAAACAAGCTCTTCATCCAGAGATTGTTTTATTGTTCACTCTTTGAGATGAAAAACAAAGAAAACTAAAACTTGTACAGGAAGTTTAGTTCATCCTGGTGACTTCCTTGTTCAGGGTGGTTAGGGTCAGGTGTTGGTCAAAATGGCTACCCTCACGCTCTCTCGACCTTCCCTTTCTGCCTTACCCCTACATTAGAACCATAGAGGTCATCTAGTCTAAACTATTCGCATTTCAGATTGGGAGAGTCTGAACCTCAGAGAGGGAAGTGATCTCTGCAAAGTCATGCAGGGTGGTGATGGAGACTGAGTTGGAGCAGAAGTTGCTGGGGCGGCTCCCTGTCCACCCTATTAGACGCTGGGTCTTGCAGCCTCTGGCTAATTTGCCAGACTCTTGAATCCCTGCAATTGCACCTGGCTGGCATTGCTGGTGGTGTGACAAATTCCTAATTCCTTTTAGATATTTTGCATGATTGAAAGTGGTTCATAAAGTATATGTCATTATCTCCTTTTAAAGGTATCCTTTTATATACAAAATGACTGTATATAGAAAACTGGGAGAATAGAGGAGAAAAAGAAATCATGCCATAATCCTTTGACTGTTATACAGTCACGCTCAGCATTTTGGTTTCCTTTTAGTCATGTATGTTTCCCCTTTCTTACACTGCCTCAAACCTGGTTACATGGGCCGCTCGGTAACCACCAGCTAACATTAAGGCCCAAGTGTTTTTCTGTGTTGCTTCAGAATCCTCCCGAGGGTTCAGTGTCCAGCACCATTCTGCTGGCTGGATGTTGCATCGCCCCTTCGTGCTTTCCCAGGGTGTTCTGGATCCTCCAGTGAGTACCTTGGGTGGGTTGCCCACAAGTGGAGCCTGAGGCAGGATTCTGTGGTGTGGGGTTTACCAGAAGGTGCTCTTCTGGGAAGTAGGTGTGAACTAAAATAAAATCTTAAGCCCCCCAGCTGACTGAAGGGACCCCTTCTTGGCCAAGGGGACCCCAGAAATAACCTAAAGCTGGGTTGCCATGAGAAGGGAGGTCACACAAGCCTCCTCATGTCCCCTTCCCTTCTTGGAGGTGTCCTGTGTAACTCATTACCAGGCCTAAGGCTGTGTGAGACCAAGCTTAAACCACACCTGCAGGTCCCCAATTTACTTTGGAGATCGTGAGTCCTAACTTGTCTCTGATTAACAGGCTTTTTTATCTTAAAACATTTTAAGCCTTTAGACAAAGCTTCATTTCTTTAATTACAAATCGAGGAATCTTTAAGCCCACCTACACCCTGTAAGGCCCCCCACTTTGATATCCTGTCTTTTCGGGCCAAACCAGTGTATGCCTTCCGTGTATTGATTTGTGACTTTATGTATAATAACTGTCTCCCTGAAATGTATAAAACCAAACCGTAACCCAACCACTGGGAGTCCACTTGCTCCTGGTGGCACATACTTGGCTCAGAATAAACCTCTCTAAATTATTTTACAGTTTGGGTTCTTTTCTGTTGACATGGGATAGGGAAGGGAAGATGAGCAAGGATGTGGTGTTGGATAAAGTCTAGCCCTGGGCTGACCCACCTGACACTCTGGAGTGGAATTACACTGTAGGTTTTGCAAGGAGAGACCAAACTTTTGAGCATTTTTACCCTCTTTCAGGCAGCCACTGGTTCCCCCTGGGGGAAAAGGGTGTTGCTCGACATCTCAGGCCCCTGGGGGAAGCAGCCCTGCTGTGAAGTGTGAGCGGCAGGTTCCCTTTGCCTGAGGTGAGGGTGGGTGTGGACCTGGTAAAAAGTTTCTGGATGCAGCACCTGTGGCATCCACTGTTCTGAGCTGTGCCTAGACTTTTCCTCCTCCCTCCCTGTCCCTGAAAGCCTCCTCTGGGTACCCTAGAGGTGCCTGATGTGTTTGCCAGGCCTGGTCCTGTACCAGGGTGCACCCTGTCTTGTATGGTCCGGGCAACTTCTCAGCCATGGGTGTAAAGATTGGTGGGCAGGCAAGTGGGAGCCCTTTCTGGGCCAGGGAGGGCATGGGACCACGCTGTGGAAAGTGTCCTTGTGCTGATCCCAGGCAGCTCAGATGACTATTGGGGAATCAGTGGGCATGAAAGACCCCACAATCCCTTTCTCTTTGCTGACCAGTGACTATGGGAGGTCACATGCCAGCACCACCCTTGGGTATGGACATCGAGGGTCCCTCTGCCTGCTGCAGCAGGAGGAAGTAGTAAGGAGTCACCTTGCAGCCTTTTGTCAGTAAAGTTGGGGAGGAAGGTGGGGGAAGGGTTTCCTCTGGCTCTTTGGAGACCCCGCAGCATACTGAGCCCGGCAGGCCTGATCCAGCCCAGCTGCATTCTGCTGGACTCAGGGCTCAAAGCCCCCAGGAGAGAGGAGGGGCACTTCCTGTGCTGGCAACTGGGCAAGTGAGGCAGCAGGGCCTGAGGGAAGCTGGCCCCAAAATTAAAATAAAAAATTTACAAAGTGGGAACATAACCAAGAAAAGCGAGTTTCATTCAACTGGGGGCCTGCCAGGCTACCTTTTGCACCCATTCAAATTGCCTTCCCCTATCCCATTGCTGTACTTCTCCTCCCTGGGCCGAGAGTTTCTCCCCTTGCCACCCATTTGTGTGCACCCTTCACTGTTGCACACCCAGATCAAATCTCTTTCCTCCTCTCTTCTGCCAGGGGCCTTAGAATCTCAGGCTTTGGCCTAGTGTGGTGCCACCTAGGGTCCCCTTTGGTGTCACTCCTGGCAGTTGGAGGGCGGGGCCGAGATGCCAGAGCTCCTGCAGGGCCCAGGAGAGCGCAGTGTGTAAAGGCCTGTCCTGCCTGAACGCAGGACAGGCATTGGTGGACCGTGAGTGTTTCATGAATAAATAGGTGACAAATACCTGTGACTCCTGCTGTAAGCCAGGAATTACTGCAGGTCCAGGGATGTGATAGGGTAGGAGCAGGTGATGCCCTGCTTTTGTGGGACTCATGGTTGATTACGGGAGTTAAATAATTAAGATGAAATCGATGGATGCATTTAACTTAGGAATACGTCTTTGAGGGAAACAGAACAGCATGCTGAGCTCAGGACCACAGGAGATGGGGTGGGTTTTTGGGTAGTGTGGTTGGGATAAGCCTCTTTGGAGTCAGACTGGGACCTGAGCAGGTGTAGCTGGAGGGAACAGCAAGTGCAAAGGCCCCGAGGAGGGACTGAGCTGGGACTGAGCTGGTCAGAAGAGCACAAAGGAGGCACGGTTGGTGAGGGCAAGGGTGGTAGGAGGGGAGGTTAGAGAGGTTGGCCGGGCGGGGCCGTGTGGGGCCGTGTGGGACCTTGTGGGCTGTGGTTAGGAGACAGGAAGGGGATTGCCAGGTCAGGTGCTGGGCGGGGTTGGACTGGGCCTTGCTCTCCCCCTGCACCCGGCCCCCGGGGCTGCTTGCATCTGTGGCTCCCACAGGGCTGGAGGGGGCCTTGCCCACCTCCCTCTACCAGCCCCACAGCGGGGAGGTGCCAGGAAGTATCTGTTGACTTGAGCCTGGGTTGTTTTCTTCCTGCTTCCTTTGTGGGTTCCCTGCTCTGCCTGGGCTCCGGCAGCCCCTCAGGGTAGCTTCCACTCTGCAGACCCTGCCTCTGTGCACCGTGAGGGGCTGGACCCTGCAGGTGGGTGGAGGGTGGTGGGCTGTGTCGTCCACTGCCCCACCCGTCCCTGTTCTTGGTGCGGCTCTCACTTCTCTTTTTTTCTCACTGGTGCTTTCTGGCCTGACGTCCGTGTCTCCAGGTTCCCCGTCCTCTGCCTGCCTCCTGCCTCCTGTCCTGTGTTGGGGAGCGTGGGGCACGTCTCCCTCAAAGACAGCCCCCTAGGCACTGGCACGTTCTGTCTGTGTGACAGCCCGGCCTTGGGCGACAGTGGATATGAGAAAGATTCACTCTTTTAAAATTCACTGTCAATGCTTTAGATTTTCTCAGCATAAACGTTTTCTTCTGGTGCCAATATGTTGTTTAATTTTTTTTTTTTTTTGAGACAGAGTCTCGCTCTGTTGCCCGGGCTAGAGTGAGTGCCGTGGCGTCAGCCTAGCTCACAGCAACCTCAAACTCCTGGGCTTAAGCGATCCTCTTGCCTCAGCCTCCCGAGTAGCTGGGACTACAGGTATGCGCCACCATGCCCGGCTAATTTTTTCTATGTATATATTTTAGTTGGCCAGATAATTTCTTTCTATTTTTAGTAGAGACGGGGTCTCGCTCTTGCTCAGGCTGGTCTCGAACTCCTGACCTTGAGTAATCCTCCCGCCTCGGCCTCCCAGAGTGCTAGGATTACAGCACCGTGCCCGGCCAATTTTTTTCTTTTATTTAAACTGTGATTATATATATATAAATATATAAAAAAAACATAATTTATCCAGAACCACTTTTAGGTGTAGAATTCAGTGACATTAAGCACATTAACATTGTTGTGCAACGATTACCACCATCTGTCTCCAGAACTCTTTTCATCTTCCCAAACTGAAACTCTGTACCCGTTAAATAACTCCACATTTCATCCTACCCCTGGCCCCTGGCCACCACCATCCTAACTTTCCTTAACACTCGCTACTATTTTCCTGTCTTCCGAGAGAGCAGATAGATGGGCTCAGGGCCTCTGCAGGCAACAGTGTCCTCCTGGAATCTAGTGACACTGTTTTGATTCATCAGGGTGTATGGCAGACAATGAGTATTCTACTTTTACTAGTGTATAAAGTTTCCTTTTAAAGTACTTTTTTTAGTAAGGAAGAATCAATTTAAAAGAACAAAATAAGAAAAGGATACAAGTGGTACCTGGGTGCCAGTGCACCTGGGCAGGTGGCCAACAGAAAGCCCAAGGGTGGGGAAGGGCTGTCGGAGGGTTCAGGTGTCCAGGCAGCTGCCCCTGCTGGCCAGAGACTGCAGACCCCGAGGCGGCAGGTCCAGAGGCCGGGGCTTCCAGGGCTGCAGTGTGTGGAGGGGATAGCCAGAGGGACCCAACATAGGAGAACCAATTTTTCTGTCCAACTCTTTGCATATTATTCCCCACCTAGTCCTAAGAATGAACAAACAAACAGTAAACCCAAAACACCCCTTTGGTTTGAGTGACAACCGACTCTGCAAATGAGGATCCTGAGATGAGGAGTCTCACAGCCAGTTAGTGGCAGAGCCGTGTTCCAGACCCGGCCATCGACTTCTTTCTGAGAGCCTTGGGTGCCTGAGGAAATGAGCCAGCACTTCTCAGCGGACGGCTGGTTACCTAGTCTGCTTCAACAGAGTTTTAAAACATCAACGACACCTTGAAAAGGCAGTATTAAGAATACATTTGGAGGTGGGGGCTGACACAGGCAAAAGTTAAGGCCATTTTCTGCTGGCGTCTGGGGCCCCAGCCCCTCCCGGGCCTTGTTTTGAACTTCGTGTGCACCAGCACAAGAGGGCACCGCAGTGTGCAGACCAGGGAGCCGGAGCCACACGTCACTGAGGCCCTTTTCTAGGGATATGGCCTTGGGCAGGTCACCTAACATCCATGCAAAGGTTTCCTCATGTACCAAATGGGGGTTTTGATAGGATTGTTGTGAGATAAATGAAGTATTTGTGATGTATTTTACTTTTGCCTGACAGCGTGGAATAAATGAAAGTTACTGTTGTTTTTAAATATAGTACCAGTGGTCTGAATGAAGTAAGACAGTGAGCTCTAAAGAAATTATTCCTGGCGGCAGGTGTGCAGATTTTATCTGTCCAGACGCTTTCAACTGTATGTGACAGGAAACCCAAACTAAAAGGTTTAAATGAAACAAAGCCATGTTGTTTTGGCTCACGAAAGGGAAATGCCCAGGCAGAATTTGTTTCAGACTTCATGTCACAGGGGCTAATGTGATGTCACCAGGACTAGTTCTTTACTTCTGTGTCTTGGTTTTGGCCACGTACTTGCTGGGGTAGCAAGATAAGAGCTTTAATGCTATAGCCTCCCAGCTTCAAGTCTGGTAGGACGTAAGCCACGACACCCTTTCTGATTGGACTCACCAAGGGTGCATGCTCTAGTCTGAACCCCCATCTGCAGATGAGGGAGCCCGTGGCTCTGATGGGCCAGGACGCATCAGTCGTGTGCCTCTCAGCCTCCAGTGGGCGCTCTGGAGCCTCATGGACTGAGAGCAGGAAGAGGTGGTGTCTTAGTGCATTCTGGCTGCCCTGACAAAGTATAGGCTGAGTATCCTTTATCCAAACTGCTTGGGTTCAGAAGTGTTTGGGACTTCAGATATTTTGGATTTTGGAATATTTGCATATATATAATGAGATATCTTGGGGATGGGACTCACATCTAAACATGAAATTCATTTATGTCTCATATATACCTTACATACGTAGACTGGAGGTAATTTTATACAATATTTTTAATAATTTTGTGCATGCAACAAAGTTTGTGTTAAGTACCTGTGTGTTTAATTTTCTACTTATGGTGTCATGTCAGTGCTCAAAGGTTTCAGATTCAGATTTTGGACTTTCAGATTAGGGATGCTCCGCCTGTACCACAGACTGGGTGGGTTATAAACAGCAGACATTTATTTCTCACAGTTCTGGAGGCTGGACATCTGAGGTTGGTGCCAGCGTGGCCAGGTTCTGGCAAGGGCCCTCTACTGGGTCAGAGGCTGCCGCGTTCTTGCCATGTCCTTACATGGTGGGAAGGGATGAGGCAGCTCTCTGGGGCCTCTACTGTAAGGCAGTTAACCAATCTATGAGGGCTCTGCCCCCATGACCTGATCACCTCCCAAAGGCCCCACCTCCCAACACCATCACCTTGGGGGTGAGGAGTCAACCTAAGAATTTTGTGGGGACACAGACATTCAGACCACAGCAGGCAGGTACCCACAGAAAAGTTGGGTGCTGTTACTGAAACAGAGGTGGCGGCTGGGTAGCACACGTCCCCAGCAGGAACAACCCTCACGAGTCAGTGTTTGCCCTGCTTGCCTGTTCACCAAACTGCAGACCTGGGGCATGCGGGGGAGCTGGTGTGATCTGGGAGGACGTCGAGAATGGAGCACACAGCGTGGCCATGTCACAGCCGCTGAGCTCAGTTCCAGCAGCTGGCAGGTGGGCACACCTGACCTGCCTGCTGCATGTAACTTTTGGGATGGTTCTGAAAACACTTGGAAAGGCAGGCAGCCCACATGCCTTTTGTTGCAGTTGGTACACTGGTAAAGTTAAGTTGGTAATTAAAAACATTTTCATAAAGAAAACTCCAAGCCCAGATGGCCTGGCCTGTTAATTCTATGAAACATTTCAGGAAGAAATGATACAAGTATTTTAAAGACTCTTTCAGGGGAGACAGAAGGAGTGATCATTTCCTAGCTCATTTTTATGAGCCCTGTGTTATGCTTATTGCAAACTCAACGAAAACATTACAAGGAAAGAAAACCCCCACAGACCAAAAGCACCAAGATAATAGGTAATCAAATCCAGAAAAATATAACAAGGGTACTGTATCAGGACCAAGTAGGGTATATCCCTGGAATGCAAGGTTGGTTTAACATTTTTTTTAAATCACTGTAATTCATCATATTATCAGAATAAAGAAGAAAAGATCTACAGTAGTCTTGAGATGAACATTCGTCACCCCTTCATGATAAAGAGCCACTCCTGCCTCCCCTTGAGGTCTCTACTCACATGTCACCCTCTGTGATGCTTCCTCTGACCGTCCTGTTGAGAATTGCAACCTTTCCCTTACCTGCTTTATTTGTCCGTAGCCTTTATTAACTAATCCATATAAACTCATTTTGTTTATTCCTGTTCTCCCACTAAAATGTGAGCTCCACAAAGGGAGAGACGAATGCCTGTTTTGTGCTTTATTGTGTCCCTGGCACCTAGAACAGCGCTTGGAATGTTGAATAACTCAATAAATGTGTCTTCAATAAACGAATGAATGCATCAGAGACCTCACGGGGAGCCAGTGGTGCTGTGGGGGAGGAGAATCGGGACAGTCCGTGGAAGAGCTGTCATTTGCCGTGAGCCAAGAGGGTTGGGCAGCGTAAGTGCAGGTGAGAAGGGTGTGTGAATCGGAGGGAACAGCATAGGCAGAGGAACAGAGGCGGGAAAGTGGGTGGGGTGGAAGAAGCTTCTGAGCAGAGATTAGAGGTCAGGTGGTTCAGGGTCTTGCCGGCAGTGTGACCTTGGGCCTGTGACCTTGTCATGGTTCTGAGGATGTAGGTGGTTGGTAGTGGGGAAAGGACCTGACCCCGGGGTATCAGGGCCGGGCTTCATTCAGGGAAGAGGTAGGACAGGTTTAAGCATGAATGATCACAGGAGGGAAGGACCTGCATTTCTTTCTTTGTTTCCTTTTCTTTTCTTTTCTTTCTTTCTTTCTTTTTTTTTTTTTTTTTTTTTTTTGTTGAGACAGAGTCTCACTTTGTTGCCCAGGCTAGAGTGAGTGCCGTGGCGTCAGGTTAGCTCACAGCAACCTCAAACTCCTGGGCTTAAGCGATCCTACTGCCTCAGCCTCCCGAGTAGCTGGGACTACAGGCATGCGCCACTATGCCCGGCTAATTTTTTCTATATAGATTTTTAGGTGTCCATATAATGTCTTTCTATTTTTAGTAGAGACGGGGTCTCGCTCAGGCTGGTCTCGAACTCCTGACCTTGAGCAATCCACCCGCCTCGGCCTCCCAGAGTGCTAGGATTACAGGCGTGAGCCACCGCGCCCGGCCTCTTTCTTTCTTTCTTTCTTTTTTTTTTTTGGGAAATGGGATCTTGTATAGGTGCCCAGGAGTTGGCCAGGGACTGCAGGTGTGTACCACTGTGCTCAGCTTTCCTTCTTTTTTTAAAAAGCAGAATTGTGCCAAATATTGTAGGACCATAGCCCCCTCATTTGGGAACCCCCTCCTTTTTCCTAAATTTGAGAACTGTGATAAGAGCTTTATATTTATTGTCCCATCTAATTCACCACAGCCCTTTGCAGTAGGCACTATTTTTATACCCATCGTGCAGATGAGGCTCCAGAGGCCCGGAGAGGTTAAGTTGTTCACTTAGGGTGACACAGCTGGTGAGTGGCAGCACCCTTCTATCTTACGACTTCACCTTCCACCAGATGCCAACAGATGAGAGGACTGAGTGAGCCATGGCCCCGTTACTGAGTGCCACTGCACTGCTTGCACTGGGGTCCCAGGGAAAGCCAGGGGCACCATTCCTGACTGGAGCCTGCCATTGTGCCTGGGGGACGTTGGTATGTGGGAGGGTGGGGCAAACACACTGCCCGCCAGCTGAGATGCAGGGAAGAGGGATGGATGCAGGAGGAGCAAGTGTCCTTTCTGAGGGGTGGTAGTGACTTTAAATTAGGTGGCCAGGGGAAGGCCCTTTAGCAGAAAAGCCTCACGAGCCAGGTTCTGTTTCTTTGGCTGTGGAGCTGGTGGACCTGACTTCAGCGGGTGGCAGGTGACAGTGCTGGTGTCTCAGCTGCTCAACCCTGTGTGCAGACTCTGCCCTCTCCACTTAGTGAGTGCATGGCTGTCCCTGAGCCCTGCGTCTCTGGCCCCATTGAGAGCATGGGCCGAGCTGTTGCACGGCCCACATGTGGCCCAGAGCCTGCACTGCTCGGGGCCTGTGTTAGCTGTCATGGCCACACGCATCGTCCAGCAGTTCTCTGTTCCTCACGGTGGGTCTACCCAACCGGAGAGAGAGTCCTATATGGTTTTTAGAGCTGATATCGATGCTGGAGGTTTCCCTTGCCACTGTCTTCCCAGAAATGTTAGGAAATTGGAGCTTATAACAGAACCAGCAGCAGAGAAGGCATGGTTGGCGTGGCAGGGCAGGGTTTCCCTTGACCCATGCCTCCCTGAGGTGTCCTGGGGAGTGGTGTGCTTCCCAAACTGCGGTCACTTTGTGCCACTGTCAAAATGCAGCCTTTTTATGTACTACCTCTAGTAGAATTTACTTAACATTTCCTTCAAAATGACTCACTTTTTAAAACATTGACGTTAACATTTATGAGCTCATGAGTTTGGTGTATTTGTTTTTCCTAAAACACTTCAAAATGAATATATAATAATTAAAATACGTAACGATTCAATTAAAAAATAGTTCATTTGTGCAGCATCTAAACCTCTCTGGTGGTGTGTGTATTATACCCTGGGGAAAATGCTCATATAATGGGAAGTGTCTGATCTGGAGTTGCCAAGACCTAGCTGTGATCGCTGGGCCCGCTGCTTACAGCTGTGTGGCTTTGGGCAAACTACTTGATCTCTCTGAGCCTCAGTTTGGTTTTCCTCCGTAGGGCTGCTGGCTGATTAAGTGATCTGATGGATATGAGTATTTAGCTCTGAGCTTAACACGTGGTGGGCATTTTCCTCAGTTCTCCTTGTCATTTCTTAGACCCTCCCTCAGTCAGGGTTTTCCAAAGAAACCAATAGTGCATATATATTCTCTCTGTATACGTCATATATATTCAATAGGGTGTATATATCCTGTACATATCTCATATATGCTTGTATATTTGTGTGTGTGTGGGAGATTTAGTATAAGGAATTGATTTACGTGATTATAGAGGCTGACCAGTCCCAAGGTCTGCAGATTCCAGGAGAGGTGATGGTTCAGCTTCAGTCTGAAGGCCGATGAGTTCGGACCTGAAAGAGCTGACGTTTGACTTTGAGTCTGAAGGCAGGAGGACACTGATGTCCGCACTCCAGACTGTCAGGCATGGTGGGAATTCTCCCTGACTCAGCCTTTTGTTCTGTTCAGGCCTTCAACTAATTGGACAAAGCCCACCGTGCCAGGGAGGGCGTCTGCTTTACCCAGTCCTCCGATGTGAAAGCCAGTCTTGTCCAAACACACCCTGAGAGAAACAGCCAGGATAACATTGACCAAATATCTGGTCACTCTGTGGCCTAGTCAACTCGATACATAAAATTAACCATCACAGCTCTGCCAGAACACTTTTATTTTTTCATTAAAAAAAAAAAAAATTGTCCCCGGATATCTCAGTGCTCTCGAGAGAGGAGCTGTTCCTGCCTGCTCTCACCTGTCGAATCTCCTCCTGCACTCCCCGTCTCTCTCTGCCTGGCTCGGTTTGTTTAACCTCTGTGTCTGAAGAATCACCTACCCTCCCTCATTGCAGACATCGGTCTTCTCTGCCCAGATCCTGGAAGGAGAAACATTCCCAGATTGCACACGGGTGGCCAGCTCTTCCATTCCCAGCCCAGGAAAGAGTCAGCCCGAATCTCCAGGGGCATGCGTAGGGTTTGGTAAGGCCCTTCCTGAGCAGTGTGAGATGCAGAGACAGCCCGGAGCAGGAGGGGCACTTCTGTGTGGCCAGGAGGTGACTCAGATAGCAGAAAGCATCCACCTTTGGAACACCTGTATACCAGCCTGGTCCTTGGCATGGCCTTAAACCAATCCCCTTTTCCTTCTGAGCCTCAGTTTACCTGTCTGTAAAATGAGGGCATAGCAGTAGTTCTTTAAGTTACATCCAATATTAGAGGGAAGATATTTTTATTTAGAAGTTAGAATAACACAGAAAAAAAAGAATAATGAATACCTATATCTCTACCATCAGAATTAACCATTGTGTAACAATGTGTATATTTGTTTCCAGTCTGTTTTTTTTTTTTTTTTTAAAGAAGTAAAATGAATTCCCCTTTACTGCTCTCTTCCTGGTTTCCATCCCTACCCCCCAAGGCAGTCACCACTTTGAGTTTGGTTCGTACTTTTCCATTTATAATTCTCTGATGGAGTTTCTAGTGTGCTGTTTTATCCAGCATTGCGCACTCCCTGTGGGGAAGGCAGGATGGGTGGAGGCCCTGCCTTACAGATGAGGACACATAGTTGGTGGATTTTGTGGTTCTTTTGTGCCCCTTAAAGGTACACCCAAAGCTAGGGTTGGGCTTGGAATATCTGAGAAGGAAGTCAGATAACTGAAAAGAACTCTTGTGCTGGTAACAGAAAAAACAGCCTAAACTGCCTCAAACCCTCTGGTAGATGGTGGAATAAGCTCCTGCTGCTTCAGATGCAGGGTCCTGAGCAGAGGGAGAAGACCCTGGGGGACTGGGGTGGGGCGTGGCAGCCTTCTGTTGGTGAGTGCTTTCCTTTTCCCGTCCTCCCTGCTCCCTGGGGGAGGACAGAGCTGGACCCCACTGCACAGAGCTCAGCCGTCTGGGTGCGTGGGGTGCAGGGATTCAAGCCCAGCGTGGAGGTGGGGCCTGCTGAGATGGCCCAGTGCCAGCCTTCCCAGGCAAGGGCTCTATCTTTCTCCAGGCTGCAGTTCTTGCTGTGTAGTCAGCCCTCAGAACTCCACAGGTGTTAGAGGACGTCCCCAGGGACCCCAGGAGTGAAAAGCACTGTTCGCCTGTGGGGCTGCTCCACCGGGAGGTGAGGCCTGGAAGCTGGGCCAGCATGGGAGCCACTCACCACATGAATGTCTGTGTCCCCACAAATTCTTCTGTTGAAACCTCATTACCAAGGTGATGGCATTAAGAGGTGTAGAGCCTTTGGGAGGTGATTAGATCGTGAGGGCAGGGCCCTCCTGGGTGGGATTAGTGCCCTTTTATAAAAGAGGCTCCAGAAAGCTCCCCGTCCCCTTCCACCATGTGGGGATGGTGGTAGGACAGCCGTCGAGGAGCCAGACAGTGAGCCCACATCAGACACCCGATAGACCGGTTGATCTTGGACTTCCAGCTTCCAGAACTGTGAGCAGTAAATTTCTGTTGCCATAAGCGCCTGCCCCACCCCTGCGTTTATGGTATTTGGTTACAGCAGCCCAAAGGGACCCAGACGCGGGACTGTGAGCACTTAAAATGCAGCCAGTGCCATACGTCTGAATCATATTTGGGATGTGTTGGAGTAAATAACGTGTATTATTAAAATAACCTGTAACTTTTAACAACTATGGCTGTTTAAGGATTTTTGAAAAATTGGGATGAATAAGCAGAACACAGGATTTTTAGGGCAGTGTGACTATTCTGAATGATACCGTCATGGTGGATACATGACGTTATGTGTCCAGACCTATCCAGACCCGTGGGGTGTGCAGTGCCGAGCATGGGCCCTCGTGTGGCTGCGCTGCCATGCGGGCTCCTCCGTTGCCCACCCCCCGGGTGGACCACTCTGTGCATTCAGGGGGCAGGGGGCTCAGGAGAATTCTATACTTGCTGCTCAATTCTATACTTTTCTGCTCATATCTAAAACTGCTTTAAAAAACAAGGTCTATTGAAAAGTTAATTTCACCTGATACTTTTTTGTATGGCAATTAGAAAATGAAAATGTGGTTCGAGTTATGTGTCTGTCGTACAGGGCTATCTTAGGCCTGTATCGTCCTTAACACAGCCCTGCAACATGGCATGCACAAAGTAAAAGGCGTGCTGTTTGCAGCCAGGCTCTGAAGGCTGCTGGGGCATCTCAGTGGTGGCTGGGGGTGAGGGGAGGATGTTGGGTTTCTCCAACTTGGAGAGGGAGAGCTCTTACCTGTGTTTATTGGCAGTCTGTCTGAGATTAAGCCTGGCTCCCTGGGCCACTGAATGAGATATACCACACTGATTCTCGAAGGTGGGAGTGGGAAATGAGAAATCCTTTTCTAAAAACAGACTTTATTTTTTTTTTAGAGCAGTTTTAGGTTCACAGCAAAATTGAATGGAAAGTACAGAGAGTTCCCATAGACTCCTGCCCTCCAACACACGTGGCCTCCCTGGCTCTCAGCATCCCTACCAGAGAGGTACACCTGTTACTATCAATGAACCTGCACTGACACAGCATTGTCAGAGAGTCCAGAGGGTTCCCTCTTGGTGTCACATGTTCTGTGGGTTTGGAAAAGTGTGCAGTGACATGTATCCCCCATTACGGTACCACACAGAGTAGTGTCACTGCTCTAAAAATCTTCTGTGCTCACACTAAGAGTAACTGGTATGTGGCTGCTTCTAAACTCTGCACTATATGGGTTTTGCCAGTTTTTCCACTAAAGTCTTTTTCTGCTCCCAGATTCAATCAGGATCCCCTGTTGCATTTATTTGTCATGTCTTCCTGGCCTCCTCTGGTCCGTGTAAATTGTCTGCGTTCCCTTGTTTCCGCAGGCAGGTGTGTGTGTGCGGGGAGGAAGTTTAATGCCCCTTGAAAAATCTCTTAGGGCTCCAAAGCTGTTCGCAGTGAAACAATCTGTTTCTAGCTTGGTTCCTTCTCTCACTTCTCGTCTGTGTACGCACAAGCGCTCTTCTTCCCTTGGTCTCTGAAATGCTATTTTCTTAGAAGAAATCAATGAGGGGATCACAAATGCATGTCCCCAGGGGCTGAGGTTTCCTTCCCTAACTGATGGATGAGGTTTATTTTCTGGGTACAGCAGCCCAGCCTATGCAGGTGGTGGTGAGCGGTCAGTGTGCTCAGGTGTGTGGGGAAATGCCTCCTGGGCCTGCCTGGCTTGGGGAGGGACGCTTGGGGAAGCCGGGGGACTTAGAGATGTCTGTGTGGGTGTGTTCCGCACCGCTGCTTTCTGACGCCAGGAGTTGTTTACAAGTCTCCTGAATCCCCAGAGTGCTGATGTTCCGGTGAGTTTAAGCAAAGGTTGGGGAGGACACGGAGAGTCAGACGCTGTGCTGGGTGCAGCCCCGAGAGACAAGCGCCGGACGCCCTGCTCTGTGGACCCCTCCCTGGGGCCTTGGCCACGCTGAACCTCTGAGGGCAGCAGGCCCACCGCTTCCTGCTGCAGGGCCTTTTGCCTGCTGGTTCCCTGGTCTCACCCCTGCCCTGCGCTTCCCTGAGCGCCCTCGCAGGCCGCGGCAACGGCACGCACTCACTGGATAGGCTCAGTGCGGGGTCTGCTGTACTCTGCCACTCGTCCCATCTCACCCCGGCCGGGGGCTGTTGCCGCCCTGGGTCATGGATGAGAAACCCAGGGGCTGACGCTGGATAGCTCCCCGTCACACCGTGGCTTCCTCCTCTTATCGTCCCCGTGGGAAATGGTCTCACAGACTGTCCTGATTCACTTGTGATGTGTTTGCCTGCCTGTCTCCCACCTTGGCTACGATGTCGGCTCCACGTGCCCTGGTACTTTGTGACTGTCATGACCACAGTTAGTGATCCCCAGGGTTGGAGGAGCCCCTCTGGGGACAGAAGCTGACATCCCGGAGCCTGCTCTGTACCGGGCCTGGGCTAGAGGTCAGCTGAGAGACCCTCTTCACACCACCTGCCACCTCAGCAGACCCCGTGAGCAATTCTCTTTCTGACGCAGAACAACTTTCATGTGTGCAGAATAATCTCAGACGGAGGCCATGCGTTGATCCTCAAGGTTGTTTCCTGGTGTGGGGCCTCCTGTTTGGTTTGCTTGTGGGGGGCTGTGTGTAGAGGCCGCCAGCCCTCTGATCGTGGAGCGGGACCCACTCCGCCTCTGGGCTTGACGCTGCCTTGAGACCACCCACCTTTGTTCTCTGTCTGAGTCAGGCCAGTGCCCCAGCGGGAGCCACAGCACCGACGTTAGGGCCCCGCTGTGCCTCGCAGCGTAGTTCCAGGGAGTGAACGCCTGTCTTGTTCCACTGTAGGTCGTCCACCCGGCCAGAGGTGGCCAGCATTGAGCCGCTGGGCCCGGCCGAGCAGCAGTGCTCCCAGAAGGCAGTGGTGCAGGCCCGCCTCACCCAGCCTGCCCGCCTGACCAGCATCATCTTCGCGGAGGACGTCAGTAAGCACTCGGGGTGCTGCTTGTGCTCTTGGTGGGGATGAGAGACAGGGAGATGCCCCGCTGAGACTGCCAGCCCCAGAGGCTGCTGGAGCCCACAGCAGGGCTTTCTCTCGTTGGGGGCGGGGAGGACGCCCAGGTGGGAGGCAGATGCCCAGGAGGCAGCTGCCATCCTGGCCCACGTGCCAGCACTTTGTGCTGTTGGCGCTCATGTGGCGGCTGACTTTCTGCATTTCCAAATCATCACAGGCTCCCTACCCCTAATGGGTATCAACCGATCATAACGACAGTTGTCTCAGTCCACGAAATCACCCCTCTTCCTTCCCCATGTCTAATTCACCGTATTGTGGCTGTAAAATGCTTAGACAACCATATGATTTTCTATCATACTTTTTCCCCACCCACGCTAGGACAGTTTCCATTTTACCGTAGAATTATTTGTAATGCCGAATAACATTCTTAACAGGAGGTTGCCCTATAAGCATTGCCTTATTTTGGGCATTGAGAGTGTTTTCAGATGTTCATTTCAGTGTTACATATAACAATAAATGTTTTTATATAGAGAAAGTTGGGATTCTTTTAGCATCTTTCTTAGGATAGATTCCCAGTTTTACTGGGTCACAGCATACAGATGTTTTTAAGGCTTTGGATACACAGGGCCCATATTGCTTCCCAACAAAAGAGCATTATGCACAGGTACTTTTATGTGGCACCTGGAGAATGATCAGAGTAATTTTTATCACGTGCTGCCCCCCTTACACTTCAGAATCCCCCAGGTAATGCCATTCACATACCTGACTTCTAGGGCAAGTGAAAAAACAAAAATCTGTGCACATGTCCAGACAACCCTTCCATGGTGTAGCTGATAGTCTGGTATAGGAAGCACCAGCCCGAGTAAAACAGAAACAAAAACACCGGTGCAATTCCCGGTCTCAGTGTAGGGACAGGGCTTCAGGACAGAACTGTCTTCTTTTGGAGGCTAACTTGTACTGTAGCCCTTGTCATCTCACCCAGTGGGTACACCCTGAACAAAACTACATTTTCCTGGAGTCCATTTTTTGCACACGGCTTTAAGTGCTGGTGCTCCAGTTGGAAGAGCAGGAGGTGGGCCGTGAATGTGCGTGAAGCCCTCACTTTCTGAAAGTCAGTGTTACCTGTCAGCAGGGGGCCATGTGCCAGGCAGCTGCTTGGCTTCCGAGGGTGAATTCGGTGCTTGCTGGAGTCTTTGCCACAGTGTAAGACCCCTGGTGGGTGGGGCGGTGGCTGGGGCACTGTCCTCAGCGCTGACTCGTCCCTGTCTGTCCCTCTAGCCTCGGGCCAGGTCCTGCGCTGCGATGCCATCGTGGACCTCATCCACGGTATTCAGATCGTCTCCACCACCCGGGAGCTCTACCTGGAAGACTCACCCTTGGAGCTGAAGATCCAGGCTCTGGACTCTGAAGGTGAGGACGTGCCCCTTCCTGTTTGTCCTTTGCACCTGCTTCTGGGCTGTCACCCTCACCATGACCAGGGCCTCTCTCTGTTCCTCTCTGCTCTTGCCTCCAGCCCTGCTGTAGGGCTGTCAGGAGGGTGAACTTGGTGCTGGGGGGATGTCGGAGAGACGGAACCCATCTCTGAGGGGGGGCCCATGCCCCTGGTGGCATTGAGCCCTGGCCACTTGTCATGCCCAGAGCTGCAGCAGACCGTGGAGGCAGACCCTGCCCGTGCATGGTGTGGGTCCTTGGTAAAGCACGTCTTCGGGCAGCCAGCATGGGAAGCTGGGAGAGGCTGGCTGGGGGGTGTGCTCCCTGTCTGGGCTCTCAGGGCTGGTTTTGGCTTCCTGGTCCAGACCTCAGAGGGTGTGTCTGTGGACTGGGGCACGTACGTCTGTGCGGCGGGCTCAGTGTGCTGTCCTCACATCTTCAGCGTTGAACGACCAGAGTCGAACAGTGGCTTGTTCTGGGCTGGGCTGCTTCTCAAGAGTCTCTTGTATGAACTAGGAAATTTTGTAGGTTAAGATTCTTGTTGAAGAAAGTAACAGGCAAGAGATGTCTTTCCCGTGATGATCTTCCCAAACTCCAACTCCAAACCAAGTCTCACCTTGTCTTTGAGACCTTTTTGACTACTGTAGCTCCCTTCCTTTCTTTTTAAAAATGTTTTCTAGATCAGAGTCTCTTAGCCTAGATAGTATTGATTGAAATTTGGGGCTGGGTAATTCTTTGTGGTAGGGGCTGTCCAGTGCATTATAGGATGTTCAGCAGCATCCCTGGCCTATACCTACCAGATGCTAGTAGTCACAGGGGCAAGCCATGGCAATCAACAACGTCCCTGGGGGTGGGGGGCAAGCAGCTGTTTTCGGGCATCTGTGAGACTCCCCCTTTCTCCTGATGTGTTCACACACTGGCACGTGCACGCTCACAAAGACACACACACAGAACAGATGTGTAGTTAATACATAGCAGAGCCAGACTCTGAGCTGCAGCCTGGCCCTAGAGTTTACCCTCCTGGCCAAGGATTGGCAAACTTCTGGGAAGGGCTGGACAGTAAATATTTTAGGCTTTACTGGCCATGTGGTTTCTATCGCTACTGTTCAGCTCTGTTATTGTTACACTAAAGCAGCCATAGGTGATATGTAAATGAATGGATGTGGCCATGTTCTAATAAAACTTTATTGATAAAAACAGGCAGTAGGCCACATTTGGCCCAGAAGCTGTAGTTTGCCAACTCTTACTCTTGACTACTTTGTTCTATTTCCTGCCTTAAGTCACTTTAAAAAAGAAGGTTATGTTTATTTTTATCAAGATTTATATAACATGAAATTCACCCATTTAAAAGTATATTACTTAGTGTTTTTTCAGTATAATCACAAAGTTGTGCAACCGTCACCACTGCCTAGTTTTAGTAGTAATGTTTCACAGTGCCTGTTTCACAGAAAGAAACCCCATACCCATTAGTGTTTGCTCCCCATTCTCTCCTTTCTCCAGCTCCTGACAACCACCAGTCTGCTTTCTGTCTCTTTGCATCTGCCTGTTCTGGACACTTTATATAAACAGAAGCGTACAATTCACACTGCCGCACATATGTATTAGGTTGGTGCAGAAGTAAATGCAGTTTTGGACCATGAATTTTAAATCACTTTAGGCTCAAACACATCTTTAGTAATCAAAATATGGACCGTTAAAATCAACACATTTATGCCAATGAGAAATAAGTTTCTTTATTCCTGTAGCATAAAAATCTGTACTTCAGGATGCCATGAACTCTTGGAAAGCATTTTCTGCACCCTGCTGGATGTGGAAGCATTTTCCCTGCACAAAGTTGTCGAGATGCTTGAAGAAGCAGTGGTTGGTTGGCCAGAGGTCAGGTGAATATGGCGGATGAGGCAAAACTTTGTAGCCCAATCTCTTCAACTTTTGAAGCGTTGGTTGTGTGGCCTGCGGTTGGGCGTTGCCTTGGAAAAGAATTGAGCCCTTTCTGGTGACCAATGCCGGCTGCCAGTGTTGCAGTTTTCGGTGCATCTCGTGGATTTGCTGAGCAGACTTCTCAGATGTGATGGTTTCGCCAGGATTCAGAAAGCTGGAGTGGATCAGCCCAGCAGCAGACCACCAAACAGACCATGACCTCCTTCTGGTGCAAGCTGGGCTTTGGGAGGTGCCTTGGAGCTTCTTCTCGGCCCAACCACTGAGCTGGTTGTCGCCGGTTGTATAAAATCCACTTTTCGTCGCATGTCACAATCCGAGAAATGATTTGCCGCTCTTGCACAGGAGAAGGTGACACTTCAAAACAAGGACATTTTTGATTTTCGGTCAGCTCACAAGGCACCCACTTACCGAGCTTTTTCACCTTTCCGGCTTGCTTCAAATGCCGAATGGCCATAGAATGGTTGACCTTGAGTTCTTTAGCAACTTCTTGTGTAGTTGTAAGAGGATCAGCTTCAGTGATTGCTCTCATTTGGTCATTGTCAACTTCTGGTGACCGGCCACTGCGCTCCACATCGTCAAGGCTCTCATCTCTTTTGCAAAACTTCTTGAACCACCACTGCACTGTACGTTCGTTAGCAGTTCCTGGGCCAAATGCGTAGTTGATGTTGTAAGTTGTCTCTGCTGCTTTACTCGACCCGTTTTAAACTCGAATAAGAAAATCACTCGAATTTGCTTTTTGTCTGACAACATTCCATAACTGTGAAATAAATATAAAATAAATGGCAAATACTAAGTCATTAGCAAGAAATATGCATTAAAATGATGTATAACATAACCACATTTAAGAACTTATCCCAATATCAAATGGCAAATTTCTGCGATGCTAAAACCGCCATTACTTTTGCACCATCCTGTTATGTACAGTCCTATGACTGGCTTCTTTCACTGAGCATAGTGTCTTCAGAGTTCATCCACGTTGTAGCATGGATCAGTGCTTCATTTCTTTTTAAATTTCCAAATAATATTCCATTGTTGGAATATACCATTTTGTTTACCCATTCATCAGTTGATGGAGTTTTTGGTTGTTTTTACTTTCTGGCTATTATGAATAATGCTGCTATGAACATCCATGTACAAGCTTCTGTGTGGGCGTATATTTTCATTTCTTTTGGGTAGTCACCCAGCAGAATAATGGCTGGGTCGTATGATAACGCTGTGATTATCTTTTTGAGGAACTGCCAGACTGTTTCCACAGTGGCAGCACCATTTCACATTCCCCCCGGCAGTGTATGAATGTGCCAGTATCTCCATGTCCTTGCCAACACTTGTTATTGTCTATCTTTGTGATTGTAGTTAAGTCATTTTTTTTTCTTTTGAAGAGACAGGGTCTCACTCTGTCACCCAGGCTGGAGTGCAGTGGTGTGATCATAGCTCTCTGTAACCTTGAACTCCTGAGCTCAAGTGGTCCTCCTGCCTCAGCCTCCCAAAGTGCTGGGATTACAGGTGTGAACCACTGTGCCCAGCCAGTGAAGTGATTTTAAAGTCACTTTTTTCCCTGAGAGTGTGTCCTTCCTCAGGCAGCAGGTGATGTCAGGAGTGGGAAGGTGCCTTCTCCTGGCCTTCCTGGACCCGCTGCTCTGCCAGGACAGATGCTCAGCAGCCCTTGAAGGTTACCTCTCCCGCTTCCCTCACTGCTCATGTTTTGATGGCACATGCAGCCAGTTCCAGAGTGGGAAGTCACCCGGTCCGCAGAGACTGTGTCGTTCACCAGTAGCCCATATCAGGGCTCCACCTCTGCAGTAAAGACATGGTTACCACTTCCTCATTATCTGCCATAAGAATGCCATGCATTCTAGTGGGTCTTCCCTTCCCCAGAATACCTTGACAGTTACCGTCATCATCCCTTTGCCTTTTTTCCTGAGCTTGTGACCTCTCTCCTGGTCAGAGTCTCCTTTTTGAAGACAAACTTGACCCTTGTAATTTTGAGGACCTTGCAGTCTCAGAAGAGACGTACCTGATCTAGATGGGTAAATGTTTGGCGAAAAAGACTCCGTAGCTCAACAAACATGGTTAGGTGGGTGCCCGTGAGTGCCAGGCGCTGCACTAGCCCTTTAGTGAGTACAGCCTCCTATTGTACTTATAATGCCTGTTGTGTAGACAAGGAGGCTAAAGCCCAGAGAGCTTAAGTAACTTGCCCATGTCACACAGCTCATGGGAGACTGAGCAGGGGCTGGGACTCGGGATGAGTGGCTCTGTGGCCTGAGCTATTTTATGCTCAGCCGCTCTACCTGTCTCCTGCTGCATTTTTTCCTGGGCACCCGGGCCTTCTGCACATGGGATCTGCCTTTTTCACCAGAAGCTGTTTGTAGTCAATTTTCAGTTATTTCCTGGCCCGTATGTACTTTGTGCATCAGCAGAACTGGATTAGCTCAGGGTCCCCAAAGACACCCCTTTGCCACCTTTCGTTAGGCCACATGTTCTGCCCGAAGCCCTTTGTCTTCCTTAACTTGGCTTTCAGAAGCCCACGTTCCTCTGGGCATTCCCCCTCAGGTATCCCCTCCAGGGAGCCCTCGCTGGCTGCCCAAGGTGGGACTCGTTCCTCCCTTCTGACGTCCCTTAGCTCTTCACTAGCACCTGCCTTGGGGTATGGGGTGTTATCTACTGTGTCTTATCACATTCACACTTGGAGGACAGAATTGGGGTCACTACCTTCTTTCCCACTGTTCTGTGTCTGATGCTGGACTTTGGGCCCAGCAGGCATCTGGTAAATGATTGTTAAATTGAATTGCTTAATGTTTCCCTGTGGCCCTCCTGGGACCAGGACAACAGGGATGGTCTCTGGGGACCGGACCCCTGGCTTTCCTGGTTAATATCAGCAGTGGCTGTGAGGTGAGGCTTCAAGGTCAAGGAAGGGCTCTGTCTGTTGCACACAATAGGTACTAATAGCTTCTTTGTGAATGGAAAAAGCAAAACTTGAGTTAGAGGTTTAGTCATTTTGCCTCCTTCCTCCCCTTAGAGGTCGCTCATCTGCAGCAGGCCATGGAGGGGGAAATGCCCGATGGACTTCGCCACAGCCCAAACCAGCTGGGACTTGGTCTTGGTCCAGTAGCTGGGCCTGTGCGTCCCTTGGGTTGCAGGGGGGCTTCTGAGCCCCTCTAAGGGTCTGCACTCAGCCTGGAGTATCCCCACACCCCTAGGGAGCACTTCCTCGGGCTCCGTGCCTGTGGGTTTGCCTTCTGACACTTTCCCCCGCCTTTTGAACACGGGGCACTGCATTCTCACCTGCATGGAGCACTGCAAGTTCTGCAGCCAGTCCTGCCATGCGCATTTGCCCAGGTGGGCGTGGGAGTTGCTAGTATCTGCTCTGGGAATTGTCACATTCAGCTCTTCATTTCAGTGTGGTGGACTTGCAGGAGGTACTGGGGGGAGCACAGATGATGAAAAGCAGAGCTCTATCTGCAGCCACTGAGATGTCCAAAGACATGATTTCCTGTCTCTGTTTTCCTTGGTCAGCGACCCCTCGACAGGGTCTCCCCGCCTCCCTCCCCTTGCCCGTGAGTGGGCCGTAGTAAAGAGTACCAGACACTCACGGGGGTGCTTTCTCAGTTTGATCTTCCCATGGGTTGATCAAATACCAGCCCCACGGGTTGGTATTTTCATTTCCACCTTACAGAACAGAAAAGTGGTACTTGGAGCTGACCTTGTGGAAACCCCAGGATAGGTGTTTGGGACACTCTTGTGGTGTTTGGATGGATGTGTGTTAAGGGGGTGGACTGCCTGATGGGCTTTTGTATTGAATTTCTGGTCATTGTTTCACAAACTAATATGAACGTAGGGAAATCCATCCTTATCCTCACTGCAGAGTGAGCATGCTTGGCTCAGCCCCTGGGAAGGCAGGAATTGGGGCCAGCTTTGCTTTATATGCAACCCCTTTCAGCTCAGCACGAGGCAGGCAGAAGGTGCCCGTGACCTGAGCTGTTAAATGTTAAAGAGAAGGATGGGCTGTCCCGGGAGGTGATGACATCTTTATGCCTGGGATGTGAGAGGAGGGTCTCAGCCCCCATCCGATGTGGACACAGCCTCCAAGGGTTGGACTAGAGGACTTCTAAGTTTCTTGCAGCCAATGTGCTTCGCCGGTGTAGATTTTGGTATCCACGTTCCTCATCTAATGCCCTAGGTAATAGGAAGATAAATTACTTTGTTCAAAATGCTTTGAGGTTTGAGAAACCAGACTTTTCATTTGCTCAGAATCCTCCCTTGGACCTCTAAGAACCACCCCACCTCCATACCCACTGTAGGTAGGGATTGTCTTCCTCTGATCAGTTACTCACAGCACCTGTAAGGAGAGGCCTCCCTTCATAAAAGATGCCCTGAGGAGTGAGGGCAAGACAGCAGAGTTTTCTGGAGCTTTTGCTAAGCACTGTTTCATTTGGCCTTTGAGATCTTGTGGGGCTGTGGGTGGGGGTGAAGAGGGGCATGATCCCAAGGCTGTCTGACTTGAAATACCTTGCCCTTTGCACTGTAGAAAAAGATTTTTCTGGACCCCCCGATGCTCTGTTTGGGGAGCTGGCCAGGCAGGGAATGGGGATGAAGGATGTGGAACGGGTGTGGGATAACAGGGTATGGTGAGGAGTGTGGCAAATCAGAGAAAAAGGCCCCGTCTGGAGAGGCTGGGCCAGTCTCTGGGCATTAGGTGGCTAGATCTTCAGGCTTTTCAAGAGAATTTGGTGATTGTATGTGGCATTTCTTAATTTGAAACGATGGATCAAAAGGCTCACAGATCAAATGGCAGTTCTACTTGTATCTCTTTGAGATATCTCCATAATGCTTTCCATAGAGGTTGTACTAGTTTGCAGTCCCACCAGCAGTGTATGAGTGTTCCTGTCTCTCCGCATCCACGCCAACATGTATTGTTTTGGGACTTTTTGATAAAGTCCATTCTCACTGGAGATAAGTGATATCTCATTGTGGTTTTGATTTGCATTTCTCTGACAATTAGAGATGTCGAGCATTTTTTCATATGTTTCTTGGCCATTAGTCTATCTTCTTTTGAAAAGTTTCTGTTCATGTCCTTTGCCCACTTTTTGATAGGGTTGTTTGATTTTTTTTCTTGCTGATTTTCCTGAGTTCTATATAGATTCTAGTTATCAGCCCTTTGTCGGGTGTGTAGCATGAGAATATTTTCTCCCATTCTGTAGGTTGTCTGTTTGCTTTCGTGATAGTGTCCTTGGCTGTGCAGATGGGAGCGGGGAGGAGGGGACAGGTAGGTTCACATCTAATGGGTGTGGTGCGCGCCATCTAGGGGATGGACACGCTTGAAGCTCCCTGACTTGGGGAGGGGGCCAAAGGCAATATATGTAACCTAAACATTTGGACCCCTGTAATATGCTGGGAAAAAAAAAAAAAAAGGCTCACAGACAGCAAAACCGGACTGCAGAGCTAAGGGGGCTGGGCCCGGCTCTGTCTTCCTCCACCCCAGGACCCCAGGAGTCCCACAGCCAAGGAGAAAAGATAAGAATAGTTATGTGAAACCCAGCAGTCAAGGAACTGCCCGTCACCCCACGGTTTCCTCCCTGTAACAGGGAGGGAAGGGGGAGTTTACTCCCCAGGAGGTGGTGAGGAGGAGTGACTCAGGTTTGGAGCAGCCTCCTAAACCATAAAGTGCTTACAGACGTGAGGGGTGGTGGTGGTAAGCATTGCACTAAGCCTGCCACGAGCTGTCAAAGGCAGGGAGTCGCAGTGAAGCCTTCACCTGAGACGGGCCTGGGTTCAAATCCTGGCCTAGCCTCTCAGGGTCACTTGACCACAAGTAAACATCTTCATTCCTTTCAGCCTTGGTTTACCCTTCCTGAAAATGGGGGTCATGGCACCTGCTTTGCAGGGGGGTGGTGTTGAGTGTGGTTCCTGCGTGGGATAGAAGCTCCTAGCTCTCCTTTCCTCGGCCCTGGGGATTAACCGTGATGCATTTCTGCCTCCCTCATCTGCTCCTGTAGGGAACACCTTCAGCACCCTGGCTGGGCTGGTCTTCGACTGGACGATTGTGAAGGACACGGAGGCAGACGGGTTCTCAGACTCCCACAATGCACTGCGGTAAGGGGGCCTCCACTGGGCCTGACGCCCCCTGAGGGGAAGTGGGAAGGGGGACATCTATGGGGTCCTCACTGCCTGGGGGCTTCCCTCGTTGTCTGCAAGGAGCCCTGGGTGACTCCCAGGTGCCTGCCGACGTTCGACAGTCCCCGTGCCTGATTGGGAGCGGGGTTTGTTCACACAGTTGTGCGGGCACTGGGGTGTGTGCTGTGGGAAGTTGTCAAAGAGGCTTGTGACGTCCAGTTGCAGAAATGAGACAACACAGGTGACAGCAGCAGTTTCGGGCCCTGGGGAAGCATGAGTGGCCCCAGAGGGCAGCACTGCCACTGGGGCCACGTTAAAGGGGAGACAGGTTTTGGCTGAGAGGACAAGCCAGTGGTGACGGCCGTTCTCAGGTGGAACAGGCTGGCGTCCCCAGCGCGGCAGTGCAGACGGGCCTGTCATGAGGTGGCCAAGCGTCTTAACCCGTGTCATCCTCCCGGCAGCCACATGGGCTATACGTGCCACTGTTCCCTTCATTTTCAGTCATAGAAACTGCCGCTGGGAGAGGTGGTGCTGCGGGTCTGAGATTGGTGAGTGGCAGAGCTAGAGTCTGAACTCAGATCTGTGTAGCCACGGGCCCCATCTGGCTGCGCAAATGTACGTTGGACAAAATGAAAAGTTCAGTTCTGGAGTTGCAGGAGCCACGTTTCAAGTGCTCATCAGCTGTGTGGTGAGTGGCTGTGCCTGTGGGACGGAGCAGAAGCAGAGCCCCTAACCGTGTGTGCTCTGTCCCTGCCGGGCGTCTCCGACAGCACTGGTGCAGACTGAGCCTGAGCTTTCGCTCTCGACTGTACTGCATTGCCCCCTGCTTTGCTAAATAATTTTTTAAAGAGTATGGTCTCTTCTTGGGAAAGAAGACCTAATTTTTTAATTTTTGCAACAATTTTAAGCTTACAGAAAATTTGCCAGTTCAGGGCAAAAATTGGGTAACCCTCAGTCATCAGGGCTGGCTGTTAGCCTGGCGCCCATCATCCCTGATTATGATGTGTGCGCTGCCATTAAGGATGTTTTCCTGCATAGCCATAGCAGAGTCCTCAAAATTAGGAAATGAACACCAATGCATGTAGTCTTTGGACCACATTGCGTTTTGCCAATTGTCCAAATTTTGTCCTTTTTAGCAAAAAAAAAAAAACCAAAACCCAGCCCACAGTCACGTGCTGCATATTGTCCTGTTTCTTTTAGTCTCTGTCGGCCTGAGACAGTCTCTTGGTCTTTCTCTGACTTTCGACACCTTGATGCTTGCAAAGAGGACGGTCTGGTTGTTCTGTAGAACGTCCCTTGTTCGGGTTTATCTGATGTTCCCTCACGACCAGGCTCTGAACTTGACACCTTTGGCAGGAACATCACGAAAGTGAGATTCTGCGTTCTAACTGCTTCTGATCACAATTCCACTTGGCCTGTTAGTGATGGTGGTCACTGCCATCGCTTGGGTGAGGTGGTGTCTGCTGGGTTCCCCATGGTGAAGTTGCTTTCTTGCCCCTTTGCAATTCCTAAGCATTTGTGGGAGAGTTAATAGTCTGGTTTTTCACATTTACCTTCAGGAGCCCAGCTCTGGGCTGTCGGGGGTGCTGGGAGCGCTGGTGCCCCCTTCACGAACTCCGGGCTCGGCTTGTGGCCATCACCAGGCAGACATCCTCCTGTCCTAATGCTTTGCCAGCTGAGTCACCCTGGAGAGTCGAGCTCTGTGGGGGCTGGGACTTATCCTGTAACTGTCTCCAGCTTTGGAGTTTCTTGTGTTTTTTAAGGCTGGGAACACTGACTATAGTGTCAGAGAGACCTGGATTCTAATCCTGGCCCTGTCCTTCCCTGCCTGTGGCCTTAGGCAGGAAACGTACCCTGGCTGAGCCTCAGCTTCCTCTCTATAAAACAGACAACCAGAGGCGATTACTGTGCCCTGCTCTGAGGGACACCGTGTGGGTTGGCAGGTTGATCGGTGCTCCGGGCCTGGTGCATACTAGATGTTCAGGGAATGCCAGTTCCCTGCCCCTTCTGGGCCACCAGGCCCCCTGTGTCCCCCCAAGCTTCCAAGCAGCTCGGTACCTGAGCGGAATGTTAACCGAAATCCAAGATGCTAAGGTGTGATGGAACTGGATTGTCCTGGATTTTCATTCAGTTTGCCATGTGACACCTCGTAAAACTGGGGGAGGAAACAAATCACGGTGTGGCACAGCACCCAGCAGACCGTGGGGAGACCGGAAGCGTGTCCGGCAGATTGCTCTTATTGAGGCGGAACGATGGGCTCGTTCGTAAGTCACAGGCTGAAGTGAGAGGTGTATGGAAAGGACTTCTCAAGCCAGCCCTGCTTACCGGCCATGCTCCAGGGAGGGTCCGCCACGTGCCTGACTTCTCCCTGTCCTGGGGCTCTCCCGCAGCCCCGCGTGGGGAGGAGGAGATGTAATGTGTCCACATCCCTGAAGTTTGAGGGGAGGCCCCTGAGGATCCTTCCCCAGAGTCAGGCGCTAGGCGGGGGTGAGACCGAGGGCATTGCTGACACTGCTTTGGTTGGGCTGCGTTCTTGGACCTGCTGCTTAATTTCCATGGGCCTCACTTTTCCCGTTTGGACTAAGCCGGTGTCCTCAAATTTCAGTGTTTATCGCCACATGTGGATTTCGATATAATGCAGATTCCCGGGCTTCTTGCAGACAAACGCTGGGCCAGGGGCCAAGAATCTGCATTTTTCACAAGGACGTTGGCAATTCTGATGTAGGAAGTTGCAGGGACATGTCTTAAAAAAGCCCTGACTAGGGGGACACCCCCTATTTCAGTGTCAGGCACCTAGTGGGAGGTCCTGATGGCAAATGTGGTAGATTCTGACGAACTTGTGTTCAGGTTTGACCAGTGAACTTAGACGGCGAGCTTCTTTTCCAGAATCCTCACTTTCCTGGAGTCTACGTACATACCTCCCTCTTACATCTCGGAGATGGAGAAGGCAGCCAAGCAGGGCGATACCATCCTGGTGTCCGGGATGAAGACGGGGAGCTCCAAGCTCAAGGCCCGCATCCAGGAGGCCGTCTACAAGGTGGGCTGTGGGGCGAAATCAGATGACTTCCTGCTCACGCCCCTGGACACGTTGGATAGTGGAAGTGAGATGCTCCACTGTGTCTTTCGGGCAGTCTCTATTTTTGTTGGTTTGAACCATGACTTAGGAAGAGGCGCATCATCTCTGGAATCACAAAGCATTTGCTTATTCTCAGTTTCCAGGGAGGCCCAAGAGCAGGAGTATTTCCAGTTACTAGCTGATTTTCAACAGCTGCCACCCTGTCCTGGTAGAGGGACACACCCAAGCACTTGGGACTCTGACGAGAACTGGGGGTTCCCGCTGTCTTCTGTGCCGGCTCTCCCTCTGCCCCACTTGAAGCCTGGAGACTGGTTGCCCAGTGGTCCCATCTGTAGGGGCTAGGGCTCCTCACCACCACCCCCCACACCAGCCCACCAACCCTGTCGAGCCTCACTAGTACCTGTTTCCCCATCAACGTCCCATTCTCTGAGGGACGGGACAGAGGAAAGGAGAGTGAAGATGGGTTTAGCCGAGGTCCTGGCTCCTCCCAGTTCCTGTGGGTGAATGTCCCTCCCATCCGTGCCTCGATTTGAGCTGCAACCCTGAGAACTTTTTGCTTAGTACCTGGAGCACGGGCAGGAAGGTTGTGCTACTTCATCTGCCATTCAAGTTTGTAAAGCAACAGATAAAGAGAAATCCTTTTCTGATTCACTTTCTAGCAGTTTAGCCAGTAGTTTGGGAGTCCTGGAGGGTTATGGAAAATAGGGACATGCCATGTCACAGGGGCTAATCCCACAGGACTCTGCAGGTAGCGTTTGGAGACACTGTGCCCCTGTGTGGGTGCCCAGGGCTGGGGTGGAGCTGACCCCACTGCTGAGCGGAAAGGCAGACTCCTTGTTCTGTGCATGGTCAGTAAATGGCCTTCCGTGCCTGCCATGCTGGAAAGCACCTGCCACCACGCCCAGCCCATGGTAGGTGCTTGGTATGCTTTTTTCTTTTTAATGTGTCAAAGATATTATTTAACTTACTGTTAGGAACCACGTAAAATGTTGCAACAGGCTCAGAGGAGAATCCAAGGAGCAGACACTTGCGTGAGCCACTAGAGTTGCTGAAATGAACTTACACAGAGATGCAAAACTGCCCATATCCATAGGGTGATGATGAGTTGCATCTCCAGCAGAAAAAATATAATTGCATTTCAGTTTTCTACAACGGACAGGGCTGTCACATAGGCCAAAGACAGTGAAAGGTGTAGCCCCTGAAGAATCTGATGACCCAGAGTGGGGCCCTAGGTAGGGCGCCTCGCGTCTTTCTCCCATTGCAGAGGCTCTCACAAGTTCTCCTGAGGAGGAGTTCCCAGGTGGGGGACGCAGAGTGGGCAGGGGAATAGGCCAAGGAGTAGGGGCTGAGGGCTCCTCACAGACACAGGCTTCTCCCTCTGTGCAGCTTGGCATGGGCCTTCCCAAACTCCATGGGTATCAGGGCTTTTGTGGGGAGAGAAGGTGAACTCTTGGTGGCTGTAGCATCCACAGAGTTCACTCTGGCTCCTCTCCTTTCTGTTTAATTAGTAGTAATTTAAATCAAGATGTGACATGCATAATGTTGAAGAGAGGTGCTCAGTGCTCAGTATGTTTTGGTAATGACCTTGGCCTGTGTGCCTGGTGTTCACACAGGGTTCCCCTGGGGTTTCTGGGGCCTGAAGCTGGGGGTTGGGAGTGACATCTTTCATTACTCTTAACTCTATTCTCATATTTTTTTAAAAAACTTTTTTTGTCTTGCCGATACCACCCCCTCATTCCCAACTCACATTTTCTACCCTCTTTGTGCCAAGAATGTGCACCCTGCAGAGGTCAGGCTGCTGATTTTGGAGAACATCCTTCTGAATCCAGCGTACGACGTCTACCTGATGGTGGGGACTGCCATTTGCTACAAGGTGCAGAAGATCAGGCAAGGGAAGATCACAGGTGACTCAGTGGCTCAGTAATCATGGCAGATGCTTCCCCCACCCCTTTTTTATTGTGGTAAAGTACACGTAACATTTACCATCTTAACCATTTTTGAGTATGTAATTCAGTGGCATTAAGTACATTCACACGGTTGTGCAGCCATCACCACCGTCCGTCTCCAGAATTTTTTTATCTTCCCAACCTCAAACTTAGTCCGCATTCAACACTAGCTCCTAATTTCCCCTCCCCAGCCCTTGGCACACACCATTCCACTCTCTGTCTGTGAATCTGACTCCTCTAGATACCCCGTATAAGTGTAATCATATGGTATTTGTCCTTTGTGTCTGGCTTCTTTCACTTAGCACAGTGTTTCCAAGGTTTATCCACGTTGTAGCAGGTATCAGTGTCCTTCAGCATTAAGGCTGAATCACATTCCATTGTATGAATAGATCACGTTTGGTTTACCCATTCATCTATCAACGGACACTTGGGTTGCTTCCACCTTTTTGCTATTATGAGTAATGCTGCCGGGAACTCGGGTGTGCAAATATCTGAGTCCCTGCTTCCAGTCATTTTGGGTACAGCAGTTCTTCACTGTTAGGAGGTCAAGCGCTGTGGGCTTCGCGTTGGACTGGGTTTTGCCCCTGGTCTGAGCATACTTGGGTGGTCCACCACCCGTCTCCAGGGCCCACTTTCTCGTTGGAGCCCTGGCCTTTCTGCCTGGAATGGGACTGGAGTCGTGCTGAGTGCTTGCGCCGTGTTTTAGACAGTGAGTGTTCTTTATAGAGTACCAGTCCCGCTAAGAATCTTTATCATTTTGTTCAAAGTCACCTGTGTTTAACAGCCAGAACACAGGGCCTAAAGGGTCTCGGGCACAAGAGTGTCATGCTCAGGGCCAGTCCGTGTGATAAGAGGTATTTGAGGCGGAGCATGGTGGCACGCACCTGGAGTCCCAGCTACTCGAGGCTGAGGTGGGAGGATTGCTGGAGCCCAGGACTTGGAGGCTGTGGTGTACCATGCTCACGCCACTGCACTCCAGCCAGGGTGACAGAGCATGACCCTGTCTCTAAAAAAAAAAAAAAGAAAGTTTCTAAGGAGTCTGTCAAAAAAGCTCCTTAGTTTCAGTGTTAGGGTTTTGCAAACAGGGTTACATCTGTGCTATGTCAGACCCCTTGAGTGTCAATATTTTCATTTCCCAAAATGGCCTCACTCATTTGGAGAACTTTAAACAAGGGAGGAAGCTAGTGTTTCAGTAAGCAGCATAAAGTAATATTGCTTTATTGAGCAATTGTGCTATTTTATTATGACGTTTATCCTTAATGTACTGCTGCCCTATTCTGAACACTGGGTGCATAATCTACAAGAATCCCAGCCCAGCTTGGCTGGGCTTCCCCTACTTAGAGACGAGGCAATGGGCTGTGCATTCCCTAAGGGGGTCTCACTTCTAGTCTGCATCCGACTCCCCTGCAGGGCTTGTGAAAGCACAAATTGCTGGGCTCCAGCCCCAGCGCTAGTCAGTAGGTCTGGGCTGGGCCCATCATTTGCAGTTCCAGGCAATGGTGATGGTCTAGGGACCGCACTTTGAGAACCTTCTGCTCTAGTGCAACTTATTAGGGACTTTTTAGATCACACAAAAAACACCCCAGGACAGGAGGTAGGCAAGTTGCCTGCCTTTTAGAATTCCCACCTGAATTCCTGGGAATTCTGAAACATGCTTTAGCTAAAATTCCTCTGAGAGACTTGTGCAGGGCACCCTGTGTGCCAGGCCCTGAGCTGGGACCCAGAGAGGAGGGGAGAACAGGGATGCTGTCTGCGGTTCCCTGTGTCCTCTTTCCTCGCTCTTGCTGGAGGGCTAGAACGTGGCCCCACCTGTGGGAACAGTGAGTGGGTGACTGGTTAGGAACTCGTGAGGATTTGGAAGGGTGGCTGTGGAAGTGGATGAGCTCTCGGGACTCAGAATCCCTGCTCTTTTCCTCACTGGCTGCTACTCCTGATTCCCTGAGCCCCCAGCGCTGACAGGTGGCCTTCGGGAGAAGCTATCTCCAGGGCTGATGAGGGATGAGACGGGGAACATGCTTATGAGACACCTAGTGTGGTCCTGAGGCATCTCCGTCCCTGGGCAGCAGTGGCCATTTCTATCAGAAGTGCTGGTGGTGTCTGCCCACAGGCTGGGGAACACATGCGCGGGCAAGATGGGCTTTGTAAAACCGTTATTTCCCGGGGAAAGTGTTCTCCATCCTGGTTCAGACTGGGCAAGATTGTTTCTGCAAAGTAGACGCAGTGTGACACAGAGCAGGAAGACGCTGAGGGTGGTAGGGACAGTAAGAAAGTCTGTTGTTTGCAATTGCAGACCTAGCTACTGAGGCCCCAGGGGAGACCACTGACCAGAGAGAGGCTTTTTGGAACCCCGTAGAGGCTGGACAGAAGCATTCAGAACACCCCCCTGCCACTTGTCCCCGTGGGTGCAGAAACAAAGAGTTCACTTCCATGGTGATCAGAAATGACCTAGTGTTAGTATTCTTCAAGCAAGTGGCGATATAACTCAGAGGCTATGGTTAACTTAAAAAAAAAAAATATATATATATATACACACACACACACACACACACACACGCACACATATATATATGGGCTACGGCAGTCACAAAAGGAACCAGATTGTCTCTAAAAATTCATGGAGTGTCAACTTTGTTCACAGGCATGGAGAATAATTTTAAAATTTGAAGCACTAAAAAAAATGAAGCGGGAGGAGGGAGAAAAAAAAGTCAAGCAGCTGTACTGACAGCAGGGTGCAGAGTTTCAGAGGGGCATATTGGCTTCTAACGTTTTCTACCTTTGTTCTCTCTCTGTTTCTGTTTGTTGGTTGGTTGGTGGCCAGAACTCTCCATGCCTTCTGACCAGTACGAGCTACAGCTTCAGAACAGCATCCCAGGCCCAGAAGGAGACCCGGCCCGGCCCGTGGCTGTCCTGGCCCAGGACACGTCGATGGTCACTGCAGTGCAGCTCGGTCAGAGCAACCTTGTCCTTGGCCACAGGAATATCCTCTGCTTGAGCCTGCGTGCGTGTGCGCGTGTGTGCGTGTGCATGTGTGTGTGTGTGTGTGTGTGTATGTGTAGGCACGTTGGGTCTGCCGTTTTGAAGTCAAGTTGTTTTTCTCCCTGAAAGCCAGGCAGGGCTAAAAATAGCCTTGGTCTGAAAATCAGAACCGAAATAGCACTGCCGGGTGGAATTGCACGTCTGTGGGTGACTCGCCCAGGGGCTCCTGGAGATGGGAGGTAATGGCAGGAGCCGAGTGTCATTCCTCACCTCTGCAGACTTTTCCGGTACCTGCAGCCTCCTCAGAGGGGGCCTGGCAGAGGCTGTTTCCATGGTAGCATATGGGTGGTTGATGCCCCAAACTTGTTGCTGTGTCCTGTGTGGTCTCCGATGACTCTTGCAGAAATTGCCCTTTGCTGGCATAGAAAATGGAGGGCAGCCTTTGATTCCGAAAACGCCTCTGCTCCACTTGGCCAAAGCCAGGGAATGTCATCCTTTCTTCTATCCCTGTGCTGTCTCGATGATAGTCAGGCTGTCTGAGCCACACTGAAGCCTGCCAGCTGGCTTATCTGCTGTCTTTCTCCTTAATTAAGAATTCAGGTATTCGCATGCAGGGTGCTTCTAGGTTACCCAACAGCACCATCTACGTGGTTGAACCTGGATACCTGGGTGAGTGTGGGCCTTCCTGGATGCTGCTCATTTGTGACTACATGAGTTTAAAGAAGAAGGAAAAGCAATAACTTCACAGAAAATGTTTCACTCTGGTCAGCTCTGCTGCCTGCAAGGCCTGGGGCCGGCACACTCAGCCCCCTCTTGCCTGGGCCCCTCCCCAGCCCTCCCCTGGTCAGTGCAGATACAAACAGAATGGAGCTAGACCCGAGCAAGGCAGGTGGAAGGCTCGGCGGGGAGAGGAACAGGACAGGGCAGAGAACCCCAGGAGGGTTCGTCTCCTCCTGATGTTGACATTAATACCAGGGCTTTGGCCAGACCTGATCGTTGCTAGGTCAGGTCAGGGGCCCAGTGGTCAGCTCAGTTATAGAGGGGCCCTAAGGTGACGTGACAGTTGGCAGTTGCCTGAGGGAGGAGGGGAGGAATCTGAGAGATGGTATTTAGGGCAGGCATTTTCTCAGAGGGAGCTGCTTTTGGGGGAAGGTGTCCTGGCAGAGGGACAGCTTGGGCAGTGGTGTGGAGGTGAGAAGGCACAGGGCTTCCCGGGGGCCAGCAAGAAAGTGCAGTGGGAAGAGGGCAGAGGCCCGGGAGGGCAGGGCTGGCTCGTGGTAAGGGCGCTCTGTGCCAGGCTTCGTTCTGAACGTAGACGCACTGTAGATTCAGATTGTAGACCTACTGTGGTTCAGAGCATAGATCTGTGGATTCAGAGAAGACTTACAGAGGATAATGTTGAGTTTGAGTGAGCCCTCGAGCAGCCAGAGCAGGATATGTTCAAGGTCAGTGCCAGGGAAATCGGCTCGGTACTCAGGCAGCCAGTCTTTCTCCAGGGAGGAAGCCAGGTGAGTAGTTGTGGGGCCCCTGTGCTGATGGTGCTTGGTCCCATCCTCTTCCTCAGCCATGCTGCGCCTGAGTCCTGAGTCCTCAGACTCCCCCCCTTATGTGTTTTAGGGTTCACAGTCCACCCTGGTGACAGATGGGTGCTTGAGACTGGCCGCCTGTATGAAATCACCATCGAAGTCTTTGACAAGTCTAGCAACAAGGTCTACCTGTCAGACGTGAGTGCTCGCTCAGTCCTGGTGGGGCCATAATGTGGGGTTGTCTTCTGAGGCAGCTGCTCCAAGAAGCAGTCCCCAAGGCAGTAGGGCCCCTGTGCAGGCAGACTGAGGAGGGGCCGTCTGCTTCCTAGTGGTGCTCCTAGGTCTGTGGGAGACACTGTCGTGGGGTCTCTGGGGCATTTCCAGAGCCTGCGGGTCTGCACGCTGGGTCCCCAGCAGACTCCTTGCAGACTTGTGGGGAGAGGGCGCCATGGCAGCAGGGTTCAAGCAGTGGGGATGGGTGGTGGCTTCTGGCTGCTGCCTTCCTGTCCCCTTCCCATGGGGCCGGGATCCATCTCCAGGATGGATTCTCACAGCCTGAGAATCTCTGCAGAGGATTGAGGAGCACTTCCTGACTCTCTGCTGGCCCCAGGAATACCTGTAACCCTCCCAGAAGTCACTGTGTCACTGAGGCCAACCTAAGTCAGCTTTCTGGTTCTGGAAATGGGTGTCAGACAAACGGGGAAAGTAGGAGGAGTCTCGGCCACTTTTCTGTCCCATATGAGAAATTCCCTGGATTGTCAGAAGGTCCAGGACCATGCTGGTGGCATTGGAGGTTTTAGGAGGAGGCAGCAAGGTTCTCTTTTGGCTTCTTTGCAGAAATCACTGCTTTCATCATGTCACGAAACAGAGGCTAGGATGATCGCCATGTATTTTTTTGAAGTAGCTGCAAGGGACTTGATGTCATTTCTTTCATATTTGATAGTTTCTTGCTGAGACCTGAGGGCCTAGGGCACCTGACAGTAGGCTTGAAGCTGCCTTGAGCACCACACGGGGAGCTGAAGCAAGAGTGCAGGTCCCAGGGCCACATTGGGAGGGAGGGTGGCCTGGGAGGGGTCCCAGGCCAGAGTGGGCAGAGCTCCAGTCCAGGGCTTCGTCTAGCCTGCTGCCTGCTTTTGGAGGCCTCTAAGCCCCAGAGGGCCCCTTGGCCTGCCCTGGCTCCTGTTTTTGGGTCCTGTAGCTTCTCGCCCGTGTTGTGATTTTCTGGAGTCACCCAGAAGTCCCTTTCTCCCATCCTGCTTCACCTTCCAGAACATCCGAATTGAAGCGGTGCTTCCTCCTGAGTTCTTTGAGGTACTTTCGTCTTCTCAGAATGGGTCGTACCATCACGTCAGGACGGTGAAGAGGGGCCAGACGGCCATTGACGCTGCCCTCACGTCTGTGGTGGACCAGGCAAGTTGGCCCAGCCCTTCCTCTGGCCCCTCGACCTATAAAGCCCACCTTCCTGGGCACAAATGTCGACCCAGGTGGGTTGTGAGCCCTGGGGAGTTGGGAGCTCCGAGCTCTGCCTGGCTGTGCCCCTCTCCTGGGTTTCTGGAGAGGCTCTGCCCTCTCTGGCTCAGGGGACACGGACCCCGGCTGCACAGGGCCGCCTGGAGCCAAGGGGTAGGAGTGTTCCTGTTCCCATGATGGGCACAGCGCCCCTTTTTCCCTCCTCTTCCCTGCCCCTGTAAAAGTAGCCTGTGTCTTCCAGGGCTGGGGATGGAAACCCTTGTCTGAGGAGGTAGGGTCGGGCCCATGTGCCCAGCTGAGCCTCACCCAGGAACCACCAGCATTCCTTTGTCTGTTTGGGCTGCTCATTTCCCACGAAGTATGTTTTTTTCCTTTGTGTTAAAAGGCCAGTTTTAGGTAGGAGCAGAATTTCATTGATTGGAAAATTGGAACAGGTGTTCTCGTTTTTCTACCCTGCACAAAACATCCCTGACCTCTATAAGAGGCAGGAGACTATAGCAGAAAGAAATGGTCTGAGCACCAGTAATTCTTGTTAAAGTTGGCCACCTCAGCTCTTGGCGTTTGGGTGAGTTCCTATAGCTCTCCCAGCCTCAGTTTTCCCATCTGTAAAGTGGCGACAACCATGCCCAACCTGCCAGGGGTGCCCTGAGGAATTTGGTCAAGCAGCACTTACAGGAGTGACTGTTCCAGAGTTCTGGAAAGCCATCCCCATGGAGATCAAGAAGGCTGCAGGGGCCGGGCGTGGTGGTTCATGCCTGTAATCCTAGCACTCTGGGAGGCCGAGGCGGGTGAATCGCTCGAGGTCAGGAGTTCGAGACCAGCCTGAGCAAGAGCGAGACCCCATCTCTACTACAAATAGAAAGAAATTATCTGGCCAACTAAAAATATATATAGAAAAAATTAGCTGGGCATGGTGGCACATGCCTGTAGTCCCAGCTACGCAGGAGGCTGAGGCAGTAGAATTGCTTAAACCCAGGAGTTGGAGGTTGCTGTGAGTTAGGCTGACGCCACGGCACTCTAGCCTGGGCAACAGAGGGAGACTCTGTCTCAAAAAAAAAAAAAAAAAAGAAAAGAAGGCTGCAGGGTGTCTGGCATTTTCCTTTCCACTCTCCCAAAAGCGCAAATCCACCTTTGTGGCCTGTTCTCCAAGGAGGGGTGAGGGGCCAGGTTACTGAGAAAAACTACTGATGACCTGGTTGTCATGGTGATCTGTGGCCCCCTTACCCTTTGTAGGACGGAGGGGTCCACACACTACGGGTGCCTGTGTGGAACCAGCAGGAGGTGGAAATTCACATTCCCATCACCCTCTATCCCAGCATCTTGACGTTTCCGTGGCAACCAAAGACAGGTGCCTATCAGTACACAATAAAGGTATGTGAGACCCCATCTCTGGGTGCATTCTTGTGAGTATTTCCTTGGGATGGTGGCTATTTGTCCATTTTATTGTAATACTACACTCTATTAGTTGGAGAGAATTTTAAATCGGAGTCTACGATTTCTGTATTTCCTGAGATTTCCATCATAGCAATGTATTTTGGTAATGAGGGAAAAAAACCAACAACTCAAAAATAGAGAAAGGAAAATATTCTAAAGAAATCCTGGAATACAGGTTTGAATTCCACGTAACATTCCTTTTTTTTTAAAGTTGGTTTTTGAAAGCAGTATATAGAAAAAATTCGAGGGAAAAATATCTCCAGCCCTGTCACATACCAAGTACCATTGCTCTGACCTTCATGTTCCCACGTGGCATTGGCCGGCCGGGACTCACCCCAGATGGGGCTGGAGTCCTGTGGTCAGTGCAGGGCTGGCAAGTCCTGCTGTCCCCCTGGAGTACTGACAGGTATCCTGTCTGTGCACTGGCATCTGCTCCCCTGTCCTCTCAGATGTGTCACCTCCCTGGCCTCTTGGGTTGTGGGGTGGTTGTCCCTGATCCGTGAAGAGAGGCTGTTGGCGTCCCAGCAGGAGCAGGCAGGGGTGTGTGCTTGGGGGAGCGTGTCTGGTCACCGAAGCAGCGTCCTGCGGGTGGCTCCATGGCCAGGCGTTCTTCCTACTCTAGCTTGAGCTCTGGGAGGTGCCACTGGGTTCTGAGGCCACTGTCATGGGTGTGTATGTTTGTGTATATCAGTCGCAAGGTCCCCAGAATATGAGGCCCAGAAATGAGACAGGGCGGAGAGAATGAGGACTTTGCCTCCACCAGACAGTGGCAGCGTTGACCACCATGCAGCGGGCATTGACCGTGTGTGTGTGTGTGTGTGTGTGTGCACGTGCGCGCGCACGTATTTGAGCATGTGAGAATGTGTGTGTTTGTGTGTTTAGGTATGAGCATATGTGTCTGTGATTGTGAGCGTATGTGTGAGAAAAGTGGGTGATTGTGCAGTTGTGTGAGTTGGTGGGGGCGTAGGTGAGTGGCTGGGCGAGTGGATCGGCTAGCGAATGTGGGCCTGCGTGGAAGCGTGTGTCAGTGGGCGAGTGTGTGTGTGGAACTAGTGAGAGTGAGTGAATGTGTGTGAGTGTGACGGTAAATGTGTGTGTGTGAATGGGTGAACATGTGAGTGTGAGCATTTACAGGTGACTGTGTGACTAGGTGAATCTACATGAGTGTTGGTAAACCTGTGTATGTGCAAATGGGCAAGTGTGTGAGCACATGCGTGAGTGGGTGTGAGGGGCATACATGTGTGAGCATTTGTGTGAGCCGGTATGGGTGTGAGTGTGGGGGTAAATGTGTTGAGTGTGTATGAGGGTGAGTGGGTGTGAGCACTGAGTGTGAGGGGTAAATGTGTTGAGTGTGAGCGTGTATGAGCGTGAGTGTGACTGTGCATGTGAGGGTAAATGTGTTGAGTGTGAGTGTATGAGCGTGAGTGGGTGTGAGCGCTGAGTGTGAGGGGTAAATGTGTTGAGTGTGAGCATGTATGAGTGTGAGTGTGACTGTGCATGTGAGGGTAAATGTGTTGAGTGTGAGTGTATGAGCGTGAGTGGGTGTGAGCGCTGAGTGTGAGGGGTAAATGTGTTGAGTGTGAGCGTGTATGAGCGTGAGTGTGACTGTGCATGTGAGGGTAAATGTGTTGAATGTGTGTATGAGCGTGAGTGGGTGTGAGCGCTGAATGTGAGGGGTAAATATGTTGAGTGTGAGTGTATGAGCGTGAGTGTGAGTGTGAATGTGAGGGTAAATGTGTTGAGTGTGTGTATGAGCGTGAGTGGGTGTGAGCACTGTGAGGGGTAAATATGTTGAGTGTGAGTGTATGAGCGTGAGTGTGAGTGTGCATGTGAGGGAATGTGTTGAGTGTGAGCGTGTGTGCAGCACACACTTGTCTCTGACCCCACGCAGGGGCTGGCAGGTGGCTGACCCCATGATGCCATGGTGTTTGGTTCTCCCTAGGCCCAGGGCGGCAGTGGGAACTTTAGCTGGTCTTCGTCAAGCTACACGGTTGCAACAGTCACCGTGAAGGGCGTGATGACCACAGGCAGTGACACTGGACTCAGCGTGATCCAGGCACACGACGTCCAGAACCCGCTCCACTTTGGCGAGATGAAGGTGAGAACTCAGGGCCGACACAGCCCCAGGAGGCCCAGGCTTCTTCAGAAACACTCTTTGTCCCCAGTCCTGTCCTTGGTGTGAGTGGTGGGCGAGGGGGGTGGCCATAGGCGCTCACGGCCACATCAGAGAGGTGGACAGGACATTCCATACCTGGCAGTGATGGGACCAGAAGGGCCAGCATCCACAGAGCTGGGTTTCGGTGCGGGGGAGACTAGAGAACACAGAAGACATGAGATCATCAAAGAACCGTTCTGGAAAGTTCCCTAGGTCTGAAAGATAGGAATCTTGAATTGGAAGGGCCACTGAGTGTTGGGTTGTAAATTCACAGTGGAAGGGAGCCGCAGGGCTTCGAGAGGCCAGACCACACTCCTTGCCTCACTCCGTTCAGGTGTAAAGTAGGTGTTCCCTGCACCTGGCTTTGACCCCCAGCCATGCGGGACCATCTCAGTTGGCAACAGCAGCAGGCGGGCCTGGGGGTGAGACCTCAGCTGAGACTCTGCCAGCCACACTGTGGCCCCTGATCCCAAGCCTCACCTGACCTCAACCCTTTACTCCTTCCGTGAGGGCAGGAAGTGAAGTCCCATAGTGTCCAGTCACAGCCTGCTCTTGCAGTACTGGGGACGTGGGTGGACAGGCTAATCCAGTCTTCTGAGATGCACACAGACATGCACATCTGTCTGGAGCCGGGTCTCCTTCCTACACAGAAGTGTTTACTGGAGGCCCTTTAGATGAAGCATAATGGTCTAGTATTGGAATAAATTGGGATCCTGTGTGCCCTTTCCCCCTCCTTCCTCCTCTCAGTAAACGCGCCTCCTTTCCCCCAGCTGCTCAGTAGGAAGCCTGAGGATAGTTCCTGGAGGGCAGCGTGTGCCCAGGTCCTGGGTAGGACCTGGCGTCTGGGGCCGGGCTGCTGGGTTCACACTCAGGCTCACCACGCTGCAGCTCGGGCCGGCTCCTCCCTCCTCGGGCCAGGCTCTTGCTCAGGCGAAGGAGGCTGGCAAGGAGGTGCTGTGGGCTGAGTCGGCAGTTAGAACAGGGCCTGGCGTGCAGTAAGTTTGGTTGTAAGGAAGTGTGAGCTGCTGTTCCCTCTCTCTCACCCGCTCCAGCCCCTTGATCAACCGAATGTCCAGAATGCAGCTCCAATCTGACCCATCCCTACCCCACCACCCTGGCTCACGCCACCATCCTCTCTACACCGGCCACTTGGCTGCTGATGGTGCACAGAGGCCAGAATTATGGGAACCTCTGAAGTTTCCGAGCTCAGCCACAGTGAGGACTGATGTCCTAACATGGCCACAGGCACTGTGTGACCTGGCCCACTGCCTCTCGGACCTCAGCTCTTTCCACTGCCCATGCACGCTGCACTTCAGCCATGCTGGCCTTTATGTTCCTCCAGTGTACTGAGCTGGCATGTGACTCAGGACCTTTGCATGGACTATGCCTTCACCTGGAGTGTTTTCTTCCCCAGACCTTGGTCTGGCTGCCTTGGACATGGTCTGAGCTCAGGTCTCCTTCTCAGAGAGGCCTTCCCTGCCTGCTCTCGCCCCAGATCACCCCAGTACCCAGTATGGGCTTCTAATGGACATGTCCTCAGTGCCTAGCACACAGCAGCTCTTGTAAATCTGAGCAATGAGCCCATGCCATGCCCTTGTCCTCCAGGTGTGTGTGATTGAGCCCAGCAGTATGGAGTTCACCCCGTGCCAGGTGGAGGCACGTGTGGGCCAGGTCCTGGAGCTGCCCCTGAGGATCAACGGAGTCATGCCCGGCGGAGCTGGTGAGGTGGTCACCCTGAGTGACTGCTCCCACTTTGACTTGGCGGTGGAGGTGGAGAACCAGGGTGTGTTCCAGCCACTCCCAGGTAAACCAGCACTGCTGAGCAGGTGCCAGACAGTGGGATAGGGGCCATATTCTCAGCATGGACTGCCCAGATTCCCAAGAGGGCTTGAGGCAGCAGAGGGGCCTCCGCGTGAGCAGTGGCATTTGTCCCCTTGTCCATCGTCAGCCCCGACCTGCTCTGGATTGCGTACTCTGTGACCATTGGCAAATCACTGGCCTCTCAGTGCCCTAGTTTCCCTGTCTCTAAGCTGAGTGTCATCTAAGTAGAATTGCATGCCAAAGTGCCTATTTCGGTGCCTGGAATGCAGTCAGTGCTCGTAATTGTCCATAGGGGTTTTGGGTAGTTACAGAGTTGTCACACCTGTGACATGCAAGGCCCACCCCTCCTGAACACATCCATCTTTCCTCTTCAGCATCCCCTGTGGGGTTTCGGTGTTGACATCAGTGGTGACTGGGACATCAACAGTTAGTTTATCAAGTGTCAATCCTGCCAGGCACAGGGTAAGCACTTTGCATGCCTGACCTCATTTAGACCTTACAGCCACTGTAGGAGAAGCAGCCGTTGTTGGGTCATGTGTCAGAGGAAGAAACTGAGGCTGTGAAGCTGTCCAAGGTCACACACAGCCTGGGGCAGGGATGGGGTGCAGATCTGGGTGTGTGACACGGACCATGGAGCATTAGTCACCTGTGAGGTGGGCCTCCCAGAAGAGTCCGCCCAGGCAGGGCAGGGATTCTTCTTTGCTTTGCAGAGGAAGGAAACCCCAGTCCTGGTGAGCTGTTAGATAGGAGTGAGATTTGGGCAGGGCACTGGGAGTAACAGGGACAGCATTTGGTGGGCAGGGGTGCCTGTGCCAGGGCCCGGAGGTGGGCAAGTCCATGTTGGACCTGGAATGTCAGGACCTGTTGAATCGTGGAGGGCTTCGGAGGGCTTGGACGTAGTGTCCAGGCAATGGGAAGCCACTGAAGGTTTTTGAGCAGGGGAGTGATGTGATCCTCGTGGGGTTTAGGGAGCTGAATTATAGAGGTGTTTGTAGGATTGCCTGTGGTGCTGAGTGGCTTTACACGCTGCTGTAGCTGTTATCACATACAGAGCTGTTGCAGTTTGAAGCTGCACAGAAGGAGGCCAACGCCTCTGAAAGGTCCCTGAGCAAACCACATCCAGGAGAAATCAAGCTTATGAGATCTGCAGTGCTGTCTGTGAGGTGACCGTTTAGGGTGGAGGAAAAAGCGTTGCATGGGCAGGCCGGCTGGCAGCAGGAGATAAGCGGCCCCCACGTCATCCCCCACGTCCGTGCTGGAGGGAAGTCTTCAGGGCGCAGCCCAGGCATGGACGGGGTCAGGTCCCAGGGAACAAAGTACAGGGCTGGGATCCCACAGGCCTGGTCTGAGCCACGTCCTCCACCTATTGGCTGTGTGATGTTGGGTGTGCTGCCCAACCTCTCTGAGCCTTGGGTTCCCCATTTACAAAATGGGGACAACAGCTGCTTGCTTACGGTGACGGTCACAAATGAATATCCCCAGGACAGCGCAGGGGTGTTTTTCAAGGAGTTTGCGCTCTGAAGACCGCAGTCGGACAGAAACCCCGCAGTGCCACGTTTCTCCTGGGAAGCGCCTTGTACCTCCCTGGCATGGAGTATATGTGGCAATGTGGGGGGGTGTGGGGCCCTGGTCGTGTGAAAAATATGCATCTTGGAAACCTGGACTCTAGTTAGGGCAGAGAAGAGGCTCAGTGAAGGGAGGTTCGTGGGACCGGAGGCCAGGCCAGGTCAGCGGATTGACTTCTCGCCATGAGGGAGAAGTCAATGGGAAGCCCTGGGCATCCTCGGCTCAGGGGACAGGTTTGGTGCCCGTGTTAGGAAAACTCTTCCTTTTCTCTCCCTCCCGCCGGCCCCCTCCCTCTCCCTACCTCTCCCAGCTCACAGCACACATGACAGGACTGCCATCATGGCTCTGAGAAAGGGGCTGTACCAGGCTCCCTTGGTGGCCCTGGCCCAGGCCTGCCCCCTCCCCTGCAGCACCTTCTGGGGCAGGTTGGGGCTCCACCCTCTTCCTACTGGACTTGGACTCAGGCGTCCATTTCTGCCTTGTCCTTATGGGTGGTGCCTTCTTGACAGCCCCTTGGTCGTGGGCGCTACAGTGGCACTCCATGGAGCCCCCAGCCTCCTTGGCACTTGGCCGGGCCCCCACCCAGGGGGGTGAGGACATCTCTGCTCTTGCTCCATCCTGGCTCTTTCTCTGCTCACCAGCTTCGTTGACTGGTTTTCAGCTCCCTGTTTTCTGAGCACCTACTGAGTGCCATGCTCTGGGAGTTCCCTAGCAAATGGGAGGACAGACAGATGTGGTCTGTCCCCTTGTGGCGTGTCTGGGCTAGCAAGACAGGGTGTAATAGGCCGTGCAGCGCCCATGATAAAGCACGCTGTGGGTGAGCAGGTGCTGTGAGCGCCAGACCACTCCTAGGCACTACCTGACAGTATGGTCCGCAGGAGGACTGTACAGAAGACAGGTGGCTACGCCAGTTTGGGGGTGTCTGGGAGGCTGCTTAGGGGAAGCGTTAGCTCAGCTAAGATGCACCCACTAGGGCGCAGGAGGGAGCTCTGTGGTGAAGGCAGTGTTCTGTGCCTCCTGCGGGGTGTGGGACTCACGGGGGCATATGCGTGTGTCAGAACTCGGGGATTGATCCTCTTGAGATGTGTGCATGTCCTGAGTGTAAATCTGAACTTAGGAAAAAAAGAACCCTAAGTAAATATTGAACCATAGATAATTGTCCGGAGCTGAATGTATGCAGGCCCTGCACACCAGCAGTTCCACTCCTAGGGCCACACACAAGAGAAATGAGCAAGTGTGTCCCCCAGAAGGAAGGCACAGAGGCTCCCTAGCAGCTCTGTGGAATCACGGCCCCAAGTGGGAAGGGAGCCAAGTGCTCAACCCCAGGACGGTGGGGTCTCCCTGCCCGCCTGCGGGACCAGTAAGAACCCTAAGTGGTGTCTGTCTAGGGCACTGAGGTTGGGGTACTGTGTTGCTCAGCCACACGCAGACATACTGTGTGTCTATGCACACAACAGGAAATGATGACTAAGAAGTGAAACGTGAGCAGCGATTGTGGGATGGGGCCCGGGGGTGTTCCCTGGTCTCTCCTGGGGAGCAGGTGGCACAGTGGTGAAGGACACGGACTCTGAAACCAGACCGTCTGGTGCAAGTCCCGGCTCTGCTGTCCGGCAGCTCTGTTCCCTCAGGCAGATGACTGAGCTCTCTGTGCCTTGGCTGCCGTGTCCCTAAAGTGGGAATAGCAACGGTGCCTCTCTGCTAGGACTGTTACGAGAATGGACACATGTAGACAGCACTTGGGAAGGATTCACTCTCAGTACGGTCTCCCTGCAAGCTTTGCATGGTAAACCTGCATTACTTTTATAAACAGAAGCTTTATATGTGAGTATATTTTAAGGGCCACCAGGAAAGATCTGGGAAGAAGCCGTAACTGCTTAGATCTTTGCCTAGGTGGGAGGAGGGAGGACTAGTGACAACTCATGTTTACTGAGAAAATACTCTGCACCAGGCACTGTCGGATCTGCTGCTACCACCATGCTGCAGATGAGGGGAAGGAGGCACAGAGAGGTGCGGACACTGAGCTGAGGACACACAGCCAGTGACTGGCTGGCAGAGCTGGGACTCCCAGGGCAACAGGAGGGCTGAGCGGGTTCTGGAGGAGATGGGGCGCCCCATCTGAGAGCCTGCTTGGCCCACACTGTATTTGCAGACTAGATAGTTACTGTTCAGGAGTGAGTGAAAGCGTCTCTGTTTGGGTGTCCTTGGGAATACCTGAAGATCTGAGAGGAAACTGCAGTCGGGCTGGAGGTTTGACACCTCCAACAGGCTTGGCGAAGCCAACATTCCGCATGGTCCCTTCTGACTTTGGTCCTGGAGCCTGCTCAGGTGGTGATCCTCCAAGTCCCCTCCCTAAATTGCCCCAGAGGAGGATTTTCTGCAGGGACTTTGGATGCAGTAGTTCTCCGGAAGCCAAATCATCCGGTAACATAAGAAAGCTGATTGTGACCTTTTATTGTCCATGAACCTGAGCTTGGGCTAATGAGGGACATGAGAGGTGGCCCCTGGTGCAGCCATCCGAGGCCTAAAACACTCATGAGAGAGAAGGTCTCGTAGTGTCTAGTCCTCAGCGCTGAGCTGGGGGATGGTTACGTTTGCAGACCCCGAGCAAAATGCACCTGTAGGGGGTTGTCCCGGCAACAAGGGGGCAACCAACCCCCAGCCCCCAGTCACGCCGCCACCTCTGCCTTGGGTGCCCCTGTCACTCTGGCTTCCTACTGCCCGGAATGCCTCCTGGCCATTTCCTGTGGTCACACCCAGGCCATGGAGCCCGCCAGACCCCCCTCCTGCAGAAGCTGCCCGTGATCCCTCAGCAGCAGGTGGGCGTGGGCAGCCATGTGCACGTCCCTCCGTTGTGCCTGTGAACAGGTGGCTGTACTGTAGCTAGTTAGGCCCTGTCTCATCTCCCCAGCTGGGCAGCGAGGTCTTCACAGTGTGGACGTCTGTGTCCGCTCCATCTCTGGGAGCCCAGCGGAGCTTGGCCGGGTGGCCGGCGTGCAGGCTTCCCGGAGAGGAAACCGCACATGCAAAGGCACACAGGTGTGACGGCGTCTGTGCAAACTGGATGATTCGGTGTGTGGTGCCCAGGGAAGGCTGGGGCTGGTGACAAGTCAGGGGGACAGGTCACGGAGGGACCTGAATTCTGACTGAGGAGCGGGGACTTGCCCTGAAGGGGTGGGAGCCAGGGATGGATTTTAAGGACAGCAGCCCTGGGCTGTTAAGCATAAAGAAAATCCACCCTGGGGAACAAAGGGGACCCACGAGACTCCACTCTGTCCCCAGCCCCTCCTTGCTTCCCCTGGTCCTGCTCTCTCAGGATGCAGGAGGGTCTCATCCGACTGGTCAGGCTCCAGGACCATGCTGGCCACCGTTACCAGTGGCAGGGTCACTGCGTGGTAAAACTGTGCACACCATGTGGCTGAGCCATGCACCAGGGCCAGGGCCTCCCTGGACATTCCTCAGGCTCCTTAGGACCCACGAGGCACCTCTTTGATGGGTGCCTGAAACCACAGATCCAAGCCTACCGGAAATAGCGGGGCCCTGGGAAGCTGGAACTTGTCTTATCAAAGCCACCTTTCCCGCCACCCCCTCCATTCCTCCAGGCTGTGGTCTCTCAGAATAGATCCCCCTCTGTCCCCCAGGACATCTGGCTCACCCAGAAGCACCCCTTCAACCTCTGGCTGGCTGAAGGCCCACACCTCACTCAGGCCTCTTAGGGGGACCCTCCGTGCCACTGTTAGGAAAAGGAGGAAACATCACAGCAGAAAGGCCAAATGCTGCACTGTGCAGTCAGGAACCTCAGCAGGACAAGTGGCCCCCTAGGGTGCTTTGGGGACCACCCCCAGGCCACTCCTCTGACACCCAGCACAGTCCGGTTCAAAGGACCTTGTTATCTTACTCGTCATCGTTAACACAGGCTGATGGGACCTAAGGTCCCCGTTGGTCCTTCTGAAAGTGTTAACCAGGTAACGTTAGCGTGGGGAGGCCACACACAGCGTGTGCGTGTCTGCCCTGCCCGCGGCCCAGAGCCTCGTTTGTTGCTGTTGGGGGTTACCTCGGGACGCCCCTCAAGTCCCTTTTCCCTTGAGTGTTTCTGATTAAGTCCAAGTACTGCATTGCTCCGTGCTGCCTAAACTAAGGCATGCACAGCCCCCGCTGTGCAGGGAGGACGCAAAACAGAAATAGTATCTCGGACCCAGCTTTCTGGAGCTTTATTTGTACCGTAAGATTCGGAAGACACAGGAGTTTACTAAGAACCATCTCCCCTCCCCGAGAAGCAAGGAAGAAAAGGCAGAGAAGAGCAGGGAGGGAGAAGCGCCCAGGAGTCACAGCCCAGGATCAGACGCTGCCCGGTGGGGCGGAGGGGCCTCTTGTCTCCAGGCTCCAGGCCGTGCTGCAGCTCACTCAACTGTGGCTGGGATGCCTCTGCAGGCCGCAGCGGTGTGGGTTGCCTTCTTCATTTGAATCCTGAGCACAGACCCCCACAACACTGTGTGCACCTCTGTGCCCTGCTGGCCGAGGTGCCTGGGCCGGGGGTGCTGGGCACATGGCAGCGTGGGCTTCCTGCCCAGCTCTCACCCGCAGCTGTGAGTCCACGCCTGGCCGACCTCCCACTCCATGTTGTCAGGATCTGGGGAGCTCAGGGCCTTCTTGTTCTTCATTCTAAACACAGGGAGACATTTGCAGGGGACTCTCAGGTATTTTGAAATATGCACTTTATTCTCATTGACTCTTGTCACCGTGCCTGTTTGAAACTGTGCCCTGTGACCAACTGCCCGTGCCCTCTCTCTGCAACCCCCTGGCCTCTCATCACCACCAAACTACTCTACTTCTATGAGGCCAGCTTTGCAGATTGAATAGGGAAGTGACATTGTGCTGCATTTGCTGTTCTGAGATCATGGATACATTAATCAGCTTTATGTTGCCGTTCAACATGGTGCACATATGCCTAAACTTCCAATTGTACCGCATACATGTATACAACTATGACTTGTCACTTAAAAATATTACAAAACTATAGTAAATAAAATGCAAGAAGCATGGCTTGACTGCCCCATGCACTGGTGTGCCTCAGCTGTCCACCGCATTCGTTGGAGCCACCTTATTTGTCCATTTTTCGCAGGTCTTTTGGGCTGGCAGAAAGCAACACCTTCTTAAATATGGTTCACAAACCTCTGAGTGGCCTCTGCTGATCCTGGCTCTTTTTACAGGAAAAGGTTGAGGTCTCCCCATCTGGCCACCCAGCCTGGAGGGATTTGGCTTCCCAGGATGTTCCCTGGGAACAGGTGTCTCCCCCTGGGTCTCCTCCATGGCTGCTGGTGCTGTGGGTGGAGGGGGAGGCCAGGGGGCCACGCTGGGGGCCTGTGCTGGGATCGGTGGGCCTCACCTGAAAGCTGGGTAGGGGACTGGCAGGCACTGTGGCTTTCCTGGTCTTCTTCCGTCCTGACTCCTGGTCCTCCTCAGGCTGCAGAAGGTCTTGTGTGATGAAGCTGACACTTGTCCTCTTTGGTTGGACAGGAAAGGTGGACTGAATTTCGGGGGATGGGGAAAGACTGTTGGGACCCCCACAAGTCGGGGGCTTCACATGGGTAACTTTGATGGAGTTGCTCTCCCCAGTGAGGTTTAGGTTGAAGCCCATGGCCACTGTGAGCTGGGCTGTTCAGGGTTCCTGATTTGAGAGCAGTTCTATATACGGCCTCCGTGTCTCCTGGCTGGAATTGATCTAGTTACCCCTCATGGTCTTCAGGAGGGTGGGCCTCTCCCTGGGGTCAAGGGTAAGGAACGTTTGCAGAGATATTTCCAGTTCTTTGGAGAAAAAAAGAGGTATCTTGTATCTCCTGCTTATGATCTTGCTCCTAAGGTCCTTCAAACTCTGTCCATGAAATGGCAGGGCCCCAGCCATCACAGTGTAGGGGACGATGCCGAGGCTCCATACATCCCCTGCTGGTCCCTTGTGTTCATGGTGTAGGAACACTTCTGCAGCAGAATGAGGAAGAATCCCGCAGACAGTGTCCAGCTCTTGGCCCTCACACAACGTGGTGGCGAAGCTGAAGTTGGCTGTTTTTATATCATAGTTGGCATTAAGAAGGATGTTGTAGGGCCTCGGGTCCCGGTGGACGATGTGTTTGTGGTGGCAATACTACATGGCAGGTGGTGTTTGTCGAAATGTGGCTCGGGCCTCCTCCCGCTCCATGCGGCTGCGTGAGCTCTCCACCACTGGCGTGTCCCGCGGTCAGTGTCTGCGGTGTCCGTGCTGTTTGCGTGGCTAAGGGTCTTCATGATTTCAACTTCTCTGTAGACACTTTCAAGGCTCGAGGAGCTCTGCTGACCTTTTGAGACTCTTTTGATGGCCACCCGGGTCCCAGTTAGAAGATGCTTTCCCAGTTGGAAGCTGTCCTGGCCATTGGTTTTGAGGAACTTGTAATGGTTAAGAATCTCCACGTTGGCAGAGTTGAGGCCAGGCCCTGCTGCGCGGTCACCTCCTCACTGCGCAAACTACAGATTCTGCCTGCACACACTGTGCTAACTGTACTCACTAGGCTGGCAATGCTGACTCTGCTGACAGTACTAATAAATAATGCTAAGTAGCCTCACAATTACAACCACACCGTGCTAACGCTACAGTCACGCAATACTATACTAATAGTGCTAACTAAATAACAAATTTGAAAATGAGAACCAAAGAAAAAAATGAAAAAAAAAGTACAAACAAAATAAAAACAAAATGGGGAATAGAAAAATTAATAAAGAAAAATGAGGGAATAAAAATATAAAGATGAGAAAAAGAAAAGAAAACGAAAGAAAATTAAGGAAAAGGAAATAGTGAAAAATGAACTAAAGGAGAAAACGAAAAAGATGAAGAAAAAATTAGGGGAAAGAACAACATTGTAGAGAAGAAAGAAAATAAACAAAATACAAAAAAAAAAAAAAAAAAAGGCCAGAATAAAACAATTTTGCTAGGATCAAACTCCACAGGTCACTAAAAAGTAGCTTCCTGGGTTATAAGGGACCAGAAATGTGGGTGCAGCCAGGGCTTATGTAGGTTTTTAAAATTCCATAACAATGGCTCTTTATTTTATTTATTTCTTTTTCTTTTTTTTTTCCTGAGGCAAGGTCTCGCTCTGTTGCCCAGGCTGGAGTGCAGTGGCGTTGCCATAGCTCGCTGCACCCTCCAACTCCTGGCTAAAGCAGTCCTCCTGCCTCAGCCTCCCAAGTAGCTGGGACTGCAGGTGCACACCACCATGCTGGACTAATTTTTCTATTTTTGGTAGAGATGGGGTCTCAATGTTCCTCAGGCTGGTCTTGAATTCCTGGCCTCAAGCAATTTTTCCTGCCTTGCTTTCCCAAAGTGCTAGGATTACAGGTGTCAGCCAGCACGCCCAGCCAACAATGGCTCTTTATGAGGCTAGAAATGGGCCAGTCATGGCTGGAGAAAACCCTCAGTGGTTTTCTCAATTTTTTGTGTCAAGAACATTTTCTGCTTTAAAGAAAAACAAGTCAAGTGTTTTTTGTTTACATGGTTATAGAAAGATTAATTATTTAGTTTCTTGGAATTTTGAACCTGTACAATGCTTCAGTGGCTTTTTCATTTATAGTTTGAAAGTTGTAATAACTTTAGGCTTTTAAAGACCTCATAATGTCTACACTCAAAATATTCAGTTCCTTTTTCTTTAAACTTTGAGTGAGTGGTGTCCGAGTGATGCTACAACACAGCTGACATAATGATACATAAAAATGTGTTCTGTGGTGTGTGATACACAATAAGGTCCATTATTAACATCTATAGAACTAGCCAGGAAGGTAACTGTCATCATGATCATCATTAGACTTGTCATCAAAAAACCCTGGAGGCCAGAAGTCAGTGGCTTGAAATATTGAAAGTCGTGGACGGGGTGCGGGTCGGGGGGCCTGTCAATAAGAACCCTGTATTGAACAAACTGTGCTCCAGAGATGAGGGAGAAATTAAGACATTATCAGATATCCAAAAACTGAGTACCACCAGCCCTGCCTGCAATGAAGGGAGTCCATCCACTTGCAAAGAAAGGACACTAAACAGGAACTCGAAGTGTCATGAAGAAATAAAGACCTCTGGTAAAGGTAAATACATGGACAGTTACAAAAGCTAGTACTGTTTTTGTTTTGTACAAGATTGAAGAGACTAAGATTAGGCCATTAAATATCAAATGTCCGATTTCTAATCAAAAGTGTAGTTTGTTACATCTCAAACAAGCAGTGCAGTTAATCAAACTTGCGCCTAAACTATTGACACAGTTTTGCCATCTTAACAGAAGCTTGTTTATGCCAGCAGCGAAGAAGCCTGGAGAGTGAGTGGTGATGAAATCGTGAAAGGCATTTTCCACAGCTTGTTGAGAATTGAATATTCTTCCTTGTAAGAAGTGGTCCAAAGCCTGGAAGAAGTGGTAGTCAGCTGGTGCAAGGTCTGGTGAATACGGGAATAACAGAGTTTCCAAGTTCAGCCTCTATAGTTTGAGCAGCGTTGTTTGTGCAATGTGTGGTTGACTATTGTCTTGCAAGAGGATTGGCCTGTCTCTGTTGACCAATCTCGGCTGCTTCATCACAAGCATAGTTATCATTTTGTCCAGTTGGTTGCAGTAGATGTCTGCTGTAATTGATTCACCCGGTTTCGTGAAGCTGTAGTGGATAATACCAGCTCTGGACCACCAGACAGACACTGTCAGCTTTTTTTCTGATGAACATTCAGTTTTGGACTGTGTTTCAGCACTTCATCTTTATCCAACCATTGCTGCTAATTCATGTATAGGTTGAGATGGATTCCTTTTCACTACAGCTTTCAGCTCATTGTTATCCACTTTGGTCTCAGGTTGCCCATGTGGCTCATTTTCAAGATTAAAATCAGCAGAATGGAACTTCTCAAACCATTGACACACTGTGTGTTCATTAGCCACATCCTTCCCAAACACTTCGTTGATATTTTGAGCTGTCTGTGCCGCATTGGTTCCACAATGGAACTCACATTTGAAAATAACATGAATTTTTGACTTATCCATGGTTTCACAAAAATTGGTCTAAAAAAAATTTGAAAGATAATCACAAGACAAAACGTGCGTTTGGAACAATGAATATGTACCTTCACAATAAAAACAAAAGAAGAAGTGTCAAAGTGAAATGTCAGAGATATTATTAGTTGATGTTTCTGGACACACAATGCAGACACATGTAATCTGGTGACACCAATAACTGGAAAGAGCAATTAGGCAAGAGAAAGAAAAAAAAGGCTCTCAAATTGAAAAGGAAGATGTAAAGTTACCAGTTTGCAAAAGACATGATCCCATATGTATAAAACACTTACGATTCCACAAAAGAACTGTCAGAATTAAAGCAAATTTAGCAAAGTATCAGGCATGTGGAACCTCAGAGGACCCCAAATAAATAAAACAATCTTGAAAAAGAACAAACTTGGAGGTCTTACACTTACAGTTTTCAAAACTCATTACAAGCTCCAGTAATCAAAACAGGGTGGCCCTGGCATGGGCAGACTTACAGAGCCATGGAGCAGAACACTGAGCCCAGAAATAAACCTGCTTATGGATGGTTAAATGCTTTCTGACAGGGGTGCCAGGACCACCCGGTGGGGACAGGACAGTCTCTTCAGGAAATGGTGCTGGGACAAGTGAACATCCACATGCAAGAGAATGAAGTTGGACTCTGACATAACACCATACACAAAAATTAACTCACAGAGAATTGAAGATCTAAAGGTTAAGGACTAAAACTATAAAACTTCTAGAAGAAAACATAAGAGGAAAGCTTCAGACAATGGGTTTGGCATTGATGTTTTGGATATAACCCCAAAAGCACAGGCTAGAAATGAAAAGTAGGTAAACTAGACTACATCAAGATCTAAAAGTCCCGTGTATGAAAGGACACAGCAGAGCCAACGGCAACCTATGGAATGGCAGAAAATGCCTGCAGATCACACACCTGATGGGGGGGGTTCACATCCAGAATATGTAGAGAACTCCTACATGCTGACAATAATAAAACACATAACCCAATAAACAATGGGCAAAGGACTGCACAGATATTTTTGCAAAGGTGATATGCAAATGGCCAAATGCTCATGAAAGATGCTCAGCATCACTAGCCATCAGAGTAACGCAATCAAATCACAATGGAAACCGCTTTCTGCTCCGTAGGATGCTACTATTCAAACAGCAACAGAAAACAGTAAGTGTCGGTAAAGATGTGGAGAAATTGGAACTCTCGTGCACTGGTGGAGAAATGTACAATGGTGTCACTGCTATTGAAAATAGTATGGTGGTTCCTGAGAAAATTAAACAGAATTACCATGTGATCCAGCAATCCCATCTCTGGGTATATACCCAAAGGTATTGAAAGCACAGTCTCAAAGAGGTATTTGTCCACCCACGTCCATAGCAGTATTCTTCACAACAGCCGAAAGGTGGAAGCAACCCAAGTTTTCAGCAGTGATGAATGGATGAAGCAAATGTGGTCGATACATACAGTGGACTGTTATTCTGCCTTACAAAGAAAAGAGATTCTGACACATGCTACCACGTGGATGAACCTGGGAACATTGTGCTAAGTGAATAAGCCGGTTACAAAAGGTAAATACTGTCTAATTCCACTCATATGAGGTACCCAGAGTAGTCAGATTTATGGGGATGGGAAATAGAAGGGTGGTTGCCTGGGGGATGGGAATGAGGGAGTTACTGCTCCTTGGGGACAGAGTTGCAGGTTCTGAGCTGAGCTGCGTGGATACACGGTGGCGATGTTTGCACAACGACGTGCGTGTCCTTCACGCCCCTGAACTCTACGTGTAAAAGTGCAAAAGCGGGAGGTTTTTTGCTATGTGTGTTTTATGACAATCAAATAAGGTTTTAAAAATTTAATTAAAATATGAATGGAAAATAAAGGCAGGGATGTACGGCAACTGTTAGTAGCAGTTTCAATTGATGGAACTACTTTGGGAAAGATATTTGGCAATAATAACATGCGCGTCATGATGTGGGACTCTAACTTTTGGGATACACCCAAAAGAAATGCCCAAGTGTGTCCCCAAAAGGGAAGGTGCACAGATGTTCTTAGCCCTGTAGATCAGAGCCCCACCCTGGAAGGGGCCGAAGCGTGCACAGTCGCAGGGGCAAACCCATTGCTCTGTGTTCACACATCGCCCAATGCATAGAAATGTGGGTAAAGGATGCACAGTGTGCAGGAAATGAGGAATCTCGTGAACGACACTGAGCGGGGGAAGCCAGATACAGAGGAGCCTGTACCCAGTGATTCCCGTTATAGAAAGTGCAGCATCAAGCAACACTGAGCCCTGCTGGTAGCAGTCAGGGTAGTGGTTTCCCCGGGACAGGGGCTAGGCATCAGATGGGGCTCCAGGAGATTTTGGGGTGCCGATAATCTGTTTCTTGATCTGGGTACAGGATACAGGATGTGTTCAATATGTGGGAAAAAATTATTGTCAATTTTATGTCTGTGTGAATTATACTGAAATTGAAAATCTTTAATTTAAAAACATCAGATTGCAGATCAAGCCCAGGATGAAAGAGGAACCCTCAGCCTGTCCTGCCTTCCCCAGCACAAGCAAGTTCACGGTGACCGTGTGGTTCTCTTTTTGCAGGGAGGCTGCCACCGGGATCTAAGCATTGCAGTGGTGTCAGGGTGCGAGCCGAGGCCCAGGGCTCCACCACACTCCTGGTGAGCTACAAACACAGCCACATCCACCTGCGTGCCAGGATCACCATCGCTGCCTACCTGCCCCTCAAGGTGAGCCAGGGGCCCTGCCCTTCACCACCCACCCTGCCCAGTCCTTCCCTCATGGGAATTACTCACTTGCTCTGACAAATCTGTATGAAAACCCAATGGTTCAGAGGAGCTTTTGGCATAACTCCGTCTCCCTATGATCTTCCGGCTGAAAGCAGGAACTGCTGCAGGAGGAGCAGATCCTCCCCCACGGGGACAGTGGCTGCTGACATGCATGTGATCACGCGAGACAGCGCTTGGCAGGCGTGGCAGGGTGCTGACCTGCCAGGCTCTCCTGACGAAGGCAGGACTGTGGGCTCCAAAGGCTTCAAAATGTTTGCAACAGGGGTCAGAGCACAGGGCCGCTTCTGGCCCACTCCAGAGTTACCCTTCAGAGTCCCCACTGACCCTGAGAATTGGGACAGCAGCCTTTGGTTTGTTAGATTCTGGGGCCTCCTGGCATCTGGGCATAGTGCCTGATACAGAGCAGACACCAGCCTAGCGTGGTTTTGTTTAGAGTGAACGAGTGAGGAAATGTGTCCAGGGTCACCCAGCCAGGGCGGAAACCAAGGCCTCCTGACCGACCGAGCAAACACAGCAACCCTTGCAGGTGTCTGCCCTGTCCCTCCTGCTCCAGCCATCCAGTCACGCAGCACCTGTCTATGACACCTTCCTGTGCCAGTGCCTGCTCTAGGCCTGAGATGCAGCAGACAGAAAACATGCAGAATCCTTTGTCCCCATGACCTGACATTCAAGCAGAGAGGGGAGGGGAGGACAGAGGGGGAGCAGGGGCATAAATTACGCAAAGAAGTAATGTATTTTGTCTCTGCTGGCCATGGAGAAAGAAAATAAAGCATGCAGGGGTGAGAGGGGAGGCAGTTTAAAATGAGGAGGTCAAATCCCTCCCTGAGAAGAGCGCTGGAGCAAGTGTGAGTGTTCTGAGAGCAGAGGGGAGGTGACAGAAATTCCCAGGAGGACAGCGGGAATTCTTGGGGACCCCCTGCCACACCTTCTAAGAGATGGAGCATTTTACCAGGAGCCTGGAGGGGGAAGTTCTTCAGGGCCCTCCCTGGCTGCTGGGCTGGAGCAGCAGAGGCCAAGGCTTGAGCTCACTGTCATGAGCTGGGATGTAAGGATGTGGAAATGGTAGACATGTCCCTTAGCAGGGTGGCTACCTATTGGACAAATGATAGAGAAAGATGAGTGTGGGTCTCATATCTTTTAGTTTTTATTTCTGCACGGATAGCAGTTGACATCAAAGTTATTTACAGGGAACAAACCCAAATTGCAGGGGCTTACCCAGTAGAGTAGTTTATTTGTCTGTCACACATGAGGTTTCATGCAGGGTTAGTCTGGCAGCTCTATATCCATAAGGGATCCAGGCTTCTGTCTTCATCATTTTATTATGTGGCTTGCATGCTCTAGGTCACCCCCCCAACCCCCAACCATCGTCCAAAATAGTTGCTGCAGCTCCAGCTGTCACATCTGGATTCCACATAGCCTGAAGGGGAAAGCGCTCACCTCTCAGCTGACCTAGTTTCCTTTATTAGCCTTATCAGAAGTTTAGAAGAATAATTTCCACCTACATCTCATTGTTCAGAAGTTTGCCCATTAGCCACACTAGCTGCAAGAGAAACTGGGAAATATTTTCTCTGTGCAGTTTGCCATGCTATAAAAAACCGGGTGTCTTTGCCTAGGGAACAGGGGAGTGTGGGAACTTGGAGGGCAGCTGACAGTCACTGTTGCACCCTGTGTTTGCTAGTGCGTGCGTCAGTTCACTCTGCAGACAGTCGTGGACACTGTTGGGGCCAGGCCCAGGCTGGGAGACAGGATCTAGGGAGAGTCCCACCCTCTGCCCTGGGGGGCTGCCAGCCTGTGGGGAAGCAGGCTCTGGGACAGTGCAGTGAGCGTGGTGGAGGCCACGAGTCCCGGGGGGCAGGTGGAGGGTGAACAGAGTAGTAGCAGGAGAAGCCGGGGCAGGGCGCCTGGCTGGTGGGCACTCGAGGCCCGGTGTTGTGCCTGCTCCAGGGGGACAGCTGAGCCTGTGGGGGTTCCCCGCTGAGGGGCAGGAGGGTTCCGAGTGGTGTCGTAGGACTTGGGTGCTCTCCAGCAGCAGTGAGCAGCCGGTGCAGTCAGGGCAGCGCCAGTGTCAGCTCAGCACACCAGCCCCCTGCAGCTGGCGTGGGAGGTGGACAGGCGTGTCGTGAAAGTCACTGGAACACAAGCACTCGGGAGAGAGACCGTCTTCAGATCCCTCTGCAGGAGCTGCTGTGCCCTCCCCGGGCCAGACTGCACCTGACCCCTCCGTCTGCTTGGCCACGGGGCACTCGTGCTTGCCAGACACCTGCTTCCCGCCGCAGTCACCGACCCCAGTCTGTCTGCTGCAGATGTGTGGCGTGCCTTGTCCCACCTGTGGGTCACTGTGCGAGCCCGTAAGCCCATGAGTCTGGGGGCCCAGCTGGCTCCTTCACTCCGTGGGTGTCCGTGTAGACTGTACACTCTGACCTGGAGGCTCTGGGCCAAACGGGTGTGAGCGGGGCCCTCACCTCCGACTGTCCAGCCCCTCTGGCTCCGCCGTGTCATCTAGACTGAGTGTGAGTGTCGCTGTGAAGAGGCGTGTAGGTTCTGCGTCTTTCAAACACCAGCTGCCGACACTGGGGGTCTCGGGGGTCGGGCCCAGTCTGCTGTTTCGCTACCCGGGACGCCACGTCCAGAGAGAAGGCTTGTCTGAGGCGTGTGGGGCCCTCCCCTCTTCAGCTCTGCTGTGGGGACATTTGGGCTTTGACACCCACCGTGGGGCCGTCACAGTTCCTGAGTGTCCTCCAGCAGCATTGCTGATCACTGGTCACTGACCCGTCTCCTTGGCACAGGGTTCCAGGTCGCGTCTGTGCCTAGGAGGGAAGGGAATTAGACAGGAAGGTGGGAACCGCAGTCCTCCAGGTGTTAATTCCCGAACACGCAGCCCCTGCCCACAACTCTTTCCCTCCGGGCTGGCCACGGAAAAGTCTTTGGCGAGACGCGCGGTGGCCTGCTTTGCCCACAGCGGAGTCTCGCTGGCTGTGAACAAGGGACGTGGGTAGGAGCAGGGGATCTGGGGCCAGAGCAGACCCAGACCCCCCAGCTGGGCGAAGGTGGTTAAATGGCCCTGCTTTGCTCATCAAGATGAGCCCTCTGCACCACAGCGTGGCGCTGGGCGAGAGGACACAGAGGCCACCTGGAGGCAGGAGCGCTGAGCCCTACGGTGTGAATAGGGGCAGCAGCGCAGCCTCTGTGAGGGCCTGGGGACGACAGAGCCTGGTGCGCTGGAGGAGGGATGCCACTAGCCTGAAGGTGGGACTGGGGCCAGGCTGGGAAGGCGCGAATCCCAGGACAGACTCTGAGCCTGTGTTCTGCAGCGGCCTGAGCAACAGGGTAGTTCAATGCAGTGGGGACGTGATCAGGTCTGTGTCATAGAAAGGGACATCTGGCAGCTCTTTGAGGGTCGATGGAGGGAGCTGATGGGGAGCTGGTTGACAGTCGAGGACTTGGCAGTCACCTCAGGGGGAGCCCCTGCTCTGCACCCAGCTGTGATGCTGGAGGGAGCTGCCCTCGTATGGAGCCACCCGTGTGTTCCTGGAGGTTGGATGGGAATGATGCCCTCAGCCGTGAGAGGAGAGGAGAGATTTGTTGAAAAAACGTTTAATGCCTGCCTTTGTTTATCGGGTACTTTCAGAACTCCGTAGTTTTACCTGCTGATTCGCTCTCTCATTCAGCAAAGAATTGTTGAGCTCCTGCTCTGTGCCGGTCGCTGTCCTGGGTGCTAGGAGCAGAAGAGGCCAGGAGGCTCGCCCTCGGAGCCTGCGTGCACGTTGTCCAGAGTGTGGGCAGCACAGTGGTCAGCAGTGGGCAGACAGACCACCAGTAATTATGCCAAAAAGAACACTGCAGTCCTCACTTCCCTTGGTTACCTGGTACATTTCTCTTCAGGGTTGTTTTGTGCTGTTGAGAGCAGCGTGGTTATGACCAAACCTTGCCCTCAGTTTGGCATGCTGAGTGTGAAGCTCGTTGTGAATAACTGCTTTAGAAATCTGCGTGAGGTCCCATCGTTTGAATGTGCCGCTCTGACTCCACTAGCCTGTCGTGGCGGGTTTCAGGTGCTTGCTGGTTGTGTGCCGCAGTAAATGGTAGTGTGGTGAACGTCTCTGTGCATAAACTCGTTTCCCTCCCACCTGTTCTGTTAGAGGTTGGAGTCCAGTTGGGGAATTCCTGCATTCTAGGGCTGTGGGCACTTTCAAGGCTTTTACCAGATTATTTCACAAAAGAGGCAAATCACTTTATACCCCCCACGGTACATCAGAGTGAGGACTTAGTTCTTTCCAAAGCCTTGAACCCTGTGGATCTTTACAGCAAAGCTCTGAGTGCTACAGATGAGGAGAGCAAGTTTCAAGGGGAGATGGGGCTTGCCTGACCCGGCCCCCAGGCAGGGGGAGGACCCTGGGGTCTGGAAGCTCAGGTCCTGCCCACGCGGCCTCCCAGAGGAATGCTGAGTCTTCTCCTTTTTCTGTAGGCCGTCGATCCCTCCTCTGTTGCCTTGGTAACCCTGGGCTCCTCAAAGGAGATGCTGTTTGAAGGAGGTCCCAGACCCTGGATCCTCGAGCCCTCCAAGTTCTTCCGGAATGTTACCTCGGAGGACACCGACAGCATCAGTGTGGCTCCCTTTGGTCCTCCTGCTTCCCGGAATTACCAGCAACACTGGATCCTCGTGACCTGCCAGGCCTTGGGTGAGCAGGTGAGTGGGCAGTGGCCCCTGGACCCACCTTGCCCAGAGGCAGGGTTGGAAAATCACTCACTGAGCATCATTTTACTTAATCCTCAGAGTAACGCTGACAGATAGCTACTGCTATTGTACCCACTTTATAGACAGGCAAACTGAGGCATGATGAGGTGGGATGACTGAGTGAATACCAGGCAGGGTGAGCAGGGTGCAGCGTGCAGCACCAGGGACTCCCTGGTCAGCACCAGCTTTGATAGAGCTGGCCAGGCAGGGTGGCCTCCTGTACTTCTTGGCTTCAGCATCACCCACTGCCAAACTGGGGATTGGGGCGTTTGAGATCAGGGGTCACAAAGTCAAATGAGTCCAGGATCAGCCACATCATAGATGAGTGAGACTGTAGACACAAGTTGGGCACATCTTTTTGGTCTTTCGGGATAAGTTGGAAATCCCAACTTTGTGTGTATGTGTGAAATCTCTCAATTTTTTTTTTTATTGTTGAAAACCAAAAAAATTAGGAGACTAAGGGGACCAAACAAAATACCTCTGTGACCCCACGTGGCTGGAATGGCTGGCCAGGGGTGTGGTCTTGCTGTTCAGGTCGCTGGTGCCCAACACTCCCTTGCCTGTAGCCAGCTGAGGGCGGCGGCCAGGAGCTCGTGGGGCTTAAAACCGGGATCTACTGCCCGCGCCCCGGGCTCCCAGTGGGGGGCCAGAGGCGAAGGTGGCAGCACAGTGTAAATCAAGGCAGATTCAGCACAGAGCCCGTGTCTCTGGAGAAGTGAAGAATACTCCTGCATGTGTAATAGAGCCAGGAGTTTTAACTGATGTGAAAACACAAACGTGCACACATCCCACGGTGCCCTTGTGGCACCAGCCAGGCCACGACCGCGTTGGTGCAGTCAGAAAAGATCTGGGGGAAAGGCCACGCCCCCATGGGTTTTGTTTATGAACAAACAGTAGGATAATGAGAACAATGGCTACATAATAATGATTCAGTAGCAACAGTAAAATCACTCCAGAATTAAGTTGGAAAAGTTTCTCATCCCTGGCTTGATCCTGTCATCTCTGTCCCTGCCCTGGGCTGTAGGAGTTTGTCCCCAAGTGGGGTGACCTTGAGGGCCCTCCCCAGCCAGTGCTCTGTGGCTCCCTCGGGTGGGCGCCGGAGAGGTGCAGGAGTCGGGGGAGCTGCCCTCGGTGCTGCCCCGTGGTCGGTGGGCGAGGGGCTCTGGAGCAGACCACCGCTGCTCCAGAACGTGGGTGTCATCGGAGGAGGCTGAGGGCACTCCCTGGGGGTGGGCATTGCCTGTGGCGCTCTACAGACCAGGGCCCGGGTTTTATAGGTGTCATTTCTGCGTTCCCAGCTCTGTAAGCAAACATGGGTTTCCCTCTCTTTCCTCACACCTCAAATTCCCTCCCTGCAGTGGCCTCGCCTCCAGGCCACAGCTCTGGCATGTCCTCCCCGGCTTTGTCCTGCCAGGTCCCCCGTTCCCATCCATTTCCCCTGGATCTCTGCCCCTCACCCCGTAGCATGCACGTCCCTGAAAGCTGCCTGAGTTTTGGTCAATGTTTTCCCATCCATGTGGACTCCTCCTTTAAGTGTCCATGAACTTAGACATTTGCTAATGTAGCCATGGAGTTTTCCTAGGATCCTGGGAAACCACAATGTGTCATCCGGTCCACCTCCTTCCTGGGACAGGAGCAGCCTGTGGTTCTTGCTTAAATGTGCAGAGGGCGTGTGGGGTCCCTTCTGGGAGTGTCTTTTTTTTTCTATTTTTGGGAGTGGTGGGTCTCATTCTTGTTTAGGCTGGTTTCAAATACTTTCCTCAAGCGATCCTCCCACCTCGGCTTCCCGGAGTGCTAGGATCACAGGCCTGAGCCACTGCACCTGGCCTGACAGTCTCTCGAATGCGGAGAAAGTGCTTTCCTTTCCTCCCATGTGCCAATGGGCTTTTGTTAAGCCCCTGTGGTGTAGATACCCTCATCACTGCCACCCTACGGGGAGAAAACCAAGCCAGAGGGGCCTCGGGCGGTGTGGCTCAGCTCAGAGAGGACCGGGTGGGGGATGGGATCTGACTGCTCCTTCTGCCCCGCCAGGTCATTGCCCTCTCGGTGGGGAACAAGCCCAGCCTCACCAACCCCTTCCCCGCGGTGGAGCCTGCTGTGGTGAAGTTTGTCTGTGCCCTGCCGTCCAGGCTCACCCTTGCGCCCGTCTACACCAGCCCCCAGTTGGACCTGTCCTGTCCGCTGCTGCAGCAGAACAAGCAGGTGGTGAGTGTGGGCCGTGCGCAGGGAGGGGGCCGGGGTGCTGCCTGCGTGGGCAGAAGGGCTGTGGCAGCCTTGACCCACGAGCCTGAGTGCTGTGGTGGCTGGGGCTCTGCCGCACCGCCTTTATCTCAACAGCCAGCCCTGAAGGGGGGGCGCTTTCATTCGAGCTTTGCACACGGGGGGTGGGGGCCATGACTTGGAGGGGTGAGGGGACTTCCCAAAGCCACATGCACTGTGGCAGTGCCAGGCGAAGACAGAGTCCTCTTGCATTCCAGGCGCACTGCCCCTCTCTGCTTGCCACTCGGTGGTTTCTAAAAATCTCATCTCTGTCCTCTGTGCCTCTGGCGTGTTAAGGGGGTCTCCTCCTCCAGGCACAGAGTCGGGTAGGGGCTGGGGACGAGAGTGACTAGCTGCAGCATCCCCAGGGGTGTGGGGGACCTGGGGCTGTTTCAGAAGTGAGTGTTGGGAGGGGGAAGAAGGTCCCTTGGGGGTCAGTCTAACAGCAGGGATGTGAGGGAAAACCTCAGGTCTGGTCCCCTTGGGGCCACTCCAGTCCCCAGTTCCAAGGACAGTCAGAGCCTAGGTGCTGAGCGTCTCCAGGCTCAGGGATGTGGGACACCCTGTGGGCTGACACCAGCCCCCAGCCCCTTCTCAGAGGAGGGGAGTGGGCTTCCTCCCCTTGCCGATGGGTGCCGCCGGAGCACCTCCTCTGCGCCGGGCACAGTGCCAGCCTCTGAAATGCAGAGAATCAGCGCAGGCGAGGAAGCCGCCTCCTGGAGCTGACGGGGAGACCAGGAGGGGTGCTAACAGGATGGATCAAAGAGGCTCGTGCTGCGAGGGAGGTGAAACTGGGCAGGAGACAGAGGCGGGCGGAGGCTGCGCCGGGGGAGCTGGGCAGGGGCTCTGCGGAGGACACATGCAAGCTGACCCTGGCCTAACCCCGTGCATCGACTCACGAGGCTTGTTCCTTGTGAGTCCCCAGAGCAGCCCCTTTCTCACGGTAAAGCTCGACAAGTAGGAACGAGGAGTGGGCAAGCCGTGGGCACAGCGTGCCTGTGTCCCTCCTGACTGCTGCCCTTGACTCTTGCAGACTCAAATGGCTGGAGAAGCCGGGCAGGGGCACTGCTACAGAGAGGGGGCTGGAGGTAGACGGTGCTGAACTGGAGAGTGAGACCTCTGCGAATTGGCTCAGCAACAGCCAGTTGGACTGCAGGCAGGCCGGCCCAACCTTCCTTTCTCCTGTGCAGAGAAAATCACGTGTCACCCCTCTGCATCTTCCCTGTCCTTAACGCGGGCTGTGGGCCAGGTGAGCCGCACCTGAGCTAGGACCGCTGGTTGAACCCAGCGCTGTCTCTCTTGACTGAAAGGTGCTGGTCTGGCTGTGTAGCTCAACTCTGAATTCGCTTCCTGTGTCGTAGATGTCACCAGGAAATAATGGACCTTGAACACAGAGTTGCCATGTGACTCTTCAGTCCTCAGATGAGCCAGCCATTCAGGCATGACTCCTGTGATTTGCAGTCTCATTAGGGGACCTTGAGAGAGATACATCCCTGCAATGCATTCTGGGTGCAGCATGAATTTAGTCTTGTACTCTCCAAACCCAGCGGCCACCCCAGATGTGTTTGCAGAGTAAATTATCTGGGAGGAAAGATACCCGAATAGAGTTGACAGATCAGAATGACAGAGTGGAGCCACACTCCAGCCTGACCCCAGGTCTCTGAGTGGGGCACTCGGCATTTGGCCTGCTGTGGTTGGTCACCAGATGCACGTGACGTGACTGATGATCCGGGGCTTGGATGGAGCTGCTCCCAGCTCAGGCACCAGGACACGGTGCCAGCGGATGTCCTTGGGCCTTAAACTCAGACCGGCTGAGTTCCACCTCTAAATCCTTGAGCAAGTTGTTTAACATGTGACCTTGAGCAAGTTGTTTAATGTTTCTGGGCCTCAGCCTGCCCATCTGTACATGGGGCTAGTGTTGTTGCCTCAGATGGCCCTTCGTGCCAAGTACACCTGGCACAGTGCTAACAGCCTTTCTGGAAGAGCATTGGTTTTACAGCCAGGGTTGCACCTGGGGAAAAGGGTCAGAGCGCCTAGGATAGGCTCCTGCAGTCCCTGCCCACATTCACAGCTCCCCAACTTGTGTGCAGAATAATTACAAGTCTTTTGCATGCCCAGGTGATTGTGCCGCCTGCTCGTAGGAAGGCGCGCATCTAGAATCTGCAACGTGCTGGCAGCAAGTGCTCTCTGGGAGCAAGAATGCTAGAAGGACTTGGGGAGAAGTCCTCATAGTGGAGGTTGGCAGTCAGGTCAGCCTGGGCCATGCTGCGGTAACAAACCACCCTACACCCCAGTGCTTAGCACAGCACAAGTCTGTGTCTTGCTCATGCTGCCTGTTGCTCACAGGTCATCTCGGGGACCCTGTTTCGTGTCATTGTTATCTTCTTTCCACGATGTAAGCTGTGGAGCAGCCACCCTGTTGAACGTGGCAGGTGCCAGTGCAGAGAGAAAGGGAGAATGGTGTGGCAGATCGTGTTCTGGCGTTAAAGCTCCCACCTGGAGTTGTCACAGCCGCTATCCCATTTTGCTGGCTACAGCAAGTGCCATGGTCACCCCTAACTGCAAAGATCAGAGGACAGTCCTTCCAGGCCCAAACCTGGGCCTAAACAGAGAACCAGACCTATTTATGAACGATGCTAATGGCCACGCCATTTCCTTACCTGAGTGTTATTTAGGATGAGCCAGTCTCTAAAGTGACCTCATGTGACCGGTATTTAAAACAGTGTCCTAGCAGGTGGTTTCTATTGTGCTTCCCACATCACAGCTGGGAAAAGTAAGGCTTGGGGATGTTCCTGGGGTTCAGCCCAGGCTGTGGGATCAGACGCGCTCGGGCTCTGCTTTGCTGCGCTCCCCGCCCTGCCCCCAAGCCCTGTGGTCAGAGAGGGAAGGGACAGACCCCAGGAACAATGAGGCTCGATTGGGGCCAGGTAGTTCTTATGGGTCTGCCCTATATATCGTAGGGTAGTCAGCATTGTCACTGCCCTCTACCCGCTAGGTGACAGAGGCAACACCCCTCTCAGCAGTGACAGTGAGAAATGTCTCCCAGGGTGGCTGAAGGACCCCCCGGTGGGGAAGGGGGTTCTCATCCCCCATTAGGAGCCACGGTCTGGACGCAGAGCCGGCTTGGGCCGGGCCGGACGGGGCACGTACCGGGCGGCCGTGGTGGAGATTGTCACTCACTCACTTCCTCAGCACAGCCCTGAGCCCACAGCGCAGCCGCCGGCTTCCTGCACTGCGTGGTCAGCAGTGGCTGTGACCAGTCTTGGTTGTGACGAAGGCTTCTCACCTTTGCTTCTTGCAGGTTCCAGTCTCCAGCCACCGTGACCCCCTGCTGGACCTGGCCGCCTACGACCAGCAGGGACGCCGATTCGACAACTTCAGCTCTCTGAGCATCCACTGGGAGTCCACCAGGCCGCTGCTGGCCAGCATTGAGCTTGACCCACCCATGCAGTTGGTGTCCCAGGACGATGGGAGCGGCCAAAAGAAGCTGCACGGTGAGCAGGCTGGCGAGCACAATGGCCCGGGGCAGGAGGACAGAGACCAGGGAACCGTGGCCAGACAAGAAGTGTGCCAGGGCAGGCTGGTGCCCGTCGGGAGCTCAGCTGTCTGGGACTCCCCTTCATCCAGAAGTAAAATGTAGGGCGCACTGTGAGCTCCTGCTCTTCTTCAGTCCTGCACGGACACTGAGGTAGCAGGGACAGGCTCAGGCCCCACGGCAGGGGAGTCTCCAGTGCCAGGGTGTGCGGCAGATCTTTCCAGCTCCATCACCTGTGCTACTTTATGCCCAGGTGCATCCGAAATCCCCGACAGCCAGAAGTTAAATCTCTTTCCCCAACTCATCGCAGCTGCTCCATGAAGCCTTGCTCAGGGCCTGTTGACTCTCATAGTACACACAATTTCAACAGACTCAGTTATTGGTTTTCGGATTGAAACTACAAATCAGGAGGAGGAAGGGGTTGCTTCAGCGGTGGCGATGGGGAGACATCCAGCATCAGTTTCCCTCTTCCTCGACTCAGGTTTGCAGGCCATTTCAGTCCATGAGGCGTCGGGAACCACAGCCATCACTGCCACCGCGACTGGCTACCAGCTATCCCACCTCAGCACGGCTAGAGTGAAGCACCAGGTATCTCCCAGGGCCCAGCGGTGGGAGAGGCCGTGGGCAAGGCCAGGAGATCTCCTGATGCTGTCTGAATTCTGCCCAGATTCCACCTGGTGTCCACGTGTCCTGAGAGCCCTCACTGGCCACAGCCCTCAGTCCCCAAGGTGCTCCCTGAACTGGGAGTGTGCTCACTGCCTCGGATCTCCCCTGCCCCACACCCCTTCCGTGTGGGCTCCTGGAGGGATCCACTGAGAACTCAGACGGACCCTGTCACCTCTGGGCTCCAGCATGCTCCTAGTAGCCCTCAGACCTTCAGGAGGAAGCTGTCCCCACGCCCCTGCCTTACAGACCACCCAGTGTGCCCGTGGGGGTCACACCATCAACGCACGGTCCCTGCTGCCGGGAACGCCCCCTCCCTCCTCTGACTCTCCCCCACCGGGTAACCTCTGTCCTTCCAGTCCCAGCTAAGATGTCAGCCCCTCCGGGGAGTGTCCCTAAGCCCTGGACACAGACTGGCTTTCTGCCCCAGATCCCAGAGCCCTTGTCCCTCCTGCTGTCACAGCACAGAAACACCCCCCCAAACACGCTACGCACACTGTTGCCACCATCTGTGCACGCAGATCACCGCCCACTGGCCCACCCCTCTCAGCCCCAGCATCTCATGGGGGCTCCAGGCAGGGGTGTTGCTAGTGGGGCCCAAATCGTGCATCCGAGGTAGGACTGTGAACGGTCCTTCCTGGATAACAGCCACCCCATGGTGGGGGGCGTCAGTGACCTTGTGTTTTGGACAAGGTAGAGGCAGCAGAGAATGGCTGGAAAGGGAATATGCGGCCTGATCCCTGGGACCGTAAGTGCTAGGATGGGGAGCTTCCGTTGTCACCTGGCTAGACAGCTTTGGAGAAGGTGGGGGCCGCACTGAGGAGGCTGGCCTGGAGGGAGTGGCTGCTGAGGGGGCTCACCTGCGCCTGCCCCTGGTGGCTGCGCCTCTTCCTCCTGCATGCTCACACCTGGAACCCCTTGGCCAGAGCAGGGGCCTCCTGGCCTCCTGGCTGGGCCTACACACCCCGACAGGATCCCTCCAGGGCCTTTGCACTCACGCTCTGTGCCCTGGGGCCTGCCTGTCACTGGTGTGGCTCAGGTGTTCCTCAGCATGAGGTCTGTGCTCCCTGAGAGCCACGCTCCCTGTCAGACCCTGCTTGCCTGTGGCACCCACAGTGCACCCGGCACCTTCCTGCCCTTCCCTCACTCTTCCCTGAGGGCGGGTGCTGCACCCCCAGTGCCTTGCACGTGCCTGGTGCACAGTGGGTGCTCAGTTAATCCTACTGGGTGGGTCAGATCTGGGCCGGGTCAGACAGTGTCCCTCGAATGACACCTGGCAGGAAGCAGAGCCATGCAGTATGCCGCCCAAAGTAGTGAGGGCTGTCCTTGTCCTCTGGGGAGCCAGCCGTGACGACTCTTCCACGGGACCCTCCCCCACGGCTCGGCCTGGCCAGCGGCTTTCCCGGTTGCCCAGCCCCCGTCCACCCCCCCAGTGCAGGATCTGCCATGTGCTCCGAAGCCGGCCATCTGCTCTGCGGTCCCGAGGGTCGGGGTTGTGTGTGAGTCACCCACCCAGTGGGGCCTGGCAGGGGGGGCTGGGGCCGTCCTCTGAGCAGGACTGTTGCTCACCCAGCCTCTGTGTGGAGTGGAGGAGGCAGCTCACTCCGCCTTGGGTGAGGGAGGCCTCAAAGGCGACGTGGCCATTTAGCAGGGCTCAGGAGCACCACGGTTTTATCAGGGTTTGCGTCCCGGACGGAATGAGTGGCCAGGACCTGGGGCTTCTAGGCCCGCTCTTCCCCAGGGGCGGGCTGCAGGTGGGCATTGCATTGGCCTGCAGTTGGCCATGGCCTCATGGATCTGATGGTGTTGGCCTTGTCCCTTCAGCAGGACCCTCCGGTGCCCGTGTCGGCCTCCATAGAGCTCATCCTGGTGGAGGACGTGAGGGTGAGTCCGGAAGAGGTGACCATCTACAACCACCCTGGCATCCAGGTATGGCCTTTGCCCTGCCACAGTCCTGCCAGTGAGACCCACTGGGGGGCCCCTCGCCCTCCGACATGCAGCCCGACCCCTCCCTGTCTCTGCCTCCTGCAGGCGGAGCTGCACGTCAGAGAAGGCTCGGGATATTTCTTCCTCAACACGAGCACCGCAGATGTCATCAAGGTGGCCTACCAGGAGGCCAGGGGAGTCGCCGCGGTGAGTTGGCTTTAGTTCCTCACCTGGGCCACTGTGTGGTTAGTGGGTTGACCATTTGATAAGCTGGCACTTAGTCACACCAGCCAGAATTAGCAGGGTCTGTAGATTCTCCACTCCATTCAGCAACTTTAGTCATCGCCGTGCTGCCCCTGTGGGTTTTACTCCACTTCCACACACTACTCACGCCCTTAGTTACCTAATGGTTTCCTTCCAGTCACTTTCTTTTTTTTTTTTTTTTTTTTTGAGACAGAGTCTCACTCTGTTGCCCCGGCTAGAGTGCCGTGGCGTCAGCCTAGCTCATAGCAACCTCAGATTCCTGGGCTCAAGCGATCCTCCTGCCTCAGCCTCCTGAGTAGCTGAGACTACAGGCATGCGTCACCATGCCCGGCTAATTTTTTCTGTATATATTTTTAGTTGTCCATATAATTTCTTTCTATTTTTAGTAGAGATGGGGTCTTGCTCAGGCTGGTCTCGAACTCCTGAGCTCAGACGATCCACCCGAGGATTACAGGCGTGAGCCACCGCGCTCGGCCTCGGTCACTTTTAATTAAGACTAAAACATTATTTTGTAAGCACCAGTGTAACAACCACAAAGAAAGTCATTTTTAGAGGATGCATCAGCTTTTTCTGTTAATATTTTTCCCATGTTTCTTTCCTGACCCTCTCTCTGTTATCGCAAGTACTGACTTAGCTATGCCCGTGGGATGCAAGGATTCGGCACTCTGCCTTTTCCAGTGATGTTACCCTAAGAGTTTATATTTCTCCCTGCCGTGATATAGGCCAGGTGATAACTTTTGTGCTGTCCTTTTTACTTCAGCCGTTCTCTTTCGGTAGAGCATGTTAGTTGTTTAAAGCTTTTTGTTTTTAAAAAAAAAACATACCAAAGCATAGGATAAAAAGAGCAAAAACAAACAGAAGCCAGTGTTTTACATGTCTGCATATCTGCACGATGGATTACTAGGCAATCCTGAAAATTGAATTTACTTTGAAAGGAAGGTCTCCCACCACTGAACGTGTACCACTCCCGTAAGTCATAGATGGCAAGGCTCAGCACTGACATCCACCCGGCAGTGTCATTTAGTCCCTCTGTTAAAAGGGGTGGTTGCCGAGCGTTTGAGGAGTGTTACGGTCATGCCGGCATCCAAGGAGACTTTCCTGCACTCAGAAGGGGCCTGGGTTGATGCAGTGCTTGGCGCGTGGTGGGGTGCAGAGCAGGCCACCCTGCAGCCTTGATGCTGCAATTGTTCTGACCTTGCAGGTGAGTCCTCGATGGCTAGCCACGGCGGGAAACAAACTTCCTAACTTCAGGGAAGGCTAAACTAAAAATTAACCTTCGCAGTGACCTTGTCCCAGAGTCTCCTTTCAGAGACACGGGCAGGGCACCTGGCCCGCTGTCGTGCGGTAAGTTTGCGGCATAGCTGGAAATCAGACATGCGTCACCTGACTCTCTGTGCAGGTCTTTCCAGCCGTCACTCCCTGCAGTTCCACATCTCTGGCTTTTTGCATCCACTGACTGGCTTCCCCGGGGGGGAGGGTCACAGATTAGCTGCCTGGAGCGGGCAGGACATGTGGAAAGTAAGTGAGGGGCGTGATCGGGGTGTGGGGAGCGTAGCTGGAGGTGCCGTGCCACAGGGACATGACCTTGAGCCTCAGTGTTGGGGAGTAAGAGGGAGTGGGGGACTGTGGCGAACCAGAGAACACAGGCTGTGTCTAAGGACAGCCACTGTGCAGCTCTAGCTGATTTCTGTGATGATGATTATTTTTTTTAGCTCAAACTAAGATCAGAAATCTATTATTATTATTTTTTTTTATATAAATTAAAAAATATTTCTTTCTATTTTTAGTAGAGACGGGGTCTCGCTCTTGCTCAGGCTGGTCTCGAACTCCTGACCTTGAGCGATCCACCCGCCTCGGCCTCCCAGAGTGCTAGGATTACAGGCGTGAGCCACCGCGCCCGGCCAGAAATTTATTATTTTTAATAACACCTTTATTGAGGTGTTATTTACATACCATACAGTTCACACACTTACAGGTACCATCAGTGGTTTTTAGCAGATGCTCAGAGTTGTGCAGCCATCACCACAGTCAGTTTTAGAGTATTTTCATCACCTCGAAAAGAAGCCTATACTCTGTAGCTATCAGCTCCTCATTCTTACCTGCACACGCAACGCACATAGCCTGTCCTGGGCTTGGGCAACCACTGATCTCCTTCCGATCTCTGCAGAGTAGGCTATTCTGGACATCTTGTGTAAATGCAATTGTGCAATATGTAGTCTTCTGTGACCGGCCTCCTTCATTTAGCATGATGTTTTCAGGTGTCACCCATGTTGTGCTGTCCACTAGTATTTCATTCTTTTTTGGGCCAGTCATCATTGTATGATATGTCACATTTTGATTATTCATCCATCCATTGATGGACATTTGGGTTGTTTCCTCCTTTCAACTGTCACGAATGATGCTGCTGTGAACATTTGTGGACGTGTTTTGTGTGAGCATATGTTTTCATTTCTGTTGGGTATATGCTGAGGAGTGGAATTGCTGGAGTCTTCTGGAAGCTCTATATTTAACTTTTTGAGGAACTGCCAGATTGTTTTCGTAAGTGGCAACACCATTTTTCATTCCCACCAGCAGTATATGAGGGCTCCAATTTCTTCACATCCTCATCAACACTTATTATTATGAGACCTTTTAAGCGTAGCCATCCTATGCTGAGATAGTAACTGGTATCTCCTTACCGTTTTGATTTGCATTTCCCTGATGGCTAATGATGTTGAGCATCTTGTCATGTGCTTTTTGGCCATTTGTATGTCTTCTTTAGACAAATATCTGTTCACATCCTTTGCCTATTTTTTGTCTTTTTATTAAGTTGTAGAAGTTTTTTATGTATTCTAGATACAAGTCCTTTATGAGATGTGATTTGCAAATATTTTCTCCCATTCTGTAGGTTGTCTTTTTACTTTCTTGGTATTGTCCTTTCAAGCACATACTAACGTATCTGTTTTTTCTATTGTTGCTTGTATTTTTGATATCATATCTGAGTGCATTGAAAATCTGAGGTCATGAAATTTTAACCTATGTTTTCTTCTAAGAGTTCCATAATTTTAGGTCTTACATTTTAGTCTTTGTTCCATTTTGAGTTAGCTTTGTTGGATGTGGGATTCCTGGTTGGCAGGGGCTGGAGGGTGTTTCGCACACTTTGAATGTGTTACCCTCCATTGTTTCTGATGGGAAGTCAGTCGTTAACAGGTTCCCTTGTAAATGCAGAGCCATTTTTCTCCTGCTGCTTTCAAGATTTTTTTGTAGTCTTTGGCTTTAAACATTGTGTAAACTGTGATTTAGTTTACAGAACCTCATCCAGTCAAGTTCAGGACCCTTTGAAGGGATAGTTTCTTAGGAAGTGTTTGAGATTTGTCCAGACTCCAGGAGAGTTCTGTTTGCATGTCTCTTTCATTTATCTCATTTGGATTCCACTGGGCTTCCTGGATGCGCAGATTAATGTCTTTCAAGAAATGCGGGAAGTCTTGAGCCATTATTGCTCTGAGGTTTGTTCAGCTCCTTTCCCTGTCTCCTCTCTTTATAGGTCTCCCTCTGAGCCCTGTGGGTGCACTTGGTGGTGTCCACGTCTCTCTGGGGCTCTGTTTTTCTTCAGGCTGTTTTCTCTCTGTTCTTCAGCTTGCATAATATCTGTCAGTCTGTCTTAAAGTTTGCCAATTCTTTCTTTCACTAGTTCAGATCTACTCTAGTGGCCCTCTAGTGAATGTTTGGTTTCAGTTACTCACTTTGCAACTTAAAAATTTCTATCGGTGTCTTTTTTCTAATTTCTGCCTCTTTCCTGATATTCTCTGTCTGATGTGGCAGGCCTAGCAGATCGTCCTTTACTGAACCGTTGTTTCCTCTTTGAACACAGTGATGATGGCCACTTGCGGGCTCTGGCGAATCTGACACCTGCTTGCTCTCCCAGGCAGCTTCTGTTGCCTGCCTTTTTTCTGGTGTATGGATCATACTTTCCTATTTCTTTTCATGTCTTCTAATGGCTTGTTGGAAACTGGGACATTTTAGATAATATATTGTAGAAACTTTGAGTACTGGTCCCTCGCCCCCACCCCAGCCCCAGAGCTTGTTGTTATTTGGTTGTTTACTTCTTTAGTGACTGGCCGCATTATTTTACTGAAGTCTGATACACACACACACACACTCTCACGCACGCAGCCCTGCCCACAGCATGCAGGGACGAAGCCTTGGTGTGCCTGTAGTCACCCTGGGAGGACAGTGGCTTTTGTGGGGTTTTCTTTGTCTCTTTACGTAAGAACCCAACAGCTGGCCCCGGTAAGTGAGGCTGACTGCTCTGTCGTCTTCGCTGATGCCCTGAGGCACAGCCTGGTCCAGTCACCTCAGGATCCTCTGAAGGATGGTTCCCAAAGGCGTTTAAGGTTTGTTTTGACCGCAGGAGGGCTCTTCCAATCTGTCTGTTTTTCCATTTCTTCCTGGAAAACTTGCCGGGCTCCAGTGCAGCCTGTGTCCCATGGCTGTTCCGCCCCTCCGGGTTGCCTTTCAGGGCCGCCCCCACTGGCTTTGATAGTGCTCTCAGGCTGGAACTTCTCCAGACTCGGGTGCGAATGAAGTCAGTTCCTGCGGGGAGGGAGGCAGTCACAGCTTTCTGTTTGAAGACTGCTTCCTTCCCAGGCCAAAACTTTGAGCCAGAACTATGGCACTGGGGCAGGCGGCAATGGTGTGCTTCTCTCTGGGTGACACCTGCACTTCAGGAGCTGAGCACTTGGTGAGTGGGGACGGCAGCCCCAGTATTCCCTGGCTGGCCGCTCCTCGCGTGGATCCCCACCCCGCCAGCCACGTATTGTCACTGGTGCGGCACCCAAGGTAGCGCCTCCATCCCACGAGTGGGGGCTGGGAGGAAGAAGGAAGGGAGCCCCCAACTCTCAGCCGCACTTGCCTGGGACTCAGCCTCAGGGACAGGTAGCTGGGGGCAGGATGAGAAAATCTGACATCCTGCCTCTCCTGGGAAGAAAATCCCCAGGCTGGGAGCTGGGGAGTGAGGGACAGCCTTGCCATCTTGGACGGGCCAGTCTGGAGCGGCTGCAGGGAGCGTGTGGGGCGTATTTCAGATACCGCAGACGCTCGTAGCTCCTCTCCAGTTGTAGCAGATTTTCTTGAGTAAATGTTTCTTCATTCACTGTATGCTCTTAAAATCATTGCAGAGATTTTAAATGGCTGTGTGTGTTTTTCCTAATTTCCACCGGTTTTGCTGGGGCGTGGGGTGTGGCTCTATGGACCGCCTCAACACTGTCTTGCCAGAACTGGAACCTCTAGCTGAGACTTGACGTGTCAGAATGGGGCCTTGTAAGACAAGAGCTTCTGACTTTTCCATAGAAAACAGAAATCTCCGTTTTTGTGTGAAACCCTCTCCTTTTTTAAACTTTTGGTTAATTTAGGTTTCTTTCTGCTTATTTTCTTGGGTGGTTTGTTGGTTTTGTTTCTTTAACCTTCCTCAGCGTTCAGCCTCGGTCTCCGCCGTCTTGTGGAGAGGGTGCTTCCTCCCAGCTCAGTCCCTCAGGAGGGTGAGGAAGTCGGGACGCTCCTGTTCCTCTCAGCGGCAGCTCTCAGCTGGCAGGACTGCTTGGGCTGGTCGCTGTAGACCAGAGCAAGAGAAGGCACTCCCCGCGCCCTGGGAGTGAGCACTCGCCCGAGCTTCCTCGTCCTCCACAGAAGAGAGGGCATCCCGCCACGCTCCCCCGCGTGAGACCCTGCACAGACCCTGTCAGACCCTGCACCTCGGAGTGAAAGCCTCACACCTTCAGGAATTCTGGCTGCTGGACATGTGCCTGGTTTTGCTTTACTTCTAGAAATTAGAAATGACTTCCCAGGTATCAAGAAGCGGGGAGTTCCAAGTTAGGAAACGCAGGCCCAGTGTCCGTGACATCCTGTTGTGCACGTTTACCTGGCACCCCGTGTTGTGCGTAAGCCCTGAGGGTGGGCCTGTGGCGAGAGAGACCTTCCATCCCAGGCCAAGAGCTCTTAGGAGTCAGCGATGGACTAGCTGCCTCTGTCGGTAGTGACCACCCTGTCTCTGGAGGTATTCAAGCAGAAGCTGGGATACTTATCTGAAAGACTCACAGTGGGATTCCAGCATCAGAGTCAAGTTTCCCCAGGAGACCATTGAGCCCCTGTTCAATCCTAAAATGCTGTGATTCTAGGATTACCTCCCTGCAGTTCTATGTACAGATGGTCACGCAGAGCGGTAGCATTCTCTCCCTGGGTTGTGGACTGGCCCCTGGTCTGGCTGTGTCTCATCCCTTACCGGGCTCTTGTTTGTGGGACAGAATGCCCCATTGCTGGCAGGACCCCAGGACAGGCCTGGCTCTATGGCAAGCAGCGTCCTGTGTGGCAGGCCCCCTGAGAATTGCTTTTTCCCCAGCACCCTGACTGACCCCTGGGGTTTCCGCTTCCCTTTCATGTCTGGCTTATGCCAAAGACTGTTGGAACTCCCAGTGGAAATTGGGCCCTGGTTCCTTCGACCTCGTCCGTGACCTGTGGGAGGAATTTTCTGCGCAGTGCTGACGGTGTGTGACAGGTCCTAGCAGCTCCTAGTGGATGGTTGCTTCTGAAGGAAGTCTGCACATTTCTTTGGCATTTTCCAGTTGCTAATTAGCCGCATTCTCATTTTCCTGAATCACAGAGACAGGAAAGCCCACAATGCTTCTTCAATTAGCTCATAGAAAAGGTTTCTTTCTTACTGTCGATCCACATTCGCGATGCACGAAAGGCCCGTGGGTGTGTGTCGGCTCCCGAGCCCTCCGGAAGACACCCTGGGGCCCACACAACAGAGCTCCCGTGGAGGCTTTTATGCCCACACAAGGCGCCACAGGCTGTGCAGGGCTGCGATGGATTCTGCCCACACAGCCCCAAAATGCTCTGGAGGGGCCTTTATTTCGTTTTCGGCTGGCTTGCACATGGGAGTGTTTGCCTGATTTAAACTCAGAGTTGGTTTCTTCTCAGCAATTCTTTACATTTCAAAATAAGTCCTCCGAGTGGATCCCGCGTGATTATCAGAGCAGGGGAAGGAGACTGCTGTGCGCAGAGCACTTGAGGCTTCTCGTGGACGCGTTCACTCCGCGGCGTCCGAGTGCCCGTGCCGTGCCAGGCGCTGTGCCGGGTGCTGGAGGTTGAGTGGGGAATGAGGCAGACAGGCCCTGCTCTTGTGAGCCGCGGCCGTGTGTGTCTCTCCGTCTCCTGGGTCCCTCGAAGTGCCGCTGGTCGTGGTGCAGTTGTGCTCCTGTGGAGGCGTGGCAGGAGCGAGGCGGGTGGTGGGTGACGGCTGCAGGGCTTGAAGTCAGGTGTGTCCTGCTCTCCCCTGAGACTGACCTGGGGATGGTGGTCCACGTCCCGAGCCTTCGCCTGTGGGCAGGTCCCAGGGCTGGCCGGCGTCCCTGCAGGAAGTCTCCTCCAGCGCTCATGCCACCACCCTTCTCGGTGCTTGTGATTTTCATGTGAGCTCGGGTCATCCCCTGCAGGCTGTGAGGGCAGGTCACTGGGGGCACAGACCCCCACGCTCGCGCATGGCACGGCCTGGCGCATCACAGGGCATTGATGGGCACGCTGCAGGAAATGGAGCTGATGTCTCTGGTGACAGTCAGAAATATTTATAGGGTCCCTACTCCTCTACACTCAGCACCTGTCAGGGGATAAGTCTGAAGTGTGATGGGGCCCCAGGAAGCTGGGGGGCGAGATGACGCAGCAGAACCTCGGGGCCTGGCGAGCGCCGGTGGACGTCTCGTTTGCAGTCCCCACGTGGGCAAAGCTGCCTCTGGCTCCACTTACAGCGTCTTAATGAGCAGTAATGTGTTTGTCATCTCCGAATCGATGACAGGACTTTCCCCTTGGCTCAGTGTTTGCTGACATGCTCAGGTGCCACCTTCAACGCTCAGAAATTAGACTCTGTTCTGGGCACGCATTGCTCCCACCTCCTTTGCCCACAGACGTTGTCCCGCGTGTCAGCCGGGAAGCAAGCGGGTCCCAGACGCTCGGAGAAGCAGTGTGGTGCGAGGGGAGGGGCGCGTGCCGTCTGGAGGTGGGACTGGGTGCAGGTCTCTGCTTTGCCGCCAGCAAGTGGCCAAGCCCCCGCCGTCCCCGACTCTCCAGAGTGGCTGCTGAGTGCTCGCCACGGCAGCATCGTGGGGCAGAGTGAGCTGGTGCGTGCCAGCCTGGGGGGCAGGCCAGGCCACGCGGCTCTGAGAAGGCAGCTTGGCGCCGTCACCACTGCTGTCACCTAGAAGGCAACTGGATGTCCGTCCTCTGGGAAATCGAGTGGAAGAGGAATTGATTTCCTCACCGTCATTTTATGTCTTTGTTTAAAATGTGCAAAATGGTCTTTTTGAAGGAGAGGAAAAACAGTAAAAGATAAAAAAAAAAAAAAAAAACACCCTCCCCTGCGTTGCCCTACGTGGGTTCCTCTGCAGGGGGTGTACCCTGTGACTTCTTCGCAGTGTGACGGACGTGCTGGCTCCTGACAGCAGTGACTTTTGCAGAAGTGTCAGGTCAGAACCTCCAATCGTGTTCTCAGAAAAGACTCTCATTTCTCTCTCTGATTTTTCAATTTGTGGGAAATGTAATAAGCCAGAGTGAATTGGTCCTGGCAAAACCAGAGACCTGACGGCCCCCAGACCCCACCCCTCAGCCCGTGTTTGACACCAGGCTCTCGTGGTGATGGCTGAGACCACGTGGGCCCTGCCCACAATTCCATGCTGGCCAGGAGAGGCATCAAGCCCCGTCCCCGGGAGGTGGAGGGTGTCTGACGAGGACCCTAAACTGGGAGTTAGGGCACCTGGTTCCATTCCCACTCTGCCCCTTCCAGGCTGTGTTCCCATGTTGTTATCTCAGCCTCAGTTTCCCCAGCTGTACATTGAAAGGGTTAGAGAAGAATCAGCAATGAGGGTATATGAGGTTTGCAAGCGTTTTTCAGAATTTCCAAATCAACTGGTTTCACTCTCCGTGAAGCCAAGCAGACAGATGCGCCAGGTTCCTGTACTTTGTGTAGAACCACTCAGAGTGGGACTGTGGAGCTAACCATGACACACACATGGGGGCTCGTCTGGCCAGACACTAGGCTCAGTCCCGAGGCTTCTGTAGGGCTGCGGACAGCCCGGGGTGGGGGGGGCGGGTGCGCTGAGCTGTGGTCCACATGGACTGCCCCAGTGGTCCCAGCCAGGGAAGTGAGCGCAGGTGATGGGGCAGACCTTCCTGGGGAAGAACGCCGGGGGAAGAAGAGTCCCAAGTCTTTAGGGTGGACTGTGAGGCCCTGAGGCGAGCAGGTGGGCACTAGCTGGCTTTGAGGATGAGAGAGGCCAGTGTGGCTGGAGCCTGAGGGTGGTGGGAGGTGTGGTGTTTGCGGAGACTGCAGTAGAGGCAGGGGCCAGGCCAGGCTTTATAGGGTGTGCAAAGGGTTTGGGCTCATTCTTGGAGCCCTGGGCATCCATCAAAGGGTTTGAACCTGGGTGTGATGTGATCACATTTGGATGCCTCCTCTGGGTCAGAAACCTGTTTTTTTAATCCATTATTGATACTGAAATTCTAGCTCTGTAGACACTGAAGTGCTTGCTGTAAACACAGCCCATGAAGGTGGAGGCAGGAGGCAGCCTGCAGGGCTCACCCTGTGCCCAGCTTCACAGCCCACCCAGGTGGCACACACACCTGAGCAGCGTGACAAGTGCGGCAAGTGCACCCTAAACAGACAGACGTCACACGTGTGAATGCCTGTCACCTGCAGCAGGAGAGGATGCTGATGATGCGGCTTGTCAGGGGGAGAGATTCTTTTGAAGGTGGATCCTAGAAAGTGGGTGGAGAGAAAAGGATTAAAAGGGGGGTGTCTTTGCAGTGGAAAGCCTAGAAAACACTGGCTCGGGTGTGTTCATTCACTCCCAACCTCTTGGGAGCTCACTGCTTCACACAAAGCTGGGGCTGTGGAGATGAACGAGACTCGGAGAGCTTGCCTGGGGTGACCTCTGGGTCTGTTCCCAGTTTCCGTGATTCTGTGCATTCCATGCGGATTTCGAAGTAAGAGCTGCTGTTGGAAAGCGGCCGCCTCGTATTCTGCCGGCCCCTGACACAGGGTGCTCTTCTATCACCAGGGCTGTGGCAGTGGGTGGCCAGCATGGGACGTGGCTTCCTGGGTTTGAATCCTCACTCTGCCTCCCAGTGACTGTGCCCCAAGGCTGCCGACTGGCCCCTCCAAACAGCTTCCACCTTCTTCTCTTTGTAGAATGTGCAAAGTTGAGGTGACAGCCCTCTGTGACCCGTTCCTGCACTAACGTTTTGCATCCCAGGCCCATCCCCCGGCTGGCAGCTGGGCTCATGAGGAAAGGTGGACAGGGCACTGTTTGGGACTTCCCTTGTCCACTACTTCACGTGTTGGCCCGGTAGGGCCCGGGCCATGGCGTCGTGGGGTGACAGTCTGCTGCGGGGGGTGAAGAGCTGCCCAAGGTTCTGGGAGCAGAGATGGGGCCCTGCAGCCCACGTGACCCAGCCCCTCTGACCTCGCAGGTTCACCCTTTGCTGCCGGGCACAGCGACCGTCATGATCCACGACTTGTGCCTTGCCTTCCTGGCCCCGGCAAAGGCCGTGGTTTACGTCTCGGACATCCAGGAGCTGTACGTCCGCGTGGTTGACAAGGTCAGTGGAAGCTTCGTGACGTGGGTCCTTCTCTGCTGATTCCTAGAAACTAGGAGCATGACATGGCTGCGGGAGGTGTCTTCCTCGTGGCCTTTGGTTTTTCTCCTGGTTTCTGTGTCCCTCCACCCCGTGGGTTCACAGTGCTGTCTCTTATCTCCTTCGTCCTGTGCGCATGATGCAGAGTGATCACTGGTGATGTATTTCTTCATCCCACTCGACATTTCTCCATGAGGCCGGGCACTAAATCCTGCTTGAAGTTGTGTCTAGAATAGCCTTGACTTGGGACTCCATGGCCTCTAGCTTGGGTAGGTTACTAACCAGCCAGGCACACACCTTGCTGAGCATGAATTTTCTCTCCAGAATACGTGGTTTAGATTCTCTGGAGTTTCAGTGGCAAATGAGTAAAGCTCACTAATGCTGAGTGCCATTGCAAAGATGAATCAACCACAGATCTAGGTTTTTCTTTCATATAAATAAGGAATTTTTATTTCTCTAAATATCCAAGGGAACTGAAACTAGGCTTCCAGAGGGTTGCTGTTAAGTCCCTATTTTCCTGAGTGGAAAGAAGGTTAGTAATTGAGAGTGGAATATTCAGGTGGCTTAGACTACCTAAAACACTGACATTCTCTGCCCTGACCTCAGATGGGCTCCTGTAATCTTATTTCCACTGCTAATTTACTGACTAGATTTCTGTTTCCTCACTAAGTATCCCTGACTCTCGTTTCCTAAAGTTCTTACTGTACTGTACATGGCCAGGTGGGAGCTATTCAGTCACTGTGCATTTATTGAACTCCTACTGTTTACCTGCTACTGTTCTAAACCGTGCCTCATCTCCCTGATAAGGTTGTTAGTTAGTTCTTTAAGAGTAGGGAGTGAGATTTATGCCGCTAGGAATCCCCAACCCCCCTGTATACAGTGAGTGCTTAACTTTCATTTGTTGATTAGCTCATAGTCCATAGTCCCAGGCCTGTGGGGTTGAGGCTGGTGGTGCTATCTCAGGAAGCTGTGGGGGACCAGAGGTGGTGGGATTGGTCTTCAGAGGCCCCTCTGAGCCCGCATCCCCCACTGTGTAGGTGGAGATTGGGAAGACAGTGAAGGCACACATCCGCGTGCTGGACTTTTACAAGAAGCCTTTCCTGGCCAAGTACTTCCCGTTCATGGACCTGAAGCTCCAAGCAGCCTCCCAGATCGTCACGTTGGTGTGAGTCCTCCCAGGAGTCAGACGAGGGCATCTTGGGGACAGCTGCAGCCTCTCCTATGGGTCTGTCTGGAAGGAGAAGTCCCAGCCACTCTCTCTGTTTCAGGGCCCTTGACGAAGCCCCCGACAACTACACTGCCACGTTCCTCGTCCACGGCGTGGCGATTGGCCAGACCAGTCTGACCGCAAGTGTGACTGATAAAGCCCGCCAGAGAATCAGCTCAGCCCCACAACAGATTGAAGTAAAACTGTTCCTTCTTACACCACTGGGATCAGCCCACTGGTGGGGGAGAGGGGTGTCTTTATTGTGACAGGCTGGGAATTTCAGCGACAGTCTAAGAACGTACCACGGAGAGGCTGTTGCTAAAATCTGTGCCCTGATGCAAGGCAGCCGTCGCCGGTGCAGGGATCCAGGAGGCAGCACAGTTAGATCGGTGGGACTGAGAGACTTGCCTTTCCTCTATGACATGGGGGGACCGTGTGGCTCAGAGAAGGGGCGTGCCTTGTCATGTGGCAAGGGGACAAACAGGAGCTGTTCCCAGAAAGCAGTGACTAGGCAGCAGCTTCAGTCGGATTAGGGCTCATGAGTGGAAGAACTCTTCCACCGTTGGTTCTGAGCCTTAGAACTTGGCACTTGGAGGCACCTGGAGGTTGTGGCACCTGTCACGGGCTCCGTGCGAGCAGAGGCACATCAGGGAAACTCCCGGGGTAGGCAGTGCCCAGATGCAGGGAGCTCTGAGGTCCCCGCACCATCTCAGTGTGTGATGTGGGGCTGTCTCGTGGTGTTGGGTTAGGGCAGGAGCCCCACAGCAGCCAGAGGTCACCAAGACTCCATGTGCAAGTCTGTCCAGCAGCAGCGGCAGGAAGCTGGCCGCCGCCTGCATCCTCCCTGGGCCTGGGCTGGCGAGCTCCACTAATCTGTGTTCCACAGCTGGCGGGTGCAGTTTGTGCCTCCAGACAGATGTGCACCTTTCTTCTCCTGGTGATGAGGAATTCATTTCTGCCTATAAATAGCACAGCCCCACAGAGACTAACCCTCCCACACTAAGCAGCGTCTTGGCCGACTCATGCATTCACCCACCTACAAGCGCTTCTAAGCTCCTGCCAAACGGGGACTTGCGAGGCAGTGCTGGGGAGTGGGTGGGGCTTTGTCCCGCTCCAGGGACGGGGGCCCTAGCATCCCTGGTCTCTGCCCCGGCTTGTCTTTGCCCCCGGAGCCCCTTGTTTCTCATCTGACAAACTTTGAGAGCACTGAGGTAGAGAACTACCCTAAGGCATTGTTTCAGTAGAAATTAGGAGAAATGTAGAGAAAGATGCAACCCAGGAGCCAGGGAACCCTGACGCCAGTGGATGGCAAGCTTCCTGGAGGACTCGTGAGAACACAGAGTGTGGGACCCACCTCTGGCTCTGCAGGTCTAGGGTGGGCTGGAGGATCTGCATTTCTGACTCGTCCCCAGGCAGTGCTGCTGCTGCCAGTCAGGGACCACAGCCGAGAACTGCGGCTTAAAGACATGACTCATGAATAAAAGGTCCTGTTTCCGTGGGGTTTAGCGTTTGGTGCAATGAAGCATGGTTACAGACAGAACACACCCCAGAGAACCGCAGAGCCTCGGCCAATGGGGTGGGATGCAGGCCCCGCCAGTCACTCTTCCCAGAGGAGTGATGTTTGTAGACCATGTTTTCCTCTCGTGAAAAATGTGAAGTGTGAGTTATGCTCGGCCAGTGTGAACTTGGAGCACAACAGTCCTTTCTGTCTTGTGTGTCCTGTCCCAGGTCTTTCCCCCATTCAGGTTGATACCCAGGAAGGTGACGCTGCTTATCGGGGCCACGATGCAGGTGAGAGCCAAGAGGCCACACGTCCTTCCCCATCACCAGCCTGGGCCAGGCCCCAGCAAGGCCACTGCCTGCTGCCCTGGCTCCAGGTGTCCCACCTCGATGGTCTCTGTCCTGGCGTGACATCACACAGGCTGACGTGCCAGCCTGTGGCATTGGTGCCCTCGCTGTCCTTGGGAGAGGCACGGGCTACCGGCCCAGCAGATACTGACAAGCCTCTGCTTCTCCTCCCTCAGGTCACCTCCGAGGGCGGCCCCCAGCCTCAGTCCAACATCCTTTTCTCCATCAGCAATGAGAGTGTTGCGCTGGTGAGCAGTGCCGGGCTGGTGCGGGGGCTCGCCGTTGGCAACGCCACCGTGTCTGGGCTCGTGCAGGCAGTAGACGTGGAGACTGGCAAGGTGGTCATCGTCTCTCAGGTAACAGATGCACCGTTGGAAACTGGTGCTGGCCGAATGCTCCCCTGGGGGGCCCTGGCGGTGGGCATACTGCTTCCCAGGGCAGCTGGATTCCGTGTGGGCGGCTGTGACTGGGATGAAGCCCTCTTTCCTGGGTTTGGGCTCTGCCTCCCGAGAGCACTCTCCACGGGTCCTGGTTCTGCCCTCTGGGTCTGCAGTCCCTGCCTGGTGCCCCTGTCCGGACAGCCCTGTGGACGTGGGAGTACCCAGACCCCTGAGGTTGCTCTCCTCCAGGCCGAGTCTCCCTGCCCTTCCAGCTGCTCCTAGGGGACACAATCTCCAGCCTCCATCCAGGGACATTCAGGGTATGATGATGGCAGACACTGCTCTGAACACCTTATATTCATCTCCTTTAGCTGTCGTGGCTCCGTTGTGCACTTTCCTGCTATCCCTGTTTGCAGGAGAGGAGCCTAAGGTACTAAGCCGGTGGCCCCTGGCCACCATGTGGCAGTTCTGAGACTTGGCTAGAGCCCTGGGCTCCAGAGCTCTCAGTCCTTTTGTTGGTTCATTCGAAGCAGGGCTTGAGGATGTGCTGATGGAAGAGGATGGGGTGTGTGGTTGGCCGCGAGGCACATTTTGGTTGCAGCGTGTCTGCAGAAGTGTGCTCTGTGAGGGTGGGTCCTTGGAAACCCAGCAGTACTTCAGACCCGTGTTTGTATTTCCAGGAGAGAGAAAGAACCTGAGTCGCCCACTAGCATCTTTTGCTCTGTCAGAGGTTAAGTTCTCTTTGTGGGGTGGGGGCTTCTTGTCCGCTCTTTTTGGTTGGCGGTGGAGTGGCAGGCTGAGTCAGGCGAGTCTTCTCCTTGGGAGGGTCTCCCGGCCCCTTCGGTGGGACTTCAAGCAGGTGACAGTATCTGGAGAGTCTAACAACTTCCCTTCCTTCTAGGAGGGTCCACTTGGATCCTCTAGAAAGGAGGTGGGAGATCATTTCCACCTGGCCAAGGCTCAGAGCCAAAACGAGGACCTTTGGATGCTCCCTTTCCCACAGTGACCTGCAGAAGCACCGCAGGGAAGGCTGCTCTAGGGTCCCCCCACAGCTACGCCAGGAACCTGGTCTGTAGGCAGAGCACTCTGTCCTGCGATGTGACTGAGCAAGTTCCTGCCAGCGCTCAGCCGTCCTGTGCCTCCTCCAGAATTAGGCCCCGGGAGCATTCCCTGCGCTGCTGTGATCTCAGAGCTTCTAAGCACAGCGCCTGGGGGAGCTGGAGAGCATGTGCCCTGGTGGGGCCTGAGCCAGTCCTTGTTCTCGGAGACTGGCTTTGATCCAACGTGGAGTTTGTCCATTTACTCCTTTTTCCAGCGTGTTTAGTGCCTGCCTCCAAGTATTCTGTTAAGCCACACAGTCTTTCTGAATCAAGAGGCGGATGCCCTGATCCTGTGTGTGGATTCTGTAAAGACAAAAAGAAAGTGCTGGGACTGTACGAGCCTGTCCTGGGGACCCTGCAGGGTTCGGATGGGCATCCTGGAGCAGGCAGCTGAAAGGGCAGCTGGCTAGAAGTTCAGTCACACGGGTGCATGGCCCTGCCTTTCCCTCCTGGCCGATCACCTCCTCCTAGTCTGACTTTGCTGGGCCCCTCCCTTTCTGGGCCCCCCATCTGGCAGGTTGGAAGAGGTGCTGGGGAAAGGGCCTGGTGGTCATCGGCAAATGGAGGGGCTGTGCCACCGGCCCCATCTGAGACGTCTTCTGGAACGCCAGCAGGCTGGGTCTTGCCCTGAGAGCCACGTGGCCATTCCAGTCCTGTCTAATCCAGGTCACAGGATCGGTACCCCAAGGCCACGGAGTGGGCCAAGACTGGCAGGAGGAGACTGAGGAATGAGAAGGATGAAGCAAGGAGGGGGATGAATGCTTATCGAGCCCAAATCACAATGCTCAGAAGATGGCTAAGCACACATCAGATGGGCATGGGGGTTTTAGTAGCCTTGGGTTCCACGTGGGTAGACAGTGCAGTGCAGAAGCCAGAGTGACTCGCTGAAGTTGAGAGTGAAGGAGGTGTGAGGTCTGCTCTGAGAAGACTCTGCCAGGCCCCTACATTCATCCTTGTCCCCTGCTCAGTCAGAGAGACCCCCAGGCTGGGTGTGAGTTTGAGAGGGTCTGGAGACCTGTCCTGTGAGCGCTGCTCAGCCCGGGGAAGAGCAGACCCCGTTCCTGGCCCAAGTCTGCAGTGCTGACCTGGAGTAGCTGGAATAGATAGGTCTGCAGGCTCAGAGAACCAGGCTGGGGGTCCTGGGGTGTGTCGGAGAGGCAGTGGCTGGCCCACATGGGACGAGCCACCCGCAAAGCCAGGCCTCCTTGGGCAGAGGAGCGTGGTGCTGGGCATCCTGAGGGTGTCTTCTAGCCCCTTTTCCTGGGAGGGGTCCCTTCCTAAAGCACCCCTCGGTGTCCTTTGCCCAGCAGGCCTGAGCCCCACGCTCTTTTCCTAGGATCTCGTGGAGGTGGAGGTGGTGCTGCTCCAGGCAGTGAGGATCCGCGCCCCCATCACGCGGATGAGGACAGGGACCCAGGTGAGGCAGGAACTTCCCAAGCCCCTCCTGCCTATGCTCTCTGAGCAGCCTGTTGGGAGATCTTGGGCTCTGAATCCTGGTTCCAAAAGAGCTACAGCATGAACACTGTTCCTTGAGGAAGAGGACTTCACGCCCCCCTCATCTGCTCACTGGCCCCCCTCTCGCTCCACTTCCTGCCCCACGTGAGGCAGACACCCTCTGTCACTCTCCAGCACAAAGCTTCTCTTATTATGCATTGCATCATTCATCCCCTGAGTTCCACGTTTGCACAGTCACCCACCAATGCTTACTCTCTGCTAGACTGTCACCTGCCCACACCTAGAATAGCTGCGGGCGCCTGACAGGAGCACATGCATGTAGGGCACCTACTCTACTACGTGCTGTCTGCTTGTTCATCCATTTGCTGTTTGCTACGGTCCCATGAAGGTGGTGTCAGACCATTTCCACGTCACAGATGAGCAAGTGAACACACAGAAAGTGTAAGACTCATGCCCAAGGTCACGCTAGTGAGTGGTGGCCCTTGGAGTTGGCTGGGCAGCCTGGCTCAGCACCTGGTTTTGCCTTTTGCTGGCTTTCCTGGTACTGGAACCCAGTGGTCAAGGGGCCTCCCTTCTCCCCGCAGATGCCTGTCTATGTCACCGGGATCACCAACCATCAGAACCCTTTCTCCTTTGGCAATGCCGTGCCCGGCCTGACCTTCCACTGGTCTGTCACCAAGCGGGATATCCTGGACCTCCGAGGGCGACACCACGAGGTAACCACCTGCCCAGAGCCCATTGGGCCAGCACCCCGAGGGACAGGGAGGGTTCCTGTCACAGGGTCTGCCAGGAGGCCCCCACCTTCGCACCCAGCAGGGTCCTGGCCCCTCCAGCCCTCCCCGCAAGCTCATTGGGCCTCCCTTCGCCCAGGTGCTAACCGCCAGAGATGGAGTTGGCAGGTAAGTCTGCTAACAGAGGAGGCAACAAAATCAGCAGCCTTGAGAGAAGTCACGAAAGTCCTAGAAGGTCACAGGGTCTCCTCTGTAGGGACCCGCTTTCTGAGATGACAATGCCTGACAGCCCTGGGGTTTCCTCCTGTTCCATGGCGGAGGCTAAGCCCCCCTTCCCTTGGCCCTGCACGGGGGCTCCTGGCTGCACATGAGATCTCAGAGGGGAAGGTGCTGTAGAGAACCATCTACACCCCTCTGTGTGTTAACTGAAGCCAGATGGGAAGGGCCTTGCCTAGGGTTGCCCAACAGGCCAGTGGGGAAGCGGGACTGGGCACTGGCCACTGGGACTCCAGGCCGCAGTCCCATGTGGGCAGTGGCACGTGGGACCCAGGTGGAGGGTGGGCTGGAGGCTACTTCCTGCCTCATCCGGGGCAGTGAGAATGGAGGCCTGGGGGGAGGGGCCCAGGCATGAGGATGGGGTCTCCTAAAGGCTGCCTGAAGCTCGCCTAGTGTGGGACGGATGCCTCCCCCAACCCAGTGGTAAGAGGGTCTTATTCCCAGTCCCAGGGCTTCCCCAGATGGCTCGCATGGAACCAGGGCAGTGTGACGTCACTAGCAGAGATGCAATAACAAAACAGGCTCTGCGGGGACATGTTGCAAAGGCCAGCATCCCCCTAGTGATCTTCATGCATGAAAGACTGAGACCTCCTGCTCTGAAGACCGCTGGGTCCCGTGGGTTGACCCAGCAATTTCCAAATACACTCAGCCGGGGTGACTGCCATCTACAGCCCTGGGGGCAGCAGACCCGACCCAGGCAGGAAGGCGGCAGCCTTTGTGAACAGACAGGCAGCCATCAGGACCCGAGGTGGGGGAATGTGGGGCTGCTGTCCAGCTCTGCCTTTTGGGGATGCAGTCGCCCAGGCCTTTTCCCTGAAAACACATTTGCTGTCGTTCCCAGGTGTCGATCCGGCTCCCGTCACAGTACAACTTTGCCATGAACGTGCTGGGCAGGGTGAAAGGCCGAACTGGGCTGAGGGTGGTGGTCAAGGCTCTGGACCCCACGGCTGGGCAGCTGCGTGGCCTCGCCAAGGAGCTGTCTGATGAGATCCAGATCCAGGTCAGGGCAGGTGCACAGCGGCCGTGTGGGAGCAGGAGAACAAGTGCCAGCAGCCCAGGGGCCCTCCCTGGGGTCCCACCGGGACTGGGCCAGGTCTGGGTGCCGGGAGATCTGGCCCTAAGGAGCTCTCAGTCCGCTGGGGGTGACAGACAAACTCATCGCAGTGTGGTGGGTGTTGGGGCGCACAGGTGCTTTGGGAGCCCCGAGGCGGGGCTGACCTGACCAAAGGCTCCCAGAGGAGTGACGTCTCAGGATGGGCCTCCACACACTCGCACAAGCACCTGTTCTTCCTAGTTAACAACACCAAGTACGTCCTGGGCGTAACATAGTAACAAAGACAGGGCTTTGCAACTTCCAAATTCTGTGACCTCTGTTGGGTCACTGAACAGCTCGGTGCCTCAGTTTCCCTACCTGACAGCAGATTGAGTTTGAATATATCAGGGACTAGAGAAGCTGCATCCAGCCCGCAGATATGTTTTATTTGGCTCACTCAGGCCTTTGAAACAACTTTTATTTGTTGCCAACACTTAAAAATAGGAAGATTCTATCTGCCTGTCTGATAGGCAGCTACTCCTGGAGATCTGGCATTTGCCCCAGGGCAAAATCAGCGGGAGAGAGAAGCAGCCTCCCCTTTATTTAGAGCTGTGCTCTCCGTTTTTCCACAGGCCGCACCACACCCTGTTGTCTCCCTGACAGCGATGTCTACTATCAGTTGCCATTTACCATAGTGCTCGCACTATTGCCTTGCTGATAAGTTAACAGGAAAATGGGAAATAGCCTATAACTTTGCCTCCATCTAAAGACAGAGGACAAAGAATACATGTTTTAAGAAAAACAGAAGGAAACCTGTTGTGAATGTGTTTACTGTGCAGTGAGTGCCTCTGAGTCAAAGTGAGTGAGGCTGCCTCACTCTCGAAGTCACACGCTGGCAGAAGGTGATACCTGAGTCCACCGTGCCTCACCTGACACCACAACCCACCTGGCTCCCAAGCCTGTTTCTCATTCCCTGTGGAGGAAGTGCTGCCCCTCGCATCATGTCACGTGAACCCCACAGCTCTTTGAAACAGGCCTGGCAAGCACTATTAGTTGTGTTTCTGTCTTGTTGTTTTTTGAGACCGGGTCTGGCTCTGTTGCCTGGGCTAGAGTGCAGTGGCATCGTCAGAGCTTGCTGCAACCTCAAACTCCTGGGCTGCAGCAATCCTCCGGCCTCAGCCTCCCGAGTAGCTGGGACTATAGGCTTGCGCCACCACGCCCACCTAATTTTTAAATTTTTTTGTAGAGACTGGGTCTCACCATGTTGTCCAGACTGCTCTTAAATTCCTGGTCTCATGTGATCCTCCCACCTCGGCCTCCTAAAGCACTGGGACTCCAGGCGTGAGCCTCGGGCACCTGGCCGCAATTATTAGGCTTAGGCCCATCTTGCAGATGAAGAAATCTAGGCTGCTGTAGATAGAACACAGGGGTGTTGGGAGGGAGGGGAGACAGGCCGGTCTCCTCTTAGAAAATCACCTGTCCAGGCCGGGCGCGGTGGCTCACGCCTGTAATCCTAGCACTCTGGGAGGCCGAGGCGGGTGGATTGCTCAAGGTCAGGAGTTCGAGACCAGCCTGAGCGAGACCCCGTCTCTACTAAAAATAGAAAGACATTATATGGACACCTAAAAAAATCTATATAGAAAAAATTAGCCGGGCATAGTGGCGCATGCCTGTAGTCCCAGCTACTCGGGAGGCTGAGGCAGTAGGATCGCTTGAGCCCAGGAGTTTGAGGTTGCTGTGAGCTAAGCTGACGCCACGGCACTCACTCTAGCCTGGGCAACAAAGTGAGACTCTGTCTCAAAAAAAAAAAAAAAAAAAAAAAAAGAAAATCACCCGTCCGTTCAGATGGCATTAGACACCGGCCCAGGGCTCAGGCCCTTAGGGGAGTCCTCCTGGACTTATCAGAAGCCAGTGGGGAGCTCTAGCCACAGCTTCACCTGCCCAGCAGGTGACTGCCCCTGAGCCAGGCTGGGAGGCCACAGAAGCCAGCTGCCCTAGGAGCTTAGACAAGGGGATTTAGCGGGTGAGCTCACCAGGAGCCTCGCAGAGAAGGGGTCTGGAGTTCCCGGGTAAGTGCTGCCACCGTGGACTCCAGGAGCCAGCGAGGGCCTCGGAGCACCTGGGAGTGCTGGGCTCCGATCTGTCGTTGTGAGGTTTAACATCGGCTGCACTGAGGTCATGGCACACCCGTGCGTGTGGGCCGTGTGGGTCCTGCAAGAGTGTGACAGGACAGAGGGAGCCAGATAGGGCCAAGGCGGTGGGAGGGGTTGTTCTGAGACGGCGGCAGTGAGGAGCAGGGTATCTCTGTGAGAGAAAGGAGAGTGTAGGTGGCGCCTTCCCCAGGCTCAGTCGTGGCAGAGCGACACCTGGGCGAGGCCCTGGGCGCTGTAGTTCTGCGTGCTGCCCCGAGCACAGGGCCTGGCAGGTGAGGCTCTCTCTAACTGGGAATGGGGCAGAGGCCTGCGTTAGGCTCCCTGGAGCAGCTCCCATCGCGGTGCACAGACGTGAGCCCGCCTGCCTTTGTCATCACTCCTGGGGCCTCTTGTGAAGGTCAGCCCTTCCCCTCATGTCGCCAGCCACCTGGCAGGTGGGGAGGCTCCCTTCCTCTTGTCTCTCCCCCTGGCTCCCACTGCTAGGAGAGAAGCAGACACCTGGCCTGGACGAGACTACCGGGCACACAGGAAGTGAACCCCGCCCTCTCTTCCAGGTGTTTGACAAGCTGGTGCTGCTCAACCCCGGAATAGAAGCAGAACAAATCTTAATGGCACCCAGCTCATTTATGAAGCTCCAGACGAACAGGTGTGTGGCTCGGCTCTCGCGCTCCGCAGGGCTGTGACGCTGCGCTTGCGTCCAGCAGCGCACGTGCCGCAGTTGTCGGGAGCCGTGGGGGCTTTACGGGAATCGTCGGTGACGCACGTGGAGAGGGGTGGCCTCTGTGTCCTCCCTTCACTGTGGACCCCTCTGCTCCTCCACCGTCCTCCAATCCGTGCCGGGGGCGCCTTTTTCCTTCCTGTGGCCTAGAAGTGTTTTCATGCTAGCTACGGAAATTCAGTATTAAAAGGGCCTAAAATACTGGCTGGGAAGTGTTAAATTTTCCAAACGCCGCCCCTGTGTTTTCAACTTTTGCCACTGGAAGTGCAGTCCGTGACCCAGCAGAGCCAGCGTCACCCAGGGGACGGAAATGCAGGTCCCCGCCCCACCGCACAGCTGCGCAGGGGAAGCTGTGCCCGACAGTGTCCCCGGGCGATGGGTGCACGGCACCGTCTGGGAAGCGCGGTGTTAAGGCGGGTCAGCAAACGTTATTCCTGCAGTTGGTTCAAAGGCGCTGCCTTTCCTCAGGACGACTTGCATTTGATGGCAGCTGCACAGTGGAGGGCTGTAGAGGCCACAGGAGCACTGACACATTGCGTGACACACACACACAGCGGTCATTCAGCCCAAAGTAACTAAGTGCCAGGCTCCGGGCACACGGTGGTTTGTGACAAGGGGTGCCCTGCAGGAGGGGAGCGTGAGAAGCGCTGCAAGAGAGCGAGGTGTGGTGTTTAAGCCAGAGCCCAGAGCAGGCTGCTCCCGTGAGGATGTAGTGGGGACATTCCAGATGGAGCAGCCGGAACTAGAGGTCTGAAGGCCGGAGAGCGGCTCCTCGGGCTAAGCGGAGGGGGTTGGTGGGGGGAGCAAGTCGAGGCGGAGGCCATACCGCTTGCTTACACTTGTCCAGAGAGGGTGTGTGGGGCTTGGCCAGAGAGAGGGGGGAGGGGGCCGGCCCTGGGAGCTGGAGGCCTTTCCTCCTTGTGTTTCTTTATAGTATTCACGAACGTGTAAAAGGATATCAACATACTGCGTGATTTGTCTCCCACCCAAGCACAGCAGCAGTGGTTTATAAACCCCCCTCTTAGGGAGTGGCCTATTGTTACCCTAATGAGCTCCCTTTTCACACCTGGGGACACCGAGTCCCAGAGAGGGGACACGATGTGCACACTGCCCTTGGCACGAGTGCTGGGCCTGGCCTTGGCTTCCGTTGACTCAAACCCCGTCCTCTCTCCGGTATCCCCGGCTGCCTGGATTCCGGAAACGTAAAACAATGTGCCACAGAAACAGTCTTTGACAACAAAGGTGCCACGTCGCTGAGGAAAGAAACTCCGCCCTCACAGTCCCTCCTTCCCTGCTGGGCACCCGCAGCAGGTGCTTGTGTCCAAACCATGAGAAGCCGCGCTGTCCTGGGACCGGTGGTTTCCGAATGACTCTTCCCTGGGTGACGGACCAGGCTGCAGAGAGCTGACGGCACGTGGTCCTGAGGCCCCGCGTGGCCGAGATTGGGCTTTCTTCCTCTCGCAGGAGCGACAGGGAACCACAGACTGCTGGGTCTTCTGGCCGTGTACCCGGGCTCCTCACCGTCGCCATCTGTAAAACAGGTTTGTTTCATTTTCTGTAGGGATGGGGCGGCCTCTCTGAGCTACCGTGTCCTGGATGGGCCCGAGAAGGTTCCTGTCGTGCACATTGATGAGAAGGGCTTCCTGGTGTCAGGGTCTGTGATGGGGACGTCCACAATTGAAGTGACTGCACAAGAGCCTTTTGGGACCAACCAAACCATCATTGTTGGCGTCAAGGTAGGATCATGTTTTCCCCATTTTTAGCAATAAGAACAGTGGCACTGAGGTGATATTTCCTCCCTCTCAGGTGTTAAAGTGAATACGTTCACCTTCCAGCTGAGAAATCTGAGATAGCAACTTATGTAAGAATAACTCAGGGGCAAAGATCTTAGATAGATAAAAATCCACAGCATCCTCTGGCCAACAGGGGCGAAGATCTTTGGAGATCATTGATTCCAAGTACCTTGTCCTATGGATGGGGAAACTGAGGCCCAGTGAGGGCCACGATTGGCCTGAGGTCACAGAGCTGGGATTGGCACCGCGGCTTCCTGAGCGGTGCACCGGGGCTCCGCCCGCCGTGCCTGGCCGCTGACACCACCTCGATGGGGAGCCCCTGCCCTGGGCCAGCCCCGCGCCTGGGACACGGTCAGTTCTGAAGAGCATCCAATGATGTGCTTGAGCCTTGCCGTGCAAGTCACGACATCCAGTACTTGACGTTCAGTGCAGCTTTGAAAGTGAGGTGGTCCGTTTTACAGACAAGGAAATTGAGGCTCACAGTGGGACTGACTTGCTCCAGGTCACAGAGGCGTTGAGAGCCAGAGTCTGCCTGGCTCGGGGTTGTGTCCTCCCGTCACATCAGGGCACTCCCCTCTGCTTTCTGTGCTCTGAGGGTCAGGCCTCCCCCGTGGGTGTTCCTGGCTCAGGGCCTGGGCTTTGTCCTGAGTGGAATCTTCTTTCCGTGTCTCACTGTTGCCACTTTTTGAAGTCTAGATGACAGAAGGTGAAAGCCCACTCAAATCTCCAGGCTCTGCCTGGGTCCCAGGCCTGTTCCATTAGTGAATTTCTTTTTGGTTCAAGGTGGGTGCCTGGCAGGACCACCCTCCACCCTAAGCTAGTTTTAAGTGACTGACAGGTCATCCTATTTCAACAAATATGCATTGAGCACTTGTTGTATACCGGATTCTAGACCACTTTGTCAAAGAAATTTGTACTTTTGGGGCTTTTTGGCCACATTAGATTTCTGCCTGGAATCAGAGAACCAAGGCTGCTGTTTATGGAGCTCGGGTTCTTTGGGCTCCAGAAACCCACATTTTCCTCCTTCCCCGGTCACTGTAGGCACGTGACGGCCTGTGCCATCTAAGAGGGTGTTGCTGCTGCTTTAAATGCCTGAAAGACAGGTCCTCTGTGGAAACTGGACATGAGCAGCGGGGGGCCCTTTTTTGCGATTTGAATAATCTCATTTTTCCAGGCTGTGGATTTTGACTCTCCGGGGTGGGTTTTCCTGCAGTGAGGCCCACGGTGTCGGGAGATGGGAACCTCGTCACTAGGCTGGGCCACTCTGGGGAGCGAGGACTTTCCTCTTCTTGTGAGCCCTAAGTCAGTCCAGTCCCCAGCTGCTCCTGAGATGGGGGCCTGTCGGCTGCAAGGGTCTCCTCCTCGGGAGGTGGGTTCCCGGGAGCCAGTCCCCAGGGCTGAGGCATCATTGCACACCCACTGTTGTCCCCCAGGTGTCTCCTGTGTCCTATCTGAGGTTTTCCATGAGCCCCGTCCTGCACACCCAGAACAAGGAGGCTCTGGCAGCCCTGCCTTTGGGGACGACTGTGACCTTCACGGTGCACTTCCATGACAACTCTGGAGATACCTTCCACGCCCACAGCTCCGTCCTCAGCTTCGCCACTAACAGGTTGGGTCTGGGCGATGCTTATTTCCCCTACAAAGGCCTGTCTGCGAGGTACTCGGACCTAACAGATAGCGGCCACTGGAGGTGGCCCAGAGAAGCTAGTGCCGTGGAAGGACAGTGGTTATCACTGTGCTCGGTTTCCAAAAGAAGGGGCCCGCCACGCCGTGCAGAGTCACAGAGGGGGACCCTAGGGCGCTGCAGCCCAGCTCAGAGAAGACACAATGAGCATGGGTCCCAAGAGAAAGGAGCAGGGTGTGGGGCGGGGCTCCAGGGAATGCTCCCTGAGAGCCAGAAGATCATGCCCAGGTGTTGGTGACCCTCCCAGCCCGGGCTTCCCACGGGCCCTGCAACAGATGAGTTTCAGGGACAGGTGTTAGGGGCGTTGCCTTTTGGGAAGAACCGGGCTTTGGTGTCGGGCCTCCTGCTGGCCCCTACTCTGCCCTTTGTGGGGCCTGTGAGCTTGGGCAAGGCAGGTCACCTCCCAAGCCTGTTTCCACACCTGTCATGTGGGGAATGTGGCCTAGTCCCCAGGCCTTCAACTGAGGGGTGGTCGTGAGGGGCTGTGGCATCTGCAGAGCTCTGTGTTGGCAGTGTTGGCCTCTGTCAGCCTGGGGCAGAGGCAGGCTCCTTGGTGCACTGCACAAGTCCCTCTGCCCTCTTGCGGCAGGAGCCCCTCCTGGAGACCCAGTCAGACTCAGGGTCAGAAGGCGAGGGGAGGCAGGGGAGACAGCCAGAGACCCCGATCCTCACCCACCCAGTGAGCCGATGCTGACAGCATGTGCCGCACGCCAGGCACCGAGCCAGGTGCTTCACCCCTGCCGCCCTCGCTCACGCTCACGCCAGGCCTGCGGCACAGGAACGTCCCACTCCCATGTCACAGTGGAGGACACGGGCACAGCCTGTCATTTGTCCCTGTTACACAGCCAGGTGCGGCCTGTGCCTTCCTAGCATGTCTGCTTCCCTGCTGGGAAGAGGCCGGGACACTCTCTGTGGAGCACCTGGGCTCGGGCAGCTGGAATGTGGGGGTGGCGATGCCAGCAGTCCCAGCCGAGGGCTGCGGGCTCCGTCTGGGCAGGCGAGCGAGGGTCCAGCTTGCTCTGCCTGCCTGGGGGTCCTCGGTGACCTTGAGGTGGAGCAGCATCTGGTACCTCAGCTGGCAGAAAGTGTTGCTCAGCTGAGGAGCCAGACTGTCCATCTCCTGCTGGAACTGGGGCTTCTTTCTGGGGACTGAGAGCCCCCTCTTTCCCCTGTGCCTAGAGATGACTTTGTGCAGATTGGGAAGGGCCCCGCCAACAACACCTGCGTCGTCCGCACGGTCTGCATGGGCCTGACGCTGCTCCGAGTGTGGGACACGGAGCACCTGGGCCTCTCCGACTTCGTCCCCTTGCCGGTCCTGCAGGCCATCTCCCCAGAGCTGTCCGGAGCCGTGGTGGTGGGGGACGTCCTCTGTCTGGGCACCGTTCTGGTCAGCCCGGAAGGTAAGGGGCATCCTGACCCAGGGAAACCTGGGATGTGATTGGCAGGTGCAGGTGGGTGGGGCCCTGGGCATGTGTGCAGGGTCCCTGCAGGATGCTCCAAAGTGGCGCTTGGGAAGCTGCTGCCCGAGGGCCAAGTCCAGCGTGCTGCCTGATTTTGCAAGGAAATTGTTGTTGGAACCCCGTGTGCCCGTTCATCTGTGTGTTGTCAGTGGCTGTTTCCATCCCGCCGCTGCCAGGCTGAGCAGCAGCGGCAGAGTCATACGGGCTGCATGGGGCAAAATACTTATCATCCGGCCCTTTGCAGAAAACACGTGCCAGCCCTGGGCTAGAACAGCACCGCGCGGTAGGATTTCCTGCTCTGGCGGAAGGTCCTCCATCTACCCTGTGTGACTCAGTAGCCTCCAGCCAGCGAGCACATGGGATGTGGCCAACGTAACTGAGGAACTGGATTTGCTATTTCCGTTAATCCCTCGGTGGTTGGCTGCCAGCTTGCACAGCACAGGCGAGGAGACTTAAGCAAAGGACACTGGGCCAGTTTAGTGGCTTCCAAATTTTGGCCACTCCTGTGCCATCCGTCCATCCGATGATTTACTTTGTTTTCAAACCGGCGCCACTCTTTTTACCTCATTAGGTTTATTTGAAAAGGAAATGAAATACTACCTTTAAAGACAAACAAACACAATTTTCCATAAATAGAATGTGGTTGTCGAGTCTTTTTATTGTATATATTGTGTAACGTGATTGACTTTTAGCTCAGAAGTGCTGTGTAGTGCCAGCTCTGAGCCTGACACCTACTGTCTGTTTGCTAAAAAGGAAGTGATGGGGGGCAGCCCTGCAGAGGGCAGGGCGTGGCGGCAGCGCCCAGACCAACCCAGGGCGGGAGCCAGGCACAGCTTCCCGCCAGAGGGCAAGACAGTCCAACAGGGAGGAGCTGGGGAGGGGAATTAGGGCCACAGCCATGCAGGGGGCAGGTGTGGGCAGTAAGAGAGCAGCAGCGGGGGCTCTCTCCTCAGGCGGGTGAGTGAGCCCCCCGGGTGTGAGGCCAGGGAGGGGGAGGCTGGCCCGGCCATCCAGGCGAGCAGGGCTTTGTCTGGAGTGTCCGGACATGGGAACGGTGGTGATACTCAGGGCTTTCCCCCCAGGCCTCTCAGGAACCTGGAGCTCCTCGGCCCACAGCATCCTCCACGTGGACCCCAAGACTGGCGTGGCTGTGGCCCGGGATGCGGGATCTGTGACGGTCTACTACGAGGTCGCCGGGCACCTGAGGACATACAAGGAGGTGGGTTTCAGGGCAGCCGAGCTCATGTGGCTCAGTGGCCTGTGAGGTGGGGCTGACGCTCTCAGAGGATTGTGATTACCTCTTCTTTAGGAAAACGCCCGTGATTCCCATTTGTTTAAGAAAGAAACCCAGCGCTGTCTCGGGTTGGAGTTTGGGATCGGCCACCCACTCTCTAAGCGGTGGGGACAAGTTCCCTTTTCATCCCTGGCCTCCGTGCCCGTGTGCATAAGGCTCCGACGATGAGAGGTGACCTCAGAGGGTTGGTTCCAGCTCCTACGTGCTTGGGTCAGGCAGCCCCAGCGTGGGCGCTTCTGGGGAACCAGGGCCGTGGCTGGGGCAGCAGAGCGACTCCCTTCACCAGCAAGGGGGACCCTCCCCCGGCTAGTCCCGTTTGGAGTCTTTCTGGAGGTGAACAGACCCACCCTCTCTTGTGTTTCTCTCCAGCCGAGAATGAATCAGTGAGCAAGGTCTGGCTGAGTTCCAAATGTGTCTCATTTTTAGAGCCAGCATGTGCTTTATGGAATCCAGCAGTTTAACCTAATAGTTTGCATATTTAGTGCTGCGGCTGTGAGGTTTGGGCCAGCCGGTTGCAGACAGATGCACCCTGTGACTGCGACCATAGCGCTGTGCTGTCCCGGAAGGAGCCTCTGAGAGTGGGCGGGTCGGGGATGGCACGGGCAGAGGTGTGTGAGGTTCAGGGGCAGAGCCTCGGGTGGGGGCTGAGGGTCTGGAATGGAGGGTTTGGGGAGGTGGGGTCTGGCTTTGTGATCAGATCATGAAATGCACCGGATTCCGGGCAGTTCAGTGCCGGTTAAGAGTGTGGGCTCTAGAGCCAGGCTGTGTCAGTCCAATCCCAGCTTGGCCACCGGGAGGCTGTGTGACCTTGGGCAAGTTAATGCACCTCTCTGTGCCTGTGTTTCCTTGGCTGTAAAATGGAGATCGTAGCGTTGTGAAGATTCAGTGAGTTATTGATAACACGTGTGAAGCACTTAGAATGGTGCTTCACACACGGCCAGTGCTCGGTGGGTACTATCTGCTCCTGTTGCCATTTCACAGTAAAGAGGTTGAAGCCCATGCTGGACCTCTTGGATTTTACTTGTAAGGAGAGAGTGACGTGGATGAGGGGTGTGTTTGGAAAGGTTGCTCCGCATCAGGTGGAGCTCGAGAGAAAGGGGGTCACTGCAGGGGAACCGGCCACAGACTGAGGACGGGACCTGGCTAGGACCACTGGGTCCAGACCATCTGGAAGGGGGGCTTGAGGGGAGTGGGGGCTGGGGTGACCAGACTGATGATGGTCCTTCGCTGTGGCGTGGAGCACAGAGGTGGGGGCCGGCATGGGGGGAAGGAGGTGAGGAGTCTGGGCCCAGGGAGTTAGAGTTGGCTGTGGCCTCTCCAGGTGAGGCTGGGGTCCCACCGGGCAGGGGTGTCTGGAGCTCCCTGAGGAAGGCTGGGGGTGCGGTGGGACATGGGGTGGAGCCTCCAGCCCAGAGATGGCCTTTGGAGCCCTGGGAGTGGGGGGAGCACCCAGGCTTGGGCACGGCAGGAGAGGGTGGGGGAGGGCCTTGGGCCACTGCTTGGAGGGGAGGAGGGGCTGGGAGCAGACTGCAGCTGGCAGTCAGGAGGAGAAGGACGCCCTGGGACAGGAGAGGCAGGGCTGGGCTGGGGAGTGGGGTGCAGCCTGTGGTGGGTCCCTGGGGACGCACGGTGGTAACCCACGGGAGGTCGCGGTGCCTTGGCAGCAGGAGCCCTGGGGCAGTTCGGAGGTGATGGAGGCCCAGATTATGCCCCAGCACACAGTGGGCGCTCAACCAGCTGCCTTGGCTGCCTCCCCAGATAGTAGTCAGCGTCCCTCAGAAGATCGTGGCCCGTCATGTCCACCCCATCCAGACCAGCTTCCAGGAGGCCACAGGCTCCAAAGTGATTGTCGCTGTGGGAGACAGAAGCTCTAACTTGCGAGGTACAGAATGAGGGGGCTCTCGTGGTCTTTAGAGAACCTGCCAGGCTCCAGGGAGCAGGGAGGTGGCTTCTCGTGCCCTTCTTAGGGGTTTTATCAGCTTTTCTGGTTCAAACTCACACCGACTCCAGAGAGAGCATTTAACCCACCTCCTCCATGCCTTTCAGCCTTTCAGCCTTTCAGAAATCCGAGTCCTCCACAAGCCCAGCCAGGGAAAGGAATCGCGGTAAAAGAGCCCAGCTCCCGAAATTGCCTGTTTCGGAACTGGAAATGCAATTTCATCCCTAAGGCACCAGAGCAAAGAAAGCCACAGTTTACCACCATTGATCCCAGAAACTAATGACTTAGCAGATGGTCACTGATTTTGGTTTTTATAATTGCTCTCCCAAATCGGGCATAGCACATTCAACCCATCCCCCATCCATGACAGCCCTGGACCGCAGCTGCCAGAAATAAATAAGCCAATACAGGCTGTTTTCTGAAACCACTTACACACCTTGTAGAATTAAATACCACTCTTGTTCTGATGTATGGGGCAGCTTTTCTGTTTCCTGGTAACCTGTCCTTTCCTGCGTCAGGGCGAGGGGACAGCACTCTGCTGCTGGCCAGTGATACTCAGTGTGTCAGTGGAGAACCAGTGCCCTCCCAGTGTGCAGAGTCAATGTGCCTTTGTCCCCTGCTGACAGGGACAGGAGACACGCATTATGGGCCTGGCCTGTCTGCCATGTCCCTGGGTGCGCGCTCTAGAATAAACGCTGAAATTCTGATCTGAAACTCCCCGTGATTCAGAATGATCCCTGCTCTGTGTAATTCATCCTTGGCTTTTATCATCTGTGGCTCCATCTCCAAGCTCTGGGCAGCCCTGGGCCTCTGCGTGGAAGGCACGTGGGCGCAGGTGGCTTTCTTGGATTGCTCTCATTCTGGCGTTTTGGGTCTCCTGGGCCTGGGGGTGGTGGCCGGCAGGCCTGGTCACACCCTGTCTCCCTCCCCCTCTCTAGGTGAGTGCTCCCCGGCGCAGAGGGAAGTCATCAAGACCTTGCACCCAGAGTCCCTCCTCAGCTGCCAGCTGCGGTTCCAGCCAGCCGTCTCCGATTTCCCAGCACGTGATGTTCTCACCGTGGAGCCAGGCTTCGACGCTGCTCTGGGTAAGTTTCCAGGAGTTGAAAGTGAAATGGACTTGCAGAGGGTCTTTCCCTGTGGACGTGTCGGGTCTGCTGCGTGTTCAGCTCACGGCAGCCATCAGTCCGGAGCAGCAGAGGTTGTCAGGAGCCCAGCCTGGGGATTGATGCCGGGTCCTGGCCTCTGCGGCTTCAAGTGGCCACCAGGAGGGGTTGGCCTTCCTGAGCCGGGTCATGGCTGTTCTCAGCACCACCTACGCCCATGGGAAAGGACGCAGAGTTCAGAGCGGAAAACCGCGGCCGGGTCAGAGTCCTCCTCTGCTGTCCCTGCCGTTCTGCCTGTGGGGGTGGAGGCTGCTCCCCGCCCAGCCTCCTCTCCTCAAATGGGGATGATGGAGCCTTGCCCTGCCTGCGCGGAGCACGTGAGAGGCGGCCGGAGTGTCCTTAGTGAATAGTCACGGGCTGGAGTCTAACTGCTGCAAGGCTGGGAGACCAGTGCGGTGGAGCTGAGGCCGCACCGTGGGCTGCTGTCGGGGTCTGGGGGATGCGTCCTGTGGCACTCAGTGCTGGGCCCAACCTCAGGGCCTGGCACACAGTGGGTCCTCGGTTGGTGGTCCCACTGCCCTATTTAGTCCCAAATGCTGCCCCAGGAGTGTCACTTAAAGGATGATCCGGTGACTAGAGGATTCTGAGACATTAAGGGGGACTGCTGGTCACAGGGTGTCCCACGTCAGTCAGGGTGCCCTGAAGGATGATTTCTAGGAAGGCTTCTGGAGGAGGTGACTTCTGACCTGGGCTCTGGAGGATGCACAGGTGTTCCCCAGTTAGAAAAAGAGCAACATTGGTGTGCAAGTGGGAGAGGGCACAGGTGGGCCACCCTTGTCTCTGCAGGCCAGTACCTCTGCTCAGTCACCACGCGCAGGCTGACAGACAAGCAGCTGAAGCACCTGAGCATGAAGAAGACGGCTCTGGTGGTCACAGCCTCCCTCTCCGGCAGCCACGTCTCCACAGAACAGGTGGGGGCTGAAATGCCCTTCAACCCAGGGCTCTACACCGACCAGGCTGAAATCCTTTTGAGCAACCAGTACACCAGCTCCGAGGTCAAGGTCTTTGGTTCCGCGGAGGCTCTGGAGAACTTGGAGGTGAGTGGCATCCGTCAGGCCTGAGTCAGGGGCAGCAGGAAGGGCCAAGAAGGAAGAGGGATTGATGTGGACATCCTGAGCCTCCTCTCTTTAAAATTAAGACTGACAGTTAGGCATGTTTTAAAAAACTGAAATACTCTTACCCTTTTCCTTTTTCTGTGGCAGTGCTGCCATTATCAGCCCACGTGATGTTGTTAATTTCCACGACTCCTGCTGGGCCTCCCCAGCTGCAGGCTGAGCATGCAGGGAGCGCTGGGCACGCAGCACGTGCTCAGGGAGCTGGGGCTGTGCAGTGAGTGGACTCGGGGCAGGAGCACTCAGCCACGGAGCAGGAAGACAGGCCCTGGTCCCCTCTCTCCAGGCCTCCCTCCCCCGTCAGATAAGTCAGGTTCACCTGATCTCCAGGTCTGGATCCCGACACGCCTGGGGAGAGCTCTGGGGCGATAAGAACGGAGCTCGCGGGCTCTCCTGCCTGCTGCTCCTCTTGTCTTGCCGCAGCCGACGGGGCTCGCTGTGCTTAGAGAGACCCAGCGAGCACGTGCCTTGTGGGCGAAGGAGGACGGCCAGCCCCGCAGGGGGCTGCTGGAGGTGGGCCGGGGACCAGAGCTCTGGGCTGCCCCCTCGGAGAGTTGGTGCTCGTGATACGGCATGGTGGTTTAGCATTACTGACACAGTACTTGGGGAGAATTCAATGAGGCTGCTTTGCCCTTTCCTCATGGCCAGTGTTTCCTGACCTTGCCGACGGCGCACTGTCCATGAGCAGAGCCCGGGTGTCATTACCTGCCTAGGAGGTGTGACTTGGGCGGAGGTCCCCACCCATATCCTTGGGGCCCTGGGAGGGAAGCCCAGCGTGTCAGGCTGACTCGGGGGCACTTCCAGAGATGGGGTGCACAGAGCTGCACGCCGCCTGGGAGTGCTCAGCCCCACCTGGAGGTCCCTCCACTGTCTGCAGAGCATGTCCCCCTAGCCCTGATGTCTCGCCCAGGTGAAGTCCGGGTCCCGCGCCGTGCTGGTCTTTGAGAAGGAGAGGTCGTTCGGGACGCCCAGCTTCATCACCTACACAGTTGGGGTCTCAGACCCCACGGCCGGCGGCCAGGGGCCTCTGTCCACTGTCCTGACCTTCTCCAGCCCCACGACCAACCAGGCCATCACCGTCCCGGTGACTGTGGCCTTTGTGATGGATCGCCGTGGACCTGGTCCTTGTGAGTCATGGGATGACATCGGCTGGGACAGAGCTGGGTGGGGAGGGACAGGCTGGAGTGATTCTGGGTGTCAGAAAACACCTGGGTGTGAGAGTTGGAGGAGTCAGAAATGCAGACTGTCCCTCAGAGTGATAGTGGCCTGTTGGGGCCATCATGCCTGCTCTGTCCCCCAGCTCCCTGTCGTCTCTCAGCGTGGCAGCCACCAGGACTGTGCCCCTCGTCTGCTAAGCAGCCTACCGTGGCCCCGACCTCCCTCCCGGGGAAAGCCGCCTTCCCTGCAGTGGCCCGTAGGGTCCCGTGCAGTCGGCCTTCTCTGCCCATTTGTGACCCATCTCCCCCTTGCGGTCCCTGCTGCAGCCGTACTCTCCTGTTTCTGGAACACATGCCGCCCCGGCTCGAGCCCCTGGCATCCGCCATTCCCTATGCCTGGGATGCTGTTCCCCCGGATGGCTCCTTGGCCACACCCTCACCTCCTCAAATATTGAAATATGCTGAAAGTTAGAACCTCAGTCCCAAACACGTGAACCCGTTTCACCCCAGCACTGTTGCCAGCTGTCTGTTTGCGCAACAGTGTAATTAATGATTAGAGTTTCCACTCGTCTGCCCCAACTAGAAGTCAAGTACAGGAGGACAGTGCTTGGGGCGGGGCCACCAGACACACAGGTGCTCAGCGAGTGTTTGCTGCTGAGTGAGTGGCTGCTGTGGGCACGACCCCGTGCCAGGCAGGTGTGTGAACAGCCCCCTCATGAGAGAGGACGCAGATTGGCAGGTGCGGTAGGGACGATTCTGGAGGACAGGGGCTTACCTGCCTCTGGTGGGAGGAGAGTACAGTTCTGAGGGGCTGCGCCAGCCGGGTCAGGAAGGAGGGCTGGGGAGGGGCTGCAGTGAGAGACCCTGGCGCGAGGTGAGGGCGGTCAGAGCTCCAGGCCGGGGGCCCGGGCTGTGGGACGGTCAGGTTTGGCTGCCTGGCCAGGAGCAGACTGAAGGGAGCAGGCGGCCGGTAGGGGAACTGGGGGCCACCTGCCGGCTTCCTCCTGCAGAGCAGGGGCAGACAGCAGCAGCGCTGGGTCCCGTATAAGGTGTGAGGGTTGGGGTGCGGAAGAATGAGATGGAGGAGGGAGCCAGGCCTGGGCCATCCCCGCTGCGGGGGCCCCTGAAGAGCAGCAACTTTGGGGCACAATTCGCCGGGCTCTGCCTGGGCCCTGAGACTCAGATTCTGGGAGTAGTGGCACTCCATCCCACTAGCAGGCTCCTGCCCATGCTTGTGTTTTTGTGGCTGTCACTTGTGACTTAGCCGTTGCAAACTGCCTTCCTTTCAGGCAGCGTGGCTGCCTCCCGGGTAGGATGGGTGCAGAGACGGGGCCTCCCTGCGGGGCACGGAGCTGGGGCACGAGGAGAGCACTGCCTGGCAGGCAGCCGGCTCTCACAGCACTGGGCTTAGTTCCCAGGCCCAAGGTGGAAGGGAACGGGCCACCGGGGGGCAGGACCAGAAGCTGACTCAGGCCTTGAGCAGCCCACCGGGCCCTCTGAGACCCACTGACCACCCTGCATATGTACGGTGGCGCCCGGACACTGGGGACACTGCCGTGGCCCTGGCATTTTGGTAACTTGTCTTTCACTGATGGCAGACGGAGCCAGCCTCTTTCAGCACTTCCTGGATTCATACCAGGTCATGTTCTTCACGCTCTTTGCCCTGCTGGCTGGGACAGCCGTCATGATCATAGGTGAGGCAGGCCGTGTGTGTCTTCGGGTCTCCCCCACCCCCACCCCACCCCCGGCCCCGCCGCTCTGACAAGCCGTGTGTCCTTGCAGCCTACCACACAGTCTGTGCGCCCCGGGAGCTCACGGTACCTGCAGTCCTCACGCCCCGAGCCAGCCCTCGGCACAGCCCCCACTGTGAGTAGTCCCCCCACAGGCACAGCCAGGCAGAGCTGCGAGGAAAGAGGAGGAGCCCTGGGCGTGGGGTGGGGTCGAGGCCCTGACCCCCAAGTCTCAGCAGGCCTGTGCCTGGGCGAAAGGAGCAAGTAGGCCTGAGGCCCAGAGGACAGATCTGGGAGTCGGGAAGGGGGATGTGCCTGCTGCTCGTTCTGGGTCAGTAGGAGCTTCCCCAGGCAGGGCCGCGCAGGGCAGAGGTGCCGGCGGCAGGGAGCCCTGTCTCAGCAGGTGCACCTGCTGGCCTGCAGGCCCCCCTGCTGGGGCTGCCACAGAAAGCTCCAAGCTGGGGTTAGACCAGCTGACTCGGAGACAGGATTCTGGGCAGTTCTGATGAGGGTTTTCCCAGGCAAAGAGGAAGGGCAAATCCTAGTCCTTTCAACAGCTCAGTTGTCTCTCTGGTGGCCCTAAGGCCCTGGTGACCCCATACAACTCCAGGAGGCACCTCTCTCTGTAAGTGGGTATCCCCTGAAACTGTGCAGTCCCCAACCTGTGCAGCTGTACACAGCAGCCCTTTATGTCTCCTAATTCCCATTTCAGGGTTCTCTCCCCTACACAAGGCATCCTTGAGTTGGTATCTATTGGCCCTGTGGGGGGCCATGGATAGACTTCAAGGAAGTCCATGAATTTTTTTGAAAGAGGACATGGTTTTGCAAATAGAAGCGTCTTCCTGGGAAACAAGATCCCGCACACATCCTGGACTCCTAGAACCAGAGCCTTCTCCCTGGCTGCCTGTCACACCTGTGAAGCAGGCCCAGGGAGGCCCCGGGGTGCTCGGCAGCTCACTGCCCTGGACGCTGGGCTGCGTTACACAGCAGGTTCCTGCAGTGACTCTCCTCCTTGCTAAGCACTTTTGCCAACACATTCCTCCCTGTGCGTGTTGGGCCCACACGGGTCTGGGCACCGCCTCCAAACACTCCAGACTGTCCCCGCAGCACTCGCACCTGAGACGCCGGCCACGCCCAGCCGGACAGGCCCTCCCTCCTGCGTGCCCCGGCACGGACCCTGCCAGGCCATCCTGAACCCCCAGCCTTGGCTCCCAGCCTGGCTCTGCAAGTCGGGCCACACCCTGGTCCTCCCGTGTCTGTCGCCCCTTCCAGATCGGGCCAGCGCAGCAAGCCCCCGTCCTTCCCTCTGCTGGCCCCGGGAGGCCTCCGGGCAGCATGAGCAAAGTGCCGGGCTGTGCGGCGGGCGCTCGGTGCTCGTTCTGACGCAGAGCGGACGAGTGCCGGGGCGGCTCTCCCTCGGCTCTGCTGCTCACTCCGTCTCTCTTTCCGCCCTAGATTTTGCTGCCTCGTCACCAGCGTCCCTCAACGCGCCGCCTCCTGCCCGCAAAGCCAGCCCGCCCTCGGGGCTGTGGAGCCCCGCCTATGCCTCCCACTAGCCCTGCAGGGGCTGGTCAGCAGGCAGGCCTGCGCCGCACCTCGCACCTCGTGCCCCTCCAGGACGGGGACACCCTGCTGCACTGACGTTCTCGCTGGAATGGGCCCCTCCAGGCCTGCGCCCGTCCCCGGGCCTGCTTCCCCACCCCTCTGTGTTGGCAGAGCTAGAGTTTAGGCCGTGCTCACTGGCGTAGGCTTGCATGGAGGAGTTTTAAGTTTGTATGGTTTTTTCCTCCCAAGTCTTGCAAAGCTGAGACTCCGGCTCATTCCCTCCCACGTGGTTGTCCAGGATTTCTGGCCAACGTTGTGTCTTTACGTTCCAGCATCAAGTCCCCCACTCTCAAGACGCTGAGCAGTGAGACGCTCTGGTCAGCTGTCTGCAGATGACGTTACTGTAGCGCACTCAGGGAAGGGATTGTCTCACTATTTTGGGGGGTTTTGGCATTTTTTTTTTTGCTGTGAAAACTTTTCTCCTAGTCCGGAGGCTGCTAGGAAATTTGGGGAGCAAATGGATGTGAGTGTCCTGTGCCTGCCCTGCCATTGCGGGGGCAGCCGCGGGAACCAGCGCCCTGGGGCCCCTGGCAGCGAGGTGCCGGGAAGGCCGTGAGCGGACGCAGGGCCGCTTCGTCCTCCTTGGGCCACTGTGAATAGAACTCAGCCCTCCGTTTCGTTGTTGCGTGAGCTGTTACAACATCTGGTGGACTTGGCTTTGTCCTCACGGGTGTCCCAAGTGGGGGTCCCTCTCTGTCTCTCCCTGTCCTGGCCTCTCCATCAGCTCAGTGACGTGCAGAATCGTCCTTAGGAGAACGTCCCTGGGATGGTGGCAGGGATCTCCCCTCTACGTGTGTTTTGAGAAGCCGCTGTATTCTGCGTCAGCACAAAGACCCAGTGTTGTCTGCTCATCCTTTGTGTATGACGCTCCAGCACCTCAGCAGATCTGAGCCGTTGGCCTGCCTGAGTGACAGCCGCTCTAGCTGTCACCCTCTGGGCCCAGGCCCCCGGGCAGCTCCCCAGCATGGGCCAGCGAGCGGGCGCTGGGCGTCGGGGCCTGCCCACCGGCAAGGGGCTCCCTGAGGGCTGGGGAGGAGAAGCCCATTCAGAAAACTGCGGATCTGAGACTCAGAACGCGGGCCCTCTGCTCTGGGCCTAGGCACTGTGCCACCCTCAGGGAGACCCAGGGGCTCGGGCCCCAGAGCTGTCCGTGCATGGACACTGCGTGTGGACAGTCCCGCCCGACTCCGAGGACCACACGCGAATCCCCCCAGTCCTCTGGGATTGGCCATGCCGCTGAATTTGCTGAAGCTGGAGGGAGGAGGGGTGTGGCTTGCGCATCGCCTGAGCTCAGACTGACAACCTGGGCGTGGGCAGGAGCCTTGCCGCTTGGTCTGTGTAATAAAGCTCTGTATGGTTTCTTAACAGGGGTGTCATCACTGCTGGGATTTCACACGTCCTGCCTGGGAGTGACCAAAGCCCTGGTGACGTGGCTCTGCCCGTGCACGGGTTTAGGGAGCAGATCTCTTCTGCCCTGGGGACCTCCCCGGCACTTCCCCTCCCCCTCAGACCAGCCCAGGCAGGAGCAGGTGCCTTCCCTGTAGGGGGACAGGGCAGCTCCGCCTGCATGTCACCTGGGCACCTCTCCTCCCTGCCAGCTCCTTCCTTGGCATCACCCAAACATGTCTGACTCTTCCCCCCAAAGGAAACCCCCCTGTCCCCGGCGCCCTGCCCGCCTGGACAGCTGTGGCTGCCGCTTCCTGCGACAGCGCTGCCTCCCACCCCACCCTCCCAAAGCTGCTCTCCCGGGGCCTCTGGCCTCCGTCAGCCCTCTGCAGCCTGGACCCCTGCTCCTTAGTCCCCCCGCCTTGCTGCCAGCTCCTGGGGTTGTCCTGTGCCGGCCTCCCTGGCTCACCCCCCACTCACCTGCTCTCAGGCCCCCACTTGATCCCCAGCCGGTGTCTACTGAGTGCCCACAGGGCATGGTCCCTGGGAGGGTGGCTCTGCTTGTGTCCCAAGTCACAGGTGTGGCTGTGGATGCTTAGGGAACTCAGCCTGCCCAGGGGCGGCCAACTGGCAGGAGGACTAAGGGAGCTGACAGATGCAAGGTGCTGTGCCCACACGCACAACTGTCACTGTCGCTGTTGGACAAAGCTGGCACTGGGCCCACAAGGAGCCCAGATGGAGAGAGATTGGCAGAGTGATGAGGCGGGGAGACGGCAGGAGGGAGGGTGCTCCCCTGTCATCACAGCATTCTCCGGACTGTGTTGCTGTCCTCTGACTCTATTGCCCCTCCCTGGCTTGGACGACCTTGAGGGTGGGAACAGGTCTGATTCCACTATGTCCCCAGGACCCTGCACACAGGAAGACCTGGAAATTGTTCACCAACGTCAAATACTGAACACGGCCTGCTTGGCACATAGTTAACACTCCACGTCAGCATCACCCTGAGGCAGCCCTCGGAAATACAAAGGGGCTGCCAGGATCCAGGCATCACATCTCAGCCATGCACAGCAACATCCAGAATAAGAAGTATTGCGGAGAGACAAGCTCTCCCTGTCTCCTCCCAAGGACTAAAGACATCTTTCCTGGAAGACCTCTTGCCAAACAGCTCCCCCATCCTGTGTCTGGGGTTGTCTCGTGGCCGTTCCTGGCCCTTGGCTGGGGGCTGGGGAGGGCAGGGGGGTGACGAGGCCTGTGCACACTCATCCTTCAGGGCCTGCTGAACGTCAGGAAGTCGATGCCTCAACTTCCTTCAGATAAAATAGAAAGTTCTCAGCAACGGCCCAGTTGGTTTGTGTCTGATGGTGACGGGCTCCTTCCCTTCCCCCACCCGGATGGACCGGGGCCTGAGAGACCTGGGGTCTGAGCTAGGGACCCCTAGGGACAGGCATTGCTTTAACGCACATGCAGGGACGGCACGTGCGACGGCAGCCGGAGGCAGCCAGGTCTTGCCAGCAAGCGAGTGCACCCGACAAGGCACGTGGACAAACCCAGGTGACACAGCGTGGTTCAGCTTTCTGTTCCCAAACTAGCCAAGCAACGCTCCGTCTTTAAGGGTGCCAGAAAAGGCTTTTAGCACCATTTAGCACTAAAAATATGGTTTCTCTAGAATTCCTAAGTTTGGCCAAAAATAAACTCTCTGTCTCTTTCTGTCTGTCTCTCCATGTGTCGGTCCCTGTGCATCTGTGCGTGCTCACATGCGTGTCTCCTGCAGCCACAGGCATTCTGGAAGTGACACATCTCCAGATGTGACAACAGCCACCAGAAGAGACACAGACCCTGGGGCATCCAGGGCCAGTAGCCAAGGTCTAGGCCGGTGGGAAACACGTGGCCCTTAGCGACCGGCTGGCTGGGGGTCTAGGCCCACCTTGTTCTGGGGCCAGAGGGAAACCGTTTTACCCCCTGGACCGCAGTGGTCCCCTCACCTGCAAAGTGGCCTCCGGACATGCGTCCCGCACACCGCCCAGAGAGGCTCGCAGCAGGAAGCAGGTGCAGGTGCGTCACCGTTCCCGGCCCCTCGGCCTCCCCGCACGCCCTCTCCCGCGTGCCTGCGCGGTTCCTCCCGCGGAGCCACTTGCTTGGCCGGTCGAACGCGGCGGGCGTGGCAGCGGGTCAGCGCTGAGTTTCCGCTCGCCCTGCGTGTGCTTCTGTCGCTGACACGCTGAGCAGGACGGCGAGGAGGAAGGACACCGGAAAGAGACAAACCTGCGCATCCCAGATCAGCCGCCACGGACCCACGGCCGCGAGGAGAGATGATGTTCAACACACCGAGTGTGGGGATGGCTTGTTAGGCAGCGTCACCGCAGCAGGGGTGGCTGGCACAAAACACGATGTGGCTTCCTGTCCCGCTGAATCCCCGGAAGGCGGTATCTGCTGTCGCGGGCCCTTCCCTTCCGCTTACTCTGTCCTGGGCTCTGGCTGGGGCCTCGCCCTCAGCCCGTCCTTCTGGGACAGGTTTCCCGGGTGTCCTGCCTCGGGCCTGGCCAGGCTCTCAGCACCTCCGAGGACAAAGGGCACAGGGAGGCCATGTGACGGGCCCTTCCCTCCCCGAGCTCCCACGTCCTCCTCTTTGGGGCCGGCTGCGTGAGGGCTGGCGGAGACGTGTCCCTGAAGGGTGCGTCGCCCCGTGTGCTGGGTCCTGTGTCCAGACTAAATCACCCTGCCCCGGCCTCCCCCACTGCACCTCTCGTGGTGGGGACTGCACAGGGGAAGATGTTCTCCGGGGGGTTTGTTGAATGAATACGTGAGTGAATCCCCATGAAGTGACTGTGGCTTTTCCCCAGCTGTGGGGCTCTACTTTCCTAGAAAATGCTGAGCTTCAGGCCAGTGTGGAGAGGAGCAGGGGTCAGGGAGGCACAGAGCCATTTGCCTGGGGTCAGGCTGGAAAGTGGCAGAACCAGGGTTTGAGTCCTTGCAGACTGGCACCAGTGTTTGCTGTCCACAGCGTTCCTGCCTCTGCCCACCTGGGCTGGGGCCTCCGCCGCAGGAGGGCGGAGAGAGCCGGGGCCTGCACCCCACTGGCCTTAGGGCAGCTCGGCTTCAGACTATCTCAGGGATTATTTTAAAATCATAGGAAAAAAAATGTCAACATAGAAAAAAATTCTTTAGGCCAGGCACGGTGGCTCACGCCTGTAATCCTAGCACTCTGGGAGGCCGAGGTGGGAGGGTTGTTTGAGCTCAGAAGTTCGAGACCAGCCTGAGCAAGAGTGAGACCCCCATCTCTACTAAAAAAATAGAAAGAAATTAATCAGACAACTAAAAATATATAAAAAAAAATTAGCCGGGCAAGGTGGTGCATGCCTGTAGTCCCAGCTACTCGGGAGGCTGAGGCAGGAGGATCGCTTGAGCCCAGGAGTTGGAGGGTTGCTGTGAGCTAGGCTGACACCACGACACTCTAGCCCAGGCAACAGAGTGAGACTCTTGTCTTAAAAAAAAAAAAGAGTGCTCGCTATGGCAGCACATATACTAAAATTGGAACGATACAGAGAAGATTAGCATGGGCCCTGCGCAAGGATGACACACAAATTCGTGAAGTGTTCCATATTTTTAATGCACACGCTTGAAACTCTGTCTCGGGGCAATGGTGGGGCAAGAGCAATATACATAACCTAAACTTTTGTACCCCCATAATAAGCTGAAATAAAAAAAAAAAAGAAAAAAATTCTTTATAAAATTTTTTTTTTTTTTTTTGAGACAGAGTCTCACTCTGTTGCCCGGGCTAGAGTGAGTGCCGTGGCGTCAGCCTAGCTCACAGCAACCTCAAACTCCTGAGCTCAAGCGATCCTCCTGTCTCAGCCTCCCGAGTAGCTGGGACTACAGGCATGCGCCACCATGCCCGGCTAATTTTTTCTATATATATTTTTAGCTGTCCATATAATTTCTTTCTATTTTTAGTAGAGGTGGGGTCTCGCTCTTGCTCAGGCTGGACTCGAACTCCTGAGCTCAAACGATCCGCCCACCTCGGCCTCCCAGAGTGCTAGGATTACAGGCGTGAGCCACCGCGCCCGCCAAAAAAAAATTTTATAAGAAATTTTAGTCTGGGCATGGCGGCTCATGTCTGTAATCCCAGCACTTTGGGAGGCCCAGGTGGGAGGATCGCTTGAGCCCAGGAGTTCAAGGTTGCAGCGAGCTGTGATCTCACTGCTGCACACCAGTCTGGGCAACAGAGCAGGATGCCATCTCTAAGAAATTTAAACAAAAATTTGTCATAAATTTTTTTCTCATAAGAAAAAGATTTTAAAATCAAAAAAAATTTTAACAGAAAAGTACAAAGAATAATATAACAAACCCCCAATACCCACCACTCAGTACGGGCTATTGTTAGCTTCCAAGATGTGTTGTTTTTTGTTTTTCAGTTTAAAATTAAAAAAAAAAAAACAGGCAGAAGAACCAAAAAATACAAATATGACTCAGTTAGCCTGTCTCCTACCCCTTCCTCTCCCTTCTCAGAAGCAACCATTTTATAAATTTGATGGCTATCTTTCCAAAGCAACTTTTTTCTTAATAAGCATTGCTATTAATAAATATCATTGTTTTGTGTGTTATTTTAAAATTTTACAAAATTATGGTCAGACCTGGTAACATTCAGCATCTTGCTTTTTTCTTAGGTGTTGTGCACCATTCCATGGCATAGCTGCAAATTCAATTTAATTCTTCATTCCCCTGTTGGACAGAAATGTTGTTTCAGATTTTTGCTGTAATAAACAACGCTGCAATGAACATCCCTGTCTGAGACTCCATGGGCACAGGGGCCAGAGTGTCTCAAGAGTGGAATTACTGGGTGAAAGGCCATGCCCTTTATCAATTTTGCTGCGTGCTGCTAATTTCCAAAGCATTGCACCAATTTGCACGCCTGTCAGCTAGATATGAGTTTCTCTTTCCCCCTTCTTGCCAACACGAAATACTGTCATGCATGTATGTTTACTTTTGTTGGTTTGATTGGTGAGAATGGCATTTTATGGATTCAATTCAAATTCCTTGATTACGGTGAGGATGAGCTTTCTAGTTTGTTGACTATTGATATTCATATTTCCCTCTGTGAATTGTCTGCTCACCCAGTGTTTATTTGTTTTTAGTTATTTCTTTGTCACTCCAAAAGAGAGATAGTATAAAATTCCTATTCATATACCCAATTTGGTATTAGATGTATCAGTTAGCTATTGCTGCGTAACAAACTACCCCCCAAGTGTCATTGGCTTAAATCAGCTCATCTTAATTATTTCTCATGAGTTTGGCTCTGCTCTATACATTCCCTCATCCTCCTCCAGCTGGGCCATGTCCTTCCTATGGTGACAACCAAGATGCAAGGGAGCACGTGGAAACACACACAGCCTCTGAGGGCCAGGATGGGATTGGCAGGTTGGACCTCATTCTATTGGACAAAACAAGTCACATATCTAAATCCAGAGCCAAGAGATGGAGAAATAGACTCCAACTTTTTTTTTTTTTTTTTTTTTTTTTGAGACAGGGCTGTGCTTGGCTGCCCAGGCTAGAGTGCAGTGGTGTGATCACAGCTCGCTGCAACCTCAAGCTCCCAGGCTCAAATGATCCTCCCACTTCAGCCTCCCAAGTAGCTGGCACTGCAGGCCTGTGGCACCACACCTGGCTAATTTTTTTAAAATTATTTTTATAGCGATGGCGGTGTTGCTATGTTACTCAGGCTGGTCTTGAATTCCTAGCCTCAAGTGAGCCTCCTGCCTCAGCCTCCCAGAGTTCTGGGATTACAGGCACGAGGCACCACACCTGGCCCAGTCTCCACCTTTTGGTGGGAGAAGCTGCAAAGGCGCCAGGCAATGAATGGTGTGAAGGGGAAGCAAAGAATCAAGGCTATTCATGCAAATCTCTCGTGGTTGTCTTTTAACTTATTGTTTCTTACTGATTTGTGGCAGCTCTTGATTTAAGATACTCTTTGGTGTGTTATATAGTGATATCTTACAGGAGGCAGACTGCTCCCAAAATAAAATTTTGAAACCTACTGATTTAGTTCAACTCCTTTATTGTAGAGATGGGGAAACTGAGGCTCACAGATGGGAAGGGGCTGCCCCAGGGTCACACCCTGAGTGGGACACCACGTCTTAGCTCCCTCTCCTGACACGGAAGGTCCCCACTGGTCGGCCCACATTGGCCACAGCATCTAAGATAGTTCCGGGATGTGTCGACACACCACCACGAGCGTTTTACCCTATGATTAATTCTGGAGGGGCCAGTTTAGATACACAACTTTCCCATCAAATGAAGGGAGCTATCTCAGTTAAAGAGTGAGAAAAAAGCAAAACCTGAGACCACGGGTTTGGTGGTCGGCCATCACTTTGTTAAGTTTTATGTTGTATGTAATTAGCAAATAAAATTCTGGGGGGGGGGGTTCACTGGCAGCCTCATCAGGTGACCGCTTTCATTTGGAGAGTATTTACTGGAAGCAAATAAAGACGGCTTAGGAGAGCCAGGCAATGGGCCCGGTGGAGGCGTGAGCGCCCTGGGGCGGCGGCGGCCCCCTGGCTGGGTCCTTCTCAGCGGAGGTTGACAGAGGAGGCAAGAGCCGCAGCCGCAGCCGGGGAGCCTGGCAGATGGGCCCAGGCACCACTCGGAATCCCGTCTCTGTCGCTCACCAGCCAGGTGACCCTGGGCCCCTCACGTCTGAGCCTCGGTTTGCCTGTCTACAACATGGTCATTACCGTATCCCTCGCAGGTTTGCTGTGTGGGCAAAATGAGCTCCCCTGTTGAAAACCCCAGCACGGTGGTGAACAAACATTTGGTGCTCAATAAATGTGAACACTTCTTCCTTCCTCTCCCTCGGTGGTCCAGGGCAGCCATCCCCAGTCTCTTGGGGGTGGTGACACACAGTCCCCAGGAGTTGTTTCACAGCGGTCCCCTCCGCCGCTCACTGGGCCGACAGAAGTGAATCCGTCACTAAGTCCGGGTGTCACCGACGTGGACGCTTCCGAGCCGGGGGCCTGAGGGTAGACAGTGGCGACCTACAGTGCACGGCCTCACCCGCTCGGCTCTAACTGCCACGGCCAGATGGGAACAGAGCCCGGAGGGCCAATTCTTCTGGTTTCCCTGAGACTCGGAGACAGATGCCCGCCGGCTGCCAGGCCGACGACCCTGTCCCCCCAGCCAGCGGGGCCGAGTTGCTGTTGTCCCCTCTGAGGGACGCTGGCGTCTGTCACTGATGCCCTGCGTGTCCCGGTGTTCATGCTACTCACATGTGTCAGCTCCAGTTCCGTGCCCACAGCGTCCCCAAGGGGCTGCGGCGATGCGTCAGGCGGGCTTCTCTGCGGAAGGACCTTCTGTGGGGATGGAAGGTGCTAGAGCCGCAGAGAGGAGACCGCGCCAGTTGATGGCTGGAAGAGGCTCCTGGAACAGCAGGCACCTGGGCGGAGGGCCAGGTGGAGCCACGGCCGGAAACTTCCAGCCTCGCGTGTGGAGGGCGGGAGGCTGGCGGCGCCTGGGTTGGCCTTCTCAGCCACCGAGGGCGGACGTGCGGCATCTTGCACTGATGGTGGCCGCTCCGGGTCCCCCCAGGCAGGAGACGGCAGGAAGTGCTGGTTTGGGACGTCTCGGATGACAAACCGCTGCACTCAAACCACAGTCCCCTGCGGGGGCAGTTTGGGTTGAGACGCTCTGAGTTCAGCACAGCTGGACGGTAGGAGTCAGGAAGATCGATCCTTCTCGGTGTACCTGGGCCGCTCTCTAGGTTTCTCTTACATTGAAACACAAAATGGATACAGCCCACTCAGGAAAACTTCACATAACTTTAGATTCTGAGGAGGTTATTTAATTTGATTATTAAAACCTATTTTAGGCGGGGCGCGGTGGCTCACGCCTGTAATCCTAGCACTCTGGGAGGCCGAGGTGGGCGGATCGTTTGAGCTCAGGAGTTCGAGACCAGCCTGAGCAAGAGCGAGACCCCACCTCTACTAAAAATAGAAAGAAATTATATGGACAGCTAAAAATATATATAGAAAAAATTAGCCGGGCATGGTGGCGCATGCCTGTAGTCCCAGCTACTCGGGAGGCTGAGACAGGAGGATCGCTTGAGCTCAGGAGTTTGAGGTTGCTGTGAGCTAGGCTGACCCATGGCACTCACTCTAGCCTGGGCAACAGAGTGAGACTCTGTCTCAAAAAAAAAAACAAAAAAACCTATTTTATCAAATCATGTCATAAAATATTCCACTCATGGTGAATCCTTATTGTATTTCATCCTATAAAATGTTTCTATACATGAAACCATGCCATTAAACATAGGATGAAAAATTATAGATGTGGACTTAGAAAGGTTGGGGGAAATACAGTTTTGTTAAAATTCCTTAAGGGAGCAAACAAAAAGTTGTCAACCCTCTCCTGCAGGCAATGGGGAGCCATGGATTGTGCTTGAGCAGGGGTGTGCCATGTTTGGAGAGAGGCTAGGAAGTTTATTGGACGGGAAAGTGTGCGTGTGAAGGCATCTCTTCGGAGGTAGCTGATGGGATGACTGGTCAGTCCAAGCGGTGAGGACGGGCCCGCATGTGGGGGAGATACATGTCCTTGCCTTGCTTATGCCCCTGTGTCCTGTAGCCAGGCTGCCCCTGCGGCCCTGAGGGACAACAGGAGCAGGTCCAGGCTTTGCTTCTAGCCCTGACTGTCCTGCCAGGCCCCTCCCCCTCGGTGCTGAGGGTCCAGGCAAGGGGGGACCCAACGCCTGGCCCCCAGCCTGGCCCAGAAGCCCACGCCGCTGGGGGCAGATCTGCTGACCTTGGGTGGGCTGCTCGTCCTCGGCAGTAGAGAGAATAAACTTCAGTGGCCGCCGCTAGGCTGCGTGGGGTGGGACAGCGGCCACGACCTCCCCAAAGCCCAGCTTGATGCAACCAGCGGCAACCCCATGGGGGTCTGGAGGACACAGCAAAAAGCTTGTCTCTTTTCCCTGCCCGATTCGGAGCAAGGGACAGATGGACAGGGAGCTCAGCCCTGGCGAGTGCTCGGAGCAAGGGACAGATGGACAGGGAGCTCAGCCCTGGCGAGCGCTAGTTCCTAGGAAATGCTGGAGAAAAACTGGAAGGAGAGGCTCCTAGTCCCGGGAGCCTAGACCTGCCACCCCACCTGGACAGCGCTGTCTGCTGGCCACCTGTCCATCCGGCCACCCCTCCGGATCGCCTCTTCCCACCCACTCGCCACGGTGCCCCGGGGTCCTTCTGGGAGCCTCTGCGGATGTCCGTCTGTCCTGCTGATCTTCTTCCTTCTCGCACACTGGCTCCCCCATCACCTGACAGGAGCCCCGCAGAGGCCTCTTCTCGCCTCTGAAATCTCCCTTCCCTTCCGTCCTCCTTGAACTCCTCCTCCTCCTCCTCCAGGCGCTGCACAGCGGCCCTGGGAAGGCAGACTCTCGGCCCACCCCAGACCTGCCGGCCAGAACTTGCATCTCAGCAAGACCCCCGGGGACTTGTATGCACTTGTCTAATCTCAGAGTAATCTGAGTTAATTGAAGTAGAAAATGCAGATAAGAAGAAAAGAGAGATCACCTGCAGCCCCTTTCCTGATTGCTAACTGCACTTTCATTTGCTCTTCTTTCTGCCAAGAGTTCTTCCCTAAGCCACGCACAGAAACAGCTTTTCCTTACAGACACGTCAGTAAGCGAGAGAGATTTTGTGACCTGTGTTGTTCATGCATGTAAACACATCAGGGCATCTCGCCATGTCGGTAACTACAGGTCTATATCCATGACTCATTCAGTTATACATTGACTCAGCAAATATTAAGTGCTTCCTGTGTGCCGGGCCCTGTGCTAGGTTCTGGGCTTACACTGGGGAATAAAACAATTCTAGTGCAATTGGGGGAAAAGATAAACGAAGAATCACACTGTACACAGAGCATGGCCATGTGACGCGTTCCTGAAGTCCCGTGTTACTGGGGCATTTGACCTGGTCAGGGAGGGTCTGCCAGGGAGGCGACAATGGCCTGGCATCGGAAGAGTGAGTGGTGGTCGCCCCGGGGGGCGGGGACAGCGTTGCAGGCAGGGAGCAAGGGAGGGGTGCGGAGGCGGCCGGCGCCCACGTGCAGCACAGCTGACTTGCCCACCCCAGGGAGCGGGCACGTGGCTCGTTCCCAACGTGTCGGTGTCACAAGCAGCGCTGAAATGAGCATCCTGGTGCAGACGGCCCTGGGCCTGCCGGACACGTCCCCAACACGGCCTCCCAGCTGCGGCGCGCGCTTTCCTCTGGGTGGGTCTTCAGAGTTGTTGAGGCAAAATCCCAACCTGGATTTACTCCCTGCACGCCCCTCCCGGAAGCAGCCACCCCAACTCTGTGCCTGTCTCTGCTCCAGTCCACATCAGAGGTGTCAACTGTGGTTGGCCAGGGACAGCCTGGGACAGGGACCAAAGGTGTTCTGGGGGCAGAAAGGATGAAAGCAGCTGAGGTTCCCTGCCGGTGGGAGGGTGGTCCTCACAATCCTGCACTCACCTCACTGGGTCTGGGGCCCCGGAGGCCTCCAACCCATCCCTACCCTCCCAGAGCTCGCTGTCCAGTGTGGAGACAGCCCAGGCGTGCACCAGGGCCAGAGTGGGGACAGTCCTTAGGATGCTCAGACAAGGCCCCACTCTGGTGGAGAGGAGGGGATGATCAGGGAGGACTCCCTGGAAGAGGCGTCCTGGATCAGGGTGGGCTAAGGCATCTTGAAGGACTAGTAAGAGGGAAACAGGGCAGTGTTCCCAGAAGAGGGAAGAGCACGCACAAAGACAAGCAGGCAGAGGGCCAGGACCTGTGCATGTGCCCAGTGGCAGTGGTGGCAGGGAGGGCAAGGCTGAGGTCAGGAGAGTGTGGAGGCTGTGTGCCAGGCTGGGCCTTCCGCAGGTCTGTCGTGGACATTAAGGTGAGTAAAGGGAGGGGCTGGACTAGGCCACTGTTTTCTGTCTACAGGAGCCAGAAGCCTGTGTGCCAATGCTGGCTCTGCTTCTCCTAAGCTGTGTGACCACGAGCAAGTTGCCTGACCTCTCTGTGCCTCTGTTTCCTCACCTGGGAAAGGGAGGCAATGGTAGTGCCTCCATCATTCTCGGTAATTTGAGGATTCGGTGAATTAATAATGGAAAGGACTTGGAAGAATGCCCGGCAGGTAGAGAGAACTTATTGGATCAAGAAGAGCTGACATCATTATTCGTGTTAATGCTGCTAATGTTATTACCAAGATCATCATCATCTATGGCATCTACTATGTTCATGGACATTCTGTGTTCTTAATCTTTTCCTTTAAATTGATTTATTTTGAACTTGACTTTCTCCTAAGCAATCATATCCACAAAATCACAAGTTCTCTGACTCGTCAAAAATTGTTTCTAATTCACATTGAAACAAACCCGTAACCATTAACCTTACAAAAGTGCTGTCCACAGGACATCCTGCGACACTGTGCCCCTGCGGTGGCACATGGACCCCCTGTGGGGAAACCCTGGCTCCTGCCCTTGGCCTTGTGCTCTCCTCTGCCGCCCAGTTTCATCTGCTGCCAGAAACTCCCCCTTCCTGTGCCTGCTCCCTCCCGGCCCCGCCCCTCCCGCCAAGGTGCCGGACACACGCTGCTTCCTGCAGGCAACACGCGCAGCACAGGCAGGGCCGCTGGAGGCCTCTGGGGTCACTCACCTCCCTGAGCCGTTTCCTCGGCTGCAGGGTGGGCACATCGAGACCTCTCTTGCAGGGGCGCTTGTACGTATCAGACAACACTGGACAAGCGTGTGTTCGACAGCTGCCAGGCGCCTGCCCTCTGCACGGCGGACCCAGCTTCTCTCACGGAGCTGCCATTCTAGCGGGGCGTGGGAAAGGCAAGGTGTGAGATGGTGTCGGAGGCCGTGCTAAGGGCCAGAAGTTGCATGGGACATACTTGCACTAAAAAAGTTATTCATTGTTTATCTGAAATTCCAGTGTAACTGGGAGCCCCAGTTGTGGAGGGGAGAGTGGGGGGAGATGGGGCCCAGCAGGTCTGGGGAGGCGGCAGGATTTTATTCTAAGGGTCTTGAGCAACAGGGGCTGAGCCCTCCTGCCTCGTGCCTGGTGCACGTGCTCCTGGGTGGGTGATCTTTGCTCAGTGGGGGGAGCGTCTGTCAAGGGCCCCAGGACAGGCAAGGCCCACACTAGAAAGACCCTGCAACAGATGACTCATCCCAAGCAACAGGCAAGAGAGCAGGGGCTGCCTTGTGCGCTTAGGAGGCAAAGCACCCCTTAAATAAGTGAAGGGGAGGGGAGGGGAGGCAGTAGTAGAGACTGAGTTAAAATTAGAATAACTGTGTTCTCTTAATTAGAAATGCAGTAGGTGCCGCATGAATCCGTAATGGGTTTCCTTGCAGACTTCTGGAAGGCGGAGGCCGGGGTCAGCTGTGTGAATATTCATGCGGAGCCGGGGATGGTCCCCCGGGATGCTGGCTTGCTGCCTGCAGGCGGGGCGTGGTGGGGCCGTCTGGGTGCCTAGCCCTGCCCTGCCACCAGCTGAATCTCTACGTGACCTCAGGCAGGCCTGGCCCTCTCTGGGCCTCAGTTTCCCCATGTATGCAAAGACGGACCCTGCCCTGTGGGAGATGGAGGGAGAGGTCAAGAATAGGACAGGACACCAATGAGCGAGGGCCAGAGGGAGGGTCAGGGGCCCCTCCCCGGGCTCTGGCGGCTTCACAGACGCATTAGTGCCCGTTGAATGAATGAACGAGGGCTCTTTGGCCAACCCATCCTTTTTGTGGGCAGAGCTATTCTAAGACTTCCGTGCCAGGTTCTGGTTTGGCATTTCCATACCACGTCACATCAAACACATTAAAAGGCACCCACATGCCTCATTAAATAAAATTTACGTATAACCGTACAAGTGAGGAGCTGAGATGCATTCGACTAGTTGACTAGTGATATGTTCTGTGGGCATTTAATTAAACATTTATTCATTTTGAGGTGCCAGTGTGGTTTTCTCCCCTCCCTCCCCCATTCCCCATCTCAGATACGTTGCCGGGCCCCTGCCGAGCTCCTGGCTGGGAGCTGTTCCCAGGGTGGGAGGGAGGGCCTGTCTGCAGCCCCGTCTTGCCCTCTGCAGAAGGGGCGGCCGTGCGGCACCTACAGCGCAGGCCGCGGGCCACGGGGCCCCTGCTAGGGAGGAGGCGGCAGGTGGGGGCTGCCACGACAGGCCCAGTGCTGTGCTGGCTGTTCGTGTCCCCCACAATTGATATGTGGGAACTTAGAGCCCAAGGCGATGGTATTCTAGCAAGAGCTGGGGCCTTTGGGAGGGGATTAGAACGTGAAGGCCCTGCCCTCCTGAACGGGATTGGTGCCCTCAGAAAAGAGGCTTCCGAGAGCTTCCAGGCCCTTCCATCTCTTCTGCCATGCGAGGACACAGCGTTGGTCTTTCCCACCTTTGCCAGGTGGGGACACGGCACAAGGCTCCATCTTGGCAGCAGAGAGCAGCCCTCACCAGAGACAGAATAAGCCAGCACTGTCACCTCGGACTTCCTAACTTCCAGAACCGTGAGAAATACGTTCCTATTCTTTACAAATGACCCAGTGTAGGTGTCCTGTTATAGCAGCAGGAGCAGACTAAGACACTCGGGTATCCTACAGGGGCCTCGCCCAGGAGCCAGAGAGAGGAGGGGTGTGTCCCACGCAGGGAGCAGCTCTGCCAGCCTTCGCCACCCGGACGGACTGGAGCCAGCACAGAGGGGAAGTTATTCCAGAGGCCTCTCTGGCCACCTGGGTGGGCTGAGCTGGGAAAGTCCCCCTCGCTCAGTGTCGCTATGGCAAGAACAACCCTGACTCCAGGTAGGACACTGTCCTGTGTGAGTGACATGTTACCTTATTTAATTTCACAGCTTGCAACATCCCTTGGCAGTAGGTGTTATTATCCCCATTTTGCAGATGAGGCAGAGACCTGGGCGGGGCTTCGGACAAGCCCTGTGGGGCCCCTGGTACACCTGAGGCAAAGTCCCTGGCGTCTTTGAGAGTTGTGCCCAGGAGCACAGTAAATGCCACCAAGTGGCAGGGAGAGAAAGGTCCGGCCTTTTTCATTTCTCTTGCTGTCCTTCTGATCATACAAAGGGGAAGGTCTCAGGTAGGTGCTGATAAATCTTTAACACCTTGTTAACACTTGCAAATCTCCCTTTTGAACAGAGACAGAACAGGTCTCAGACTCAGAGTTTAGAATGACAACAATTTCTAACTAAAAGGATTTTTCCATTCCATTTCATTTTATGGGTCACCTTCAATTTACGGCAAATGACAAAGTTTCATTATAGACTAACTATATTTTGTTAAGAAAGCATTTAAGCTAAAGACATTATCAAAACAAGAAAGTAAAGAAAAAAGCCAAAATATGTGTTTACGGTGTACCCACTCGTTGCAGAGCTTGTGAAGTCAGTATTTCAGCGACTACATTTGGGGTTACATTGGGGAGGTCTGGCAGCAACACGCTGCGTGTGCTGAAACAAATCCCTCCCCCTCCTTGTTGGCGGTGAGGGATCGTTGGCCCAGACGGCTCTGGCTAACGTCTGACTCTGTGCCTCCCTTCTCTGATCATGTTCCCTTTGTTTTAAGGGAAGTTCAGAGTCTTGCATATCAGTCCAGCAGAGAATGGGCCAAAGGCACTTAAAACAGGGCTCAGTCCTGCTACTACGCCCTGTGTGTACCGGAAAGGAAAAAATCTCAGGACCATCCGCGGCCCGCTGCCCACCCCCCGCAAACTCACTATGCGATAGGGAAGGTCAAGCCTGGAGGCGGAGCCATGCAGCAGCCCCTTCCAAATGAACGGTTGTTCCTAGCAATGGTAGCCAGACCCCCTAGGGAGAGGTAAAAGGCCTCTGGCCTCCACGTGCTGCCCCAAAGAGCATTCATGAGGAAATTCCTTGCTGGACTTTCATAAACAAGAACATGCAAATGTAACTTTAGCTCTGCAGGCTAAGTCCAGCTCCTAAAGCTAAAGTCTGTTCATTCCACACTAATAATGTTGGCTACAAGCTTGTCTTCCTGGGCGCAGAACAGAGACAAGACACATCATTTTTCCACCTGGCAGGGACATGGACATAATTCATTCTTCCTTTACTCCCTTTTTCTTTTCAAACTCACCTTATCTTATATAAAACGTAGCTTTCCTGAGCCTCATAAGAAGGTGCCCATTCGCCTCACTGCCCACCTCTGCTCCTTCTCTCTGTGTGCCTCTCCCCTGAAATACTGACGTTCCCAAATCCCTCTATGGAGAAAACAGTCACAGACGCATCTGTGGCTTGTGTTTTTCCCAGTCATGTCCTCAACCTTTGGTGTAACAAACCTCCACGGATTGAGATGTTTGCCTCAGTCACTTACTCTGGGTTGTCAGTACACGGGCTCCAGAAGCTTGGGGACCGGAAGTGCAGGGAGGGGCTGCGATCCCCCAGAGGGCTGTGTGCAGCTGCTCTGAGTCTGTGTAGCCAGTTACCTCCTCCTGCAAGGTGGATAACTGAGGAATGAGCATCCTTCCCGACTTGCAGAGAGGTGGTGATTGACAAAGGATTGCAATAACCAACCCGTCCCATCTGGAGCAACCAAAAGATGCTGCTCAGCCACCCAGGCAGCAGGGGCCAATGGCGAGCCCTGAGGATGAAAGGCTAGGAGCATCAGAACAGGTGAGGTCACGTGGAATGGGGAGGAGGTGACAGGCAGGACTCCAACCCTGAGGGAGCCCTTGAGGTGCTTTGCCTCTGGTCAGCACACACAGCTGGCTTCATAAACACCTATCTGAGAGTCTCTGCCTTTTAATAGGTGAGTTGGAGACATTAACATTTACTGTAGTTATTGGTCTATTTGGACCTATTCAGCCATCTTACTTTGTATTTTCAATTAATCATGACTTCATTTTGTTTCATTTTTAAATTCATTAAGTTGTCTTTGTTCCATTTTTTTCCCTCTGAACTTTATCAAGGCTGTAGAATCAGTCTCCTTCCCACCTCTAGCCCATCGGTATTTTGTAAAAAGGCAAAATACCCAAAGAGGCCACTGTGAGCATTATCTGGAGTGTATCCTGGAAATAGTCTATACATATTCCAGCACCTTATTCTGCACATTCCTTCGGATTTTTACACCACTGGGAACATCCCATGTTCAGTGTTCTATGCCTGGCTTTGGACACTTTGTCCTGAGGGTCACCCCCATCAGTCCATAGAGGGCCTCCCCAACCCCATTCAAGGCGGCAGAGGTTCCACAGAAGGGATTTTCCATAGTTGCTCTGAGCACGTGAGTGAGTTTATCTGTGGAATAAATTCCTAAAATTGGCACTGGCAATTCCAACTGACAACTGGGTGTGGGCATTTGAAATCCAGTTCCAGACTGTCCAGTTGTTCCATGAGGAGCTTGTGCTCACTGTCACCCCAGCGATGTCTGAGGGTTAGTTTTTATTCTCCCACATCCCCACCAAACAGGTGAGGACCACCTTCCTTCGAGAACCAGCAGGATGAAGAGGCTCAGGAGCCAGACGGAGCTCCAAAGAGGGCTGGGGAGTCAGGGAGGGCTGCTGGGGGCAGGTGCCAGTGAACTGGGTCTTGTAGGATGACTAGGAGTTTGCTAGGGAGTGTGGGGAGCAGGTGTCTGGGAGAAGGAGCAGCACGTACAAAACTGCAAAGGGGTGAGAGCACACGGTGAGAGCACACGGTGTGTCCAAGCAAGAAAGTTTAGGAAGTGGACAGGAGGGAACACGATGCCCAGTGACGAAGGGCAGTGTCAGGTGGGCCCTGCCCCCTTTCTTCTGGCTGCCCTCTGTGATAGGGTGTGAAGGTCGCTGTCACTGCAGGATGAGGTTTCGAGGAACAATCAATAAACCACCGGAAGTGGGGCAGGGTGGGGTTAGCAACACGCCCCGGGCCTAGAGTTCAGGGTCACGACCCCATCCTGCCCCTAATGTACTGAATGACCTTGGGCGAGTCACGCCCCTCTCCAGTCTCAGGTTCCTCAGAGGGCGTCCTACACCCCACACCCCTGTGTGTCGGAGGGGCCCCGGTGCCGGGTTAGGGGGAGACGGCGGCACCAAGCGGGGGCGTAGCAGGCACTCATTGTCCTGGGATTGGGGGTCTCCAGCTCTCACCTCGCTCATCTTGTCTTGCTACCCACCTTTGGGGTCCTCCGCTTTCTGCCCATGCCTGTCACGACGTCGTGGGTCTGTGTTCTACATCGTGACTCCATGTCCCGGCACTGGCGTCAGTTTCGGCAAGGCTGCTGCTCCTTGAGGCGGATGGGGCAGAGCGCCATGGCCCCGTGTCCTGGGGGCAGGTGAACACGGCCACGTCGGCACCTAATGTCAGCAGCAACAGACGGCATCTGACAGTGGCATGGAGGGACAACTGCAGCTGGGGGACTGGTTCCTGCCTAGCCGAGAGGCTGGCTCTACGCTGCCTCCAAGGATCAGGGCAGGCTGGGGCATCCCTCATCCCTCCATCTTCCCGGTTTCAAGCCAGGCAGGGGAGTGGGGACACCTGCAGGAGGTGACAGATGTGCCCTTGACATGTGAGTCATCCCTTCCTGAGCCCCTGTGTCTCCTATCAAAGGCAGAGTCTATTTCTCTCCCTTTGAACCTGGCTGGCCTCTCCATTGCTTGGACCAACAGAATGTGGCAGAAGAGACACTGGGCACGTTCTGTGCCTGGGTCTTCAGAAGCCCCTGGCCCCGACTCCCACAGCACCTAGGAGCAGACGACTGAGTGAGTGCCAGGATTGTTCCAGAGCCCCCAGCATCAGGGGCTCCTGTCACACCTATGAAGGGAAGGCAGGAAGGGGTCAGTCTAAGGGGAGGCAGCCACCATTCACCCGGGGACAACTGCACCCAGGCGGGACCTGTCCAAGAGAAGCCCCAAATCTAAATTCTTTGTATGAAATCTCCTGCCCTTAAAATGTTGGCAACTGGTACTCGTTGTTTGAAACCACTGCCTGTCCTGGGCTGGGACAGCCAGCTGCCCTGTTTGCAACCTTTGCCCTGGGGTCCAGTTCAGTCTTGGGGACAGAGAACCATGTCTCCACCATGTCCCTTGCACTGGTTCACACATCTATTCCTTCAGCAAGGACCCAGTGATTTGTGGCTTCTCTTGGCTGGAGGTTGCAGAAGGCCACTCAGGGGACAGCCCAGCAAGATTTCCCTGGGCAGTTGTGTCCTGGGCCCCAACCCAGCGCGGGGCTCCTGGCGGAGTCTTTACATCCATCCCCACCCCCACCCCATCATTCTACTCCATAGGGGCCCTGACAGGGACACTGGAAGAAGAATGGTCACTGTTCTTTTTTTTTTTTTTTTTTTTTTTTTTTTTGAGACAGAGTCTCACTCTGTTGCCCAGGCTAGAGTGAGTGCCGTGGCGTTAGCCTAGCTCACAGCAACCTCAAACTCCTGGGCTCAAGCAATCCTCCTGTCTCAGCCTCCCGAGTAGCTGGGACTACAGGCATGCACCACCATGCCCGGCTAATTTTTTCTATATATATTTTTTTAGCTGTCCATGTAATTTCTTTCTATTTTTAGTAGAGATGGGGTCTCCCTCTTGCTCAGGCTGGTCTCGAACTCCTGAGCTCAAACGATCCGCCCACCTCGGCCTCCCAGAGTGCTAGGATTACAGGCGTGAGCCACCGCGCCCGGCCTACTGTTCTTAATTTGAGCCACTCTAGTTGGGATGTAGTCCCATCTCATTGTGGTGTTTTTCCTTTTATCAGTTTTATTGCGATATAGTTAATGCGCCAAACAACCCAACATTTTAAAGCACCAACCAGTGATGTTTATAACATTTGCAGATACATGCAACCATCAGCACAATCAATTTCACACCATTTTCACTGCCCCATAAAGAAATATCCACCCTCCAATCCCACCGCCTTCCTCTCCCCTAGACCCCCCAGTCCTAGGCCACCGCTAATCTGCTTTATGCCTCTATGGGTTTGCCCGGTCTGGACATTTCATAGAAAAGAAACCACACAATATGCGGCCCTTTGGGACCTGCTCCTTCCACTTAGCATCATGTTTTCAAAATTCATAACGTTTTCAATTCTCTTGGGCATACACCTGGGAATGGAATTGCTGGGTCGTGTGGTTTAAATGTTTGAGAAGCTGCCAGACTATTTTCCAAAGCAGCTGCACCATTTTACATTCCTGGCAGCACTGTTTGTGGGTCCCAATTTTTCTGCAACCTCATCAACACCTGTTAGTGTCTATAGTTTTTATTCTAAACAACCTAGTGGGCTTAAGTGGTATCTGGTGGTTCTGATTTGCATTTCTCTGCTGGCTAATGATGTTGAACATCCTTCCGTGTGCTTATTATATCTTCTTCAGACAAATGTCTATGCATATCCTTTGCACATATTTAAACTGTGTTGTCTTTTTTTCTTATTGAATTGTAAAGTTCTTTATATATTCTAGATACAAGCCTCTAATCAGATATATGATTAGCAAAAGTGTTCTCCCATTCGGTGGGTTGTTTTTTAACTTTCTCTACTGAAGTCCTTCAAAGCATAAAAGTTTTTAATTTCCAGTGATGTCTAGTTTATCTAGTTTTTCTTTGTTGTTTGTGCTTTTGGTGTTGTATCTAAATCACTGTGGTTTCAATTTGCATTTCCCTAATGACTAATGATGTTGAGCTTGTTTTTATGTGCTTATTTGGCACTTGTATATCTTCTTTGGTAAAATGTCTGTTAAAAACTTTTGCCCATTTTTAATTGGGTTGTTTTTCTTGTTTTTATTGAGTTATAAAAGTTCCTCATATATTCTACATATAAGTTTTTTGTCAGATATATAGTTTGCAAATATTTTCTATCAGATTATGATTTACCTCTTCATTTTCTTTTCTTTCTTTTTTTTTTTTTTTTTGAGACAGAGTCTCACTCTGTTGCCCAGGCTAGAGTGAGTGCCGTGGCGTTAGCCTAGCTCACAGCAACCTCAAACTCCTGAGCTCAAGGGATCCTCCTGTCTCAGCCTCCCGAGTAGCTGGGATTACAGGCATGCACCACCATGCCCGGCTAATTTTTTCTATATATATTTTTAGCTGTCCATATAATTTCTTTCTATTTTTAGTAGAGATGGGGTCTCGCTCTTGCTCAGGCTGGTCTCGAACTCCTGAGCTCAAACGATCCGCCCACCTCGGCCTCCCAGAGTGCTAGGATTACAGGCGTGAGCCACCGCGCCCGGCCTTCATTTTCTTAATAGCTTCTTTTGAAGAGCAAGTTTTTAATTGTGATGAAGTCCAATTTGTTGATTTTTTTTTCATTGAGCGTTCATGCTTTTGGTGTCACATTTAAGAAATCTTTGTCAAACTCAAGACCATTAAGAATTTTTTTCTAGAAGTTTTATATATTTAGCTCCTTCATTGGGTTTATGATATAGTCCAAGTTAATGTTATAGATGCTATGATGTATGGGTGGAGGTTCATTCTTTGGCATATAGATATCCAAGTGTCCCAGCAACATTTGCCGAGAGACTATCCTGTCCCACATTGAGTTACCTTGGCATCTTTGTAAAAAATTTATTGAATCAATTGAGTATATATGTGTGAGTCTACTTTTAGACTCTCATCCATTCTATTAATTTGTGTGTGTGCCTCTCTTTATTCCAGTACCACTTGTTTTGATTACTCTTGCTTTATAATAAGTCTTAAAATCTGGTAGTGTAAATCTTTCAACTTTGTTTTTCTTTTTGGAGATGTGAGCGGGACAGTTCGTATCGGATGGGGCTCCCTGACTGTTGTATCCCAGGCCCCTGACCATTGAACACCAGAGAATCCTCAGTCATTGTGATGACCAAAGGTGTCCCCCAGCAGATTTCCAAATATCCTGGTCAGGGACAATATCACCTCCCAAAGAGCATTTCTTCCTCAAAGGAACAAGAATCAGAGGAGTATCAGCAGTACCAGGTGTAGACGAAATGGAGCAAACTCTTCCAATTTCTGAGGAAACTGATTTTTAGCCTAGAATTCTATACCCAGCCAAACTATCAATCAAATGTGAGGGCAAAGTAAATACTTTCAGAGACACAAGAACTCAAAGCCCTAACCACAGGCTATCTCAGGGAAAACTGTTTGAAGATGTACACTGCAAAATAGAACATGAATCCAGGAAATAGAATACACAGGATCCAAAGAACAGCAGACCCAATCCAGAAATATAATGCCAAGAAGTCCCCGATGATATCTGTGTAGCAGGCCCAGGAAGCAGCCAGCCTGAATTACAGCAGTGAGTCGGAGAGCCCTCAGAGGAAGGTTTTTAAGGAGAAAAATGAATTTTCTACAGCAAATGGTAACATTAAAAAGATTGATAATCTCACTGAGAAGCTGAATGTGGATAACAATAGTAACAATTAATAAATGATTATACATAAAATGCTTCCCCTTTTCCTGTCTCCTCCTCCCAATTCTTGTTACCTTTATTTTTTTTTGATTGCATGCTTACATCTTCTTTTCTGTAGTTCAATTCAAATTACTTGGCCTTGAATTTATCATATGGGAAGAGCCAGTTATTGGTTTTTCAGATTTCAGAATCTATCTGTATACAAAGCAGGGAGACCTTAACTAGAGTTAACAGACTGGCATGTACATCCTATAAATCCTAACAAGGTGAAAGTAGTGGTACAGGGACAGGACAGGAGGGTAAGGAGAGTGTCCTGGGTCACCTCCCAGGCAGACATTTGGGATGGAGGTTTGTGTGGTGGAGGTTTTCTGGGGAAAGCTCTTGGGCCCTGCACAGCAAGGGAGAAAGGAGGCAGGATTGGCAGAGGGAAAGTCTGGGGCAAGGTGCAAACCCAATAGAGCTGATCCCATGGGAAGTTTTGGAGCTGGGATGACCCTGATGAATTGCCCAAATTGAGGCAAGGGGGCTGGGCTATTGTCTTCCTGCATGGACCAGTCACTGGAATAGGGCGGCCCTTGGAAGGAAACATAACCTTACAGATTCCAAGGCAGATTCTACCGGCACAGGACAATTTCCCAAGAGAGTATGAGCTGTGAGCCACCAGATGCCAACATGCCCAGCCACTGAGGGATGAGGGCCCCATCTTGAAGTGGGAATCTGGGCAGTGAACACAGCATCCGCTACAGTTGTGCTCCTGGGAGTCTAGAAGTTCCAAGTCTTTTATCTTACATCGTGGGAGTTTAGACAAGAGGCAGTGTCTATACTAGATGGCCTCAATTTGTTTTGAGTGCTTTGTTTGTCAGCCACGTTAAAACACCTGCTTTGCCCCTACCTGTCTGATCTGCTGCCCTGCTCTGCTTGTCACTGGTCCTGTGTCAAGGGTGTATGTGAGGAGATGGAAGAGATACTTGGGTGGCCAAGGGTCCAGAGTCCAGTCCCGAGTCCAGAAGGGAGGTAGTTCACTGCACGTGGGGTGCTGCGGTAGGGGACAGACCCAGGGAGGCTGCAGGGTGTGACCACAGAGCTCGTAGAAAGGGGCAGCAGGCAGGTCATGCTGGATCATCTTCCCAAGTCAGGCCTGCCTGGCAGGAGTGTGCAGGCACTGGGCCTTCCTGGTTTAGGGAGTGCTGAGGAGGCTGGCACTCTCCAGCACGCAGCAGAACACGGCTGTGAGTAGTGACTTCTGCTGCAGGACGCTGTCCCAGCTCTCAACTTTCTTTGATCCAAAGGCAAAGCTTTTCTGCTGATGTATTATTATCACTATCGGGTTCATGTTGGATCTCAGACAGGTCTAGAACTTGTCAGGCACTGCTGCAACACCCTGTGCCTTGCCTCACTGCTCATCCTGTACAGGCTTGTGATGGCAGGCTGTGCCCTTGTCCCAGCTCCACCCACGGTCACTGAGGTCACACTCAGAGCTTGAAATTGGCCACGGCGGGAGTATTTACACCATGGAAATTGGCAAATGCTACAAATGTTGCCTTTTTTCTGATTGTCAATTGCTTGCCAGCATCTCACTGCACTTCGCTGGGACTAGCCTCATGATTTGGGGGGCCCGGTGTAAAATGCTGTGCCCCTTGTTCAAAAATTAAGACTTCCAAGGCAGCAAAAGCAGAGCATTAAGTCAAGTGTGGGCCCTCCTGAGCTTGGGGCCCTGTGGGATAGCCCCATCCCATGCCTGCTTGTCCCCTGGCTCACTTTCGGCCTCCATGGGAGAACTCCAAGAGAGAAGGGGCCTGTCTGTCCTGCTCAGTGTCCCCAGGGCCTGGCCACAGTCCATGCTCAATAACATTAGCTAAATGAGTGGCCGGCTGATGCTCTTTGAGGAAGTGGACTCCCTTCTCTGATGGGGACAGGCTCTGCTCCTTTCCTGGAGAGTGAGCAGGTTAGAATGGCGTACTTGGCCTCATTGCTGGTGGCAGACTCTCTGGTAACCACCAGCTCTGGGGATTTGGCTGTAACTGGAACACCCCAGAGTGCCAGGGATGGAGGTTAATGAGTAAGGCAGAGGCAGAGGCCAAGCCTGAGGGTGCTGCCTCCTCTCCCCCTCCTGCTGCCTAAGGTGCAGGAGCCCAGTCTTGGGAGCTGCAAGGAGCAGAGAAGTGGCTCATGCACACCACTCACTGGTATTCGCCACTGATGCCCTGAGGACCCTGCCTCACTCAGGGGGCCTGGGGCAGGTCCAGAGGGACAGGGTCCTGCCCAGTCCTCAGGTGGAGTGTAGCTCCCTGGGGGTGCCCATACCACCCTGTCTGCCTGTTGCCATCTTCCGCCCTGGTCAGGCCTGAAAGCTCCTGAGAGGCAGGGCTGGGCCTCGTCCTGCCGGGGTCTCCCGGGCTACTCAGGCCTGGCAGACACCAGTGCTTTGTCTGCCGAGGGGCCAAATGGAAAGTCTCCGCAAGGAGGCAGCACGGACAGGGGCATGTGAGGTCAGCTTCAATCTGGAGCTGCTGGGAAGGGCAGTCTGGGGCACCACATGGGCACTGGGCATAGGAGGGGAGCCCAGCTGCCCCCTCTCCCCCCCCATCAGCTTCACCTGCCTTGATCCTTACCGACACGTGCCAGGATTCAGCGTCACATTCTCTTCCCTCCCAAACACTGGCCGAGACCTGTGTGTGACGCCACAGGCAGGTCTCCCATAAGGGCGAGAGAAGCCTGGGCTACATACATCCCTTTCTGGGAAGCTCCTGGTATATTACAAAATGAGGAAATATTAGGCTAGGGTTGCAAAGACGTTGGTGTATTTTAAATGTATAAACTGAAATGACTGCTTTTTACATATACAAACAGGATGCTATACAATGGTGCTCTTCACAAGATAATTACAGGATTTATAAAGATGATATGAATTTCTAAAGCACAACAAGTAGTCTAGTAATGAGGGCCAAGTCTAAAGCTGTGATAAGAGTTGTCATTCTGGGTGGTGTGTGTATGACCTCATCCTGATACAACAGTCCTTGGCGAATTTGAGGATCTCAATAAATAACCCCACCACCACTCTCTCCCTCCCCATAGGCCCTGCCCAGGGGACACCCAAGGAGGGCTTAGGGCCCTGGAGGGTCTGAGGTGTCTCCATGCGGGCTCACCCTCTCCTGGAGGTGGAGGGATATCACCAAACATAGGTATGGAATACCAAGTGTCAGTGAAGCCAGTGTGACAAAGACAATGCCATGAAAATGTAAATAACTAAGTTTCAGAAACTTATGAGATGTGGCTAAAGCTTCACCTAGAGGTAAATTTATAGCCTTTAATGCATTTGCTAGAAAGCAAGAAACAATGGAAATAACCCAACTCTTTAAGTCAAAAAGATAGAAAAAATAAGTTTAGCTTCAGAGAAATTTGGAGTATGAAAATTATAAAGATTTTTAAAAATCAAGAAATAGAAAGCATGGCTGAGGAGACTGAGGCCCTAAAGGTGAAACAAATAGATGCAGGGCTCAGCGCCGGCGTGGAGCCGGGGCTCCAGCCCACAGGCCGTCCGTTCCCCAGACCTCCGGGTGTGAGCGCGGGGTGGACGCCTGGGCCTTGGCGGCGCCACCGCACGGACACCGCCACGGAGGCTTCCGAGCCTTCTGGTTGCAAGTGGAGAGGGACAGCCTGGGAAAGTTGTCTTGTGTCTGCGACTGCAAAATAAACCCTGTTTTAGGAGACTTAGATCAGTAAAAATGTCAAAGTTCTCTGGGTGTTAATTTTCTACTCACTTTCCCAAGATCGTGGGCCGACAGGAAAAAGCTGCACCTCGCGGCATGTCTTCCATCAGCGGCACCCGCGGAGCGGCGGGGGCGGAGCGACGGTCGCGCGGGCGGGGGCGCGGGGCGCGTCCGGCAGGCGGCGCCCTCCGTCCCGCCTCCTCCCCGCCGGCCGCCGGGCTCCCGCTCCCGCTCGCGTCGCGGCGGCACTTTGCAAACTCCTCGCCCGCCCGCGGCGGCCGCCGCTCCGCGTCCCGTCGCGTCCGTGGGGCAGCCGGCGGCGGAGCGCGGCGGCGCGGGGAGCGGGAGGCGCGGCGGCCCCGGGGGCGGCGCCGGCTGAGGCGGGAGCCGAGGCGGGGCCGCGCCATCCCCGCGCCGCCGCGCCCCCCGGGCCGAGCCCCGCGCCGAGCCGCGCCGCCGTCCCCGCCGCGCAGCCATGGCCGCGCCGCCGCCGCCCCGCCGCCCGCTCGCCTGAGGCGCGCCCGGCGGCCGCGGGGGCCATGGCTAGCGCCGCGGAGCCCCCCGGCGAGGCGGCCGGGTACCTGCAGGAGCTGACCCGGATCGTCGCGGCGCAGCAGGAGCTGCTGGCGCGCCGGCGGCGGCGCATCGAGGAGCTGGAACGCCAAGTGGCGCGGCTGAGCCGCGAGAACGCCGGCCTGCTGGAGCGGCACCGGCGACACCTGGCCGCGTGCGCCCGCCGCCCCGACCCGGGCCCGGGCCCCGGCCCCTGCTCGCAGCCGCTCGGCGCCATCCCGGAGTTCGGCGGCCACCGCGACAAGTAAGCGGGGCCCCGGGGCGGCGGGCGAGTGGGGGCTTGGGAACTTCTTGGGGACCCCGCTTCCCTCGGGGCTCGGCGGGGAGCGCCCTCGCCAGCTAGGAGGCCGCCGGGCTCACTCCGGGAACCTCCGGCGGGGTCCTGGCCCCGACCTGGAGCTCGGTGTCGGGTGGGGACAGGGCTCCCCCGGAAAGGGCTCCAGGGCGCTGCCCGGCGCTCCCACCGGCCGGCTCTCCGCTGACGGCGCGAGACTCGGGTTCCCGACCCCCGGGGCTCCACCCTCGCCCTGGGGCGGGGAGCAGTTCGGGAGGGAGCGGGCGGGGGCTCTGGGAAGCAGGGTCAGAACTCCTGGCCCGAGACCTGGGAGCCGGTGGGGAGCGCGCGGCAGACGCAGATCCGGCCCTCAAGCGGGCCTGGGTCCCTCGTGGGTCGCGGTGCTCCCAGAACGGACCCTGCAGTTTGTCCAGCCTGGGACAGGCTGAGCCCTCCTCTCCCTGGACAAGGCCGTCTCTTCCTTCAAGGCTCGGGGTTAATTCCCGGGATTACCCCGGGCTATTTCGATTGAGGATTAAGTGGGGGACGGGCGGGACTGCCCAGCTGCCCTGAGAGCTCGCGGCCCACGGGCCGGATTCCTGTTTGGCTCCCATGGGTGCTGGGGCCGAAACCCCGCCTGTGGCCTCTTCACTTGGAAGTGCGGGAGACCACCTGGGGGAGTGGATGTGGGGCTTCAGGGGGCTTCAGGTGATGCTGGGGTGGAGTTCCTGCTTGCTCTGTGCCCCCTGCCTCCCCCCCTTGTCCTTCTGTCGTGGGGACTGCCTGGGGCATGCTATGGTTTGGACTAGGGCGGACTAGAAAACAGTGTTGGGGGAGTGGCGGTGGCAGCAGTTTCAGGACAGTCTTCCCGGCAGGGGGCAGAAGTGATGGGGGAGCAGTTAGCTCTGGCTCCAGAATGGGGGGATGGTTCCTGATTCCCAGGAGCCCCAGTGCAGTCATGGGAGACCTCTGCCCCAGGGGGCTGTGGCCATGGGACACAGGGCCCTGCCTGCCACCCTGCTTGGAGCGCAGTGGCTCTGAGCAGCGCCGGCGGGGTTGGTGGGCTCTTTGGAGGAGGAGAGTTGTGTGGCTGGGGCCAGGGTGTGGGGGAGCCGCGAGGCTCTCTGTGGGCTCCTGCTTTCTGTCTACCCAGGAGGGAGGAGCAAGGTGTGTGGGTGCTCCTAACCGCTGTCGCTGAGACACACAGACCCGGTTTGCTACCTCTCTGAGCCTCGCTCCTGGCTCTCTGAGTCTCTTGTGACTGCCGTCCTCATTCAGCCCCCCCCACGGCAGGTGTGGGCCACCCAGTGCTAGTCTTGCTGTGGTCCGAGCCTTTCCCCCCACGTAAGACCTAAAGAAGAGCTGGGGGCTGCCAGGTGAAGTCCTTATCAGCTTAGGGAGGTGGCACCAGGGCAGGGACACGCGTCCCTGTTTTCATAGGAAACAGTGACACACGTTGGTTGGCAAGCGCCTCACGACAGCATCCTGGGGGATGGGTTCCTTTTTTCCCTTCAAAGTCACCTCTGGGGACCAAGTGGAGTGTGGGGCAGGAGGATTCTCAGAGGCAGCGTGTCCTGCCCGCCAGGGGGAATCCCCGGTGCTGCCTCCAGGCAGTGGCCTGGGCTGGGGCGAGCGGGGGATGCCAAGGTGGGATATGGTGTCAGAGGCCCCCAGCTCTGTGTCCATCTGGCTTCCCCTTAGTTGAGACTTAGCCAGAGCCTGGGGCAGCACCACTTTTAGGAAAGCAGGGTGGGTGGCAGTAGCGCTCTCAACCCATGGTCTAGGTCGAGGGCGGCTTCCGAACTTGAACGTGCACACCGAGAGCCTGGGGTCTTGCTGAAATGCAGGTTCTGACCAGGTGGGTCTGGGGAAGGCCAGAGAGTCTGCATCTGCAACAAGCTCCCGGGACTCGCTGATGCCGCTGCGCCTCGTGAGGAGCAAGGCTGGGAAGAACCGCATGTGAGCAGGACTGTGGGTTCCCTTCGAGACGGAGCACTCTGGGCGTGTTCCCTGCATCCGATTCATTTCCCAGCCTTTTGGGAAGGAGAATGCTGGGGACCCCTCCCCTCCCAGGGGCCTCCCAGGGATACCCACGGTCCCCGGCATCATGCTTGCTGGTTTACATACTTGGAGTTCGGGTTACTGGGGGCTGCTTTCCAAAACATGGATTGGACGTGTCCAATGCCCATCTGTGCGTTTAGCTAGCACCTACTGTATGCAGACTCATCAGCGATGTGCTTGGAGGCAGAAAGGGAAGAATGGAGAAGAGAGGAAGAGGCTAAACAGCCTTGCAGAGAGAAAGGGACATGGGCCCACAAAGTTGGGTCTGAGGCCTGGCTCTGCACTTCCCAGCCAGGGGCCATGGGACAAGTCACACCACCTCTCCCGGCCTCGGGTTTTCTTCAATGCACATGAAGCAGGAATGATCATAGCTGCCTCCCACACTTTCTGAGGCTTAAGTGAAGATAGATAATGGGCATGAAGGAAACTGGTATACAGTTGGCACTTAGTGCGTGTCCCTTCTTCCCTGGTCCACCAGTTTGTCATTTGTTTGGGGCCAGCTGAGCACAGGCAGGAGGTGAGGCTTTGGGGCCGAGTGCAGGGGACGTGGAGTGGGGAACGTGGTACGGTGGGGAGGCTGCCAGAGGCCAGGTGGGGTTGGCGCTATGATTGAGCGTGGGCTCCCCGAGGTGGCCGGGCAGTGCACGGCCAGGACATCGGGATTTACTTCCTGCTGGGGACTCTGCTCCACTTCCCGCCTGTGCTGGGGGCCACCATCAGGCACTGCCGGTGCCCACGCCCAGGCTGCCCTGCCCGCAGAGGGTGGGTGTTGTAAGGGAGAGTCCGGCGAGCATGCCAGGCCTGGCTGACGTTCCCTAAGCAGCCTCCATGAGCCCCGGTGTCAGTCAGCAGCCACTGCACATCTGGAAGGTACAGTGACCTGGGGATAGATAGACGCAATTGAGAGCCCCCTGCACAGCCTAGCCCTGGGACAGCAGTTAGCCTAGCCCACCTCACCCGAGCAGCCCGTGCACGGGATGACGGGGTGTGCTGGAAGCTTTGAAGGCCGGAAACCTTCAGACCCTTCTCAGAGAGCACTCTTTCATGCCCTGATCCCCGCTGAAAAAATCATTAGGAGTTTCTGGGCTTTAGGGGACACGGGATGATAAGAGGAAAGAACACAGTGATGCGATGCCTTTGGTTACTTTGATTATTTGGTTGTTGTTTTTTTCCCTGACATCAGAATTCATATCCAGCGTCCAGCCAGCTACATTCTAATGACCTGTTTCTGGAACTGCCCTCCACTGTCTAGAGGTTCAGACACGTATAGGTGCTCAGTAGGTGTTTCTTGAGTAGATGAAGCCAGCAGGGATGGATTAAAACCACCGTGTTTTCCTTTAGAAAGTCAGCTTGAACTTTAGCAGGTGCAGCTGGTGTTGACAAACATACAGGCCCAAATCCGGGGAAGCAGGGGTGGGTGCCTTGTGACTGCATCCACTGGGGTTTCCTGTGTGCCCACCCTGCTCGGGGGTCTTTGCTTTGGTCGGCTAATCCCATTGTCTCATCCTTCCTACAAGGCAGGTACAGTTGCTGCTCCCACTTTATAGACGTGGAAACTGAGGCTTAGGAAGGTCGTGGGCCTTGCCCCAGCTCTCCCATCTGGCTGGGGATGGTACCAGGACTGCACCTGCCTGTCACACTGTCAATGAGGCCCTCTCCCAGCACCCTCTTGTGCTGGAGAAAGCCCAGAATGCATGGCTTCTGCCCTGCCATGTGGAATCTTGTCACCGAGGCAGAGCTCTCAGTGGCGGCAGCACGGAGGGAGCAAGGATCGAATGAGATGATCCCTTCTAGCCTTTGATCCTCCAAAGTTTCTTGGTGGAAGTAAACAGCAGCCTAAGGAGGCTGGGGACAGGGCCTGGTGGAGCAGCCTCCTTCACTTTCTCTTCCCTCAAGCCCTTAAGTGCTGTCACATCACTTGGAGAGGACATTTTTCTGAAGCTCTGAATTGGTGACTCAGTCTGGGGGAGGTTTCCAGTGGCGTTCAGTGTCTGTTGACTTACCAAACAAGCACTCTTGCCGGGCTTGTGACAGTAACCATGACAAGGGTGCGTCAGATCAGAGGCAGGCTCAAGGATGCCACCGAGGGGGGGGCGGGGAGAGCCAGGACGTCCTGTTTGGCAGCAGGCTGATGACGCAGGGAGCTGTACTGGGGAGGGTCCTGGCAAGGAGCCTCTGATAAGTGTGTTCTTCAAAGTAGCTGGGAGTACCTACGCCGGGGCCAGGGGCTGTGGGCTGAGGCCACTTAGGTTTAAACTCCCTTTTCCTCCTCCTCTTAGCAAAGAGGAGGGGGCTGTGGAGAGACGGAGCGAGGTCAGGGGGCTCCTTTCTGATCTGTGAGTGTAGCGGAGAGGGTGGCAGGGGAGAGCCTGTGTTTGAGTTTTCATTAAATAATGCTCTTGTTCTCCCAGCCAAGATAAAGCCTGTAGCCGCTTGCTGGGGAGGATGTCCCCGAGTCGGGAACGTGCTGCAACACGCTTTGGGAGACTTATCCCAGTTGGACAAAATGTATTCATCTGCAAGGGAGCGGGGAGAGCGAGTCTTATTTTTCCAGCAGATGGTAGAGTCCACCGAAAGATGAGGGAGTGTTTCTCTGAAGCTCTCTCCCAGCCGTCTGACAAGCTAAGCAAATCATTATTTTACAACCTGGAAAATAAATCGTGAAATGCCTCTTTATCTAGCTGAGCTGAGAAAAACAACAAGCAACACTGTGTGTGAAATAAAGTCGAGACCTGCTCTTGTTTCCGACGTGAGCTTTCGCCTCCCCTTCCTGGACTCAGGCCCCCTGGGGACCGCAGCCACCTCGAGACTTTGCCTCAGTGGAGGGAGTGGGAACGGTTGGTCACATTGAAGGGGTCTGGAGTCCGGAGTTTGGGGACATCAGCATTTTTTGTCAGCTGGGTGGCTATTTGTCAGCTATTTCGTCTGTGACGTTGTTTTGACAGCTGATCAGGTCTTTTGTGTTTTGTTTTCTGTTTATTTAAGAAGGAGCCACGCTTTGCCTAACTTGGGACGCGCACCATTCTGAGCTTGTCAGGGTGTCATCTGTGTAATTGCCACAGAGCAACAGAAGAAACAAACGCAGACGAGCCAGGCGTTTGGCAAAGACCCGGGAGCCGGGCAAGGGAACTGGCCTGATTGAAACGGAGCGGGGGCTGCGGATGAGGGCGGCCTCCAATTCGCTGCCCACACTCGGGGCAGACCCAGGCCAGGCTGCAGCCCAAAGTGCCCCAGCTGTGAACAGGACTCCCGAGGCAGTGAGGCCTTTGGAGTTTGAATCCTGCCCCTCCACAGGGCGGACACTTGGGCGGGGTGCGCCGGACCGCTCATCACACGTGCCGAGTGCTTCTGTCTCGGTGGGGAGAGAGCTGCTGCCTTGGGTCTGACAGTGCCCCCTCCTCCCCTGCTGCCCCGGCCTTGCTCTGGGGACCCTGTGGGCCCCGTGGCCGGCCCTGAGCAGTTAGCCCTGCCCCAGCAGTGGGGTGGCAGGTCCTGGTCGTGTCTCTGCTACTTACCAGCATCTTGGACTTTCCAAGTGAGGCAGAGCCCCAGCCTTTCTGCGTTGCTGTTTCTCCCCGGAAAAATGGGGGCCACCACTGCCGCACAGAGAGGTCAGATGTGGAAATTGCCTGTGGTGCCTGGCATTGTGGGACTCAGTAAAAATGGTAGCTTCACAGGGAGGATTGAGAAGGCTTTCTTTTGAGGATGGTTTTTCCCCAATGTTTTTAGAAAATTTCAAACGTACAGAAAAATTGAAAGAGCTGGGCAGGGCAGAAACCTGCCCCTCCCCGGGTCCCGTGATGAGGTTGTGCAGTGTTTGCTTTATTGCATGCCTCTCCATCCGCGAGGGTGTTTGGAGCCCCGAGCTTGGGGAGCTAACATCTGCGGAGCGCCCCTGTGTCCCAGGAAGTGGGCACAGCGCTGCATATGGCAGCCTCCACCTCCTCTCTTGTCTTCCTGCTCCTGGGCCACTCAGCGGGATTCTTGTCCTTGCTCAGGGCGGCTCCCCGACTGCCCCCACTTGGAAGCTTGCGAATGGGAGACAGAGACCTGTACATGAAAGACTGCAGAGGGGTCGGGCTGGGGTAGGAAATGGGGCCAAGTGATGTGCAGCCCCAGACCAGGAAGCAAGTGACCACCCATGGGCATCAACAGAGGCTTCCTGGATGAGGTGACATTTGAGCTGGGCTTGCAGAGCAAGAGAGAGGAGGAGGATGGTATCAAGGCTGGTGAAGCAGCATGTGTGATATGTTTGTGGACATGGTGTATGTCGGGGTGGGAGGTGTGGTTGGTGGTTGTAGCAGTCTGAGTGGGGACAGCTGGGCCAGGTGGGGCCCAGACAGACACAGAGCAGCCCAGGGTGCTCACCTTGCTTGGAACTTGGGTTTCAGTCTTGGTGGGGCTGGTACACAAGACTGGCTCATCCCCTGCCAAGCTGAGCCTGGTCTGAGTCCTGATTTTGAAGTGCTTGGGTTTCCCTCTCGGAGGAGGCAAGGTGCATAATGGAACAGGAAAGAAGCCCTGTCGTTCTCTGCACCTAAACGTAGCATGCTCTGATTCCATAAAACCACAGTAGTAACTGAGCCTGTTCCAGGTGCTGTGTGCTGGGCGCCTTCTCCTCAGTGTCTCCACGGACACTCTAACTCTGTGACAAGTGTGAGCTGTTGTCATCCTGTTTTGCAGATACGAAAAGTGAGGCTCAGGGAAGTTAAGCAGTTTGCCCACGGCCGCCCAGTAGCAGAGGCGGGATGCAGGGTGTCTGTCTCCGGGAGCCTGAGCACTTCACCACCACACCGCGCTGCTTCAGAACTGTTTGTTGCAGTGCATAAATGTTTGTGCAACATTTGGAGCCATTTCCAAAAGTGGTGTGTTCAACTCTCCAGATTTTTGGCTTCAGGAACCAGAATTAACTTCAGCTTTGTCACTCACTGGAGATAGCGGTGGCTTTTCCCTTTGAGTGTCGGATTTGGGCTCTCCCTTGCTACCTGGGCCACCTTGGAAAGGTTATTTGGCTGCCAGAAACCTGAGCCCCTCCTCTGCAAAACAGCTGGCAAGGCTGGTGTGGGCAGGAGGTGCCAATGTGCCTTGGAAGGGCTCTCTGAGCCGCACAGCGCCCAGGCAGTGCTGGGTGCTCCTCTTTGAGTTGTTCTGACTTCCTCATTCCAGACCTGAGCATTTGCTAACCTCCTAGGAGGCTGCTGCTGAAACAGCCTTGTGCGTTTGCATCTGTCTTTATTCCTGCAGGACGTGCTCAGGACACTTGGCCGTATGGAAGGATTGGGATTTGTGCCCCCCTCTTTTTGCTTTGTCTCCAAGCTTCCTGGCTGGAAGTGCCTGTGGCAGTTTGGATGTCCTCTTTGCTCTGTGTATGCTCTGGCATAAAGAGAGTCACACACCTACAGAGAATGGCAGGAGATGGCTTGCTAAGGGCAGAAGACTGGGCTTCTTGGGAGGGCGTCCTTGCAGGTCACTTGCAGCCTGCCCTGGAGTGCCTGGCGCTGTGGGGATGAGGTGCTGGGTGGGCTCCCCAGACAGCCTTTGTGCTCAGGTGAAAAGTCCCCAACACCTGTCCAGTGGTCACTCTAAATTTTCTGGTTATTTATTGCCCTATAACAAATTAATCTAAAATTTAGTTTTGAAACAACCAGCATTTTTACTATATCTCAAGATTTTGCAGGTCAGAGGTTAGGCAGTGCTTGGCTGGTTGGTTCTTCTGTTCCTTGTGTTTTCTCTTCTCTTTTCTTTTCTTTTCTTCTTTCTTTCTTTCTTTCTTTTTTTTTTAAGGCAGTTTCTCGCTGTGTTACCCTGGCTAGAGTGCAGTGGTATGATCATAGCTCATTGCAGCCTCAAACTCCTGGGCTCAAGGAATCCTCCTGCCTCAGCCTTCCGAGTCACTGGGACTGCAGCGGAGAGCTGTTGCGCCTGGCTTGTTCCCTGTGCTCTGGAGATACTCAGTGGTATTTAGCTGGCCAGTGGGTTGGTATGGATGGTCCAAAATGACTTCATTCACATCTGGCACATGTGGAGGTGTCTGAACTAGAACTGCCGCTGGAGTAGCCACATGTGGCCTCTCCAATAAGGTGGTCTCAGGGGAGTCAGGCTTCTTCTGTGGTGGCCCAGGGGCCCCAGAGCTAGTGTTCCAAAAGGCCTGGGTAGGAGAGCTGAGGCTTCCTGTGAGTGGGGCCTCTGGAATGCCAGAAGGTCACTTCTGCCACGTCTTGTTGACTGAGCAGATCACAAGGCCAGCCTAAGTTCAAGAGCAAGGAGATTGGCCTCAGCCCTCCCTGGGAGGAGGAGCAGAGATTAGCAGGGGTCTTTGATCTGCCACATTAGGTTTGCTCAGGCCATGCTCTGTCATTCCCCCACCCCCAGGCTGATGGAAGTTTCATTCCCTCGTGGCTCGCCCATCGGCAGGGCCCAGTTCTCACTTCTCTCAGCCTGGAATTGACAGCTGTCCTGCCCCTGCTGGGGTGACTCATCTGTGGAGGGTGCCTTTCAAGGGTGGCTGTGTCTGAAAGCATTCTCATCCTGCAGGTCATCAAGAAGGCTGGCGCCCCCGGCGCTGAGATGCTCTGTGGGCCTGGCAGCTGACCGGTGGGGGACAGAAGCAGGCCAGGATCTCCCTGTCCCTGCCCCGTCCCTCAGGGACGCTTGCCTGTGCTCCCCTTACTCTGAGCCGTATTTTTACTCCTGCCATGCGGCAAAGCAGCCACAGCATCCGGGGGGAGGGGCCTCGGGGCAGGGATCACCACCGTGCAGTTTTGGTGGCCACATTCATTGAGAGCACTGCCTTTCGTCCCTGCTTGCCGCCTTGGTGTCAGGGACACCACGGGCAGCTTCCTCCTGCCTGGCTGCAGTCCTGCCAGGGGGCCTGGGGACCTTATGCTGGGGAGGTGCTCACACATGGCAGTGGGGTCACCCAAGCTTTCCATCCCTGTCCCTCTCCAGGCCATCTGGCCACAGGCACAGCTGTTTGGCTGAATGTGCTCTCTTGCTCACACAGTGTCCTGGGCTGGGTGGCCAGATGCTGGCCGACCCCTAGCCCATTGCCCTGGAACTTGCTCCCAGGGATGTGTGCCGTCTTCACACCTCACGCTGTTCCCTCTGCCTGGAATACCCTTCCTGCACCTCCGTTCCTGCCTTTTGAAACCCCACGCATCCTTTAAGGACTGGCTCTGATTTCAGAACCTTTCAAGCTGTGGACACATGCTAGATTAAGCCTTCTGTTCTTATTACTCATATTCCTGCAGCTCTGGTCCTCCTGGCAGCCTTGTCTTCCTGTTACTTGCCTGAGCGCCTGCATCCCTCCCTCTCTGGGGACAGGCAGCAGCCACACCTCGCTCACCTTCGGATGCCATCTCAGCAAACTGCTTATATTTAAAATGGCATGTTTTAAATAAATCCGCAATTGCGCAGATAAGACTAGAGTTTCCAGAATGGAGTATGCACATCCCTAGGGGTGAAGAACACAATTCTTTGAGGTGCAGGAAAAAAATGTCAGGGCTTCTATTCCCACTTATTATTTAATCTCCTCTTTTCAGTGGCTCTTTTATGATATGCATGATCAGTATAGTTGCACCTGCACATAATTTATAAACACATGCATTCATTATTGGGGGCGTATGTTTAAACCTTCTTCTGATAGGGGAGCCTCATCAAAGAGTCTAGTGACGAGCCAGGTGCCATACCTTGTGCCTGGAGTCCCAGCTACTTGGGACGATGAGGCGGGAGGATCACTTGAGCTTAGGTGTATCAGACCAGCCTGAGTAATGTAGCACACTCTGTCTCCAGGAAAATTAAAATAATTAGCTGGATTTGGTGTCTTGTGCCTGTAGTCCCAGCTACTTGGGAGGCTGAGGCAGGAGGATCACTTGAGCCCAGGAGTTGGAGGTTGCAGTGAGCTGTGATGACACCACTGTACTCTAGCCTAGGTGACAGAGCAAGACCCTGTCTCCAAAAAGAAAAAAAAGTGTACTGACTGGTGGCCTTGACCACGGTTGAGTTTCACTGCTTTTCTCCCTGAGGCAGCAGCTTTCCTGGCATGGGGGTCTCCACTATGAGACTGGCTGACGTAGGCATTTATTGAGCACCTGCTGTGTGCTAGCTGATCCCTTTTTCCCTGCATGGTGCCATTTCACAGATGAGAAAACTGGGAGGGGAAGCTCTTCCTTGGGGTTGTACAGTTAGTGTCAGGGCCGGACATGAACCTGGTCTGTGTGACTCCCAAACCAGTGCTCTTGGCGTTGTGCTCCCTGTCTGGCGGCCCTGTTGCCCTCCTCTGGCTGAGCTCTTGGGCTCTGCCAGGGCTGGACAGCAGTGGTAAGAGCTGGGCTTCCAGTTTCTGTGGGCTCTGCAGAGGGTGGTCCTGCTAGCAGTGGCCCAGTGCTTGTCGCTTGTGGATAGGACTCAGCCCCCTTCTGTCTTATCCCCCAGAAACCTGAAAGCCCCAGGCCCGGCGGTGTGGGTGGGTTAGAGGAGCCGGCGAAGGGGGCTCGGCCCTCTTGTTTAAGAAACGTCTGACTCTGGGCCCAGCAGGGAACAGGGCCAGCGGGGCTGTTTCATCACCATCTCCCAGATTTTCGTTCAGCAGGAGCCGAAAATCCCCTTCTCCCCGGCTGGAGGTGACCAGAGGGATGGAAAACAGCTTTTATTTCATGGGGACATCGGCCACTCTTTGTGTGGACTGTTTTTATTGTAAAAGGTGTTTCTTTTATCTCTCCGCTGGGCGGGCACTTCTCGTCTGCCTTAGCCCATTCAGGCTGCCAGAGCGAAATGCCATAAACTGGTGGCTTATAAACAGCAGAATTTATTCCTACAGTCTAGAGCCTGGGAAGTCCCAGCTTGAGTCTGCTGGGGGCCTGCTTTCTGGCTCCTAGACCGCGGTGCCTCCTCCCTGTCCTCACGTGCCGGAAGCGGGAGGATCTCTCTGGGGCCTCTTTTATAAAGCACTAATCCCAATTTGGGGGCTCTGCCCCCACGACCTGGTCCCCTCCCAAAGGCCCCGCCTCCCAACACCACCACCTTGGGCGGGTAGGACTTCAACATACGAGTTTGAGGGGACACAGACATTCGACTGTAGCAAGGTGCAGTCTAGGAAGTGGTTATGGAGCCACTATGTGCACAGGGGCGGAGGGTACAGCCGGGCCCAGGGTGTCCTGCCCTTGGCTTTGCAGCCTGGGGGGCGGGGGGAGCAAATGCCCCCTGCGGGGCTCCCCCCTTGGGGGGTGCTGAGAGAAAAGCTCACTAGAAAGACCCTCCCAGGCTGGGGGAGGCAGAGAGGGGTTAGTGGGAGGAACAGTTAACCCTGATAGTCTCAGCCCCCGCTTTTTAGCTGTTCCTTGGGGACTCAGTACGTGGGGTCTACCTGTGCCCCCTTAGAAAGGGTTGCTTTTTGATTTCATCTAAAGGTGACAGCTTGAGTGGAAGGTCTCAGTTTTTCTCCCTGAATGGTTCTCCTTTGCTTGAATTTGATTGAAATCTGTGCACTCTGTATGGGCCACCCTGAACCCCCTGGGTTTATGAGAAGGTCGCTGCCCAAGGTCTGGGCCTCGGGCCTGCAGCTCACCCTAGCTGGCTGCACCGCGGGCTGAGCTTGGCTGTCTGCCTGCGAATGGCTGGCGTTTGGTCTAGCGAGGCCTGGGTCGAGGCCTTAGGTTTTCTCCCACAGTTGAGAGATGTCCAGGGAAAGCTGTGTCTCTGGCTGCTCGAGTCCACATGGGGGTCGAGGGCTGTGGCGTTGGGATCGCATGCTGTCACTCCCCCTGCCCCGAAATGCCAAGTGCGGTTCGGTTGAAACAGGATTGCTGAGGCGGGAGGTGCGTCCAGGTGCGGGTTTGGGTGCTGGCTCCCTTCTGAGCAGCCGGGAGCGTCTCCTCGTCTGGAGAGGGGTGTGGGAGTGCCGCCTCCCCGCTGGACAGCTCTGGTGCGGCGCTGCTGTGTGGGAGACCCTCCCCGTGGTGGACCTCAGTCCTTGCTGTCTCAGAAGGTGGGGGGAGAGAGCAACAGGGGCCTTGCAGGGGAAAGAGGGGGTGATCCCTGGGCTGGATGGGGATGGGTGTGTGGCCAAGATAGCTGTCTCTCAGTATCTGGTTTCCTCTTTTTTTTTTTTTTTTCCCCATAGTAAAATGTCTTATTTTTCAATGACCATGGGGCAATCAGAATAAAGACGGCATATCTCAGCCTTTCTAGTAGTTAGGTATGGCTGTGTGACTCTGTGGGAGGTGAGCAGAAGTGTGGCGTGCAACTTCTAGGAAGTGTCTTTAAAAATGAGGGATGTGTCCTGTGCCCCTTTCTCTGCTTCCTTTGGCTGGAATGAGGACGTGATCACTGAGGCTTTGGCAGCCACTTCGGACTTTGAGGACAAGGGCCACACCATAGGGATGAGAGGGCTATGAGCCTGCAGGAACTGGGTCCCCTGCTAACCTGGGGGACCTGACCCATACACCTGGACTGCCCCCTCCAGACTCTCCCATGAGAGTATAGAACAGTGCGTTTAAGTCTGTGTTAACGTGTTTGCTTTTGGTTCCTCTTCATCAATCCTGATCCTAAGGCCATATTGAGAGTGGGTTTGCAGCTGTGCTTTGCAGCTGTTTGACTACGTTCTGGGAGACTGAGGCCTCAGAGTTTCAGTCAACTGGGAGTGGAGATGGATCCCTCTGGGGCCCTGGTGTTGGGATGGTTGCTGAATTTAGTCACTTAGTGGATGAGGGCCAGTCACTTCACACTGTGAGTACAAAGGCAGAGAGTCTGCCGAGGCCCCCTGAGCCCTGACCCTCAGGGGACGGTGGGTGGGTATGTTGTGACAGTTAGGGCAGCCCCTGGGTGGGACCCAGCAGGACGTAATGGGGGCCAGCTAGGCTGCTGCTGCTTGGGCCAAGGAGAGGGGCGAGACTTGGGCCTTCTGGACAGGGGAGGTTAGACACGCGGCCACACCTCTGGGCCTGGGCCACCCCTCAGGAGACTGAGGCTGCCGTCCTCCCTCCTTTCCGGGGGGAAGGGCCATCAGAGCTGCAGCGCCCAACCTGCTGGTCCTTCTGCTCTCAGCCGTGCTGCTGAGCCAGAGACAGAGGCAGGGAGAGAGACACAGAGAGGGAGAGACAGTGATAGAGAGACATATAGAGGGAGAGATGGCGAGACAGAGGTGGAGACAGGAGAGACAGAGGGAGAGACAGAGAGGAAGGGGAAGAGGGAAGCAGTCAGAGACAGAGACAGAGAACCAGAGAGACAGAGGCAGAGAGAAGGACATAGACTGGGAGACCGTCTCCCCAGAGAGGCAGAGACTGAGAGACTGGTGGGGCCTGTGTGCATTTGACCCTCCCCTGGGTGTTGAATTCGTGACTGACTCTCTCCCCTCTTCATTCACTTAGCAAGCGCTTGCCAGGCGTGCCCCAAGTACCACCTCCCCTCAGGTGACGCTGGGGCCCAGAGAGGCTGAGTCAGTGCTTAGGGGGCTGCCAGGGGGTGGGAGGGGGCTGGAGGGAGGGAGGGCAGGGGGGCGAGGGGAGGAGGGTCGAGGCACCTGTCCGAAAACGCCGCATGTGTTGGAGATGACGTCTCTGCAGCCTCTACTAGAGGCTGCTGAAAGTTGTCATAGGAGTTAGGTGAGTGAGGACTGAGACCCAGGGCAGCAGGTGTGGGTGTTTTCACTGTGCGCCCCACTGCCCCTCGTCTCCTTGGACCCCTCCACTGCCCTGGGTCCCCCAGCAACCAACAGCTTCCATGGGCGGGGCAGGGGCCTGACGATTCTGCTTGGATTTGAAAACCAATTTGAGTTTTACAAGAGAAATTGTGACAGGCCATGAGGATGAAGGGCACAAAGCCTGGACTTGACACTGGGAGGACCGAGGAGGGTGGGCTCCAGGTGCTGGGGTCTGTGGAGCAGCCCGCTCCGCGCTGCACAGAGGGGACTTGCCCGCCAGGCTGGCTGGGGTCAGCGGCCCGGCTGGCGCCGCCCGGCTCGGAAGCCCAGGCCAGGAGCTCTGGGGCTGTCTGTATCCACTCCACAGATCTTTGACCTCGATGATCCTGCGAAAGCCCCCGTGGTGCTGGCTTCTGTGCACCGGCCTCCCAGGCAGACCGGCATAGGGGCGAGGACGCAAATCTGGAGAACAGCTGGGCCGGGAGACCTTCTTGTCCACACCTCCAGCTCAGAGTGGCGAGAGCGTGGCCGTGGTCACCGTGAGTGTCCAGCCCTGTGCTCCTGTCCTCACTCTGTTGTTTCTCTGGCCTCAGGGCAAGAGGAGGCTGGCACCAGTACCTGCTATGGGCCAGGTCTCCTTTTTTTCCCCAAGGGAGAGTTGTTTATTTTATTTAAAAAAAAATTGTCGTAAAGGGGCCTGGCATGGTGGCTCATGCCTGTAATCCCAGCACTTTGGGAGGCTGAGGTGGGAGGATCATCTGAGCCCAGGAGTTTGCAGCAAGCCTAAGCAACACAGTGAGATCCTGTCTCTAAAAACAAAGAGAACATAAGCTGAGGGTGGTGGCGCGCACCTGTAGTCCCAGCTGCTTGGGAGGCTGAGGCAGGAGGATTGAACCCAGGCGTTCATGGTTGCAGTGAGCTGTGATCATTGCCGTGCGGTCACGGCCTCTGTCCAGCTCGATCAGTTCCTCTGTCCCCATCTCCTGTCCCACCCATTCTGGCCCTTGCTGTCGAGGCCATTCCCTTCTGCTTCACCAGTGCCCTGGTTCCCGTGTCTGCACTCCGTGTGCGTTGTCATTTCTGTACACGGCTTGCCATGGCTGGACCCTTTTCCCAGCCATCGCCCGGCCCTGCAGCCCCGACCATGGACAGGGGCTTATTCTGTGGCTTTCTCCGGAGAAACGTTCTTGGCTGACAGGGGGCGTCATCCAGAGAGGCCTGGGGCTCACACCCCACCCTGGGTGCGAGAGCCCGTGGCCCTGCCTCTAGGTGAGACATCGCTGGTGGGTTTCTCTCCAGACCCTTGGGAAATATGGGGTGCCTCCGGAGGGTTTCCCGGCAGCATGCCGCGGTGGACTGGGGGTGCTCTCCGGGGAAGCCTGTGAGGGAGGCAGGGAGGATGGGCTCACGGGGGGTCTGTCCACGGCCTCCCTCTCTGTGAGGGGCTGCCCTGTCCCCTCCGTCTCCTGCCCCTCTGCTCTGTTAGGGCTGGGGTTGGGTTAAGGGCATCTCCTGCAGGCATAGATGTAGGCAGGGGGCAGCTGCCAGGAGGAGAGGAGGCTGTCCTGAGGGGGCCTTCTCCAAAGTGACGCGGCCTGTCCAGAGGCCAGTCTGGAAGCCACACGGGGCTGCAGCTGGGGCCTCCACACCTCTCCCCCACTTTTCCTGTTCCTGCGAACTGCAGGTGGTTCCAGGGACGGGTCTCTCTCCCCCTCCTCTCTCCTCCCCGCCACTCCTTCCGTTTTCCTGCCAGGGACTCCGGCAAAGACCACAGGGAGCCCTGGGGACCAGAGGCCCAGGTGTGGGCCCCAGTCCTCCTGACTCTCTGTCCTGTCTCCTCTCAGAGCTTTAGTTTCCTCCCCTGCGAAGTGGATTCAGTGGCCCACTCTGCAGGGTTCCGGGGAGTGTCAGGAGGGCCTGGCGCCCTGCAGGTGCCCAGCGAGGCCTGGGCCTTCCTACCCTGGTATGGCCCCTGGTGACCCTTGCCCTCCGCCCGGGTGGCCAGGCCGGGCACATGCTCACAGGCGTGAGGCTCAGTGGTGTAACAGCACAGGCCCTGCAGCCAGACTTCCGGTGTCTCACTACCAGCTATGTGGCCCTGAGCACTGTGCCTCAGTTTCCTCCTCTGTGAAATGGGCACAGTGATAGTACTTGAGAGGATTGTGGAGGGTGAGGACCGCGAGTGCTGCACATGCAGACCCTGGCGGACGGCGTGTGGTCAGGAGGCGTCGGCCAGGGTTGTCATGGCCGTTGTCTTCATCACTGCTCGGGAGACTGAGCCCAGGCTCCCAGGGAGGTGGGGTTCAGGTCCTGGGCTCACTGCTCTTGAGAGCCCAGCATACTGAGGGGCTGGCCTGCTCCATGGCTGGCTTTACGGACACGGGAAAAAGTTCTCGTTCCTGTTACCTGAGTTTATAGAGTGAGTGCAAAAATGGCTTCACTGTCTCCGGGAGCTGCCAGTTTTCCTGAGATTGAAGTGCACTGATTTATGAAATTTGCCTGAGAAAAAACTGGGCAGATATTTCACAAATCCATAAAACCCCAAAGAAGGGCACTTTTATGCTGGCTTCTGGCTGACCTGCCTGGGACACAGCCACCGGGGTCACACCTAACAAGGCTTATAGCACCAAGCACCATAACTTTCGGAAGGAACCGAGCCACGTGAATTTCATGGGTGAATTTCTCAGGGACGCTGTCCAGGGCGAGGCTTCGACTCAGTAATCTCTTGGGGACCATGCGTCCCTGGCTGTGGCCCAGGAGCCCGGGGGCAGGTGCACAGCCAGCGGTGCCTGCAGCACAGGCCATAGCTGAGGCGGGTTGGGGCAGAGGGTGGAGGGCGTGACTGATGGGGAATAGACTCTAAGATGGCATTTGTGTGAAAGGGGGTTTCTGGGGGCTCTTGAGAACAGTGCTCGTGAGAGGAGCTGCACTAGACAGAGGGATATTGGGGCGTGACACAGTCTGAACAGAGCCTCCTTCGGACAGTGCCACTGGAGCCCTGGACCTGGGACAGCCCTGCAGAGGTGTCCCTAATCAGAGTGAGGGCACTGGCCCTCGGTTGCTCCACATTGACTAGACATGGACCCGGCCCCTGGGGGGGGGAGGCATGACCTTGGCCAAGGACAGTCCCAAGAGCCGTCAGCAGCTGGTGCTCCCGGCGGGTGGGGTGAGGGCCTGGTCCTGAGGGGGCCTGGGTGACCACCGCAGCGTCCACTACCCCTGGTTGGCCCTATCTTTCTACGTGCAAACCAGATGCCATCCCTTCTCTGAGAAACCTGTCCCTTGCTTTCCCTTCCCGCTGCATTGTAAGCTGGGCTCCTTGGGCCACAGCTGACAGATACTTATTTTAACAACTGGAACTAGTTGCCAATATTTACAAATCAGGTGATTTCACATAAAACTGGAGATTTCCAGCTTCTCTTGAAAACCAGGCAATGCCCCCTTGCCTCTGGAGGAGCTCTCTGCAGGGTGGCACCGCACCCCCTGGACGCTAGGGCCCACCCACTGGCTTCCCTGCCCAGGGTCCTGCCAGGCCCCAGAGGCTTTGAGGTCGTGCCTCCGGTGGGCTGCAGATAGGTTGTCAGTCTTTACTGCCCACTGATGTCCTCGTTCACCAGGTGTTTCGGGTGGTCTGTGCTGTGGCCTGGCCCCCCTTGCGTTGCAGTGGGGGATGGGCCGTAAAGAGATGGACAGGTCGGTGTGGATTGGACTGTTGAGGTGGGTGCCGGGCGGGGACATGGTGGGGCAAGGTGGTGGAGCGAGAATGACAGTTGCAATTTGAGGGGGATGGTCAGGGAAGACCTCTGGTGGGGGTGACCTTGAGCAGAGACCAGTTGAAGTGAAGGGTGAGCGGTGGGGAGCTGGGGGTGGCCTCGTCACTGCCCAGCATCTGGGGCTCTTCACACAAACCTTCATCCTTCACGCGTGCTCAGCCTAGAGGAGCCCATGCCCCTCCTCTTCCTTCAGACTCTGTTTCCAGCCACCTCCTCCAGGAGGCCTTCCTGGCTGGAACCTGAAGGCAGCATGGCTGTCTCTTTCCACACAGTCTCACCTCATCTGGAGGACCTTGGGGTCCAGGTCAAGTCAGCCTCTGGGCCACTTGTCTCTGTGTCCTCAGCCCCTGCCCAGTGCCTGGCCCCAGATGGGGCCCTGAGCTCGGGCTTAGGGAAGAGGTGGTCATGGCTCATGGGTCAGGCCTTGATGGTTGATGTTGGCACCTGTGAGGGACTCTGGTTCTCAGATGGCCTCAGATGCCAGGACTTGTGCAGGCCCGTTAGGAACATGGGCTTTGGTCACCTTTGTCAGGTGCACCTGTTTTGACCAAAAGTGGTCACTCAGTGAAAAATTAGAAAGCCTTGCTTCTCACTGGACAGAAACTAGCAAAAGCACTGTGGGGACAGCAGCCGGCTGGGGATTAATGCCAAGTATTACATACCAGCCGTATCGATCCAGGTTTCTGCATCACTGCATAGGCACCGCTCTTTCAGCTCGCCTCGAAATGTCAATCCAGGAATTAGGCAGCCCCGCACCTATCTGACTGGCTTCCAAGTAGCAGAAAATGTAAGGCCATAGTTAACTAGCATCATACAAATTAAGCCTCCGGGCTTGAGGATTGCAACTTTCTTCCCTCCACCCTCCTCCCCTCCTCCTCCTCCTCCTTTGCACCTCTCTTCCCCCTTCTCCTACTTCACCTCCGCCCCCTCCCCTTCTCCCCTTCCCTGCCAGGAGTCCTCCAGGCCAGGAGCACCAATGCTGCTTCCTGAGATCCAGCACCTGGTTTTGCCTCTGGCAGGAGCAACTTTCGCTAGAACGATGTGATTCCTTGCAGAAGCCTTCCTGCCAGCCGACTGTTCTAATTAGTCATATTTTGAAAGCAGATCTGCTTAATTGCAAGCAGTACTAAATATTGGTATATAAATAAAGTCATTAATAACTGTATATGCAGAAACTTCTCCCGCTGAGCACCACAAGCGGGCCCATTGACCTTCCCTTGGGTGGCATCTGCTGAATGGTGGTGCCCCGCTCGCCCCTCGCGGCATCTATGGACGACTGGAGGTGGAGGCGTGTTGGGGTGACCATTGGAGCCTTCCTGGGAGGGCAAGAACGATGGAGGGGCTTGGGAGACCCCATGGACCTCGGGAGATGGTTCCAGAATAGCCAGTTTTGCATGGCAGTCAGACAGCCTAGTGGGTCGTCTGTGATCGCCAGTTAATGTGCACTTGGTGAAAACAGTGGCTTAAACACTGCACCCATCAGCCCACCTCCAGGCCCTCAGGGGAGTCGGCTGCACTTCCCCGACGGGCAGCTGGGCCTCTGGAAAGGCGGTTGCCCGTGATGACAGCACCGTCTCACCAGCTGCTGTTGGCGTGGCATAGCGGAGCATGTGTCCTCTGCGCAGGCTAGCTGTCAGGTTCTCCTGGTGACCTCGGGCCGTGTCTCGGTTTCCCCACTTGTAGAATGCAGGTGAAAACATCTGTCCAGCACATTGTGGGGGTGTCCGTTCGTTAATGTAGCCACCAAGGATTTACTGAGCACATGCTGGGCTCCGGGGCCCGCCTTGGTGGAAACGGTGTCCCGGGGCCTGTGTGGCGGAGGGTGGTGGGAGGGGAAGCAGAACGCTTGGCAGGGCGGTGGGAGGAGTTGGGACTTTGTTCCTGTTGCTGCGGGGAAGCACTGGGGAGTTTGGAGCTTGGACCATGTAGTCCAGATTATCATTTTAAAAGACGTATCCGGCCGTGGCACGAGCTAGACTGCGGGGAGGCAAGGTGGAGGCTGCGGCCGAGGCCTGGGGCACAGATGAGGGGCCTTGGGCCAGGGAGGCGGGGTGAGGGGCCACTGTGAGACCAAGCCCAGCAGACTCACAGATGGGGTGGGGTGGTGCTGTGGGTTCTGTCTGGAGCGATGGGGGGGGGCCTGCCAGCCGCTGCGGGGAGGGTGCCAGGGGGTGCGACTCATGGGCTCAGTGTGGGCTCCACTCCTCACTGCCTGCAGTCCCCAACTCCGTCGTCTTATCTGGGTTCTAGATTTTTAAAAAGGTTTTTTGTTGTTTGTTTAATAGTCCTTATTTTTAGAGCATTGTAGGTTTGCAGGAAAACTGAGCAGTAAGCAGAGTTCCTGTACACTCCCTGCCCCTCCACTTCCCCCTGTTGCTGCCCCGCACTGGCGTGGCGTCCCTTACCGCAGACGGACCTGCATTCCACGTCATTATTCCCGAAGTCCGTACATTACGTGCCGGTTCCCACTCGCTGTGGTACATTTGTGGGTCTGGACGACCGTATAGACAAGTGTCCACCATTGCAGTGTCACACAGAGCAGTGTCACTGCCCGAATCTTCCATGCTCCCCTTAATCCTGCCGCCCTCCCCTCAGCCCCACTGATCCTTTTATTATCTCCTTAGTTTTGCCTTTTCCGGAATGTCATATAGTTGGAATCGTACAGTTTGTAGCCTTTTCAGATTGGCTTCCTTCACTTAGCAATTTGCATTTAAGGTTCCTCATATCTTTTCAATGTTGATGGCTCATTTCTTAGCACTGAATAACATTCCATTGTCTGAATGCGGCACAGTTTTATCCATACACCTGCTGAAAGACGTCTGGGTTGCTTCCAAGTGTTGGCAATTATGAATAAAGTTGCTATAAATACCCATGTGCAGGTTTTTATGTGGACAGAAGTTCTCCGTTCCTTTGAGTAAGGGTGTGTTTGGTTTTGTAAGAAACGCCAAACTGTCCTCCAAAGTGGCTGTGTCACTTCGCATTCCTGGGCTTCTAGATTTTGGACCCTGTAAGGGGCTCTGGGTTTGGAGGATGCCTCATGTATATGACCCCTCCCCCGTCTCCCCAGCCTTCTCAGGCCCGCGGGGGGGCGGGGAGCCCCTCCAGAACTTGATGGTGTCAAGTGAGCACAAACGAAGATATCCCCGAGTCTCTCTGGAGTTTCCCGACCACACCAGGCCTGGGGGCAGGAAAGGGGGAATCCAGCAAGCACTGGCCTGGACTGGTCTTGCTGGGAGATGACGCTAACGTGTGCGACTCGTTTAGGGGGCTGTGCAAGACGGGGTGTAATGGCCCTACCGAGTGTATGGATCTGGCAGCAGGTGCTCATGGTGCTCCAAGAAGCTGGGGCGTCCTTGGAAATGCTGGCCTCGCCAGATCGTTCTGTCTGTCTCATATGGACACACGGGGGCTTCTCAGGGGCAGCTCATATGTGAATATCACGCATGTGAGAACGAACATTGGAGATGTTTGTCCCAAGTCCCCAGCGCTGTGAGGTGTGCGTCTGGGTGACTGTAACTTCCTCACTCTTGTCATCATTAAGCTTATTCGGTGCCGCCCTCCTTGACCTCGCTGGGCGCCAGGCAAGGTGCTAGGGAGTTTCCACCCACCGCCGCCCGCAGTCCTCATGACAGCAGGGACAGGTAGGTTTTATCTGCCCCAGTTTACAGAAGGGCACAGAGAGGTAAGGAACTTGCCTGTGAACACACAGCATGTAGGCTGGGATCTTGAGCAGAGCTTGGGTTGGGGAGCAGAGGAGGAGTGGGGGCGGCTTGCGCTGGTGCTGCACCCTACCCTGTCCCTGGTGTGGGTGGGCTCCCCCTCCTTCTCTACTCCACGGACATCGCCTTTCCCCTGGGCCTCCTCCCCAGGGCTCCCTGTCTCCTCCTGGTGCTCGGTGTCTCTCCATGGCAACTGCGTCTGACGGACCCTACCGTTTGACCTTTGGGTTTTTGTTTCTGGTCCATTTTCTGTCTGCCCACCGCGCCTTAGGCTCCCGAGGGCTGGGTTTCAGTCTGGTTCCTTCTGCATCCCCAGCGTCTGGCACAGAACTCAGCGACCTTTGTGGAGTGAAATGTCCCAAAGGCTGCTTTGGGGTTGGTGAGGTCAGCTCGGTGGAGAACAGAGCTCGGGAATACAGGAGAACGTGGCTCTTCGGAACGCCCCCTGCCCAGGTGCAAACCCTGCCCGGTGGCCGTAGGCAAATTGCTGGGCTCCCCTCTGCTTTGCCCATCTGTCAAATGGGGGCAATGATGGGACCAATGTCATGGGTTAGAATGGCAGGTGCCACATGGTGAACACCTGACTTTATGAAATCATTATAATTAGGTAACTATACATACACAATATATAATTATATGTGATGTAATTATATACTGTGTGTCACAGATTTTTTGTTGTGGTAAAAAATACGTAACATAAAATTGGCCGTTTTAGCCACTGTAAGTGCACGCTCAGTGCAGTGGCTCCACAGCTGCTGTGGGGGACAGTAACACACAGCGTGCAGCGTCACGTTCGTCACGCTCACAGTGTCCTGCGGCCGCCACCACCGTCCATTTCCAGAACTTTCCTCATCCCAGACAGAAACTCTGCACCCATTAAACAAACGTTTTATTGTATTGAATTATTTATTAAATGGTCCCCTATTTCTTTTCCGCTGAGGCCACTTCAGCTAAGGGTCCCCCTGTTTAAGAGTTTCTCGTTGTCAGCACCACTGACATTTTGGACCAGACACTTCTTTGCTGAGGGCTGCCCTGTGCACTGCAGGCTGTCTAGCAGCATCTAAATGCCATGACATGCCAGTAGCACGTCCCCTTTGCAGTTATGACAATAAAAAATGTCTCCAGACGTTGCCTATTGCCCCGGGTTTGCTTGGAAATTGCCTCTGATTGGGAACCTCTGGCTTAAGTGTCGGAAGCTGGTTGGAAAACCAGGCACCCCATTTTGGGGAGCAAATCTATCACTAAAACACTGTAAAGCGTTTTTAGTCACCAAGAGGGAGCCCCTTCTTACTGCTTAGGACCATGCGCTGTCTGCGTCTTTGTACAGGACTTCCTCCTGTGTTAGTTGAAGCTTTTGGCCTTGAGCAAACCGCAAACTTTAACTGGGTTGATGCAGCGTTTGAGTTTAGGCCCAAATTCTACCTTCCACGTCCAGGCGTAGCCCCAGGTGTGGGCGGCCCAGCCCCATCCACAGCTACACGCCGGTGCCCCAGGTCGGAGAGGCCCCTCTGGACAGCCTCAGGATCGGGGGGGACGTGTTCCCATCTCGCAAGGCAGAGCCGTCCACAGGGACCCCAGGCTGCAGCACCCAAGCACAGTGTCCTCTGGGGGAGAGAAGCCGTGGCCTCCCCCTGCCCCAGCCTGGAGGTGCGGGAATGACAGACACCTGTGAGCTCTCTGGGGCAGCGCGGCCGGTTCGGGAAGAGCAGAACCTGCTCCTGGTTCCTTCTCCCTGCCAGTGGGTGAGTCTTTATTTATTTATTTTAAGTAAGATGCCAGCAGCTTCTAGAGCTGGAGGCTCCAGATGTTTCTGGCAGCGCATCTGCTCTCTGCGTGTTCTGCATCCTCGAGAGGGAAGCAGATGAGCACCGTGTGGATGTGACTTGTTCGATGTGGAACTTCAGCAGGATGTTGTGGTGACGTGAAGGCCCTGTGGATGGACAGAGCCCTGTGGAACTGCGGACGGGACTCGTGATTCGGACCCGTGCTGGCCTGCGCCTAGGCCCGGCGCACAGCTGGCTGACTTGCAGCCTGGGAGAGCCGGACAGGCCTGGGCCTCAGTATCCTCGTCTCTGGTGTGGGGCGATCACCCAGGATTGCAGCCAGAGGGGTCGAGACCACTCCAGTGTATGGCTCTGCCGCCCGTGCACAGGATAATATGAGTTAGTGTCACAGAACCTTGACCTGAGCCGCTGCGCGAGGGAGGGAGGACAATGAGTAGGCGCCGTCAGGGAGCTGTGTCATTTGCAGGCTTTGCCATCAGTTTGCGCGTTACTCAGACGCTAAAGCCTCTGCCTTTTCCTCCCAGCCGGTGTTGGCTATGGTGAAAGCTTAGGCTTTTGCAGCTGATCCCTCACCAACACCTTTCTGCAGAGGGATCGGGACCCGGTCTGCAGCCGGAGGCCAGTGGAGCAGGAGGAGGAGTGGATGGGGCGGAGGCACCGAGCCCAGCCTGAGCACCTCCCCGCCGGCGGGCTCAGGACCCTGGTGCCTCCGGAGGTGGCAGCCCAAGCCCTGGCAGCAGGCTCGCGTTCCTGTTTGCTGAGTGCCCAACCAAACCACGGCCATGGTGCATGCAGGTGTGGGTAGAGCGCCTCACCTAGGTCAGGAAACAAAAGGGCAAAGCAAGAGCCAGACCAAAGAGCAGCTCCAGGAAGCCAGGCTGGAGCCCAGGTCAGCAGGCACAGCGGACAGCTGTCAGATGGACAAAGGAGACGGGGCCTGTGACACGTAGGGGCTGCTGGCCAAGTGTCACATTATGTGTCTGTGGAGGACGTGGGCCCCAGTCAGGCATGCATGGCTATTTCCATCGGTGGGAAGGCAGCTTCCGTCTGATGGCCTCTGTTCCTGCCCTGCCCTAATGGGGTTCCCTTTCTAGGGGGGCCCCGGGTATCGAAGCCATTTGACATGACTGCCATGGCACTTGGAAAAGCAGGGGTGTTGGGTTACCTTTTAGTGAAATAAACTCCAGCCTTTTATTCCCTTTAATTTAGCTTTTGTCATGCAGCCGAGCTCCGGGCATCTGTGTTTTTCCCAGGCACAGTAATCTCCCCAGAAAATGAGGCGATTGATACTTCAAACGTAGAGTTGCTTAAGAGTGTCATTACGTTTATCGCCCTTGTGCACTTACATTCTGCGCTTTAGAAATCAAATGCTGACTGTTCCTTATCTAATGCTGTGATGGATGGGATTTTTATGAAAATAGATGTGAATGTGTGTTTCCCTGTGGCAGCGTGGAAATGCGTTCATAGCACAGTGTCGCTGAAGCTTCCCGTAACCTTGGTGTGAGCTCTCCGGCCCCCCGCCCGGTGCCACTGCACCACTTGGTAGCCATCCTCCAAGCCCAGCTGGGGCGGGGCCGCATGTTAACGCAGCGTCAGAGTGAGGAGATTTCGTCCAAGGAGGAACTGGCTGACCAGTGGGTGCCATGCCCCTTCTCTGGGCACCCTTGCCCTCCCTGTGGAGTCTGCCACTCTGGGTTCGAATCCTGGCTCTGCCACTCACGGTATTAGCTTCTGTACCCTTTGGCAAGTTACTAAACCTCTCTGTGCCTTGGTGTGCACATCTGTAAAATGGGGATAATGATGGTATCTATCCCATAGGGTTATTTGGGGCTTAAATGAGTTAATACATACAAAGCACTTGAAAGAGCATCTTTTCCTGCTCAACATCATTAGGAAATGCCAGGCAAAACTACGATGAGATACTACCTCACAGCCACTAGGACGGCTACCGTCAAAAACACAGGTAAGAAGACTGTTGGCAAAGACGTAGAGAAATTGGAACCCTAGTGCCCTGCTGGTGAGAAGGTGAGATGGTGCAGCCACTGTGGAAAACAGGATGGTGGTTCCTCAAAAAGCGCATAGACTTACCATTCGATCCAGCAAGCCCACTTCTGGGCACATACCTAAAGGTATTGAGAGCAGGGTCTCGAGAGATCCTTGTACACCCGGGTTCCTAGCAGCATTATTCACAACAGCGAGCAGACGGAAGCAACCCAGGAGTCCGTCAGTGCATCACGGGGAAACCAGCGGTGGTCCCGCCACACATGGAATATTATTCGGCCTTAAAAAGGAAGGAAATTCTGAACCTTGAGGACAGTGTGTTAGGTGACTAACCCAGTCACGAAAGGACAAGTACTGCATCATGCCACTTGCATGAGATACCCAGAGTAGTTAATTTCATACAGAGAGAAAGTGGAGTGGGGGGGGCCGGGGCCGGGGGAGGGGAAATGGGGAGTTAGTGTTTAAAGGGACAGAGTTGCAGTTTGGGAAGATGAAAAAGTGCCGGAGACGGATGGTGGTGATGGTTGTGCAACAGTGTGAATATGTGAATGTGCTTACTATGCTGCACTGTGCGCTTAAAAATGGTTAAGATGGTAAATTTCATGGTATGTATATTTTACCACAATGAAAAATTGTATGTGCTCCACAGCGGGCACTGGGGTTTGTGTTTGGTGCTGCTGTGCTGATTAAACTGTGAGCTGCGTGAGGTCGGAAACCTTTCTTTGGGCGTGTGGTCTCAGCATCCAGCACCAAGGAGGTGCTTTATTAAGCCTCCTGTCGCCTCTAATTCTGGCCTGGGGTGTGGAGGTTGTCACTTACCCTGCCGAGCGGGCTAAGCCACCTTGGCTCGGCTGCTCATTTCAGGAATCTTCTTTTGCACCTTGACCGTCTTATCAGAATATTATTCAATTGATGAGAGTCTCAGGCCCCAGGCAGCTGGGAGTGACCTTTGCACGGTGCAGTCCTTATCAGGACCTTTGGTCTCCCTGGCCAAGCTCCCACCCTGAGCTAGCTTATTTCACTCTTTCAGATGCTTGTGTATAAACACTGTTTTCCTTCCTCTGGGTCCTGTCTGTGACAGCCGTTTTCTCAAGGTTTTCCTTTGCATCTTGCTGGCCAGGAATTGCAGCAACACCTAAGATATTCCTGAGTGGGAGGGACCTTTCAGCAAACACCATTCATTCATTCTGTCATTCAAGAAATATTTATTGAGCTTCTACTACATGTGCCAGACATGATTCCAATTGCTGAGCAGTTACTACAACACACAAAACAAGAAAATTCCTGTCTTCGTGGGCTTACATTTCAATGAGGAAAAACAGACAATAATGAAGATAAATATAGATAATACTGAGTGTGTTAGATTGGAAATGTGCTTAGGAGAAAAACAGAGTCGGGGGTGGTGTTGGAATTTTATAGAGAGTGGAAGCAAAGAGCTAAAGGCAGCGAGGGCGCGAGCTGTGCGCGTGTCTACAGTGAGGGTGCTGGGTGCGGGGCCACAGCCAGTGCAAAGGCCCTGAGGCAGGCAAGTGCCCGGCACGGTGGGGGAATGGGGAAATGGCGAGGAGGCTGGCGTAGCTGGCTGAGCGCGGGGCAGGGGAGTAGGAGGTGAGGACCAGAGGTCAAGGGAGGGGAGTTCACATAGGGCCCTGGAGGAGTCTGAGCGGAGGAGGAGTGTGATCGGGATCTGGAGACCTCTGGATGTTGCATGGGGAAGAGACCAAGGGGCGCCAGGGTCGGAGGAGGGAGACCAGAGAGGTCATCGCAGTGATCCAGGCAAGTCACAACGGTGGCCGGGCCAGAGGGTGGCGGCAGGGTGGGGAGAAGGGCTGGATTGTGGACGTACGTTGAATGTGGCGCTGACACTGCTTGATGACAATTGTCCACTAAATGTCCCCGGTCACCCACAGCACGGCTCCCCTGTTACTGTCACTGGCACTCGATCCCGTGCTTATTCCAGCCTTCCTGCCAGCAGGTGCTGCTTGTGTCTGGCAGCCTCAGACATCTTGCTGCACCGGCCCCTCGGCGCCCCCTACCCACAGGTTCGCCTCCGTGGTTGGTCCAGACCCGGCTCGTCTTCTTTGAGTCTGCAGGGCTTTTGCATTTTGCTGTGTCCCCTGAAAGGTTGTGACAAGCCCGAGAAAGGCCAGGAAGGAAATGTCGTGCCTGTATCCTGCTCACAGCAGCATGGAGCTGTGCTGTGAAACAGTCACCATGGCAGCAACAAAGTGACACTGCTCCACGTCACAGCAAAACCTTAGAACCTCAGGTCCCCAGGAGTGGCGGAGCTGGAGGGGCCCTCACCGTACAGGTGGAGAAACTGAGCCTGGCGAGGTTAGCTGTCGGCCCTCAGGCACACGGCTGGTTGGCGGCAAAGCCACCCTGGAGACTCATGTGTCAGGCCAAGTTCCCGGGATCGGTCCTGCCCCAAGACAATGACGATGGCGACGCCTGCTCCATCCACATCCTCCGTGCTTCCTTGGAGTCGGGATCTGTGCCCGGGCCCGTCTTGCTTCACCTTATACTCTCCTTGACCGAGGCTCTCCCCGTTTCCCAGAAGAGGAAACAGACCCAGAGACATGGAGTCATTTGCCTCAGGTCACACAGCAAGAGCTGGGATTCGAACCCAAGGCTGGCTGACTCCTCATCACTGTGCCATGTTGGCTCCTGAAGTCGACTGAAGTGAGTGAATATGAGCTGATGAGAACGACGGAGGAATAGAAATAGAATAAACTCTTTAGTGAAATTATTGTGAAACCATAAGGAAATTTGGGAAATTCCTCAGAAGAAGTTTCCTTCCTTTCTGTAGCTGTGTGTTGAAGCCCCACCCTTTGGGAGGTAGAGTTAGAGACCCAGCGAGGAACTTCAGTGATGGCCAGAGACGAGGCTGCGCGGTATGAGTCAGGAGGGTAATGGGGTGTGGAGCACAGGCTCTGGGCAGAGGGCGCCCACCGACTGTGTGACCTCAGGCAGGTTACTTAACCTGTCTCTGCAGCTGTGTGACCTTGGGTAAGTTGCTTAACCTCTCTGTGCTTCAGTTTCCTCACCTGTAACATGGAGATAATAAAAGTACCCACCTTTTATTATTAAAAGATTAAATAAAGTAAGACCGGGAACAGTGCTGGTGTGTAGCAGTACCCAGTGTTAGCCTCACTATTACAGTCACAGCGGGTTCGGAGGTAGCAGGGCTTCATGTGTGGTTCATGCTGTGAGGAAAGGCCTCCGGGAGAAGGGGACGGTCAGGGTGGGCCTGGGAGGGTGGGGAGGCCCAGAGCAGTGGGAGGGGTGGACATTCTGCATTCTCCCAGGGGAGACTGGGGTAGGATTTGAGGGGTGGCATGTGAGCCTGATTGGAAACCAGAGGGGGCCAGTTTGCCTGGGGCCTGGGCACAGGTGGGAGTCGGGTGGGAGGTGGGGAGGTGAGGTTAGGGAGGCCAGATGTCAGGGAGCCTTGAATGCCAGTGGAGAAATTCTCCTTTCTCCAGGGACAGCGGCATAGTCAGAACTGTCCATGGGAGGGTTAAAGGGACACAACCCAGGCTTCCTCCTGAGCTGCTGCAGATTTTGAATTTCCAGTGGCCATGAGGACACTGGGGGGGGGCGGGTACCACCACTTGGAAAGAGCACAGGTTTCCAAGGCCAAAGCTTCCGGGGCCTGCAGGGCCTCAGAACCCAGCCTGGCAGCCTCAGGAAGGGGGACCTTTAAAACATGCGGGGGGCCCCCATGACACCCGAACCTACCCTCCAGCTTGGACTGGAGCACAGGTGCGAGGCTGGAGAGGACTGTCAAGCAGTGGCCGGTGGCCCTGGATGGCAGCGCCCAGTGCGCCCGGGAGGACAGAGCCAGGAGGCACGTTTCCCCAGGGCCTCCCGAGCGTCTCTGCGGGGAGGTCCAGGGGGCCAGGTGGAAACAGGAACTGCCTGCGTGTGACTGCGGAGGCGGCTGGGGGCTTCGGCAGCCACAAGAAGGCCCCGTAACCCCCTCCAGATCCAAATTCGAATGGAGACCTTGAGAGCTCACTTACCAAATTCACCCCTGACGCAGAAGCGGGCAGGCTGCTAATGCGGCGGAATCCAGACTGTGAGTGGTTTGACGCCCGTAACTGCCGGGCGAAGGCTCATGGGGTGAACGTGATCAGAGATAACTGTCTGGTGCAGCTTGAGGTGAAAGAAAAGATGCCAAGAGCCAAGTCCCAGTCGAGGACGGGGAGCCCAGCAGCACCACACAGCGAGGGCAGAGAAGCGGTGGGCGCTCTCCATCAGGTGGGGCACGGACGGGCCGCCCAGAGCCCACCCAGGGCTTGCAGGGCCACCGTCCGGAGGAGGTGACCAGGGAGGTGAGGCCACAGGAACATAAATGTCCATCGTGGGAGCCACAGCATGTGCCTCCAGCTGTCCCTGGAGAGAGGAGGGACTTGACCAGGAGGCCCAGAGCAGGGGCTGGGGCTGGCGGAGAAAGTGACGGCAGCACTTTCAGGTTGTCATGTCGTGTGAGGGGCAGAAGGGCAGCAGAGTAGTCCCAGCACATCCTGGGGGTGTCTGGGAGGTGCAGCGACCCATCCAAAGCCACTCTGGGCAGGCGCAGCTGTTAGGTAGCTCTTAGTAGATGATGGAGGTGAAGGCAGGTGTGGATGAGTGATCAGCCCTCCCCTCCAGACCTGGCCGGCAGGTCCTAAGGAAGGCAGGTGTCAGACCCAGGCTCCACCTGTGTACAGCTGGCCCCGCAAGCTCAAGGATGTCCGCTGGGTGTTTGAAACCTCCTTTCATGAAAGGCTCACCCAAGGCACACGGCTCTGTGTTCTGGGGGCAGGAATCCCTGGCCCGCTCTGGGGATCAGGAGAGCAAGGATCCTCCCCTTCACTCGTGGTGGGAGTCAGAGCCGTGTCCGGTCTGTGCAGGGAGCGGGGGGTCTGCAGTGTGGGACACTGCCCCCCGGCCACTGAGAGGCCCCCCATGTCAGCGACGTTAGCCAGCCGCTCCCATTGCTCCAGTGATAACCTACCTTTCCTACACGTGCGTTATGCTAATCAGCAAAGCCTTTGAACTTGACTGGCGATAAAGAGAGCTGGAGCACAGGCCAAAGCCCCCTGTGCAGTGTGGCCTCCCGTGCATGCCACTGGCCACGCTGGTGTCCCAGGCATGTGCCTGCCCCGTCAGTCTTTGCCACGTCTGTGCTTCCTTTGCACACAGCATAAAATTTACCACTGTGGCCACGTTAGTTGTACAGGTCAGTGGTATTAACCCACCATTCCACTGTCTGTGGCTCTGACTCCTCAAATGCCTCGTGGAAGTGGAATCACACAGTATTTGTCCTTTTGAGACTGGCTTATTTCACTGAGCACGATGTCCTCGGGGCCCGTCCCTGTGGTAGCATGATCAGAGTTTCCTTCCCTTGTAAGGCTGAGTCCTATTCCACCCTGTGTGTAGACCACATTTTGCTTGTCCATTCATCTGTCGGTGGACACTTGGGTGCACTACTATTTATTTAATATTTTTCTACAAATAGTTTTTGAAACAGAAATACATTTTTAAAAAGGAATCACCACATCGCCATTTTAAGTGGACAACCCATGTCCCTTGCCGTGGTGGGGCAGACCGAGCCTTCGACCTCAGAGGTTCAGATCAGCGAGAACACAGGTGCCTTAGTTGGGGTCCCCTGCAGTGTGCAACAAAGGGCGCGTCGAGTGATAAAGTCCCATGTGCCTCCGTCTGGCAGGAAGGGCCTGGGGTGTGGGCAGATTGTGGAAACAGCCTCACTTCTCCGTCCCTGCCTGCCTCCACCGTGCGGCGTCTCCCGTCCAGAGGTGGAGCCCATCTCACCACCCCTTGAATCTGGGGGCCAGGTCAACAGCATGTGGCAGAAGTAGTGTCTGAGCCGTGGCTGCTAGGGGTTTTGCTCTCTTCCCTGGAGCCCGGACACTGCCCAGAGCAAGCCTGGGTTGGGCTGCTGAGGGCTTCCCTGGGAGGAAAGCCAGGCCGTCGCCCCCCCGCCCTCCCAGTCCGTCAGCCCGTGCTGAGCTGCCCGATGACCACAGACACACAAGCGAGCCGCGGCTAGATCAGCCAACCCAGCCCAATTAGAAGAGTCACTGGCCAACCCATAGACTCCTGAAGGATGATAAATGGTGATGCTTGTAAGTTACTAAGTTTGGGGGCAGTTTGTTTTGTGGCATTGTCGTGGCAGTTGACAGCGGATATACCCTGTGCTTCCCGAGAGTACGGACTCCCTGTGTCTCCACGGAGGCTCTGGTATTCCTCGGTGCTGTGTGTAGCTGGGACGGCGAGGTGGCAGTGCCACATATCCCCCTCCCCTGAGCAAACAGGCTGCTGTTGCCGTGCTGTGTTGTTCTAGAGCTGCAGGCACGTTCCAGTGTTTGCTTGGTGGAATCAGTGGCTGGATGTCCAGAGAAGATGGAAGTCTCCCTCCAGAGCCTCTGCCCACTCCTTGACAGTCCTTACCCTGCTGACGGGAGGATTCCTTTGCCACCGCCTGACCACAGGCCCCGGCTGCTGGGGCCGGGAGCAGGGATCAGTGTGAAGTATCTGCTCACAACTGCAGGTAGAGGCCCTTCAGACACTGGTTGAAATCAATAGATTCTTTGGGGCTGTGTTATTTGGGACACTATTGACCTCCCCATTCATCGACTCAGCAGATATTTATTTAGCACCACTATTTGCCAGGCCCAGGGCTCTATGTGGGAATGGCAGGTGAATTACATATACTGATAGTCACTAGCATATTGGTGTGTAATTGTTGCAATTTCAGCTGTTTCTGCACTTTTGTAGAGGAGTGATTTCTAAGTGTTCAAAAAATAGGCACCGTTGTGTTTGTCAGTTGCTTTTTTTATCAGCTGCTTTTTAAGAAAACAGCAGCGTATGGTGGAGTCAGACAGTGCAGCAGTCAGACAGGCTGGAGACTGAGCCTAGGCTCCGCTCACAGTCACCCTCTGCCCAGAACGGTACCTGGCACGGAGCAGGTGCTCCACGATGTGTGTAGAGCAAACGAAAGGATGTCATATCTCATTTGATTTTTGTGATCACCATGAGTGGCCGTCTGTGGACAGACACCGTTGTGTCCACTTTGCAGACGAGGGACCTCTGGCCCTGAGGGTAGTGGAGCTGCTCCGGGTGGCGCCGCGAGGACGTAGAGTCAGAACAGCAGGAACCCGGTGCTCGCGGCTGCTTCCCACTCTGCCAGAGACAGACGGCGCTCAGACGGCACCTGCAAATCCGCGTGCTCCTGCGGGGGAGTCACAGACGGATGAGTGCCTTGTCCACGTCCCTTCATCCCAGACTGTAAAGGGGAAGCACATCGGCTCCTGCTGGTCTCATCTGTTACTGGAACTTTCTTCTCGCTGGTCTTGAGGGGTCTTCAGCCCTTGGTGAGTGGGGCTGTCTCCTGGCCAACCACATCTGTTTGAATTCAGCTTCTACAGGCTGTGGATGCTTCTGTGAGACAGGGCGGGCGCCAGGCCAGCAGCACCTCCTTCCAGCCATCTGGAGCAGAGAACCACCCACAGGAGGAAGCCATCCTTCCAGAAGGGTCTGTCTGAAGCATACGCTTAAAGAAGCTCTTAGCTGCCCTGGGGCAGGGTCAGCTTGTGTCTGGGGGGCCTTGAGGGGCTCCTGATATCCGGGAAGCCCTTTGTCTGGTTACCGGCTGGTGTGGCAGCTGTCTGGGGACAGACACGCTGTAGCTTATGCACGGGCAGCCGAGCCTCTGTCCTCACAGCTTGGTTACCACGGCGCTGTGCGTCCCCTGCCCCAGGATGCGCTGCAGGTGCCGTGGACGAGGCCACTGAGCACAGCGCGGTGTCGGGCCTGGTCCAGCAAGGGGCAGGTTCGAGGTAGAAAGCAGTTCTGAGCATCTCCATGTGCCCAACCTGTGCTAGGGGATCTTACCTGTATTTGCTCGTGTTCTCCTCCCAGCCCTGAGACCGGCTCCTCACTGTGTTCAGGACGATTGTGAGGCCTAACTTAGCGAGCAGGAGTATCGCTTGCAGGTCGGTGGAACACTCGCGCAGCCTGTAATCACGCCTGCGACTGCTGGGATGGGCAGAGTTTCCCACAGGCCCCCACATCTGCCGACAGACCGGCCGCCCTCCCTCCCTCTCCTCCCTCCTCCCCGCCCTCTCGCCCTTCCACGTCGCACACGGATGTTAAAAGTTAGCACCCGCGGCAGATGAAGCTCCAGTTCAGTCTTGGTGGAGTAAAGCCCGTGAAGGAGCTTCGCAAAGGCCAAAGACTGTATTTTTTTAAGCGAGCTGCATTATTGAAGTAGAACGTCCACCAGGAAGCACGAGCACCCATCCCAGGAGTGCGCTGCTGCCATCCCAGTGACCATGCTCATGGGGCCCACCCAGGGCAAGGGGCAGAGCACGACCAGCCCCGCCTCCCCCCTAAGGAAAATGGCATGCCCGTGGGTGGAGGTGGAGGCGGCAGCCATGAGCCAGACGGCAGTATGTGCAAGGTCTGCACGTGTGCGGCCAAAGGAGCCAGCTGGTGCCTTGCCGACCATGTGGCTCTGAGCAAGTCGCTTAAGCCCTCTGAGCCCCAGGGGAGTCCCCGTACGTCCACCTTGCCTCTCAGGGGTACCACATGAGTCTTGTGCACTGCAGAAGCCAGGAAGCACTCTGGAAACTGTGCATCAGAAGGTTCACCACGTCGGACATTTGTCACCTTCGAGATGACCAGCCGTCTCCCATGTTCTGTAGGCCGGGGCTCCAGAAAGGCTGAGGAGCTCACCGCAGTCCCAGCCACTGAGACCTGGATTCCAGACTCAAACCCAGCATCTCCTGACTTCTTTTCTTCCACAGATATTTCCTGGGGTCCTGGGGTTCTCGTGGTGAATGTGGCACCATCCCTGCTGTCACACAGGAGCTGTCTCCTTGCCCGTGTGGGTTGTTTCATTAAAATCATATATATATGAATGGTGGTGAGGCACACAACACAGTTGACCGTCTCAGCCATTGCTAGGTGGCCAGTCCCGTAGCATTCAGCACATTCACACTGTCGTGCAGCCGTCACCACCACCACCTCCGGAACTACTTCTTATCCCAAGCTGGGACTCTGTCCCTGCTGCATTTTTAGAAGTGTTACTTCACAGCCGCCTCTTACACATTGACAATCTCAGACGCCCCTGCAGGCTGGTGTGTGCGTGTGAGAGCAAGGGGTCCGATGTGGCCAGCGGGGCCCCCTGGCAGCTGCTGCCCTCCGCTCAGATGAGCCCAGCTGGTGCAGGGAACCGCTGCCCCGTCCTGAAACGTGGAGCCACGGGAACTGGGTCAGAACGTGCCGGGGTCGCTCTGTCCTGAATGCAGCGGGTGCATCACCATTTGTCATGGAAGATGGGGACGTTCAGGACTGACCCTGACGCCTTTCCTATTTTGTAAGAGGAAGACAAACCGCCAAAGCACTCATTGGCCTGGAAACCAGCCCCTGAGGGAGAGGCTGTGACTTCGAGGGCTGGGCAAGGTGGCTTTGGGTGAAGCATCTAAGCCGCAGCTGCCAGCATCCTTATTAAGGGACATCAGAGCTGACACACCTGCTCCTGGGCGTTGATAAAGGAGGAGGAAAATTGCTCCCAGGCAGCCTGTGTTCTGGTCGACAGAGTACGGCTTAGACGGAACAGGGCTTGCCCGGTCGGCCTTCCAAAGCTTGCACTTAAATGCGGTTGGATAGAGCCTGCTTTCGCCTGCTCGTGTCTGGCCCCTTTGCATAACAAGGTCCTGGAATTCAGCATTTTCCAAACTCAAATGTCTGTAGAATCATGAAGCAGAATGTTTCATGGTCAGTTAAGTGGTAGGAACTCTGGTTTCATCGGGTTTCTTTACTACGGGGCTTCTCAGAGCCTTTAGTGGGCCGATAGGCCTGGGGCGTCAACAAGGTGAAGCTGGTCTGTGCAGCACATTCTGGTGTCTTCTGACCACGTGGTGCCTAGTTTGACACTGTGGGCCCTCTTGTGTGCTGCCGATCAGAAGGTAGGAAATGCTGTTGAAAATGATCACTTAGGGGAAGGAGAGGACGTCTGTGTTTTCTTAGAACTATTAATATGTGAGTAAACGACTTCAGTCCAGCATGGGGGGGGGTACTCCAGATTCCATGAAGACAAAGTCCACCCATATAAAAAGTGCATCAGGATTTTAAAAAAATCTTTGATCATTTCCTCTACCAGTCTTGATGTAGCCCGTTGGTGCCTGTGTTTTCTTGGGTTGTTTCGGAGCACATACTTTGTGCCGTTCAGTTGTGAGTATTTCTTGAGTGCTGGGCACTGGGTTAGCTGCTGGGGAGGTAGCGATTAAAAAGTGACCACCCTGTGCTCGGGATGCGCGTGGTTTGGTCCTGTGGGAGGGGTATAAAATAGCAGATCATGAGGGTGGTGCTGGGGACATCATGTTAGCCTGAGCTAACATGTGAGACCTTCCACCAACTGGCCCCAATCCCCTGCCAGGCTCACGGCCTTTCTGTGTTACAGCCCCATTCCTGTTGTTGGGTTCTTCCAAGCAAAACATTTTTCTCACTCTGTTTCCCTGCCTTTTTTTTTTTTTTCTTGAGACAGAGTCTCACTTTGTCACCCAGGCTAGAGTGCAGAGGGACGATGATAGCTCACTGTAACCTTCAACTCCTGGGCTCAAGTGATCCTCTTCCCTTAGCCTCTGGAGTAGCTGGGACTACAGGTGCGCACCACCATGCCCAGCTAATTTATTTTTATTTTTTTGTAGAGATGGGATCTCATTATGTTGACCAGGCTAGTCTTGAACTCCTGGCCTCAAGCAGTCCTCCCACCTTAGCCTCCCAAATTGCCGGGATTACAGGTGCGGGGCACTGCAGCTGGCCGGTTCCCTTGCTTTGAATGCCCTCCCCTGCCCTGGCCCAGGCCTGGAGAACCTCAAACAATGGCTCAGGGTTTTTTTTTTAATTTATAATTTTTTTATTTTGAATTGTTGTAAAATGTGCATAACATAAATTTACTATTTTAACCATTTTTAAAGTGCACACACAGTTCACTGGCATTAATTACATTCTTGTGTACCCATCACCACCATCTGTCCACAGAACTCTTCGTCTTGTGAACCTGAAACTCTGCCCCCGTCAAGCACTAACTCCCCACTCGCCTCCCAGCCCTGCTGACCACACTCTACTTTCCGTCTCTGTGAACGGAAGGTCCATCCATGTGGCAGCGTGTGTCTGATGGCTCAGTTTTGTCTACAGGCTCGTGGCTGGGGTGGCCCCTGTGGGTAAGCTCTGAGGGTCTATCCTCAGTACGTGGGTGCTGCCCGTGGGGGCCTCACCCATGGACTGTCTAGATTCTTTGCTGTGCCCTGAGGGGCGGGCAGCTTTGGTGAACTTGCTTTTGCAACTTTAAGTTAAGGCAACCAGAGGAAATCCGTAGCGCGCTCTGATGCTGCTCCTCTGGGCCACCGACTGTGTGGCCCGCTTGCCCAGCAGGGAGAGGGGCGGTGAGCAGTGGGCGTCAGCTGGGGAACCCCTGTCCTCGAGGGAAGACAGAGGTGAGGAGAGGCTGGCGGGCAGCTGTGTCCCCAGGACGGGCTCAGGGGCTCTTTGTCACCCTCTCTCCCCTTCCTCTGAGGGAGCTGGAAGTAAGGAGGTGCTGGACTCTCCACGCCAGCTCTGTAACAGGCCCTAGTGGAGCCACTCTGATCTGGGATCTCAGACCTGTCCCTAAAGGCCAGAGCCCTCTTGGGGGGCTGTGGGCCTCAGCCTGGGGGCTGGCGCACACCCAGGTGGTGGTGGGTGGCTTGGGGGAGACACCCCCACCTGGACTGGCGTCAGCATGGGAGTCTGTCCTTGAGGACATCAGGAAACGAGGCAGGAGCTCATTCTGTCCAGGAGAGTGAGACAAGGTGGGAGCAAGGATGGCTTAGCACCTCAGGGGGAGGCTACTTGTCGCCTGGTGAGCAGGTAGTGATGCGGGGTCACCTGCCAAGCGCTGCCCCAGGCCCTGCCCCCGTGGAGCTCCTGGTGGGGGACGTGTGACGAGAGTGAGAGTGCTGCGGAGGTTCACATGGAGGGAGAGGTGGGGCCGCCTCTGAGGAGGAAGAGGGGAGCCATGGGGACGTCTGGGGAGAGCATTCCTGGCAGAGGAGCGGCAAGTGCCGAGGCCCTGGGGTGGGGCCTGGGGTGCAGGAGCCTGTGCCAGGGAAGGTGGCAGGGCCATGAGCACTGTGGAGCGTTGCGTGCAGGGGTGGTGGGGTCCTACGTGTGCCTTGGTGGGACCAGGAGAGGAGAGGTGGTCGAGGGCAGTGCCCACCCTGGCCGTCCTGTCAGCACCCCGTTTTCCAGATGAGCATGTGGAGGTGCAGAAAGGTCTGGCTGGTGGCTCGGGGCACGCAGCGGGGGCCAGGGTCTGCCCTGGGCTTGCCTGGCCACAGATCGTGGCTGTCCTGTGTGCATGTGGACACACACAGGTCGGTGCCCCAGACTCACCGCGGTGGGAGCAGCAGGTCCACAGCTCAGCACCCCCCAACAGGTCTGGGGGGTGACTCAATGCTTGGCAAGGAGTGTCCCTGGCCGGCCCTCTGTTCACACCTCTGGGCCCTCGGGTTGAGCTCCTGGTGTCCTCCTAAAAGCCGAGCTGGGGTTAGGAAGCATCTGCTTCCTGCTGGAACCTGTGGGAGCTGCTGTCTTTGATCTCATTTCCACAGCATGCCTGTGGGGCAGGCATCGACCCATTTCGCAGAGGAGGAAACTGACCCCAGAGCTAAGGACTTTGCCAGGTGCCTCCATCTCCCAGGGCAGGGCCGCTAGTGTGGAATCCGTGCCTTCCCATCGAGTCCTGCCTCACAGCATTGCAGCGGTTTTACCAGTAGGAAACCTGGCTGGGATGCGGCGGCCCAGCGTTGAGGCGTGTGCGGGGCCAGGCCCTGCGGCCGATCCAGTGTCCCATGGGGTTGCTTTCTTCGCCGGATGGTCTTGTCTTCTGGGTGTGCTCGCTCGCAGATGATTGGTAGCAGGGAGCAAAGGACACACAGAGATACTATTGGAGTAAAAATTCAGAACGGGAGAATGTTTTGTAGTCGCTTCGTGTATCCCGAGACCAAGGGGAGACCAATGTGACTTGGCTCCATGCAGATGGGGAGGCTGCGCCCGGAGCCTGGAGGGTGATGGGGTGCTGTCCCCATCCTCCATGGGGTGTCCCCACTGTCAGCTCAGCCACTCCCGGCTGGGGCACCCTTGCTCATGGGCCATCCCACCCACACAGAAAGGGCTCTTTCATGGCAGTGGTTTTTGGACCTTTTATATTTTACAATTGTTAGCAGCGGAAATCTGTCTCCAAATAACACCTTCTACGTGGAACCTGTAGAAATCAGAGGAAAGCAGAGGTGCTCTTGGAGGGGCAGGACAAGGCCTCCCCACAGCAGCCCCCATCGAGACCCATCTAGGGGGCACTGTCAAACGTCCCTTCAAGGTCAGGGAGCCCCTCCTTGAGCACCCAGCCCAGGCCCTCAGCCTGGGACCAGCAGAACAGCCTGCAAAACCTGGGGGATGGGTGGGGAGGGCGTTTGTTGCTTCTACAAGAACCGTCCTCCCCAAAGCACCCTGGGCGGGTGGGGGCAGCAAAGGTTGTGTCCAGTGGAGGCCACAGGCCCAACATGCAGAGAGCCTGTGTGCAAGGCTGTGAGCAGGCTGATGGCAGCAACCCTACCCTTCCTGTTGTCCCCAACCCTAGCCCGGGGCCCCACATGGAGCTGGCACCTTCTCACATCTGGAGACACACTGGCCGTTCTCGCCACCACTGTACAGGGATCACAAGCAGAGAAGGCGGAGGGGTGGTCAGCTCAGAGAGAGGGCTCTGCAACTTGGACGTGCCTGAGGATGGGGTGAGAACCGTTGGTAGGTAGTGAGCTTCCTGTCACTGCACCGTGTGCAAGCAGGACTAGTTTGGGGTACCTTTAGGACCATCTGGAACCACAGTCTCCCCACCACTGAAAGCAGGGTAGAGGGCCCCGGCCCAGGGAAATTATCAACTGAGCAGACCAGGTGGCCAATTTCTTTTCTTTTTTTTTTTTTTTGAGACAGAGTCTCACTCTGTTGCCCAGGCTAGAGTGAGTGCCGTGGCGTCAGCCTAGCTCACAGCAACCTCAAACTCCTGAGCTCAAGCGATCCTCCTGTCTCAGCCTCCCGAGTAGCTGGGACTACAGGCATGCACCACCATGCCTGGCTAATTTTTTCTATATATATTTTTAGCTGTCCATATAATTTCTTTCTATTTTTAGTAGAGATGGGGTCTCACTCTTGCTCAGGCTGGTCTCGAACTCCTGAGCTCAAACGATCCGCCCACCTCGGCCTCCCAGAGTGCTAGGATTACAGGCGTGAGCCACCACGCCCGGCCAAGGTGGCCAATTTCATTTAGAAAACTCCAGAACATCTGGGGTTGTCAGAATGGTTTAATCCAGCATGGCCTGGCTGTGCCCTTCTCCCTGTTTGGCCATAAGGGGGTGAAGGGTGCAGCCCTGGGAGGGCTGGAGTGTCTGTGACATCGGCCTCTGAGGGCTTGGGGGGACTTGCCCACCCGGCGAGGACCGTGAGCTGGTGTCTGCCCTGCCGTCCAGGGCCTCTCTCCCAGCCTCTCAGCTGGGCGTTTGCAGCCTTGGTCTCTTGGCCTTGAACTTCTGTGCAGCAGGAGCAAAGGGAACAGAGATGCGTATTAATAAATGCTGGCTGTGCGTGGCCTGGTGCCAGGGCTGTTCCCACTCACATCCGTCCTCGCAGAGTCCTTCAGGGCAAGTTTGTTCACTCTGTGTTGCGGGAAACAAACTCTTAAGGAAGTTGTGTCTCTCGCTGAGGGTCCCACATCTAGAAGGTGGCAGGACCAGGAGGAGGAGCAGCCTTTCTGCAGGAGGAAGAAAGGCTTCTGTGGTTGCTCTGTCTGCCACAGCGTGGTGTCTCCGAGGGGCTGGTGGCTGCGGAGGAAGCAGGACGTGCAGTGGCTCCTCGTCTCCCTGCGTCCTGTCCTCCTGTGTGCGTGTCTCTGTCTGTCTGTCTCTCTCTCTCTCTCTCGTCCGTTCCTGCCTTGTACCTTCACAAAACACACCCTGTGCGTTAAGCCTGCAGTGGCAGCGACTTAAGACATTTCAGAAGGATAAGAATAATCTGCTTGGTCATTTGTCACCACCACAAGGATCTTGCTCCCCACCTGCCCCGGCCACCTGGGGCCCCAGCCTGATGTGGGTGGGCAGCGAGAGCAGCGTGTCTGGCCTCACGGGGCCCTCAGCACCCGCACACAGCACGGCCTCCCCAGCCCTCTCACAAGGACACTCTGAGACAGAGTCCCTTCCTCCCCTGTAGTGTCCTCACACCCCCAACTAGTTGCGCAACCAGCGATTTTGTTGTTGGGAGTGGGTGGGATGGGCACAGGCCCCATCCGTGAGCAGAGGTGTTTCTGGATGGGTGTGGGCTCTCCCCACCTTTGAACCCCAGGATGTAGGTGGCTGCAGGTCCTCCCAGGCCAGCACCGGCAGACAGGGTGGATCACATAACCCTGCTACCAGCCAGGGGAGGGGTGTGGTCACCCTTTGAGACCCCAGTGTTGGGGAGGATGTGACAGGATGTGGGAGCCGGTGGAGAAGTCCAAACAAGCAGCCCCTCTGTGAGGGCCCAGGGCAGCCCAGCCCTGCTTCTGATAGGGACTGTCCCTTTTAATCCTTTATCAGATCTCAGCCCCCACAGAGGAACTGGATGGATCTCCTCCATCCAAGAAAGCAAAATGCACAGACACGCCAAGCCAGCTGGCCTCGCTGGACCCCTGCAGCCAGCCCCAGACCCGTGGGCCCCGAGCCCCAGCTCTACACATCTGTCACCCTCCTGGCTCCGTCTTCTCCCAGGGCCTCGGCAATAACCCACATCTTGTAGCCGACTGCTGGCAAACTCAAATCCCATTTCAGAATAAACACTGTGCGACGGTCGGGGGAGGGAGAGAGAGATTTATTAGCTCTCATAGGGTGAGAAACCGCAAGGGCCAGAATAATAGGATACATTTCTCACCAGTTGTAAGTGCCGGAAAAGAATTAAGGAACACTGATATTTTCTGTCCTTAATCAAGCAAGGGAGTTGCGAGGTGCGGGAGAGGGAGAGGAACGAAAAGCCGATTTTACGTGTGGGATTTGGGGGCTGGGCGCCCACTGGGCGATTTTGCTTGATGCCCGCTGTTGCTGCCAGTGTAACCTGTGTGGGGTTTCTTTGTTCTCGTTAGCCCGGCCGGACCAGCCCCTGTAAGTGCGTGTTAGCGTCGGCAGCGGCAGTGCCCACGGTGGCACTCGTGGGGGAAGGAGTTTAGAGGACATTCGGGGTGCTGCTGGGAAGGGGGTGTCTTCAGCGGAAAGATGTGACCCCGGGCTGCTGGGTGGAGAGGCGGCACCCGCACACGCTGCCGAAACCGCTGCCTCGGTCCGCTCCTGTGCAGCTGCTGCCCCGGCCTCGGACGGGCAGGGAGGGCCTGGGGTGGCCTCAGACAAGCCCTGGCCGCAGTGGGAGGACGGGGACAGCAGCGTCTGTCTCCACAGCCTGTGTGCAGAGGGCCAGGCACCCGCTCTAGAGCGCCCTGGTGGGTACCACGGGCCTCTCCGCGGCCTCACACCCGCAGGTACACATGGACACGGGGCACACGCACTCACAACGTGGGCCAGAGTTTTGAAGCATAAAACTAGACAAACTCAGTATTCCAGGGCTAGGGGAAGGCTGTATTTTTTTAAAATTCCATTCAGATCCCAAAGTAACATGCAGAGAGTGTCTGTTTCGAGTTGACAGTAGTAACAACAGCAGACACTTAAATAGCACGCATCCGGCACCAGCCTCTGTTCCGGACACTCTGCACATTTTATCTCATTTCACCCTCCTGGCCACCCCTGGGGGGTGCTGGCTACCAGAACTGTCCTCAGTTTACAGGGTGCAGAGGGGCGAAGTGCCCTGCCCAAGGCCACACAGCCGAGAGTGGTGGAGCTAGGCTGTGAACCCCAGGAGTGTGCCCTTCCCCGAGGTGTGGGGCTTCTGGACTCTTCTCGCAGAGAGGACGGGCATCTATACCACAGGGGCTGGAAGATTAGACAGCAGGTGACCCTGGGCAGAAGAATTCATCAGAGGCACACAGGGGGGCAGGCAAGGACGCTGTGCGGTTGTGTGGGGCTGGGTCACAACGTGGGCCTGGACCCAGGAGGCGGCAGGCCCTCCGTGACCGGCTTGTGAGGCCTGTGCGCACCCACCAGGCCCGTCTCAGGGCTGTGGAACTGGCCGCTCGGAGGCTCACGGGGAGGGTGGAGGTCAGGAAGCCTTGGCCAAGTCCACGGGGCAGCCAAGGCGGGGCCTGAAGCCGAGAACAAGTCTGCAGCCATGAGCGAGTAGCCCAGGTGGGGCAAGGCCGGGAAGACCCTCTCAGGGTGGAGGAAAGGACAGTGCTGGAAGGCAGCGTTTCTCAAAGTGCGTTCCCCGGGACACTTGCATCAGGCCCCTGGGGTCACTGTAGCGTGCAGCTTCCCAGGCCCGTCCCGGACCTGCAGGGTCTGGGTCTCTGAGAGACTCTGCCCTGGAATCTGCATTTCTAATGAGCACCTCAGGTGACACTAACTCTTTTTTTATTAAAACAGAATGCACAGAACATAAAATCTACCTTCTTAACCATTTTTAGGTGCGCAGCTCGGTCTGGCATTGAGCACGTTCACACTGTTTTGCAGTCGTCCCCACCCTCCGTCTCGGAGCTGACTCTTCCCAAAGTGAAACTCTGTCCGCATTAAACAGCAGCTCTCCTTTCCGCCCCCCGCAGCCCCTGGCACCCCCCATTCTGCTCTCTGTCTCTGTGGGTCTGGCTGCTTGAGAGACCTCATGTAAGTGGAGTCACACAGTGTTCGCCTTTCCGTGACTAGATTATTTCTCTTAACATAATGTCCTCAGGGCTCACCCATGTGGTAGCGGGCGGCACAGTTTCGTTCCTTTTTATGGCTCAGTAATATTCCACTGCATGGATAGACCACACTTCGTTTATCTGTTCGTCTGTCCATGGACACTTGGGTGCAGTACTAGTCATTGGTTTATTATTTGATAATATTTAATACACAATTTTCAGTACTGTTCTTCAAGTCTGTGTAGGCGATGAGCTTGTGGCGCTGTCTCCTGTGCCCCGACTCCAGCCCCCCTCCGGGCGCTCTTCCATCTGACCTGTCCCGTCCTCTCTCCCAGACCCTCAGCCAGGCTGGGCTGGGCCCTCTCCCTGCCTGTCACCACCCTGCCCAGGGGCCTCCCCGCCACGCCCCTCCCCACCACCTTCTTGCCTTGCTTCGGAATGTGCTCATACCTCCCCTGGGAGTGAGTGTTCTCGTTACAAGCCTTTCCCAGGGTAGCCTCCCACGAGTCGGCCGAGGTCACCGGGACCGTGGGGTGGGCAGGGCCCCAGTGTGGGTGTGGCAGTGGATTCCCTCCCTCCCAGATGCACCCAGTGTCGGTGGCCCTCAAACCCTGGAGCTGGGCAGCTCAGCCTGTTCTCTTGGTCTCTAGCCCTCAGTTTCCCCCGTCTCTGATGGACAGTGGTGGGGCTGAGGGGCTGGGGCAGGGGTCTCAGACCAGCCCGTCTAGGACAGCAAACACTTTGTAACCCCTTTGTTATCCTGAGATGAAAATCAGCTAAGAAAGCATTCCCACCAAATACTTTTTAAAAAACCAGTGCAACGCCGTAACTGTGCTATGAAGTATTCATAGAAGTCAAAGGAAAGTGATCTGTGATCAAAATAATCCAGGTTTCAATACGTCAGTGCTACGAGTCAGTACCCAGCATGTCCCTTGTGCGAGGCAGCAGCCGGAGTGACGTCCACCCCTCCATATGGGAGCACGGGAACGTGGCCGCTGGCAGTGCAGTTGGCACCAGCAGGCGTCGGTGGCTTGGAAGCCGCGCACAGCATGGCCAAAGGTGATGGCGTTTTATGAAGTCATGAACAGCTTTTGGTCAAGTTCGAAAGAAAAGAGAGTCCGGCTTCCTGAGATTTAGAGACTGGGCTGTGCTCCTGGGAAAGGCAGTGCTTAGGTGGAAATCAGAGTTAGGGTCTCTGCAGGGTAAGGTATAGTTTATAAAAAGCATTTACACGCATTAGTGTGTTTGACAGTGACACAGAGTGGGCATCATTATGCCCATATTAGAGAGACTAATAGTAGCTATCATTTGTATTCCCCTAAAAGTCACACGGATACTGTAACGCCCGGTGTGTGGGTGTTGGGAGGTGATCGGGTCACGCGAGTGGAGCCCTCAGCAGGATCAGTGGCCGTATCGGAAGAGACGAGCGAGCCAGCTTCCTCCCTCCACCTTGGGAGGCCAGGGCAAGAGGAGGGCTCTGTGGAGCCCACTTCTCACCAGAACCCCACCGCGTGGCACCCTGGGCTCGGACTTCCAAGCCTCCAGAACCGTGAGAGAGAAATTCCAGTTGTTTCGGCCTCCAGTCTGTAGTGTCTTGTTCCAGCAGCCCGGACTGACGGAGACAGATGTGTGTGTGAATTTAAGGGAAGGACTGAAAGGGTAAATGGCTGAGATCCCCCCGCCCGCTCAGGGCACTCCCAGCAGCGCGGGGGTCAGAAACACCTCTCTCCTCGGGCAGAGAGGTCCGGCTGACCTCTCAGTGACCTCCCCCGTGGGTTTCCTGCCCGTGTCTGTAACGTGGTCATGTGATAGTCTTGGGCAACCTCTGACAGCTCAGCCATTGTGCCTCGATGTGTCACTCGTCTCTTTCTCGGCTATTTAAATTGTCACACAGGCGGCCACAGACACCTTAAGGGCTGGGATGGGGGCTTCTGCCTCAGTGTTCCCAGATGGCAGCGTCTGGACCACCGTACGCTTGGTGAACAGTGGAAGGCCACCAGTCTGTGCCCGTGAGACTCGTGATCCGAATGATCTGGTGGTCGTTAACATTCGTGCGGTGGTCAGTGGGGGCCAGGCACCGTCATGGCGGTGTCACGTACACATCACACGGCATGCCGTCATGACGTAGCATTGTGATGTAAGGTCCCGGCCAACCAAGACAATAGTGTAGCCTTAACATTTGCACGTAATTTAGCCAAGGGCTGTTGAGGGCAAAGGTGGGATTTGAAGCCAGGCAGTGCAGAATTTGACATTACTCTCTGTTGTGCTGTGCTGGCTGTGTGAGGGTGTGTGTGTGTGTGTGTGTACACCAGTGGTGCCAACTCATATCACAGGTTTATTTATTCTTTCCGTAGTCTACACTCTGCCACGCACCAGGCTGGGCTGTAGTGGTAAAAAGAAAGACAGATGTTCTTCGAGAGTTCTCAGACTGATTAGAGGTTGTGCTCAGTGCCAGAAGGGGACCATGGCTGATAGGAGAGGGACCACACCGAGACAGAGCAGCGTGGAAGGCCCTGCGAAGAAGGAGTGTTTACCCTGAGGCCTCAAGGAAGAGCAGGAAGGGGCGTGTCAGTGCCGAGGGGAGGCACCAGTGTTCCCAGCAGAGGGAACAGCATGTGTGGAGGCCCAAGGTGAGCACAAGTTTCCTTGTTTGGAGAGCTAGCGGTCAGTGAGGCTGGAGCCCCGAGGGCAGGGGTGAGAGGAAGGAGCCGAGAAGGGAGACTTGAGCAGGGCCAGGCCCCACGGCACCTGGTAGGCCACTCAAAGGGCTTTGGTGAGGTTTTGCAAGATGTAAAAGTTTTTAAAGATGTTAGGACCTTTCAAGCTAAGAGAAGATTTTAGCTTATTTTCAAAGTTGCAAGAAACATTTCCACATGAGATCAATAAATGATTACTATGTCCACTCTTCACCACACATTTTATGTCTGTTGTCTTTAATTCTGACCACACCTGCCCGTAGGTGATTGCTGCCTCCGGTGGAGCTGAGACAGGGTGGCTCTGGGAAGGAGAGCGCCTTGCAGCTGGCGTCAGGGCTGCCGAGGTGTCGGTCCCGCTCACCAAGCCGCGCTACACATCTTCCTTCTCTCTGCTCCTTTGTTTCTGGTCTGTAAACAGGAATCTATGGCGAACTTGAAGCTTATGGCATGTTCTTACTACCGTGTGTTCCTGTGCACCTTGTAAAGCAAAAGCAACACCGAACTTCTTAGCATGTGTCATCAAAACATCAGCTCTTCAGGTGACAGCGCCTGGGGCACTCCCAGCAGGGCTGGGGGTGCAAGAGTTGGACTGTCCACTCCATTTATTAGCAGGAGCCGCGCTGCCTGGAGCTGGAGAATGAATAAATCACAGCTCCGGCGTGGACCTGCTACGCCTGAGAACGTGAGGGGCACAGACAGCAGGGAGAACGGGGAGGCATTCGGCCGAGGAGGCCACCAGTGCCAAGGGTGCACATCATCTCCTGGCCTTTACCTGGTTTGGAAGTTGAGGCCAGGCTGCAGGGGGCTGGTGGGTGTGCTCCTGGATGAGGAGAGGCGACCCAGCCTTGGGCCTCGGCATCTTGTGGGGTTGGGCTGCCTCCTGCAGCCTCAAGAGAGGGTGGTCGCCCTGCCCCCCACCCCCAGGTGTGGATGTCTTCCTGTGAGATGCTGCCCTGACAGTCCCCTGCCACTCTCTGCCTCCGTACCCTCCTCTCGGCCACCAGCAAATCCTGGAGGCTCCCCCCAGAATCCGCCCCCTGCCCGCCCTCCGCTGCCCTGCCTGGCCTGGCCACTGCCAGCTGTCTCTCGGATTGCAGCCTTCCAAATGGTCTCCCTGCTCTGCCCAAGTCAGCTCCCTCCCACGCTCCCGCCTCACCCAGGTGCCGGCCAGAGTCCTCACAGTGGGCACAGGCTCTGCACGATCTTTCACTGTCGGCCAGCTGACATTGTCTCTTACTGCTCTTCCTGTTACACCCTCCAGTATCCCCGTTAGAACATGAACTGCCAGAGAGCAGGAATTTGTCTTTTGTTCCCTGATATGTCTCCAGTGCCTAGAATAATTCCTGGCATATGTTAATAGTATGTGGTCAATAATTATTTGTTGAAAGGATGAACAATGAGCTGAGGTTGATATGATTATTACCATTTTTTTTTTTTTTTTTGAGACAGAGTGTCGCTTTGTTGCCCTGGCTAGAGTGAGTGCCGTGGCGGCAGCCTAGCTCACAGCAACCTCAAACTCCTGTGCTTAAGCGATCCTACTGCCTCAGCCTCCCGAGTAGCTGGGACTACAGGCATGTGCCACCATGCCCGGCTAATTTTTTCTATATATATTTTAGTTGGCCAGATAATTTCTTTCTATTTTTAGTAGAGACGGGGTCTCACTCTTGCTCAGGCTGGTCTCGAACTCCTGACCTTGAGCGATCCACCCACCTCAGCCTCCCAGAGTGCTAGGATTACAGGCGTGAGCCACCTCGCCCGGCCTGATTATTACCATTTTTAAGATGAATAAATTGAGGCACAGGAAGATTAAGTAACTAACCCAAGATCATGCAAATACTAAATGGCAGACTTGGAATTCAAACCCAGGCAGACTGGTTTCAAGATCTGTGTTCTTAGCTCCTAAGCTATATTGCCTCTCTAATTAAACTTCAGTGAATTAATGAATCAAATAGCCTTTCTAGCTTCTTCTTGTTTCCTATACTCTAGATCATCACACATTTCCTTGCTTTTGATTCTCTTTCCTGCTTTCTGCCCTTTCACATACAGAACTCTTACTTATTCTTCAAAACCCAACCTAAAGTGCCCTTCCACCAGGCAGAGTTAATTTCTCCCTCTTCCTTGCTTCCATTGCCGTGTGGCTATACCTTGCTCAGAGTCCCTAAAACCTATTTATTTATGTGTCTTTCTGAATCTTCATTTAGCCTTGAGTTTCTTGATGGCAGAGACCTGTGCTTTATTTTCTTTGTCTCTCCCAGCCTTTGTCTAGCACATGTTAGGGGCGTAATAAATATTTGTTGAATGAGTGACTAGAAGTGTTTCTGGCACTTACCACCTGCCAAATTATATGCATGTTGAATCCAATTTATGATGAACTTTCATTTTAACACTGCCCATATGTTCCGAAGAGAGAAAAACAGACCCAAATCATAACAAAATCTAATACAATCACATCTAGCAATGACTTTTCATGTCATTCACTTAGAGGGAAATGCTTCTGGTGAAACACTGTTCTATCTTTGGTGTATTAAACACAAAAACTTGATGTTTTCTGATGCAAAGCTACATTTCACCCCCCTGATCAAAAGAGACTGTGGGGACTATAGAACTAATTGACCATTAGGAAAATGCGCTTGGTTAGGGGACAAAAGGGCCATTGATGTCCGGTTGGGTAATACAGATCCTGGTTGTCATAAAATGCGTTGACGTCCATGTAAAGGTATTAGCCAAAGGTCATAGGGGCAGACTCTGGGTGACAAAACCCTTTCCCCTTCGTGCGAGTTTGACCTTTGGTTAACTTTCCAGCTCTGTTTCCCTGGGAACCAGATAAAGTCAGAATGTTCCTCTGTTGCTGGGCAGTGTTGCCAGTGGTAAAATGTCCCCTGGTTGGTAAATAGCATCTGGGCAGGGAGGGGCTGTGCATACCTAATGGGCCGCCTGCTTGGGTGTCGTGGAGCATGGTGACTCCTGGATGTGTCGCTTGTGGGGTACCTGGATAGTTGCTGGTGGAATTGGTGTAGAAGTGTTGGCTACTGTGGGATGAGGCTTTTCATCCAGGGTGGCCCCACGTCTGCCTGGCATGTGTCTGGTCTCCTTGCCCCTGAGTGGTCATGGGTCTGGAGGTGTGTGTGGCAGTGGAGGTGGCTCCCAGATGGCTGTGTGGGCTGCCACAGAGGAGGAAGGTGTGAAGCTACCCTGCTGGCAGGCTGTTTGTGTCCTGCACCCTTCTCAGTGGACGGTGGCCTTGGATAGACTCGCAGTGCTGACTGTGAAGCTGAACCCCAAACACGCTCTGGTGGGCGCTGCAGAAATCAGGCTTAATATTTGCCTAATACAGTCTATTGCAGAGTAAATGCATGCCCCCCCCCCTTTTTTTTTTTTACCCATTTACTAATGAATGGATTAGTAAATAAACGGTGAGTCTAAAGGAAAAGCAGCTTGTCTAAGCGGACGTTGCGGGGCTGCAGCCCCCATGCCGTGCCCAGCGCCCGTTCTCCTAGTGCACCCAGGACGGCAAGCCGTGCTCGCTCGGCCTAGGACTGCGAAACCAGTGGCTTCAGCACTGGCCCCCAGGCGGAAATGATTGTCCTCATCTTTCTCCCTGCCGAAGCCCAAGGGCTTGGGCAGGGCCTCTGTCTTCTCCCTTCTTCCGATTGCCCTGGGCTGTGGAGGGGCCTCAGCCCGGCAGGGGAGGTAGATGTCAGTTCTAACGGCCCCTGTCACGGGCTCTCACTCTGGGCTGGCCCTGGCTTGCCGAGTCTTCCTGCCTTTGCCCGTTTAAGCCTCCTGACGGCCTCTGAGGCAGGCCTTATCGGCTGTATTTCCCAGATAAGGAACTGGAGGTTCAGAGAGGTTAAGTAACTTGCTCAAGATCGCCCAGCAGCTCTGTGGCTGAGGGAGGACTCGGCCCCAACCATCCTGCAGCCCTTCTCGACTCGCTGCATTGTGCTGACCTCCAGCTCCCTTCCAAAGCTAATTAATGTCCTGCGATTCTAAATCAACACCGCCTTGGGAGGTAGCTCGGAGCAGTGAATTTCTGGGGCACAAGATGTCCCCTTCCTTCCCTCCTTCTGCCTGAGTCTGTCAGTTCAGAGAATGCTGAAATGGGCCAGGTGTGAAGTCTGGAATGGGGCCCAAAAATTAATAAGTTTTTCCTCTTCCCTCTTAATGCCTTTGTTTTGACTTCCTCCACGGACGGCCACATCTCTGGCGTGTCCCCTGTGTGTCTCTCATAGGCAGAAGCTTGGTCTCAGATCTGGCAGGACAGGCGAGGAAGGCAGGGGTGGGGACATGGGGGAAGTTCTCCCGCCCTTGTGTGGGGAGAGTGGGACCTGCCCTCCTCTCTCCCTCCATGCCCAGCTGCCCCCTGAGGTGGAAGGCTGTGGCCCGCGGAGTCCTGTGTCCAGCAGTCCTTCTGCGGCAGGGAGCCTGGGTGGCTGCTGCCGGGAGGGTTTCCATCTTCATGGGAGTGTTTAGGCCTTTAGGGTCCCTTCTAAACCTGAGTTTCCATCTTTGTAGGGTTTTTTCCTGAAACCCAAGTCTCTAAGCAGGAAGAAGCCAGTTATGCAAGGAAGCATTTATATTTCCATTAAGAGAGAACATTCTGGGAGAGATAACATTATTTACAGAGTGTGGAGAGCCAGGGAGACCAGCCTGCCGCCCACCTACCCACTGGACCCGTGTTGAGGTCGAGACATCTTCCTCAGCCAGGTGGCCTGGCCTGGGCTGGTGTGGCCCTCATGCACCTCCCAGGGATCCTGAGGTTGAAGGAGGCCCGTGTGACAGGCACAGAGTGCTGTCCTGAGGCTCCACCCTGGCTCCGCCCTCTACCCAGCGCCTCCCGCAGGGACAATGTCATCCTTCTGGCTGAGCCAGAGGGGCCTGCGGAGGGACAGCGGCTTGGGGAGGCCATCCAGGACTGGGGCCTCATGTCCACCCTTAGGAAGGACCCTCTGGACACCACCCTAGGTGCCCCTGCCATGACCCGATTGTCACAGGCCTCGCCTCTGCCCACGGGGCCTGGGACAGCAGCTCCAGGGACCAAAAGGACGTCCCCTTCCCCTGACCAGCTTCCTTGGCCTCTGTGCAAGGCCTTCCTGTGTGGCATGTGCTAGGGTCCCGCCGGGCTCGTCCCAGCTGCCCCTGCTCACTGGCCTCCCTGCCTCCCTAAGACTCAGTGGCTGCCTCTCTCCACAGCGCCGGTCCCCCCCCGCCGCGGACGGCCCGCAGCCCTTGAAGCCGGCGTGAGAAATGAGTGCTGCCAAGGCCTGCGGAGCGCTCGCTGGCTGGCGGCTATTAATAGAACGAGTTTGGCAACAGAGCCCGTCCACGAGGACTAGATGCCAGCAGATACGTGAGGAGTGTTTGGCTGGCCTGTTAATGAGGCCAGTTTGGCCAAATGTCCCAGGACGTGGGCGTCCAGGTGGGCACCACCCTTCACACCTGGGGCATCAGCTGTTCCCTGCGAGGATCGACACGCACCTCAGAGTGTTTCAGGCAGCGCTTTTTAGGGAACTGTTCCTGAGGCGTGAATACACCCGAGGAGCGCGTCAGAGATTGCTGTAAGGCTGCGCCTTGTTTGCCACCAGGAAATAAGCTTGATCATTAATTAGTCATTTAAGTCAATGGATGCTTATTAGGGGTCCTCTTCCCTGGGGACCCAGGAGCCCCGCCTCTGAGGGACTCCCGGTCCAGACGCACCAACAGACGATGGCCAGAGGGGGAGAGGCTCCTTAGTAGGGGTGAGTAGGGTGCGAGGGACAAGTGGCAGAGACTGAGGTGGAGAGAAGGCGGGGCAGGGTCCCATCCCTGTGCCCCGGGTCTCAAACTGGCAGTGCTGGTCACCGGCCACCCTTGTCCTAGGTGATGCTTTCCATTTTGATATCTTGGACGATAAAGGTCTGGTGCCAGCTCTGCTCAGCTCTGTCCCATCAGAGGGGCTGGCTGGCTCTCTGGGTGTCCCAGCCACGGCCTGGCCCGGTGACCCCAGCCCCAGGAGACAGCTGAGTTTGCAACCCCAGCTTCAGGCACTTCAGGGCCTTTGAAGATTTTATACTGGGCGCAAGACACGAACCCATGTGCGGTTTAGAGTAGCATCCCAACAGGGGAGTGTGCGGTGGAGGTGGAGGCAGCCTGAGCCCAGTTCCCTGGGAAAGGCTGTAAGTGACCTTTGTCACTTTTCAAATTTCCAGTGAGAAGTTGCCACGCCTGAAGCGACTGGGAGAGAGAAAGCAAGTGAACGTGTTCAGACCCCAGAGTCAAGCTGCTTGGGTAGTAGGGGCAGCGTGGACGTTGTTGAAATGAGCCCAGAGCCTCCCCGGGGCCCTGCTGAGAAGAGCGATGACGCGCAGATGAAGATGCGTCCTGTCCCCTGTGTCAAAGGCACCACCTCCCCCTTCCCGTGGGTGCATGGTGGGCACGGGCCATCCTCCCGTGCTGTCCTGCGGAGGGGCCAATCCTTGGGCAGGCGTGGGCACCGCTGCCCCAGGGAGCAGAGAGCGCCGAGCCTTCGGCAGGGCCTGCTTGTCGCTGGATCACTGACCGTCTCAGTGAGTCTGTCTTTCACATCCGCCTCCGACGCCTCGAGACCGCGGGGCGGCAGGCGGCGAAGCCGGGCCGAGTGTTAATGAAGCAGCGTTCTGTTTGGTGTGTCTGTGCGTGTTCCTGCCCACCAGGGTGGGCGCCTCGCCTCCTCCATGGCCAGGTGGTTTTCCCAACTTGGGGCCACCAGGGCCTGGAAAGATTTTTCCAGTGTGGGGAGGTTCCTGGGGGGCTGCGGGGAGGCTCTACCACTGTGAGCAACTCCAGGGAGGGGGTTCTGAGCAGCTCGACACTGTGGGGACCACGACTGTCCGTTGAATGATCAGTTCTGTGACCTGCAGCTTCCCCTGGGGGGCAGGGGCTGTGGGCACAGGCAGCACATCTGGGGAAGAACGGCGCAGCACGGCCTGCTGGCCGGGCAGACGCACCGAGGGCCACCCCTGCCCGCAGGGAGCTGCCGGTCTCCTGGGAAGACAGGGGAGCAGAAGGCTGAGCTGCTGCAGAAGCACAGCGGTGTCACGACGGAGCAGGGTAGGCGTGGCCCGTGGCCGGGGATCAGAGGGTGGGAAGCAGCTGTGACAACCTGGCCGGGACTGTCCCGGGCGAGGGGTACGTGTTAAGGGTGGGGGGGTGGGACGAGTTTGGCAGGAGGCGCAGGAGGTGGGACTGAGGAGGAGTGTCAGCAGGCTTGCTGGAGGGACCGGGCTGGATCCTGGGGACCTCCTGGTCAGGGGTTCGAAGATGAGTGTTGGTCCTCAGTGGCCACAGAGCCTTAGGAGGGTTTACGCAGGAGCTTGGGGGTGGCACAGCTGACATTGTTTAAAAGGCCTCTCCTGCTGCAGAATGAATTGGAGCCTGGTGCGATGGGCAGGGGAAAGGTGCTGCTGGCCTGGACCAGGGTGGACTTGACAAATGGCACTCAGCAGGTGAGGGAAAGGGAGGCATTGTGGGTGATTTGGGAGATTTGGGGGAAATGCAGAAGTGGGAGTGGGTGGGGGGAGTCCCCCTGTCTCCAGTTTCCCCTCATTGCGTAGCTGCTGCCCAGAGAGGTCATGCTAGAGCTTGGGCTGATCAGGCCACCCTTGCTCAAGAATGTTCAATGGCTCCCCATTGCCTGCAGGACCCATGCACACCCTTATGGATGGCGTTCAGAGGACCCTCTCGGGCCTGGGGTGCCACCCCCTCTTGTTCTCCTGGCATGAGCAGGAGCCAACAGAACATGTGAACTTCTTTGTCTAGCATCTGTAGCTTTTTTAAAAATAACCTTTTTCCTTCTACCACCACGAAATGTTAAAACCATCTTGTTTATTAACGTAGCCACGGTGCCGTCTCGCCTGCGGATCCGCCTCACCTCCTGCCGGAGACTCCATTCCCTTGGAAAGCAGCCCCTTTTGTATGGTTCGAGTGGTTTTCAGATTAGCTATTTCAGTCTGTCTTTTCTCCCCTACCAGTAGCTCGTTCATTCATACATCTACGAGTCATTCATTCTGCATTGCATGAGTGCCTGCTGTATACCCAGCTCTGAGCGAGGCCTTGGGGTGATCGATGGGAATAAGAAGTGGCTGCAGCCCTCAAGGATGGGAAGGTCAGAGCGAGGTCGGCTGTTCCCTGTGCTCCCCCAAGAGCCTCGGAGCGTCACAGGGAGTTGTGGGAGGAGTTGAGTGTGTGCGGGGTGCTAGGGCACTCTGCTGGGCTCCCAGCGCGGCTTCGGGGAGCTTGGAAGCTTGAAATGGCGGGGCTGGTGGGACGGGGCCTCTCAAGGGATTATAGTGCTACTTCAAGAGGCATCGAATGCCGAGTGAGAAGTCGTTCCATTCCACGCTGTCTAGCCCTCCTGGTTCCTTGAGGGACAGTGACTCATTTCGGGGCCAGTCTAGCGTCCAGGCATCAGCTCCGGGTGAAACAGCGAACAGGCTGGAGCCAGAACATGATGACATTGTTTTGTTTTCATGGTATTTATCTTTAGGGTTCTTTTGTCTTTGGGGCAAGTGATGATATTTTCCATTTAAAGTGTGCATTTAAATAAATATGAATTTTCTTTTCGAAACAAATCGAAGTAAAAGCGTGAACCAATTTAACGGTCCAAGGCTTCTCGACCAGCTGTGAAGGTGCCCCTGCTCCGCCCTCTTCCTGGAGAACAGGTCCCGGTGGCTTCTAGGTGGAGACATCCTATAACGCAGTGCGAATGGGCAGGCAAAGTGCGGCACATCCGCACAGTGCAGGACCCCAAGCCCTGAAGGGAACAAGCTCCTGGTACGCACCGTGCCGTGAGGGGACCCCTAGGACGCGTGCTAAGCAAAGACGCCTGCCACAATAGGCCGTTTCTTATGGACGGTCCGCACAGGCAAATCCACAGAGAGACGCGGAGATCAGCGGCCGCCAGGGAGGGGACGAGCAAGGGCTTGCACCGTACGCGAAGGGCATGAGGGATCTCACTGGGGACAGAAGATGTTTTAAAAGTGACATATGGCGCTGGTGGCACCGTTCAGTAACGTTACTAAAAATCAGAGAATTATAAAACAAAACAGACAAAAACCTCTGAGTCATGCTCACTGTGTTCAGTTGGACACATTTATTGAGAAAGCACTAAGAATAAAATTAAAATCATCTTCCATCATCCGTAGTTGAGGGGAATTTCCTTCTGGGCTTTTCTCCACGTACAAATACTTTGTCAGCACCACCGGGCTCCTGTTGGCAGTGAGGCTTTGCAGTGTGGTCATCTCGCCTACTTCATGACACGCTGTGTCCCACGTCATTAGCTCCCCGAGGTCAGTGCGACCCACAGTCACCAGGGGCAAAGTCAGTAAGTTCGGGAGTGGCCAGGGGTAAATGAAGTTAAGCGTGTGTGCTCGGCGTGCTGGCCTGTGTGCATCTGGGTTCTGGAAGGGGAAGAGAGAGGGGGAGAGAGGCTGTCTGGGGTGCTCCTTCCATCTGTCCGTCTGGGTGCACTGTCGGCTGCTCTCCACGCTGTGTCCTAGAAGGTGCCACCTCCCACCAGCTCCGGTGCCCCCCGCTTCCGGTTGGGTTCCCCGATGGGAGATCAGTGGGCAGGATGGAGAGAGGCGCGGGTATTCATTCTCCGGCCCCCTCCGGGCCGTCCCTCTGTCCCCAGCCACGCGTCTCTCCTGCAGTCCCCTTGGGTTCTGGTAACTCTTCCCTCTCTTGTCCCATAGGATGGGGCCGTCAGCTCCCTGCTTGTCCAGCCCTGGGTGCTTCAGCATCTCTGCGTGGCTCCCTGCGAGCCTGCCCTTCACATGGTCACTCCAATGGCCTCTTCGAGGGCCCTCTGTTCCCTGCTGGGCAGCGTGTCCTAAATGTGCTTGACGACGAGTTTCTCACGGAGCTCACGTGGGACACGGCTAGGGAGACATTGTTAATGGCTGCGTAATTCCCATATTGCATGTGTGACGCTGTCATGTATTCAGCCTCCTGCCATTGAGCAGTTGGCCACTGCTGGTATTTTTCACATCTTTGTGCAATGATTATGTCCTTTGGACAGATTTCTAGAATGGCCAAAGGACACGCTCACTTAAAGATATTTCCGGAAGATCTTGGACAGAGCTCTTGAAGCCCGCCCAGCCCAGGGGCAGTGGCCCTACCAGCTGGAGGGCACCCCCCTGCACCCGGTGTCTGGGGTATTCAGGGACCATGAAGAAAGCAGACTTGGGCTGCGGGAGCCGCAGACAGCAGTTGGTTTGGGGGCCCAGGCCTGGTTTGCTCTGGGGCTTTGAGGATGCTTGTTCTGTGAGCTCCGTAGCAGGTCCTGCCTGAAGTGCCCTGGCCCTTCTCAACAAGAGACGTTGGAGACACGGGTTTGAGTCCCAGCTGGGCCACTCCCCAGGAGTGTGACATTGGCCCATCATGGAGGCCGTCTGAGCTCTGGCCCTCAGAGTCGTGGAACGTGGGCCTTGCACGGGATGAGATCAAATAGTCTAAAGCGCCCACCGCTTTGCCAGCCCCAACCGGGGGTGAGACGCAGTGGCCGTGTGTCTGCCTTCCCCGGGCCGTACGCACACATCCCTGCGTAAGGTCTTGGTATTTTGTCTGTGCGACTTTGCCTCCCCCGGCCCTGGCACCAGAGCGGCATTTGTCAGCTCCCTCAGGTGCACAAAGTGCTCTGTCTGGCTACTTGTGACCGTGAAGCCGTTCAGGCGTAAATATTTCTTCAAATGAAACTCTTGCCGTTCCAGTTCTTTGCTTTTCTAGGGGAGCCCGAGGCTGACCTTTCTGACTGTCGCAGGGCCACCCCGCTGGGCGCGTCCAGCACGTGGACGGTGGACACCGTTGCTTTGCGTGTGCCTGGAGCGGCTGTTTTGGTGTTGAGCCGATTATTGCACGAATGTAATTGGTGTGTCCTTCCCGGTTTCATCAGGCAGCTGCGCGGAGCTCGCTCTGTCCTCCCGGCGGGTCCCTGAGTCAGCCGTTCTGCACCTCGTCTCTGCTTTGCTCTGGAGTCTCTTTCACTCCCCAGGTTGGGGGCTTGTGTGCTGCAAGGTAGTCCCTGTCTTTGGGCCTACCTTCCGGTAACAGAGGCCACACTCCCTGCCCTGCTGGCACAGGGGAGGGGACAGCGAGTGAAGAGTCACCTTCTCTTCCTTGCCAGATGGTGAACGAGGTGCTGAGTCGCACCGTCTGCATGTCCCCTCCCCCAGCCTTTGCCAGGCACACCCAGCATCAGTAGCTGCATTCAGCAGGCGCTCACTCGTTCCGCCAGCCCGCACACATGCACTGTGCACCAGGGCCTAGTCTGGGGCAGGCGCTGGGGCTCAGCATGCAGAAAGACGTCACCCGTCCGTTCCCTCCTCACCCAGTCAGCGAGCCGGTGTGCAGCGGAGCCCCGTGTCTGTCCCGGCACTCGCTTGCAAGCACTGGAATCTGCTCTTGCCGGTGGAAGCAGACGCAGCAGTTGTTCCAGGATGTCGAGTGCTGCACACCGTCTGGGAGGTCCAGAGAACCAGCTGCACAGTCAGGGACGGCACCACCCGAGACCTCCGCTCTGCTCCCTGGAGACGGCTCCACGGGACAGCAGCTCCTGCCCCACGGCTGCCCCTGCACGCTGCCATCTCTGCTGCCCGTGCCAGGATGGATGCCCAGAGGGGCCGTGTCCTCACCTCACAGGCTTCTGATGGAGTTCCTGCAGGGGAACGTCCTCCTGGCAGGGAGGCCCCCCGCCCCACGCAGCGTGCAGGGAGCTGTGACAGGGAGCTTCTCTGTTGTTCCTCAGAGAAGGGAGGGCTCGGGGGAGGGATGCGCCCTCAACTCCAGGCCAGGGGATCATGGCCAAAGTCACGACTCAAGCTCGCTGCAGGCCTTCCATGTGCCTCCTGTGCTGGTCTGTGGGGGACAGAGGGGAAGAGTGACCCTGAACGGCTCCTGGAGGAGTGTGTCGTGAGCGAGAGAGTGACGCGGGCCATGGCGTTCCGGGTCCTCTGAGGAAGGCTGATGTCGATGACTTGAGGGCTCAGCATGTGACAAGATCAGCCTCTGTCGGGGCTGGGGCAGGGTGGGGTTCTCAGATTCCCTGCAGTGGGACTGGAAGGGTAAGAAAGGGGCTTGTCAGATCAGGGATTTGGCACTACTGGGGGGAGGAGAAGGACGTCGGAGCCGAGGGACCAGCGTAGCGAAGGCCCAGAGGGGCGTGACGATATAGACAGGGCACAAGGGACACCGGACGTTGTAGGAGGCCCTTGGATGAAGGAGCCCAGTGGCAGGGAAGGACCAGGACGAGGCCCAGGGGAGAGACGGTGGGGCCCAGGCCGGGGCTGCAGAGAGGCCCTAGGTGGGATTTTTAAGAGGATGAATCGGTGAGTCTTGGCAGCTGACTGGCTGGGGGTGTGAGTCGGGGAGGTGCCTGGTCCCTGGGTTGGGAGCGAGGGGAGGGCCACTCCTGTGATGGCCCAGGCACCGCTTTCCCTCTGGTCACCTGCAGCACCTTTTCCATCTGGTTACGCAGGGTGGTTCACCGGGCAGGAGTCGCTTCAGCCCACAGTCTCATGACCACTACATGTGCTCATTGGTTGGGCTTAATCAGGTTTAATACGATCTTTTGTGGCTGAAAACTTGGCTTAAAGTGAAGGACATAAAGTTTTAAGGAGCCCTGGTTAAAATCCTCCCTCAGGTTCACGTTGATCAAGAACAGGCTGACCCTACAATTCACATGGAATCTCAGGAAACTCAGGATACCCAAAATAATGGCGAAAAAGAGGAATGAAATAGGAGGTGTCTCACGTCCTGGTTTCCAAAGTTATTGCAAGCAGGAGTAATCCGGTCAAGACTGTATGGCACTGGCGCGAGGAAGGACGTAGAGACCAATGGAATAGAACTGAGAGCTCAGAACAAACGCAGCCATCTACCGTCAGCTGTTTCCCACAGGTACCAAGGTCATTCCCTGGGGAAAGAGTTTTCAACAAACGGTCCTGGGACAATGGGATATGCACATGGAAAGGAATGAGTTTGAGTCTTACTTTAGACCACAAACATAAAAAATTAATTTAAAATGTAACTGTAAACATAAGAGCTAAAAATGATAAAACTCTTAGGAGAAAACATAGCAATAAATCTTCGTGACCTTGGATTTGGCAAAGAATTCCTAGACATGACACGAAAAGCATGTGCAACAAAGGAAAAAATAGATAAATGGGACTCCATCAAAGTTAAAAACTTTTGTGCCTTAAAGAATAACTATCTAGAAAATGAAAAGACAACCCACAGACAGGAAGAAAATAATTGGCAGATCACATATTTGTTAAGGGTCTTGTATTTAGAATGTATAAAGAACTCTTACTACTCAATAAATAAAAAGACGACCCAACTAAAAAGTGGTCACAACGACAGCAAAACAACCCGATTTTTAAAAATGGGCAAAGGATTTGAATAGACACTTTTCCCAACGAGATACAGAGAGGCCAATGAGCACACGAGAAGATGCCTGACACTGTTGTCATCAAGGAAGTGCCAATCAAAGCCACAGTGCGATACTGCTCCATCCCCGCTAGCATGGCTGGAATCAAAATGACAGGCGATGACAAGTGTCGGTGAGGATGTGGAGCGATTGGGACCTTCGTGCATTGCTGGTGGGAATGTAAAGTGGTGCGGCTGCCCCGGAAACCAGCCTGGCGGCTCCTCAAGCAGTTAGACGCAGAGTCGCCGTTTGACCTGGTGATTCCACTCCCAAGCCTACACCCAGGAGAAATGGCAACGTGTCTACACAAACACTCACGCGTCAGTTCATTGTAGCATTGTGCATAAGAGCCAAAAAGCGGAAACAACACACAGGTGCATCAGTTGATGATGCAGAAAGAAACTGACATAGCCACACCGTGGAACATTACTCAGCCGTGAAGAGGAATGAAGTGCTGGCATGCGCCGTGTCGTGAGTGAACCTCGGAAACACAATGCTGAGTGAAAGAAGCCTGCCACAGAAGTCCGCATGTTGTATGATTCCATTCATACGAAACGCCCAGAAGAGGAAAACCATAGAGACAGAAAGTACGATAGATTAGTGGTCGCCTGGCCCTTGGCTGACGGTGAAGGGGAGCAGGGCTTCTTTTCTCCGTGATGAAAAGGTCCTAAAATCGACTGTGGTTGCACAAATCTGTGAATAAACTATAGACCATTGGCTCGTAGGCTTTAGATGAGTGGTTTGCATGGTACCTGAATTATACCTCAACAAAGCTATTTTCTAAAAAGAAGAAGGGGGAGCTCCCTGTCCCAAGAGGTCTCAAGACGCAGCTCGGGGCTGTCTCTCAGGAAGGCTGCAGAGGATATTCCTGCCTCTTTGGGGGTGGGATGGAGACTTTTTAAAGAGCTTCTCAGTCCTTTGCAGCAGGGTGGAACTTGACTTTCTGTGGTTTTCTTGAAACTCTTTGTATTTTGAGCGTTGGTGAAGGCGGCCTGTGGGACGGGGCACATAGGAGGGTCACTGTGACCTTCAGCTCCTCGATGGTTGATCTGCCAGTTGATTGATCAGTGGAATGACTGGTGCACTTGGGGCTGGCTGGGTCCTGCTGTGCTGCCACATGTGGACTTGGGGACAGATGGGGGTGCGCCTCTGCATCGTCTGCCTGCAGCCCCCAGTCTGGGACTGTCCCGGGCTGCAGCTTCGGTTTCCCCGTAAGCCGGTTGCTGCGAGCTTGGCGGAGAGAGGTGTGCAGATCCAGTGCTCTTGCTCGCAGTGAGCCTGGGCCCTGCGGCCTGGTGCCCCATGCAGGGACCGTCCTGTGCAGCGGGGCGAGCCGAGGAGACGCCCAGGCCTGGGCCCCGGGGCTAGAACTTGCTGCCACGGACATGGTTGTGCTTCCCCTGGTCCCGTGGCCTGGCCGGACAAAGCCCTGCTCCCAAACAGTGGGGGTGGAAGTTGGAGGTGAGGCCTGCGCGGACCGCGATGAGCCCTCCACGTGGTGGGCGGAGGGGCCTGGACACGTGGGCTCCGAGGGAACAGCACTCGTGGTGTGCAGGGGCCGCCATGTGCTTGGCCGGCAGGGCTGTCTCAGGTGAGCACGGCTGAGGGCAGAGAGGTGGGGGTGGGCGCACGGTGGCTGGGTCCGATGGCCAACGGGGCACCTGTGCCTGTGGGAGGGAGCCTGGCAGGTGTCCACTGTGACCCCCCTCCCCTCTGAGTTGTATTTGCCACTCATAATGGAGGGTGTTGGGGTTACAGCCTCGTCCTGCCGTGGTGTACGTGTGCTTGTGTGCACATGTGACTGGTGCTGTGCACGTGCCGTGTATGCGTGGGGGTCCTTCTCCCTGCCTGCCTGCCTGCTGCACGCATGTCCCGCCTTCCCGTTCCGTGCCAGGCCTGTGCACAGAGCCTCAGGGGTGAATGAGGCCCCGGCCTGGCCATCGAGGTGCAGTGGCGCGTGGGAGACCCGCAGGCGGCCCAGCACTGAGCTGGGATTCCCACACCTGCCCCAGTAGAAGGAGGCTGAGAATAGAGGCACGGATCCCTGGCCAGGGAGGGGGGCCCTGCCTGGAGGGGTGATGGCCTCACAGCCCAGGGGACTCTTGAGTGTTGACCTTTGAAGTTGTCTGAGGCACGGGGCGAGGGGACGGACCCTGCAGGCCGAGGGCAGAGCCCACAGCAGGGAGGGGACATGGTGGGTGTTCAGCCAGGGGCAGGGAGGCCTGGGCAGGTTGGAATGGTGCGGAAGGGCCAGGGAGGGACCGTGGGGGCAGTGGAGGACAGGGCATAAGGCACCGTCTCTCATGGGGCGGCTGCCCGTCCTGTTTTATTTACAGTCTTCAGTACAGCAATGGTGCTGGGCTTTGACCGAGCGAGCACTATGAAGTCACGGGGCTGACGTGCCTGCTGTGAAGCTCGTGGACACGAATGAGCCTCAGAGGAGTGTTCCACGCGTGCAACACCTGAAGCCATCCCAGGAGCCTTGGGTGCTGTGTGGGCTGCACAGGTGGCAATGTGGTGTTCTGGGCAGTTGGCACATGGGGTGGCAGAAGGTTTTAAGTCACATCAGACAGTTTGCAGCTTGAAAACTGCCTCCCTGTGGGCTGGGAACACAGCCACATTGGAGGGTGGCTCAGTGTTAGGAAACCTTCAGGCGTTGGCCTGACCACCTTCCCAGAGCTCCCTGGTCTTGCTCCTCTGACTGACACTGTCTACACTAGCGGGCTGTGTTAGTCCAGGGCTGCGGGGCCCACTCTGCTTATGGAATCGGTTGGAAGCCAAGCACCGGGGAGATCGGAGCCAGCTGGAGCTCCCCCATCCTGGAGCCCCTTTGGCCAGGAGGGTCCATGGCCACGGCTGACTCAAGCCTGACGCCAGGAGCGGAGTTCAGACGTAGGGCTGCTGGGACAGGGGCCGCTGGAATAATTCCTGTGTCCGGAATCTGAGCTCCAGCCTGATGGACGGGCTCCTCCTTGCTCTGCTGCCCAGCTACGAGGGTCCGTCCAGAGCACTCGGGCACAGCTCGTCACCCCGAGCTGGCTGGCCTCCCCACCCCAGAAACCCGTCAGCCTGAGCTGCTGCCCCAGGTCTCCCCTGAGCTGCAGGATTCACTTGCATCCATGAACGTCCCCCAGATGCACACAGAATGACATTATGTTCATTACTGTTGTTATTAATAGCTGCAATTCATCAGAGCCTCCTTTGTGCTGGGCTCTGTTCCAGGAATGTGACATCTGTTATCTCAGTTATTCTTCACAACGATCTTGGTGAGAAGGTATGATTAGTTCCACTTTACCGATGAGAAAACTGAGGCTCAGAGAGGTTAAGAAAGCCACTCCTGAGCTCACACAGCACAAATGGGACGGAGGTGGCGTTCAGACTCTGGACCGCCTGCCTCCACAGCAGTGCTCTTGGCCACCCCCAGGGCCGTCTGACAGAGGCTGAGCACAGACCACCTCCAGGGCCCACAGGCGACCAGACATGGATGTCCTCGGCTGTGGAGCAAAGGGCTTTGGGGACATGACCGAGTGTGGAGAGACTGTGTCTCCAAGGGTGGGAGAGTGTGTTGTGAGGATGTGGTATCCGAGATGAGCTGTCAAGGGTTTCATCAGCTGGCAGGAGGCAGGGGAGAGGGTGTTCCAGGAGGAGGGCGGTGCCAGGGCAAAGGCCTGGGGGCTGCCCGCCTGGACTGAGTGGCGAGCGGCTGCTGAGCAGGGCTGGGTGGTGCCAGTACGGGGACGGCCTGGGCTTCAGGGAGGGGCCGAGGTGATTAGACCTTCTCTCGGGCCATGGAAGGCCAAGGATGGTGACTCCTCTGCTGGCCCTGCGAGCTCCTACTGGAAAAGGGACATGTCCAGGGAGCTGGCTGAAGACCCTGCTCCCACAGGGGGTGGGGGAGGGAGGCCCGAAGGGCCCCAGACCCTGACTCGGGGTCTTTGCAAGGCTACCTGGGGCAGGAAACAGAGGGGGCCTGTGGGGACCCCGGGCAGGGATGTTTCCTTCCTCCCTTCCTAATTCAGTGACTTTCATGGACACGTTATTAGAAGTCCCGGGTTCAGGAGCCACAGGACGAAGAGCGCACTCACTGCCAACAGGCCTTTCGTGGTCAGTGCTGTCGAGGAGGTGATGAGGCCCCTGTCACCACAGGCATGCAAGCAGAGGCTGGATCCCCACAGCTCCAGGCAGTGCTCCTCCCAGCGTGCTGCGATGGGATGGAGGGACACTGTTGTCCTCCCCTGCTGTCTTGTCCACAGACTGTGAGCTCTGTGAGGGTGGAGATCACTCAGTCATCCAAGAAACCTTTGCTGCACACCTACTATGTGCCAGACACTGGGCTAGACATTGAGGATACACCAGGGAATGGAGCGTACAAGGTCCCTACAGTCTAGTGGACTCTTGTCTCTCTGTCCCCAGTGTCCAACCTCAGGCCAAACCCACGGGCACTGGGGACAGAGGGATAATGTTTGTTGAGTAACTGTTACCAGAGGACAGTGTGTGGCATCCGTTCTGCTGTATTTGTAGGCACAGGGCCTCCCCCCTGCCAGACCTCCAGAGTCACTGACCAGGCCATGGTCCCTTCAGTCCACAGCAGGCCATGTCCTGCACGTAGTAGCATTTGTTGACAGGGCCTCGGGCCTGCCTCCTTCCCCTCCTCCCACTAGGAATGTCCCCATTGGGCGGGGAACCGGGAGAACACACAGTATGATTCCTGAGGATGCCTGAATGCCCACTCACCTCCTGAGAGATCCGCCACGGAGACCCTCTCCTTGCTAGGAAGCATCGAAGCAGAGTTGCCTGGGCTGTTAATGGCTTCTGGAGGCTGTGACATGTGTCTGCCTGCAGTTTCTAGGGGCCTGGCTTTGTCTGTGTAAACTGGAAAAATCTAGAGTAGTTGCTGGGCCTTCTGGGTTTAAGCCACCCAGAGGCTGGTAAGTTGCCTCGTTATTTGCCTCTTCCTGAGAGCTGCGCGCAAGCATCCCAGGAAAGGAGCGGGTGGGGGCTTGGAGATTGGGTTTCCCTTTCCTGGGCAGCCGCGGGAGGTGCAGACCGCTGCCAGCTCCATGAAACATCCTCCTGCAGTGAGCGTGTGTGCAAGGCTGGGCTGGAGGCAGACCTGGAGGTCCTTGAAGGGCCCCGGGATAAGGGCAGCTGCCCCTCACTGAAGACCTGCCATGTGCCGGGCACGTGACACGTGGGCTAGCTCGCTGGATCCTCCCAGCCTGGGGGTGTGATTACGTCCCCCATTTTACTTATGGGGAAACTGAGGACTGGGGAGGTAAGGCCGCACAGCCTAAGCCACACGAGTGGCGCGTGATGGGGCCGGTGAGTCGGTCTCCAAGGTTGATGTTCATTCATCAGGCTGTGCTGCTTCCTGGCCCCACCAGGTGGGGGACTGGGAGTCTGAGGGTCAGAGGAGTGCGGTGAGCTGCTCAAGGTCACACAGCCAGCACCTGATGCTGCTGGGCTGAGACTCCTGGGCCTTCTACTGCGGGATAGTGAATGACGTGTGGGTAACGTCCCTGCTCCACTCTGGTGAGGCAGAAGCAGGAGGACGAGGCCAGAGCCCCAGGGAGTGTGCGGGACTGGGTTCGAGCGGGTACCAGCTGCTGCCTGTGCTCTGTGAAAGTGGGAGAGAACATTCCTGAGAGAGCAGCAAGCTCCAGAGCTGGCCCCTCCTCCCTGGGATGCAGATGGATTCCTCGGTCCCTTAGGAGGAGGGCGGGAGTGTGGCCTTGGACTGGAGAGCCCCTGGCCACCAGGCTGTTGGTGTTGTCATAGAAATGCAAAGTCCAGGCCCACTGGAGACCCTTCCATGTGGTCCCTGAGAGGGCGCAGAGACAGGACTGCACTGCAGGCGGAGCCCAGCCCCAGGCTCTTGGAGGGGCAGGGGAGGGCATTAGGGCAGGGCCCAGGCTGCCAGAGCTGATGCCTCCTTGGAATTGCCTGGCTGAGCTGGTCTAAAAGGAACCCGAGCGCAGCCTGTGTGAGGATCCTGGCGTATACACAGGGGCCTTGGGGAATGATTCTGTAGCTGTTCAGCAAGTACTGGCTGTGCATTTAACTGGGCCCAGGGAAAGGCATACATGGCAGGGAATTGCAGTGCAGGCGTGCTGATTTCACCATGTTGGAGAGAGGGGGAAGGAGGGAGGGAGGGGTGGGGGTGGAGAGCGTGCGAGGGTGCCGCTGGAATAGTGGACGCCATCTGCCTTCCGTTTGTCTTAACATGTGCTTGCCCAGCGTGTGTGAGAATCAGGAACGGGAAATTTTAGTTCCACGGCTTCATGGGCCGTGTGCGTCCCACCTTCTTGGTGTGAGCCCAGTGTTTGAGGACACGTGTTACAATCCCTGAAAGTGAGCGGCTGCCTGGTCTGGGCTCAGCCATCCCTCTGATGACAAACAGCACTGAGGACACCAAGCAGCTGGAGGGTAGCGGGTACTTGAGTCGTCACTCCAGCCTCGGAAGCTGCTACTTGTGGCCGGTTCACATGCTGCCTCCTAGGTCGTCGGTCTGGGTGTGACTTTTGCCCACCCCGCTGACTGTGAGCTGCCTCTGGTCGGGTCAGACCCCCTGCCCTGCCTGACTAGATACGTGGCCTCCCCGTCCTGGGGCAGCCCCCAGGCACTCCGCGGGCAGGGCAGTGAGGGCGCAGCCTCCCGGAGGTGGACAGGAAGCAGGCTGGACACCAGATGGGGCTTGCGCGGGCAACCTGGGACAGGGGCAGGGGAGCAGGAGAGAGGGCGGAGTGGGTGGGGCTCGTCTGGAATCAGCAGACTGGTTGACTGTGGCGGGAGCTCAGCCACCCGCTTTACTTCTGAAACTGTTCGTTTGTTCCCTGGAGCGAAGCCACTGAGCCAGCCCTGGCTGTGGGTCAGGCATGAGCTGATCTGGGAAACGGACAGGTCAATGGATCCGTGCAAGGAAGCACGGGCTGGGGACTAAGGCAGAGGTGTGTCTGAGGGGCTTGGGCTCTGGGGAGATGAGAGCAGGTGTGGCTGCTGGGTGCCTGAGTGTGGGTTGTCACGGGTAAATAGGAGTTCACCAGGTGGACAGGGATGGGCGGAGGGAACAGCGTGTGCAGAGGCGTGGAGGGGTGAACGGTGAGGTCAGGGTCTGAGAGCAGTTGTGGGATCTGGGGATGGAGAAGACACTGGTGGCCCCGTGTGCCCTTCGGAGTTGCCACTTTCCCTGCAGCAATGGAGGCGCCAAGGGTGTGCTGCGGGCAGTCAGGTGGAGAGGATGTGTCCCCCGCGTCACTCTCCAGCCTGCCCCATTCGATCAAGCCCTGAGTCTGCTCCACACCTGGTTACCACGCAGTGTCCAGCCACTCGCCGTTTTGCTACATCCATCTGGCCGCCCCCACCCAGACTTACCACGTTCTGAACCAGGCCTACTTATCAAACCTGAATTGTAAACTGAATTATTTGGGAAACGAATTGGTGGGTCATAGAAAGACGTCGTAATATAAACATTCAGTGATTTATTTGTTCATTGAAGATGCATTTATTGAGCAGCGACTCTGCGTCATGCTGGGGACACGCTAGTGGCAAAGACATGTTTTTCTCATGAAGCGTCGGTTGTAGAGGGGACAGACGAACGGAGTAAAAATGTCAGTAAAAGGCCAGGGGGCAGGCTGGCCCGTCAAGGAGACCGCACAAGGGTGCCCTGACCAGGTGGCCAGGGGGCAGGGCTGGCTGGTTTGGATACGGTGATCAGAGAGGGCCTCTGGGGAGAGCTGACTTCGGCGCGGGCAGTGGCAGGAATCTGAGGGAGGAGATCCGGGCAGCGGGAGCCGTTCACGGGCGCGGAGGAGCATCAGACAGGCCGGGTGGGCAGAGCCAGTGGCAGGAGAGTGACACAGGTCATGTGGACTCTTCCTGGCTGGGCTGCCAGTCCGGCCCCGATGTGAAGCATGAAGGGAATCTGCCGGCAGGTTGGCAGTAGGCGGTGACATTATCTGAGTGCCGTGTGGGGATGTGTCACGGAGCAGAGTTAGAACGGCAGCCCCAGGATGGGGGCGGCCGGGGTGGTCATCCCAGGGACCAGGCAGAGAGGACGGGGCTTGGCCAGGTCGGAGCGGCAGAGGTGGGCAGACTGGTGGTGGGCGTGGCAAGGGAGCCGTCAGACCTGCTGCTGTGGTTGGATGTGGCTGGGAAGAAAACGAAGCCAGGAGGGTTCTGACATGGTGAGTGTGGGTGGGGGTGGGACAGGGTGGGTCAAGGACTGGGTTTGGGGGTGTGCAGCTGGACATGCCTGTTGGATGCCCGGTGACAGGTCAGGTGGGTAGTGGGGACACAGGCTGGGCGCTCCCTATGGTGCAGTAGATGAAATTTCAGTGGCTGACAACTCCTGCCAGCCCTGCCCACTCTAGCCAGCTCAGACAGTGCTGGGCTGATAGGCCAGGGATGGGAAGTGACCGAGTCAAGCTGTGGTTAGCGAGGACGCGGGCGGTGCCAGGAGCTGGGGAGGCTGCTTCGGGGACCCACATTCCCCCACGTTCCCCCACCCACTCGCCCACCCAGGACCTCAGGGGCACAGAATGGCATCATCATAACTCTTGGTCCATGCCTGGCCCCATTTATTTATTAGAACAGTACACAAATAAACACCCAGACGTGCACTCACCACCTGAGCCGGGAGCTAGAGTCGTGTCCTCGAGCTGCAACCCCCCACATGCCCCGCCTCCTCTTGTGTGTAACCTGCCCCGCTTCTCGTTTTGTTTGCTTTATTGCATAGTGCATACAAAAGCTGGTTTTTCAGTTTTGCCTATGATTTTCAAACTTCGTTTTGGTAGATCGTGTGTATAATAAAAGGTGCACATCCTGGCTGCGCACTTGTTGAGCTTTACATTCGTATACGCCTGTGTATGCGGATGTATCTAAGTATCTATCGCTGAGATGAGGATTGAAAACCCCAGGAAGCTCCCCCGTGTCCCCTCCCAGTCATTAGCGCCCCCGCCCCAACCCCTGCCTTGAGTGGGCTTCGTACGGTGTCCACACAGAGTCAGACAGCGCCCAGCCCTGTGTGTCTGGCGTCCTCCACGCACCCGCTGCAAGGCCCGCGTCTGTCTGTGTGGTTGTGGTTGGTTCATTTCACTGCCCTTCAGCACCCGTCTCCTGCGCACGCGCGTCCGTGCGGGGATGCGCCCCGGAGGAGACTTGCCAAGGAGATGCACGTGTTCCGCTTCCGTAGAAGCTGTTTTCCAAATGGCGCTTTGCATTCCCTCCAACAAAGAGTGCGGGTTCCTGCTGGTCCCCAGTCTCCGCAGCACTTGGTGTCCTCGGTCGTGTTACCTAGGCACGCTGGTGGGTGTGGGGTGCCGTCTCGTTGCGGCTTTCATGTCATTTGCGCTTTCCCAATGACCGAGGATGTGGAGCATCTTGTCATAGGTCTCCCAGCTGTCAGACGTTTCTCTTTTGTGAAGTGTCTTTAAAGAGTTTCCCCCTCATCCTCGGGGCAAGTGTTCCAAGACCCCCAGTAGATGCCTGAAACTGCGGGTGGTTCCAAACCCCACATATACTATGTATGTATACACTATGCTTTGTCCTACACATGCACACCTGGGGTAAAGTTTAATTTAACAATTAGGCACAGTAAAATTAACAATAGCCAATAATAAAATAGAACACTTATAACAATATTATTAGGTAAAGTAAGGGTTCCTTGAGCACTGGCACTGCGACACCACGAAGCTGATCGGGTAACCCAGCCGGCTGAGCCACTGGCGGGCGGGTGACATGGTAGGTGGCACAGAGGTGCTGCACAAACGGACGATCCACATCCCGTGGGGGCCGGAGCAGGGTGGTGAGAAATTTCGTTACGATACTTAGAATGGGGGCAACTTAAAACTTATGAATTGTTTATTTCTGGAATTTTTTTATGTAATATTTTTGGACCACAGCTGACTTCAGGTAACTGAAACTGAGGAAAGTGGCCCTGCAGATAAGGGGGGACCACTGCTCACTGTTTCATGGGGTGGTCCTTTTGTTTCGGAGCCAGCTGCAGGAGGTTTCTAATGTATGTATTATGGACGGGTCCTTTGTGAGACTTGTGCAATGTGAATACCTTCTGCCACTCTCTCGATTGCCTTTTCACTGTATTAATGGTGTTTTGAGGAACAGAATTTCTTAATTTTACTGTAATCCAATATATGTCTTTATGTCATCTTGATATGCATTCCTTCTTGGTGACATGTGTTGCAAATATCTTCTCCCAGTGTGTAGTTTGTCTTTACACCACTTGCATTCGCATTTACTTCAAAACAGATCGTGAAGCACGCACCAGGCACGGTGCCAGGCACAGGAGGCGTGTGGTGAAGGAGACCCAGCGTCCCATGCAGGCTGAAAGGAGACGAGAGAGGGGTGGTACAACACAGCATCTCCGGGCAATACGGGTGGTCATGGGGAAAACCCCTAGGACTGTGGGAGTACAGAAGACGATCCCCAACCCAGTGTGGGGGAGTACGGATGGCTTCCTGGAGGAGGTGACAGCTCAGCTGAGCCCTGAAGGATAGAAATAGTTCAGACAGACAAAGAGGAGAAGAAGGATCCATCAGAAAGAATTACTCATGTAAAGGGCAGAAAGGTCTGGAATGTCCTTCCTCCATGTCCCTGCCTATTCCAGCCCTGTGCAGGCCACCCCAGGATGACCCAGGTTGCTGCACTGGGCCAGAGTGTGACTTCGGAACTCGGTTCCCACTCCTGCTACAAACAGAGCCAAGCCTGGGTGTCCTGACTGGGACTGCCAATGGCCCCCCCAAGCTCTGTGCCTCCTGCCGCCGCCTTCAGGTGTCAGAAGAGGGCCTGGGTCCTAGCCCCAGAGACCCAGCCCTTATGCTGTGCCTGGTCCCAGACACAGTGGGGAGAGAGCCAAGGATGCACACCTGCCCCGTCAGAGCACACAGAGCATCTGCACAGAGCTGCCCGAGCACCTGTGAGATGAAACGTGCTGTGCGAACACAGTCAAGGAGGAAGTAAGGCAGGAAGATGGAAAGAGAGAAAGACCGAGGGAAGGAGGGAACAGATAAATGAAGAACCCAACATGGACTCACAGTCATATAGGACAATGTTCTTCTTTGGAGGTGCCTGCTGAAGTCTTTAGGGGTGAAGTATCATGATGCTGGTAACTTATTCTAAGAATAAGTTGTTTCGTTGAATGTTTGTAGTAGTAGGGTGAAACATAAAATTGCTGTTTTTGTAAGTTGAAAATGGCTGCATATTAACAACGTGATATGGGTCAACTTAAAACTCTTTTTCAATTTTTCTCTCTGAAAATGTTTCTAATATGATGTTAGAAAAGAAGGAATCCCATCTTGGCAGTGGAACCTCAAAGAACATAATGAAATTTCCTCATAATTGTTTCCTGCTCTAGAGCAACTTTACAAGAACTCCAATTGAAGAGCTCAAAAATCAGAAGATTAAAAAAATCAAGATGAGATGGAAAAGGAGATTGGAGACCTAAGGAAGACATTGAGGATCAGAGCAGTATTATCAAGGAGCTAATAAATGAATTAGGAACAGTGAGGAATAGAATATATACTGCAGAAATTGAAAACAAAAGGTCAAAAAGGAAAGACTTAACCACCATGGATGCGGCTGAAAGAGGGAGCTGGCTGGGAAAAGCAAGTAAAGGACACCAAGTGGCACAGAGGAAAACACGATGACCACATGAGCACAAGCGATGTTGCTGAAGTCGGGAGCTGACTGTCACACCGAAGATGCATTCGGTGAAATACAGGACAGATGAAGGGAGGACGGAATCAGCCGGTCGAACAGCTCACTGCGTTCTGGATGCGTTTGCTCAAAATCCTCAAAGCCAAGACACCTCCAGGCCTCGAGGCACAAAGAGCACTTGGTCTCCACGGCAGGTAGGTCAGGATGGCCTCGCCCTGCCCGAGCAGTGGCAGGGATCAGCGCAGGTGTGTCCAGTGGGGGCAGGGAGGAGGTGTCCCCTGAGAACGGCATACACAGCCTGCGTGCGCTTCCCGCATAAAGGCGACCGGTATTTGTCTGTCTGTCTCGCAGAGAGGTGAACTGAGGGGACATGGCACCCATGGTCCCTTCCCTACAAGTGAAGTGCGCTCGGTGAGCGGATGAATCACACGGAATAATCCAGGAAGGGAGAAGCCGTGGTCAAGCGCTGAGGCTGAACGTTTAATCCATGTAAATATGGAACCAATGGGAAGTGCAGTTAAGAGCAGAATGTGAGTTTTTAAACCCAGATGGTGTAAAAATAATAACATAGCCCATAAACTGTTGGGAGTTTAGGGGAGGAGGAAGGGCTGGAGTGCGGACGTGCCGGTGTCCTCATCTTCTAAGACAGAACTGTTACCTGCTGTGCACAGTCCCCACCCGGTCACATCCCCTTTGGCTTCCCTCCCTGATGGCCGCCTGGCATCCGCTTGTTGACCTGGTGACTTGCGTGTCACTCATCGGCTCCCTGCGCTCGTGAGCTCCGCAGGGGCAGGGATTGCTTTCTGTCTTGCTCATGGCCGTACCCCGCTGCCTTAGAACCGCGCCCAGCGAATGGGGAGTCCACGGTCATGGCTGGCCGAGTGGAGGGAGGGAGGGAGGGAGAGGTGGGGGGGAGGAAGGAAGGACGGAGGGGAAGGGTGGATGGGTGGACAGGTGGATAGAGGGGTAGAGGGAGCGATGGATGGGTAGGGGGAGGGAGGAGGAGGTGGGGGAGGGAAGGGTGGATGGGTGGACAGGTGGATAGAGGGGTAGATGGAGCGATGGATGGGTAGGGGGAGGGAGGGAGAGGTGGGGGGAGGAAGGGTGGATGGGTGGACAGGTGGATAGAGGGGTAGATGGAGCGATGGATGGGTAGGGGGAGGGAGGGAGAGGTGGGGGGAGGAAGGGTGGATGGGTGGACAGGTGGATAGAGGGGTAGATGGAGCGATGGATGGGTAGGGGGAGGGAGGGAGAGGTGAGGGGGGGAGGAAGGGTGGATGGGTGGACAGGTGGATAGAGGGGTAGATGGAGCGATGGATGGGTAGGGGGAGGGAGGGAGAGGTGAGCGGGGGGGAGGAAGGGTAGATGGGTGGACAGGTGGATAGAGGGGTAGATGGAGCGATGGATGGGTAGGGGGAGGGAGGGAGAGGTGGGGGGAGGAAGGGTGGATGGGTGGACAGGTGAACAGAGGGGTAGATGGAGCGATGGATGGGTAGGGGGAGGGAGGGAGAGGTGGGGGGAGGAAGGGTGGATGGGTGGACAGGTGGATAGAGGGGTAGATGGAGCGATGGATGGGTAGGGGGAGGGAGGGAGAGGTGGGGGGAGGAAGGGTGGATGGGTGGACAGGTGGATAGAGGGGTAGATGGAGCGATGGATGGGTAGGGGGAGGGAGGGAGAGGTGAGGGGGGGAGGAAGGGTGGATGGGTGGACAGGTGGATAGAGGGGTAGATGGAGCGATGGATGGGTAGGGGGAGGGAGGGAGAGGTGAGCGGGGGGGAGGAAGGGTAGATGGGTGGACAGGTGGATAGAGGGGTAGATGGAGCGATGGATGGGTAGGGGGAGGGAGGGAGAGGTGGGGGGAGGAAGGGTGGATGGGTGGACAGGTGGATAGAGGGGTAGATGGAGCGATGGATGGGTAGGGGGAGGGAGGGAGAGGTGAGGGGGGGAGGAAGGGTGGATGGGTGGACAGGTGGATAGAGGGGTAGATGGAGCGATGGATGGGTAGGGGGAGGGAGGGAGAGGTGAGCGGGGGGGAGGAAGGGTAGATGGGTGGACAGGTGGATAGAGGGGTAGATGGAGCGATGGATGGGTAGGGGGAGGGAGGGAGAGGTGGGGGGAGGAAGGGTGGATGGGTGGACAGGTGGATAGAGGGGTAGATGGAGGGATGGATGGGTAGGAGGAGGGAGGGAGAGGTGAGGGGAGGAAGGGTGGATGGGTGGACAGGTGGATAGAGGGGTAGATGGAGCGATGGATGGGTAGAGGGAGGGAGGGAGAGGTGGGGGGAGGAAGGGTGGATGGGTGGACAGGTGGATAGAGGGGTAGATGGAGCGATGGATGGGTAGGGGAGGGAGGGAGAGGTGGGGGGAGGAAGGGTGGATGGGTGGACAGGTGGATAGAGGGGTAGATGGAGCGATGCATTGGTAGGGGGGAGGGAGAGGTGGGGGGAGGAAGGGTGGATGGGTGGACAGGTGAACAGAGGGGTAGATGGAGCGATGGATGGGTAGGGGGAGGGAGAGAGAGGTGGGGGGAGGAAGGGTGGATGGGTGGACAGGTGGATAGAGGGGTAGATGGAGCGATGGATGGGTAGGGGGAGGGAGGGAGAGGTGGGGGGAGGAAGGGTGGATGGGTGGACAGGTGGATAGAGGGGTAGATGGAGCGATGGATGGGTAGGGGAGGGAGGGAGAGGTGGGGGGAGGAAGGGTGGATGGGTGGACAGGTGGATAGAGGGGTAGATGGAGCGATGGATGGGTAGGGGGATGGAGGGAGGGGGGGAGGAAGGGTGGATGGGTGGACAGGTGGATAGAGGGGTAGATGGAGCGATGGATGGGTAGGGGGAGGGAGGGAGAGGTGGGGGGGAGGAAGGGTGGATGGGTGGACAGGTGGATAGAGGGGTAGATGGAGCGATGGATGGGTAGGGGAGGGAGGGAGAGGTGGGGGGGAGGAAGGGTGGATGGGTGGACAGGTGGATAGAGGGGTAGATGGAGCGATGGATGGGTAGGGGAGGGAGGGAGAGGTGAGGGGGGAGGAAGGGTGGATGGGTGGACAGGTGGATAGAGGGGTAGATGGAGCGATGGATGGGTAGGGGAGGGAGGGAGAGGTGGGGGGAGGAAGGGTGGATGGGTGGACAGGTGGATAGAGGGGTAGATGGAGCGATGGATGGGTAGGGGGAGGGAGGGAGAGGTGGGGGGAGGAAGGGTGGATGGGTGGACAGGTGGATAGAGGGGTAGATGGAGCGATGGATGGGTAGGGGGAGGGAGGGAGAGGTGGGGGGAGGAAGGGTGGATGGGTGGACAGGTGGATAGAGGGGTAGATGGAGCGATGGATGGGTAGGGGAGGGAGGGAGAGGTGGGGGGGAGGAAGGGTGGATGGGTGGACAGGTGGATAGAGGGGTAGATGGAGCGATGGATGGGTAGGGGAGGGAGGGAGAGGTGGGGGGAGGAAGGGTAGATGGGTGGACAGGTGGATAGAGGGGTAGATGGAGCGATGGATGGGTAGGGGAGGGAGGGAGAGGTGGGGGGAGGAAGGGTAGATGGGTGGACAGGTGGATAGAGGGGTAGATGGAGCGATGGATGGGTAGGGGGAGGGAGGGAGAGGTGGGGGGAGGAAGGGTGGATGGGTGGACAGGTGGATAGAGGGGTAGATGGAGCGATGGATGGGTAGGGGAGGGAGGGAGAGGTGGGGGGGAGGAAGGGTGGATGGGTGGACAGGTGGATAGAGGGGTAGATGGAGCGATGGATGGGTAGGGGAGGGAGGGAGAGGTGGGGGGAGGAAGGGTAGATGGGTGGACAGGTGGATAGAGGGGTAGATGGAGCGATGGATGGGTAGGGGGAGGGAGGGAGAGGTGGGGGGAGGAAGGGTGGATGGGTGGACAGGTGGATAGAGGGGTAGATGGAGCGATGGATGGGTAGGGGAGGGAGGGAGAGGTGGGGGGAGGAAGGGTGGATGGGTGGACAGGTGGATAGAGGGGTAGATGGAGCGATGGATGGGTAGGGGGAGGAAGCGAAGGAGGGAGGGAGGGAGAGTGGGATGAGGAGGTCAGAAAGCCTGTCATGTACCACTGATGGGCCCGTTTACGCTTTGTGGCTGCCCAGTCACACTGGGGCGTGGCGCAGGTGAGCATTTATACTCCAGCCCGGTGGTTCTGTGCTGGGCTGGGTGAGTGAAATAGTCTGTTGTATCCCAGCTGGAGGTGAACCTGTGGCCCAGAATGGCCCCTGGTGTTTCAGAGGGGCCAATGTTGGATAAATAGCGTGTCAGCCTACTGCTGTGTTCTCCTCGCTCTGGACAGAGCGGGAAATGCGCGCTGGGCTGCTCCCCAGGGCCAGCGGCACGTAAGAGCAGGAAAACCTTTCCTGCAGAGAGCTGTGACGTGGGTGGAGGTGGGAGAGTGGACGGCACCAAGGAGCGGGAAAGGGGCAGGGAGCTGCTCCTGCTGGGTGCCTACTGCGTGCCTGGCACCGCACGCGGGGGCTTTCACACCTCTGGGTCCCGTTCCGTCCTCACGAGGCTCTGGGAAGCCCAGCAGCGCTGTGCCCATTTTAGAGATCCGAACACCGGGGCGCAGCGCCAGCCGCCTCTCACTGGCTTCCGGCGGTCTGGGTGACTTGCGGAGCCTCCGTTTCCTCATCTGTAAACCGAGGATAAGAATAGCACCTGCTTGTGAGATGTGGGGGCAGAGTGCGGCAATCACTGGGAAAGAGCTTTGCGAACTCCGCAGCCCAGGGTGTCACGCCGCTCCGTCAGTACGGCTGTGACTCAGTCGCTGTTTCTTAGTCTTTCCCGGCTCAGAATTCTGATGCAGTTGGCGGGCACAGCTGCGCATTTTAACCCCAACTCCGTTCTGACTCAGTGGCTCTGCTGTGTCCCCGTCACGGCTCTGGTGCCGGAGGTGCTGGCTGAGGTTTCCCTTTATGACAGCCACACACGGAGGCAGTGGGGGATTCTGGACGCTGCTCCCACGGCCCGCAGCTCTGCGTGAGCTTTCGCTGGGCTCGTAATCTTCCCTGAGCAGCCATGGCTGATCCCTGCGGCCTATTAAGATGGAAAATGCCACCTCCTCACTTTTGAAGGGTGGACAAGACCCACCCTGGAAGGGGGATCACAGACGGTCAGGGCTGGACAGGTGTGCATGAAGGGGCACTGGGGACATTCTGCGCTCAGGTCCCTCCGCAGCATGACCTGGATACAGGTCCAGGGACCAGGGCAGGAAGGCTGAGTCTAGGGGGAGGGGTCTGCCAGAGCCCCACCGACACCTGCCCAAGTCCCTGGCATATGCCCGACACCTGAGCGGGGCCCAGCACAGGGTAGGTGCTCAGCAGATGGGAGTGACTGCGAGAGGAAGGAGGGAAGGAAGAAGGAACAATTGATTCCTGGACGCAGGCCCTGAGGCTCTCAGCCTGCACCTGCTGATGGGCCGTGTCTGCCTTGTCCAGTTCACTCGGACCCCTGGGTTATTCACTTCTCGTTTGCCGGCACGTAGGTTCCCTAAGCTGGGTTAGACCTGCTGAATCGTCTCTGTGCGTCTAATTTGCAATTCTGTGGCTGCTACTGAGATGAAGTTTGTCTGTGAACCTGAACGCGGACCATGTCCCAGCACTCTGCAGACATCTAAGCCTGGGCTGGGGCATCACCAGGACAGGAGCAGGAGTCCCCAGAAGCTGGGGCACACACTAGGGTATTTTTCCTATGCACATGGGCAGAGAGCTGAGCTACAGGGGTTCTGGGGAAACTGAGGAACACTGAAAGGGAGGTTTAACATAGGGAGAGTTTAGAGAGGTGTGTGTGAGCCTAAGAAAAGCAACAGGGGCTGGTGCAGCACCTGGGGACTAGGAGCGGGGCGGGGGGGCACTGCTCCTCCTCCACCGGGCAGCGTGTGGGTATGGGGGTAAGGGAACCCCACGAGCGGCACAGCTCCGAGACTCACGGGCAGGGGCTGTGAGCACAGGCGGAGGAGCACAGCTCCCCCACGTCCCAGGCCAGCAGGAAGGGGCAGTGGGAACAAATACCCAGCCTCTGTCTCCTCAGCCCTTCTCGCCCCCTGCTGGTGCCTCCCGCAGGCTGGAAGAGTCAGCCAGGGGTGCAGGGGAGCTGGGTGAGGGGCTCGGTAGGGGTCAGCCTCCAGGACACGGAGCTGGGCAGAGGAGGCGTCTGTGACACCTCGAGAGTACCCTCCCTACGGGTGCTGTGCGGATAAATGGCGTGTGCGTGTGGAGTGCGCAGGACGGTGCCTCTTGCCAGTGTCATGATGGGGCTCATGTCACTCTCTACCCCTCACCGTGGGCGTCCAGCACAGACTGTTTTTATTGTAGTAGAAGACACATAACATAAAAGTTACTGTCGTAACCATTTTTAAGTGTACGCTTCAGTGACATTAGTCCATTGACATTGTCATCCATCGTCACAGCCATCCCTCTCCAAAACTCTTGTTCATCTTCCCCAAACGAAACTCTGTCCGCATTAAACACTAACTGCCCACTGTCTGTACTTATCATTCTGCTTCGTCTCTGTGGATCTGATTGCCCCAGGACCCCGTATAAGGGGACTCATACAGTATTTTTCCTTTTGTGTGTGGCTAGTTTCGCTGAGCATAATGTCATCAAGGCTGTTATAGCACGTGTCAGAACGTCCTTCCCTTTCTAAGGCTGAGTAACATTCCACTGTGTAGAGAGACCACATTTTGCTTATCTGCTCATCCATTGATGGGCACTTGGGTTGCTTCCCTGTGTTCGCTGTTGTGACTAAGGGTGCTACAAACGTGGATGAAGAAGTGTCTCTCTGTGACCCTGCTTTCAGTTATTTTGTGTATATATCCAGAAGTGGGGTTCCTGGATCCTGTGGTAATTCTACGTTTGATGTTTTGAGGAACCACCGTACTGTTTTCATAGCAGCTGCACCATTTTTCATTCCCACCAACAGCACACGATGGTTCCAGTTTCTCTGCATCCTTGCCAACACTTGTTATTATCTGGTTTTTATTGTTTGATAGTCGCCATCCTACTGGGTGTGAGCGTCTGGCACAGACTTTTGTGCAGATTAAGAATGAGTGGGTAGAGACGATGTCTATTCATTAAAGCAATAGAATTGCTCTTGGCAGCAACTCCAGTTGGCTGGGGTGTAGCTGTGCATTGGAAAATAATGTAATATTTCTTTTAAAGTACTCTGTAATAATTTTCCCCACATTATTTCCCCATTTGTCCTAACTAGCAAGATTGTGATGTAACAAAGCTATCCAGACAGTCACAGTGTTTACGGCTGTGAGTGAGCTCCCTGAGCAGCACAGACGCGTGTGTGGACACTGAATTAATGGCTGTGCTTTCTGTGCTTGTTAGAACACACCCATCTCATTGGAATCATGGAAATACAAATGCTGTTTTCCCGGTGGACGACTTTGGTCTTCAACCATCACTGGTGAGAAAATGTGGTGCTTGTGTCCAGGATGCTGGACGTAGTGTCTGCGCCTGCGGCCACGTGGGTCTGCCCTCAGCACGTGAGATCTTACAGCAGCGCTTCCCCGTGTCTCCCTGCAGGACTCCCACCCAGCTTTGAGACAGCAGACTGGGCACAGGGGGACCTGGAGGGTGTGGGGGGACGTGCAGGAGCCCCAGGGTTGAGTTCCAGCCCCCACCCTTCCTATCCACGCGGCCCTGGGCAAGCTGGTTTCTGCTTCTTTGAGGACCACCAGTTCCCTCTGCTACAGAAGGGGAAAGATAAGACCTACCTCACGTTTGTTGTGCAGATTAAATGCATAACTCACAGGTGGGCCCCCCAGGTGAGCTGAATGTGGCTCACTACTGAAGTGGGGCAGTGAGGTAGGACTTAGGGAACCAGGCATGTGGTCTTGACCTGATATCCCCGTCTTGCCAATAGTTTCGTTTCCTGGTGCATGTTACAGCCTTCTGCAGTTAACTCAGCCCTCTCACACCCACGATCTCCCAGGAGATCATATCTCTAACTTAGAAATGAGGACTTGGAAGCACAGAGAGGTTTAGTGACTTGTCCAGAGTCACACAGCAAGGCAGTGACAGTCAAGAGCAGATGGAATAGAAACGGTGCAGCTCGCATGTGAAATGTTAGGTGTTGGGGTCCGGCTGCCTTGGGAGGCAGAGGCTCCTCACTGTGCCGTCTGCCCTCGGGCGTTTCCCAGCTCTCTCTTCTGTACGCTGCTGGCCAGCCAGGCGACAGACGCAGCTCGTGGGGTTCAGGCCTTTCCCTGCGAGGTGTTAGCTCTGACCTGGGGCACTGGGTTCACCATCTCAGCTTCCTTGTCTGGGAAAGGTCCCAACCCTGCATGTGTATGAAGGTCCCTTTTTAAAGTTCTTGGCAATGGCTACAAATACAGCGCATGGCCATTGCCTCGGACTTAGAAAGTCCCAGAAGCATAAGGAAGGAAGTTGATCTTGAGGGCCCCGCTGAGCCGAAGCTGACAAACGATGTCAATGTTTTGGAGGATTCCTTTCCAGTCTTTAATCCATGCATAGTTTTGTTCACAGTTGAAATGATTTGGTAAACTGCTTACAGATGATGAAGAGTGAGGAGTGTATGCGTGTGGTGTGTATGTATTTGTGTGTATGTGTGATATGGGAGTGTGGTGTGTGTGCATGGTGTGTGTGTGTGTGTGTGCGCGTGGTGTGTGTGCGTGGTGTGTGTGGTGTGGGTGTGTGTTTCCCAGGAATCCCGTAGGGATGCACTTCCACCCCATCCCAGTTGCTTGCAGGGGAGGAATGTTCTATGCCCCCCCCTTTTTAAATTCAGGATATTACGGGGGTACAGACATTTTGGTTACATGTAATGCGTTTGCCTCACCCCAGCCAGGGCTACAAGCGTGTCCCTCCCCAATACGTGTGCTCCGCTCCCATCAGCTGTGGGTTTACCCTCCACCCCTGCACCCTTTGTGTCCTTAGTCAGCCCTGCTGACTCGGCTACACGAGCCACAGCTGAGGACACAGGTGGGCAGGGGTGTCATCCTGGGTGAGCAGGTCCCTAAGGGCAGCACGTGGCCACTTCAGGCTTTGGGCAAAGGAAGCCGATGCGATCCCGAGCAGACAGTGTGGGGCTCCGTGAAGTCCGGGGCCAGAAGAGCCAGCTGACCGGGAGAGTCACCGGAGGCTTTTGCACGGGAGGGAGCTGGGGGCGGGCCCGAGAGCAGTGAATGGCGGGCGGCTGGTGACGCACAGATCTGGGCTGGGGACGCGTCCGACCTTGCGGGCTGTTGGGAGGGTTTTACGTGATGTCCACGCAGTCCTGTGCGAGGTGCGTGGCTCATGAAGGAGATGCTACTCTGCAGAGACGTCCTGGATGACCCCTGCCCCCCGGGCGTCTGCAGGGAGGAAGCTGAACGCGCGGACAGGCCTTGGGGTGGGGGTTTGGCACATGTCCATTTTCGGAGCCTTTTCTGAGCCCCCAGCCCTCACGTCCACCTTCAGCCTCGACGAGGACCACATCAGATGTGTTCCTGTCGTGGGAAGGGGGCCGGACAGCCTTCTCGCTGCCCCCCACCGTGTCTACCCCAGGCTGGCCCAGCGTCCTCCCCCTGGGCCCTGAGCTTTGGGTGACAAGAGGCCAGTCTCACTCTCACACTGCTTGTTTTGTGTCACCTGCCCCACAGGTCTCTCTGGCCCCGCGTGCCACTGGCACACAGCACATGGCTGCTGAGTGCAGGAATGACGGGCTGGACTATTTTCATGTACCTGTGTTTTCATTATTGAAGCAGGTTAAAACATTCCGGAAAGTTTGGAGAATGGAGGCCAAAAAAATGTCTCACCAGCTCCCCCAGGCACAGCTCTCGTCACGTGGGCGCGTTCTGTGCTGGCGCGCTTCTTCTCGGCGAGCTTTTTCCTTCCCGGTGGCAGGAGATCTGGCATTCTGCTGTTCCTCAGCAGAATGGCAACTCCTCCCTTCAAGGGCATTGAGTCTCGGCAGGCGCTGGACGTACGTGCTCACGTACCCTGCCGGGTCAGACTGCTTTGGCGCGGAGTCCCAGCCCCTTTTGTGGCCGAGAAATGTGGGCTCCTAACCATCGCAGTGCCTTGTCCAAGGTCACGCGGTGGCTAAGTGGACACGACCGGCTGGCACTGGAGCTGGAATTCAAAGCCAGGTGGCTGTGTCAGGATCCCGGCTCTGAGTCGCCACCGAATCACATCACCGTGTGGACCTGTCCCCATACCATCCGAGCGCCGGATGCTGCAGAAATTCCAGCAGGTCATCACCACCGAGGGGCTGAGCACCGTGACATTTGCTTCTCACTCTGGGTCTGGCTCCTTCTTGCCCCATGCACCCCCCGCTTCATTCTGTCGCCTCTGGGGGGGCCAGCAGGCGGCCATCCCAAGCTTCCGAATTGCTTTTTAAATGTTCTATGTTTACATGGATGCAGGGTTTATGCTTTTGGGGGAAAAATACCCACAAGTGTGACATAACAAGCAGGAGAAGCAGAGAGTGAATTAACTCAATGTCCAGATAAGCTTGCTGACACAGGACTAAATTGCAGAGGGCCTCTGTAGAGGAATGAATGGAAATGGTTAGAATTAGAGAAAACAGGCCACTCGGCACTTGGATGTTCTGGACTGAGTTCAGCTCTTCCTCCCAAGATTCTCGTCTTTGCCATTTCAGACCACGTGTGGTCAGAATGGAAGCCCTGCCCCGGGGCCACAGGGCACAGCCCTCCCAGCAGAGAGGCTGGGGAGGCCAGGCCCAGGCTGCACCCACACACCCCGGCTGTGGCCACCAAGCTCTGCTACCTGCCCAGCAGCCTTGGCAGGTCACTAGGGCCTTCTAAGACCAGGGCTCTCCCTCCAATGACTGGGGGATTTGCTTCCACCTACCTCTCAGCCAACCTGTGCTAAAGCTTAATTCAGCCTTGACCGTCTTCCTTGGCCTCTCTGGCCCTCAGTGTGCCCACCTGTGAAAGGGGAATACAGTCCCCAACTATCTGGGGATGTCGACTCCCCACCCATGCCTGGTACCTCAGCTCCCTGAACCCCAGTCTACTCGTTGTAAGGTGGGACTCAGCCCAGTGACTCCCTCGTGCAGCCGTGAGGCCATCAGGGCCTGGATCTGGACACTGTCAAGATGCTGCTACATAGGGTAGGTGGCTTGGTTGTGGGGGCCCTAGTCATTCTGCAGCTGGTGGGAGGTATTTGAGACCCCTGGTCCCTGTGGTCTTGTTACAGGGAGAGGGTTCCTAAGTCCCTGGGTTTGCCCTGCAGCTGGCCTGAGTGAGGAGAGTGTGGGTGGTCAGTGCTGGCCACTCGTGAGCCCACGTGGAAGCCCTTGGCCTCCTTTGGGGGTGGGACCCCATGCACACAGACCAGGCCAGGAACCGAGCAACCAGCCAGCCAGTGCCCTTGGCCACCCATCTGCCCCGACAAGAGCTGCCCTTTATGAAGACACCTCCTTCGTGCCACTGTGGGCGTTCAAGAGTTGCAAAAGTTGATTTTTAAAAAAAATACCATTTGTGCCAGGGAGCAAGCGTTTCGCATCGTAATGAAGGAAGATGTGGGTGGGTTCATTTGCATCCCCTGGCCCTGCCTCAGAGGGAGCCTGTTAAGATTTCTGCAGCCTCCCCTCCCCCCACCAGAAGCAGATAGATCTCTACGGTACCAAGAGGGGGTGGCCTTTGATGTTCTTGCCACTGTGGCCTGTGATCCGCAGAGTGTTCCAGGGCGCCAGGGGCCCTCCAAGCAGAGGCGGCCTCGGGAGCGGGGTCCTATTTGCAGCACCCCTCGACTCCCACACATCCTGCCTGAGGGGACATCTCCTCAGTTCTCAGCAGGGTCCCCACCTGGATCCCACAGATGGGCCTGCTCCCCCTGGCCCAGGACAAGCCTGCATTGTCTGGGAGACAAAGAATAGGCCCCTGAAGCTGCTCCTTTTCGGTTCTTTCCAGGATGGGCCCTCAGCCCACTCCCTAGCCCAGCCTAGAGAAGATCCTGTCGGCAGGTTGCTCCTCGCCTGCTGGAAGGAGTGTTAGCTACACACACGCACACACACGCACAGAGAAGAGGGATACTCGCATGAAGGTTTACCTTTACAGTTAGTGAGGGCGTTGGGGACGTGTGGTCTTCTCGTTGGGAAGGTGGCGTGGAGACTGGGTGGACAGCTCACACCGCCCTCGCGGCGGCCTGTGCACCAGCCGGTGGGGCAGAGTGACAGCCAGACGCGCAGGGCGAGCAGAGTGTGAAAGGCCTCAGTGACAGAGGCCTGGCTCGGGGGAGCTCGGGGGAGGCAGGCACATTCCGCCCTCGGTTTCGGAGGAGGGAAGTGCGCACCTCGGGGAACAGAGCTCCGCAGGCCTGCGTGGCTTGAGACAGCAGTCTTCACGCGTTATCTTCCGTGCTCGCTGAGGCTCGGGATGGCTTCCCTCTGCTCCACGGCATCTGGGGCGGCAGCTGGAAGCCTTGGAGGCGCAGGTGACTGGATGGCGGGGCTGGGTTCGCCTGAAGGCTTTGTCACTCATGAGTCCCAAGGTCGATGCAGGTGTCCCTTCCTGGGCTGAGACCGTGGGCTGGAACACCCCCCGCCCGGCCTCCCTGTGTGGCCGGGGCCTCCCCGCAGCGTGGTGGCCGCGTTCCAAGTGCAAGTGTCCTGATAGGGGGAGGGGTCCCAGGTGGGAGCTGTGCTGTTTCTCTTTTTTTAATTAAAAAAATTAAAAAGTTTAATTAAACTTTTAATTAATTAAAAATTAACATTCTATTTGGAGATCATTATAGTCATAAGAAATAATACAGAGAGATGTGTGTACCCTACACCTGGTTCCCCCCGGTGGGATTACTGGCTTGGTACCGTCCTCCGTCCCATCCCAGCCTGCCCAGGTGTGCTTGTTCTCATGTGTGTATACAGTTGGGAGGAGGCAGCTTTTCTGTGTCTGCCACCGCGGTCAAGATGCAGAACAGTTCCAGCAGCACAGGACCCTCGTGTCGCCCTTGTGTGGCCACGCCCTCTCCCCTCTGTAGCCCTGGCGACCCCTGACCTGTTCTGCGTTTCTGTCATGTTGTCATGTGTGAGTGCATTTAGAAGAGTGTTGACTGGATGGAGCCTACAGCGTCAGGCTTCCTTCACTGCGTAACGTCCTGGGTCCAGCCCGGTCTGCGTCAGTGATTCATTCATTCTTTCTGATTCCTGAGTCCTGTTTCATGCGCTGGGTTCGCCACAGCTTGTTGTTTGAGGACAGTTGAGGAGAGTTGCTGGGTCACATGGTAATTGCACGGTGGGTTTTACGAGAAACACCAAACTCTTCTCCAGAGTCCTGCACCCGCCTACGTCCCCACAGCCACGCGGAGCGACGCGGTTTCTCCACCCGCAGTTGCAGTCCCCACCACTGCTTATGCTAGTCATTAGGGTAGGTAGAGTGGCACTCATTGTGGTTTATTAGTAACCTGGATTTCTCAGACGGCTGAGGACGCTGAGCATTTTCCTGTGCTCCTTTGCCATCTGTGTGTCTCACAAAGTGTCTGGCTTCGCCCATTTCCAAATTGACCTGTTTGGTTTTTTGCTGTTGACTTTGAGCATTCGTTACCTGTTCTAGATGCTGCTCCCCTGTTGGACATGGGTTTGCGGACGTTTCCCAGCGGCAGCTGTCTGTCCGTCCTCTGCACCTGTCCGTCCGTCCTCTGCACGGGGTCTCTCGTGGAGCACACGTGTCTGAACTGGGCTGAGGTCCCGCTCACCTCCTTTCCCTTTATGGTTGTGCTTTTGGTGTCAAGTCTGAGAACTCTTTGCCTCACTCTAGGTCTGGGTTCTTTCCTGTGCATTTTTCTAGCAGCTGTATAGGTTTACTTTCTCACTGAAACCCATGACCGGTTTTGAGTTGATTTTTGTACAGATAGGGGGGCGGTGGAGGCTCACTTTCACTGCCCGTGGAGACCTGAACCCGGGGGCCACTCGGTGCCTTAATCTCTGCTGCATTCTGCCGACCGGGGCCGTCAGGAAGGTCTCCAGGTTCACGGGAGGACACGTGGACCCGCCTCTAGTCCTGGGGAGTCACTGCCCACCACGCGTGGGGCTCCCCTCGGCTTGCTGGGCGGGCGCTTCCCCTTTGGGGTCGCAGGTTTGCGATGGGCTTCAGATGTTAAGGTAACAGGATCATGCAGGAATTAACTCTGAGGAGTGGGAGGGACCTGAGTTGGCACGTGCAAGGTGTCGGCAGCACCTGGGGCTGGCACAGCGGGCAGGTGTCACTTCCCAGGCCTGGGGTGTGGGGAGGGGAGCAGTGTCCTCAAGCCCCGCGAGAGCCGAAGCAGTGGGAGAGGCTGCCTCACAGCAGCGACTGCTGGAGGTCGGGAGACACGTCGCTGCCAAACCTGCAGCCTGGCCGGGAGGAAACCGGGGCGTCAACACTGACCTCCCACCCGTCTCCTGCTGGCACCCCCCCCGACTGACTCCACCCATGTATGGGCCCAGCTGTGTCCCCTCCAAATCCATATGCTGAGGCCTAACCCCAGGCAGCCCAGAATGGGACTGTATTTGGAGACGGGACCTTTAAAGAGGTAACTAAGGTGAAATGAGGTCATTGGAGGGGCCCTAATCCGGTCAGACTGATGTCCTCTTAGAAGAGGGGATTAGGACCCAGAGGCACACGGAGGGACGCCTATGTGAGGACATGGGGAGACGGTGGCCGTCCCCAAGCCCAGGAGAGAGGCAGCAGGAGAAGCCAGCCCTGCTTGCACTGACCCCAGACTGCCAGGCTCCAGCACCGTGAGGAAGTACATGTCTGTAGTCTGAGCCGCCCGTGTGTGGCACTTTGTTGTGGCAGCCCGAGCCGCCGCATAGACCCTGGAAGCCAGTGGCCACCGGTGGAGTTGCACAGGTCAGCCCAGGGGCACAGAGCAGGGGCAGGAGGGAGGAGCGGGGAGCGCCCAGCGCGGCGCATGGCTGGGGAGAGCCTCGGGGAGGCGGAGCAGCCTAAGCTCCGACATCAGCGCTGTGATCTCCGGCTGCCTCTTTCCCGCACCCCGGATGTTCTAGGCTGCACAGCTTGACGTGCCCGAAACAGCCTGCAATTCTTCCCTCCTGCACCCCAAACCTGCGCCTTCTGCCCCTGTCCCTCTCTTCTGGTTACCTTGGAGGCCTGTGTCAGCACTCCTGCCTGTCCTGTCCTCACTGTCCCCTTCACACCCTGCCCCTGGTTACCACCCTCTCCGCGTGGAGTCCATGTGCCCTCCTGCCCACCATCCCCACTCTGTGGCCGCAACCACGTTTCCAAACCACCTCTGACCTTTTCATCCTGGATTTCAGACCCCCCAACCCTGAATGTGCATTCGGAGTGTAAAAGGCAGAGCTGCTCTGCAGACCAGGCTAGACGTTGCCACAGACCAGAAATGGCTCAGAAACGCAAAGTCATCAGTGGGCCTGAGGCTGGAATCTTCAGAGGCAGCAGAGGGAGCTGGCATGACAATCGGGGGACAGCAGCAGGCTCACTGTTTGAGCCCTGGGCAGGGTGGGCTCCCTGCACTTGTAGGAGGAGGCTGGGAAAAGGCGCTGCTGGCCCCTGCTGGGCCCACGCCCCTGTTGGGCTGCCAGAGGCTGAAGGATGCACTGCGGCCACATGGCTGGGACTGGACCCCTTCCTGCTGGCCAGAGATGGCCCCCATCTCTGTCACTGGGAGCAGAGGTCCTGGACGCCAGTGTGAGCCCTCACTCTGGGTGTGCACTCAGGCCTCAGGGAGTGGGGAGGTGCTGCTTTGGGACAGCACAAACTGCTGGCAGGGAGGGACCCCCCCAAGATGAGTCTGTAAAGCAGAATTCTAAAACTGACACCAAGCAGGGTCCCACAACACCCTACCCGAGAGAGGAACCACTCCAGGTGGATGCACAGGGCCAGTGGGAAATGCTTGTAAATAAGTGGTATTTAGGGTCACACAAGTGTCCAGGGGCTGCCGTAACTGAGTCCCATAATCTTGGTGGCTCACAGCAACAGACTGCAATCTCTCACCATCCTGGAGGCTGGCAGTCTGAAGTCGGGGTGTCGGCGGCCTGGGTCCTTCCAAGGGCTCTGAGGGCAAATCTGTCATGCCTCTGTCCCAGCTTCTGGCAACGGCCGGCAATCCTGGCTCTTACCTTGTAGGTACTTTTCTCAGTGTCCGCCTCCATCTTTACGTGGGCATCTTTCTGCACCTGCCATCGTCCTCCTCCTGGGTGCGTCTCTGCCCAGATTTCCCTCCTCGTGTAAGGACGACAGTCATATTGGACTGGGGCCCCCCACTCCCGTGTGACCACATCTTAACTAGTGAATGTGTCTGCCACAACCCCCCTCTCAGATCTGGCACGTCGTGAGGTCCTGGGGGCTAAACCTTCGCGCTATGTATTATGAGGAAGGGAACACAATTCAGCCTGCAACAGGGCCCCTTAAGAGGATATGGAGGAATAATATTCATGAGATGGAAAGTTATGAAATCAAAACAGAAATGAGACAAAGACAGGGGGTTAGGAAAAGGACCAATTAGCCATCCTACAAATAAAAAATATCATCATGGAAAGAATAACTGTAAAACCTCGACAGGTGGTCAAATGAAGGAAATCATCAAAGAGAAATAGCAGCTTTAGTACTGAAGAATTGACCCAAAGCACCGTGCAGGGGATACGTGCACACCGAGAGTTTCCTCTCAGTGTCAGAACAAGAACCAACAGGCAAGAAGCCGGGCTGAGGGACTGGGGCGCAGACCGAGCGCTCTGCTGCGGGAGCCCCCGAAGCCGGGCTGAGGGTGTGGAGACGCGGGCGTGGGAGGGACACCGTCTGGATTATGCTTGAGACCACAGGCATCACGAGTCCTCTGGTAGAAGGCACAAGAAGGTGCGGCATGCGAAAACGTAAAGCTTTCTGTGACATCCCATTGCCTCGTGGTAAAACCCAAACTCTCCTCCTGGCCCGTGGACCCTCTGCCTGCTCCGGCCTGCGCGAGAGCCGGCTTCCTCTCGGTCCCCGGGAATGAGGCTGCCCCAGTGCCGCACTCTGTCCTGCCTTTCTCCTGCCCTTCCCTGTTCCTGGGGAATGCTTCCAGCTCCTCCCTCTAGAAACGTCTGCGCGTCCTGTCCGGCGCTTGGGTTTGCTTGCCTCCCGCGAGAGTGAGCCTCTTCTGGGCATCTCGGCTACAGCCAGCATAGCAAGCTCGCTCTCTCTGTCCTGGTTTTTGTTTAGTACCATTAAAATGCAAGTTGCTATTATAATAGGAACTGTAATAATAATTATATTGTTACGGTCTTGGGCCTTTGGGTAGCTGAGGGTTTATTTATAGGGCTTATGTTTGCCTGAAGGGCTTCTTGTGTGCCAGTTATAAACGGATGGTTATTACAGACAATTTCTTCTTCTGGCTGTGCACAGTTTTGCTTCCCTGTGCTTTGTTTGAATCCTTAGAGTGGAAGCTCAGCCCTGTAGCCCACTTGGGGGACGTCCTGAAGCCGTGGGTAGTCTTCAGGGTCGCTCATCGCTGAGTCCCTCTCCGAGCTGTCACTGTTCCCAGGGTTCACCAGCACCAGGCACTGCTTCATCTTGAGGCTCCTCTTTATGGCAAGTGAATTAATGGCGATGAGCGGCGACGTTCAGCAGCGTTTTGCCGGGATGGAAACGGGTTTGTGCGTCGTCAGTCGCAGGACGCTGACAGCCGGCACGGAGGGCGTGAGCCGTGCAGGCTGCGCCCAGAGGCTGACGCGCCGGTGCCTGGCATCGGCCACAGCATGGCTCTCAGGAAATGGAACGCTCTGCATCTCCCACCCCTTTCAAAGGGGTCTTTGGGGCCGGAGGGTGGGCGGTTCTCACTGGTGAGAGCTTGTCCCTGCCTCACCTGCCCAGCCTCACCTGCACTTTGCTGGCACAGGGGAGGCAGGTGGGGGCCCAGCGTGGAAGTGAGGTGAGGGCAGAGGCCATGCTCCCCCCATTCTGGGCTGCCCTGGAGGGACAGTCACTCGACGGGTGCAGGCGCAGCCAGGAGCTGGGGTCTCAGCGCTCACGGCCCCGTGGGCAGGGCCCACCGCTCCGTGGAAGAGTTAGTGTAGTGAACACAGCCTTCAAGGTGACCTCCGAGAAGCACAGCTTGCTTGCTTTCTTTTTCAGAAAACTTATTGATTTTGTGAAGTTGGTGAGTTCAAAAGGATGTTGTTGTGTCCATGGGAAAATTAGACCAAACGACCTCAGGAAACTTCCAACCTCTGGCTTCCAAAATGCTCAGGGATTTAATATAAAAAAGAAGAAATATACTCAAGAGCTAGAGAGTGCTTGACTGCCTTGGAAGTAAGCGAGAGGGGGCTGTGCTCTTCATGTCCCTTTGTCCCCTGGGTCAAGGCAGAGGTCAGATGGGACTGACCGTCCCCAAGTCACCCACCTAGAGCCGCACACAGCTGCACAGAGGTCAACACTGGAGCGATCCCAGACACTGCCTGTACCAGGATGTGTCCCCCCAGCGCTGCTGCTGTGTGGTGGTCTCGCCCCAGGCCTGTCTTAGGGTAGATGCTCGGAGAATGCAGGAACCAGTGCGGCTTTGAGAGCACATGGCGGGTGGGTGACATCAACCCACTTACCAACGGTTCCTTCCCAGCACAACCGGGCACGAAGGGGCTGGCTGCGGCTGTCTGTGCCAGGGTGATTGTGCATTTTAGGGAGGTCTGGTGGGGGTCTTGGAGGCATTGAGACAGGGGCTCTTTACCAGCTGATATGCCGGTGTGTGGCCTGCCCTGGGGACTGGGACCTTCAGGGTAGCAAATAAACATGTGCTCACAAGTCCCACCGAAGACAGCGCCTGAAACACAGCCGTGGTGTTCCCTGGGGTTTGCAGAAAGCAAAATAAATAAATCCGACAAAGACGGCTGTGACAGTGTGAGGAAGACCAGCCCAGAGCATACAGCTTCCGAAAGGTCTGGGTTGCAGCTAAGACAGTTCAGATGGTGCTGAAGAACTGAGCCCGCACTGTCGGGCTTCCGACTCCACCATGACCCGAAGCCCGCCCCTTGGTGGCAGACCTAGGGAGGCTTCGATGGCTGAGCACAGGGTGGCTTCAGCATTCTTCTCTGGCCTGGAGATGGACAGGGTTAGCCCGAGCAGGGACCGCCAACGGGACAGCCGTGGCAATGTGGCGGGTGGCTGGGGCCATCAGTGTGCTGACACCCTCCTGGGACCTCACTGGGTACGGTGGGGAAGGGGCCAGAGCTGTCCCTGTCAGAGCAGGGGGCTGGAATCAGGGACGTGGTGAGACGCAAGGACGTAGGGAGACAGCCTCCCGTCTGGGGACCCCTCTGTGATGTCCGTCCTTTCATTGCATTTGCCTGCACTTTCATGTCACTTATGGTTTACTTTTAGGCAACTTACAGTTTGTATTTAGGAGGGCTGTCCGGAACGTATCCAGCCATAATTTCCATAATTTTTCGTAGTTCATGGCTGGATACTTTCCGGACAGCCCTTCTGTGTATTTAATAGATAATTTAGAACGGAAAACCTTATTTTGCTGCAGTCAGTGGAAAGCCTGTATTCTCTGGCTGTTAGGACACCAGCAGCATACACTGTCAGACAGCGCCTGGCGGGGCGCAGGGCAGCTCGGGTGGCTGCTCGGGGAGGCCCCTCTGAGGAGGTGGCCTTTGAGCGGAGACCTGGGAGAAGAGCAGGGCAAAGCACCGAGGCAGGAGGAGGCTCTGGGAGAGGAGATGGTGCTGGTCTGGCCTGGGGACCGGTGGCCGAGGCGCCGGGGCCAGCCGCACACGCTAGCAGGAGGGCGACGTGGTGCAGTTTGCCTCCGAGCCCCTTGCGTTTTGCTGTCACTGTTACTGGGTGCAGGGCGGGAGGCTGTGGGGCTGCCTCTGGGAGGACTTTGGAGAGCTTGTTCTGGCAAAGGAGGGGGACGGAGGGCGGGATGGAGCAGGAGGGGGTCCTGGCTGGGCGACGTGGCGGAGCAAGGCCGGCAGGAGCCGCTGCCCAGGGTGTTCAGGGAGGGAGGCGGTGCTGGCCTGTTGGTGTGGGGCAGGACTCCAGCCACAGCCGGACAGTGGGGGAGTGGGCCTCACCCAGGGCAGGGTTGCCATTCCTTGGGCTGGTTGTCTGTTCCCTAACCAGGGCTGTGCTGTTAGGGCTGCAGGAGAAACTGAGGCAGAGGTCGTTGGGCCAGAGCGGGCAGATGCTATGGGCACAGGCAAGATGATGGCAGTGTGGGGAGCTGGTGGCTGCAGAGTCCCTCGCTGAGCAACTCAGGGTCACAGAGCACAGCCCTTCCAGCGTACCTGTGTATGGGAGGGGTCTGCCATCTCTTCTGGCCCTGCCCTGAGCAAGGTGGGCTCAGGCCTGGGCAGGCTGGGCTGACAGGTGGAAGGATTTGGGCGTGTTGGAGAGACGGTCTGGGCTGAGGCCAACATGCGAAATCTGAACCCCTCCTGGGGGGTTGCTGCCGGCTGTGGGTCCCAGGCTTGAAGCAAGTAGAAACAAACCAACTGGTACAAGCAAGGAACACAAGCCCAACTCAAATGGACCTAAGGGCACACTCAAATCCCAGTGAGGGAATTTAGAGTTCATGAAAATTAGCAATCCCAAACAACCTTCAGGCAGGGCTGGATCCAGGCGCTGAAGCCCCGGCGCCACCTCTCTTAGCTCTGTGTGCCTCCAGTCAGCTTCCTCCTGTGGAGGCTCTCAGCTTGTGTGGCCCGATGGCCGCGGACTTGGTGTGGAACGAGGACCCTCTAGCGGAGCAGACTGAGCCCAAGTCTGGAGTCTCCCACTTGCATGGCTTCGTCTTTTGCCCAAAAGACACAGACAGACTGTGAACTCTGGAGCCACGTGGCATGGTTGAGAGCCTGCCTTTGTCACTTAAGAGCTGTGTGAATTTGGGGAAGTCACTTCACCTTTCTGGATCTTGGTTTCCCCATTTGTGAAGTGAGAATCATGATAGTGCTGCTTTTTTTTTTTTGAAAGACAGGGTCTCATTCCATTGCCCAGGCTGGAGTGCAGTGGCCCGATCACAGCTCACTGCAGCCTCAAAGCCCTGGGCTCAAGCGATCCTCCTGCCTTAGCCTCCTGAGTAGCTGGGACTACAGGTGCGTGCCACAATGCCTGGCTAATTTTTTTCATTATTTTGGAGATGGGGTCTTACTATGTTGCCCAGGCTCTTGAACTCCTGGCCTCAGATGATCCTCTTGCCTCAGCCTCCCACAGTGCTGGGATTACAGGCATGAGCTACCACTCATGGCTGATGTATCTGTGTCATAGTGTTTTGTTGTAGGGTTAAAAGAGTTAATGAATGGAAAGTTCTTAAAGCAGTGCCTGGCACATAACTAATACTGGCTACTACCCTGACCACCATCATCCCTGCACCAGTCACGGGGACTCGTCTTTTGCCCAAAAGACACAGACAGACCGTGAACTCTGGAGCCACGTGGCATGGTTCAGAGCTTGGGGAAGTCACTTCACCCAGGCTGAGCCTGGGCCATCTGCTGGCCCCTAGAGTTGGGGAGGGTGCTCAGCCCCACAGGAACCTTAAGGTCAGGGGGGTGGTTCCCAGAGGACAGGGATAGGGGCTGGGTGGGCAAAGCCCATAGATGCCCACAACAGGGCATGGAAGGAACTAGAGGTGACTCCAATTTCAGATCCTACAGAAGGCCTGAAGGTAGATGCATAGACCGAGTGTGGGGGGAAGTACTAAGGCAAAGGGAATGGCTGGAAATGGGAGGTGGAGGCAGGTCAGTGGTCTGCGTGATGTGCCGCCTGGAATTCATGTGCTGAAATCCTCACTCCCAAGGTGGCAACATCGGGAGGGGACATTTGGGAGGTGATCGGGTCCTGGGTGGAGTCCACCTCAGTGGGATTAGTTCCCTTATAAAGAGGTGCGAGAGAGATCCCGGCCCCTTCTGCCTTGGGAGATTGGAGTGAGAAGGCAGCTGTGAGAAGCTGGGCCCTCAGCAGACGCCGAATCTGCTGCACCCCGCTCTTGGACCTCCCAGCCCCCGGAACCGTGAGAAATACGTTTCTGTTGTTTATAAGCCGCCCAGTCCTGGGTAATTTGTATAGCAGCATGAATGGACTAAGTCAGCAACCAGAAAAGATGTGTATTTAGCATATAAATGTGTCTTGAGCACCTCCTGTGTGCCAGCCATCACTCCAGGTCCTGGGGTGCAGCAGTGAACTTGACAGGAGCTGTCACTGCTCTCAGGGAAGCCACATTCCAGTGGGAGAGATGGACAATGAACACGTTAAATAAAAAATATTTAAATATATTCAAAAATAATTCAAAAATTTGTATTCCATCATAGGTTTCATATCAAAGTCATATTCAATATACATTCAAACAATTTCATCCATCAGAGCTAGGGCTGTGCCGAGGGCCTTCGCTGGCTGGTGCTGGGCACGTGGGCCTCCCCTCCTGAGGGCCCTGCTGTGCCCTCTGCACCGCCCGTGTCGTGACACCAGCCGTGCGTGGGAGATGCGATCTGTCTGCGAGTCTGTCTACTTGGCTCGACCGTAAGTTCCTTAAGGGACTTGCTGCATCTCTGCTTCGTGTGGTACCTCGCCCATAACAGATGCCCAGCAGGGTTTGTGGGGTGGGAAGCTGGATGGATGGGTGGGAGGCTGTGTGCACAGTGGGTAGAAGGATGGATGGGAGGAAGGAAGGAGCCACGGAAGGGAGGATGGGCAGGCAGAAGGATGATGAATAGGGTGAGTGGGTGAAGGAACTTGTCCAGATATTCCATCTGCCAGCCAAGCACTTCCAGCCTGTGTGCCTAGACTTAAGGGGGACCAAGTCCAAGGTGCTTGGATGTGGGGGATTTTTATGTCATCCGTTGTGCTCATCCCTGACCCGGTGGCTTCAGGGGCTTTTGATTCTGCTCCTTGGCTGTACGATGCGTCCTTCGGGCTTTGTGGCAGGATCCAGAGGAGACTCCAGTCCAGCTGCACTTTAAACACCTGATGGAGCTGGGGTCTGCCAAGGGGTGCAGGGCCCCTGCCGGGGGCCAGGCCCCCACGCCACAGACCAGGAAACACTACTCCCCCGTGCCCAAGGGTCCCCCATAGGGACTCACTCGGGATCAGCTCTGCCCGTCCTCGGGTCGTCAGAGAACCGAGTCCAGATCTCCGGACAGGCCTCTGCACGCGAGGATGCCTGTGATGTTCCAGCCGAGCCGGTGGGTGGATCCTCACAGACGAGCAGATTGTGCCATCCCAGCCCAGTGATTCTGTTTTTAAAGTAAGTTCAAAGTAGGCAAGTCTTTAAAATGCCAAAGAACCCAATTCCCTAGCTTTTCCCACCCCCAAATGACTTCTTTCCAGGTGTGGGGTATTTTAGGCAGTTTTAAACACCATTTTTGTCAGACTTTCCATCTCTGGTAATGATCGTATTTATACAAATTCTGTCAGTGTTCCTTCCTTGATCACAATTCATGGTCTAAGAAAAGATCTCTTCCCATCTCAAGCGTTGGGATATTTATAGAGCTTTCATGCAGAAGCAGGCATGGTGCTGGACCCAGTGGTGAACGAGACAGCCCGTCCCTGTCCTCGGGGTGCTGACGTTCAGGGGGGTGGCCCATGATCCTCAAGTAAGTAGACAGGGCATAGTTTCAGGTGGTGCTGAGCATGACAAAGGAGAATGAGTGGGAAGAGCAAGAGTTACTTGCATTGAGGGGCCCTGTAGCACGTGCTGGCCAAAAGGGGCTCCTGAGGAGGTGATGTTGGGTCACGTCTGCAGGGATGAGAGGGAGCGGTGTGAAGGCTGGGCAGAGGGACCAGCAGATGCAACGGCCCCGAGCCAGAAATATGCCCAGCGCATTCAAGGCCCTGCTCTGGGAACAGCCAACAGTGGCATTAGAAAAAGGGAGAGGGGGCTGGGCATAGTGGCTCACGATTATAATCCTAGCACTTTGGGGGGCCAAGAGGGGAGGATCCGTTGAGGCCAGGAGTTGGAGACCAGCCTGGACAACATAGAGAGACCCCACCTCTACAAAAAAATAGAAAACTTAGCCAGGTGTGGTGGTGCATGTTTGTAGTACCAGCTACTCAGGAGGCCAAGGCAGGAGCATCGCTTCAGCCCAGGAGTTTAAGGCTGCAGTGAGCCATTACGGCACCACTGCACTGCAGCCTGGGTGACAGCAAGGCCCTGGTCCTAAAGCAAAGCAAAGAAAGAGGGAGAGGAATCTCAGGGTGGGACAGGAAGACAGAGGGCTGGGGAGAGGACACCTGATGGAGCAGGACAAGGGGAACCTGCTGGAAAGCGTGTTGAACATCCCCGACTGGAACCAGAGTCCACTAAGGAAACGCACACACGAGCTCCTCAGGCGTGCCTGTAAGAACCCTGTAGCAAGTGGCAGGAATGCCTGTTTGTGCAAACTTAGGTAAAAGAATAACATAAAAGGAGGAGGGGAAATTGTACTAATGTATTTGATTTGTGCATGGAACGGAGAATTCCAGGGCAAGGTCTGACTTCAGGCAAGTCTTAATCAAGGTCTCAGACAAACTCACCTGGACTCATCTGTCTGTCTGTGCCTTTCTGTGTCTTGGCTCACTTCTGCCAAACGGTGGCTTCTAGCTCCGTTACTCCCTCTCCTCACGAGCACCTACTTCGTGCCAGAGGCCACGCTGTGCCCGAAGACCGTGAAGATGTGTGAGATGTGCTGTGAGTACCAAAGCTGGGCTGCGGCTCCTCTGTGGCTGGATTGACAGGAGCACTGAGAGTCCGGCACACTCAGGCTGGAGCTGGGTCGAGTCACTAAGACACGGGGGGCCTGGGCCCATCGTTTGAGCCCTCTGTGCCTCAGCTTCCTGAGGGTCACTGGCAAGATTAGGTCAGTTTACGCGTTTGAGACCTTCTGGGCCAGGGCCCGTGCAGACTCCTCCGTGAGAGCCAGCTTTTCTTCCTCCAGGAAGGAAGGAGGGGAAGCGAGGGAGGGAGGATGAACTTGACCTCTTGATTCAGTGATTCCCATTTAAGAAAGCTCCATCCTAAAGTCACATTTAAGGACAAAATTGTAACATTGCTGTGTGAGAACACTCCCATTCTCAAAACACATTCTTCCAGTGACCAGAAATTATATCGCAGTGTGAACTTCCACGCCAGAAATTGTTTGCCTGGGACCTCGCTCTGGCCTTGGGTGTGCGATGGGCCCTGGCTGGCTGCCCAGTGCTCGGGCATGGCGGGCCGCCAGCCGCCCCTTCAAGGCCACCCGCCTGGGTGATGCAGCGCTGGGAACCTTCCAGAGAAGCTGGGATTGTTCCCTGGGAGGACGGGAGAGGACGAGGAACAGAGCAGTAAGCCCACAGCCATCGGTGCAAATAAGACTCACTGACCACGTCACTGAAGTCCTGCTGAGTGGCTCACACGCAGCTAGAGAAGGTCGCAGGCCACACGTGAGTTACGGTGTCACCACCCTTAGCCCGTTGTCTCCTCTGAAAGGTGCTTCCCATGGGCCCAGCCCGCCTTGGGCAGGTGCCCTGCACAGCTCCGCTCTGGAAAGCGTCAAAAGGAAACATGCCCAGCCAAGTGGGCCACCAGCAGGGGGCACCCCTGATGGATCACGTCAGGGTCCCGGAGACCCTGCTCCTCGGAGCATAGGTCTCCTGGGGTGCCAGATGTGCTTTCCAGCAAGGAGGACGCGGCGGGACAAGCGTTGGATCTAATGTTTTCGCTACTGTCCTGTGACCTTAACCCCCTTTCCCCTCTGGGCCTCAGTTTCTCCATTTGAGAGTCCTCTAGCTACAGCAGCATTCCAACCTTTATCTTTGGATTTGTCCCCCTGGAATGGGCCGTGTCCCTAAGGCAATGATGTCTGTTTGTGGAAGCAATCAAGCTGTGATTTCAGCAGTTGTCACACTTTGTGCCTTCATAATCCAGTATCTACTGAGGTGCTCCTGTGTGCCAGGCACAGGCCCTGGCGGGGGCGGAGCGCGGAGAGGCCCTGTCCTCCTGGAGGTGACATTCAAGGGAGGGAGGCACAGAGTAAACAAGGAGATGCAGGAGCAGCACAGCTGCCGAGAGCACTGGGTGCAGAGGGCAATGCGACAGTGTGACTGGGGAGGACAGGGGGGTGGGAACACTTCTCAGAGGAGGTGACCTCTGAGTCGAGTCCCGAGGGAGCAGGGGTGCCAGCCTTCTACACAGCCCAGGGAGGCATTAGGCCACCAGCCCATTAAAGATGAGGCACCGGGCCAAGCCAGTTGCATAAGGTCAGGCTGCAGGTCACAGCGGGGCCAGGATTTGTTCCTGGGTTCCCCGCCCCAAAGCCACTCACCTGACCTTTAGGGCTGCCCCAGTCTGCCGGAGGTAGAAGTGGGGGCCCCTCAGATCCCCTGAATCCCAAACCCTGTCATCTGTGGTCTCTGGTAGTACCCGGGGTCTTTCTCTCCCTCTCTGATTTCACCTGCTTGTCTACTTACGTGTCTGTCTGGAGCTGTGAGCCCTAGCAGGAACTGGAGCCGCCCAAGCACGTTCCGTGCGCCTCCCTCCCTTTGCCCACCCTGTCCCCGACACCCCACGCCCAGGCTCTCCTGAACTAGATACCTCCCCCTTGCCCTTTCCTGTCAGTTCCCGGTGGGTCATTGCCAAAACAGAGAAAACCTGTGGAACTCGGTAGGCTGAGCTTGAATTCTGCGACCTCACTAAGCTCATTCGACAGTTCTGGTAGCTTTTCTGAGGATTGTTTGGGATGTTTTCCTGAGATAATCATGTCACCTGTGAACAGAGACAGTCTAGTTCTTCCTTCCCCTTCCGGGTCACTTCTATTTCCTCACCTTGCATTAGTTCGCGGTCAGCGCCTGCTGGGCGGTGTTTGGGGGGGGTGCAGGTCCTGGCCCATTCTTGATAATAGGGGAAACATTTGTCGTCCCATCATAAAGTGTGGTGTTAGCTGGAGGCTTTTATAGATGCCCTTTATCAGGCTGAGGAAATTTCCTTCTATTCCTAGTGGGCAGAACATTTTTATCATGAATCACCGTTGAGGCTTGTCACGGTCTTTTCTGCATCTATTGATAGGATCATATAATTTTTCTTTAGTTTGTGGACATGGTGAATTACATTGATCAACTTTCAAATGTTGAACCAGCCTCATTGCTGAATTTTATTTGCTGATGTGTTGCTGAGGATTTTTGCATCGACGTTCACGAGGGATATTGCTCTGTAGTTTTCTTTCCTGATGCATGTTTGTCTGATTTGGGCATCACGGGCATGTTGGCCTCATGGAATGAGGCTGGGGAGCGACTGGTCCCTTCACACGCTGGAAGAGTGTGTGGATTGGTGTCGCCTCTTCCTTACATCGACGAGATCACTAGCAAAGCCGCTGAAGCACGGAGTTTTCTTTGTCGAAAGATTTGTTTCAACTACAAACGGTGCTTCTTGAATAGATACAGGGCTGTTCATTTAATCTATTTCTTCTTGAGAGCACTTGGACGGTTCGTGCCTTTTAAGGAATTCGCTCAAATCATCTCAGTATTCAAATTTATGGGCCTAGAGTTGCCCCTGGTCTTTCCTTATTTTTCAGTTACTTTTTTTCTCTTTTTTATTGATCAGTCTGTTTAGAGCAGGGTCAGTAGTTTTAAGGTCTTTAAAACAAAAGAAAAGAAAAGAATACATAAGAATATGTGATAGGGACTGTATGTGGCCACAATATTTTCTCTCTGGCCCTTTACACAAAGTTTTCTGTCCCTGGTCTAGAGGTTTATCCATTTTATTAACTTTTCCCAATTTAGCCTCACTGATTTTCTTTGTGGTTGTTTCATTCTTCATTGCATTTATTTCTGCTCTTATCTTTATTATATACTTCCTTCTGCTTGCTTTGGGTTTAATTTGTCTTCTTTTCTTAATTTCTTTGAGTGGAATCTTGATTTGAGAAATTCTCTTATTTTCTAATAAAATCATTTAATGCTGTTAATTTTCTTCCGGGTACTGCTCTGGATGCATCTTACAAATTTTGATAGGTTGTGTTTTCATTTTCATTTAATTCAAAATATTTTAAAATTTCCTTTGTGATTTCCTTTTTGATCCCTAGGGGATTTAGGAGTGATTGTTTACTTTCTATTCTTTTAAATTGATTAAGGTTTGTTTTTGGCCCAGACTACGGTCTTGATTGGTGACTATTCCGTGTGCACTTCATTGCCGCACCCGTCCCTCCACCCACTGATACTTACGTCCATTCCCTCCTCAGCCCACTGACGCATGCGTGGACCACCCATCGAGTCCTCCGCCTGTTCACCATCTCTCAAGGTGCACGTCCTTTTACGCCTTCCAACAGTGCCTGGCACAGGATCAGATTTTTCCTGCTATTACTATCATCCTTGGGCCAATCATGGTGGCCCCTGAGGATGGGGCTGTGGCTGGCTCACACGCCTGCCCCTTCAGTGGAGAAGTGGGCTCAGCCCCGCGTGAAACTCACAGATGGAGATCTGGAGGGATAGTTTGCCAAAACAAAATTGTCAGAATATAGCTACCATAAGATGGGGAATGGATGCTGGCCAGCAGCGTCAGCAGCTGCCTGTGACAGGGCATGGAAGGAAGGAGAACCGGAAGTGTGCTAGTTTAAGTCCCACAAACCTCTGAAAGGCAGATATGTAGACCACAAGTGGATGATGAGTTCCAAGGCAAAGGGAATGGCTGAAAATGGTAAACAAAATCAGGGTCAGTAACCCATGAAACTGGAAGAAAGATACATTGACTTAACATAGAAATGTGGATTGAGCACCTACTATGTGCCAGCCATCACTCTTAAGTCCTGGGGTATAGCAGTGAACAAGACAGGACCAGTCGCTCAGGGAAGCCACATTCTAGTGGGAGAGATGGACGATTAACAAGTTAAACAAAATATATTTAAATATAGTCAAAAATAATTCAAAAATTTATCTTCCATTGTGGGTTTTATATGAAGGTAATATTCAAAACACATTCAAACAAGTCAAACAGGCCAGGAAAGGTGGCTCACAACTGTAATCCTAGCACAATGGGAGGCTGAGATGGGAGGATCACTTGAGGCCAGGAGTTCAAGAGCAGCCTAGGCAATATAGTAAGACTCCATCTCTGTAAAAAAAAAAAAAAAAAAAAAGAAAGAAAACAAAAATTAGCCCAGCATGATAGCATGCACCTGTAGACTGGGCTACTTGGGAGGCTGAGAGGCAGGAAGATTGTTTGAGCCCAGGAGTTCAAGACCAGCCTAAGCAACATAGTGAGACCCTGCCTCTGGAAAAAATAGGAATTTTAGCCGGGGGTGGTGGTACACACCTGTAGTCCCAGCTACTTGGGAGGCTGAGGCAGGAGGATCACTTGAGTCTAGGAGTTCAAGGCTGCAGTGAGCTGTGATTGCACCACTGCACTCTAGCCTGGGTGACAGAGAGAGACCCCGTCTCTTAAATACAAACAAACAAACAAACAAACAAAAAACCCTAAATAAGTCAAACAAACTCATTCATCAGAACTAGGGCTGTGCCGAGGGCTTTCGCTGGCTGGTGCTGGGCACGTGGGCCTCCCCTCCTGAGGGCCCTGCTGTGCCCTCTGCCCCGTCTGTGTCGTGACACTGGCCGCGTACTCTGCGCGCTGTCTGTGCGTCCGTGCAATGCCACGGCGAGCCGTCGGGTGGTTTCGTTTCAGGCCCCTGTGAGCAGCAGAGCAGGCGCACTCCTGTGCACGCCTGCTGGTTCGCTGGAGTGCGCGTTGATGTCGCCTGTGTTCCTGGGGGCGGAATGATGTAGTCATGAGATACGAGAGTTGAACTTTACAAGAGTTTACAGTTTTATCCCATTTACTAGTCATGGTCAGAGTCCTTGTTTCTCTGTGCCCTGCGAACATGTCCCTTGTTTATAAGCCACCCAGTGCGTGGCAGCCCAGATGGGCCGAGACAAGAAGCGAGTCACCAAGTCCAGCCGTGTTCGGAGAAAGGGGAATTCAGCCCCACGTGGTGCAAGGGGCAATGCGAGCGGTTGTGTGGACGGCCGTTCCTGCCCCGGGTCACACAGAGAGTGGGGGAGACACGGACGAGAGCCCGCCTCCTGCCTGCAGCCTACAACCCTTGGCCCACATTGTTGAACAAAGATTCTCATCATAGCTCGCCGGGCATTTGCTACAGTCCAGGCAGTTTATGCTCTTTTCGTCTCCACAACCACCTAGAGTGGAGGCACGTTTTACAAATGAGGGAACGGGGCAACAGAGAGGTCAAGTAAGTTCCCCACAGCCACAAAGCAGGTCAGTGGCAGAGCCAGGATTCAAAGCCTGGCATTGTGGGCAGCTCCTGGGGGCTCAGGAGGGTGCTGTGTGCAGACAGAGACCAGGGGACTGTGCTGTGGGAGAGGGAGCGGGGCTGTTGGGGCCTGGGAGGGGGAGTCCACCCACAGTGGGTCCGGGTGAGTGGGGGTGGGTGGTCAGGAAGGCCTCACTGAGAAGGTGACATTGGAGCAAAGACCTGTGGGGGTGTGGCCGCACATGGACAGGGACAAACGCATGCAGGAGGAGGGACCAGCAAGAGCCGGGGCCCACGGGGGCCCACGTGTGGGAAAGGTGGGGAGGCCAGGTGGCTGGAGTGCGGCTGCAGGGAGAGCGGGAGCAGGTGGTGAGTGTGGGTGGGGTGCGGAAGGATCTTGGGCTGGGGCTGGGGTGAGCTCTGGGTGAGGGGCAGCCCCGAAGGGGATGTGTGCTGCCCCATCCTCCCAGGACCCACCTGGCTGCAGGTGCAGGGCAGACACGGGGGTGAGTGAGGAGCAGGGCACCGGCGAGGAAAGCCCACATTGTCAGAGGGAGCGCTGGTGGCACCCTGTCCCAGGCAGGGAGGTGGAGGGTGGGGGAGGGGCTGATTCGGGCAGATTGTGGAGGGGGCACCCCAAGGACAGACTGAGGGCTGAGAGGAGGGTGTGGGAGACAGAGGGCTGCAGACAGTCCAGCACGTGGCCTGAGCGCCTGGGCGGGGGGAGGCGCCCCCAGCTCAGATGGGGAGGCTGTGGGGTCAGCTGTGGCCAGGCTGTGTGCTCATCACCTGTCACGTGTCAGGAGGTCAGCCCGGGAGGCAGGTGGATGTGCGCGTCCCCAGTGGGCCGAGCCTGGAGCCTCCCACGTGCATTTTGTGTGCAGCCAACGTGGGCTCTCAGGGGCAAGAGGACAGAAACTTGCTGGCATCAGACGGGGACTGGTGGCCAGCAGGAGTCCACCCACCCCGCAGCAGCTGTGCCCACAGCACTGTCTGTCACTGCTCACCCGCTGGGCCCTCACCTGGTTCTTACTCCTGTGTGTGCAGGATTCGGGTTCCAGGGTCTGGGGCAGGCGCCGACTGCCCTGGAATACCCGGAGCCCACGGTGAGGAAGGGGTTAGGAGCCTGGGCTTCCAGCCTCTGCACACAGGGATGGTAAGAGCCCTCGTGTCCTGGGCACTTGGTTTGTGCTGGACACTTGGTCACACGATCTCCTTTTCGCACACACAGAATCCAGGAGGTGAGACGGAGAGCTGAGGGGGCCAGGGTCAGGTCAGCACTGAAGATACGTCACTGTCGGTTCTAGACTGAGGCCGTGCTGCTGAGCCGAGGCCTCTTCCTCCACAGCCTGTGAACCCACGTGGGAGCCCCTTCTGGAGCAGGGGGTCTGCACCTGCACGTGCCCCAGCACCTCCCGGAGTCGCCCTGTTCACACTCCGAGGCTGGGCCCACTCCGAGCTCCTGATTCAGGGGGGCTGAGTGGGGCCTGAGAATCTGCATTTCTGACCTGTTTCCGGGTGATGCTGATGCTGCAGGTCCCTAGATCATGCTTGCAGAGAACCACTGATCTGGACCCACCTACCTTTGTCAGATGGGGAAACTGAGGCCCAGAGAGGCATGACCGACCAAGGCCAACGCCCACCTACTTTTGTGCTGCCAGCAGTCGCCGTGAAGATCTTCACAGGTTGAGCGTCCTCCTGGAGGGGCCTGACAAACGGACCCTCATGGCGAAGAGGCTCCAGGGAGTCTCCTCAGTGCCGTGGCCCAGAGGCAGGACTTGCAAGGGTGGCCTTTCGGGGAGCCTGCCTTCCTCCAGGAGCTCGAGGCTTCGGGGTCCAGCGGGGCGAGGCTGCTCTGGGCCCAGCCCCAGGGCCTCAGACGACCGGGCACACCGATGCCAGGCAGAGGGGAGCCACGGTCTTTGGAAGAGCAGGGCTGCTGGCGGCCGGAGGCTGGGAGGGCAGGGCCCGCTGCACCCTCCTCTTCCAGCTGGGGCCCTGGGGGCAGGCGGGGCACTGGGAGGGGTCACGGGGCACACAGGCAGGGGCCGCCCCTCCTCCTCACACTCTTCCCATGGTCCGGGCACCTTGAACATCCCCAGCCATGTGGCCGTCCCAAGACAGTATTTGGTTTTGTTTCAAGGTGACTGCTTGTTCCAGAACTAAAATGCAAGGTGAATCCTAAAGTCCTTGGAGGTTTCCCAAATTCTATCAACACCAGATAATTCTTCCCAGGCTTCTCCCAGGGGAAAAAAAAACAAAACGCAAAATGCCAGCCAGTTTGGTTGAAGCCAGCCTTTCCAGGAAACCTTTTGAGGTTTTTTCCTTCCTCCTGGAATGATGAGGCGTGTGAGTGCTTCTGGAAGGGAGGTGTTTGCCCGCAGCACAGGGGAAAGAATACAGTCTCTGGGGTGAGAGAGAAGCACCCTGAGAGATGGGGACATGCCACTCCCAGTGCACAGAGGGGGAAACTGAGGCCGAGGACATGAAGGAACTCCCCCAGAGGCACAGGGCTGGGAGGTCGCAGAGCACACATCCTGGGTGATGGTACCGACCTCAGATGGCCACCCGGGTATGGAGTCCTGGTGCCATCACTTAGTAGCATTGTGACCTCGGGCGGGTCACTGTCATCGTCTGCACCAGGGGACAGTGGCAGCCGGAAGAGTTACCGGGTGAGGAAAGACGGCAGTGACTGATGCAATGGGCACTGAACACACCGAGTGCTTCATCTGCTCTCGGTGCCACTCGGTAGGACTTTTGTCATTCTTACTCCCGTCCTGTTCGCCTTCGCACACCTCTCCTAGACGGCAAAACGAGTGTTTCGGGAGCAACATTTTTATCATGGCTGTTCTCTGCTTCAGATCTTGCCATAGCTCCCTACTGCCTGGATGGACTGAGTCTCCGCATCCCACACACCTCGCTTTTCCTGCCCCTTCCTGTGGAAGCCAGGCGGACGTGCCTCCTGTCCACACGTGACATTGCTGTTCTCACGTGACATTGCTGTTCTCACCTGTTTCCTTCATTCAGCCCGTTTGTGGAAAACAGACCTGTGCGGCCAGGCCCTGCTCCTGAGCCTCAAGGCCATGGCCCCGTCTGCCCCCAGCGCCCCACCTCCCCCAGCCACACGGCAGGGTGGAGGCCAAGCGTCTGGCTGTGCTCAGAGGACTTGGCTGCGGAAGGAGCAAAGAACACAGTGTTGTATATTTTTTCCCCCAAATGTCATCTGGACAGGAAGGCTGTGTCCTGCACAGAGACAACGGCTTCCACAGGGCGCGTCCTGCCTGTGGGCACGTGTGGACAAGCGGCCGATGTTGAGCATAAGAAATATTGATTTATAGAAATGCCCCCTGTATTTTTAGAGACAGAAATGATTTCAGGAGTCTTGCAAGGCTTTGCCCTGAAGGAAAATGTGAATGTGTTGGTTTGCATATCAAAAGCTGCCTCTCCTCAGGAGGGCGTCTTAATGGTCAGTAGCAGCTGCTTTCCAAGGTGAGGCTGCAGTCTCAGGCCTGTGGCTCTCACCTGCTTTGAAAGACAAAGCAGGTCTTGCAGGGAGCCCTGGGATGGGGAGCTGATCAGAGAGGAGAGGTGATCAGTAAGATACGCTGCTGCCCGGCCGGGCCCAGATGGAACCGTGCCGTTAAAGTATTTAGCATAAGGGACAGCTCATGCTTGACTTCTGAAACCTCTGTTACACAGTAACCAGAGCCACCATGTCTCTGTGTTTGCTAAAGTGATGGCTTGATCTTAAAACTTAGAAGTTTGCCCTAAAAAGATTTTATGACCCTTTGTTCACCTAGATAGAGTTTGGAAGACTTTGAACCTAAACCAAACTACCTGTTATTATGTAAATCCTGTTACCCCTGGCAACCGAAAACTGAACCTATAAATACCTGTGTAAAACTCGAGTCAGGGTTGCTTGTCTAACGGGAAAGGCGTGCAACCGTCCGAGTACCCTCCTTGTCTATCTTCACAAATCTGTACTTTATAAGCTATATTTTTGCCTCTGTGTATTATTTTTATTTCTGTTTCCTACTATTTTTTCATCCTTTGCCATGACCCTGTCTGAGGGACCCGATTTTTTGCTGGGAGTGTAGCTGACTCCCCGCAGGCCTCTCCACGCCAGGTGGTGTGTGGCGGGGCCTACCTGGGCTCCCTGCTCTGCGCAGGAGCCTCCCCCAGGGCTCGGGGAGTGTGGGCATGTGTCACGCTCTTGTCTCGGTGGTGGCTGCCCCTCAGGTCTCCTCCCAGAAGCTGCTCGGGTTGTCTCTGCGACCCCTGTGCCACGGAAGCTGGCCCCTCACCTTTGCCCCTCAGAGTGCCTTGCACACAGCAGCCCTGAGCAGGGCGTTCTCTGCTGACACAGGTTGACATCCTTCTAGAAGGGAGGCCCCGCCGGGAGGAACTGCTCTTCCGGACCCCAGCCCAGGCCTGGGCACCAAATCGGGCTTTGCCAAAGCTCCTTGTGGATGGACAAGCGTGACCAACAGAAACAGCGGGCGACGTGGAGCTGTCTTACCCATAAAAGCACAGTCTGCCCCTGCACGACGGGGAGGAGTTCTCCAGACTGGGGGGAGTATCTGCATCTCAGCACCCTGGTGTCTCCTGGTGGCCCAAGGGACCTGGAGACAGTCCATGTCCCCGTTTAATTCCTGCACGCCCTCCCCACCACCCAGACTGCTGCATGTCTCCAGGGACACGCAGCTCTGTTTTCTAGTCACAGCTGTTCCCTCCTGAGATACCTAGAGTTACGCAGAAGGTTTTGTGATTGAGAACCACAGTATCTGTCTCCCCCATGGGGTGAACTCATCCCTGGGGGGCCCTGACCCTACCAGCCCCCCTGCTCTGCAGCAGCTGTGCCCAGACTGGGGGAAGCTCTTCCAGACACTCCTCAGAGGCTGGGGGTGTCCACTGGACACATTTTGGTCCCCTGCCACCACCTGGGACCTGGGCAGTGTCCTCTCCCAGGTAGATGGGACCATTAACTCTGGCTGGGCTTGTTTTGGTGGCTGGTAAAATGCCTTAGGGGAAAGAAGCCTCCAGAATTCCCGATCTCACCGATCAAGGTGTTCTGCAGCCCCCTGGGGTCTCACGTGAGCGCCACGCGGGGAATTTTCCAGCACAGACGCCCCTGAACGCACCGCGAGGCCCCACACGCACACGCCGTCAGCTCCGTTGAAGACCCAGCCACGAGAGGCCTGATGGAGCCGTTTGGGTGTGTCACCCTGGTCTTCCATCCCTCCTCCCTCCGTGAAGTCAACTGCCCCCAAGAGTTTCTGGCTCTTGCCAAGGATGAGCGCGGTCTTGCAAGAGGGCAGGCAGCGTGGGGTCGTTTCTAAGGTTCCAGCTCGCAGCAGCCCTTGACCCCGTCCAGGGTGCATCGATTGTTTTGCCGCAAATGTCTTCTACACTTGAACCTGCACGGAAGGAAACCCTCGGGGCTCTTCCCCCGGGGCGGAAAGTCACGCTGACAGTCTGATTCGCACAGAGGCCCCGAGTGCCTGCTCTCTCCACGGCAGCCGGACGCACACCCCAGGCATCTGTAGGCATTTGGTCCCAGCGGTCAGGACGACCTGCTCGTGGGGAATAAAACGGTCCTTCCCTGCTGACGTTTCCTGATTGCAGATGCTCACGGTGCCATCACCCTCTTCTCGGGAACCGGAAGCTCTTTGGGGAAGATTTTTCATGAGGGCAGCGGGCACCATCTGGACCTGTGAACCCCGAGTCTCACAGCCTGGTGTAAAAGGATGACAAATGGCGCCCAGTCACCGTCATCTCCTTCATTCACAAACGCTTATTAGAACCCAGAGACGGAGGTTTGCTCAGAGTGGGTGGGATTTGCCCAAAGCCACACGGCAGGGAGGGGCGGGTGGGTTCCAGAACTGCTGTCACCGGGCCGTGAGGACCCATGGGCCCTGCCCAGGCCTCCTCAACAGACGCACAGCCGTGGCTGTCCCCTCAGGCCGTCCCCGTGTCAGCTGACTGGGTGGGAGGAAACGGCATCCTTGTCTGCAGAGGTGTTTGTGCTTCGGAGGCTGGGTTTCCCGCATGTGCGGTTGTGTGGAGTGGCGCGGGCCACCTCTCAGCTCACATGACTAATGCTTGTGGCCTCCCTGGCTTCCCCTGCCTCCCACGGGCTGCATCCCGGGGGCCTCCTCCTGCCCCGCCGCACTCCCCACCGCCCCCCAGTGCCGCCCGGGCCCAGGCCCGTTGAGCCCCTGCCACCCCTGCACGCTGTCCCCTCCGTTCCTGCACACGAGCTGTCCACGTAGCCCCGCGCGGCCTTCCCTCCTTCACGTGTTGGTCACACTGTGCTGTGGACCAGCCGCCCTGCTGGGATTCACCCGGCGCCTCCCGGGCACCGAGTGCGCTGAGGGCTGAGGAGGAGCAGGCCCTGCCTGGCCAGGGGAGGGCGAGAGAGGGGTCCCACTCGTGCCTTGCGGTGGCCGGTTGGAGGCACTGTGTGAAGCCCATGTGAGTTCAGGATGGGGACAGTGGCCGTGCTGCCCACTGGCTCAGGACCCCCCTGCCCTCTCCCACCCCTTCCTGGGCTGACTTTGTCGTCACCGGGCTGAGCCTGAGTCCCGGCTCTGCCGCTGTTTGCAGCTTTGTGCCCTGGGCCAGTGGCGCCCCCTCACGAAGGCTCAGTTCTCTCATCCGTGAAATGGGGAGGAGACCGTGCAAGTCTTAGGATGGGCTCACTGCGCTTTGGGGAGGACTGGATGGACGTGTCTCACGTGCCTGACGTGCTGCTGTGATGGCCCTTGTGTGCCCCTAGTTTTTATTGCCATTATTGCTTTCTTTTTTTGTAAATACAGGGTCTCACTTTGTACCCCAGGCTAGTGCACGATTTTAATCATAGCTCACTGCAACCTCCAACTCCTGGGCTCAAGTGATCCTCCTGCCTCAGCCTCCTGAGTAGCTGGGAATTACAGGTGTGCACCACCACGCTGGCTAATTTTTCTTATTTTGTGTAGAGATGGGTTCTCCCTATTGCCTAGGCCGGTCTTAAACTCTTGGCCTAAAATGATCCTCCGCCCTGGCTTGGGGGTGTTGGGATTACAGACATGAGCCAGTGTGCCTGGCCTATTATTAGTCCTTTTGTTCCAAGCTGATAGGACCTGTAGAGGCAGTGTACACTTGTGGGTAAGATCACTGGCTTGTTGGTGTTAGAATCACTGAAGTGCCAACTTCTGCACTTGGCTGCTGTGTGAGCTTGGGCAAATCACCAAACCTCTCTGAGCTGCCCTTTCCTTCTCCACAAAATGGGGAGGCTCATTCTCAGAGAGGATTCCGACCGTGCAGGCGTGTGTTGGTGTAAGGACAGGCTGCAGGCCTGAAACCACTGGCCCTGGCTGTGCCAGGAGCGTGGAGATGGAGCAGGGTGGAGAGGGAGCGAGCGGGCACGGGCGGACTGGGAACTCGCTGCTTCCGCACCTCTGGCCTGGGCCGTTTGCTGCAGCGAGCTGCGTGCCTTCTGCAGTAAAACACAACTCCGGACTGCGGGAAAGTTCGATGAAGTGGAGATAGCAGCTGCCTCGCAGGGCGTGGTGAGGGTGAGACGGGTGGACACGTGCGTGGGTCAGAACGGCGTGGCACGGGGTCAGTGTGGAATGACTGCTAGTTCCCATAATGACAATTATTGTTATGATCCCCATTACTTTTTAGGAGCTCTGCAAAATCATTAGTATCAGCCATACAGCCAAAGTCTCTTTAATCCTGGGGTGCAGGGTGCCTGGAGGCCCAGGATGCTGAGTCCCCATTTCCAGGTAGGAGGCTGAGAAGCCCTGAGGTGGCTCTGGGTGGGCTCCAGCCTCCCACCCGATTGCACCGCAGGCACCCCACCCCCACATGGTCTTGTCCAGCGCTGCCAGCTTGAGGGCCCCTCTGCACAGGGGTGGGGAGGGCAGCTGTATCGCTTTAGCCTTTTGGCTGGGACATCCTTGAAAGTCTTAGAAGGCCTGGGGCAGGCCGAGGAAATCTTCCTAGACGTTGAGTCGGGGCCCAGCAGTGCAGCCCGCCACCTTGACCTGCAGCCCTGACAGGTCAGCAGCAGCACAGGGGTCCAAGAGGCCCAGAGACGGAGATTGCCCTCATGGGTCACCAGGCGGGGTGGGGGCTCTTCCTTTCTGCAGAAGAAAGGCAAAGCAGGCTGGGACTCCTGAGCTCTGTCCCAGGGAGAGGCAGGAAGATTTGGTTTTATTTTTAGGATGAAGAAGACGTTAAAAGAGGCATGTAAGCATTTCAGGGAATGGGTCTCTGTAGATGTCGTTTGCATAACAAGTGTCTGAATCATCAGGAATAGGGAAGAAATTGCAGATGAGGACTGGCACAAACACACTGGAAGCTGAGGACTTTGAGAACCTATTTCAGGTTTATGATGATGTCCTTGAGCTTGTGGTTTTTAAATAGAGGGCGAAAGAACTGTGAAGCAGCCTGGGCCGTGGCTGTGGGTTGGCACCAATCAGGTCTTGTGGGGCCCAAAGCCTATAACTTAGTTTTAGGTAAGGATTTTAAAGAAAAAGTGGCCAGTGTTATGGGCGGACTCTGAGAAAGAACAGATACAAGTGGTTTCAGTTTCTGTGGCTTTCTAGGAAACCTGCCCCGGTGGTGAATGAAACAGGGATTAGCAAGCAAACTTTGCCCGGTGTCCACCTGCCCCGGCAGCCTGGGTGACCGTGAGGAGCCCACCCCACCTGTCTGCACCTCAGTCCGCCCGGGTCACACGAGAGGGTACATTGGAGGCCCTGAACACGCGTGCTAAAGAGACAGAAAGAACACCTAGGGTGTCTTTGGGGAGGTGAATGGTGTGGGGCTTTCTAGAGACTCCACGTAGGCTGCTCTCAGGCTCTCAGTGCTGACTGGCTCTGGCGCCGTTGAGTGGTTTCGTGGCTGCCTGACATGTCTCTTAATTTTATTCCTGCTTCAGAGCTAATTGCATATAACACAAAGGCCGCAGTAACGTGGGAGACGCCTCCTGTCGGCCTAGAGCAGCCTCTCTTCGTTGGCTCACACCCCTGGTGTTGTGCGGCATCCTCTGACTGTGTGTGGGCCTGTGTGTGTGTGTGTGTGTGTGTGTGTGAGCTTGCTCTGCCGGGGTCTCTGCGGCTCCCTCCTGAGTTTGTGCTGAGCACTCTGGCCAGTGTCAGTGTCGGTGCTCACGGCGGTGCTGTGCTCTGAGGACTTCGGTCCTGGCAGCTGTGTCCCATTGCCATCCAACTCCAGTCAGCATCAGGTCTGGCTTGACTCAGGGGCTCAAATTATGTCACCAGGAGTCGCCTTCGCTGTGCTTTTCCACGTCGGCCTCACCCTCAGAGCAGTTGCTGCGTGCGGTAGGTAGCCCAGGCAGCCCCCGAGGGGACAGAGCTCCCGTCCTCAGTAATTCTGTTGAGGGTTCCAGCTGGCTGCACCCGGGTCTCAGTGCATCCTCGGACCCTTGCTGAAGCAAAGGGCCTCAGGTGTGCTGAGTGGCCAGGTGGAGGTTCTGTGTTGCTCGCTGACTCTGGTAGTATGGAGGGTTACCTGCAGCCAAACCACATGGACTAGGAAAACCTGGGGTGCGGGGACCTTCAAAGGACAGCTGTACTGTTGGCACAAGATGGAGAGAGAGAGGACAGGCAGGGAAAGTAGCCGCAGCTGGCCACGGCCCACTGCCTGGGATCTGAAGGCACGAGCTCAGCCTACACCTGGTAGAAAACCCAACGGAAAGCCCCGAGAAGCACTTACAGCGTCAGCGGTTAGAGCGCCTGGATCTGAGAGCCAGGTAGGGGCAGGGTGCGGCCAGCAGAGTGGAACAGGCTCGGGACCTCCCACTGGAGCTGCTGGCCTGAGGGGCCCTGGGCTGGCAGAGGCCAGGTGTCATGGGCTGTGTCAGGACGGAGTCCCACAGCGACGGGACGCGCAGGCAGAGCGTGCAGATGAGGCCCGAGGACTCTCCTGGGGGCTGGTCAGAAACGCACATCTCGGTCCACTCCAGACCTCTGCGGTCAGAATCGAGTCGCTCCCCGGTCAAGGTGATCCCGCCGTGTCGTCTGCAGTGCCCTCTCCGTCTCAGCCTCACATTCAGGGGTACGAAGGAGCCTTAGGACTGTTCCTGCTCATGGAGCCAGTATTTCTGCCCCTGAGACTGATACTGAAGGAAGTCATCAGAGGAGGCACAGAGAAAGTTCTGCATGATGTTCATCGCAGTAGTAGTTATTAAATACAATCAGACACTACTACATACCCCAAATAGGACAGAGTGAAGTCACACGTGACACGCTGTCTACTGACTGTTGCATTACCCTTGTAAACGTTGTTTTCAGGGAATTTTGCAGGGAAGCAGTGACAAACGAGACAGATCCAGCGCCTGCCCTCTTGGAGCTGACATCCTGTTGGGAAAGAAAGACTATAAGCAAGTGGGCAAACAAGACGATTTCAGATGGTGACACGTACACAGAAGGACGAATGGGGCGATGTGGCAGGGCCTCATGGGTGGGTCAGGAGGGCTCTTCAGACGGGGGTTCCAGGGAAGGCGTCTTAGGAGGTGGCATTTAGAGTGAAGCCTGAATCAGGAGAGGGAGCCAGCGAGCTCACCGGCCGGGGACAGAGGTCCCGGGAGAGGGAGCAGCAGTTTCCTAGATCTGGGGTCGGGAGCTTGGCTGTGAGGGACAGCGGGAGGGTGTGGCCGGAGTGGGGAGCTGGGGGAGACGGGAACCCTAAGAAGCCCTGCGGGGCCCATGGGCTGTGGTGGAGCTTGGGTTTTGTTCAAGGGCAGAGAGCCGCAGAGCGGACGCAGAGGAACCTGACTCGGTCCAGGGAGCTGCTGGAGGGTCAGGGACGAGGGCGCTGAGATGCGGTTATAAGCCACACTACGGGGGACGACGGGCGTGGAATGATGCCAACTGTGTCCTTTCCACTATATACAAAAACAGAAAACAAAGCCCAGAAGTACACAAGCAAGAATGCAATAGCAATTACTTCCAGGTGGCAGGATTAGCGATGATTTTTACTTGTTTTTCTTATGCTTTTCTGTATCATGCCACACAAGGAAAACAATAGCAGTGATTTGAAAACCTCAATTTGGATCAGTCACAGCACTTAGTTGCAAACGACAGAATCAACTCTTTGTAGTTTGAGCCGAGAGGGATTTGACTGAGATTCCAGGGCACCAGGGCACCAAGCTGGGCTGCCCCGTAGCCTAGAACAACTCAGCCTGAACCTCGCCTTCCTGACTGTTGCCGTGGAAACCCCTAGGCCTGTGATGCTGAAGGCTGGACACTGGAGCCAGCTGCGGCGGGAGAAGCAGGGACCTCTCCCCTGCCAGCTGTCCCTCTACCCCGTGTTGCTCACATCCACCTTCTCCAGCTGGGGGCCTCTGTCCAGAGGAGCTGGGGCCACCTGCGGAGCCCGAGCTGCAGGGGCGCCGGGGAAACATAGATCCCAGCGTGCCAGGGGTGCAAGTCCAGGCAGGCAGGGGGGCAGGGCTGGCACCTGTGGCCCACAGGTCAGCCTGCAGCATCCACCATAGCAGGGAAATGAGAGCAACAAACACGATCACTTGTACCTCGGCCTTCTGGAGGCCACCTGGAGGAAGGCCTGGTTATCCATTGTGTTCTCTTGAGGACAACCAAGGCTCTCCTTGTCCAGGGAGCACTGGCTGTCCGAGCCCCTTGGTCTTGCCTCGCCAGTGCTCACCAGGTTGCTGTTCACCTGCCAGCACCTGCCCTTCCTTGCCTGGTGGGGTCCCTCAGCCACCTGTGCAGCAGGCTGAAGTGTGCAGCCCTACTGTCCCCAGGGACAGCCTTCAGCCTGCCCAGCTCCCTTGGCCCTGGGGTGGGAGGGAGGAGGGGGCTCTGAAGTGGTTTCCAGGGCTCCCGGCGAACTGAGCTCGTGCTGCCCACAGTGGCAGACACATCCCGAGGCAATGTGCGGCTTGAGAACCACCCTTGTTAGCCGTCTTCTCTTGCTCGTCTCACCTCCCGACCCGCTGCCTTCAGCTCCGCAATGAAATCCTTTTGTCCAAGTGGGTGTCAGGGAAGCCCAAACTAAGGCATCTGGGGATCATCCCGTTCCTTGATCTCCTCTTCCTCTACAGGAACCCAGAGGGCTCCAGCCCCTCTAACTTTTCTCTGCACATCATTGCTCCTTCGGCCCTAGGACTGGTGGTATTATGCTGTGGGGTCCCACGGTGTCCTCTGAATGTGCCATCTTGGTTTAAAATAGGACTCTGGGCCGGGCACGGTGGCTCACACCTGTAATCGTAGCACTGTGGGAGGCCGAGGCAGGAGGATGGCTTGAGCCCAGGAGTTTAAGGCTGCAGTGAGCTATGATGATGCCACTGCACTCTAGCCTGGGTGACAGAACAAGACTCTGTCAGAAAGAAAGAAAGAGAGAGAGAGAAAGAAAGAAGAAAAGCAAAGCAAAGCAAGATGACTGTGCTGCTGGTGTGAGTGTCGAGCCAGCTGGTCATGGCTTGCCACAGCAGAAGTGAGACGTGTCCTGGAGGCTGCCCGGCGCCAGGCTCCATGCTGGCGTCAGCGCACGGGAGTGTGCCGTCTACTCGAGGTTACCCTTCCCTCCAGGCACCAGCGGGTCTGCCTCTGAGGAGCCTTGCCGCAGTCTAACGGCCGGAGCACGGCAGGGGCCACGGCACATTCTCAAATCACACCTTCCGCTGAGCGATGAGAGGAGCAGCTTTATCGATCAGCTGCTCTGGGCCAGGACGTACAGTCTGTTCTCCCCGTGTTCTGGGGGCCAGTCGTTGCTGTCCTCCCTAATCCACCAAGGAGAAAACTGAGGCTCACAGTGGTTCAGTGACTTCCAAGGCCACCTGGAAGCCAGTAAGGGGTGACGCTGGGGCTTGGACCCAGGGGAGTCTGGCAGCTCAGAGTCTGTGCTTGTTCCCTGGCACCTCTTGGCCTTTTAGACACAGACCTTCCAGAATGCTGGAGCTTCTGGCGTGGCCGGTGTGGCTGTGCGTGAGCCACGCGGCGAGGAGCCCCTGCCTTGTCTTAGCAGTGGCGACTCAGGCATGAGCACGACAATCTCTTACTCTCACGGCGCTCTCACCCACTGGGGCAGACGGTGCAGAGACGTAAATAAGAGAGCGCGAAGGCCCCAAACGGGGATGTGTGCTGGAGGCGTGAGGAGGAGCCGCGTGCTGGCCACCCAAAACGCAGCCGCTGCTGTCCTTTGTCTTGTGTGCTGTCCTGCTGAACCCGTGGCTGAAGTTACCGCACACGCAGAGGCAGGGAAGCCCCCCAGACTGTCCTGAGACAGGACCAGATGTGATTCCAAAGAATCGCTGGGCGCCCAGGTGGTCAGTCCGAAGCAGCTCCCAGGGGAACATGCGTGGGTAGGGCCGCAGCGTCCTCTCCACGGACGGTGAGAAAGGAGCTGCCTCACCCGGGTATGTCCGTGATGAGGGGTCAAGCGCTAGGGTGACATGGGGGAGTAAGGGATTCGGCTCAGGGCCAGGGCCAGTGTTCATGTGTTCATCAGCATTTTGATCTTTCGAAGTTTCGGGCAACAACAGCTTTCTCAGTGCCTGGGAATAGGCAAGGCCCAGCCTGGATTCAAGCCTGTTGGGGAGAACATGCCCCTGGCCTGGTCACAGAGCAGTCAAGGCACCGCGCGGTTCTCAGTCAGGACACAGGCAGACGCTGGGGGGCTGGGGGACCCTACAGCCCCGTTTCTGTGGGTCAGGACCCGGGGGCAGCCCTGCGGGGTGCTTCTGTCTCTGGGGCTCTGCCGTGGCTGCAGTGCAGGGTGGGAAGTCTCCTCTGAGCTCACTCACCTGGCTGGTGGCAGGAGGCCTCAGGTCCTCACCACGTGGGCCTCTCGGGGGCTGCTCACGGGGCAGGGCAGCTGGCGTCCCCCAGGGTGAGCAAGCTAGGATGGAGATGAAGATTGAAATACGGGCACTCGAGCGCGCGCACACACACCAGCCCCTGCCTGCTTTCTTTTCTGTCCTGGCTAAGATAACAAACAAGAACCTTCGGAAGCTGCTCCTGGGGATGTCCTTTCCTCCGCAGTCTTTGGCTGGATTTGGCCTCAGGCATCCTGAGACCAGCTTTGGTGGGTCTTCGGCTGCCAGGGACTCATCCGCACCTTGGCCCTGCCCGTGGGGCAAGGAGACACCACAGGTGTCTGCTGGCCGTCCCGTCTTGCAGCCCCCCTCGCTGCTGTGCAGGGCGCTGTGACCCACGCTGGGGAGCGCCGGTGCCGACTGGGAACGGCTGCGCGGGGAGCTGGTGCCCGGGGTCTGCGCTGGGCGGCTGGAGCGTCCGCCGCTGGGCACTGCCTTCTCTCCTCCTCCTTTGCTGCCGGTGAGCGCGTGGAGCAGGCTGGGCAGCAGGCTTGGTGCAGTGGGAAAGCCGCGCCCTGGGGCTTTCTGTGCTGGCGGCCGCGCATGATGCTCTGTCCTCTGGCCTGTGACGTTGCTGAAAAGGCAATGGCCAAAAAGACAAGTTGTCTGACTTAAGTATGTTTTTATTCCTCTGGCTCTATGGCAATAAAATCCAATTTGGGACATCCAGGGATTACGTTCCTGAATGTGTTTGCTCACAGCCCCTTGCTCCTTAAGACCCGGGAAGCCTCATTGTGGCTTTAGCCTTCAGCTGCGTGGGGTTTAATCCCAAGTCCCTTTCCTTGGGCGCACAGAGCAGGAAGGCGTCGCTGTTGGTACCACGTGTTTCGCAGTCTCGGGGAAAGTTCAAGTGTGCCATGCGAGCGGATTGTCCAGCTTCTTGACATTCAAGCTTGTCTCCTTTGTAATGTGATTGTAATTGATTTCTGGGTACTTGAAAATAGAGCTGGTGGAGAGGAAATACACTGGAAATGCCAAGTAGGGGATGCATTGAGGCCAGTCGTACCTCGGTGACTCATTCGTTGTTTCAACAGGGTTCTGGAACCACAGGTCCCTGCTCTGGGGTTGCTCCCCAACTCCTGGGGTGTGTTCAGATCCTGGGAAAACAATTACAGTCCAGGTGCTGGGAGTTGGAGCTGGGTGGGGAAGGAGCCCTGAGGCTTCTGGGAGGAGGCGGCTTTCGGGACAGAGTTGAGGTCGGAAGAACAGTGGGGTCCCTGGGAGCTGGGCGGGGGCAGCCTGCTGAGACTGGAGGGGATCTGGGCTGGGAGGGGTCTCTCATGGAGCATCCTCGAGCAGGTGTCCCCTAGCGGGGGGTGCTGGCATCTAAGTGTGTGCTCTTCTCGTTGCAGGTCTGAAGGAGAAAGCTCACGGAGCGTCAGGTATGTGCCTCAGCCGCCCTGTCTGTGTGGAGCCCTGGCAACGAGTGGCGTTCGTGAAACCATGTGCTTTCAGTTCTCCCTGCGGGTCTCCCAGGTCAGAGCCCCTCCCCTGGCTGCACCTCCTGCCCCTGGCGTGCCTTTTCAAGGAGAACCGGAGCGCGTCTGTTGACTCAGCGTCCCCGAGCGAGAGTTCTAGTTTCCTGCCCAGGCTTTCCTGGGTTTAGAGTGACCTCCACGAAAGTCACCTGGGTTGGTGCTTGTTCCTCCCTGTTGGGGGCTAGTAGGGACCAGTACGCCTAGACTCTGACCCATCTAGGACCAGAAGTTTCTATACCTGGCACCCCGGGGGGCCAGACTGGGTGGGCTGGGGCAAATCTCTGAGATGGTTGGTGGTGGGCCAGGCTCCCAGCAGCCTGTGACGGTAGCGGTGCGTCTCCGTGGCTCGGGGAGCAGCCGGATGCTCTCTCAGTGCCCCCTGCCCTCCCCACCCCACCCATGGAGGGTGGGTGGACGTGGAGTGCAGTTTCCACCGTGAGGAGGGGCTGGTCTAAGTCAGTGCCCTGGGGGCTCAGTGCCCTAGCCAGGGGGGCTGGGGCAGTCTCAAGGCAGGAGTGGGGGCACCAGGAGGGCCAGTGTGGCAAGGGGAGGGGAGGGAAGGAGAGACAAGGGGACAGAGCCCATGGACCCCCAGTCCCTTCTGGCAGCAAATGGACTTCCAGGTGTCAAGGCAGTGGCCTGAGACAGCTGGTTTGTGTGGTACTACAACCAGGCTGGGGAGACAAGACGTTATCCTGAGCTTGGCGCTGGGGGTGCCAGGGTGGGTGGGGTCCTCTAGGCAGCCTGCAGAGTGAGGGGCAGAGGTGAGGGTGGCTGCATCCAGGGAGGCTCTACAGGCGTTGGCACGGGGGGCTGAATTCTATACCCAGGCACTTGGCTTTGTGCTTGGAGCAGGGGGCGTGGGCAGGGGGTGGGGGCCAGCGAGACAGTGTGGGGGAGGGGGCTGGGGCCAGGCAGGAAGCAGAGTGCACTCAGACGGGGCTGGAGACAGCGTCCTGGAAGGGCTGCGTGCAGGGCTGAGGGGCTGACGGGACCCGCTGGGTGCTGCAACACCGGACTGGGGCTGAAGGGGATCCGGGGAGATGCCGGGGCTGGGGACAGAGAAAGGTGGCCCGGAGAGCCGAGGGAGGGGTATGCTGGGCATTCTGGGGCAGCCCACCAACGGGGTGGGGAGCAGTGGGGGTAAGGGGGGGCAGAGCTTGGCGACCCGGTCCCCGACAGGCCACACACTGGTTCCAGTCCGTGGCTGGGGGTTGGGGACTGCAGTGCAACGGCACAGAGCCTGCGGGACACAGAGCTCCGTGACAGAGCGGGGCGTGCTCTTGGTGTGCTCACGGGGAGAGGGCTCCGGACGTGGAGTTCAGCGGACGAGGCAGGGGCGGGAGAGTTACGTCCCGGGCTGCTGTGCGTGTGCAGGGCAGGTGTGAGAGGGGTGCTCTCACTTACCATGTCTGCAAAGCCGCAACGGGAGGAAACACAGCAGGCGATGAAGCCCCCACGGGGTGGACCTAGGAGCGTTCCTGAGAGTGCTGATCAGAACCAGCGTCTAAACAACTGCGTAAAACAAACAGCAGTCTGAGGGGAGGCTGGGCAGCCCAGGCGTGGTGGGCTGGGGAAGGGGATTCCTGCGTGGCCGTTGAGGGGCCGCAGCGTCGCCCCCCCAGCCGCCCCTACTCTGGGCTCCCCCCGGGCCCTGCTGGGCCCTCTTGCTCTGCCTTCGGGGGTTACAGAAGCGCCACCCAGTGAGGGTGCGTGGCGGCCGGCGGGCCCCTCCGTGGGTGTGCTGGCGCAGCGTGCTTCCACCTGTGACCCAGCACACCTGCCGCCCTGCGTGGGGAGCGTGAGTGGGGTGAGCCAACCCGCGGGAAGGCGAGATGGCCCACCCACCCCCGCCTGGGCGCGCCCTGCGGCGGGTCGTCAGGCAGGCGCTTGCCAGGCAGGTGACGTGAAGTGGCCCTGGGGGAGTAGGAGGGGGAGACGCCCTGGGGGAGTAGGAGGGGGAGACGGCAGGTGCAGGGACCCCAGGAACGAGTATTGGCTGGCTGCATGGTGACAATGAGCCGGTGCCCTGGTGGCCTCCGAGCACCAGGGCACCGGCTGGCAGAGCCGAGCGTGCGCTCATGCCCTGAGCCCAGTGGCCCCCAGCAGGACGGAGACAGGAGCTGGGCGAGGGGCGGCGACGCAGCTTCCAGCAGGGAAGGCCGAGTTTGCATTCTTTCTCCCAGGGCCGAGGGCCCCAGCTCCCTGCCGACTTCTGTCTCCCCCTGGGCTGTGGACTCTGGGGGTGGGCCCAGGGCCCTGACAGCACTCGAGGCAGACAGCCACACGCGACTCACCTCGGCTTGACCTGTTGTCTCGGCCTGTTGTCCCCATGGCGCTCGAGGCATTGTGTTCGCACCAGTGCTGCTGACGGTGTGGGTGCCAGGCCCGCGTCACAGGTCACACCCGTGCCCGTGAGCTGGAGCACGGAGGCACAGGTATAAAAGGGTCTCTCTTCTCAGGGCCAGAAGCCCCCAGGCCAGATCTGAGTGGGGTCCCCACTCCGGCCCGCATGCTTTGGGCCACCACCCCCTGACAGAGAGCTGCAGACGTGGGCTCCAGGGGGTGTCTGTGAGGGCGCTTGTTCAGCCGCGGCCAGACTTCCTGCGCTGTTCTCCCTGAGACCTCTGCCCGCTCGCACCCCAGAGGGCATGTGCGAAGCTCAAGTGTGACAGTGACCCTCCCCTGCTTCTCCCCCAGGACTCCTGGTCACCTGTCATGCTGTAGCGGTGGCACTCGCAGCCCCCGGACACAACGCCCCCAACCTGTGCAGCCGGGTTTCCGCACCTTCCCAGGTGCACCTCAGGCTCCCGCCAAGCAGTGCCGCTCGACATTCTCCGTGCGCCAGTGCTGCTGCTTGCTGGTGCCTGTGACCTGAGGTTCCCGCCACTGTGAACACGCTCCCTCCCTCCAGCTGGCAGATCTCATGCTTTCTTGGGGTCCCCAGTGTGGCCGCCCCCCTGGAGCTTTGAGGGGAGCTGAGGCTGAGAAGGTGGCCCCCTGGCTGTGCTCTGTGGCTTTTTGTGCTTCACTGTAGATATCTCAGTGCCTTCTGCTTTGTGTCCTCATGACTTGAGCCGTACTGTCGTCTCATCTTCCAGGGCAGAGTAAGATGCCCAGGGCAGGCATGAGGCCCCCAGGTCTCGGCCAGTTTGTGCCAGCACCTGCCGGGCACAGAGCAGGCATCAAGTCTGTGCAACGGATTCATCTTGATCCCACTGGGAGCGCCAGGCGGGCTGCCTCGCACAGAACAGACACACATTAACGCGCGTTTAGTCTGACTCAGGGTGCGTATTTTCAGACTGTAAACTGCAAGGAAGGGAAAAATGGACCACCACTCCCCACTCAGCGGAGGCCCCGCCACGCACATCAAACACTCACTAAAAATAGTGGGCAGAGGGGCCGTGTCTGGGTTTTACTAGTCTGAGCGATGACCGGTGCTGAGAGCTGCTCATCTGTGCTAATGTTAAGGACACAGGGCCTGAAAGACATCCCGTCTCCCACCCCGGCCCCAGGGCCCTGCTTGGTAAGGTTCTTGTTCTGTAGGCTCCAGCGATCTGAGCCGCCGCCCTTCTGCGTGGCTTGCTGAGCCTCCCAAGCGGCGGAGAGCTGTTTTTGCCGGGAGAAGCCTGTTTGCGAATTCACAGGCGCTCCTTTTCCCCCGAGGCAAAACATTTGGAGATCACTTTCCACAAATGAAATGATTCCTTCTTGGCCATTTTGCAGACGTAGGACTCTGCTCATTGTTCCCGGGAGCGCGTGCCTGCTTTTGACTCTACCCAGCGGAGGCTCCGGAGACCCTCAGATTTGAATCTCCTGATGAGTCATTTAGGGGGGGACCATGGGAAGAGGTTTGTGGAGTTTGGAGGCTTTAAAGAACAAAGTGGAAGTGTGTGGAGGGCCCAGGGAGAGTGCTGAGACTGGATGGGAAATGCCGGGACTTTCTGCTGGGTGCAGGCCTTATCCGCCCCCACAAACCCTTGAAATTAACTCAGCTGCCTTCGGTAACAGGAATATGTTACATTTAATGAGTGCTCACCATGGGGGGGTCACCTCATCTGCACAACCAGCCCTACCCCTTCAAGACAGTTATCATTGGCTGTTATCTTTGCAACTCTGGTACGCTGCGTTTGAGACATGCCAAAGAGCTTGCCTAGGATTTCCAGTGCAGAGCTGGGGTGTCACCCGCCACAGCCTGTGCCAGTCAGTGCTGCCTGTGGTGTTTGTCGAAGATACAGGTTTCCAGGCCCCATCCTTGCTGCCCTTGACTCAGGAGGTGTGCGGTGGGGCCTGGGCATCTGCATCTTAACAAGTTCCTGCGTGGTCCTAATGGCCTGAACATACGGTCTCCCCAGGGAAACAGAACTTCTCCAGTGTCAGACACGCCCCTTCATAAGTATGAACTGATTGACATGTGGGAATTATTCTTCTAACACTTAGAAAAATGAGGTCGTTCTGTGTAGGTCAGCTCCCCAGTCGGGACTCCGAACAGGCATTTTCCAAAGGAACCAGCAAGGCTCAGGGCTGGGCGCAGCGAGGAGAGCCCAGGACTGCTAGTTTGGGGGGGGGGGCTTCTGGAGTAGGTGGACTCGGTCACCGGAGTTCTTATTCTTAGCTGGAACCAAGACGTGTGAGCAAAACCAGTCAGTCAAAACGAATCCAGTTGTATGGGAACATCTCCCCTCATTCCACACCGAGGCAAGACAACCGCTGTGATTAACTGGGCCTTTTTTTCCCCAAACCCAAAATGAGAACATGCAATTTGTTATGTACGCGAGGAGGTATGAAAACTGCTGAACTGAAACTGCTGAACGTGGCAGACGAAGCTCTGGAGTATTCGCTGTGCCGGGTAAACAGAGCTTCACCCTCCCCCTCCAGGACAGAATGGGAGCCGCTCCAAATGCAAGAGAGAGGGCTGTGGCCCTTCTCCTGCCGGCAGGTCAGGAGGCGCCATGCTGAGGGCTGGGCTGGTGGCCTCAGGAGGAGCAGGTCAGGAGGCGCCATGCTGAGGGCTGGGCTGGTGGCCTCAGGAGGAGAGCAGATGTTTCTTAGCACTATGGAATCAACGGAGTCCAGGCACTCGGGTCAGACAGTTCTGAATTCAAGTCCTTTCTCTTCGTCTTACCCTCTGTGGCACCATGGACCCGGTGCTGAACTATCCCAGCCTCAGATTTCACACCATTCAGCAGTCTTTATTGAGCACCTGCTATGTGTATGTCTTTGTGTAAACCACAAAGAGGGTGTGAAGACCAATGAGACACAGTGAATCTCTGCCCCATGACGAAATGGGAGCAAAGACCTCAGCCTTAAGGTCAACAGACCGATTAAATGAGACTAGAGACAGGACAGCACGTGGCATGCAGTGGCATTCAGTTAACACCCACTTCCTTTCTTGGACTGGAGACTCAGCTCCTTGGAATCCTGAGGGAGAGTCTGAGGCAAGCTTATGTCTGTGTGCTGGCCCCAGCTTGGAGAGTGTCTTATTTTGGCCGTCATCCCTTATTCTTCCCTTCCCCTGGATTTATGATTGAAATTTCTTAGGCATTCTTGACTTTCGTAGCCCATCTTTTACCTTTCCATTTCCTTGTCTCTCTGTGCTGTATCTTGAACAATTTCCTCAGAGTGGTCTTCCAGTTCACTAGCACTCTCTTTAGCTGTGTCCAGTCTGCCGTGTAGCCCACGAATCGTGGCTCCCTGAGGCCCTTGAATGGACTTTGTATGTGCTCAGCCTCATTCCAGAAGCACCATTGGTCCTTTCTTTACCCAGGAAGTAGAAAGATCTTATGGGAGCCAGATTCAAGTAACTGGGCAAAAACCCATCTATCTGGGTGTATTTTTTTTCCTGTGAACTTGTATAGGAAAGTAATAACTAGGTGTTTTAGAAAAATCCTCTGGTGACTATTTAGAAGATTGGCCTAAGATAAGGGTGGCAGAAGAGGCTACTAATGTACTTATTGGGGGGGTTGGACTAAATTCCCAAAAATATTTAATAACCCTTGTCTAAACATCTGCTTCTGATGCAGCCAAATCTAAGATGCTTAGAAGGTGGTAACACAATGTATGTGTGAGTCTGACTGAGTCTGACCCAAGCCCAGTGTTTGGGGGAGTGAGGACTTTGGAACTGGGCTTGGAACCGAATGACCTCAGTCGATTGATTCAAATTTCCTGAGCCTCAGTTTCCTCATCTGGAAAAAGGAATGAACACATATTCTCACTCATATGTGGGAGCTACATAAACAATTGAGCTCATGGAGACGGAGGGTAGCATGACAGTTCCCAGAGGATGCGAAGGGCGGAGGGGATGGGGGACAAGGTGGGGATGGCTAATGGTGTGAAAATACAGTTAGTTAGAATGGACAATATTTGATAGCACAGCAAAGTGACTATAGTCAACAGTAAGTTAGGGTGTACTTTCAAATAACTAAAAGAGTGGAACTGGAATGTTCCTAACACAAAGAAATGATGCATGCCTGAGGTGATGGATACCCCAGTTACCCTGATTTAATTAATTCACATTGAATGCCTATGCAAAACATCACATGTGCCCTGTAAAGATATACAGCTATTATAGACCCATAATAAGATTTTTTAAAAAAGAAATGAAAACAATGAGCTCCCAGAGTTTTCTTGGTCCTATCCACATCTGGCTCTCCATTCTCTCCTGCTCTGTCACTGTGGTCCCCACACTCTGGCCTTCTTGTTCCTCCACCCCTCCAAGCTCATTTGTGCCCCGTGGCCTTTGCCCTTGCTGGTCCCTTAGCTAGAATATGCTCTCCCAGATCCTAGCTGGGTGGTGGTACTCCTCAGTCGGTTCCCCTTTCTAGTGTCACTTCCCCAGGACACCTTCCCTGATCATCCCAGCTACAGTAGCCTCGTCATTCTCTGCACGTTCTCTGTCCCTTGTCTGTCTCCTGTGCTGGAATGTGTGCAGGAACTGTCCTATCTGTCACTGCCTCTCAGGGCCCAGCCACATGCCCTGGCACACACAGTGTGCAGTTTCAGTCTCCTACCACCCCCCACCTCCAGTGGGAGCACCCCGGGAGGAGGCCAGAGCTAGATGTGCTGAACCACCCTGTCCACGTGCCTGGATGCTCCCCCTGCTCTCCCTACACCACTTTTATTTTTTTGTCTTGCCTAATTGCCCATCTAGGACTTCCGATACTGTGTTGAATCTGAGTGGCAAAAACAGACATTCCTGTCTTGTTCCTGATCTTAGTTAAAAAGCTTTCGTTCTTCACCATTGAGTGTGATGTTAGCCTGTGGATTTTTCATATATGGCCTTTATTACGTTGAGATAGTTTTCTGCCATTCCTAGTTTCTTCAGTGTTTTTTAATCATGAAAAGGTATTGCATTTTGTCAAATGTGTTTTATACATTAAGGTGATTGTATGGTTTCCCTGCTTCATTCTGTTAATGCATCACACTGCATGATTTTGAATGCGGAGCCGTCCTTGCATTCCAGTAATAAATCCCACCTGATCATCCTGTATTATCCTTTTAATATGCTACTGAATTTGATTTGATAGTATTTTGTTGTGGATTTTTGCATCAGCATTCGTAAGGAATATAGTCTGTCGTTTTCATGTAGTTATTTTTGTCTAGCTTTGGTATCAAGGCCATGCTGGCCTTGTAGAATGAGTTAGGAAGCTCTCCCTCCTCTTGAAGTTTTTGGAAGGGTTTGAGAAGGATTGGTGTGAGTTCTTTAAATATTTGGTAGACTTCACCAGGGAAGCCTTCAGGCTCAGGGCTTTTCTTTGTCAGGAGGTTATTGATAACCGATTCAATTTCCTTAATAGTTCCAAGTCTATTAGGATTTTCTGCTTTGTGACTCGTTCTTGGCAGGTTTGGTGTTTCTAGGAATTTGTCAGGATCATCTAGGCTATCCTGTTTGTTGGCGTACAGTTGTTCATTGGACTCCCTTATAATCTTTTTTATTTCTATACAGACAGTAGTAATGAAAGTCTTCACTTTCATTTATCATTTTAGTTGAGTCCAATTTTTTTTTCCTAAGTCAATCTAAGTAATAGATTGTCAATTTTGTTAATCTTTTAGAAGAACCAACTTTGGATTTGTTGATTTTCTCTATTCTATTTCTCTCTGCTCTAATACTTATTATTTCCTTCCTTCTGCAACCTTTGGGTTTATTTTGTCCTTTTTTTTTATTAGTACCTTAAGTTGTAAAGTTAGGCTGTTGATTGGAGATCATTCTTCTTATTTTTTAATTTTTAATTAAAAAAAATTTTTTTTAACAGATGGGATCTTGCTCTGTTACCCAGGCTAGAGTGCAGTGGTACGATCATAGCTCACTGCAGCCTCCAACTCCTGGGCTCAAGGGATCCTCCTGTCTCAGCCTCCTGAGTAGCTAGGACTACAGGCAGGAACCACCACACTTGGCTAATTTTTTTAAAAAACTTTTTTGTAGACATAGGGTCTCACTACATGCCTAGGCTGATCTCAAACTCTTGGCCTCAAGAGATCTTCCTGCCTCATTTTCTTTAATGCAAGTGTGTCTAGGTATAAATTTCCTTCTTAGCACTGCTTTCACTGTCTTCGTAAGTTTTGCTGTGTTGTGTTTTCTTTTTCCTTCTCCTCTAAGTATTTTCTAACTGCCCCTCTGCTTTCTTCTTTGATGCATTGGTCATTAAGAGGGTGTTGTTTAATTTACAAAAATTTGTGAATTTTCCAGTTTTCCTCCTGTTGTTGATTTTTTATGTTATCCCACCGTGGTCAGGAAAGATACTTTGTATAATATTTATCTTCTGAAATCTATGGACACTTAAACTGTGGCCTAACCTGCGGTCTATCCTGAAGAAAGTCCCACGTCCACTTGAGGACTCTGCATTCTGTTGTTTTGGGGCAGAGTGTCCTGTATCTGTCTGTTGGATCTAGTTGGTTCTTTGTGTTATTTAAGTATTCTATTCTGTTTCCTAAGGTTGTTCTATCGTTATGAGGAGCAAATTATTGAAGTTTCTAACTATTAATGAAAAACCTTCTATTTCTCCCTTCAGTTGTCAGTTTTTGCTTCATATATATAATTTCCAGCTTCCCAGGGCCCCGCTATTTCCGGTAGGCTTGGATCTGTGGTTTCAGGCACCCATCAGAGAGGTGCCTCGTGGGTCCTAAGGAGCCTGAGGAATGTCCAGGAAGGCCCTGGCCCTGGTGCATGGCTCAGCCACACGGTGTGCACAGTTTTACCACGCAGTGACCCTGCCACTGGTAACGGTGGCCAGCATGGTCCTGGAGCCTGACCGGTCGGATGAGACCCTCCTGCACCCTGAGAGAGCAGGACCAGGGGAAGCAAGGAGGGGCTGGGGACAGAGTGGAGTCTCGTGGGTCCCCTTTGTTCCCCAGGGTGGATTTTCTTTATGCTTAACAGCCCAAGGGCTGCTGTCCTTAAAATCCATCCCTGGCTCCCACCCCTTCGGGGCAAGTCCCCGTTCCTCAGTCAGAATTCAGGTCCCTCCGTGACCTGTCCCCTGCTGACTTGTCACCAGCCCCAGCCTTCCCTGGGCACCACACACCGAATCATCCAGTTTGCACAGACGCCGTCACACCTGTGTGCCTTTGCATGTGGGGTTTGCTCTCCGGGAAGCCTGCACGCCGGCCACCCGGCCAAGCTCCGCTGGGCTCCCAGAGATGGAGCGGACACAGACGTCCACACTGTGAAGACCTCGCTGCCCAGCTGGGGAGATGAGACAGGGCCTAACTAGCTACAGTACAGCCACCTGTTCACAGGCACAACGGAGGGACGTGCACATGGCTGCCCACGCCCACCTGCTGCTGAGGGATCACGGGCAGCTTCTGCAGGAGGGGGGTCTGGCGGGCTCCATGGCCTGGGTGTGACCACAGGAAACGGCCAGGAGGCATTCCGGGCAGTAGGAAGCCAGAGTGACAGGGGCACCCAAGGCAGAGGTGGCGGCGTGACTGGGGGCTGGGGGTTGGTTGCCCCCTTGTTGCCGGGACAACCCCCTACAGGTGCATTTTGCTCGGGGTCTGTAAACGTAACCATCCCCCAGCTCAGGTCCAATGACTGGACACTCTGATGATGACACCTTCTCTTCTCGGCGCTTCTAGCCTTGGGGGTGCTGGGCCAGGGGCCACCTCCCCTGTTCCCCTCCAGTCCAAGCTCGGCTCTACGGGAAGGGCTGGGGTTTGTCACAAAGAGCAGGGATCCTCTGGAGAGGTCTGCAGGGAGTGACCAGATCAACTTCCATGTGACGGGACTCCTCTGGCTGCAGGTGCACGGTGGCCCTGGGTGGGAGAGAGGAAGCCGGGAGCCGCTAGAGTGGAGACGTCGCCTGGACCTCACACTGCAGGGAGGGAGGAGGGGCGGGGCAGGAGGGAGTGGATGGGGCAGGGGGAGGGTGGGAGGGGACAGCCCAGAGACGTTCATTTGAAGGCAGCCCCTGCAGGACTGGCTGAGGGAGTGGCCGTTCCCTGAGGGAAAGCAAAGAGTCTAGAACAAATTCCACATTTTTGACGTGAAGAACTGGGGGTACAGTGGTTCTCCGTGCTGAGACAGAGAAGCTGGGAGATTTGAGAGCCAGACCTAGCCCCTTTGGGACCTCTGATATGTCTCATTAGAAAGCTCCATGGTTTCCATGGCATCAAAACTCCTTCTAAAATAATATTTTTTAAGCAATATAATGTTTATGTACAGTATACCTCATTTTCTTTACTGTTTTCCTATTGATAGGGCGTGAAAGTTGCTTTCAATTTTTGGCCATCATAAATAATGCTGCAGTGAACGTTTGGTACATGAATCTTTGTCATCCTCTCTGATTTTCTCCATTAAATGCACGGAATTAGAATTACTAGGTCAAAGGCTGAAAACATGTTGCAGTTCCTTGCTCCGTGTTGCCATGCATTTCCCAGGGCAGCCATCGGAGACGCAGCGGGCACCGCGTCTCCCCACCCTGGCACTGCAGCCGCTCTGAGCTCCTGCCACTTAGACACGCAGGAAGTACTGTTCAATCTCAGATCCAACGCGGTGTCCCTGGGGGAGCTGGCTGATGAGGAATGGACGTGGAGAATTCTCCCTAAAGGTGTGGGTGGGATCTCAGTGAACTGTGGATGCTCCTTCCCTCCGACACTGCCTTGGGGGCAGAATGCAGGTGTGCAGGCCACCGAGCCACTCCTGTGGTGGGGCCTCCCCAGCCCTGTCCTGCTCCCCTTCTGAACTTTGCTGTTGTTCTCCTGCTTCCCTCCCCTGTCCCCTCTGCCTGCCAGAGAGCCCCCGGGTAGGAGTGGGGCTCCGGCAGTGTATGAGCAGCACCCTCTGGCCCAAGTGGTGAATTCCTCGGTGCAATTTGTCTGATGGACAAACCTCCTACGTCCTGAACTAGGGTCGGGAGTGGTTGGGGTGGGAGGGAACATTAAAAGGGGTGCAGCAGGGACGTTCAGGGGCTCCCCATAGCATCATTCACTTCTCTTTTACAGCAACCCCGTGACTGACTTATCTGGGCATGTGGCCACCCAAGACACAAGATCTCCTAGCCTCTGCGGCAAGGAGGCTGGTGTGACTAAGCTCTCCCTCCAGGTGGGAAGGGAAGCGATTTGTGTGGCTTCCGGGAGATCTTGCAGGGAAGGCGGGCCCTTCCGTCTGCTCCTGCCCGGGCCCTGCTGCTGGGGGTTTCAGCTCTGTGGCTGGAGCTCCATCCTGGGCCGGTGCACTGGGGCAGCTCCCCTGGAGTGACAGCCACGAGGCAGAAGAGCTTCCTGGTGCAGCCCAGGCTGTCTGCCTCTAGACTGAAATGCCAGACACGTGCAAACTTCCGTTAGTATTTGCGGCTCTCATGTGGGGCTCTTTGTTTCAGTAGCTGAGCCTCTTCCTAACCAGTAGAGCATCTTGGGGGGGGGAGGGCACTTGTCTAAGTATTTCCCTTGGGTCAGCCTGCTCCAGGGACCACAGCTGTCTTTGATTCTCAGCCCTCCCTCCATGGCGTGAGCCCCAAGCTCAGCCCCGACCACTCGTCAGGAAATCTGCCGGTGACGGTGGATGTCCCCGGCTACACGGATCAGGAGCTGATGTCTTCCGGGCACCTCTTGTTCCTCACCCTGCACTTACACTCTCGACTCCCCCAGCGACGGGGCTTGTTTGAAATGTGCTGTGCTGACTCTTTCCCAGCTCCTGTCTGCAGATTCTAATAAATGACTCAGGGACCAGGCCGTCTCATGCGTGGCGTAACTTGATTATTGCTAGAAAGATGAGTTTGCCACTGACAAGCTCCCTGCTAAGCTGACAAGTTTAAAGCTTAATTTGGAACAGCAATGACATTCTCTTTGCAGGATACGGGCAGAGAGGAGGATGTAGTCAGGTCGTGGTCTGAGCTCTTGGTTCGGGAGATAGGTATCTGGGACTTCCCAGTGTCTGGTCTTGCCCATATAATTTCTTCTATGCTTTCCACCTATGCAACCTGCAATTTTTGGTGAAAGGAGCTCACAGTAAAATATTAAACGTTTTCAGAATATTGGGAAAGCAATTCACAGTTCATGTGCTCTTCATTCGTTCACCCTTGTGTGTCTCATCATTCAGGCCTGGTCTAAACATCGTGCATTAATAGAAAGTTTGAGGTGTGATAAGGCACCTAAGCGCATGTCCTCCCTGCTCCTGCCCTCACTCCTGGAGCAGGGCTCTGAGGGGACCCCTGTACCCCTGTCACCCTCCCGCTCATTTAGACCATTAACAGTCTGGATGACTTCTGGTTTCAATTTTTATTTTCTCGTAAACGTTGAAGGCATGTCACGAGTGCACCCCTGAGTAAGGAGAGCCTTCATCATGTCGAGGGCAGGACTCTCTGGGGGTCTGAGCCAAGACGGGACCGCAGAGAAGCTCGGGATGTGGGCGAGACGCTGTGCCTGGGCCATGGCGGCAGGAGGGGGCGACAGAGGTGGGTGGAGGCAGAGCCGCCCGGGCCGGGCCAGGCTGGAGGAGGGAGCCCGGGCACCCTCTCCTGTCCTCCACAGCTGGCAACATCCCACACCCTTCAAGACTGTGCTCTTCTGGGGAATGTGGTCCTGTCCCTTCCTGGCCACTGCCGTGGCCCCCCTGGTGACACACTTACCCTCTCTGTAGTCACCTCACCTGATCAGAATGACCTGGGCATCAGCCTGTCCCCTTGGGAGATGGTCTGCTCTTCGGGGACAGCTTTAGAGTCTGGCTGACCTGGCTCTAAGCCCTCTGTGGGACCTTGGGCCGGGCCCTTGTCCCTCTGGACACTCAGTTTCTCACTGTAAGTAGGTCTGACGGTCACCACGTCACAGCAGGGTGTGGACTGTCCCCCACCCCTTCTCTGCTGCCTTTGGGTCCCCTGGAAGGGATGGAGGAGAGGCTGCTCTTCAGAGGGTCTGGCCAGCCCCTGCCTCGAGGGTACACTCTAGGCCCTTTATCCTACCCGGGAGCCAGGGCAGGCTGGTCTGACACGTCCTCGTTTCCCAGGTGACAGGAGCGACATTCCACAGCCTTGAGGAGAGGGGACAAATTCAGAAGCCTGCAGGGGCCAGGCAAGGAGGAGCAGGGACTGTGTGACATAGGACCAGGAGCTCCAGCCAGAGGGAATGTCGCCCTAGAGGCCGGATCTCTCGTCTGGTAGCGGAGCCCCGTCCATGAACCTGCGTGCTTGCCTTCCACTGCTTGGGGCCAGAAGGGATCAGACAGTCCAGACTTGGCCTCTGGGGGGTCCAGACTCTGGATGCTCTTGTCACTCCACAGCCCCCTGGACACACACATGCCCTGGGCCTGCCTGGTGCCTCCTTGTGGAAGCGATTTATCTCCCAGAACCAGCCCTCCAGGGCAGGGTATGGCAGCCCACAGGTCACTGCCCTCCTGGGGACAGAGCTCTCGGGGGAGGGGGTGCCCCTGCCCATCCCCCTCCCCCTCCACACAGACCCACTGGGGTCAGCCGTCTATGAACCCAAGTTGACTCGCTGTCCACCCAGCCATTGGCCAGCCCTGCACTGTGGGGGCTCACCCACGACACCCCTGCCTGAGTGTGCACCCCATGGACTGAGGGCCCTGTGGGGGCAGGGTGCTCCTCCGCTGGGCAGGACACCCCGGGTCATGCTGAGTGACACGCCTGTGGGGGCGTACGTGTGCCCTCTGCATAGGTAGCCCGGAGCTGAGGAGAGCCCCTCTCACTCTCCTGGCAGGTGGAGGCGCCCGCTGGGCGTTGGCAAGCATCCTGCTGGGCTGGGACGGTGCCCCGGTCTGAGCGCATAAGGGACCCAAGTTCTTCCCACGATGCCTTGCGTTGGCTCAAGGATACTGCACTTCCTTGAAACCCCTGGAGGGTGAGAGCAAGGACTTTAGCGTCCTGGGAGACGGCTCCTCCCCGGGCCCTGAGTGCAAGGCCTGTGTGGCAGATGTCCTCACCGCAGGCTCTCTCCTTACTCCCAGGCCAACGGCATGGTGGTGGGAAGACGGAGGCCCTGGGTTCAAGTCCTCCCCGTCACCCACCTGCTTGTCCCTTGCCCTCTTCCAGCCTGAGCTTCCTCCTCCGTGAACCGGAGCGCAGTCACCCTCAGCCCTCCCCCCTCGTGGGCAGGGTGGGGCATCCTATGCTCAGCACAAAGCCATGAACTGGTTTGGGGGCCCTGGGGGTGTGAGGGCCTGAAGGCGAGGCCCGGGGCAGGTGGCACAGGTGAGGGGCAGCATCACAGGTTTGACCATGGAGCTGTCTGTGGGACCAGCTGAGTATGTTCGTTCTAATATCCAGGGACAGGTAGCAGCCATTAGCAAACCCGTCGGTCAAGGTCATGTTTATTCTCTCTCGTCAGTATAACTATCTGTTTGAACAGAGGCCTCTGGAGTTTATTGGTGACGTTATTGCCTGTCACAAACATTCTACTCAGTCTCTAAAGTACAGGGACCTACACACGCCTGGAAATTCCCATTCCTTGGGCACTCCAGTAACTGCCCAGTGCTGCCTGCCCCACTCTGGGACAGTGTCATGTCAGTCCTGCCCAGCTCCCCTCATGCTATGTCCCCAGTATTGAGCCACCAGGAATCCCCCAGCCCCCAGGTCCACCTTTGCAATTGCTGCACCCTCTGCTGTTCTGTTCCCTGCACATTGGCCCCCCCACCCCTTGGCTGTCGCCTTTGGGGCAGGGTGTGGCTGGGTGCTCACACTGTGGCCTCTGCCTACCCGCTCCTCCCCCCACTTCCTCCCGTGGAAAGTCAATTTGGGGGGATATGGTTGGGCCATGTTGGTCATGGCAACCACCTTCCCCCTGCTAGTGAAGGGTTTGTGACCGTGTTTGGGCCAGTGAGACATTAGGGGGAGTTCTAATATGCTCACATGGAGGCTTCTGCGAGATTATCTTTCCTGAAAAGAAAGAAGTGGCTAGGCCGGGCGTGGTGGCTCACGCCTGTAATCCTAGCACTCTGGGAGGCCGAGGCGGGTGGATCGCTCAAGGTCAGGGGTTCGAGACCAGCCTGAGCAAGAGCGAGACCCCATCTCTACTAAAAATAGAAAGAAATTATATGGACAACTAAAAATATATATATAGAAAAATTAGCCGGGCATAGTGGCGCATGCCTGTAGTCCCAGCTACTCGGGAGGCTGAGGCAGGAGGATCGCTTGAGCCCAGGAGTTTGAGGTTGCTGTGAGCTAGGCTGACGCCACGGCACTCACTCTAGCCTGGGCAACAAAGTGAGACTCTGTCTAAAAAAAAAAAAAAAAAGAAAGAAGTGGCTGGAAATAAGATGCCTCCTTTGCTTCTGGCTAGAGCACTGACTGTGCAGATGTGATGGCTGGAGTAGAGGCAGCCACACTGCAACCACAAGGAGTGTCAGTAGTGTAGCAGACAAGTGGCATCTCGGTCACTGATGACAGTGTTGGGCCACCAGACTGACTCTGGGGCTGCTCACATCTCTTACATCATCATTAACACTACCCTGTAGGTGTCTTTGTAGTCTAAGACAGTCTTCGTTGGGTTTTCTGGTACTTCAGGACAACCCATCCCTAACTGATACAGCCTTCGAGGCATAGTTACGAATCCTGCCCTTGATTAGCTCCCCACCAGACTCGAGGCTCTCTGCCCAGCCTTTACACACGGAAGCAGCTCGTGGGCGCTGTCTGCCTGTCTGTACTTGGTCTGTGAGCATCCCTGGGGCAGGCCTCTGCCTCTTGTTCTCTGTGCACCCCGAGTCTGCCCACAGTGGGCCTTCAGCCCAGCTCAGGGATCTCACCATGCCCTTGCTGTGACCAGAATTCTCCAGCCACCAAAAGCCTGTGGACTCCCTGTGGCCCAAGTGCTGCTTCTAGACCTCAGAGGCTTCTACAGCCTCTTCAGTATAAAACCTGTGGTCCTTTGTCAACAGAGCTTCTCGGGCAGTCAGACCTCACCTGCTTTGTGCCTGCCAGTGCTGAGCTGTCGATTTGTGGTCAGCTCACTCTCTCCTGTGGCAGCTGAGCCACAGTGTGGAGAAGGGAGCACATGAGCTGAGTTTCAAGGGTGACATGCAAGGGCAGTGATGGACATATCCCACTGGGTTCTTGGCACATTCTAGAAAGACCTCTGGTCTTTAGCAAGCATCCTGGGCCTAGAGGAAGGAGATGTCCCCAGGTATGGTGGGGTGTGAGTGGGACTGTGTGTGGTCATATGAGCACGACTCTGTCATTGCCAAGCAAAGGGAGAGACAGGCATGCAGGGGATGGGGGAGCTGGTGAAGGGGCCACAAGAACAAAGGTTCTGGAAAAGACTCAGGCCACTCTCTCCCTGCCTCCCTCCAACGTGCATTGCTGTTGTGAGTCTCTTAACAGCCACATGGGGGCTGCCAAGTCTCAAGAACCCATGCTATGGTGGGCACTGGGCAGGGTACATGAGCCCTGTCACAGAGGCAAGCCACAGCACATGGCTTTCCAGGACACAAGCACCCAGAATCTGGGCTGTCCAGCTCCCCACTTCCTCGCTGTGGCCTGCTTCCCTCTGATGAGCCTCGGTTTTATCTGCTAAAGGGGGGCGTGGGTGGCTACCTTAAAGGGTTAATCTCCTGAGGATTCGCTTGGGTAACTTGAGCGGCCCAGCCTGCAGCAGGCCCTGAATGCCTGACTTCCTCGAATCCCCAGATCAGAGCCCTGTGGGCATGTGTTGTGGAGTCTCACAGTAATATCTAGAATTCTTGGAAGCTTTCCTAAGTCCATACTGTTGCAGCTCCAGGGTGCTCGATTCAGCCAGCTGGCAAGAACAATCAGAACTCTTAGTAGGGCCAGGGACAGAAAACCCAGCTCGAAGTGGCACAGACAACCAAAGCAGGCATCAGAGTGGGAAGGAAGATTTATGAAACTGAAAATCTAAGGGCAGTCGGCATCAGGAAAGACTGATGGATGATGTCACCGGGAGTCACCTCACCCAGGCTGTGGCTCTGATATCTTCCCTCTGTGTTGGAGACATTGTCGGGTGGGCTTAACTTCAAGGTGACAAGATGGCACCAACAGCCCCAGCCACCCAATAGAAATAGACCCTCTCTTCCCCCAAGGTTCCAACCCGAAGGCACCGGGTTGGTCACAGACCTGAGCCAATCACAGCGTCCAGGGAGAATGGGCTCCGCTGATTGGCCAGGTTGGGGTCATGTGACCAGCGTCTCTAAGGAGCAGTTGGCAGGTGCCGCCCTGTTCCCGGGTGGGAGCTGGGACGATGCCCAGGAGAGCAGGGTCGGGCCGAGCCCCCGTGTCCTCTGGGCGCCGTTTCCTGGCGGGCCTGCTCTCCCCTCCGCTCCGCCGGCTGCTGCGCACACGGGGCCCGCGGCCGCTTGTCCCTCCCGCCGCCTCCTTCCCAGGCCCGTCCCGTCTGGAGGGAGGGTGTGGGATTCCCTCCCGGCTTCAAGGCCCGCTCCTTGTCCCGCTGTCATCCGTTACTCAGTCCCCGGACGTCGGCTGCGCGCCCTCCGTGTGTCAGGGCCTGGCTGGGGGCCGGTCCAGGGACCCGCAGCGCTGACGATGCTCCTGTCCCCCAGGCGCTGACACTGTGGCGGAGCAGACAGACCAACGGGGAAGACGAGCTCAGATTGGGTGAATCCAGATGAAGAACGTAAAATGGGTGATGGGATGCAGGGTGTCCATGGAGATGTGTGGGAGGTGGGCAGAGAAGTGCCCTGTGAGGAGGTGACATTTGTGCAGAGGCCAGGAGGAAACGCAGGAAGGGCCATGTGGCCATCGGGGGAGCAGAGCCTCAGGCAGGGGCAGCTCCTGCAAAGCTGCTCAGGTAGGAGCCAGCCTGGGGTTCCCAGAGAAGGACCTGGGAAACTGTTTTCTCGAAATAGCCAGAGGGTAAATATGTTGGGCTTTATGGGCCGTATGGTCTTTGTCACGACGACTCAGCCCTGTCACTGTTCAGAAACAGCCATCGACAGCACATTAAAGAATGGGCCTGGATGTGCTCCAGTAACATTTAATGGACACTGGAATTGTCACTTATCGTGACATAGTGTTCTTCTGTTGACTTTTTTCAGCTATTTAAAAAAGTATAAAAACTTTTTTATACTTTTGTAAAGTAATAAAGTTTTTTATATACTTTTTTATATATAAAGTTTAAAACTTTAAAAAGTACAAAAACCCTTCTTAGCTCAAGGGCCCTGAAAACCAGGCGGCAGGCCCAGCTTGTCCTGCGGGCTGTCGTCTGCAGCCCCCTGTGCTCAGAGCCTTGGAAAGGGGGCTGGCGAGGAGCAGGACGGTGGGGAGGACGGCAGCAGAGGGTCAGGGGGATCCGCGGGGCCTGCCCACCACGGGCTGGGAGGCCGCCCTGCAGCTGTGTGGCTCCCACGCCCTCAGGGACATCCCTGCCTGCAGTCTCAGAGCTGGCCGTCACTCTGGGTCGAGGCGTCACACAGGAACCTTCCGTAGGAAATGAGCTGTGTCTGAGCAGACATCTGCAGGCTGCTTCCGCCCACGCTGCCTCTGCTGTGCAGCCTGCAGGGAAACCCTTACCCTCTCTGGGCTTCTGCTTGACCATCAGCAAAATGAGGCTCTGGGTAAAATGAGCCCCGACCCCGCTCAGCTCTGACGTACTGTGATTTGGTCTTTGAACACATCTCTGCACCCGGGTCTACCCCCGAGCACCATGGACAGCGGCCACAAAGCCCCATGTTGGGGCTGACCTGAGCTGAGTCCACCATCGCACAACCCTGCGTCTCAGTCCCGCCCCCTTCATGGCTACTGAGGTCCCCTTGGTAGAGGAGGATCTGGGGCATCTGTTTGCGAGGTCCCCGGGTTATCACTTCCTGTGGGGTGGCTGGATGCTGCTGTGGCTGCCATGGAAAATCTCCTCTGGGGTCTGCGCACCCCCAGGTCCCCCAGCTCTGACAGTCATGTTCTGGCCTCGGAAAGGGAAGCATTGGGAGGCCACATGGGGGGGAGGACAAGAGGGAGGGACAGTTCCCTGGAGCCCACCCGTCGTCTGCCTCCCTCTCCTCCCCCCTTGCCCCCTCTGCACCCCCTTTCTCTGTCCCAGCTGACATTGGCAGTGGCTCCCGGCAAGAACAGAGACCCTGCTGGGCAGCTAGGTGGGGGCGGGGCTCCGTAAGGGACGCCAGTGGGGAGGCCTTTCCTTTTCTTCTGGGTGAGTTCAGTTTCCCTTCACTCTGAGCATTCGGGGACAGGAATGAATTGCCCCGGTCGCTCTGTCGTTCACCTGTCCGTCCACTCAGCTGCTCTGCCTCCTGAATCCATTTGCTGCCTCCTGTGCAGGGTTCGTGCTTTTCTCTCTTGCTTTTTTAAGCAAGAAGGGAAACTCATTAGGAGAAGCCAGGGAAGCCCAAGATAAACAGTGGAGTAGCCCACGCATCGAGTAGCTGGACTTCCCAGAGGACTGGCCCGCAGCTGGCAGCCGCCGGGACCAAGTGTGCTGCGTGTCCCCTGCCACCCTGGCCACATCCTCTCTCCTCTGCCGCTCTCTGCACGTCACGATCTCCTGGCGGGAAATCCACGGCGCTTCTCCACTTCCACTGCTCTGGCCCTAGTTCAAGTTGTGTCCTGTTTTCGCCTGGGAAACTGAAACAGCCTCCTCATTTTTCTCCCTAAATCCACTCACTCCTGCCCGTTTGCGATACATTGTTCTCCTCGCTACCGCCAGAGTGAATTGCAAAAGGTGGAACCTGCAGCCCACGGTTTTGGTGCTCCTAAAAATGGACATCCAACCTTGACCGTGGTGTGGAGCGGGATTGTTGGTGACCCCGCAGAGCCTTTGGCCTTGGTGCCCTCTGTGTTCGGGGGTCCCACCTGCCTGCTCCTTGTCCCTGTCAGGCATGACCAACGGTTGGCTGATGACGAGGGAGAGAAACGTGGGCCCGGGCTGTGAGCACCAGCGCCGTGGGAAGCAGTTCTCTGTTCTGCCGCCGCGACGAAGGCGCCGTTCCCGGTGGAGGCGGCTCGGGCAGCCGAGTGCGGAGCGGAGAGGGCAGGAGCAGAGCCACGGTGGCAGCGGGGTGGGAGAGGAGCACCGGGCTGTGCCCTGCCGAGTGGCGTCGTGTGTCACTCAGCGTCACCCAGCCTGCCCTGACCCGTGCACGGGGTCTGGCAGTCCCTGCTTATTGCCCCGCCTCTGCGGGGGACCCTGTGGCCTTCCAGTGGCTCCACGACACGCTCCCCCTCGCCTTCTTCTGTCATCGGAAAGTTCCGCACACCTGTTTCTGCCCAGTCACATTTCCTCACCAGTGAGCTCTCAGCGTAAGTGTGATGTTCTCGGGAAAGGACCGTCGGCCTGTGTTCTGGGCACCCGACAGGCACTGTCATTGTGTGTCTCCCGCTGAACGACAGCGCCCGTGAAGACCGACACCTCGGATGTCGCTCAGGCGGCTTCGAGGCCCTGCTCCGTGCCCACTGGGTGCCAGGTCCCTGCTGAGGGCTGGGGTGAGTCAGCAGGGCCCTGCTCCCGCGCCCCGCCCCGTGGCAGGGGAGACAGACACACAGGCGGCAGGGCAGGCCCCGCCTCGCGGTCGGGCAGGTACTGAGGGTAAGCGATGCCAGGCAGAGGGAAGGCAAGGGAGACTGCCCGGAGGAGGGGGTGTCCGAGCCGGTGTGACGCAGGAGGGGCCTGCCGGCGGGGTGGGGCGGGGGCTGCAGAGCGAGGACACAGGCCTGGGAGAGGAGGAGCCCGGAGCAGCCAGGCCCCAGTGCGCCTGTGGCGTCTTTATTCCCGACAGTCCGCGTGCTCTTGTTTCCACCACTTAACACTGAAAGGCGGAGGACGGTGACTGCTTCCTGGAGTCTGTGCGCAGCAGAGAATCGCTGGGTTCTCCCCAGGCCCTGCCCCACGGTGGGTACCCAGGCCCTGCCCCACGGTGGGTACCCCCGGCAGACTCTGGTCTGGGGTCCCGGCCCCAGGTGGCTGGGGACATGTGCTGTGGCTTTGTTTCCAGGATGAAACATCAGGAGACACCCTTGTTTCTGCTCTGCTCAGCTGAGACTTATAAAGGCCTTAAGGTCCTTTTCCCATCTTCTGGGAACCGCTACAGTTCTCTCTAGGAAATCAAGACTTCCCCAGAACAGAGCCCTGGCCGTCATTTAACGTCGGCGTAAAATGAATGAAATGGAAGAGAGAGTCTTAGACCCGCACAAACATGTCAGCGTACCTGATGTGTGTCCACGAAACTTTGTAATTAAAATAATGTGCAAGTAGCAGGACAAGGCCCGGAGGTCCCACTGCTTCGTGACCAGGGACTGTGCCCCGCAGAGTGCTGCGGTGGAGAGGGAGGCGGCCACACCAGAGCGTGGACTCGGGGCCCTTCAGAACGCCCAGCTGTGCCCTCCAGCGAGCCTGTTTCTGGTGCGTTCACAGCGGGAATCGCAGACCCCTGAAGGGAACTGCCTGTTACAGAGGAGTCAACACAACGATTCGAGTGTCACAACAGCCTGGGGGACAGGGAGGCCCGGGGGCGGCCGTGATGCGGGAGAGTCCCTTGGCCTGTGTGGCCCTTGAGAGTCTTGTTGTTCACATGGGGAGTGCGGTGGCCACTCTCTGCCACTCCACTGGGCGCGACGTGGAGGAGGAAGGTGACAGTGCTTGGAAAAGCCCACCTGCTCCATGGAATCGGGCTGTGGCTGCTGATGCTGGTGCTGTTTTCCTGCTGGCGTGAGGGGGACACTGAGGGGTAGAGACCCACGGAGCCTGGACCCAGTCCCAGCACACAAGGCCTCTGTCAGAAGGCGGAGCCCTGGGTCGTGGACATCCAGAGGCGGGGTCGTGCCTTCCCGCCGGGGAGGGGCAGCCGGGGCAGCTGCAGGGAGGGCTCTTAGCTGGGCCGTGCGGGATGGCAGTGGGCTCACCAGGCAGGGGCGCAGCAGCCAAGGCAGGAGGCCCGACTGCCAAGGGAGTGGGCAGGACACAGTCCGTTCCGCCTGCCCAGCACCAGGGGCTTCCTGGGGGCGGGGGCCGCAGGGCGCATGGGCACAGTGGGCCATGCTCTGTGGTGCCCCGACTAGAGCGGGCCGAGGAGCCGCTGCGTGGCCTGTGTGCCAGGCGAGCGGTGTTCGGGTGCAGGAAGCGCAGCAGCACAGCGCCGCCCCGGCCTGCCCGCCCGGGAGACTGGAGGCTGCCGGCTGGGCGCTGGGAAGCCGATGCCCCACGCTGCCGGGCATCGGGGTCTCTGGCCCAGGACGGCTCCCAAGCCAGTGGCTCCTGCCTGGGGCACCTAGGTGTCCAGGGCCTGCTGGCCGGGCTGCAAAGTCCCAGGCCCGAACCGGATGGCCTCTCCGGCTCAGCAAGCAGGGGAGACCTGTGGTGTCAGGGCCAGCGTGTGTCAGCCCGGCACGGTTCTCCCCTCGGGTGGTGTACGGAGGAGCCGAGGCCCAGAGGGAGGGTCGCCCCTCCAGTCCAGGTCTCTGTCCCCTGCCCTGGGCGCTCGGAGCTCCCCGGCTTCCTGCCGTGACCCGGAGGAGAACCGTGCTGCACGCGACAGGGATGCGCAGGCCCTGCGTCTGTCTGGACCCACACCATTTTCCTTCTCTCGTTGTCTGTATGTCCAAATATTTAATGTCCTCTGTGTGTTATATTAATAGATGTGCATTTTAAAGGACGGTGACGTGACCACGTGTGACCCTACGGTTCGGCTCCAGGACTAGATTCCCAGGCATGTGCGTCCGTGTGTTTGCACCTGGTCGCGCCCAGAGGCCCCGCGCTCTGGGTTTTGTGTTCGTCGTTCTCCTGCGCGTAGACTGCCGTGTGTCTACACAGGGTGGTGTGTGTGTGTCCAGCTTGACGAAAGTGGCGTAATACGTGTAAATGTCAAAGATTTGCATTTTTCACTCAAGATTTTACTGTTCCTGAGCCTTATGCACGCTGATGTGTGTAGCTGTAGTGTATTTTCACTGGTGTGGAAATGAATTGTGTTGAGTATTCCAAGGTTATTTTTGCAGGCTCCTGGCCGTGGATGTTTGGGTCATTTGCATTTTGTTCTATTGTCCACAATCCTGCTCTGAGAGCTTCCTGGACGGGCCTTGTGCGTGGGCTAAGGGTGGACTTGCAGGGCATAAGGTACGCGAATGGTCACCCTAACGAGAAGACACCAACGTGGTTCCCCAGTGGTGGCCCCCGTGGACGCTGTCATCGCAGTCCTTCCGGATCCACTGGCCGTCCGTCCCCAGCCCTGGGTCCCGTCGGACGCCTCCCTTCCCATCGGGCTGCTGGGCTCCACCGCATCTCGCTGGGGTCCTGATGCGCCTGTCCCTGCAGACTCCTGGGTCATCGGCTGTCCCTGTTTTCTCTGCTAAGAGACGCCTGCTCGCGCCCGTCTGTGCTGCGTCTCCCTCTGCTGCGGGTGCGTGGCAGCTCCGTCTGCGTCCTGGACACCCGCCCAGTGCTGGCTGTGCGTGTCCCAGATGTCGTCCTGGTGTTTGTGGTCAGTCTTCTCTCGTTCCTTCTGACGTCTGGTGAACAGAAATGCTTAGTTTTACTGTAGTCAAATCTGTCAACTTTTTATGCTTGGTGAGCTTCCTGTTTCTTGTTAAGGGATCATTCCCAGCCCAGCTCCTTAAGGCTGTGTCCCCGTAGTTTCTTCCGGATGCTCTAAAGTTTTCCCTGTGAAGTGTAGGTCTCCGATGTATCTGGGCGTGGTGGGGGGGGTGTGAGGCCCGGTCCCTCGTGGACGCGCCCTGGTCCCCTGCCCTCGTACGGGGGCCTCCGTTCTCCGGGCTCGCGTCAAGGGACCTCCTTACGGCCCTGCGTTCTGCGTCTCCTCCCTTCTCCCTCTTTCCCCATCGCACCTCCTGGTGTGTGTGAATCCCGCACGTGGCCCGAGTGACGATCACGGGTGTCTGGTGAGGGCAGAACACGCCGGGAGGAGGGGCTGGGTCTGCCCTGACCAGCCGGGTGACCTCGCCGTCCAGCGAAGTCCTGCTCTGTGATCCTAACACGGGCGGCGAGGACAGCGTCCTGGCAGCGCAGTTGTGAGGGGCCAGGCGCTGGTCTTCGTGCTTCAGGGAGTCCTCACAGGCCTGTAGGGCAGGCCCCATGTACAGGCCCATCTTGCAGATGGGCAAACTGGGACTCAGAATGGCTGGTGACGTCCCGCCTCGCTCAGCAGAGCCGTGAGCGAGCCGGGGTTGGAAGCTGAGCTCTCTGGCAGCAGCGTCCGTGCTCCTCACCGTGACCCGGCTCGGCCCCTTCAGACCCTGAGCAGGCCTGAGCTCTGGCTCCTGGGGGCTGGGCTGAGACCCCCGTCACAGAGGGTAGAAGCGCTTTGTCCCCGAGCCCTGGACTCGTGGGCCTGGGCCTGCCTCAGCCTCCCTGCCCGTGGAGGATGCTCCCCCCGGCTCCGAGGCTGGGCCAGGCCCATGTGGGGACCCCGCCTGCTGCAGGGGCCCAGCTCCCAGTGACGGCTTCTCTCTGTGCACGCACCGGCATTTCTGAGCACACCCGGGATGCAGGGTCTCAGCCTCGGCCAGAGGTTTTCAGGCTGCGGGGCCCCCTGAGCAGACCCTGCTTCCTGGAGCCTCCTGCCCGTCGTGGGACGGATTTCTAGGGCCACCCACGTCAAGGTGCTGTTGAGAAACCTGCTCACCTGCACGAGGCTGGTCAGCAGCTGTGCCACGGCCATACATCTGGGCTTTGGTATGAGTGCAGAGACACCAGGTCCTGGGAGTGGCCCAAGTTCGTCCTCGCCGACAGTGTCGCCGGCAGCAGTTGGGCGGGGAGGCAGTGGCAGGCTGCTCCGGGATGCCTGGGCCCTCAGTCCGCTGGCTGTTCACCACAGAGGACCCAAGGCTGACTCTTCCTCATCACCCCGCCCTCCCCTCATAATCCTCGCTGGCTCCCACTGTGTGGGACAAACAGTGAACATAGACTCTTAGGGTAGGAGGGGGCTGTTAACTTACCCTGGAGCTCGAGGGTGGCTGAGAACATGGCCTGTGGGGAACTCGCCCTGCAGCCCCTGGGCACTCGGTCCTCAGCTCCAGCCCACACAAGAGACTGGGCAGGACCCTAGAGAGGTGCTGTCAGCGCCTGCATCCCTGGCCCCCAGGAGTGAGGGGAAGCCCCAGCAAGTGGCGGTGAGTGGTCTCCTCGGCCTCCTTCTTTCCACCGTCGTATTTCCATATGTGAGAACACAGCCTTCCACCCGCACCCGAAGCAGCCGTCTGAAGTGCCGTGGGAAGGCTGGCTTCCTCGGGTTGACAGCAGAGGGCCACAGTGGGGAGGGCCAGGTCCCTCCCCTCAGCAAATCCCTGCCAGCTCCCACGGCATGAGGCCAGCTGTGAGGCGGGACGGCACACTGTCCTCGTGGAGGTCTGGCGCCGTGGACATGTGCCAGGTTGTGCCAAGTGCTCTGAAAAGAAGGAAAGCAGCAAGAAGGTGTGGGGCGTGGCAGCGGCCTCTTGATGGCGAGCCATCTGCCCAGGGCCCGTGATAAGGTGAGATGGGGGCAGAGGCCTGAAGGAAGTGCTGGAAGAGCCTTCTAGGCTGGGGCTGCGTGTGCAAAGGCCCTGAGGCAGGGGCCGTTTGTGGGTTGGAAGCTGGTGTTGCTGGAGTGGAGAGAGCGTAGCAGACAAGGAAGCTGAGGGAGGAGTGGGAGCAGTGAGACTTGTGTGGGTCGAGTGAATTTGGGTTTCACCCTCCGTGTCGTGGGAAGCCCCTGGAGGGCTTTGAGCCTGGCCCAAATGAGCAAAAGACAAGGCCAGAGGGCTTGTGCATGGGGACTGCCAGGGGGTCTTTGTCTGGGTAGCAACTGTGACCTGAGGCCTGGGGTGCAACATACAGGGCAGAGCCGCAACAGTGATGTGAGGGCCCGGAGACCAGAGCCCGGAGCCCCTGTCTGCGGCCGGACTTCAGCCCGTGCGTCCCACAGCCTGTGCAGTCTGAGTCGTGCATGCTCGGGGTCCTGGGTGTCTGTGTGGTTGGTTCTGCTGCATAGCAACCGTTCCAAAATGTGGCTTACAACAGCCACCATGTATTTATCTGGGCAGTTGTCTGGGCAGGTCTTCTGGGCTCCCTCGTGCACGTGTGGTCCTCTGGGGGCAGCAGCGTTGGCTGGCTGCTGCCTGGCTGCTGGCCGCGGTGGCGTGGGGTGGTGTTGAGCAGGCTGTGTGTCTCTCACTCGCCCAGGAGGCTCGCTGGGCTTACGCACATGGCCGTGGCAGGGTCCCAGAGGGGGCAGAGCCACAAGACCTCTTGAGGCCTGGGCCCAGAAGGGGCACAGCATCATTTCTTCCACATTCCATTGACCAGAGCAAGTCACAGAGCCAGGACAGAGTCAAGGGTGGGAACCAAACTCCACCGTTTGATGGGAAGAGCTTCCAACCCACAGTGTAAAGGGTGTGGGGACAGGGGTGTAGAAAAACAGGGTTATTCATGGATAAACTACTGTGTCCCATACTTTTTTTTTTTGACAGAATCTCACTCTGTCTAGCCTCTGTTGCCAGGGCTAGAGTGAGTGCCGTGGCGTCAGCCTAGCTCACAGCAACCTCAAACTCCTGGGCTCAAGCGATCCTCCTGCCTCAGCCTCCCGAGTAGCTGGGACTACAGGCATGCGCCACTATGCCCGGCTAATTTTTTTTATGTATTTTTAGTTGTCTGGTTAATTTCTTTCTGTTTTTTAGTAGAGACGGGGTCTCGCTCTTGCTCAGGCTGGTCTCGAACTCCTGACCTCGAGCGATCCTCCCGCTTCGGCCTCCCAGAGTGCTGGGATGACAGGTGTGAGCCACCGCGCCCGGCCAGTGTGTCCCACGTTCGTAAGGGGGGTGGTGGGACATCTGGGCAGCAGAGGCAGGAGCGAGTCAGGACCTACGGCCTGTGGGCCGTGGCTGTGGCTCTCTCTGCTGCCTGGAGGGACCCAGGCCCCTGATGCTCCAGGACCAGGCTGAAGGTGCTCAGACTGTTTGTTCCTTCGTCACTTAATGCTACTCTGTGGTCTTGCCACCCAGGTGACAGAGGTCAGTCTCCACCGAGGGATCGGATTCCTCCTGGGTGCTCAGCCCCAGGCTGCAGAGCTCCTGTGCGACACAGAGCACCTCCGCCGTCACCTGCCCCAGGAGCCTCAGGCCGTGTGGCTCTCATAGGTGCCTGTGTGTCAGCCTCCTCGTCGCAAAGGCTGGCCCTGGAGGGTGAGCCTGTGTCCCTACAGCTGGGAGGGGCGTTGAGGGGGAGGCCAGGGAGGTGTGGGCACAGGGGATAAAGGGACGTGGTGACACTGATGACAACCGGGACATAATCATGACCACAGGATCACAGCACATCGGGGCTGGCTTCGTGCCAGGCTGCAGCCCAGTCCCATTGCGAGTGCCAGCTCCTGCTGGCCTCCCATGATCTTCTGGGGTCACCGTGGCTCCAGGAGCTCTCCTGACGGGTGCAAGGCCTCACACGCAGCTGGGAAGCGGCAGCGTCATGTACAGACCGGTTCTGTCCACCCAGCCTCAAAGGTGACATGTTCCTAGAAGCGTTCGCCTGGCATTGGGTAGTGGCCTAAAACATCGCGTAAAGCCCCAGAAGGAATTGTCCCGGCTGACGGCAGGACTCCGACCGTCGTCTGATGGTTCTGGACGTTGCCTGGGACTGAAGTGCTTTCAGGACGTGGAGGCTCATTTATGCTCGTGTCAGCTCAGTTCTCAGTGAGAGTCGCTCGTGGCTGCTGGCAGGGAGGCGTGCCTCTGGCTGGCGTCCTCCTTTCAGACAGTCCGAGTTTTCACCGAGTGCCCGCGTGACTCTTCTGGGCCTGACAGAACCAGCTGACATGCAGCTCTGAGTCGCCCTTGCCCTCGCCCGCCTGGGGAAGCAGGGAACACGGACTCCAGGGGACTCTGCCCGCTGTCCACTGCCATCAGACCGGCTTCCCCAGGCGCCTGCTGCCACTCGGGTCCCACAGAGCACCCTGGAGGGCGCCCGGAGAGGAGGGCTTCCCGCTGACCCGTGCAGGGCCGGGACCTCCGTGCCCCGTCTCCTCCAGCCAGGCCCCCAGGACCCCGTCCTTGTCCCACAGGCCCTTCTCCCCGTCTGGCGGGCAGGTGGCCTCCCTCAGGCACCCAGGCGGGCGCTGCCTTTTGGCCCTGGCCTCAGTGTTCATCAGTGACCCCTGTGCTGTCCCCACTGGTGCCCGCGGGGCTGCAGGGCAGCTGCTGGGAAGGGGCGCAGGGCCAGGAGTGCGGCCAAGCCCCGGGTGGACGCCGTTGTCCCCTCCAGATAGCCGGAAGTGGGGCTGGCTGCTCTGGGCAGGGCCTGGCCCGGGAAGGCGACCACAGCCCGCGCACGAGAGTAGGCGCGTCGCCCCTCCGGGTTCAAGGGCTGGATCGGTCCGGAGTCAGGCCGCCCACGAGAGAGGCACCTGCAACCCTTGATAACAGCAGCTCACAGCTGGCGGAGTCTCTACTGCCCGAGTGCTGACTTATCCAAAGTAAACACTGTCAGCACTTAAATAAGCCAACCGGGACCTGTGCAGCCACAGTGCGGGAGCAAAACCTGCGTCTTCTCCGCACACCAGGGGCGGCAGGAGGGAGGACACTGAGGGCTCTTCCCTCGGTCTCCAGGGTGGGCCTCCTCTGGGGCCCGGCCTGTTCTGTGCACCAGTCTCCCTGCCAGCTGGGCCATCGGTGCCGCCTGGGGGGCTGGGCCAGGCAGCCTCCCCTTGGGAAGGGAGCTTAAAGCGTCTGCAGTTGTAGTTGTCTGTTGTATTTAGAAACCCAAGCATCCCAGGGCCATAAATTACCTTGAACTAGTTTGCTTGCCCCGTGTGACACGGCGCAGCAGCTCTCAAAGGCGGCCAGTTACATAACCGGCCGCTGCAGCCCCGCAGGGCAGAGCGGGCCCGGCAAGGGCACCGGCCACCCCGGGACCTCGGGGCCAGTGCAGGGAGATACTGCAGGTTTGTTTAGTTCCTCGTCTGCCTCACTGACATTTCCGTGGAAACTCACTCCCAGCAAGGAGCAAGGGTTTATAAATTAACCAGGCCGATTCTCATTGCCAGAGCGTAGTCGTGGAATCTGTGCCATGCGGAAGGGGCAGAGAGTGTGATCTGGTCCAGCCCCCACTGGGATACCCCTGCCAAGGGATGATCCAGCACCTGCTTGTACCCTCCCAGGGACGGGGAGCTCATCACCACCTGAGGCATTTCACACTGAGAGGAAGTCGGCTTCCTGCTGATTCCACCTCTCTCGTCTGGGCACACTGTCTGAATCCAGGCACCTGAGGCAGCCTGGGCAGAGTGCGAGGCAGCGACAGGACCCCTGACCAGCCAGTCTTGTTCCTCCAGCCTTTTCTTCGCTACTGCCACTGCCCCTCTGGTCAAAACAGGTGTGAGTGAGGCCAGCTGGATGTTGGCATGCAGGATGTCACCTCTGTGCTTCAGGTTCATCTGGGCCATGCCAATGACAACGCCAGTGTTAAATTTTAATATCAAATGATTGCAAGAAAAACGTGTCTCATTGTCTTCTCTCTGTACAGCTTCAACCCCCTCCTCACTTCTGTGCAGAGAAGTGACTGGTGCATTCTGGGGTGGGGGCGGGGGTAGGGCAGAGGCACAGATGCAAACGGAGTCTCCGCTTATAGCATTGACTCAAGTTCAGACTCCTGGGATTCCCTAAAGTTTCCTGGAGGAAAAAAAACCCCATTAGGTATTCAAAACCAGGCTTCACATGAAATGGGACAGCAGAAACATCCAAGGAAATGAACAAAATACATGGAACACGTTTCCAGGACCCTGGACATCAGGCCGCGAAGGCCAGTGAACCCTGAGAGGGGAAATGAACAGGTGATCTCTGGATTCGCCCCGCCCCTGCCTTGGGGGAGTGTCCAGGCCACAGCTCAGGGAAGGAGAGCCAGACAGAGCCAGGGAACTCCCTGAGTCAGGAGCTGGAGCGCAGAGCCTGAGAAGACCAGGGCGGCTGGAGTGTCTTGAAACGAATGCTGGGCAGGACCACGCTGCACAGAGAAAGAGCTCAGGGAGTCTGCACAGGCCCCCCAGGGGTTTAGCTGAGCACGGACCGCCCCGTGAGGGGGAGAAAACCACCAGAGGCTGGGGAATCTTGCGGATGAACTCTCCAAAAGCAACGGAGATAACAGTGCCCCGGCGCTCACAGACAGCAAGAAAAGTGCCTGTTCTCACCAGCCAGACTGGGAAACCTCATCATCCAGAGGATGTTGGCTAAAGTATTCCGAGAGTTTTGCCCCAGTAATGGGAGACGATTAGCCTAAACTGAGCACTGCTTGGGTCCCACCTAACAATCTTAAAAGCAAGACTCTACAGAATTAGACTATTTCCATGGTAGTTAACTGTGTCCCAAAACAAAGCTCAGGAAGATTTAGAGGAATTAAAAAATACCCAGTAAGGTAAAATTCACAATGTCTGGCATCCAGTGAAAAGTTTTTGGGTGTGTAAAGAAGCAAGAAAATATGACCCATATAAAAAGAAAAATTAATCAATCCAAACTGATCCGAACAGATACTGATGCTAGAATTAGCAGAAAAGGCCATTAACGTAGGAATTATAACTGTATTCCATACTCAATCAAACTTCTAGAGATTAAAACTATAATGGGATCATAAAAAATATTCAAACAATCTAAAAGAAGGCAGAAAAAGAGGAAAAATAGAACAAAGAACCAATAGGTCAGAAAGAAAATAGTTTTAAACCTAACCATTTTAATAACCACATTAAATATAAATTACCTACCCCAATTAAAAGGCAATGATTTTTAGATTAGATTTTTTTAAAGCAGGAACTATATATATATATATATATATATATATATACAGTCTATGAGAACCACTGTTTATATAGAAAGATACAAATAGATTAAGTAACAGAATGGAAAAATACGTCATACTAATGCTAATCAAAAGAAATCTGCAATGGCTGTGTTACTATCAAACAAAGTAGTTTTTGGAGATATTTGGAATATTTAGAACATTACTGGGATAAAGAAGGTCATTCCATGATCACTAAGGTGTCAATTCATAGAAAGGAAAATGACAATCCTGTAGTTATAACGTGTTCAAAAGACGTGAAGGAAAAGCTGATAGGACAGCAAGGAGAAGTAGAAAAATCCAAAATTATGGTTTGAGATTTCAATACTCCTCTTTCAATACCTGACAGAACAAGTAGGCGGACAGCAATAAGGATAGAGAAGACTTGCCAATCCTATCAACTACAGAGGACACTGTCGGCCAAGCTGGCCCGATTGGCACTGCACCCAGCAACGGCAGACACACATTCTTCTCAAGAACACGTGGAATATTTACCAAAATATGCCATATTTCTCAATACATCTAAAAGGACTCAAGTCATACAAAGTATGTGTGCTGACCAGAATGGAATTAAATTAAAAATCAATAACAAATATTTCTGGAAAAATTCCCAAATATTTGGAAAATAAACAACACATTTTTAATAACCCATAAGTCAAAGAAGAAATCAAGGAAAGACTTTGAACTGAATGATAATGAAAACATAGCATATCAAAATTCATAGGCTCTACTAAAGCAGTGCATAGAGGAAAATTTAGAGCATTAAATGCTAATAGTAGAAAAGAAAAAAGATCTCAAATCAGTGAACTTAGCTTTCACCTTAAGAATTAAAAAACAGAACAAAACAAGTTAAACCCAAAGTATATAGAAGAAAGAAAACATGAACATCAGACTGGAAATTAATGAAACAGAAAACAGGAAAACGATACAGAAGAGCAATGAAAACAAACCTCATTTTTTGAGATGACCAATGAAAGTAATAATCCTGTAGTCAAACTGATCCAGAAAAAATGAGAAAACGTGCAAATTACTAATACAGGAATGTGACATTATTATAGATTCTACAGGTATATTTAGTGTAATAAAGGAGTCTTATGAACAACTTTGTGCCAATAAATATTTTTTAAAAATGTAAAGGGAATGTGCAAATTCCTTGAAAGACACAAATAAATTAACAAAGCTCACTCAATAGTAAATAGATAGCCTAAGTAGCTTTAGGAAATTGAAATTGTAGTTAAAAATCTTCTTCCAGAGAAAATTGCAGACCTAGATAGTTTTACAGGTGAACTCCACCAAACATTTAAGCAATAAATTATACCAATTCTACATAAACTCTTCCAGAAAACTGAAAAGGGGGGACTATTTCCAAACTCATTCTATGAGATCTACTTTAACCTGATACCAAAATTGGACAAAGATATTATAAGAAAAGAAAACTACGACACCAATTGGATATCAGACTCAGGCAGGGCGCGGACTCCGGGCTCTGCAAGGACACTGGCCTGGTAACGAGACGGGCTGGCTGGTGGGGACTCGGCTCACCGAAAGGCTCAGCCGGTTGTGGTCGTGCTGGTGTCAGAAGTCACCAGGCCACGTTTGCACTTGGAGCCCAGCCCAGGCCCTCCGCGTGCGAGGCCCTTCCACACACGGAGCCTCCGAGTCGTCTGCTGACCGCCGGCTCGGCCAGCCTCCCCGGGTGGGCCAGCCGCGGCCACAGGCCCCGTCCCCCCGGAACCGAGGTTGTCTGAGTCCTCCAGCGCCGGCCTCCGGTGGTGCTGTTAACGTCCTTTCCATGGAAGACAGAGCAGACGGGCCATTTGTAGGTTTGAAACCAATTGCGAAGGGGCGCAAATGTGAGAAGTGAATTCGTCCCCTCAGCTGGACACCTGTGCTCATCACCGCCTGGTAATGACCCGCGGAGGCCTCTGCGTTGAGCCGAGTCCCTTGAAATCAACCTGCACGAGGTCTTCTTGGCTGGATTTTATCTTACTCATTTGCTCAGTGGGTGTATTATCTGACATGTAATTGTCTTCCTAGGGGAAATTAATTTTCAGGGCTTTGAACAGTCTCTATTAAAATGGAGAGAGCAGTGAATTCCAGCCCTGCCCCTGGGGCCGGTGGGGACTCAGCCCACCTCCAGGGTGCGGCGGGTCAGCAGCCTGTGTCCCAGGAGCTTGCCCAAGGCCCCTTCTTCATTAAATTGACTCGGAAGTGGCACCTGCTGTGTTAGGTGTGGAGGGGGTGCTGCCGCCACCTCGCGAGCCCAGAATCCTGGGCTGGGGGCGGGGATGTGTATTTGAATTCCGACATATCCAGTAGTGACACTGTGACCATGGCAAGGTCCGTCGCTCTCTGAGATTCAGGGTCCCTGGCAGCAAAGTGACGCCAGTAACAGGGACCTGGTGGCACGTGGACCTCTGGGGGCCTGTGCCCAGCTCCAGCTTTGAGCTTTGAGGGCACGAGGCAAGTCTCTGCGGGAGCCAGGGCAGGCGGGCGACACGCTGCCCCCACCGCCCGCCGTGTGTCTCCTGGGTGTGGAGCTCAGCAGGTGCCGCATTCCCGGCTCCCTCCCCTCCCCCTTCCCACAGCCAGTCCCCTCTCCACTGAGCAGCCAGAGGGGTCTGATGAGACTCACAGCAGTCCATGTCCCTCTTCTGCTCAGCCCCCCACCGTGGCTCCCGCTTCACTCAGAGACAGTCTTCAGAGTGACCTTCACAGCCCCAGTCATCAGCCAGCCGCCTCTCTAGCCTCAGCTTTCCTGGGCTCCCGCTTCTGCCCCAGGGCCTTTGCACTGGCCGCGCCCGCGCCTGGCACTCTCTTTCCCTAGACATCCGTGCGGCTCCCTTCCCTCCAGCAGGTCTTTGTGCAGATGTTTTCATCTCAGGGGGGCCTTCTCTGACCAGCCCACTTACCCGGCAGCAGTGGGCCCCAGCCGGGGAGAGTACTGCAGTTCACAGCGTGTGGTCACCCTTGGATTTGGCAAGCTCCCTGCAGGCGGGCCTGCCCCAGGGCAGGTGACCGCAGCTCTGGCCTGCCCCAGGCCGCCCCAGAGTATTTCAGACCCAACCTTGAGAGACTTGGCCTCTTGTTTGGGTGGAGGCCCCCGCTGGCTTCTCGCTGTCCTAGCAGTGCCCTGAGCCTGGCGGACAGTTCTGTAGGATGGCCTGGACCAGGCAGTGTGTAAACAGGTGGGCACGACTGTGTCCCAACACGGCTTTACGTACGGAAACGGACGGTCCACCCCTGTTTGCATGGAGTGCCAGGGGCAGGTGCAGGGCGAGGGGCAGCTGCCGCGTGATGATGATGGTGATGATGATGCCTCCTCCTGCAGGACACAGAGCGGCCAGAAACTCGTGTTCTAGGGGCCAAGGGGTGCTGGGGGTGAGCAGGCAGGGGTGAGATTTAAACAGAACCGCCTTCTGTTTAAGTGTGGTTTAAATGCCATTTGATCTGGGGTCCCCCAGGTCCATGCCGAATCCCGAATGCAGAGGGCTAAGTTCTCTGAGAGAGGAGAGCTGGGACTTAACTCACTACTGCGCTCTGCCAGGAAGCCTAGCAGAGGTGACCGACCTGGCCCTCTGTCCCCTGTCTCTTGCCATTATTTTAAGGGATGCCTGGGCTGTGCCTCTGAGGGCACCTGGGTACAGGCAGGAGCCAAGCAGGTCTCCTCCCTGCGTCACTGCCCGTGAGAGCCCTCTGCTGCCCGGCCTTGCCCGCACCCTCCCTCCCTCCCTCGGTGCACGGAGATCACTTTGCTCGTTGCTCTCAGGTTGCATCGTGAGTTTTTCTTAATTAACTGCTTGCTTCCTCCCTCTAGACTGTGAGCAGCTCCTCCTTGGGGGAGAGAACAGGAAGAACTGACATTAATCAAGTGTGTACCACGTGCCGGCCTCGGGGAGGCATACCCTGAGCCCAGAGAGGTTGCTCGCCTGCCTGAGGGCACACAGCTTGCGCGCAGCACAGCAGGAACAGGACCCTTCCTCCATCCTTGCCCTGCCTGCCTGTGTGCCCCTGTGGGAGCGGTGGGGGTGAGGAGCTCAGGCCTTGGAGCCAGTGAGACCTGGGTTGAGTGTGCTCTGCTCCCACCAAGCCTCAGTCTCCTCATCTGTAAATTGGGGACAGGGACAGTCACCACCTTATAGAGTGGCTCTGAGGATCTGGAGAGGTTGAAAGGGGGAGGTGGGGAGAGATAGAGAGTCTTTGTCCTGTCCCTGGGGGTCTGAAGGTCATTGCTGCCGTGGCCTGCCTGCCTGTTCCATGCAGCCTCGTCCCTGACAGGGAACAGTTGGTGGCAGGCCCATGGACGTTTAGCTCCTCAAGTGCACCTGTGCCGGAGAAGCCTTCTCAGGAGCCTACCTCAGAGGCCAAACGGTTTTCAAAGCCTGCCCAGGAGAGCAGAGAGCAGATGGGGGTCCATCCTCTCACCCACCCCGGCCGTGGCCGCCTCCCAGGCAGAGCCGCAGAGAACAGAGGAGGTCGCCCTGGGCTGAGCTGGGGGTGTGTGGCTGGTTTTCCGTCCTTCCAGAGGCCATCAGAAAGGCCGTCCTGCCCCAAAAGAAACAGAGCCAGTGCCACGTGACAAAGCCCCACCTAATCTGGGCTCCTCGATCCATTTCTCCTGCCGCCCTGCCTTCGTCAGCGTCAGTCCTGGTCATCACCTCGTAGCCAGACTGCCGCAGGTGACACAAGGGTCCAGAAAGCTGGCCCCGGGCCATATCCAGCTGCCATCCGTCTTTGTGTGTGCCCCTGAAACACTGTGGCATGTAGGTCCTAAAAAGCATCGTCATCTTGGGAAGAAACCAGAACTTTCTTTGACTTTCTTAAACTCATTTTGTAGTTTGTTAATATCTCTGTCTTACACTGTAGACCACGAGTGTGACATGGAGACAGCGTAAGTCACCTTAGACCAACGCCAGCCGGCATTCAGATCCTGCAGCCAGCTCCCCAGCCCGTTCCATCGTCAAACTTTCTTTTAAAAAACTTTACTTTTTAAATTGTTGGCAGAAGCAGATTCACAGCTAAAGAACTCCAGTCTGGGGCTCCTGATGTCCTTGGAGCCCTTTTAACAGTGGAATTGGAGGGACCGTTGTCCACACGGGCATACACTTTTTGGTCATTTCTTTTTTTTGCCTTTTTTTCATTGTGGTAAAATATACCTAACATAAAATTTACCATTTTAACCAATTTTCAGTTCAGTAGCACTAAGTACATTCACAATGTTACACAACCATCACTACTATGTATCTTTAGAACTTTTTCATTTTTCTGAAACTCTGTCCCCATTAAATACTAACCCCGATCTCCCTCCCCCACCCTGGCTCCTGCCATTCTGCTTTGTGTCTCTGAGTCTGACTATTCTGGGTACTCACGCAAGTGGGATCACACAGTGCGTGTCCTTTTGTGACTGCCTCATTTCACTCAGCATAATGTCCTTAAGAATCATTCATGTTTTAGCATGTGTTGGAATTTCCTTCCCCCTCTTTTTTTTTGTTATGAGACAGGGTCTTGCTCTGTCACCTAGGCTGGGGTGTGGGGGCATGATCATAGCTCACTGCAGCCTTGAACTCCTGGGATCAAGCAATCTGCCTGCCTCAGCCTCCCAAGTAGATAGGACTACAGATGCATGTCACAATACCCAGGTATTTTTAATTTTTTTGTAGAGATAGGGTCTTGCTATGTTGGCCAAACTGGGCTTGAACTCCTGGCCTCAAGTGATCCTCCCTCCTCGGCCTCCCAAAGCACTGGGATTACAGGTGTGAGCCACCAAGCCTGGCCTGCTTCCCTTTTAAGGCTGAATAACATTCCATTGTATGTGTAGACCACATTTGTTTATCCATTCATCCAGTGGACATTTGGGTTGTTTCTGCCTTTTGGCTACTGTGAGTAATGCTATTACAAGCGTGGGTGTGTACATATTTGTTTGAGATCTTGCTTTCAGCTCTTTTGTGTATCTACAGCTGCACCATTTTACTCTTCCACCAACAGTGCATAAGTGTTACAATTTCCCCACATCCTCAACACTTGTTGTCTGGGTTTTTTTTGTTGTTTTTTTTTAATTTATTTTTTTAGAGACAGGGTCCCACTCTGTACCCAGGCTGGAGTGCAGTGGCATGATCCTGCAACCTCTAACTCCTGGACTCAAACGATCTCCCGCCTCAGCTTCCCAAGCAGCTGGGACTGCAGGCACACGCCACCACTCCCAGCTGTCTGGTTTTTTCATAATGGTCTGTTAGGTGGTATCTGACTGTGGTTATGATTTGCATTTCTCTGATGATTGGTGATGTTGAGCACTCATGTGCTTATTGGCCATTTGTGTATCTTCTTTATAGAAATGTCTATTCAAGTCCTTTGCCCATTATTTGTTTGTCTTTCTGTCATTGAGTTGTAAGATTTCTTTATGTTGTCTAAATACTAGACCCTTATCAGATATATGATTTGCAAATATTTGTTCCCATTCTGTGGATTTTGTTTCCACTTTTCTTGATGGTGTCCTGTAAAGGACAAAGTTTTTACTTTTGATAAAGTCCAATTTATCCATTTTTTTTTTCTTTTGTTGCCTATGCCTTTGGTACCATATCCAAGAAATCATTGCCAAATTCAATGTCATGAAGATTTCCCCCTATGTTTTCTTCTGTGGGTTTTTACTGTTTTAACTCCTACATTTTGGTCTTTGATCCATTTTGAGTTAGTTTTTGTATATGGTGTGAGGTAGGGGTCCAACTTCACTCATTTCCATGTGGGTGTCCAGTTGTCCCAGAACCATTTGGTGAAGACTCCTTTCCCCATTGAATGGTCTTGGCACCCTTGTCAAAAGTCGTTTGACCACATATGCAAAGGTTTATTTCCGGGCCCTCTATTCAGTCCTGTTTTTGTAAAGTCAAGTCTTACTGGAACATAGCCATGCCCATTTGTTTCTGTGTTATCTATGGCTGCTTTCTAGAGAAAACTGGCAAGGTCAGAGAGAACATCCAGCTCACAAAGCCAAAAATACTGCCTGGCACCCAGTACCGTCCCCCAGCCTGCATGGGGCCGTGAGTGCCCCTGGAAGCCAGTCACCCCAGTGAGCCTGCTTTCCCCCAGGGAGCTGGGAGGATTTTCACCATCTCTGGCCTGGTTCAGCCTCCAGGGATAAAGTGGCAAAGAGGCTAAAGTACTACAGGACCCCCTCTTTGTTCCCTGAGGGACCCTACTGATTTGGCTGAAGGGAAGACTGAGGCAGGACAAAATTGCAGGGGAGTAGTTCAACTTCCACAGCATTCTGGAGGCTCCCTGATGGTCCAGGTATTAACCCTTTAGTTGCTGAAATGTGAGAAGGTGGGGAGCAGGTCCGGGCAGGTGGCCAGGCAGCAGGAGGGGCCCCTGGGGGCTCAGGGCAATGGCTGCTTTCCAACGGGACAAGGGTGGCTCACTATTTCGTGGTGAATACTGAGTAGGCATCAGCCCGCCATGGTGGTACCATGTGCATCTGGTGAAGTGGGCTGGGGGTGCACAGTGCCTAGAGCTGGTCTGGGGAGTGCACACCTCAGGTGCCTGGCCCTGGGCCCTTGCTGAGGCCAGGGATGCAGGGACGGGGACCAGAATGTTCTGACAGCCTCAGGCCCAGCTGCCAGCATGCACCGCTCTTGGGTGACTCTGCAGTGGGACAATCTATTATTGCCTCTACTCAACAGATGAAGAGAGGGGGGAAGCCTTGTCCATGGCCACCGAGGCAAAGTGGCAAAGCTAAATCAGAGCACAGGTCATGCCGACCAGACATTGCGAAAGGGCCAGGCTGAGGGAATGGGGACACCTGCCAAGGGACACTATGGGGACTCAGACCTCTGAGGTACAGCAGCCGAGCACCTCTTCTGGCTAGACCTGCATCCAGGCAATGGGGTCTTCAGAGCACCTGGCCAGGCAAATGCCCCAGAGTGAAAGTGAGAGGACGTGGCTGGCAGGGGCTGGTGGAGGGAGGAGAACTGGCCCTAGATGGGGGTGGGGAACTTATAGATCAGGCCAGGACCATGTAGGGAATAGCCAGATGCTCTGGGTGTTTCATTGCCCACTGGGCCATGGCACTCCCCAGCTCAAAAACTATCTCTGGCTCCCTATGGATGACAGAAGGAAATCCAAACCCCATGGCCTTACATTCAAGGCCTCACCTGAGTATTCCAGTCCCCAGCAGCCCGCCTGCCCATCCAGCCCCTCCAGGCGCTCACCACACTGCCCAGCCTGGGCCCGCCCTGCTTCCCCCCCTGGCTCATGCAGGCTTCTCAGCCTCCTCTGCTGCTGGGGCTGTGTGGGGGGCTGCACCCCATCCCCTGCCCCCATCCCTTCTCCAGATCTTCCTTGTTCTTGGCCCTTCTCTTGGGCACTCAGCACCCACCATCTCTCCAAGGTCACATGTTGTTAAAATTTTTTATTTTGAAAAATGTCAAACCCAGGGAAAACTTGAAATAACACAGTAAATACCCATGTAGTCCTCACCTGGGTTCCCCAGCTGTTAGCATCTTCTGTGGCCAGTCCCTCTCTCTGGGAACACAGCCCTGTTCGCCCCCTTTGCCAAACTGCAGGCAGCAGATGCCACAGCACCTCGGCCGCCACGCTTGGGTGCACGTCCCTCTAGAGCAGGGACACTGTCCCAGAGAGCCACACCTAAGAAAAACAGCACTAATTCCATAGCTTCATCCACGTCGTTCAGGTCTAATAAGCAACACACCAGAGTGCTCTCCCTGTGACGAATTCAAGCCGGGATGAGGCTGAAGGTCCTCCTGGCCGACTCCCACCTGGACTCTCGGCACAGGCGCCCGCCGCGGCTGGAGCGCATCCTTCCAGACCTCTTGTGCATTGCACGTGCGGCGCGCACTGAGCCTGCAGCTTCTGGTGTAAGTTTTCTTTGCTCGTGAGCAGAAGCACATTGTACGCAAAGGGTTCTACAGCTGGCTCTGTGCTCTGCCGGATCTTTTGTCCTGGGCCGTCCCGGGACCTGCAGCGTGGAAGGCACCACGGCATGTTTTGGCCAGTCTCCCACGGATGACATCCAGGTTGTGTCTACTGTTTCGCTTTCACCGACGAACTGGCGTGTGTGTGAACATTTCCGTGCTATGGCCACCAAGGCAGAGCATGGGCGGGCCAGAGCATGTGTGCATTCCTGTGATGTGACCAGCCCCTGCCACACTGCCCCTATGGACTCTCCCTCGATGGCGTTCAGGGCCTGCAGCCCCTCACCCTCAGCACCCGCCAGCTCACATGGCCCCGCCTCCCAACGCCCAGGCCAGGGCCCGGCTCAGCAGACGGCACAGAGAAGTGGCAGTTAGGGGGCCCCGTCGTGCGCCGAGTCCACCTCCAGGTGCTGGGCCTGCTCTGGTTCACCTCAGCCTCGCCACAGCCCTCCGAGGTGGGCAAGCGCGATCTCCATTTTACAGATGTGCATGCTGAGGCCCAGAGAGGTCAGGGGGCTGGTCCAGGTCACACAGCAGTAACAGGCAACAGACTGGGCCCGGGGCTGTGTGTTTACTGCTGCCTCTCCCGTGCTGACCCCCACCCAGCCACTCCCTTCAGCAGCCCGTCCGTGGCCAGCACCTTCCTGCCTCCCCCGGGACCCAGGCAAAGGGCAGCAGACCCGGGTTCACGTGGGTCTCGGGCGCTTCCTCCAAGCTGTGTGAGCCCGGCCCTGTTCCTTGCCTTCTCTGAGCTGTTTCCTCACTGCAAGAGGGGCTAGTGGCGGAAGCCTCCTTGTGGTGGATGAAGCTGGCGTGTCCCCCGCAACCCCAGCGTCAGGCGCGGTAGGAGCCTGGAGAGGGAGCGGCAGCTGCCTGCGACCCGGTGCCTGATGTTCAGAGTGAGTTTATGAGGCTCTAGCTGTTTTAATCACAGCAAGATGGAATTTGGCACGTTCAGATGCTGAGTCACGTGACAGTGTGTCTCATGTCTCACCGGGCTCTCCCTGCCTCGCCTTGGTGGAGATGTGGAGGCCTCAGCTCACGGGAGCGTCCCCAGAGTCCTTCAGCCTTCCTCCTGTGTGCACCGCCGGGCCCTGTGGTCAGGCCTGTGTGGTGGGTCAGGGAGAGGGACGCAGAGACAGGTGTGGCCCCTCCTCCTGCGCCTGCACGGGGCTGGCACCCAGGGCTCCGGCCAGCAGGCAGCTCCCTGGCCCTCCAGCCCACGCGCTTCCTCAGGACTACCTGGCCCGCTGCTCGTGGGAGGCTTCTCTGTGTCTGTGACGGCAGGTGCTCAGAGAAGTGCAGGGCTCCTCCGCACAAGTGCCACCTCCTCGGGGAAGCCCTCCCTGACCACCGTAGACAGACTGTTCTGTTCACGGCTCTCAGGGCTGGGGCGGAGCTCTTTCCACATGTCTCCTGTTATTTGTCTGTCCCAGCCACTGAGCGAGTGCCAGCACCTGTGCAGCACCTGCGTGCACCAGGGACACTCTTGTGACAGCCTGACTTTTCAGGTAGAGCACAGAGAAGCCGAGGAATTGCCCAAGGTCCCCCAGCTGCTAAGCAGCCGGGCCAGCTGGTGACCCACGTGCTTTCTGCCCTGCTGTGCTTGTCCACCACGGGCCTCTGGTGTCGCGAGCACTTCCAGGCGCCCGCCAGGCGCCGAGTCGGGGTGTGCTCGATGGTGCGCTCATTGCGGGAGGGCCCAGTGGAGGCTGCTGACTCCATCTCTGCGTTTGCATCAGGGGCACCTGGAATGATGTCAGGAGTGGCTCCAGGGCAGGTGACAGTTCAGCTCTGCCTTGGATGTTGAGCAGGAGTTGGGCTGGCAGATGGGTGGGAGGAAGGGCAGCCCAGCAGGGGACCAGCATGCGCAAAGGCCCGGCAAGCCGGAGAACAGCAGTGAGCGTGGAGGGCTGCCTGGCGTGGGGGGCGATGCTGCAAAAACCAGGAGCGCTCAGTGAGTGAGTCTGCGGGGACGGCCGCACTAGCGACTGTGGGCTGGCGGGTTAAAAACCAGAAACTTACTCTTTCCAGTTCTGGAGTCTGGAAGGCTAAGATCAAGGTGCCAGCAGGTTGGGTTCCTGGCCAGAGCCTTCTTCCTGGCTGGGAGGCAGCTGCCTTCTCGCTGTGCCCCCACATGGCAGAGAGGGGAAGCTCTGTTGCCTCTTCCCCTCCCATCATGGGAACTCCACCCTCACGACCTCATCTGAACCGAGCCACCTCCCAAGGGCTCCATCTCCAAATGCCATCACACTGGGAGTTAGGTCCTTAACGTCTGAACTCTGGAGGAACACAGACTTTCCGTCCACAACACTCAGCTCTCTTAATCGCAAAGCTGTCGCGCAGGGCTTAGGGGCTGACCAGCACCGCTGCAAATTCTGCAGGTGCAGGTTCCCCGCGGGCCTCCAGGAATGCTCCCAGAACAGCATGCCGGCTGGCCGGCCAGGAGAGCTGCAGCCTCGGTCGCATCAGGAAGGTGGGGGTCGGGAGGCTGCCAGTCAAAGGATCAGGTGGCCACCAGCTGCCCCTCACCACCCCGGTGGCAGAGCGGTGGCCCTGCCTCACTCCTGTCGAATGAGAAGCAGGAAGGAGCCAGGCTGGGCGGTGCGGTGAGCCCCTGGGCGTGCTGGGGAGGTGGGCTCCAGAGGCTGGAAAACCTGGTCAGGGCAGAACTGACATGCCAGCCCTGGCGGCAGCTGGCACGGGCGCTCACCGTGCGGGGCAGGGGCCCTGGCCGTCCCTGTTTATTGCCTGCTCCTCCAATGCCCCCCGTTTTCCTCTTAAGGGGTGACAGCTGGGTGCAGTAATTCCCCCCAAGCATTGTCATTGTTACTGCTGAGCCCGTCTGTTCCCTCCCTCGGTAAGCTCTTTAAGACAGAGTTCATTTACATCGGCCCTTTAATTGGTGTCCCGACCCACCCTTCGTAAATCTCCAAACCCGTGACAGTAAGTGCCGAGCTTAATATTGCACTGGCGGTTGAGGCTAGGGAAGCCGTGCCTCCCTTGGCATTTGTCTCAGATGCTCAGCAGCCTGGAAAGTGTCTGTGACCGAGGTGGCAAGCAGTGTCTTGAACACAGAGACAGAAACCCACTTTGGCTAAAATGAAGCCAAGGAGAATTGGATATAGGGCTAAGGGGTGTGGTGGGTACGGAACCAGGCCCCTGGAAGTCAGGGCCAGGACAGCCTAGGGGGACCGAGGGCTGGGGCCGGGAACTGGGCAACAGTCTTGGCAGGACACCCCCGTTGGAATAACTCACCTCCAGTCGTATGGGCTTTTTAAATTGCAAAATAGTTCAAACCTACAGTAGCCTGTGCTTCTGTAAGGCCTCCTCTCTGCCCAGAACCATTCTGAGGGCTTTGTAAACAGAACTGCACGGAATCCTGCCGACGACCCTGGAGGCGGGTCCGCTCTGTTTCAGGTGTAGCAACTGCGGCCGGAGCAGTGACGCGCCTGGGAGGCGGCAGAGTTGGGATCTGAACTCAGGCAGCCCGATGGAGAGCCCCATCTGGCCATACGCCCACTGCCCGGATTAGCTGGTATTTTGCCGTATTTCCTTCGTCTCTCTTTCTTTAAGGAAGAAAAAGAAATAAAAGGAGGAGTGGGGACAGTCCCCTCATCATCTGTGTGCCTTTTCCACACAGTCCCGTGCGTGCCAGCACCTTGGTAGCTGTCTGGACGGCCTGTATTCCCCGGCGAAGTTCTTCCACGCTGGCGGTTACGTGTTGGTGGTTGGAGGCCACCAGAGCTGCCTCTGTATCCGAGGCCAGGCTCCAGAAGGACATCCTAACCTGACGCATGACGCCTGCCCGTGAAGGGGGCCACGCCCTCCCTGCGTCCTGTCCACTTTCCCCCGCATTTGCCTTCAAGACATTCCGGGCCTCCGCCGTAACCTGCAGCGCCCTCGCCCCTCCCCAGCCCACAGGCTTCTGTTCTGTTTGTGAGATTTACGCACATTACTCGCCTTGCTAGTTGCCGTTTTCGACTCACGGTTGTGTTTGTGAGCTTTGTCCATGCTAAGGAGGCACAAATGGCACACAAGCACGTGCAAAGGTGTCTCCTGCAGGTCTTCTGCCCCGGAGCTGCTCAGCTCAGGATTCCAAGCTCAGAGGAGCCCGTTTGTCCACTCCAAGCCAGCAAGGAAGGCGGCTGGGAGCCAGCCTTCGCTGCCGCGCCCACCACGTCTGGCTTACAGCCCTGGGGAGGAATTCCCTCAAAAGGGGGGGTTTTGCAAGAGGCGAGGGCGGTGCTGTGTAGGTAAGAAACCAGCGGAACGCGCAGGCTGGTGGCACCCAGGCCGGGCCAGCTGTCTGCAGGGCAGTGTGGGCGTTTGTACCGAGGCCCCAAAATGTCCATATGTTTCCACCCATAATCCTGCTTGGAATGCTCCTGAAGGAAATCTCCCAAATTAAATAGAAGGAAATGCCTCACCACGTTGCTCTGCGATCGCAGAATGTTAGCAATAACACTGTGTCCAAAAATAGGGGCTTTGTTTCATAATCTACGTTACAGTCACATGTGTGAGTATAAGGGAGTCATTAACAATTAGGGTTTTAAAAAATAAGGCGGAAGAATGCTCACGAAATAATGTTCAGTGAGAACAGTGGACGGCGAAGCTGAAACCTCTGGTGTGACATCAGTTATGTAAAAACAGCCGCCTGAGGGAAATGACCTGGGGGGAGGCCACAAAAAGGTAGATGGGTGGATTCCAGGCGTAGGGTTAGGAGCTCGGCTCGGGCTTGGCTGGCCAGGCTGGCTGCAGCCCGGGGAGCTCGGCACGTGCTCTGGGAGCGGGCGGCCGCCGGGCATCCCCGGCGTGTCTTGCCGGCTGGGTTCTGAGGCCAGCTGGCAGTGAGGCCAGGACCCCATCACCGCGTCTGTGCCTCCTGGGCTTCACTGGAGCATCAGGCCCGGGATTCTGGGGGCCAGGTGGTCCCCAGCAGGGTCGCAGGCCTGGGGAAATGGTACCCACTGGTAAGAGGTTACAGACCACCATGATGCCCGCAGAAATTATACAGTTGTCATATTTTGGGGTCCAACTTAGTTCCAAGGAAAGCCTCCTCTTCAGAACGTGTGTATCAGAACCGGCCTAGTCCCAAATCCTAAATCCTTCCACATACCAGCTGTGTGGCCTTGGGCAAGTGACTTAACCTCTCTGAGCCTCAGTTTCCTCATGTGTAACATGGAGATGGCAGTGCCCTGCCTGGGAAGCATCTGACTGTGCTTGCACAGCAGGCTCTCACGGAGCTGTAACGACCCCAGGGATTGCGGTCGTGCTGGGGGCGGCCACTGCCTTACCTGTCTGCGTGATTCATGGAGGTTATTGGTAGGAAACGGCTTCATTTTTCTCCAGCCACTGCCCTGGCCTTCCGTGCTGGGTCTTTCTTCTGGTTTCTGGAGCCCTAGGGCAGATCCTGCATCCACAGACAGCTGCTGGGAGTGCACGGAGCCCCCAGGTCGCTGTCCCTGGCAGTCACCTGGGCCACTGTGCACGTTCTGCACATCACAAAGGGCAGGAGCAGTGAGAAACGGCGGGGTCTGCCAGCTCTGTGGCCTTTCACCAATTCATGGCTCCTTTCGGTTGGCGTTTCATTAAGACTTAGGCCGTTCCATAAAGCCACCCAAGCCTTACAATTTCATCGTCCTCGCTAACGCCGCACGGTTGGTTAGCTTTAATGGGCCACGGAGCTAGCATTTGGCATCTCTTCTCAAACTGTTCTGAAATGTACTTTGGAGAGAAAAATGTATATTTAGGATTTTAAGGCCATGCGCTCCGAAGAGATTCCGACTTCCAAAAACGATCATCTACGCAGGGCATTTGGTCAGTCACTTATTTCATAAACGTTTTTGACTCAGCGTTCGGCCCCGTGCCGACCCCTGGGGTCTCAGGCGGCAGCGGGCTGTGCTCATTCCTCTGTTCATTCACTGTGTGTTTCTCATCCGTCCACTCGGCAAGCTCGGCACTTGCTCTGCCCGGGGCCTGCAGCCGGCGGGTGGGCGCAGCCTTGACGCCAGGCAGCCTGAGCCGACTCTTCTCTGGCTCCTACTACTGTGTCGTTTGGAACACGTTACTTGGCCTCAGTTTCCTCATCTGTACAACTTCATAGGGTTGGTCTCAGAATCAAATGAGATAAAGAGCTCAGAACCATACCCGGCCTATAGTAAGCGCTCAAAAATAGAGACTCTGATTATCCCAGGCCCAATGCTGGGTTTCCGAGTAGGAAGGGGATTGGCAGGGTCCTGTGTCCCAAGGGGCTGCTAAAGAGGTGGGGGCGGGGAAGGTAGAAAGTCACAGTGGAGTATGGGCAGTGGGTCCCCAGGGAGGTGTGGGTGGAGGGGGATGAGGGGAACAAGGGAGGCTCCCAGGAGGAGTCTAGTTTAGTGGGTCTGGATTCCCAGGCAGACACAGGGAAGGGGTTCCAGGCAGTGGATAGATGTTGATTTCTCTCTCTATTAAGAGTCCAGGCTGGGCATGGTGGTTCATGCCTATAATCTTAGCACTTTGGGAGGCCAAGGTGGGAGGATCGCTTGAGGTCAGGTGTTCGAGACCAGCCTGAGCAACATATTGAGACCCTATCTCTATAAAAAATAGAAAAATTATCTGGGCGTGGTGGTGTGCACTTATAGCCCCAGCCACTCGGGAGGCTGGGGCAGGAGGATCGCTTGTGCCCAGGAGTGTGAGGTTGCAGTGAGCTGTGATCATAGCCTGGGCGACAGAGTGAGACACTGTCGTAAACAAAACCAAGAGTCCGGCGGGAGGCAGGCAGCTGGGCGAGCCGGGGGCTGTGCTCCGAGGGTCACCCAGTAACCCGGGATCCCTCCATGCGGGGACTCTGCCACCCCTTGGGGCTCGGGGCTGACTTGCCACCTCCCCCATGAGGAGGGAAGTGAGGGTGGGACCCAGAAGCTGCTGACACCCCCTTGGCCAGAGCCCAGGCTCGCGGCCATACCTAACCGTGAGCGGGGCCGGGAAGTGCGGTCTCTCACTGGTCAGCCCGCGTCCTGCTGAAGCCACGGGAGGGGACGGCTACCTGCCTCCGACACAGGGGGGGCACCTGGGGAGAGAGAGTGCCACGTGTGCCCGGGGGCTGTAGTGTTTGGTCACTGGGTGATATTTTAAAATGCAGCGCCAACTTGACCGTGTGTTTTTCAGGGTTCATAGTGACCCTGAAATTTCTTCTCTTCGCTTTCTCGGTTCTGCCCCTGCCAGTGGGGGTGGTTGTCCCTGAGCAGTGTTCTCTCTGCCGACCGTCCTAGGGGGCAGCAGAAGCCCCTGGATGTGTGGTCAGGACCCTGGACCTGGCCCTGGCAGGTGGGGGCCTGGGCAGGAGGCAGGATGTGCAGGAGGGACAGTTGTTGCTCAGGGTGTGGGACAGGCCTCCTGGGGTGGGAGTGGGGGTCAGGGGCCGCTTCCTAGAGGAGCAGCATCGTCCTGAGTCGAGGGTCCTGGAGATTCACTGAGGCCTCAAAGAGGCCAGACCGTGAGAGGCCTTGAATGCCGAGCCAGAGCATTCACAATAGGGCAGAAGTCACAAAGTAGCAGTCGACAAATTGCCTCTGGCCTACAGAATGTGGTTTAAAATTAAAATGATTCTTAAAAATTTATGACATAATTACCTACTGGCATTTGCAAATCAGAAGATTGCAGGGGAAACACTGCCTTTTTGTCTTCTCTCCACCACTCAGAAAATCTGGCAGCCCTGGTTCCCACCCGGTTAAACAAGAGCCGTGACCTTGAGCCTGCCGTGACCTTGAGCCTGCCCTGCCCTGCCCCACTCATTTCACCCCCGACGAACCCCTGTGAGCCCAGCTCCACAGACCTGCCATGGGTGGGGGAGCCAGGGAGGACCCAGTGAGTCGTTGGGTTAGCGTCTGGTGGTGGCCAGAGCTGAGGGAAGGGGAGGAAAGGGCCGTGATGGGCCTGTGGTCCCGTGAGAGCAACCGAGGCCAGACTGGGGCCGAGGGAGGGGAGGGGAGGGGAGAGACTTGGGAGAGCACGTGGCTACGGGCTGGCCCCAGGGTGCACAGGGGAAAGAGAGGGCAGCGGGGCCGGTCTCTGCCCTGGGGCTGGGTGAGCCGTGGTCATCTACTCACCTCCCCGGACAGTTGCGAGAGTCCACAGAGAAACCAAGTGGCTGTGAACATCCTTTATAGAGTACAGAGAGCCCAGAAAGATAAGGGGTTGGTGAAAAGGGAGGTGGGAGTGGATGAGGGGGGCCTCACATCGGCCCCCAGCAGTGCGAGCACTGGGAGGCTTGTCACCTGTCATCCTCCCGTCATCTCCAGCCAGAAACACTCCAGATCTGCCCCACAGACTGGTCAGCTGGGTTGTGGTAGGAAATAAGTAGTGCACAATTCACTCATTTATTCACTCAACAAACGTGTATGTGATGGTATGTGTGATGGAAGTTACATGGGGCACAAGACCAGGCCTCTGCTCACCTGTCAGAGCTGATAGGTGAGGGGAGCACGTGAGGAAGAGTGGGGGGGTTACTGACAACAGCTCCAGAGCCAGAGGGCCTGGGTTCTGATCTCAGCTCCAGGACTTGCTAGCTGTGTGACCTTGGGCAAGTCATTCAACTTCTCTGTGCCTCAGTTTTCCCATCTGTAAAATGAAGACATTAGTAGCACTCACCCCAGGGATTGTTGTGAAGATTGAATAAGATAACGTAGTAAGGCTCTTAGCACAATGCCTGGCACGGAGGGAGTATCCTAAGAGTCGGCGATGTTATCAAGCCCTTCCTTGAGCAGCGATTATGAGCGCCTGCCTGCTCTGTGCCACACACTAGGGAGAGAGCAGCCACGGAGCAAACACAAGCCCCTGCCCCTGTGGGTGGCAGGCAACATGGAATACTGCGGAGAGCCCAGCGTGACAGGCACACCTTCTGGGGGCCAGGCCCCCTCCTTTCCTTGCTCTGAAGCCATCGCTGCCCACCGCTCCCGTCCCCGGCCAAGCAGACCCCGTTGTCCTGCCGCATGTGGAGTGCTGCTTGCGAACTGCCCGCCCCACTAGGCGCACTTGGCCCAGCGCTCGCCAGCCGGGGGCCTTAGGGCACTGCTCACCCTCTCTGATCCTCGCCTTCCTCTCTGAGACGAAGGACCCAGCCCCCTCCGCAGGGGCGGTGGAGAAGAGTAGGGGACAGGCATGGGAGGCCTCCAGGCAGCAGGGCCAGCTCTTCCAGTGACAGGGGAACGGTGACAGTGTAGCTTTAAACACGCCTGCCGCTCCCCTGAGGCTCGTGGAGCTGGCGGTCCGTGCAGAGGCGGAGGGAAGAGGGTGATCTATTGGTGCCTCGGGTGTGTGGGAGGGGGTTAATTAAAAAGGTGGCCAGGAGATGAGTTTCTGGAAACACAAATTGGAAACCAGTGGAAGCTATTGATCTGCTTAATGGGGAGCCGACGGCATCTGGGTGAGCAGACAGCTCCGGCTTAGGGAGGCGGCAGGAGATGGATGCAGGCCCCTTCCCGGGCTGAGCTGCCCAGGGCCAGCCGGGGACACGGGCCAGGGAGGGGCTGGGGCCGGGCCCTGGGCCCTGGCGCGACTTCAGAGCGGGAAGCAAGCTGCGTTTCTGCGTGGAAGACAGGGTACCCCTGACGTCCCGCCCCTGGAGTGGGGAGCCAGACCGCCTGACCTGAACCCCCTCCGCCACCTCCCGGCTGACTGAGCCGGGCCAGGTGCCTCAGTTCCCTCGCCTGGAGAATCCTGACCTCCGGGCTTGTCATAAGGACTAGATGCAGTGACGGGTGGCTGTGGCAGGTGCGGTCCTGGCGCTGGGGATACGGTCGTGAGCACATTCCCCTCCCGGAGCTTACGCTGTGCTGGGAGAGACAGAAGGACAAACGAGCGAGCGTGTTCACAGCGCGGCATCAGGGAGGGCATCCAAGCAGGGCGCCGCGTGTGCAGAGGCCTGGAAGGGCGGGCCTGTAGCCTACAGTTGGCAGTGGCAGCTGTGATGTGCGCAGAGCCCCATGGTGACCAAAAACAGGTCCCTCCCACATTGCCTCCCGCTCCCCACCGGCCCGCAGCAGCGCTATGGAGAACCAGGACAGGCTCGCGGCCCCCTTTCTGAGCCCCCGTGCAGCCCAGGCTTGCACGCCCGTTTCACAGGTGAGCAAACTGAAGCTCCGAGGACAGCCTTGTGCACCAACTCACGGAGGATCAGACAGGGTGGGCCCCGCTCTGCTCGCCAGCCTCCCCGGGCTCCGGCCACGCCGCTGCCGGCTGGGGGACTGTTCAGGCCAAGGCGGAGCTGGCTGCGCACCCTCCCTCGCCCCCCGGGGCTGGAGTCACTTTGAAAGCACCTGCCTGTGACATCCTCTCCCGGGATCTGGATGGGGAAGGAGGCCAGTGTTAGCCTGTTTATTGATCCTGGACTTTATAAGGGTTTATCTCTGAAACAATAAAATTGAAAGATGGCCCCAAATTTGTATCTCCAGCCTGCGCCACACCCCCTCCACACGCCCACCTGGGGCCCCGCGGGCAGCAACCGGAAGCAGCTAGAACTCTGGGTCTCCTCCCTGCCCTCCTCCTGCAGCCCGGCTGCCTCTTGGTCTCTCGCCCAGCTCAGTTCCTCACGGAAGCCTGGAGCTCCCTCTGCACAGACCCAAACCACCGCCTCCCCTGCCCGCCACCCCGGCCGGGCACCACCGCCCACCAGCCCAGGGCCCTCCTGGGCCTCCCTGTTTCTTCAGCAGGGAGGGAACTTTTAAAAATGTAAGTCACATTGTGTCCCTGTCAGGCTTGAAACCCTCCACGGCTCCCCACGGCAGCCTCCCGGGCCCCTGTGGCCCATCCTACCTCCCTCATCTCCCTCCTCTTCCTCGGTTCAGCCCCTTCCGGGTTCTCTGCTCTCCTTGCAGCCCTTGGGGCAAATTGGGCATTCTCTGGCCTCAGGGCCTTTGCACTCACGGTTTCCCTGTCTGGACCACTCTTACCCGAAGTCTTCCCACAGCTGGCCTTGTTCAGCTCCCAACTCAAAGACTCTGTCCTCGGGGCGGCCTTCTCTGAGCAGCCCTGGTATGTCTCCGGGACACTGGCTGAGTGCCCTCGCAAAGTGCCATTTGTGTGCACCTGCTTGTAGGTTTACCGCCTGTCCTCTCACCCCCATGGCACAGGAACTGTCTTCCTGCTTACACTCAGTCCCCACAGCCGACACCAGCGCTCAGTAAACTTGTGTAGTGTTAACTGATGAACAAAATGTGAAGAGTTCAGCCAGAGATGCCACCTAACTTGGCCCGGAATTCCGGGCTTTGCTGGATTTACCAGCACTTGGTGGCGTTGCACCAGGTCCCTCCCCCAACCACTGACCTAAGGATCGGTGACCCTGTGATCACCTTAGCTCCTGGCTCTACCCAGCTGGAGGAGATGTTCTGGAAGCTGGTCTGCTGAGTGGGAGAGAAACGCCCAGCCCAGAGTGCTAGCCCAGCAGAGGGAGTGATGCCGCCATCCCAGGGGCCAGGGGAACACTGACCAGGCAGGGAAGGAGGAAGGGAGGAGTGTTCTGGGCAGAGGGAGAAGGAAGCGCAGGGGCCTGCAAGTGAAAGGAAAGGAGAGGAAGAGCCAGCTGTGCCCGGTTTTGGAGGGGGGACCGTTGTCCTCATCTGCCTTATTTAACCCCTGCCTCCCGCCACCGTACACGTACACGTAACCGAGGGGCCGACACCGTGGAGAATCTCCCTTCCCACCGCACCAGCCTCCTCCCCGGTCTGCCTGCTCCTGCGCTGGCTGCCCCACTGCCCGTTCTCTGCACGGAGCCCACAGGAGTCCCTCGTACCCTCCTCTGCGTGGAACCCTCCCAAGGCTCCTGCCTTAGAGTGAAGGCCAAGTTCCTCCGGGGCCTGCCCCAGCTGCCCCCGTTCTCTCTGCCCTTCTCGCCTTCCCTCCAGCTCTCCCCCTCACTCCCTCTGTTTCAGCTACCCCTGGACTGCACCAGGCACACTGCCACCTCAGGACCTTGGCACATGCTGTGCCCTCCCCCAGGAATGCTGGGCTACCACCTCCTTCCTTGATAGTTTTGCTTTTACAGAGAGAAGATGTGAGTGGGGTCTGAACAGGAAATGCTTTGAGCTAGAGGGGCTTTCCTAGCATCTGAAGTTCCCTGGGGGACCTTTATGGAAATGCTGATGGCGTTTTCCTAAAACTCAGAGCCAAGGAGCCCTCCCAGAGGTGGAGCCCCGGGGCAGACTGGGGAGTGCCCGTGGTCGGGGGCTTGTGCTCCTGCAGCCATCGAGCTCTGCCAGCGTGAGAGACGTGGGCACTCCTGAGGGCCACCAGCGCGTGCATGGGCCGCTCGATTCCGGGAGGCATTCTCCTGCTGCCGGTGGGCCCTGAATGGTGCCGCCTTCACTGTTTCTAAACAGGGTGGTGGTAACGTCCACAACCAGCAAAGTAGCCTGAGCCTAAAACTGTTTGTCCTCCAGCTCTGAGATGGTGCAACTCGTAATGATTTTAAAATGTCACATTCTCATGAAGTGTAATCCTGCACACCTGAAACCTCATCTGCCCACACCCCACCAACTACTTCCTGGTGCCCCAAGTGAAGTGGGCCATGGCCCCCAGGGCTGCACTCAGCGGTGCCCCAGAGGGCAGGTGTGGGACAGTCTCATCTAGCCACCACCTGCACTCCTGGACCTGTAGCTCAGCTCAAGCCTCTGCTCAAATGTCACCTCAGGGACACCCTGCCTGACCCCTCTGCCCTGTCCCCTCATCCCAATTTCTTTTCCTTCTTGGCACTGATCGCTACCTGACATTTGACAAGATATTTTGTAACAGCTTTATTGATATGTAACTTACATACTGTAAAGTTCACTCATTTAAAGTATATAATTCAGTGGATTTTAATGTATAATTGTGAATACATCTCACAATCAGTTTTAGAACATGTTCATCATTCCAGAAAGACAGCATTAGCAGTCACTCCCCCTTCCCCTTCCCCAAGTCCCTGGTAACCGCGAGCCTACTTTCTCTGTCGAATTGCCTATTCTGGACGTTTCATTTGAGTGGAGCTACATACTCTTCTCTCGTGACTGGCTCCTCTCACATTGCACAGTGTTATTTTTAACCATCCGTTTCCCCCAGCTCAGAGCCTTTGCACTGCAGTTTCCTCTGCCTCTAACACTCTTCCTTAGATAACTCCGTGGCTCCCTCCCTCACCCCCTTCTCAGTGAGGGCTTCCCCACCCCCTGAACCCCCGTTTTCCTGTTTTGACTGGAAACATTCACCCTCGTCTCAACCCTCCTGATCCTTACTGGCTTTTTGTTTCTTCATAGACTATTCCCTCTCTGGGATGTGCTTTCTTCACTTATCCCCTAACCTCCAGCAAACTCCTATGCATTCTTCAAAACCCACTTTACATGGCACCTCCTCTGTGGAGCCTTCCCAATGCTAAGTTAGCTTCTTGTCTTCTATACTCCCCAAATCCTTGATTCTTGCTAGACTGTAGTTTGTGCATTTCCTCGTTGGTTCTGTTGATTATCAGCCTCCCCCAAAAGTCAGGGACCTTATCTTGTTCTCTGCTGTGCCCTCAGTGTCCAGTAAGAAGGCTGCACATAGTAGTTGTTCAATAAATGTTTGTTGAATGAATGAAGAAATGTTAGAGTCTTTTGGGGACCCCTTACCTTATTCAAGCTCTGCCTAGGGTCAGTGAGGCCATGAGCCACCACAAGGCAGGGTGGACACTGCGCCCCAGACATCTGCAGTCGGCTCTGGGAGGCTCAGTCTTGGCCTCAAGAAGCCCCCACCGTGCTCGGGCAGAGCGGGCTGAGGCCAGCCAGGGCTGTAAGTGCCAGGGCCTCCCACGCCCGTGTGGGCAGATGGCTATCTCCCACACCACGGAACCGGTCATTAAGAAAGGGGCTGCAAACAGATGCAGGCTGCAGCCTTCCCCAGTGACAAATGGCTGATAATTAATGTTGGGTCTGCACGTTATTAATCAATTTAACGTTGAATGCACAGCCAGAAGCGATTCCAGGAAAAAAAATGTTCAGTCCCACTTCCTCCTCATTCTTACTCATCAATCACCAATTTTGCAAGCAGCTCATTAAAATGTAGAGAAAAGCGTGGCTGGAGAAATAAAAGGCCCTTAAAGGCCCAGAGATGGTTTATCAATGTTTCATGGCATGAGTGCAGGAGTCGGGAGGGGCGTGCTGGGGATGGCAGAGCTGTAGGGCCGAGCCCCATTTCACAGAGGGAAAGACTGAGGCCAGAGCTGCGCAGCCCTGTGAGATCCAGAGAGTCAACAGCAGCCCCGGAGCGTGGCCAGGGTGTGGGCCTGGGGGTATGGTGGGCAGCCAGGCAGAGTCCAGCTGCCCACCTGAGGACTTGGTGACTGACCAGAGGGGATGTCTGGATGCAGGGCAGGGGAAAGGGCATTGTTTTGGAGTCAGGCAGATCTGGGTTCGAATCCCAGCTCTCCTTCCGACCATGTGGGGGCAAGTTGCTTTCCTCCTCCGAGAACCAGGAGTGATCACTCCCTCCCAAAGGTTTGCAGGGGTGAAGGGAGGCCGTGTCTGAAAAGGACTGGGAGAAGACCTTAGGCACACAGTAGGTGCTCAGTAAAAGACAGCTACCTGCCCAGTGAACCGACTGGCCCAGGAGGGCGGCTGGGGCTGCCGCCATTCCTCCTCCAGGCATGAAGACAGTATTCTGGGTCTGGAGCCGAGTGACCGGACCGTCCTGCCCTTGCCGGCCACCTTCAGAAGCAGCAGGAGGCCGGGAGCCGGTCTGGCGTTCCTCCTCTCTGGGTGTGCCTTCCTCACGCTTCCTCCGCGCGGCCCGCAGAACCCGAGTCTGTGGCGTCTTCCTGCTGCCAAGCCGGCTTCTTGCCTGCTGATTCTTGCTGGACTGTGAATCCCTTGTGGGGTGGGTCTGTGCCCTGCGTGGCCTGGCATGTGGTGACATCATGAATGTTGCTGAATGAACAAGTAAAGGAACGAGCGAGGAAAGGCACGGCTGGTTCTCACAGCACGTCCCCGCCCTGAGATCACTCGGAGGCCTGTCCTGTGCTACCGCCCACCCCCGCGACTGTGAGCTCCCCACACGCTGGGGCCTGGCCTGGGGCCTTGTCTGTGTCTCCCACTGCCCAAGTCAGTTCTTGGTACACAGCAGTTGCTCAATTAATGTCTGAATGAATGAGAAGGCAAAGAGGGGACAGGAAAGCTGAGCCCACACTTAGTGAGGAACTCCAAGAGTCAGGGATGGTGCCGGCCATCTTTGCCCACAGGGTCCCTTCTTTGCCTCACACCAGCCCAGGTCACAGATGTGGACACTGAGGCAGAGGGACCCAAGTACGTGCAGAAGCCAGGATTGAAACTGTGGCATCTGGAAGACTCCAAGAGCTCATTGCGCCCCACCCTGATGCCTTCCCAGTGAGTGCCCGCACGTGCGGATGAATAGAGGAATGGATGGATGTGCGCAGGCTCAGGAATCTGCTGCCCTCGCTCCTAGCCCTCGCTCGGCCTGGCCTGTCTCCTGCAGCTGGCTCAGCGCTTTTATTTGGGGCTGTGGAATGAAACCCGCCCGCCCCCCAGCCTCTGCAAGAGTTTCCTGCGTGCAGCCCCGCCCCTCCTGCCCCTGCCTTTCCCTGCTCTGAAGCTGCAGCTGCGGCCCCTCCCGCTCCCCTGCCAATCAGACCCCATTGTCCTGCAGCATCTGGAGCCCTCTGCAAATTGCCCATCCCGACAGGCCTGCTCAGCATCCTCCCAGGGAGGACGTCCCCACTTCTTTCACAAGCACCAGTTCCTAAAAGGCTGGTGATTGCGTCCTTAGCGCCCTCACCATCCTCTCCGAGCCTACCCAGAGCCTGGGAGTGGTGGAAAAAGCCCCAGATGGCTGGGAAAGGGGTGGGGAGTGGCAACGATTATCACCGAGCAGGAAGTGCTCGGCCTCCAAGAAGGCGCTAGGCATGCATAACACATTTCTAAGATATGCAGTGCTCTGTCCATCCGTCCCCCAGTGCTGCTGTTTCCCTTAAGCCAGTGCTCCCCTAAATGAGCAAGCATCAGTGTCACCAGGGGGCTGGTTAAAACACAGGTGGCTGGGCCCCAACCCAGGGTTTCTGATTCAGGAAGTCTGGGTGGACCTGAGAATGTGCATTTCTCACAGGTTCTCCAGAAGTGCTGCGGCATGTTAGTGGACTGACCACACCTTTCTAGCCACCCAGGGGGCTTCAGGAAGGACAGGGACCTTGCTGGGCTGGGCTCACCTCTGGGAAAGCCAGTGAGCCGTGGCCTGTGTACCGCAGCCTACGGCCCGCCCAGAGGTGGGGATGGAGGCAGCTTCTTGGGCTTATCTATTAATGCTTGTGGAGCATTTTTATTGAGCTACAGTAAGCCAGGAGCAAAGTGGAGGGAAGGGAGGCTCTCAGTGAGAGAGGGCTAGTCCCAGGTCCCAAGGTCCTGCGGCTCAAACTAACGATCACGTTTACCACCATGTAAATAGCAGCCACAGCCACAACCCTTGGGAGCACTTACTGTGCTCCTCTGTTCGCGTGCGACTTGATGTCATTTAAGTCTGTGCTCATCGACCATCTAAATGCATCCCCCACCTGGGGAGGTAACAGTTGAAATCAACTCTCCCATCCTCCCTGAATTCCCAGTGGAGACCCAGAGAGGTCGGGTCCTCTGCAAGCCCTCTCTGCAGGTCACACAGCTGAGCAGGCAGCAGGGCTCCAGGGCAGAAGGGCCCAGAGCTTGTAGTTGCTGGAGCCGGTGGGCCGGGACTTTGTCCCTGCACCCCTCTGTCCAGCAGTATGGCCGTGGCCAGGCCCCTACCTTCCCTGTCCTCAGTCTCCACATCTGTCCTATGGGGGTAGTGGCTGCAGCTGCCTCACAGATGAATCTGGGGACAGCACTTAGCACAGCACCTGGCACAGGGTCCGGTGTCAGGAGAGAGAAGTTGAGTCAGACATAGGTTTTCCTGTCAGGAAGCTCATAGTTGGGCGGGAATAAAATTAAAGGGGCTCATACCACCCCCTACCCAGCTCCCATCACCCTGCATCTAGCAAGACTCTTTGTTTTTTGTTTTATATATGCAGGTGGCGGGGGCAAGTCTGGCGCAGGGATGGGACTTTGAAGTGGCTCTGGGAGAGGGGAGTAAAGTGAAATCGTGCTTTTCAAGGTCAGCCCGCTCTGCAAGCCTTTGCTCTCGCTGTGCCTTCCATCTGCAACACCTGTGCACACGTCTGCCTGCGTTCACCCTCCTCGTCCTTCACGGCCTGCCACAGGCCCTGCCTCTCCCACGAAACCTTCTCTTATCTCCCAGCCCAAAGTGCCTTTTCCATCGCAGAACTCCCACTGCACTAGGCGACCCTTGGTACCACGGGTGTAACTTGGCATCACGGATGTATCAGCGAGGACTCTTAGTTATAATGATAGAAGCCCTGAAATGGCTCAAGCCAAAAACGCAACTCAAGTAACTGTGAAGCCCGCGCGTTCAGGTCTAACAGGTTGTCACAGTTATCTCTTCCCCCTCAGCTGTTTCCCTCTGTGTCTTCATTCTCGGCAGGTGTGCTCTTGCAGGGACGAGACGGCCCCCAGGGGCTCCAGGCTCACACCCACTTAGCTCAACAGCCCCAGCAGGAAGAGGTCTCCTCTTTCCCGCAGAGCCGCAAACCTCCCAAGGCTGGCTCTCATTGGCCTGACCCAGGTCACATGTCCATCTCTGAGCCAATCACTGAGAACAGAGGGATTCGATGCCCTGATTGGCCAGGCTGGATCACGTGGGCACACGGCCCTAGAGGGCGCTGGGCGTGGAGAGGGGAGAGCCCCGAGTTACAGGGACTAAGACGGGGAGGGGTTTCCAGCATGAAGGGAAGTAAATGCAGGTGGCAGATCCAGCCGTGTTTGCCTCAGGAGTTACCAATGCTCACGCCTGATTTTTTTTCTTCGTGAATAATCTTAACAGGCAGCCAGTGTGCGTTCTCCACGGGAGGCGAAAATTCCTCTCTGCTCAGGGAGCCTCAACCTCCGCTTGCCAGAGGTGGGCGGGGTCGGAATTGGAACCCGCAGCTGGGTGGGTGTGAATAGGTGGAAGGGGGCGCCCAGATGGCTGTGACCACAGATAGTGGGTGGGACAGGGCAGCTGGACCATCCAGAGGGGACACCGGGCAGGTCACCCTGGACGGGGCCAGAGACAGACCTGGGGCAGGTCACCCAAGACGTGGCCGGCAGGGGACTGAGAGCAGGTCACCTAAGATCCGGCCTGAGCAAGACCCGGGCCAGGCCACAGGGAGACTCGGGGCAGATCACTGGAGCCGGCGGGAGAGGGACCAGGGCAGGTCAGCCCGATCCCGGCTGGAGTGGAGGAACCAAGGCGGGTCAGCTGGGACCCAGCTGGACAGGGGGAACCGAGGCAGGTTACTCCCGGCCAGGCGGGTTGGGGACACGAAGCAGGTCAGCACGGACCCAGTCAGAGAGGCAAACCCAGGCGAAGTAAAGGAACTGGTGGTACAAGTCCGCTCAGACACAGCCAGAGTGGGGGGCCCGAGGCAGGTAGGCCCAGGCCCGCCCTGGCTTACGGCGCTGCCACCTGCCACTCACCTGTCGCTCACCTGCTTACCGAGCTGTCCTGCCACAGTGCCCGCGACTGCGCTGCCCGGCCACCTCCGGGGCCGCCGGGGGGGTGGGGGGGGGGAGTCTGAGTCTGGCTGGGGAGGGTAAAGTCGGTGAACTCGAACTCGCAGCCCTGCGTATGGGCGCCAAGCGCTCGGCCTCCTCGGTGTCCAGAAAAGCGAGCGTCTGTGAGCTGAGCCCGTAGGCCGCCACTCTCGTGGTGCACCAGGTAGGGCCCTCAGGTGGTTCCGCGGCTGCCGCCCCGGCAAGCCTGGTGGGGGACAGAAACGCCCACCTCTGGTGAGCCTGGCGGAGAACCACCAGCGCTGAGCCGCTGCCGCCACCGCTGCTCCCCTCTTCCGCCTGATCTTGCCACTAGGCTGTAGCTGTGTTCATCCGCGTCCCCTTGCCCAGGGTTTGCCACACACTCCATGTGCTGGCTGAAGGAGCCCAACGTGGGCAGTCACACCAAACGACCTCCTCCCGGTAGCACCCACGGGGCGTGGAAGAGGCAGTCCTGCCTTCCTGGCAGCCAGGCCCTGTCCTGAGCAGCATGGACCGTCACCTGAAGTCCTTCATCTGCACACGGCGGGAGGTGGAGTCCAGCTGGTCGGTGGAGGAAGCTGCCACATGGGCTCACCTTGCGCCTGGCGAGGACGTGAGCTCTGCATCCCTGCAGGTGCGGGAGCCCAGACAGTGCCGCCTGGGATGCTAGAGGGGATGATGTCCCGCGGCAGGCAGGGCAGCAGTGGAAGCCTCGGGTCCCCTTCTGTCCCTGAGCCCGCTGGTCTTGTGGCTCCAGCCACAGGATGGTGTCCCCTTTGTAAGTGAGTTTGCCATCTGCCCCCGTTCACCTGGGGGTCCCTCTCACCTCCCCAGCTGGAGTTCATGAAACTGCAGGGAGTGCTCTGGGCCGGGGCTGGACCTGGGTGGGGCCGCTGAGGTGTCACTTAGTACCCGGCAGGGGCTGTGGTCACTGAAGGTGTACAAGGGTGGGGCCGCCTAGGTGTCCTGGGTTAGGCTGCAATCATCCCAGGCACTGAGATGCTGCCAAGAAGACACAGCACAGGGCTAGGATCCTGTGCCTGCGTGGTCGGGGGCCTCTCTGAGAAGGTGACAGTTTGATGGGAAAAGCCAGCGTGGGAGGGCAAGGGTGCTCCAGGCAGGGGGAGCAGCAGGGCAGAGGCCCTGAGGCTTGAGGAAGTCCGAGACGGGAAGATGGCCAGTGTGCCTGGCCAGAGCGAGGCGGCGCCCGCGCTGGGCAGTGAGCTCTGCGAGGCGGGCGGGGCCGGGCGCACTGGCCTGAGGTTGGTGGACCGAGTTCTCCAAGAGGGGCCACCGCCAGAGGGGGTGGAGCCGACGAGGCACCATTGAGATTGTTCTGGAACATGAGGGAGCAGAAAGAGTTTGGGCCATCAGAGATGGGGAGGGCACTGTGGCCAGGGAACAGCCTGGGCGTGGCGCGGCGGCTGGGGGGCAGGCCTGGGAAGGAGCAGGTGGGCGGGACCGGCTGCGGGCGCCAGGGCCGGGTTTGCAGGCAGCTCTTTCCAGGTCCCTGTAGCAGCGAACGCTGCCCTCTGCTGGGACATGTGAGCATCACACCCAGTGCCTGGGGCTGTACCTCCCCCAGAACTTCACGGAAACATCCCTGGGATACCAGTCCTCGGAGCTGGCAGGGGCTTCTCCTCCTGCCCCTGCTAGATCCTGGCTTGCGTGCTTAGCCCTGGGGACAAGGATCTCACTCGCCCCCTCCTGAGGCCGTCTGTTCTGACCCTGCACAGTGCCCAGCAGCTTGACCCCAGAGGGAGCTGCGCTTGTCTTCCTCCTGGTCTTGGCCTTGCCCTCTGTGTCTCAGGACTGCCCGTAGGGCCGGGGGCACTGACCGCATCTCCCCAAGGCCGCCACTGCGGTTCCTCCAGGCCCTGCCCACTCTTCCCCACCCAGGCTGCCCTGGCCCGCCCCTCTCCCCGGACCAAAGGGGAGGTCCCCACAGCGAGGCTCCCACAGGGGACCAGGCTTCCTCAGGACCCTTGCAGACTTCCCAAATGTGCCACGCTTGCCTCTGTGTCGGAGCTGCGGGCACCTCTGTTTCCCTGAACCCAAAGGGAGGGTCGACACAGGCCCGGCCATAGGAGTGGCCGGAGGAGCAGAGGCTGGCGGGACCGGGCTGCGGCACAGCCAGGAGCGGGAGCTTCTCTGGAGCACTGTGGGCCGCCCCACCTGGGCTTCCAGGTCCTTCCACAACCCCTGCCCCTGTTTCTGCACTGGCCGCAAAGGAAGGTATTCACAGGGAGGGGAGAGGAGGAAAGGTGGGTGGGCTTGAGTGGGACCGAGCACTTGAGTAAAAGGCCCAGCGACTCTGCCCTGGGTCTCATGCCAGCAGCCGTGGTGGAAACAGACACCCTCATTCACTCACCAAATCGTTCTGGAGAGCCTGCTACGCACCGGGCGCGGCCTAAGCCTTGAGCCCACACCCGTGACTACGGCGGAGCCCCCTGCCCTCCTGGAGTGTAGATGCCAGCACGGAAGGAACATAACCAGCCAGTGAACACATCAGGTGCTCTTGATGCGTGACGACAGCTCTGACGGGATCAGCCCGAGGGAGGGCTGGGGTAGGGGGTGCAGGGGGCTGGGTGGGCAGGGGCGCCCCTCTGAGTCCTGAGTGACGAGAGGTCGTCTTGGAGAACCACGTCGGGGGAGGCAGTAGCGGTGCAGCGCAGGGTGGGTCTGAGGAGCGAGGAATTTGGGCCGGGGGAAGGGGAAGGGGAGGTCAGTCGTGTGCGAATCTGTCCCCCTGCCGCTGGTCAGGTGGCTCGGTGCCGTCCTCAGCGTGGCCCTTGGGCTTCAGCCTCCGCCAAGGGCTCGTGGTCTCCTTCCCTGTGAGGGAGGGGCGAGGAGACTGAGGCTGCGAGCTGGAGGGGCGCGGCCCAGGCCTGCTGCCGCGCCCAGGGCTCTGTCTGCAGCGGGGGCCTTTCCTCCCGGAAGGCACCGGCGCAGGTCCCCGCGTCAGGCCTTCTTGCTGTTTCTCGTCCTCTTGGCAGGTGAATTTGGGGGCTCCCTGAAACGTATGGCGAAGTTTCCAGGTGCAAATATTCCATCAGGCCTGTTAACTAAAATCACAGCAAATAAACCATAATCCCAGCCCTATTACTAGTGTGGATGTGGAAGTAATTTCCCAGCGCAGAGTTAGACGGGCAGGAGAACGTTTGTCTGGGGTGGGATTTCCGCAAACCCGCAAAGGGCGAGGCACGTGGAGACAACGGGAAGCTGTGGGGTGGGCCCGTCCCACAGAGCCAGCTGGGGACGACGGGGCAGTGTGGCTTCGGGTCATTCATTCGTTTTGCTGGGGAACGTGTGTCGCACCTACTGCATGCCGGGCGCTGTCCAGTGCACGGGGCAGTGCCGCCGTGACCGAGGCAGGTGGCCGCCCTGCCTGCGGAAAGACAGGTGTTGAGAAAAGAGCAGTTACACGGGGTGACTTAAAATGCTCTGGAGGAAATAAAATGGGTAGAGAGACAGAGCACTGGGAGCCCTTCATCCAGGGTGCTCAGGAAGGCGTCTCTCCACCGGGTGACCGCTGAGCTGAGACCTCAAGCGTGAGCTCTGCAGAGGCCTGGGGCGGGGTGTTCCGACAGAAGGAACAGCAGATGCAGAGGCCCCGAGGCAGGAACAAGGCTGGCATGGAAGGGAGTGGGTGGAGGGGCTTGGGCCCGAGGTTGGCGGGGGCGGCAGAGCCCCGGGGCTGAGCCAGGTCTGAGCTGGGCCAGCGGCCCTATTCTGAGCGCTGTGGGGAGGTGCAGGGGTGGGTGTGACTTGGGTCTCGGTAGACTGTGCCAGTGTGGAGAATAGGCAGGAGCCCCACCGGGGTGGGGAAGGACCCTGGCCCTCGCAGGAAAAGGACTCCCTCTGGTTCCCAGCCCCCTCACGGAGCCGCCCCCTTCCAGACTACTGCCCCGGGGCTGGACCAGCATGGGGACTGAGACGGGCCTCTCAGGGACCAACAGCACCCTGGTGAGGATGGTGACAAGCTGCCCTCACTGTGCCCCCTTGCAGTGAGCACACACCCGAGTCATCTCCTGTCACCCTCCTCACATCTGCCGTTCTAGTTAAAGACTCTGGCTTTCCACATTTTCTGTTGTAGGAACTGGGGCTCAGGGACAGGCAGTCCCTTGCCCAAGGTCACACGGCATGTGAGTGACAGAGTCATGATCTGAGCTGAGGTCCGAGGGCAGCATCCCGTGCCCCTGCCGCCCACCCAGTCTGCCCAGGAACAGCTCCCATCGGCCTGGCCAGGGCTGCACCACCGGCGACCTCGGCCCTCCAGTGCAGACCCTGCCGCTGCCCACCTGCCCAGCCAGACCCGCCCTGCCCGGCGGTGGAGGAGCCACCTCCCAAATCCCCTCCCTGAGTGAGGAGAGCAGGTGACTGGCAGCCACCTGGGGCTGGGGTGCGGGGAGATGCAGGTCCCCGCGCACTCCCAGGGTCAGCGCTGCCCCTGACCCTCCTGAGTCCTTGGCTCCAGCTCTGAAGCCCCCTCGGAATGGCCTGGGCAGCCACCTCCGCCCTCTGGAGCCCAGCAGAGCCCCGAGGAGTCTCAACCCTGCCTGGACACCCACATGGCCCTCAGGCCAGTGACAAGCCTCAGAGGGAGGTCTGAGACTGGCCTCGTGTCTCCTGTCCCCCTGTGAAATGGGGCAATAACACGTGGGCCAGAAGCTTTAAGAGCGTTCTGGTGACAGCCACAACGTTACGATGGCTAGGCTCCAAAACATTTTATGGCTTACAAAAGGGGCTGTGAAGGCCAGGCTGTTGTCAGCCTCGCGCAGTCACTCAGCGAGGCCCCACGTGGCTGTGGCCAGCGCCCGGGCCGCTTGTTGTGGACTGTCCGGGTGGGGCTGCCTTCACAGGGTCCTTAAACATGCTGTCCTTCTGTCCTTCCGTCAGACTGTCAGACTGCTGTTCCTCCCTGCCACAGAGCCCTCCCGCTGAGGGGCCCCTCCGTTTGCACACTCCCAGTGGCGGGGTGCTCACTCCCTCCGGCAGCCCTGAGGGAGAGCTCTCGTCCTGACACGGAGCTGAGGTCCATGTCCTATGCCCTGCCCTGCTGCCCTGGTCAGCTTGGCTGTGTGCCACCCGAGTGACCCAGAGCAGGTGTCTTTGCCTCTCTGAACCCCAGTTTCCCTGTCTGTGAAATGGAGTCAGTGATAGCTTTCTTCATTTGGTTGCTGGGGGTGGGGGTTGGAGGAGATGAGGTATTAAGTGGGGTCTCAATAAATGCTGGGGCTTTAACCAGGCCCCTCAGTCGGGGGTGCTATCTCTGGCCTCCGAGCCCAACAACTGGTTTCTCTGCCCCAGGACAGCCCTACAGGGATGGGGGTGGGCGGAGCTGGCCCCCAGCGAGGCTGCTCGCTGCTGCTGCTTGTTGGTGAGGCCTGCAGCAGCCCTTTTGCTCCCACCCACTCTCTCCGTCCCCGTCACGTTCCCAGGGCAGGAGCCAGAGCTTAGCCTGGGGCCCAGATGGGCTCTGAGCAGGCCTGGGCAGACTATCACCTCCTCAGTTCTGGGCATAGATCTTGGTTACTATGGCCAATGAGGTTGGAAACCTCTTTGTACCAGTGGCTTCTGGTGAGCGGAGTGAGACTGGGCCTGTCTCCCCTGTCCTCAGCTCTGCACACCCAGAGTTCTAGGCTCGGGCACCTACAGCAGCAGGCAGAACGGTGCTGGCAGATGCTGCTGACACTGCTTCTGCCATCAGAGTGCCCAGGGCCATCACCACACGCGTCGTCATCTGATGTAGTTACTCATTCGTCATCCATCTGCCCTGCGGGCCTGTCAGCCTCGCGAGGGCAGAGCTTTGTGTCCGTCTTGTGCACAGATGGGTGCTAGTGCCTGCAACAGTGCCCGGCACACGCGTGCTCAGTAAATTTCGGGTGACTGACTGGAGGGACAGGTACCCCTAGAGTGTTCTGAGACCAGAGAGAGCAGCTGGAAGCAGGCTTTGAGATGCATACGTGAGGGGTGGGGGGTGGAAGGTGCCTTGGGGGCCAGGCTCACAGCAGCTGTGCGCTGCTGCCTGTCCCCTGGGCTGGGCGACCCCCGTGTGCCCCCTGCCTTAAGTAGTCAGGCCAGGTGGTCAGTGCAGCTGCTCACTTAACGCACCGTCCGGGCGGGAACAGCCTCCCTTACAGCGGGACGCGCTGGGCTCTCTCCACAGGTGCCTCCCCCGCCCCACCCCAGAAACCACCAGAAGAGGAACAGAGACCCTGCAGGGGGCATGAACCGCGCCATGCACTTGGAGGCCCTGGTCTGATCTTCCACCCTGCCCCCTGCCTGCCCAGCAGAACCCCCGCCTCCCTGGGAGCCCACCTTCTCGTCCGGGGAAGGCTGGGGGTGGGGAAAGCCTCCCCACGTGGAAAACTGGGTGTCCCTCCAGGGCAGGGTCTGGACGCAAAGTGGGAACCGAGAGATGATTACTCAGCAGTCACCGAGCTCCTGCTCCCTGCCAGGCCCTGCTCCCGGTGCCAGGGAGACAAGGACAAGACAGACCAAGGTCCCATCCTCAGGAGACTGGCACTCCAGGCGTGTGTGTGCAGGCTCTGTCTCCACGTGTGTTCACTCATTTAATTTTGCACCTGTCCCCCAGATAAAGAGATGGGGCAGCCTGTCCAGAGTCCCCAAGCCCACAGGCCCCGGTTCTGCTTGCAGCGCGGGGCTCCAGGGCCCCTGGCGGAGCACCTCCAAGTTATCGGGCACTGAAGATAGAACAGGGAGTGACAGACACGGTCCTTGTCCCCACAGGGCTCACAGTGCAGTGGAGATGGAAGGGATAGTAAACAAACGTGTAGTAACATGTAGTCCCTGCTCACGCTGACGACTCGGAGGGAGCCATCCAGGCAGAAGCAGACTCTGCCCTGGCCGGAGCCGGGAGGAGGTGCAGGCGAGTGGAGGAAGAGCAGGCCCCCAAGCGTGACAGGTGTGCACCGGCCCTGGGGCTAGGGAGGGCTTGGAGTGAGAGGGACTGACCGGAGCCCCGTGGGGCTGGAGCGAGTGAGTGGGAGCATGGCCTGAGGTGAAGGTGAAGGTCAGCCAGGGTCGGGGGAGGAGTCCGCACATTTCCCCGAGAGGCAAGGGTGACCAGCACAGGGTTGGAACCAGCGGTGTGACATGGTCAGATCTCAGGTTGAGCAGAGACTGCAGGGTCGGGTGACTCAGTGGGGCAAGAGGGGAAGCAAAGCCATGGTGGCCAGGCCTTGTCATGGAGGTGCTGAGAGCCCAGTGGTGGGCAGAGAGAGGGCTGCTACGTCTGACCTCCAAAGCTGGCAAGCGGGCACCAGGGCCCCACAGCCGGCCAGTGCTCAGCGTGGAGGCCCGTAGAGAACACGCACCGGGCACCAGGCCAGCTGAGAGACTCGTCTCTGGCCTCAGCACCCAGCCCTTGCAGGGATCCAGGCCCCACCTTCCTCCCCAGCCCTGTCCTGAGGGAACTGCAGAAGTGGTTTAACTGCCCTTTGTTTGGGGCAAAAGGGACGATGGCACTGTATGTGTCCAGTGGTGTGCAGCGGTGACAGTAATCACAACGCAGCCATTTGGTGCTGCTTAGCACCCTGCACGTATTAGGCCATCTGATTGTCACAGCTTACCGATGAGTAGATTTCTCTTGTTATCCTTTTTTTTGTTTGTTTTGTTTTGGAGATTTGCCCAAGGTCACACAGATAATAAGTGACAGAGCTGGGGATGCAGCACTCTAGAGGCCACTTGCTAAGCCAGGGCTGCCACCTGGTACAACTCTGGGCTCACTGTTGCCATTGAAAACTAAGGGAGCTGCACCCATGCAGTTGTGCAGTGCACAGCCTGCACCACCTGTCCTACCCAGCAGCCCTGCTCTCCACCTCACTGTACCAACCCCTAGGGACTTTGGTCACCTTTGTCGAGCACTTGTCACGGAGCACCCATTCTTCTAGGCACACTGTGTACATTCACTCACTCAGTATTCAGGACAGCCTCTGTGAGGGGGAGGAATGATCTCACAGAGCAAAACTGGGCTCAGAGAGGGGCCAGAACCTGCCCAAGGTCCCTGAGCCAGGCGGTGGTGGGGCCAGAATTCAAGCCCACATCCAACTCTGGATCCCAGTGCCAGAACCCCAATCTCTTCCTTTCAAAATTAGTTCATTGGTACTTTCAGTAATTTTTTAGATGACTGAAGAATGTTTATAATAATATATTTTCCCTTATTACATGTAGTTAAGTCTATCGTAGAAAATTTCAAAAATAAAGAAAATTGAAGAAGGAAATAAAGGTGACCGTTCAAAATCCACCATTCAAACACGCCAACTGTTAATGGCAGGGTGTCTGTGCACGTGGCCTCCCGGACGCTTTTCCAGCTGTGTGTTGCGGCCACACTGTCACGTTCACGCGGAGTGTACACTGTGATGAGCGCTTTCTAAACACTTTTACTAACAATCACCAACATCGTGGCTAAGCATTGCGAGCGTCTCTCTCAGGTGCTGAGTCATATTCCAGGACGGGCAGAGCCTGGCCTTTCTAGCCGGCTCCCAGCGTTGGACATTTACCTGAACAGTTGCTTGAGGTTCTAGTTTGTTTATGGTTGTTATAAATAATGCTCTGACAAACAGCTCTGAGCATAAAGCTTAGCTTTTTTTTTTTTTTTTTTTCTGAGACAGAGTCTCACTCTGTTGCCCAGGCTAGAGTGAGTGCCGTGGCGTCAGCCTCGCTCACAGCAACCTCCAACTCCTGGGCTCAAGCGATCCTCCTGCCTCAGCCTCCCGAGTAGCTGGGACTACAGGCATGCGCCACCATGCCCGGCTAATTTTTTCTATATATATTTTTAGTTGTCCAGCTAATTTCTTTCTATTTTTAGTAGAGACGGGGTCTCACTCTTGCTCAGGCTGGTCTCGAACTCCTGACCTCGAGCGATCCTCCCGCCTGGGCCTCCCAGAGTGCTAGGATTATAGGCGTGAGCCACCTCGCCCTTTTGGATTCTTTTTTGCTAAGAAATGTTCTCGTATTATGTCAGATCCGCGGGGAGGAGGGCGGGCCTGGGTCACTGTGGCAGGACAGGACAGGTGGCAGATCCCCAGGAAAGGCCGCGGGGCGGGCGGGGAGCGCAGCCAGGCTCTGAGGCTGGGCGGAGCCCGTGCCCAGGGAAGTGCCACTGGAAGGTGGGCGAGCCGTACAGCCGTGGGAAGGACACGCTGGGTTTCTTCCTGCCCCTCCAGCGGCTTTTGTCTTCCCTTAAACGCCTGTGTCCGCAGGGCTCTGCCTGCCGGTCTCTCCTCACCACGCACACGCTCCCCGTTCTTCTCCCGCAGCCAGCCTGCGGCCAGACCTCCAGCCTCCTGGCCTCCCCCCCGGGGATCCCCCGGCACCTCAACCCCACACGTCCAAAGGGGAGAGGTCGCCTCCCTTCCACCCTGCACCCCTGCCTGTGTCCCGATGTAGGTAAATGGGGCCACCATCCACCCAGTTCCCTAAGCCAGGAAGCTTGGTGAGCCCTGCCCCCCCCCCCGCGCCTCCCCAACCCGCACTTCTCCCCAGAACACCTGGCTGTCCAGCCCCACCCTCACGTCCCGGTGCAGGCCCCTTCCTCCTGCCCCAGAGTCCCGTCCCAGGGCTCCTCTGGCACTCCACCTCTAATCTCTCCGCCTCCAGTCCCTCCTGTGTGAAGAGCTCTATTTAATCAGAACTCACCGTGTGCCTCCTCTGCTCAGAAACCTCCTGGGGCTCCCCGCTACCCTCACAATGAAGCCCAGACTCCCTGGTGAGCTGAGCCTTTGCACGCGCTGTTCCACCTGCAGGCGCTGCCTGTCCGTGCACTGTCTGCCTGACGAGCTTCTGCTCACGCTGCTTCAGCATCCTGTCCGCCAGGAAATTTCCGCTTTTCTTTCCCATAGCCCTTTTCCCAAAGAACCTACCCCCCCTTCCCTCATTCTCACACAGTTTTATTTTGTGTACATTTCTACTAAAACAGGCGGTCATATCATAACATAATTATTATAATACTCACTCCGTATTACAGCTATTGGAACATACTTGTATTAGAACATTTGGTATTAAGTGACAGAGAGCCCACCTCAAACGGGCTGAAATGAAGTGGCAATGTCGGTGACATGACCCCAGGCTTCAGGCATGGCTGGCTCCAGGGGCTCCTTGGAGGACGCAGGAATCTCTGTCTCTCCTGTCTCAGTTTTGTGTCCCCTGCGTTGGCTTCCTTCTCCCGCAGGCTTGCTCCTCACGGCAGACCCAGGTAAAGCACTGGCTCATCTCTCTCAGGGTTAAGCTCAAGTTCAAGTTGGGATGTTCTCTCTCTCTCAGACGGCACCAGCAAAGGTCAGGGCCCGCTTGAGTCCCATGCCTGTTCCCGGATCCACCTGAGCCCCAGAGATTGAAGGGGCCGCAGCTGGGCAGGAGAGGTGCTGGCTGTCCCCCGCGGGGCTCAGGGCCTGCCAGGCAGGAGATGGGGCCCGTCCTCACCTTTGCACCCCTGTGCAGGCCCGGGCCCGGCCTGGGCAACATTAGTCAGCACTGTAAGGGTGAAGGAGCGAGTGCTGCTCTGTGGGCAGGGAAGGCCCAGGGCCTAGGGTCTAGGGCCCGGCAGCCGACGCGTTGGCTGGTCCCTCAGCCCAACACGCAGCCCCGCACCGCGTTGTGAGTCCGCACCGGCCCAGCCCCGCAGGCCTGGCAGCCCCACGTCCGTGCCGGCTTCCCGTGCTGGGGTATCGGACGCCTGGCCACACGCAGGCCTCGGGGGAGCAGTTTTTCCTCTCAAAATCATACGTGCTCCAGAGTTTATTGGCGGAGGGAAGTGGCTAGTGCATCAAGTAGACAAATGACAGTTGCAACCGGAAGTTTTGTTTTTAAGTGAAAATTATTTCAAATTGAGAGAAAAATATTAGGCCAATATTAATACAGGAAGGGTGAGAAGTGGGGACCGGTGGGAGGCCTGGGGAGGACCCCCACTCCTGCTCCAGCCTCACGGCAGTGAGAGAACACGCCAGCCTTGCCCTGCCAGGTCCCCTAGCTCGGTGGCGGAGAACTTCCTTCCTGCGTGCACTTCCCAGCAGCCCAGCCCGGCCCTAAAACCATAGCAGCGCCATCAATGCTGGCGCTTCCAGAGCACGAAGCGCCAGGTCTGACTAGCTGCTACAGTGCTCACTCAGCCTTACCTGGAGGGCGGCGCAGATGCCCTGCAAACCCCAGGCTCAGAGGAGCGGCTGCGGCAGGGCCATCTGCCCCAAGTCCCACAGCAGGTGGCCCGCTCTTGACTACATTTGTGTTGTACCGGCTAGACTGCCTGCTAGAAGGTGCAGGGTCTGGGCGGGGAAGCAGAGGGGCACGGCACGCACTGAGTGAGACAGGGAGCCCACATCCCTGGGCTCTGACCCTGCGCACTGGGACCCTTCCTCTCCGGTTTAGCGTCCGAGGCTGCTCCGTCCCACAGGTCTCGGGATGGCCAGCACTGGGCGACACTTCCTCTCCTTCACGTTCACGCTCCCATCTGCCCTGCAGGGGCCTCTCATGGGCTCCTGAGTGGAGGTTCAGAAGCTCGGCAGCTGCTGCAGCACGTCCTGTCCCTCCCGGGAGCAGGACTCAGAGTCCTGCAGAGGCCGAAGCATCTCGCGTCTGTCCCCGGCGTCCCTCCCTCCGGCCGGGTGGCCCAGCGCAGCGTGAGCCTCTGCAGGGCCTGTCTTCAGGGCCGCAGCTCCCTCACTCACCGCAGGAGGACCAGGGCCGTCCTTGGCACGCTCAGCAGCAAGCCTGGCATGGCAGCAAGCGGGGACCTGTGCCAGCCCTCGTGGCTTCCAGATCTCCACTGGCCAGAGCTCCAAAATAGCATCAAAAAGCAGCAGCTGCTCCATCTCAGGGGCATGTCAGGGACTGCTGCTCAGCTGTTACGGCGCCAGGGTCTGCTCTTCTCCTCCAAGACCGGGGACAGGACGCCTCAGTGACATCGGTGTGCTGCCGAGGTGGGTGTTCCCAAAGACGAGTGCTTCTGGCTGCTCCTCCCGTCGTCAGCTGTCTGCAAGTGAGGAGGGGTGGGCAGAGATGTTAGGAGCTGCCTGTGAGGTCCCTCCCATGGGACCTCAGACCTGAGCAATGCAACAGTCAGACCTGAAGCAAAACAAGCCTCCTAAAGCCCACGTCTGTGATTAGAAAAGCCTGTGGTTGGGAAACTCGGCATCTTAGTCGGTGGATTAGGGAGGCCATGATTCAGTCTTCCCGACAGAGTGTTGAGTGGGGAAAGCATCGCGGAAAACGACATGCGATGTGATTCTACTTATGTAAAGTTTAAAAACGTGCACCAGTGTTTCTGCCTTCTGTGGCCCCAGTCCCTGCAGGAGAACTGCACAGGGAAGGTTCGGCGCCGAGTGAGTTTGCCGTGGGGTCGGCAGGAGGGGCTAGAACAGAGGCGGTGCCCAGGGGCTGCCATCAGACCCATTGTGTTCTGTTTCTTGTAGGGGGTGGTGGGTACCTCAGCGCTCACATAGTCATCGTTATGCCGTTTGGTATATGTTAAATCATTTTTAGTTTTCTGAATATTCCAGGTGCGGTGTAGGCCCAGGCTGAGGCAGGAGGGTCGCCGAGCGCAGGAGTTGGAGGCTGCAGCGTGCAATGGTTGGGCCTGTGCGTGGCCACTGCACTCCAGCCGGGGCAGCATAGCGAGCCCTCATCTCTTAAAAAAACCCCAAAATCCAAAATGTCATAGTATGATGCCATTTTTAAGGGTCCATATGACACTTTATATTTTGTATAGGCATATATATGTAGATAAATGCATAGAAAAAGTTCTGGAAGGATCCATTCCAAACAGATGAGTGTTTGCAGTCAGCTCTGCAAAGTTGAGAAAGGGGCGTAAGATCTAGGGGGGTGGGAAAGGTAAAGATTTAGGGCGGTTTGTTTTGTTTAAGGAGAATAAATTTTCTTGTCTTTTGTGCAATTAAGATTTCATTTCTTCAAAATGTAAAGCTTCATCGAATAGAAAATAAAATTCCAGGACTTGAAGGATTTCTGATTCTGAGATTTGACAGCTCTGCAGTTCTGCAGGTGCAGCGGAGCCCTGGGAGGGCTGGGCTCCCTTCCGCCCCTGTGAGACGCTCAGCGCCTGCCAGTCCAGGGCTCCCTGCCCAGAAGCCCCTCCTCCCCGTGACTTTCCGATCTGTTGACTGTGCGCCAACCTTCTCTGTCCTCCCTCTTCCCGATTGCTGTCGTGCTTCTTCCACTGTGGGGACAGATGGCCGCAGGTTGCAGGAGTGAGACGCTCTGCATGAATGTTCCTGCCAGCCTGCAGGTTGGAATTTTCCACTTGAGGGAGGGGAGTCCTGGATGTGAAATGTTTCTGGACCCACCCTTTGCTGAGTCTCTCTCTGACCTCTGCCACTTCTTGAAGGGATGAACCTGTGGGTTCTCGAGTCAGAGATCTGGGGTGCAATCTCAGCTCCATGATTTTTGGAGCCTCCTTTGTGCCTGATCCAGTGCTGGATTCTGAATGTCGGAAATCAGAGCAGCTCAGGCGGGTTGTAAACACTGCCCACATCCCTTGTAAACAACCCTTCGTGAAACCCCACAATCCTGGCTTTTGTTTCTGAATGCTGAGGTCTTTGCCATTTGCCCTACTTTGAAATAACAACATAACACAGAAGAAAAATGCATGCAAGTTTATGAGAAGAGGGGTTAAAAAGCAACGCATGTGCAGATGGATGTCATGGGCCCCCAGGGAGAAGCAGAAGGCCAGGAAAGGGACGTTGGAGCATACTCTGTGCTTGGAGCAGCCCAGTTCACTGCCCTGAGCCTCAGTTTCCTCCTCTGTAAAATGGAAGTGAGAAAAGAACCACCACTTTGAGGCCAAGAGAGGTGGTATGAGAGCCCGGGCCGGGGTCACCTCCAGGGGTCCACTCCTGCCTCGATGGGACATCTCAGTGTGTGAGCAGGATTGGTACTCTGTGGGGCCCTTCTGAGGATCCACAGACACAATGGAACAACCGGACCTGAAACAAACAAGCCCTCCCAGTGCTCAGGCCGTATTTTGATGATGTTATCAAAATCTTACGAAACTCCAGTGAAGAGAGAGGTGGGGCAGGCTCTGCAACATGTTAAGCCCCCAGCAATGTGACTTACTCGTATGCTAGGGAGGGTGCTCCGTGCTGCAGGAGATTCGCCTCTGGAGGGCGAATAGGAAGCGTCGTGTGGTTCTGATTGATGCCCTTCCCCTTGGCCATCCAGCTGCCTCAGCTCCAACGCCCGCTCCACACCAGGACAGGGAGCTGGGAGAGCAGGGTCCTGGTCCCGCCTCTGTCACTCTTCGCCATGCAACTTTGCACAGGTTGCTCGCCCTCTCTGAGGTCCATTTCCTCCACTGTAACGGAAGGAATGGAACTCACAGCGTCATTGCTTCTCCTAAATTCAGCGGGTCTGAGAATCCCGACAGAGTGGAAAGAGGGAGGGAAACGGTCCTCTGGGCTGCCAGCCGCGGGCCAGGGCACACGTCCTCGCATGGCTTCTCCCCAGTGAGGCAGCTCTGCAGCCGTTGGAGCCAAGACTCTGGAGCCAGACTGCCCTGGCTGCACCGCCCAGCAGCTGTGTGACTTGGGCCAGTTGCTGACCCTCTGGCTTTAGTTCCCTTCTCTATAAAATGGGATGATAATATTATGCTTCATTGGCATTGTCATGAGGATTATAGTGCACATAAATGTATTTGTTTATACACACATATACTAATACATGTGTATTCCGAGGTAGATTTGGGATTCCTGATTTACAGATGAGGAAATGGAAATTCTGATGACAAGTGTCAGATAAGAAGCGAGAGATCTGTGTGGGAATAAGAGGTGAATCTGGGCAGGGAGGATGGACGTGAACTTCTTACGGTAACTCCCGTTGCTCACCGCTGCAGCCACTCTGGCCTCCTCTGTGTCCCATGAGTACACCCAGCTTATCTCTGCCTCGTGGCCTTGACACCAGCTCTCCCTCTGCCTGGATGCTCCTGCCCTCCCTCCTCAGGCCACGTGTGCCCCCGGGGGACGCCTTCCCTGACCACCATCTAATGCAGACAGCCTCCCCCTCCTCCCTGTCCCTCCTCCCCCTCCCCTCCCCTCCTCCCCTTCCATCCTTCCCCCTCTCTTGTGTTTATTTTTATCCTGATCCCTATCACCACACAAAATTATGTATTTGATTACATGCTTATTTCCTGTCTCCAACCCCAGAATGCAAACGCCAGGAAGGCAGACACTGTGCCTCACTCCCCACCGTGTTGCCTGCACAAAAGCAATGCCTGGTGCCTGGAAGGTGCCCAGGGGTTGTTTGAGGAAGGGGCGGGGAAGGGAAATAGGTACACAGCTGGACCAAAAATGCTCCCTAGCGGCAGTTCAGCGCCCTTTAGGCCAGGGCTGGCACAAATGCTGACTGCTCTGCATTTGTTGGGCAGCCACTGTGCGTGGTGAGCCCCTCCGGAGCCCTGTGACATCGCTGTTATGAGCCCATTTCACAGTAGCATAGTCCAAACTCCCAGAAGAGAAGCGGCCTGCCAAGGTCTGGTAGCCCTCGAGTGGCGGAGCCAGTCTCGGAATCGTGGGCCTGACTCCAGGGCGCGAGCCCCGCGCGCTCCGCGGCTCGCTGTGTGTGCCAAGGGCAGAGAAGCCGCCCTGGAAAGCAGCGTCTTCGCAGGCTCCGGGCGGCGCGTGCACTTTAGCAACAGATTTCCAGGTTTCCAGCGCGGGCCAGGAAGGGGCCGGCGCCCCGCGCTCTCTGCCCGGCGGGCGTGTGACTTTGCTACGAGGGCGCCGAAGGGTGGCCGCGCCTGATGCTGCTGTTGCCATGGCGACGCGCGCCTCGGCGATTGGTCCAGCGCGGCCGCACCGCGTTGCTCCTTGGGCGCGGGGGAGGGGGGAGGCTCCAGCGCGCCCGCCCCTCCTCCGGATGCTGCGAGAGCAAACCGGGGGCGGCTCCTCCCGGCCCTCCCCTCCTCCTCCCCGCGCCTGCCACCCCGGATGTGGGGGAGGGAAAAAACCCCGAGGTGGTCCCAGGTAGCAGCAAGGCAGACGCCCCCGCCCAACCTGGCGACCATGGTGACTCGCAGTCCTCGCAGGCTCCCTGGCACGGTGTGAGCCCGCCCTGCGTGCCAGGGGCCCCTTCGGAGCCCGCTGTTGCCGCCCCCCCAGCTCCCTCCCCAGCTTCCCTGGATGAGCCCGCCACCCCCGGGAATGTGACTCGCCCCCGGTTTAATTTTATTCTCTTCCACTTCTTGCCTGGGCATCCTGCTCCTCTAACCACGCTGAGCCTCCCCAGCTGGAGCGGGAGAGAGAGAAGGGGAGAACGGAGTCAGACAGGATGGCTTGCAGAAGACGCTACTTGTGAGTACTTGTGGCAGGTTGATGCCTGAAACCAGAGGCCAGAGGTGTCTCAGCGGAGCTTGGAGCTGGAGTGAGGGGCTTCGTGGGGGGAGGGGCGGATTGACGTGTAGGTGGCTTGCAGAGGGAGCTGGCTACCCAGCGGGGATGCCAGCGTTCGTCCCCTGCAGCAGAGGTGTTTGTCGCCGATGATGATGAGAAAAAGGCTGTTAGTCAGCAGGTCTTCATCAGGCTGTGAGATTCCCAACTCTGACGACAGGTATCCCCCGCCCAAATGAATATCCAGGGTCCTCAGACCCACTGCATAAGGGCACGTCTGTTTGCGGGAAGCCTCCCTGCCCAGCGCGCCCACGAGCAGCCTGCAGCCATGGCTGGGGGAAGGTCGCAGGCAGGCTGGGGCAGCAGGCAGGATGCGTGTCCTCCAAGGACAGGTGAAGGTCCAGCCCACCCTCCTAGCAGAGTGGCATCGTGTCTAGCTGTGCTGCCCAGGTGTTCAGCGGGCTGGTGGCAGGGCGCCTGTCTGCTGGGCATAACACCAGCAGAAAAGGCTGTTAAAGCCGGCACGGGGCGGTGACATCACAGGGCCTGGGTATTTATGGAAACTGAAGCCTGTGCTTCGTTGAGCCAGGCTTCCCCGGGGGGCAGCAGGATTCGAATGCCAGCTTCCCTCTCAGCACTCTGGGCTCTGCACTGTGCTATTCTGGGGTGAGCAAACTTTGCCCCGCTCTGGGACCCCAGGCCAAGGGGCTTGAGGCCCAGCTTCAGTTCTCCACCTGTCCTAGGCTACTTGCCCCATGCCAGGCCATTTGGGGCTGTTCAGTGACCGCAGACCTTGTGTGGTTAGCGAGCAGGGCTGGGACCTCTGGGGCTGGGCACAGGCCGCAGGACTCGGAAAGGGAGGCCTGGAGCGAGATGTGGGGACCGTCTGGGGACTACCCCAAGGTCGTGCTCCCTGGAGCACCCACGGAGTGGCAAGGAACCTCCTGTTAAGCGGCAGCTCCTCCTTGCCTCCAGGGAGGGGCGGCTTTGGTGCTAAGAAGCATGAAGGAAAGTAAACACACGTCTCCCGCCTGGGCGGGAGCTCCGTGGGCGATGGCAGTGGTCTCTGTCTGTGGTTTGCTGTGACACTCACTTGCTTTTTTAGTGGAGAAGCCCGCAGGTTGGTTGCTGATGTGAGCAGAGCACACCGGAGTTCTCACTCCCCGCGGCAAGGCCCTAGCTGTATTTTAGGAAACAAATAGTAGATCCTTTCCCAGTGTGGAACTGGCGCTGTGACTAGGTCCTCCTGAGGCAGCTGTCTTCTCCCTGCCGCACCTTCGCCTGGGCCCAGAAGCCTGATGTCAGAGAAAGCCTCAGCTTTCAGAGGCTGTTGCGCCCCGGGGGAGGGGAGATGACATTAGGGTGCAATGCGACCAGTCACATTAAGAGCATCTGACCCTGCGCCTTGCCTCCAGTGCTCGGCCTTGCCTCCAGTGCTCGGCGGTGCGATGCTCACGACAGCCTTGCCTGGGCAAGCACAAAGACCCCCATTTTAGAGATGGAGAAACTGAGATTCAGCAAAGTTCCCCTCGAACCTCAGCGTGTACTGGCCCAGGGGCGGAGGTTTTGGCCCAGGCTCTCCACTGGAATCACTTGAGGAGCATTACAAAAAGCACCTGTGTGGGTCCCGCCGCCAGAGCTCCTGTCTGCAGGTCGGGGGAGGCTCGGGCACCGGCACCCTGTGGTTCTCCGCCAGCTGTGGCTGCTGTTCCCCGGGTACAGCTGCTCACCTTGGTAGCACGGCCCAAGCCGATCCAAGCGCAGTTTTGCCAGGGACACGGCTGCTCTACAGCTTCCCGTGCTCTTCCCTGCAGTGATTGCACCGCCAGGACCCGGAAACCTGCGTCTGGACACTCGGCCCCGGCAGCTCTGCTGACCTGTGGGCTAAGCCTGGCCTGCCCGCGTGCCTGGCAGAGGGCTGGCCTGTGCGAGCTCAGCGCGTCCTGTGGATCTTCCACTCTGCTCTGGCTCTCGGGCTGCCACAGTGGGCACCGTGACATCCAGGCTGTCCCTACCCCCCGCCACCAAACCTATTGGCACCAGAGATTCGGAGGGGGTGGCTGGAGGGGACCGACTGCCTCGTTTTTATGGAAGGACTTTTGAGACCCAGAGCAGGCCTTGCTTGAGGTCACCGAGGAGCCTGTGTTTGCTCCCCATTTCACCCCCACCCGGAACCAGGTGTGGAGGGAGCCAGGTGAAGTGTGGGGGCCCCAGGTGCAGGGCACAGCAAGGGCAAAAGCCCTGGTGAGGGGCCCAGGCCTCGCCATTCCCAAGGCTGCTGTGGGAAGGAGACGGGAGCTGAGTGCCCTAAATGTGCCACTTTGACGGCTGCTGGCAACGCGTGGGCGGCACCGTAGCCAGCATCGGCGTTGCCCTGTTTGGTTTCAGAGCTTTCTCGTGCCCAGTTGTCTCACTGGTTCTCACCAGCTACTGGAAAGTGTGGTATTATTGATCCCATTTTACAGAGGAGGAAACTGAGGCTCAGATAGGGGTAGAACGTGACTGGGGCACTCAGCTATTTCCTGCTCTACATTTGCAGATGGTTTCCCTTCCCCAACGTGCCACACGCCAGACCTGCATAGGCTTGCCCCGTGTCCCCATGTGCAGCGTGACCAGGGCGTCCCTGGGCCTGGAGGAGCCCTCCGGCGGGCCCTCCCCAGCCCTGTTCCCGTTCCCTGTCCTCCAGGTGCTCCCCCTTCACTCTCTGGGCCCCTGGTGTGGGCGCCAAGGAGGCGTCAGGGGATCCAGACCCTGTCTCAGGAGGGCTCAGCCCCTCACGGGGTGGCACAGCAGACGGGATAAACGGTGACAGCAGAAGCAGGAAGAGGTTTATTAATCCAGTGGGGGTACATCAGGCGGCCTCTGAGAATCAGTTCCTCAATCAAACGTGCTAACAAGCGAGGTCACCACTGTCCTGGCAGCTTAATCAATGGTGTCTTCGTGAAGGTCAGCTGCCCTTCTGACTGAAACTGTAGCGGTCTCGTCCCCATTGCATGTGGCACCCTCTGTCCTCAGTGGCGCAAAGTCACATCCTGTCGACTGAACACGGGAAGTGGGGCGGTGAGGGGTTTGCGAGCGAGCGAGGTGGGGGCTGCCCACGGGGCTGGAGCGGGCCACTCTCCCGCCTCCCTCCCGCCCACGCCTGCTCTTTCAGTCACCAGCCGCCTGGAACTGTCCCGGCCCTGCTCTCGCTTCACCTTGGGGGACGTGGTGACCAGCCAGCCCCTGAAGGAGGTGGCAGTCTCCCTCCAGTGGGAAGCCCTGTCCCGCTGCTTGCGGTGGGGGCTCCATGAAGGAAGCAGAGCACTGGTGCCTCTGTCTCCCCGGCAGGGGGAGGGACGCTGGCAGGACTGGGCCTGGAACATTCCACGATGAAGGCCCCCACCGGGCCTCAGGGCAGCCTGTGCTTTGAGCCTTCCCCATCGTCACCGCGGCGGGCCGTCCGTCCAGATCGGTTCTGTTGTGCATGATGACCAGCACCTGTTCGGCAGGGGCCGGGCCGGATGCTGGTGAGCAGCGGCCCCAGCCCTCGGGGAGACGGGCGCAGGTGGATAAACTGAGGCCCAGTCTTCGCTGTCAGGCACATGTGATGACCAGCCCCTTCCTTCTGTGCGAACACAGCGATTGGTGTCACAGCGCTTGTTGGGGATGACGCGTGCAGCGCTGGGCGGCTTCCCGGCTTCCCGAGCATGCTGTCGGGTCTGTTTGCCCTTCACAGCTCTGGGAGGCAATTGGGCAGGTCCTTGGGCAGAAAGACTGGGACATGCACCCGAGGCCACACAGCCAGGCCTGGGCCTCCACGCCCGTGCATTCAGCTGGTGTTCGTGGAGCACATGCTGGTGCCTGGCTTAGTGCTGGGGACAAAGAAGGGTGCCACTCTCACGGAATACTGCAGGGGAGACAGGACACAAAGAAATGAAGAGGGCAGTGGGAATAGATCGAGGGATCGGCATGGCCACTTGATTAGGCAGGGAGGAGGGCTTCCTGGAGGAGGTGATCTTTGAGTGGAGATCTGAATGATTCAGAGGAACTAGCCAGGAGGGGGGGGCAGGTGCAGGGGACAGCAAGTGCAAAGGCCCTGGTGAGGGCACAATTGGCAGGGTTAGGCGACAGAAGAGAGGCTGCTATGGCTGCAGCAGAGTGAGTCAGGAGGAGGGATGAAGGGCTGGAGGCAGCTCGTGGAGGCCCTGGAGTAAAGGGACTCATTGTCATGCTGGAGGCTAAAGATATGAAGAAGAGACTGAGGGTCAGAGAGGCTGGGAAACCTCACTGGGGCTTCCTGGCAATGAGAGGGTATCACAAGCCTGGGGCCTGCAAATTCAGTGGTCTGCCCGCTGCCTCTGCCCCTTTGCGAGGCCAAGACCCAGGTCTGCTCCCAGCTGTGCCCCTGAGGCCAGCATGGGCCTGACACAATGTTAGGACTTAGAGACCCTGTCTGGGGTGAATTTTACAAACAGACTGAGAGGAACAGGCGTTTTTGGTAGTGGTCAGGTAGGCAAAGGCAACAAGGGGGCCACTCAGGCAAGCACCCACTCCTCACCTACTCACCCGCCACCATCTTCCGGCGAAGGCCTCGTGAGGGGCAGGTCTAATGTCCAGGCCCTCACTGGGCCTCTGGACTGGCCCCTCAGCCCCGGCAGGACCGTGCTGGGCCTGCCCAGCCTGTCGTCAGCTCTCCCCGCGTGCCCATAGTCACACACGGGCGCCGCGGCGCAGCGCAGCCCCCATGGAGCGGGGCTAGTACTCCACCTTCCAGGGCCAGTCCCCAGCGCCATCCTTGTCCCCCCGGCAGCCCTTTGCCAATGCCCCTCGGTGCCCTGTGTCCCTCAGGACTTGGGGCCCTGCCTGCCTCATGGCTCTGGCTCGTTAACTTGGTCTCTAAGAATAACAAAAGTGCACGATCTCGTTGAATTCCCACAACTCTGGCAGGGCGGTCACCCCGTGTTCCGGGGAAGGGGCTCTCCCTGACTGCAGACCCTCTGTCAGCAGCCCTGTCTGTACGCCCTCAAGGGAGGGGCCGGCAGCCACCCGCTGTACAGAAGTGACAGAGGGGAGGGAGGGCCAGAGGGCAGCCTGGAGGCCTGGCCACGGGGACACTGTCGCCTTGCCCTGAGCAGGGTCCAGACCTCCTGGCCACACGCACTCGGCCTAAAACTGGAATTGGTGGCCACTCCGGCCACTGCATGGCCTGTCCCCAGCCCGCTCATCCCCAGCGCTGAGGGTACTCTGTCTGGCAGTGGCCGGGAGCCCAGCCTGCAGAGCCTGTGGACCAGACCAGCTTTGTCACCGCACCAGGGCCTGCGTGGCATTGTTGCTGGGTGCTGACTAAGCTGCACCCAGGCTCACCCAGGGGCCCACTGCCTTCCCCAGTGCTTGCTGATTGGGTAGCCCCTGTCTGCCCTCCCCTGTCCTCTCGCTCCCTCGCGCTCACCCTGGGAGGCTCCCTGCCAGCTCCCTGCTGGGCAGAGGGGATGAAAACAACCTGCCCCTTGATCCCTAAGGCCCTGTCCCTGCTGGGGCCTCACAGAACAGAAGGAGGTGCCACTCCAGCTCTGCTCCTGCCTTGCTGTGTGACTCTAGGCAGGCTTCTTACCTTCTCTGGGCCCAAGACTTCATCTGGAAGCAGAAGCAGAACCAAATGGCAGGGTGAACTCTCCCTGTTCTGGGTGGTGCTGAGACGCACGGGCGGCTGGGGGGTGGGGGCGGGAAGGACCCAGTGGCTGACAGGGCGGCAGCAGCTCCAGCTGGCTCCTTCGCACAGCCCGCTTCTGTCCATCACTTGTGGTTGCCATGGGGCTGTCGCCCCCTCGCTCATGCATCCACTCTGCCCACGGTGGCCATCGCGCACCCGGTGTGTGTGCTGGGCCCGGGAGCCATCCTCGTAAACAGGCCAGGCCAGCCCTGCCCTGCTGGAGCTCGGCTGACTGTGCAGAGAAGCGACAGAGTAAACAAGGCCACGGAGGTACCGCTAGGGCCCTGCGGCTCCTGGGAAGAGCTGGGAAGAGCATGGGGGCGGGGGGTGGCCCTTCTCGCACACTCCTCCCTTCCCCCCTGCCTCGGCCCTCCCTCCTGCCCCCCCCCCCCCCCCCCCCCGTCCTCCTCGGCTCAAGCCTCAAGGTCCAACTCACGCGCTTTCTCGACTCCCCGGGAAAACGGGGCCCCTCGCTGAGCCTCCGAGTCACTGGTCCTCCCCCTTGCCCCACAGGACAGGCCCCTCTGTTGTCACCGGCCGCCTGCGAGGTCCCACCTCTGTTTTCCAGCATCCCTGCAGGGCCTGGCCTCACAAGGCACCAATAACCGTTTTTGAAGTTGTCGTAAAATAGATACAACACAAAATTGACCATTTTAACCATTTTTAACCACACTTCAGTGACATCAAGTACATTCATAATGCTGAGCAGCCATCGTCACCGTCCACCTCCAGGACTGCTTGCTCTCCCCAAACAGAGCGCCGCACCGCTAACCTGGCTCCTCGTCCCCTCCCCGCTCCGCCCCACCATTCTGCCTCTGTCTCCGTGAGTCCGACTGCTCCAGGGAGCTCACGGAAGTGGAATCACACAGTACTGGTCCTTCTGTGACTGGCGTGTTTCACTTAGCGCAGTGTCTTCCAGGTTCATCCGTGTTGCAGCAGGTGTCCGCGTTCCCTTCCTTTTTAAGGCTGAAGACTGTTCCGTCGCGTGGATGGACCGCCTTATGTTTATCCATTCGTGCCTCGACGGACACTTGGGTTCTTTCTGCCTCTTGGCTGTCGTGAATAATGCTACCGTGGACACGGCGTACCAACATCTCTTCAGGCCCTTGGTTTCAGTTCTTTTACGTGCACGCTCAGAAGTGGGCCTGCTGGGCCAGATGACAGTTCTTTGTTAACGTTTAGGGAACTGCCACACTGGTTTCCACAACAGCTGCAGCGCTTGATATTCCCACCAACGGTGCACGAGGCCTCCAGTTTCCCTGCATCCTTGTCAACACTTGCAACTGTCCACTGTCGTTTCTTCCTTTTCGTAATGACCATAACTAACGGTGTGAAGTAGCATCTCATGGTGGTTTTGAATCACCCCTTCTTGAATAAAGGCAGGTGTGAATGATGAAGTTTAATTTACAAAAAAGACGCTTACATCTTTTTAAAAATGTGTTCACGTAACGGAGAGATCATTCATCCACATGGTAGAAAAAGGTCTGCACACAGTTGGATTTGACCCCTCCCTCCTTGTCCCGCTGCCCAGAGGCTGCGGCTGTGTCCAGCTTCTTTGGTCCCTGGAGAACTTCTGTGCGTTCACACGTGTGCTTCATCACTGAGCTCCTCAGCCAGCAAGCTCGTTACGCAGAGCAGTTCAGTTGTCCAATCACTGCCTTGTGGTTCTGGCTTTGAGCCAATCAAAGGCTCACCTTGGGGGACGTGGTGACCAGCCAGCCCCTGAAGGAGGTGGCAGTCTCCCTCCAGTGGGAAGCCCTGACCCGCTGCTTGCAGTGGGGCCTCCATGAAGGAAGCAAAACACTGGTGCCTCTGTCTCTGCAGGCAGGGGGAGGGACGCTGGCAGGACTGGGCCTGGAACATTCCACGATGAAGCCCCTCACCGGGCCTCGGGGCAGCCTGTGCTTTGAGCCTTTGCCATTGTCACCGCGGTGGGCTGTCCGTCCGTCCAGATCGGTTCTGTTGTGTGCGATGACCAGCACCTGTTCGGCAGGGGCCGGGCCGGATGCTGGTGAACGGCGGCCCCAGCCCGCGGGGAGAGGGACGCAGGCGGCGCTGCTCGTGCGGGACAGAGGGTGTGGCCGGCGGGGGCAGGGAAGCTGACAGCCCACGGGTGCAGGGCAGGCCCCACAACCGGGAGCGTCCGCACGGCTCACCAGATACTCACGACAGTGAAAATTCCCACGCAGCTCTCTGAGCCTGGTCCTCACGCCTGGTGACATCTAAACCACAAAATGAGTTTTGTAGGATTTGAATATGCATTGAGTTTTCTAGGAATGCAGTTGCTCTCACAGTCGAAGGAAGATCAGGCTATGATATGCGTGGAACTCCGCCACGAGCTGTCACCATTCAGAGCATCGTGTCACTGAGGGGAGCATCCCTCGTGGTGCCAGAGTCGCCAGCAAACCCCGGTATCCATCTGGGTCTGTGGTCGCTGTCACGTGACCAGGCAGGTGACTGGCTTTCTCGCCGTGCCCTGTGCGGTAGGCCCTCCCACCACCAACATGCCACGTTGCCCGTTACTTCATTATAAATTATTTTCCTCTTTTGCTCTCTGTAATGCTGCAGTCCCGGCATCCTGTTGGTTTTAAGTGTGTGTGTAGAGAGGTCGTGTTGCTCGTCAGGTTCATTTCAGAGCCAGAGCGGGGGCGCAGGGTTTGGCTGTAAGGAGGGTGCTGGCGAGGGGCGGCCGTGGCGACGGAGCTGCGGCGTCTTCACTGCGGTGGGGTCGTGCGCACGTGCGTGTTTAGTTCTCTGCACTGTTTTTCATCTTATTTTATTTTATTTTTTTATTGCAGCATAATGCGGGGGTACAAATGACAAATGTTAGGTTACATATATTGCCTTTGCCCCAGCAGAGTCAGAGCTTCAGGCGTGTCCAACCCCCACACGGTGCGCACCGCCCCCACCAGGTGTGACCATGCCCATTCCCCCTGCCCCACCTGCCCGACGCCCAAGGATGTCACTGCTGCCTGAGTTCTGCGCGCTTTCGTGGCACTTGGGCTCCACGCTGCTGAGCGTGAGCAAAACTGGGGAAATCTGCCTCAGAGTGTCCTGTGGCCGACTGTCCCCTCCCTGGCAGCTGAGACACCTTGACCCCTCCTCCCCAAGGCTGAACTGCACCGGGGGCACTGTCCCCAGTCCCCCATCCCAGAAAGGTCGCACAAGCCCCTCTTGCTGCCCGCTGGGGCCTGGCCTGCCCCTGGCTGCTCTGGGTTTGAGACCCTGCTCTGCCAGCAGCTGTGGGGCAGCTGCCCGGGGCCCAGCTCGGCCCAGGGCCCCCTCAGGTCCGCTTCCTGCTCCGTGGGCCTGGGGGGCTGCCCTGCTGACGGCCACTCCTGCTCTCCCTCTGCCCAGTGCCAGGAACGCCCCTGAAAACACGGCCCCCACGCTCGTCTCTGCCTCCCACTGTGGCTGGACAGAGACAAGCAATGTCCCCGCAAATGCCATTTTGAAGACAAAAACGGACCAGTTGACTAAAACTAAATGGTTAAGGGAAACAAGTACTTTTGATGATTTTGTCGTTCTGCAAATTGGCTGCTCTGCACATTGGCTTTCAGAACGTTGATTGTCACGGGTTGAAGGAGAAGCAGGACAAGGCCGGAGTGGGTGGGGGCGGGGCCGAGGTGGTGAGCGGGGCTGGGCGTGGTGGCGGCTCGGCGGTGGCCCTCTGGGGCCAGGCTCACGCAAGCTGCCCGCTGGGTCCCCCAGCCTGCCGGTGCTGGCCTCCCCTCTCCTCCAATCCCTGGCCTGGGGGTGAGCTCGGGATGCCCAGACTCCGAGGAGCAGGGGCCAGGCCAGAGGTGGCCTGTCCCCTTTGTGTCCCACGGCTTGACCTCACTGGCCCCTGCCGCGCTGGCCTAGGCCCCAAAGATGACGGTCCCATGTGAGCAGCCCCGCAGCTCGTGCGGCGGCCCGGGCGTGGCTGACCGCGCGGTGTTTCATTGGCTTCATTCCTCGCCAAGACAGCCCTGGCATCTGTTGGAACCGTCAGTAAGGAAGTGATGCATTTTAATCACCACGGCCTTCGCTGACACTCACAGCCCCTCTCTCGAGCCCCTCGGTGGCCCTGCGGTGACACAGAGCGCTTCCTCCCGCTTGCTCTCCATTGTCTCGCACGGCCCATCCTTGCCTGGGCCTCAGTCCCTGACCCTCTCCACGGCTACAGGGTGATTGTGCTGCCTCAGAGGGGCTCCCCAAGACCAGGTGGGCCCCGCCGACGTGGGGGCCAAGATCGGGGGCAATGAAGGCCTTTTCCTACTCCTGCCGCCAGGCCCCAGGCCCCTCCAAGGACCTGCGCCGATGGTCCCCCATCTATTGCCCAGTGGCTGTGTGACTTGGGGCAGACTACTTAACCTCTCTGAACCTGTTTCCTTTTCTGTTAAATGAGGCTGATAATTTCACCTTTGCAGCGTACCCATGAGGACTCAATGAGGTAACAAAGTACCTGTTGTATCTGTGATCTATAAATAGTACCACTGTCCCCTTGCTCCCCAGGATTCTCGGGGCACAGGGGTGGACTTCAGGATATTCTGGGACTTAAGAAGTGTGGCCATCTGGGAAGAGGGAGGAAGCTGCGCTGGGCTGGGCAGCACGTATTAATCAGGATGTTTGGGTTGCCAATGACAGAAACTCAAATCAAAGGGATTTTAGCGGTGTCTGTTAGTGAACAGCCCAAGGCTTCAGTGTGGCTGGGTCCAGGGGCTCCAGCCCTCTTGTGGCCATTTCCCGTTTCCTTTCCCCAGGATGTGTTCCCATGTGGCAGCTCCAGCCCCTGGGCAGCCTCAGTCTCCTGTCAGCCCTGGGGCCCATGGCCATTCCTGAAGCCATCTCCCTTGCCGAGAGGAGGCCATGTGCCGACTGGCCAGCCTCTGCCACTGGTCACACCTGGAGCTGGGAGGGTGGGGTCAGCCCCACCCGAGCCACTTGACTGGGAGTTGGGAGGGGGTTCAAATGTGTGTGTTTGTTGGAGGATAAACTGAGGCTAGGGAGAGGCCACAGGGTTTGCTTGGAGTTAGGGGAGCCTGACCAGTTTGAGGCCAGTCTGGGCTAGGCTGATGGCCTCACCTCTGGAGTGGGCGGGGCCTAGGGCTTCCAGCTCGGGCCCCAGGAAGGCAAGCCCGGCACCCCGGGCCGGCAGCTGGCCCCTGGCCCCAGCCCAGGACCTGGACTCCTTGTCCCCATACATCAGGGGCTCCGTGGACCTGGGGAGGGGCAGGTGTTGGGGGCTGCACGCGCCTGGGTGAGTCCCAGGACCCCAGTGCACAGGACCCAGCTGCCCCCCGCACCCCACTGGGCCAGCATGGCTCCCTCCTCCCTCGACAACCGAGACCCTAAACTAGAACCCTTTTTCTTCCTATTTCATCTTTCCTCTTTCCCCAGCGAGATGTATATGGATGTGTTTATATTTTAAAAAGCTGCCTGGGGCATGTATGTTTCCCGAGAAAACTCAGCATTTGTTCTGGATTGACCCCAAGTCCTTTCACCAGCACCTCAGGGAGGGGAGCCCTTCCTGGCTGTGCCAGGCCTCTCTGGGGAGCAGCCGTGTGGCGGAGAGGCAGGCGGGCCGTGCTGCCGGCTCCTGGTGCCACGTCTCTGTCCCCAGACTCTTGATGTGTCTGCAGAAAGTACACAGTGGGTTCCTGAGCAAGAGCAACTTCTCAGAGAGGCCTGGGATTCTGCAGCTGGAGTTACTGTCACCCTTGCATTTGTCCCCTGGTGCATCCTTGCTTACAGAGCCCTCACGTAGGAGGTCACTGAGACACCCTAAAAACTACCCTGGAAACGGGGCGTGGTGGCACACACCTGTGGTCCCAGCTACTCGGGAGGCTGAGGCAGGAGGATCGCTTGAGCCCAGGAGTTTGAGGCTGCAGTGAGCTATGATGATGCCACTGCACTCTAGCCCGGGTGACAGTGAGACTCTGTCTCAAACAAAAACAAAAACAAAAACAAACAACAATTGTTTGTTTTGAAAAGCACTGCCCCGGAGGCAGAGCAGGGCTCAGAGGCCCATCTGCAGAGGAGACTGAGGGCTGGGGAGCAGGGGGCTCCTCTCAAGGCCCCCTGGGTTGAGGTGGGAGGCAGGGCCTCAGGTGCCAGGCCTGGGCACAGCTGAAGCGCTCTCTCCACCGGTCCTGGCCCTCCTGTGCCCTTCTGCGGTGAGGGCCCGCCTGGCTTCGTGGCTGCTGCTTCCCCCTGGCACTTAGGGCCGACAAGTCTCCCACCCCGAGCCCTGTGGGCAGGGCGGACACTGCTCTGTCCAGACAGACAGGCCTCTGCTCCTGCCCCAGTGGCCTCCCCGGCTCAGGCTGTGCATGTGGCTTTGCCTCCGTCCTGTTCTGTTCCCTAGACGTGCCCTGGGCCCCACCTGGGGCTGGTGGCCTTTGCAGGGAGCCCCAGGTCCAGACAGGAGCATGAGCCCAAAGAGGGAGGGGACTCTTCCCAGGGCCACCCAGGCCGTCATGGAAAGCCAGGAGTCAGGCTTTGGGACTGCAGGGGCTGGTCACCTCTCTCCCTAGGACCACGTCTGCCTCAGCTGACGTCCAACTCAGATCCAGGCATGAAATCCCTGGACCCTGCCCTCAAGAGCCCTTCACGGGACGGCTCTGCCATTCCCTGCCCTCTCCAGCAGCCCCCTTCCCGCCCACGGGCCCTTCCCTCCAGCCACACCTGCCTCCTCGCTGTGCCTGGACACGCACAGCCTGTCCCCACCTCCAGGCCTTCGCCCCTGCCGTCCCCACGGCCTGGAATCCCCAGAGCTGGTGCCACGTCCATTCTGAGGCCAGTGCCAAGCGTCTCACCAACCCAGCATGTCGCTCCCTCAGCATCCTTGAGTGCCCAGTAAGTCCGCCGTGCTGTGTCCCACCCCCCGTCACAGTGTGGCCCTGGAGGGCAGCCTGTGCCCGCCCTGCCCACCACTGGTGCCAGGCCCAGCTCTTCTCCTGGAAACAGTAGCTGCTCCCCAAATGCCTCTGGACCAGAGTGACCAGAGAACTGGGGGTGCTCCCTGGAGAGGGGCCCCGGAGCCTGGCACTGGCCCGTGTTGAGTGTGCGTGTGCTGAGTGAGTGAGGACGTCGCCTTCAGCCTGAGCGGTGCTGTCTGGCTCTCTCTCACACTCCGGCCCGTGCTGGGAGGACAGGGCGCGGTAGGAGAAGCCAGAGGCAGTCTGGTGGGGAGGCCGAGGCAGCTGCTGGGGCAGAGGAGACCTCGGTGCCCACGGAGATTCAGCCGAGGCTGGGAGGTAGCAGGGAACAGGAGGGCATCAAGGGCACCACAGGCCACGGTGCCCAGGGGTCTGGCTTGCAGGCCTGTGGGTGGCAGTGCCGTTGCTGAGCGGGTGGGGCTGCTTGTGGAGGGAGAGGCCTGGGGACGCCCAGGGGACGCCCAGGGGCACTTGGCTCCCTGTGTCTGGAGGGCGGGTGGTAGGATGTCAGACTCGGGACAGTGACCTCGTGGCACCAAAGGGCAAAGGGAGCCAAGGAAGACACGGCCACCCAGGAGAGGCCCTGGTGACGGCCCTGCCCCCTCTGCCCCCCGCCTGCGCCCCAGGGCTCAGTCCACCCCGGGGGCCGGGGGCACCCAGGCCTGCCCGGGCTGCAGCCATCTGCCGAGAGAATGTTCTATCTCAAGCAGAGCAGATGCATGGGGAACAGAGCGAGCTGTGGTAGCATCTTGCACCCCTGAAATAGAAGCCCCCACACTCGGGCTGAGCTCCGTTCCTCCCCAGCACCTCCCTCTCGTGCACGGAAGGAGAGCAGCCTGGGCTCCCTGTTTATCCAGAAACCACCATACCTTGAACACTAGGGCCGCGGGGGCCTCAGAGAACTCTGCCTCCAGGCCCCTGCCAAGGCCCCTGCTAAGGCCCCAGCCCGGCCGCAGCCCGCCCTTCCCTTCCCCGATGGTGCTGACCGGCCACGGAGAAGTGCCCCCACTTGCTGTGTGACGGCAGACAGGCCGCTTGAGCTCTCTGAGCCCCAGCTGGCTCCTCTGCAAGGCGGGAGAGGTGGCAGCCCCTGCCCCTCGGGGGCGTTTGGAAGGACCGCGGTCATGTTACTGACCCAGAGCGGCAGTCCAGGGCCAGGCACACAGTGGCACTCAGCACATCCTGGCCTTAATCTCTGTCGGCCTCTCTGAACCGGTTTCCCCCGAGGTTTGTGTGGAAGTACCTGACACAGCACGTGGCCCACGTGGGTCAGAAAATGCTTTTTCTTAATGCAAAGAACTTGCAAGTTAAACCTGAGCTGTTTGTCACCTGATGTCTGGGTTCCTCGCTCTGAATTGCAGGAAGCCTGGGGGCGTATTTTGCTTGAATGTAGTTAGAACGTGAGGCGTGGGCTGGGGGAGTGGGAGGGGGTCACAGCCTCGCCTGACACTCGCTGTGTGACCCTGTGCAACGCATGTCTTCTCTGTACTGGCCACCTCAGACCAGGCCTCGGGACGGTGGGTGCTGCCAGCCACTGGCTGGGAGGGGTCTGTGTGCGTGGCGCGTGCACAGCTGTGTGTGGGCGAGCGCGTGTGCGTGCTGTGGCCGTGTGAGGTCAGCGTGGCTCTGAGGGTGTGTTTGTGTGTTGGGGGGCTATCCGGAACCCTCTGTCAAATGTGGGAGGGGAAGTGGTCCCTGCTACAGTGTGTGGCCAGACTGGCTCAGGGGCTGGACTGCACCCGGCAGGGGTTCACCACGCCCTCCCGCCGTGCCAGTTCCGGGGCTCAGGTCAGGGGGCTGTGGAGCCAGGGTCAGCCCCCTCCTGGCTGTGTCTTCAGTCCAGGGCGCAGGGAAGGCCACGCAGGCGGCTGTGTCGGAGACTGAGTGGCCACAGAGAAGGCTCCAGAGTGTGCTGTTAGGGGAAGAGCAAGGGCACAGTGTGGTCAGGATGAGGAGCGAGAGAGCCAGGTCTCGTGCACGCGTGTGGCACCGCTGCCGTGTGCGTGCGTGTCTGCTTATGCACTTACGGGGACTGACGCCAGGGCGCGCTGCGCGCCTGGGAACTTGGTGGCCGTGGAAGAGTGGGAGGCAGACTTTTCACTTGGTATCTTTTTTATGTTACTTTGTTTTTTTTTTTTTTTTTTGAGACAGAGTCTCGCTTTGTTGCCCGGGCTACAGTGAGTGCCGTGGCGTCAGCCTAGCTCACAGCAACCTCAAACTCCTGGGCTCAAGCGATCCTCCTGTCTCAGCCTCCCGGGTAGCTGGGACTACAGGCATGCACCACCATGCCCGGCTAATTTTTTCTATATATATTTTAGCTGTCCATATAATTTCTTTCTATTTTTTTTAGTAGAGACGGGGTCTCGCTCTTGCTCAGGCTGGTTATGTTACTTTGGAACCATGAAAAGGCACTAGCTACTTAAAAATTAAATTTTAAAAATGTGTAGGTTGCTGATTTGGGGATGAATTCGGTGGTTTTCTGAATATGCAAAGGGGAAGGACAAGCTCGGGGACCGCTCACCTCAGCGAATCCTCTGCCCTGACGTTGGGTGGGCCCAGAATGTTCTCCTGGTTGGGGATCCGGTGCCTGGGCTAACTCTGGCTGGTGGGGGACCCTCGAGCAGAGGGCGGGGCGCAGAGCCCCATGGGCCCAGGCCAGGAGCTGGGTGGAGCCACTTGTCTCTCTGAGCCTCAGTTTCCCAGGCTTGAGGATTGAATGAAATCATGTCAGCGCCTGAAGGGTCTGACACCTGGAGGAGGGAAGCTGAAAGCCCGGGGAGGACCCTCAGGAAGGCCAGGGGGAGCCCAGCGAGTTTGCTGGAAGCTGCACTTGCCCTGGAGTTGGGGTGGTGCGGCTGGTGCTTGCCGGGCAGGGTTGAGGTTCTGGAGAGCTGAGCTCCAGCGATTGCAGGCGCACCCCTTCCCTCCTGGCCTTATTGGACTAAGGCGTCTCTCTGCTTCCTGCCCGTCAGCATATTGAGCCTGGCATGAGCAGGACGTGGCAGCTCATGAGGACCACAGGACACCAGGGCACAGGCTCGTCCAGGCTCCAAGCCTCGTGGTGGGGCCTCAGGCCCACTCCCACTAGCCCAGGAGAAGCTGGATGTGCTCTGGCCCCGAGACGCCCTGGACTCATGCGCTGCCTTAGGGAGAGTCCTGAGTGGAGCCTTTGGGGGTCACAGAAGAAGCCGAGGTGGTTGTGGGGAGATGTCTTGGTGGCGCTTCTGGGCAGGTGCGGTTGGCCAGGTGGCCTCCTTTCCAAGCCAGGCCTCTGTTCCTGCAGCAGATGCCCAGCCTGACCCTCCGTGCCTCCACCTGCACCCCCACCCTATCCCACACCAGGGACCCTCCTTGTGAATGTGCTCAGGTCACCCCACCTTGGGACTCTGCTCTTGATGATCCCTTGGTGGCACTTCCTCCCTTTGAGCTGGCTTCAGCTTGGCACTCAGACGTTGGCCCGGTGGTCAGCTCTTTCTAGAGGCTTTTCTGGACCAGCTTAGCAAGGGTTGCCCCTGCCCCACAACCCCTGCCTTCCACTGTCTCGTGGTTTTACTTTCTGCACCACTGAGTTATCTTGTTGGCGTGTTTATATGCTTTTCTTTGCCTGCCCTGTCCAGGCAAGATTGGGTGGGATTGTGTCTGTTTTATTCACTCTTGTATCGCCCTGTGCTTTGAGTGATGCCTCTGATCATGTCTAGTGCCTCAGTTTCCACATCTGTAAGGTGGGGATAAGAATGTCTCACGACACAGCGTGGTTGTGAGCATCAAATGATCAGTGTGAAGCTCGCAGAGGCCGGCTCGCAGCGGGGCCCCGTGGTTATTAGGTTGGATGAACGAATCATTGTTTCGAAGTGGTCTGAGATCCCCTCTGCCAAAGCTGATAACCACCGTCTCTACACAACCTCCTCGTGCCACTGACGGGGAGACTGTTTGCCCCCAGGCCTCACCCGTGGGCCTCTGCCTTGCTGGGCTCTCCGTCCAGGGAAGCCTCACGGAGACCCCTCCACTCCCCCTGCAGTGGGGAGTTTTCCAGGCTCGAGCTGAGCTCCTGGGCAGGGCAGCTTGGCAGGATGAACGGGCATGGAGGCCAGCCCGGGACAGGAGCCTCACTGTGCCCGGTGGTGGGGCCCCCAGGCCGGCAGGCAGGGCTGTCTGTGGCCCAGGGCCAGGACAGGAAGGCTGGCGTCGGTGGGCAGGAGCCCGCTGTGGCCTGGGAGGCCTGGGCAGGACAGGCGACGTGAGTCAGCGCAGAACACCTCATGTCTGTGGTTGTGAGGCGCCTCCAGTCCGTCCGAGCCTCACTGTAACCTCTGATCAGCCCCATTTTACAGATGAGGAAACTGAGGCTCAGGCAGGGTCACATGGCTTGTGAGACCCGCACCGGGAACCCCAGCGGGTCTCTCTGACCCAGTGCCAGGTGGAAGCCTGAGTGCCCTGCTCTGGGGGCCTGGGGGCCCTCGGTGTGACACTGGCAAACGCCTCCCCCCTCGGGATGACAGGGCGAGACACCGGGGCAGCGTGGCGTGGGCTAGGGCCTTTCCCGGGTTCAGGCCCTGGGCCCCCTCTTCCCTTCCCCGTGCCTCTGCCCCGGCAGCCCGCAGAGGAGGGCTGAGCGCAGGGGGACAGACCCCTCATGCTCTTGTCCTCCTCGGCTGGGACCCGGCTCACGTCTCAGTTATGGGACGCCAACGGCTACCACATACACCAGACGCAGAGTGGGTACGGGCAGAGCAGTGACCACTTCCTCCCTTGCCCTCGTTTCTGCCCCGAACAGAGAAACTTCTGGAGCCCTAAGAATGGCCACACACTCAGCCAACTGTTGGCTCAACCCTCTGGGTCAGCGTCCGTGTGTACCCAGGGCGTAACAGCACTCCCGCCCTGTCCCCGCAGTTCCGGGAATCGGCCCCGAAGGGACGACTGTGGCTGTGCACAGAAACCCCATTGACGGGTGTTTCCCAGGGCGGCCGAGGGGGCCGAGCCAAACCCCACAGCCATCAGGGCGGCGGCCAGGCGCCTGCCAGGCCCCGCGCGCTCCGCGGGGCGAGGGGGGAGGGACGTTTCCAGACCCAAAGCCCGTGGAGAGACGGTGCTGGGGGATGGGGTGCTGCACAGGACCAGCGTGTTCTGGGCGACGAGAGCACGTCCGCGCCCAGGCGCAGGCACGCGTGGGGAGAGGGGCTGGCCAGAAGGATCTCGGGGGTTAGCGCTGGATGTCCCGGGGGGTCGGCGTGCCGGGTAACTTCACTCTCCTGGTTGTGTTCAGCTGTCATTTGCTCAGGTGGATGCAGTGACACTGTGTTGCTTATTGAATGAGCAGGAGAGGAACGGTGGAACAGAGAGGTCTGCGGCCTCCCCACCCCTTTGGAAATTGAGGCAAATTCCAGACACCCCTCCCGGGGCCTCCCACGCCAGGCCGGGCACAGGCTCAGGCGGGCGGCATGGGGGACCGACACACACCGCACGGCCTCCACTGCCTCCTTCTCGGGAGCGAACAGGGTCACCTGTTGGCCTGAGACGGCTCAGAGCTACCTGGGGCCCCTGTGGCTATTCCTTCCAGAAGACGCAGGGTGCTCCGCGGCCTCCACGGCAGTGAGCGTGTTCTTCTTAACACAGGAAGAACTTGCAAAGCCTGGAGGGCCCCGGGGATTGGCTGGTTACACATCAGACCCGGGAGCTTTGAAACGGAGGCGCGTGCGAACAGGCGTTGCGCCGAATCTCAGCCACAGAGAGGCGCAACCTCTCTGCGTGGCTGAAATTAACAGTGACCCCAGGAAATGCTGGGAAGGATGCGGCGAAACTGGGTCGCTCCTTCCTGGCTGGTGGGAGTGTGAAACGGGGCGGCCTGTCGGGGAAGCAGCTGGCAGCTCCTTTGAAACCCGGCCCCAGCCGGCTGTGCGACGCAGCCGTTCCGCTCCTGGGCGTTTGTTCAGAGAAATGCAGACTTACGCTCGCACAAGAACCTGTCCAGGAATGCTCACGGCGGTCCCAGTCATCACAGCCCCCGAACTGGGCACTGCTCGGACGCCCCCGCAGGCGGGCGGTCGTACACACGGTCCCACGCGCGCCTGGGAGCGTGCTCCGCAGCCGAGAGCAGCCGGCTGTGGACACGCAACCGAGCGCACGGAAGAACGCGGAGCAGAGTGGAGGACACCAGTCTTAACACGCACACACGGTGGCTGCGCTGGTAGCTTCCTGCAAATGACGCAGTCGTGGGGATGGAGGCCCGTGGGGGTTGCCTAGGGTGAGGGCCGACACAGGGCGGAGAGGGTGGCCACGGACGGCAGCCTGAGTGGCGTGATCATGGCAGAGGTCACGCAGAGCTACCTAGGGGATAGACTTGCGCACACACACACACACGCACACACACACGCAGGCTTGTGTAACTGGTGGGATCTGCCAGGCTCCCTGCCGGCCGGTGCCGACGGGCAGCTCGTCACGACGGGGGGAGGCTGGGGGGGGTGCACGGGACTTCCTTGTGCCAAATGTTTGGGACTTCCTGTGCATCTACGGTTATTTCAGATAAAACTTTTATTTTTTTAAAGCTCGGGTGTGGGAATTTAGCTTCTGACTTAATTGGTCTGGGTTAGGGCCCAGACATCAGTACTTCTTAAAGGCAACCCGCAGCGTCACCATACAGCCAGCGACAGGGACACAGACCACCCCCTCATTCAGCGGAGGGAAATTGAGGCCGAGAGGGGGAGGGGTTTTCCCCAGGCCCCAGGGGAGAGGAGGGTGAGCACCAGCCCCATCTGAGCCTGAGGCCTGGGTTTTTCTGCCACTTCAGGCTGGGGCTGAAGCCTGGGTGTGAACTAGGCTGTTTAGTTTTTATCTTCATGTAAATTTTTATTGGAATATTGCATACGTATGCACACAGGAAAGTGGGGACTTCATCAGTGTATGGCCTGTAGAATTGCCAGAAATTGAACACACCCGTGCAGCCGGCACCCAGACTGCAGGGCGGACTGCCCAGCCCCCGCAAGACACCTGCCGTGCCGCTGCCGGGCACAGCCCCGCCCCCGGGACCCTCTCCCGAGCTCGTGCGCACAGAGCAAGCAGCCCCCTGTGCGCGGGCTTCGTGGCAGTGGCTGGGTGCTGTTCAGGAGCTGTGCCAGGAAGCAGGCCCCGGACAGCCGGTTCGTTCCGAAAAGAACAAGCAAGAAGCCGCCCCAGGAGGCTGCTGAAGTAGGGCTGGGGCAGGATGGCCAGAATGGGCCGTTTGTCCCCTGAGCCGGGGGAAGGATAGAGGAGGGGCTGGAGTCCTGCCTGGGTGACCGGGGGCTGTGTGTCCATGAGCCTGGACCAAGGTCCCCAAAGATCCTGGGGCACCTGGGGCAGGAGAGGTGAATCAGCCCCAGCAGGGTGGACAGAGCCTTTAGCACGGCTGGGTGCCCCTGAGCCAGTGGCTGGACTGCTCTGAGGCTGTTTCCCCATTACAGAAAATAAGGATCATATATATGAGATAAATATTTATTAACATAGAAGTAACAGAATGTGTTACGTATGTATATGTTAGTATAACATTTATACGTTATTTGTATACTGTTGGTATCATACATTAATATATTCCATATGTGACATAATACAATATAAGATGTATTGAATCTTATGCTAGTCACACCTGGCATTTAAAGAATGCTGAGTCTGTTCCTGGCACTAAATCCTATTAATTCTGTTTAATCCTATTAGTCCTATTAACCCTGTTTAATCTTCCCAAAACACTGTAGGTAAAAAAAAACTAAAACTCAAATGAGGCACAGAGAAGTTAATTAACTTGCCCAAGGTCACACAGCTAGTACATGGCACAGCTGGGATTTGCACTCTGGCCTTCTTGGCTCTGGAACTCACATGTTAACCTGTAAGCTCTAAGGTCTCAACATACGATATTTTATGTATGACAATAGCTACGTGAGTAACTCAAGTATGTGTACGATGGCACTTTCTGGTTTGCAAAGCACTTTTTTTGTGCAGTTTTATGGGCAGTATCTCCTTTCTCCTCAACATCCTTGGGAGATAGGCACTGTATTGCTGTCCCATGTTCCAGATTTGAAGACCAAGGCACAAAGGTTCTGTTGTCAGCTCAGGGCTCACACCAGTCGGGATTGGTTCAAGATCCAGGTATCCCAGGATGGGGGCCTCTCCGAGGACCCCATGCACCCTCACTCGGGGCCTTTCCCACTCTGGCCTGGGCCTGTCCCGCTCACTGCTGGGCCGAGCCTTGAAGAAGGTGGCAGGGAGACCGAGGCCTCAGTCTCGGCGGAACAAAGCTGCAGACAGCTTGGACCCAGCAGGGCGGTTGGCAGGGGGAGGGTCTCCATGCAGAGCCCGTTCCTCTGGGGGCCGCTGAGAGCTGGGCAGCAGGGACTGCCAAGCAGTTCAGGCCATGGAGGAGTCTCCGGGGTGGGCAGGGACACGGGTGGGGAGAAGTGAAGAGCCCAGGCAGGGGCCACCACCTGCTGTGGTGTTCAGAGCCGGGTCCTCAGCAGGCTGAGTGGGCCGCTCAGTCCCGGCAGGGACATTGCATCCAGCAGACGGTTCTGGAGCTTCACGGGAGACTTTGGTGACTGTGCTGCCTGGTTGGAAACGACTGCACACAGTTCAGTTCTGTGGGCCCATGTGCCACAATATGGTAAGGTGTCACTGTCCCTCGCTCACGGGGCTGGGGTGAGGACTGAGCTAATGTGTGTAAAGTGTTACCACTGTTGCCTACCACTTAGGAACTGCTCAAAAAATGTTCACAGTTATTAGGGAAGCGGGAGAAAGAAGAAGAGAGGAAGGGAAGGAGGAAGAGTGGAAAGGAACAAGGAAATAAGAAGAAAGGAGTCTGCAGGGGGTGGAGTAGCGTAGGCAGTCAGAGAAGGCTGCACAAAGGAGTTGACATTTTAGCAGGGTTTTGAAGGGTGAATAGGAGTTTGCTGCTGGATGAAGAGGCAGGGAATGGAATGGTATTCTAAGTATACTCAGCCACACCTTCAGCATCCTTAAAGAGGGGCATGATTCCAAATGCCTCATGAGGTTAGATGAGAACGTGTTTGGAAAAAGCAGCCCTCGGGAGGTGAGCTCGCTGCAGAGGTAAGGATATAGCTGTTCGTGCTGTGGCCAGCAGCACCAGAGCTGGGAGCTGAATCCATTGCTGGTGCAAGGCAGCTCCAGGCCTGGGAGCAGGGGGGATCCCAGCCCTGTTTTGTTGCATCGCTGCTGCATCTTGCTAGTATTGCCACGTGGGGCACATCTGTAGCCGAGCAGCCAGGCTGGGGCCTGGGGACGGGGTCCTCTTGTCCAGACCCGGGGCTTCCTGAAGGCCAGCATTCCTCACTATGCCCAGCCTGGTCCTGGCACGGCGCGGGGGAAGGGAAGGCCTGCTTGCCAGCGCTGCCCACTCTCCCTCCTTAAAAACCTGTTGTCTGCCCCGAGCGGGTCCGGGACTGCGCCAGCCCAGGAAGAGAGCCGAGGCTGTCCTGACACCGCCTTCCCGTCTTCGTCTCTTCTCGAGCTTTGGCATTGCTGGCACACAGGCAGAGCTGTTGCGCCGATGGTGTGTGGCCCTGGGTAGGCTCCGGCTCCAGGGCCGAGGGAGCCATCTGTGGCCTCTTTAGCCAGGGCTGGAGCAGGAGGGGGTGCTGGGCTGCGACGTGAACCCCAAGGGCTGGCGTCTGGAGCAGGGCCTGGTGCTGGGGATTCTAATCGGCAGAGTGTGGGGTCCAGCAACAGTGATGCTTAAAGCAAGACAGGAAGTGGCTGAATCACAGGTCAGCGTGGGACTGGGAAGGAGGGTCGGCCTCCGGCAGTGGAGGGGTTTCCATCTGGGCTCTAGTAAGAGGGCAAGCAGGGAAACTGAGGCTGAAGCTTGGGCTGCCCATGGTAGCCACCTAGCGTTGGCTCAGAATGTCAAAACCCACAGTGGCCAAGCATAGGCCCACACAAAGCAGGTGCCCTGAACTTCTGAGGCCTTGGGACGGCGAGAGCTGTGTGGGGTGGGTGTCCCATGCGGGAAGGCAGCGTGGCCCTGGAGGAGAGGTCTCCAGGGGTGCGTCTGGCGTGGCAGCAGGTCTCCGCAGGCGGGCAGGGAGAGCCATGTGGCAGAGGGGGCTCCCTGCCTGGTGGAAGGCGCTGCCCACCCTCACATACGTAGGAGGTGGGGTGTGCCCAGGCGGAGCCGAGCCTCACATCTCCTGACAGTCCTTTCAGATGCGTGTGCTGCCCCTGTGAGAGACAGACTGTTACTATTAATACTCCTGTTTAACAGATGAGGAAACTGAGGCACAGAGAGGTGAAGGGACCTGCATTAAATCCCATGGCTAGTCAGTGTTGGAGCCAGGGTTTGATCTGGGTTTGGGTGGCTCCCAGGGCCCACGCCCCATTGGCACAGACGGAACTTGGTCCAAGGAAGGAGGCCGGACCCAGGCTCCCGGGGGCCCACGTGCAGCGCCGTGTGCGGGCAGGGGACCAGGGCTTCATGTCCGGCATGGAGCCCAGGCGGCCCACGCCGTGGTTCTGGGAGGACGCCTGGTGCAGGCCTTACTGGGAAAGGAGCATGGTGGTTAAACCCTGGCCCAGCCCGAGAGGCTGTTTGACCCTGCCCACTGGGCTTCCTCCCCCCTAGCCTCAGTTTCCCCATCTGAACAGGGAGAAGTTGGACTTAATGTTGCCCAGGGCCCTTTGTGACAGCCCCCTGACGTGGTGCGAGGGTAGAAACGGGCCGTTGCCCTGCTGACCCAACAGGGGGAAAGAAAGCACATGGTTTCTTGCATGTGGGGCAGCCGCTTTCCCAGGCCTGTCCTGGGGCCACCGGGTGGAGTCTGAGCAAGCACGGCCCCTCGGGGTCTGGTGTGTGTGGGGCCGTCAGTAACCCTGTCTCACTTTCGCTCCCTCAGGAGCTCCCTGGAGACCGGAAGCAGCCTCTCCACCGACCGCTACAGGTACTGTCTTGCCCCCTCTCCAGCCTGCCTCAGGAGCCCTCGGGCCCATGCCAACCTCTGCACCCAGGGCGGGTCCCCGAGAGCCATCGGGGAGGTTAGCCCCAGCACGTAGCCCTGGAAAATTCCCCCAAGGACCAGAAGCACTGCTGACATGTCCCCTGAGAACAGCTGCAGCGTGGAGTGGTCCCCACAAACACCAAGGCTGCAGCTGAAGATCCCCCAAAGATCAGGGCTCAGCCAAAGGGCCCCGCAAGGGCCAGACTGCAGCCAAAGACCCCCCAAAGACCAGGGCCCAGCTGAAGGCCCTTGAGGATCAGGCTGCAGCCGACAGTCCCTCTGAGAGCCAAGGCTAGTGGGTCCCTGAGGACCAGCGTTTGCTGGCAGTTCCCATGACGACCACGGCTGCCGCCCAGGGGAGCAGCCCGAGGGTTTCTGTTGGCTTGCAGCCTGCTCTTGGTGGAGGCTGGAGTGTCTGAGGGTCTCTGCCCTCTGTGCTTTGTATCTTGATGTTTCCATCAGATGTCTTCCAAAAAGAACGTACTCTGTTTCCATAAAGCATTGGAGACTGCCGTAGAGGAAACCTCCCTGGGTTGGAAGTCAGCAGAGCTTGACTCTCAGTCTCCTGGGCAAGAAAGACAAGTCACAGGCAGCTTATTCTGGGAGTGGGGTGGCTTGGAGGGCCTCGTTTGCTGCACGGGTGTGGCCCTGGGAGGAGGGCTGTCCGCGCTGTGTTGCAGGGGTGACGAGACGTCTGGGGGCAGAGAGAGGAGGTGCCTCCAGGAAACGGATCCGTGTGAGGACCCTGCGGGCGGGTGCGCCAGCGCGTGGCGGCAGGGAGGCGAGGGAGGCGGAGGGTCAGCAAGAGCTGCGTCCTGTTAAGGAGCTCGGCTTCTGTGAGGGGGGACTTTTGAACAAGCCCAAAAGGAGACCCACGAGGTGGTGAACCCCGTCCCTGGAGACACCAAGCAGGGGCTGGGCCCCATGTGTCCGGGTCGCAATAGATGCTGCAAAGGAGCGAGACGGTTGCAGCGACCGGCTCTGAGTTGGCAGCACCCTGAGGTGCGCTCCTGGCGGACAGAGAGCCAGGTCGTGCACGTGTGTGTGTGCGTGTGTGCCACACAATCGTGGAATCCCATGCGTGCACGCCCAGTCACACCCACTGGTAATCAGCAGTGTTTACTTTGCGAAGTGAAAGCTGGCAGTCCTCGTGACTGCCCAGCGAGCAGGCCTGTTGTCAGCCCACTTTGCAGAAGTCACGTGCTCGGGATTTGAAGCTGGGAGGCAGAGCCAGGATTTGAACATTCGGGTGTCCGGGGGTGAGCACTGCCCAAACCCACAGCACACTGCCCACCCTCATACCCGTGGCTTCCCAGTCTCCCGTGCTCATACGCATGCACGCACAGACTCCAGAACATTCCACACTCGGTCCTTCCTGCAGTCAGACCCTCGCACCTTCACTCTTGTGCACAGACTCACGTACACCTGCACTTGGGCACACCCACGGCCACACCCCATTTGGCACATATGTGACTGCACACACACTCATACACACACGCGCGCCCCTGCCCAGCTGGCTTGGGGTGCCAGCAGGTCTGTGGGCGTCCGTGTCAGGGTGGGCTGAGCCCCAGAGAGGAAGGTTGAGGACACTCCAGTAGGCAGCTGAGCCGTTGGCTTCTCTAAAACCCACCCGTGTTGCTGAAGGCAGTGTGACCCCACTGCATGTCACCCTGCTGGCCAGCCGGTCGGGACCCTGCTCAGGAAGGCTCTGGAGTGAAGGAGGGTAGATGAGGCTCTTTGTTCCAGGGTGCAGGGGCTGGGCAGGTCCTGGACTGAGTCCCCTGCCCGCTCAGGCGTGACCGCACACTTCCCCATCAGACTGGGCAGGGCAGTGGCCACCCCTGGGGGCAAAACCAAAGACCCAGTGCTGCCCTCTCTGGGTGGACAGAGCGGGGGTCGGAGCAGAGGCAGCAGGACCCTCCTCCGTTCAGCCCTTGTTTCCTGAGCACCTGCAGCTGTCGGGCCCTCGGGAAGCCTCAGCAAACAGACCTGCTGGCTTCGCAGAGCTGCTGTGTCAGGCAGGGGGACAGGCAGCAAAAGGACAAAGAGACTGGTTTTTAATATGTGTCGGATGGTGATAAGACTATGCAGAAAAATAACCCTGGTTATTAGAGGGTGGTGGGAGGGTGGGCAGGGAGCCCTCTCTGAGGGGCACCGTTTCACCTGAGACTGGAAAGGAAGGAGGTGAAGAGTGTCCCAGCATCCCTGGTGGCAGCAGCGGTGCAAAGGCCCTGAGGTGGAGATGCCTGGACCCCTGCGGCAGCACGGAGGCAGGTGCTAAATGGGGTCTGCCCCATTCCGGTGACCTTGCCCTCACATGCGTCCTGACTCCCAACCCTCACAGCAGCCTTGGCCAAGGTCATGTTCCCATTTCACAGATGAGGAGAACTGAGACCCAGAGACCAGAAGGAGCGTTGGTGCCAGACCCAGGACTGGGACACAGGGCTCTCACCACGACCAGGCCCCATGCCCTTTTCGTGCGGTTGGAGGCGCCAGCTTTGCTGGCGGGCGCGAGCCTCCGAGAAACCCTGCCCTCGGGCCCGTGGAGGAGGTGCCGTGCAGCCAGCCTGGCCTGGCCCCGCAGCGGCTCTGGAGGCCCGTGCACAGCCTGGGAATTCAGAAACAAAGGTCCCAGCCAGTAATCGCCGCCTTTCAAAGGCGCAGCCGGCTTCCTCTGCCACAGGCGTGAGAGGGAAGCTAATGTCCTTGTCCCAAGGGAGGGGGTGGCAGCACTCGCGGGCGGCTGGCAAACAGGCTCATCACCCGCAGCAGATGGCCACGTCCCCTCCTACCCCACCCGCCCCAGGTACCAGCCAGCTTATCGGGGGTGGGGGGTGTCCTGCGTCCAGCCTGGGCCCCTCCTAGTGATGCCGGGTGTGCCTCTCCCCTGCACTGGCCTTGCTCCCCATTGGCACAGCCGTTCGGAAAGCCTGTCCCGCCCTAGCCCCTCAGGGCGGGTGGCTCCAAGGAAGTTACTCTATGGACAGGGTTTCTCAACCTGGCACCGCTGACACTTTGAGCCGGATCATTCTCTGTTGTGGGGGCTGTCCTGTGCTTTATGGGATGTTTAGTGGCATTGAAATGCCACTAGATGCCAGCACCCCCTCCCCAGCTGTGACAACTAAAAGTTTTTCCAGACGTTGGTGTTTCTCCAGACACCCCATGGCGGGGCTGGCCAGGTTGTCTCTGGTTGGGAGCCACGGCTCTAGAAGCCGCGTGTTTGCTAATGACAGGCTGAGAAAATGCCCGCCGGAGGCAGGTGACTTTGTTCTTTGGCTTTGCTTGGAGCAGGCTCAGGCCCCTGGAAGCCGGGCAGCCTCGCTGGGGCACGCAGGGCCCGGCCTCCTTTGCAGCCCGGCTCCCACCTGAGGCTGGTGTTCCCTGGACATCGGCCCGCCTGGGGGCGGCTCCCAGGATCTCTGTGCAAACCCCTGGACATGGGGTCTTTTCTGAGCCTCAGTTTCTTCATCTGAAGGGGAGGGGAGGGGTTGGGGGCCTCCTTGTTTGGATGGAATGTGGCCACTGCTCTGCAGACGATGACAGGCCCTAACGTAGCCAGAGGGGACGAGTGCGGTGCACCTAAGCGGGTGCCGTGTGCTCCGAGATGCTTCTGTTACTACCCAAGATCCTTCCTTCCTTCCTTCAAGAAATGATCCTTGAGCCGTGCAGTGGGCCAGGCCTCGAAAGAGATGTGGTCTCTGCCCTGGAGATGCTGGCGGAGAAAGTCACAAGTAAACAGATAAATAAACAGGATCATTTCAGAGGGCGGACGGTCCCGTGGAAATCCCACAGGGTGGCGAGTGGCAGGGGCTGCTTGGGCTCGGAGGTGAGGAGGTGTCGGGGCGGGACCTGGCTGGCCGTGGAGAGGGGCCGGGAGGGTTCCTGGCGGAGGGAACTGCACGGAAGCCCTGGAAGGGCATGCTGGGCTTGAGGGCATGGAGGTGGCCGCTGTGTTTGGGTGTCAGGAGCCTCAAAGTGCCAGGCGGTCAGCAGAGGCTCCGGGCCCGGTCATTCTGTGGCCAGGAGTTTGGCCTTTACCCTGGGAGCAGCCGGGGTGCTGCACTCGGGGTGTGGGGCGGGAGAGTGACCTGGTTGTGTCCCTGCGGCTGGCGTGTGGGGAAGGGCAGAAGCCGGGACCGGCCAGGAGGGGAGAGGAGAGTCGAGGCTGGACCAGCGATTCTGCCCCTGTGTCTGTGACTGCCAGGTTCCATGGGCCTCTGAGCCACCCATTCAGCCTTGGGTCCCCCTGCCCAACAATGCCCCTGGCTGGCCACGGCCCCTCAACCCAGCCATTCCCTGCCACCCTCCCGCCTCCCTGGGTAGCGACAGGAGTCCCCTCCCGGCAGCCAATGAGCGGCTGTCATCGCGGTTCCATTTTAGATTTTATCAATGTGTCCCCGTCACCCGGGCAACGGCTCTGGGCGGCCCTGTCAGTCTTTCTCCGCCTGCTTTTCAGAGCCAGCTGCCCCCACCCCAAGCACCATGTGGCTCCATGGTGAGTTTTCCCTCATGCAGGCCCAACCGGGATTCCGCCAAACGTAATTTATCTGGCAAAAGAGGCTGGTGTTTGTCGCCTCGACCCCTCCCTGCCTGCTCCCCCGGGTCTTCCCTGGCCTCGGCCACTCTGGGCCAGGCGGGCGGGTGGACAACTGCCCAGCCAGTGCGGCTTGGCCACCGGGAGCCCCGGGACCTGGTTGGAGGAACAGACTTTCAGAGCCGCTGTCGGGAGCCTCAGCAGCCATGCCCCCCAGGATGACGGGCTGGGGGTCTCCACAACTGGACACAGCCAGAGCTGCCCCAGTTTGCCCCAGGGACCCCCAGGGGAGCCCCAAGAAGCACCAGCCACCAGAAGCGGCAGCAGCATGAGCCTGGCTGGGCGAGCCGCATGAATGAGTTGCGAGGCTTTTGTGCTCGCTGCTCTTTGTATTGGAGGCGGGTACTGTACGAGCGGCGCTGGGCAGGGCTGGGCCATGTGAGTGGGGGCCGCCGTGGCAGGGACCAGGGCGGGCTGGAGCGGCCAGTCCTCCAGCTCCCGCCAGCCCCCTCCGAGTCTCTCTGGAGACGTTGCTGCGTCCGGCTGGAGACTAAGGTGAAAATGCTCAAGTTCAAGGCCTTTTGCCTGGATTACTGGCAGTTCCTGTGCCTGCAGCCACTGCACGGGGCCTACAAAAGGTAAGTCGACCCTCTGGGGAGGACCTTGGCCACTAGGGCAACGAGTCCTGGAGGGGAAGTTCGCCTTGAGCCTGCCTGACTGCGGGGCTTCCTCGTCTCAGCACAGGGTCCCCACCACTGGCCAAGAACAGTGGTGGCATTTGCCACTGTTCACTTTACAACTCGGCTTAACTCTTCGCTCCTCTCCCTCCGGCCCTGAGACAGGCGGGGTGTCTGCAGAGGGCTTCACCCTGGACTGCTCCGTGGCCAAGCATTGTGTTTGCCCCCTGCTGCGGGGTCAGCTCTGGAGCAGACTTGCTCCTGAGCAGGCCTGACCCACAGGAGGGCAGGGCCGTGGAGGGCCGGGGGTCCCCAGCCTGGCTCTGCCACGGCACACTCCTTCTGACCTGTGGGCGGCTGTGTCTGGTGGGTCCCGCTGCCTCCACCCCAAGCACAGGTTTGGGGAGGCACAGCGGGGGCACCCCTGGTCTGGAGGTCAGGAGACCAGAGTTCAAGTCCCTTCTCTGGCTGTGTGACCTGGGGCAGGTCACTTTCCCTCTCTGAGCCTGCTTCCCCGTCTTTAGGGACCTGGACCTGATGACATGTAGTGGGATTTGGGGACTGCTGCCTGAGGTGACGTGGTTGCAGGCACCGCAAGCCTGAATGTTCGCATACCCAACACCGTCTTGCGAGTATGTGTGTGTTCTGTGCTGCGCACACCTGGGTCAAGAAACACCCGTGCCCGGGCCAGCAGGAGAGCTTCACAGAGCCATCGCTGTGGTCGCCTCTAACGGCATGTGCTTACAGACCTTGAGGAGGGAGCGATCCCATCTATTCCGGGGGAATTAGTCTTTCCTGGTTTCACACTCCGTGAAGTCTGCGGCCATTAGCATGCAAGCCATTCTGGGAAAGCGTGGGAGCTTTTCTTTTTCCTTCCAGTGGGCTTTCTCTGAAGGGGGTGGGCGCCGAGGGTCTCACGGCAGCCGTAGAAAGGAAGTCCCCGCTCTTGGGCGGGTGCCAGGGAGAGCGGCCCGTCTGCGTCCGATCAGCGCCGGCCGCAGCCGAGCAGAGCGCGGGCGCCCGGTGGGCCTCAGCGCCGCGCAGTGACCAGCCTTGCACGCCCACCCCGTTTATTTGTGTAGCCCCGGGGAGGGCACGCCCTGGCTGCATGGAGGAGGTGACAGCCGAGCTGGTGGTGAAGCACCCAGAGGAGTTTGCTGGGCTGAGGTGGGGAGGACAGGTGTTCCAGACAGAGGGAAAAGCCGGTGGAAAAACCCAGCGGCTTCACAAGGGAAAGGTGTCTTCAGGTCACGGGGAGAGCCCATGGGCCTGGGAGGGGGTCCCGGGGCTGGAGCCCAGGACCCGGCTCTGGGCTTTGTCCTGCAGTCCGTGGAGAACCCGTGACGGGTCTTGAGGGATGTGGCAAGCAAGGGTCCCACTCTGGGCGGTCCTCTGGCCCAAGTGTGAGCGGCCTGGCTCGGCCTCCGGGAGGAGCCAGTACCAGCACCCCGCCGCCCTGTGGCAGAGGTTCTCGCCCCGCTGTGCCCCCGAGACAAACGGGATGTGGTCTTTGAGGAGCTCCCAGCCAAGGGGAAGAGACCGTATGAACACACCATGAAAGTCAAGGATGGGGGACAAATAGAGGTGGCGCAGAGACACCAGCATCACGAGGGAGGTCGCATGGGAGAAATCTAGGAGGCTTTCTGCAGGAGGTGGCATCTGAGCTAGGCCTGGCTGTAGAAGCAGGAATTTTACAGGCAGGGAAGGCACTGTGGGCAGCAAGCAAGGCACGGCCAGTGTCTGGGGTTGGGCCTTGGCCTGGCAGGGTTCAGAAACGCTCCAGGCTGAGGCTGAGGCATCGGGCACGTGTCAGGGGAGAGGCGAGAGGGGCAGGAGGGGCGGCCGATGCCAACGCTGAGGCTCCGTTCTGAGCACCAGTGCTGTGCACTGACCCCACGAAGTGGGGGTCGTGATCGCCCCATTTTCCAGGTGAAGAAACCGAGGCACAGGGAGAGGTAGCTTGCCCAGAGTGGCGTGGCCGCTCGGTGGTGCGGCTGCGGAGGACGCTGCCAGCGAGCTCTGGCCATCCACCTTGCAGATACGCGCTCGGGGCTGGGGCAGTCCCCTGTCCATCCGTTACTGACCATAAAGAAGGGTGAAGAGTCAGCCGGGTGGGCAGGAACTCGTGCTCTGTGGTCACAGCTCACCCTGGCAGGGGGCTCAGAAAATCCCTTTCCCCCCGTGCCTCTGTGACAGCAGGGACGGCGGATGCTGAGCCCACCTCCCGCAGCCCTCGTGGGGCTTTCTAGGGAAATGCCGGAAAAGTACATGGTGCGTGGCGCTTAGTAGGGGCCTCGCAAGTGGCTGCCGTGTCCCAGACAGACCCTCCCCGAGGAAGGCTTTGTGAGTGGAGCCGCTTGGCTTTGTGCCTAATGCCATATTCCGTTGTTTAAAACAGCCATCCCAAACTGAGGAGTATGAAAGGGTGTTTTGCAGACAATGCGTAATTAACCACTTCTAAACACAGGGTGTGCCAGGCTCCCTTGAAGCTGTTAATTATTCTTCATTAGTGATCTTAAATTAATGTGAGATAATCTTGGAGTTCTGCCAGAGGCTGGGACTGGGGGAGGGGCAGAGCTGCTTTCTCGACCAGAAAGCGGAAGGAAGTGTTTGCGGGCACCTCCCCGCCTCGCGGAGGCGCCTCTGCACAGGCTCTCGCTCTGGCCCAGAGGCGGCCGTGGGGGCAGCACCCTCCCGGCTGTCGCAGAGCCCGCGGACCCGCGGTACTCTGGTCAATGAGACAGCTCAAGCGCAAAGGAGATGTGGAGCGCCGCCCACCCACTGCCCGGACTCGGCACTAACCCCATGTGGTGGACGCCCCCAGACCTCAGACCCCGTCCGGCCCGCTGCCCCAGCACCCAGCCTCGGCACACACCCTTGTTTGGCGTTTGTATTTCCCGTGCCCGTTTTGATCACTTTGCTGACACAAAAGTTTATATGTTTTTAAACTTTAGCTACATGGTATCATAACCTGTTACTTGCTTTTTAAAAAAAATTTTAATTGTGGTAAAATATATAGAACATAAAATCTGCTATCTGTATTCTTGGGTGCACAGTTTGTGTGGCGTTGAGTACATTCACACTGCTGTGCAGCCAACACCACGATCGTCTCCAGAACTTTCTCATTTTCCCAAACTGAAACTCTGTCCCCATTAAACGGCTCCCTGTCCACCCCCACCCGAGCCCTCGGCACCCACATTCCACTTTCTGTCCCCAGAAATTTGAACTGCTCTTGGGACCTCATATAAATGGAATTATGCAACATTTGTTCTTTTGTGGGCCATTTCACTTAGCACTCTGTCCTCAAGGTCATCCACGTGGTAGCATGCGTCAGAATTTCCTTCTGTTTTAAGGCTGAATAATATCCATTGTATGGCAGTGTGTGCCATCCGTCTGTCTGTGGCACTGGGTTGTGTCCACCTTTTGGCTGTCGTGAATCATGCTGCTGAGAACACGGGTGCGCAGGTGTCTCTGGAAGACGCAGTCTGCTTTTTCACTCAGCATTTTACTGGTGAGACTCAGCCGTGACGCTATGTCGAGTTCTCGTCCACGCGTCTTCACTGGCGTGCCGTGCTCCACTGTGCACATGTGCCCAGTTTAGACGCCTCCCCTCCCACCGATGTGCATTTAAGTGCTTTCCCATTTTTCCATATTACAAACAGGGCTGTAGCGCACATTCTTGCCCCTTCTCCTGTGCTCAGGTGCAGGCATTGGCGTGAGGTGTGGACCAGGGTGGTACGTGAGGACCGTCAGCTTTCCTGGGCTCAGTGAACTTGCTTTCCGCAGTGCTTGTGGCCGGGTGCGGCCTCTCCAGCCCTGGTGAGCACCCCACGTCTCCACGTTCTTGCGACACGCGGTATTAAAAGCCGGATGATGTTTTTAACGTGCAAAGGAGAGAGATTAAAAGAGAAGGATGTGTAAACACCACGGGTCTGCACCCGGAGCTCGACTCAGTGGGGTGCAGACCTCCCGGAGTGGAGGGTGAGACACGCGTGTGTAGTCCAGGTCCTCCGTGGCGAGGGGTCTGCAAGGGTGACTGTAGCTCTGCCGCCGGCTGGCGTTGCTGCCTCACCTCTGGGCGAGCTGTGGGTGCGTCGCCTGGTTCCCGGTGGAGGATGGTTTGGATCACACCAGTATTTCCTCATGGGCCTCATCTCCCAGCGGGGGATGTTCAGTCCATCGAGGAGAGGCTCAGCAGTGTGCACCCTGGGTGGCTTTGTCCTTGAGGGAACATGGCGGCCTCTGAGGTCAGGCAGAGTGGGAATCCAATCTGGCCACTCAGATAATAATAACAACACTTACTGTTATTCACTTTCATTGAGTGTTTATATGTGCTAAGTGCTTTATATGTGATATCTCTGTTAATCCTCACAATAGCCTTGTGAAATGAATACTATTTTTTTTCCCCATATTTCAGACAGGGAAACTGAGACCAGAGAGGTCAAATGACCTGCTTAAGGTCACAGAAATGAAATGTAATTAATCATCCCAGGTGATCAACTCCATGAAGCTACACTGCCTCATGTATCATCCACACTGATGAGTAATAATGCTTCCTGATTATCCCTGTAATCCCAACACTTTGGGATGCCAAGTGGGGAGGATTGCTTGAAGTCAGGAGTTTGAGACTAGCCTGGGCAACATAGCAAGATCCCATCTCTGCTGAAAAATTAGCGGGGCATGGTGGCATGTGTCTGTAGTCCCAGTTACTCAGGAGGCTGAGGCAGGAGGATCACTTGAGCCCAGGAATTTGAGGCTGCAGTGAGCTACAATGACACCACTATATTCCAGCCTGAGTGACGGAGTGAGACTCTATCTCTAAAGAAAAACAACAACAACTTCCTGATTCCATGTAACTATTCCGGTTGCTATGGCAGTGTAACAGATTTCCCCAAAACTTGGTGGTTTAAAACAGCAACACTTATTTTTCCCATGGACCTGCAATTTGGGCAGAGCCTGTTCTACGCAATGTCAGTGGGAGCTTCTTAAAGACTGGGGGCCAGATTTCTAGGAGGTCTTATCCCCCCACCCACCCATTCACCTTCCTACCCACTCTCTCACCCACCCGCTCACCCCTTTCTTCACCCTGCAGTTGCTCTTGGCTGCCAGCTGAGACCTTAGCTGGGGCTGTCGGCCAAAACACCTACACGGGGCCTCCCCGTGTGGCCTGGGCTTCCTCGCAACATGGTGGCTGGATCCCGAAGCTAGAGCAATCCAAGAGAAAGAGAGCCAAGTAGAAACTGTCACCTCTTAGGACCAGGCCTCAGAAGCCACACGGCGTCACTTCTGGTGCATTATCTTCATTGGGACAGTCACAGAGTCCTGCCCAAGCCCATGGGGAGGGGACTTAAACTCTACCCCTGATCAGGAATGGCCAGGTTCTGGCAGAACTTGTGGGACAGGAAATGAGGTTGTGGCCATTTTTAGAAATCAAGTCTGCCACAGTGACCGTGACAATCCACTCTGACCCTCAGTGTCCTGGGGGCAGGAGAGGCACCTAACAGGGTGAGGGTGCCTGCGACACAGTGGCGCTCAATAAATGGTGGGTTTTCTTCTTATCAATAGAGTAAGTTCACATAAAATGTAGAGATTTTTCAAGAGAGGGAGCAATCGTTTCAGGAAGGTGGGAAGGCTTCTTGGAGGCGCGGAGCTGAGACGGGTTTGGGGGGGCGAGGAGGATGTGCCAGGCCGGCTGGGGAGGACGGCGTTCTCAGCAGAAGAGTTGTGAAGAGGACGAGGTTGGTGCCTCGAGGGCTTCGTATCTAATGGGGTCTTTGGTGGAGAGCGACAGAAATGCCCGCAGGCCAACTGGAGCACAAAGGGAGTTTACTGAGCCAAAGGGAGTTTACTGAGCCACCCTTGGGAGTTCAGAGGCTCCCCCCGGGGCAGCTGGGGTGCCTCCTCTGTGCCCCCAGGGGCAGGCTCGCAGCTGTGGCCAAGGCCAACCCAGGGAGCCCCCAGCCATGTGCTGCCACTCAGGTAGTGAAGACTCAAGAGAGGGTTTGATTGGTCAAGCCCAGGCCAAGTCCCCGCCCTTTGGCGGTGTTGGGACATCAGTGCAAGGGAGTAGGACGCAGGAAGGAGCCTTCAGGGACCCCTTGGCTTCCACTGGGGACAGGATGCAGGCGTCTGAATTTCCAGCCCCAGCACTGCTCTGTGTGGACGAGGCCAGGCCCTGGGGTCGGGGGAGCAGGGCGGGTGTGTGCTGGACAGGGCGGGTTGCCCTGGAAGTGTGGCCTCCTGGTTCAGGCACTTCCACCAGACCAGTGAGGCCCAGAAGGGGGTGTGGGTGAGAAATACACCAGAGATCAGTTTGACCAAATTTCCAGGGGCCTTGAGAAGCTGGTCTTGAGGAGCTTAAGTGCCCTGAAGGATAAAGAATCAAGCGTGCAGAGCCGAACTGGCCACAGTTAGAGAGAGGAGCTGGTCTCTCCTGTGGGCCAAGAGCTGCCTGGCCTCCATCAGCACATGCTTGGCGGGCTGGCCAGAGGGCACGCAAAGCAAGCGCTCCAGTCTCAGTGGGCTCCAGGACGGTCCCGTCTTTCACTGTGGCCTCTCCTGCCCGGCAGCCTTCTGTGTTAGCAAGACCCCGCCGGGGGCAAGAGGGTTCATGGAGATTTGATACAGGGGAACATTCTTGCTGCACCAAGACCTTACTAGCTTCCCACCGGCAAACACTTTTGCCTTTGGCAATTGCTGGATTGAGCATGTGAGATGAATGCATCCCAAGTGACTGTTTGCGCCTCAGCCATTTCTTGGCAGCCATCGGTGGACAGGTCAGCCTTCCTGGGCAAGATCGTGCCAACCTGCGGGCTCCACCTGCCACGTCGACTCGAGCAGCAAAGGGCTGGGCCTGAGTGCTTGCCGGCTGAGTCCCTTCTCCTGGCAGGGCCTGCTGTGGGCTGAATTGTGTGTCCCCCAAATTCACACGTTGGACTTGTAACCCCACTACCTCAGGATGTGAGCTTATTTGGAAATAGGGTCTTTAAAGAGGCGATTGGCGTGGGCCCTGATCTAATCTCACTGGCATCCTCATAAGAAGAGGAAATCGGGACACAGACACACGCAGCAGGAACACCGTGTGTGGTGGTACATTTTCTGTGTCAACTTGACTGGGCCACAGGGCGCCCAGATGTTTGGTCAAACACGATTCCGGGAGTGTCTGTGAGGGTGTTTGGATGAGACGGACATTGGACTCCGTGGACTGGGTAAAGCAGATGCCCTCTCTGATGTGGGTGGGCCTCGTCCAGTCAGGTGAAGGCCTGGACGGAACAAAAGCCTGAGGAAGAGGGACGCCTCTTGCCTGACTGCCCACAGGCTGGGACATCGGCATTTTCCGGCCTTCGGACTCACACTGAAACGTGGCCTCCTCGGCCTGAGGTCTGCCGGCTTTTGGACTGGAATGAAATCAGCAGCTCTCCTGGGTCCCCAGCTGCCTGCAGATCTTGCAATGTTCAGCCTCCATAATCGTGTGAGCCAACGCCTTATAAAAATGCAATATCGTATGTCCTGTTGGTGGTTCTTCCCTGGAAACCCTTGACTAATACACCCTGTGGAGACCCAGGGAGAAGACAGCTACGTACAAGCCGAGGAGAGAGGCCTTACTGACGCCTCGATCCTGCGCTTCCAGCCTCCGGAACTGCGAGCAAACACATCTCTGTTGTTGAGGCCGCCCAGTCAGGGCTCCTTGGTCGTGGCGGCCTTAGCGAATCAGTACAGAACCTCCTCGTCCTCATCGGTGCGGTGGGCATGGGAGCCGCTGTGGGCTCTCCGGAAGGCTCTGCTGCCCTGGAGCATGCACAGTGTCCTGAGCGCTGGGCAGAGCTCTGTGTGAGGCGTGCGGTGGTCAGGAGTGGGACGGGCTGAGGCAGTGAGGCTGTCACCCCGGGCACAGAACGTAAGGGGTGTCCAAAGCCCAGTAGTCAAGTAAGCAGCACGGCGGCCTTCACACGGGCGTTGCTCTCCACGCCTCCGTGGGGTGGCGAGAGCAGCCGTCGGTCGCGCCCTGCGGCCCTTCCTGCCCTGCAGGGCCAGTGTGTGAGGGCCGAGGCGACGTGGGAACAGATCAGGCAGTGTGGGGCTGTATGTGTAATCATTTTTTTAAATTTCAAATCTTTGTGAACTTTTTCCACTTGGTTCACAGTGTGGGCTGTTGGGGAGGCTTTTGCATCGGCTCCGCTGTGCTGCACACGCCTCGTGGCCGGCCCTGCGCCCGCCCGTCCACACCCTGCAGGCTCCCAGTGTCCCCCAGGCCACCCCTCTGTTGTCCACTTCCGAAGGGCCAGCCTGGGTGTTCTCCTTGGAAGGCCACCCTGGGGGCTCATTTGGTCCCAGATGTGTGTGTGAGAGGCTTAAGAATCAGGGGTTGTTTCTCCCTGGAGAACATCAGTAGGCGGAGTGGCAACTCGGAATGAGCCCTGAGGATTAGATAATGGAATTGAATCAATGTTAATGCCCTGATTTTGAAAATCTTACTGATTGTGTCCGAGAATGTCCTTGCATTTGGGAAAGATACTCTGACGGCATAGGGCTGTAGTCCCCAGCCCCTGAGCTGTGGACCGGTACTGGTCCGTGGCCTGTTAGGAACCGGGCCGCACAGCGGGAGGCGATGGCGAGCCACTGAGCGAAGCTTCGTCTGTATGTACAGCCGCTCCCCATCGCTCACATCACCGCCTGAGCTCCGCCTCCTGGCAGATCAGCGGCATGAGATTCTCACGGGAGCACGAACCCTGCCGTAAACTGCGCACGCGAGGGACCTAGGTTGCGGCTCCCTGTGCGAATCTAACGCCTGAGGGTCTGAGGTGGAGCTGGGTGGTGATGCCAGTGCTGGGGAGCGGCTGCAAACACAGGGTCTCATTAGCAGACAGGTTTGACTGCACAGTACATGTGATGGCTTGAATCACCCCAAAACCATCCCCCCACCCCGGTCCGTGGAAAAATTGTCTTCCATGAAAGTGGTCCCAGGTGCCAAAAAGGTTGGGGACCACTGGCACAGGGGATTGACATGGGCAACTAATCTCAAACAATTCTAGAAAAAAAAACCGTGTGTGTGCGCCAGTGTGTGTATGTGGGGGAAGGAGAGTGTGGTAAAGCGAATGGGCTACAGCGTTAGCAAGTGGGGATCTGGGCGAGGGGTGTGCGGGAGTTCTGTGTCCTCTTTTTGCAACTTCTCATTAAGTTTGCAATTGATTCAAAATATAAAGTTTAAAGAAGACAGCCAGGGTGTCTGAGGGCTTGGATGCCCGCTGCCCAGACCTCCCCTCCACTGCCTTACTAGTCCTTCAGGCCTCAGCGCCAGCGTCACCTTCTCAGAGAGGCCCTCCTCGTCACCTTGTCTAGGGTGGCACCGCCCTCGTCTCACCTTCCGCGTCACTCAGTTTTGTTTCCTTTGTTGCCCTCACCATCCTGGGAAATTATCTCATGCATTTGCTCAGTGCTTTTGTCCTTCATCCCCTGCCTGCAAATGTTGGCTCCTGTCTTAGTCACCCGTCTCCCCTTCCCCCTGTGCCTGATGCAGTAGAATCTCAAGAAACATCCGTGAACAGGAAAAAGTTACATGATCACAAGTCTACAGGTCAGAAATCCAGGAGTCTTGTCAGTGTGGCCTGGGGCAGTGCTCCGCCCCGTTCCCTGTCCACAGCACCCAGCCCTAAAGCCCTGGGCGCGCGTGATGCGGAAGGCGCCAAGCCACTGCAGAGGCCCCGGCCCCAGCCGAGCCCCTCCCTGCTGCAGGGCGAGAGTAGGCGGGAGCCCATGAGTCTACCAGCTGGGGGGATCTGTCCCCAGTCCCAGGCTTGTCGCCACCACTCCCTGGCAGAGAAGAAGCAGGGGGTGAGAAAACGTGCTTTGTGGCCCTTGCTGTTGGCCAGAGCTCCTACAAAGGCGGGCACACGCAGAGTGAGTTCACTCCTCTCCCAGGGCTTCTTTGTAACAAAAATGGGGCAGGTTTTAAGCCCAGCACCTTTGGCAGGAAACAGTATCTGCGTGAAATTCAGTACCATTGTCTTGTTTTCATGGTAACCTTCTACTTACAGCAAGTGATACTAGTTTTCCACTTAGGGGAGTGATACAAAGTTTCCTTTTAAAATAAATGCATTCAGGGGTGAAAGCCAATTAATTTATTATTTTGTGCATTGCCTTTAGCTTGTTATTGTTGAAGTATGAAACATGCTTGGAAGGGGAGAGAACTGCTCGCGAAGGTGAACCCGAGGTGGATCCCACGCCTGCAGGGCACGCCTTTGCCCTCAGGATTCTTGGGAGTTTCTTCCACCCACTCCACACTGCCTTTCGCATTCAGCTCCAAACTGGTCTCCAAAACAGCTTTTTACAGTCAGGTTTTTGGAATCAGGATCCTGACGAGATCCACACGTTGCCTGTGTCTCTCGAGTGCCCTTGTACCTGGAGGCCCCGGGTCCCTTCTGCCCGAGCGATGCGTTCACTGAGGAAACTGGGCCGTTTGCCTTGTGCACAGCCCACATTCAGGACTTGGCTGATTGCCACCCCCAAGGTGTCGTTTAACCTGTTCCTCTGTCCCCGTAGTTCCTGCTGACTAGGAGTTAGATCAAGAAGCTTGATTAGACTCAGGTCCAATTTTTTAATCAGTTGATTTTAAAAGAAAACGTTAAATAAATACTAGAATGGTCCGCAGAGACAGTGTACACTATAAAGGTGGGGTGAGGATGGCGCTGGGAACCGTCTGTGGACAGAGGGAAGCAGATGCAAAGATTCAGGCAGCGGCTGACCCTGGGCAGTGGGGCACAGCCAGAGACAGCAGGCGACAGAGCAGGGAGGCAGGGAGGCAGCGAGCAGGGAGGGCCTGGCCGAGGTGCTGCCGTCCTGCCAGTCCTCTCGGAAGGGAGGTTGTGTGTCAGCATGTGCACACATGCACACGCGTGTGAACACACACACACACACAACTGAGGGAAGGATTCCTGTCTGGGGTCACTTGACCTGCAGGGCAGGACCCAAAGAGTCGGGATCCAGGGACCAAAGAATTTAGGCCTCTCAGCACGGAGTGCAGGGTTGAAGGGAGCAGCTTTTCTCCCTTGCCCAGGAAGGAGCTAGGGAATAGGCACAGCCTACAACTAAAGGGATTTAGGCTAGACATTGAGAAGGACTTCCGCGCTGGACTAGAAAAGCCCCGCTGCGTGGTGGTCATGGAGGTGCCTTAGGGTGACATTGCTTTGGTTCACTTCCCAGCTGTACCACTTACTGTGTGTACGACCCTGGGTCTGTTTGTGAACCTCTCTGTGCCTTAGTTTCTTTGCGCTGTAGATGAAACAGTAACAGTGGCTGCCTCCAGGGTGGGCCCAAGGAGAACACGGCTAATTGCACAGAGAGCGCTGGCGACAGCAAGCACTCCATAACCACCAGGCATCACTGTCCCTGTGGGGTGGGGAGGGAACTGTCTCACCCTGGAAGTTTGAAAGACTGCCGCTCTCAGAGCCGAGAGAGACTAGAGGCTAAGGAGGGCATCGCCCCATAGCCACAGTCGTCTGTGCAGCTGGGCAGAGTGCATTCGCGCCACGCCAGCGCCTTCCACAGCCCCCTGGAGGGCTCCTCTCTTTCCCCTCACTTTGCGGGTGAAGACACTGAGGTAGGAAAGAGGGCGTGAGGACTGGCGTGTGAGCACCCATGGCCAGCACAGCTCAGCGGCACGGAAGGGATGCAGGTCTCAGGGTCAGGACCCCCGACCCAGAGTCCCAGATCTGCTGCCTCCTTGCCTGTGACTTTCGGTGACTTCACACCTGAGACTCCACTGCTCCATCTCCAGCACCGAGGCATTGAGCCGGAGCCTCTGCTGCCCGTCTGCCTGATTTCTCTGGGTAGAAGATCTGAGCACACACCCCGAGGGTCCCCAGCACTGCCTGCCCTCCCCACGGCTGAAAGGGAAAGTGTCAGAGCCCCCAGGAGAGAACCTGGGGGCCTGGCTGTCACTCTGCCTGGTTCATTCCTGTTGTCATCCTGCCTTCTGGGGCTCCTGCCAGGCCACCTGCAGAGGTGCCCAGTTCTAGGGTCTGGCTCTGCCCTGACCCCAGTTGGGGGCCACCTTAGCAAGTTCCTGGAGAGACATCCCCCCAACATGCTCCACCCGGATACTCAGGAGCTGCCCAGGATCCTGTTTCTCCCTCCAGTGGCAAAACTTGATAAGATTGTGCAATTGTCTTCATGCTTCCTGCTGGCCCAGCCTCGGGGACAGCCTCGGAGACCAGACGGGAGCAGGCCCTGGCCCAGATCCCACCCTGGCAGGTCACGTCCTTTTTCCAGCCTCAGTGTCCTCATTTGCAAAATGAAAGGCAGAGGGGTCGGGTGAGAGAGTGGTTCATTCACTCATTCAGCAGGTATCGTTCATTAACTGCCCCACTGGGCCATTCCTGGCTAGGAGCATGAGGAATGGATAAGCAAACCGTCTCCACCCGCACGTCACTCCCAGGGTGATGTTTTCAGCTCCTCAGGGGCTGGGAGGGGCAGCGTCTCTGGGGCCGGAGCAACTGTGGGCAGCAGCCCAAGCGAGCCTTGGAGGGGGAGGGGGAGAAGGAGCAGAGGATGCAAGAAATGGCCTTTGGGCCAGACCTCCTCAGATGGACTTTATCTGCTTTGCATGGAAGTAGCCCACATGGCATTGTACATTTGAATTTATTGCAAACATCTAAAAATCAAGAGCTTTTATGTAAAAATCTGGATTTCTGACGTCTGAAAGATCAGAGCCCTGATTCCTGCAGAGTGGCAATCAGCCAGCGCTGAGCCGCAATGTCCCCTTTAGACTGGCACAGTCCCCACCACGCTGTCCCCCCCGATCGTGCCCCAGCCCTGCTCCCCGTCAGCCGTCCCCGTCACCATCGATGGACTCTTCATCCCTCTCATCCTTCCAGCTCAGGCTGGAAAGCCAGGGATCATCTTCCACTCCTCTTTTTCTCTCACCTCCTCGTCTTATTGATGAGAAATTTCTACCAGAGCTTCTTTGAGAATGTCTCCAGAAATTCACCCACTCATCCCCACTTTCCTGCCCAAGCAACAACCCCTCCTTGTCCCTGCCTTGGCCACTGCCCCCTCGGGGTCTCTCCTCTGCACAGCAGGGAAAGGGAGGCCCTGCAGGCCAAGTCAGATGGCCTGGACGCCGGCCCTCGTGTCCCCGTCGTGGGCCTGGGGGAGACCCTCCCTGCTCTCTTTCCCAGAAGTCAGCGGCCAGTCCCTGCTGCCCACGGGGCTGTTGGTGCCATCCCAGGCCTGAGGCCAGATGGTGGAGCTCAGGATGGCCACTGCCAGGAAGGCGAGGGCTCACTGCTCTCCTGCGGGACCCAGTGCTCCTAGCTCCCTGGACCTCCATTTCCCTGCTTGGAAAATGGGGGCATCCTGGTGCCCTCTCCGCTCGAGGCCAGGGCTGCTTGAGAAGCAGGGCGGTTAAGGGTTTCCAAGTGCAGCCAGCTGGGCATGCGTGTCAAGCGCCTGCCTGTGCCTGGCACTGCTCTGGGCACCACTGGAAGTCTGCAAGTATCAGTGACGGGTGATTTATTTTGTTTTCAGCCTGAAGCAGAAGAAAGAGCTTTGGCTTTGGAGTCAGGGAGGCAGAGCCAGGCTTAGATATCACCCTGGGTATCTAACTTCAGCATCTGAACCTCAGTTTGTTAATTTGTAAAAAGAAAAAAGGGAGAGGGCGGTGGCTCATGACTGCCGCTCCGCAGAGTGACTGTGAAGGCTGGTTCAGAGAGCTGAGCTGCACAGACCCCCGCACTCACGTGGGGGCTCGGAGCAGGGAGCGATGCGCCGCAAACCATCCACAGGCGGGGGACGGGGCTGCCGTCCAGGTTCGGGGCGCGGAGAGGATGTAGCGCAGGGAAGGTTGGACTCCTGGGGAGGACAGGCAGCCAGGGGAAGCTCATCTCCCAAAGAAACGATCTAGTTCATGCACCCCCCACCAGACAGGATCTCTGTTTGCTCCCTGGGCCTGGTGGCTTCTCCCACCAGAAGGTCAGCCCCCCGCGGCTCCACGGCTTTGCGCGCCACGTCCTCCAGTGACGTCTGGCACAGAGCAAGGCAGTCGATCGGCGCTGAGCGAACGAAGGAGCAAACAAGTGAATACTTGGCTTCCTAGGGGAGGTGGAAGTGTGTTGGGTCCCGGCGGGAAACAGCGGTCACCACACGAGCCCCCTGGCAGTGCTGACCGCGACGGGGCTGCGTGCAGAGAGGGATTACCGGAGCTCACAGGGGCAGGCGTGGCCGGGGCTGCAGCAGGGGGAGCCCTAACCTGCCCCTGGCCTGAGGGGAGCGGGCAGGGGAGAGTGGCCCGAATCCAGGAGGGGAGAGCTGTGTACAGGGGCCGCAGAGGGGCATGGGGGGAGGAGGGAGCTGAGGCAGCGGATACCCCGATCTCCTGCCAGGGCTCCCACCGGCCACCCCCCCATGGGAACCAGGAGGGCCTGGGAGTCAGGGAGGCCATCCCTGGGCCCAGGCAGAGTGGGGCACGTCCAGGTGTGCAGGATTCCTGGTCCAGGGTGGGCAGCCTGGAGAGCAGGGAGGGCTGGGGGTGTTGCGGCCAGGGTGGGGGCCGCTCAGGGGTGTCGGGAAGCTCTGCAGGCAACAGATGGCAGAAGGCCTTTGCCTACCCCGCTGTGGTTCAGCCTTTCCCCAGCGGGTGGTAGTCGGCCGTGGGGAGGGTGTCAGGTGTTAGAAAGACCCTTAAAGTCAGGGAAACCATTGAAGAGGCCACACAGAGACCCGGCCGGCCGGTGGGCAGGGCCCCCCCCAGCATCACCCCCAGGTCCCTGGGAGGGAGTTGAACATGGTGTGCCTGTTGTAGATGGGAGAGGAGGAGCAGGAGCTTGTCCCTTAAGTCAGAGGCAGCAGTTGGAGGGTTTCAGGGCCCTGAGACTGACCGCACGGGAGGGGACAAATCCAGCTGGGCCCGGAGGCTGGACCAACGCTCATAGACCCTCACTTGGCCTCCAAGGAGGTGGGCACCCCCTGCCAGTCCTCGCCCCCTGAGCGGGGTCCTCATGGGCTTTGCCCTCCTGCTGTGCCAGCTGCCTCCTCCCTCACGCGTGCACATCCTCAAGCCGTGGCCTGCCCACAGAGGCCAAGTTCACAGTGGCGTCGGCATCTCCCAGGGAACAAATGCATCCTTTTCTTTGCCTGGGCGGCAGTGACTTCATCCCCAGCGGGCCGTGTGAGTCAGCGGGCTGAGGGTGGAGGGCCAGCCCGCTCCCCGCAGCGCCCGCTTTGGGCCCGTGGCTGGGAAGAGGGAACAGCTGCGAGTGAGTTATTCCACGCAGACCTGCCCTTGACTCTCCTGCTGCTGGCTGTGGCTCCCTGTGTCCTGCAGGGCAAGGGGCGCTGAGCACCTAACCTGCCCAGCGGTGCCTGGGGCGTTTTAAATGACAGCTGATATTTATTGAGCTCTCTCTCTGTTCCAGAAACCATTGTAAGCTCTCTCCATGGACTAGCTCATGCTGTCCTGCAGATGATGACATTGAGACGTTAAGTCTTATACCCAGGGTCACACGGTTCTATGGTGTCACTTGTTCCTCAACAGCCAGAAGGGTAGGGATCCATTTTTCAGAGGGACAAACTGAGAGGACGTAACTCATATAGGGACGAGGGAGTCAAGGAGGCATTAGGAGTTCCCATCCTCAAGGACAAGCCACTGGAAGACAGTGAAGACAGACAAAGTATGATAAGTGGGCATTCGGGAAACCTTAAAGTCCTTGCAGCCTCGGTTTCCTCACCCATAGAATGGGGATAATAACGCCCCCTCCTCAGGGCCGCTGAGAGGCTGAGAGAGGGTGTGACGAGGACAACTGTGGTGATGGTGAGGGGAGCCCAGCACACCCCAGGACACCCCGCCGGGCACTCTGCTCTGTGACAGCCTCTGCCACTGTCACCCTGGCACAGTGACAGGCACATGCAGGGGCCTCTGGTAGCTTAGATTTGAGGTTGGACAAGGGGCGTGGGGGCCGCCAAGGCCTTGAAAACAGGTCTTCAAGGGTTGCTCCATGAAGGAGAGTGAAGGAGATGGCTCGTGGATTGGCCTTCTCTGGGGGGGCTGTTGGTCTCTGTCGTGTGTCCTCAGACTCAGCCCAGCTGTCCCCAAAGCTTTTGTAAACCCTCAGTCTCTCCCAGCCCATCAAAGCCAAGGAAGCAGCCATCTGAGAACCAGTGATGCCCTCTGGGAGCTTGGAAAAGCCACGCCTATCCCTGTGCCTCAGTTGCCCCATCTGTAAGGTGGGGGCAGGGGGGCCTTAAGTGACGGCATTGGAAAGGAGGTGAGCACAGGTGGACACAGCCACGAGGAGGAACACGGGAGTGAGGCCCAGGCCCTCCAGAGGTTTTGGTGATGGGGACCCTACAAGGGCCTTGGGCCTCTGGTCCCAGAGGGTGTTTTCCTGGCCTTGCCTGCAAATGACACCCTCTCTCTGAGATCACCTGCAGGGCCAAAAGTGCCAGTCCCCGCTCTACGCCATGTGCCTGCCCTGACTGGTGTCTAGCACAGAGTCGGCCTCTAAGGTACGTGTGACAAATACCCTTCAGCTGGGTGATGAGTGTCCCTGGTGCCGAGTCCAGGGCCAGGGGGTCTGGCCCTACGCCTGGAGCCGTGTGAGCCCGGAGATACGGGAAGTCAGAGCCTGAATGGGCAACCCAGGCAACACAGGGCACGGGGCAGACGGGAGGACAGGCCATGGGTGGGAGCCTGGGGACCAGGTGCGAGGCACAGAGCTGGCGGGAAGGCTGGGAGGAGGCCAGGAAGAAACAGACCTGCTGCAGTTACTTGACAGAGCCCAGCCATGGGCCCTGTGAGGACAAGGCCAGTCCAGCCTAGGGCGCAGGGAGGGAGGTGATGGATGGGTGGATGGATGGATAGACGGCGGGACAGAGAGGTGGGTGGATGGGTGGAAGGAAGAGAGGACAGATGGATCAGTGGAAGGTTGGATGGGGGGTGAATGGGTGGGTGAAGGACGGGAAGGAAGAGGGAGCTGTGTGTGGGTATGTGCATGGAAGAATGAGTCCACGCGCGGTTGGCTGGAGAGGCAGGTGGGCGGACGGGCGTGTGGACATCAGGGTGAGTGGCTAGAAATGTGTAAACAGAGGCTGCCTCTACCCACTAGCGATACTGAGAAAACTTCCCCTGCGAGGAGGACAGACCAGATAAACCCTTGAACGGAGGCCTTACTCTGTGTGGCACAAGGAAGCAAGGCCAGCATGAAACATGACAGGAACGGAATGTCCAAGGGAGAGTTTCCTTAGGCTGTGATAGAATGGGAGGCCTGGAAAGGCAGTGAGCTTCCCGTCACTGGGGGTGTTCAAGCGGAGGCTGGGCAGCCACTCCCCCAGCATGCTGTGGGGGAGCCCCTGTGGGAGATGGAGGTCTGCTGTGGGGGCTTGTGAAGCCCCTTCTGAAGACAGGGAGGGAGAGTTTGGGCTCCCGGGTCCCCCAGGGAGGCTGTGGCCTTTGTAGCGACACGCCTTGCTTCCGGATAAAAAGTTCCTCCTGGCGCTGGGGGCAGACGAGTGCACAGTTGCTGATCTCTGCGGTGGGAATCGGGCTGGAATAGAAGCGGGTTTCCCATCCTGCAGAGTCCGGGACGGGGGCCTGGGCACAGAGCAAGGCTTGCCCTGGAGCCCCGGGCTCAGGCAGGCTCTGGAGACCTGGCGCCGCCCTCCCCGACTGTGTCTGTGGACAGGTGACGGCCCCTCTGAGCCTCAGTTTCCTCATGGGTGAAACGGAGGCCATGCTGGGCCCTGCACAGGATGAGGACAGCTATACGTGACACCAGGGCACTGCAGGGCCAGGCTCTGGGCCCACTTGCCCTTCTGGGGGACTTCCTGGGGGCTGTGGGTGGGGAGAAGTAGATCCTGTGAGCATCGGCCTTGATCTGTGAGTCATTGTCCCCAGGGGCTCTGCCTGGGAAGCCCCAGCTGCCTGCCCCAGGCCGGGCCTGGGGGCAGCTGGTGGGGGCGAAGCTGGGGGCTCCAGCTGGGCCTCAGTCTGGAAATGCCCCAGACTCAGCTCGGCCCGGACCCCAAGGCCCTCAGCTGCTCAGAGGGGCCCCAGCCCTTCACCCCGCGCCCTCCCCGCCTCGCCAGGGAGGAGCTGGCGCACGCTCTGACTCCAGCGCGGGCTCTCAGAGTCCACCTCCACCACCTCCTAGGTCTGTCACCTGGGGTAGGTGACTTCCCGTGTCTGCACCTCCGTTTCCTCACATGGAAAAGGAAGCTAATAAAATCCACTTTGTAATGCCCTCAGGAGAATTGGGCGAGTTAGTTCGGGGCCTGTGGAGAGCTTAGGCCAGTGCCCAGAGCTCCACGAGCCCACGGTGGACAGAGGTGAAACTAAGGCCACAGAGGGGCCGGCCACACCCAGCGTCACCTAGCAAAGCTGTCAGGGCTGGGAACCATCTCATCTGCCAGCTGGAGACTCCTGGAGCCGGCAGCTCTGCCGAGGAGGAGGCCTGACTTTGGTCTTCATTTCGTTTTCCGTCCGCCCCAAGCTTTCTCCAGGAGCCCAGCAGGCAGAGCAGCCCTCCTCCGCGTCCGGTGGTCCCGGCCGTCCCGGTCTGGCCGGTGGTCGGGTGGGCCGCGGCTGCCAGCAGGGCGGGTGTCGGGTTTAGTCCCCTGGGGAGATGGGGAGGATGTGGGCCCGCCCTCGGCTCCCCGCCCACCTCCCTCCCTTGCAGCTCGCCACTGCTGTCCCGGGCGGCCTCTGCACACAGGGCCAGCCCCAGGCTCCCTGCAGCGGCGCCTTCCCTCACCGGCGGACGCCCCTCACCCGGCCCGCCCTGAGTGACTCACTGCTCCCCTGGCCCGCAGCCACCGCTGTCTCCTGGCAGGAGGCAGGCACAAGGTTGTGCAGAAGCCACAGGGTCGGGTGTGTGAGGGCCCCTCGGCCAGGAGGGTCTGGGGCGGCCGGGCAGGACCAGCACAGAGGCTGGCCCAGGGACAGCAGGGCCGGTGGCTCAGACCTGCAGTGGCCTGTGGGAGCCGGTGCGTCCCCGCTCCCCCGGCTTTCGGGCCTTTCTTTCTTCTTCCCGCCATGAAGAAGGCAGAGACCTGAGAGCCCGAGCAGAGAGCCGGGCCCTGGCTGGGAGGGGACCGGCCGGCCGGAGGCAGGGGCCGCGGGCCCCTTGGCCGTCGCTCCCCGCCGAGCCAGGCATGAAGGGTGGCGGCGGTGCCGTGTGGAGCCTTATGTGGAAGTACTGCATCTCCGTGAGGACCCTCAGGTACCGGGGCACTTGTCTGTGGTGGCGCTGTCCGTCTGTCACCTGCTGGGGGGGCCAGCGTGTACGTCTGTGTGAGGGTCCCGGAGGGAGCAGGATGGAGGGGAGGCAAGGCTGCCCGGCTCCCTCCTGAGCAGCTCGCGGTCTCTAGTGGGGAGGAAGGACGAGGGTGGCACAGTGGCCAGGGGGCGTTGGGTGTTCGGCTGGGCCCGGAGCTCCCACCGGGGGAGGGTGAACGTCGGGGGCAGGTACATTGTCCACGGGCACCAGCGTTTGTTACATAACGCGACAGCACTGGGCACAGCTGTGTGACCTTGGCCCTGGCCCCCAACCTCTCTGAGCCTGGGAACTGGGGCTGTGCTCATCCCCTCGTTGTGCAGGGTAAGCAGCCGCTTTGCGTAACTGAAACCGTCAGCGGCCCAGTGGCTGAGAGCTCAGCTGGGACGAAGGCACCAGGCTGCCCGTGTTCAACGCCGATTTGGGCGTTAGTAGTGGTATGAAGTGGCTTCACCTCTCTGGCCAAAGTGTCCCATCATGCACATCCTTTTGGGAGCCTTGTGAGGATTCCGTGCGGTAACGTGTGCCAGGAACAGGGCCCGGTGTGCGGCCGGTGTCAGCCAGCGCTGGGCGTGAGCACCGCGCTGCCGAGCTTTCTCCTCCGCTGGGCGCCTCTGTGCGGTGGGCGTGGCGGAGAGCAGAGCGGAGCAGAGCTCCTCGGCCCCCTGGGGAGGGGACAGCACCCGTGGTCGCCCAGCCTCCGCCGCTGCCAGAGGGTCAGACAGGGAGCAGGAAGCCAGGTCCTGTGTGATCTTCAGCTGGGGTCTCTCTTCTGGGAAGGGGATCCACGGGGCCACGGTTTGCATGCGGGAGGGCTCAGCGGCAGCCGTCTATCTGGAAGATGCCTTCGTATTTGGTACCACCTAAGGGCACATTTTTACTTAAAGGGGAGGTTTTACAAAGGGTAAGAGATTGAAATAGTCTCCTTCTTTCTTTCCACACTCACTACCTGGCATATAAATTGTATAAACCAACCTTTTTTCCTTCCTGCCTGCCTGCCTGCCTGCCTGCCTTGCTTTTCTCCTTCTTCCTTTTCCTCTTTCCTTTTTTTCTTTTCTTCCTTCCTTCCCAAAATATTTGTGACAGCTGACAGGAAACACCTACAATAACATAATTAAACATCAGATGCTGGGCACAGTGGCGTGTCTATTGTCCCAGCTACTCAGGAGGCTGAGGCAAGAGGATCGCTTGGGCTGAGGAGTTGGAAGCTATAGTACATAATGACTGCGCCTGTGAATAGCCACCGCACTCCAGCCTGGGCAACGTAGTGAGACCTCATCACTTAAAAAAATAACAAACAAACCCATGAGGACCAAGAAAATCACAATTTCGAATAGGATGTTATAACCCAGGATTAGGGAAAAAAAAAAGAATAGAACAGAGATAGTAGAGTCCTAAGGTCTTTCTGCTGAGATGAAAATTGCCAAGCTTCCTGGTAGCCAAAGGGAAAGGGGAAACCAGCCATGCAGTTCACTCTTACCATAATAAGACACCATAACGGCATTGGTTACAGTTGTCTCTGCTGCTGGGTGAGAGTATCTGGGGTCCTGGGCTCCAGCCTGGATGGTGGGCCTTGGGCCCGGGCAGGTTTTGGGGGAGACAGTAAGGGCTGAGGTATTCTCTTAGGGTGGCGATGTCATTGGCTGTGGGAGTGGAGAGAGGCAGAGCTCACTCCTGGAGTGAGTCATGGGCCGCCTGCCCCCTGCCTGGACTCCGGGATGACCTCTTTGGGTGGGTAACTTGAGGGCCGGGCAGGCAGGGAGGGAGTCTCCGGGCCTCAGCGAGTGCCTCATATGCTTTTCCTTCTGACCACGGCTGGATTTTCCTGAGTCTCATTCTGCCCTGGGGTTTCCGGGGATTGGCACTTTGGAAACCTCAGGGGTTGTTTACAGGCTGCGAGGGCCCGGCACTGGGAGGCCGGGCAGGGTGAGCCCCTCCCCGCTGAGTGCTGCTTGCCCACGTGTGTCCAAGGAAGAGCGGCACCGCCTCACAGCGCCTGGCAGGCCCGCCGTTCTGTGCCTCAGTTTCTTCAGAAATGGGGGTGATTACACAGCTACCTGACAGGGCTGTGGGCAGAGCCTTACGCGGCCCATGGCAAGCGCTGACCAAGTGTCTGTGGCCAGTGGTGGCCGCAGGGGCAGGCTGGCTTTGCGGGGGGCCAGAGCACAGGCGGGCGGCACCTCGCCGTCCTTGAGGAAAGCACAGCTCGGGTGGGTGTGGACACCGTAATTGGCACCGGCTTTGCCCCAAACCCACACTTAGCGCCCATAAGTACCGGGCGCCTCTGTGCTTAGCTGGGGGGACGGGCCTTGGGGGGCTCCGGGAGAAGCTGCTGTCCAGACCCCCACCCCATCCGAGAGGGGGCCCTGACAGGACGGAGGCCACGCCCACGTGGGCCAGCGAGCGGGGAGCCAGCCGGAGCAGGCCCCTGCGGGATCCCGGCCGCCCGCCAGGGAAGACCTGAGTCAGCAGGTCTGCGGCCGAGGCAGGGCCGGCTGCGCCGCAGGCACACACTGGAGGGCTGCGACCGGACAGCGCATAGTTTCCCACTTGCGTCTTCAGATCCCCTCTGTGTGAGCCGGGCTGGTCCCACTCACATCTGGAAAAGCGTGAGGCGTGTGGGGAGCAGCTGCCGGCTGCCAGCCCTGGCCCTCTTCCCAGGGGCTCGCGACTGCAGCCACGGAGCCGGGGCAGGTCTCTGAGAGGGGCCGTCTGGCTCTGGGCCAGCCCCTGGACAGAGCAGCCGGGGCGCTGGGCACACAGATCCAGAGCCAGCAACAGTGGGTTGTGAGGGGCACAGTCTCAGGCAAGTGGCCAAGCCTCTCTGGGCCTGTCCCCTCACCTGCAGAGCAGGGAGGGCCATGCCAGCCGGGAGGGCTGCTTGGTGAGGTTCTCGGTGGGCCCTGTTGGCTTGGCACCCGGGGAGTGCGTCGCTGTGCCCCGCTTCTCTTCCTCTGAGTCTCAGCTGGGGGCTGCGGGGACAGAGGGACGAACTGGGAAGAACACGGGCTCGGGAGTTAGGCCACCTGGGTTTGGAACTCGGCTCAGCCCCTTTCTACCTTGGAGGTGGCTTTCAGAGATGCTCTGAAGACTAAATGGGATGACGCCCCAAGCCTGCCCCGGCCGCTTTCCCGACAGCGGCCTCCCTGCACCTCCGTTTCCCGCCCGTGAGACGCGTGTGACGATACAGCAGTTCTCAAGGGTGGATGAGACCCTTAAGCAAGCTCTCCACCCCCGCCTCCTCCCTGCCCCTGCCCTGGCCGGCCCCCTCTCTGAGCACTCAGCTCCAGGCCCCGGTGGGCGCAGGGCGGCCCCCTCTCTGAGCACTCAGCTCCAGGCCCCGGTGGGCGCAGGCCCTGCCCTGTGGCGCTGGGCAGCGCCCTGATGAATCCTCAGCCTCTCTCAGGTCAGGCGTCTCTATTTGCACCTGACATTAATTTGGGAAAGAAAGATTGTTTTGTGCCTTGAGAGCCTATGGGACATTTGAACCTCCTGGTGAGCCGGGGCAGCCCACTTGGGACCCAGAGGACCCAGGGTGCTGGTGGGCTGTGGGCTGGGCTTTGCAGAGCCTGCCCTTGGCTGCTCAGGCCCTGCCCCTGCTCCCCTCCCCCCAGTGGCTGCTCCGGGCAGGAGGGCTGGGAAGCAGCTGGCAGCCAGCCTCTGAGAGCTTCCAGGGAGCTTCCCAGACAATTGGCCATCTGATGTCCCTCTGTGGGAGGCGCAGTGGGCACTTCTCTTGGGACAGGGAGCTCACCACCTCCCAGCGTGGGCTGTGCCTAAGCGGCTCTGATGCAGGGACATTTTTTCCCACTTGGAACTGGCACCTCCCTTCCTACAATGTCCTTACACACACACTGGGGACCTGGCCCTGTACTCGGGGCCCCCAATCCATCTGCTTCCCAGTTCTGGGACAGCCCACAGGGGCCAGGACTCCTTGAAACTGAGGGCAGAGTCCCCAGCCTCCTCCCCACCCGCTTCTGGACGCACCCTGAGCTGTTCGGTCCCCATTTGGGAAGGGCCTGGAGCTGAGCTTAGGATGGGCAGGAGATCTAGGCAGAGCAGAGCGGAGCCGCCACCCCCTTCACTCTGGGCACTGCCCACCACACATAGGAGCCCCTTCCTGCACGCTCCGGCTCATCCGCGGCACCACAGCCGCCTGAGCCTGGGGGCCTCGCCTCCTCTCCACTCTCTGCTGTGCCGTTGCTGCCCCCCCATCGAGCTTTGTGCGGGGTGCAGACCTACTCTGTGCCTGGCGCTGTGCCGGGTACCCAGTACCCGCTCATACCCAGCCTGGGAGGGGCACCGTCCCCTGGCACAGAGGAGCGCCCTGGGGCTTGAGGCTTCGCATGACTGGTTTCCACCCGGGTCGTTGATGAGGCCCTTCTCGGTGAGCAGCAGCGCGGCGCTTGTCTTCAGGGAGCTCAGAGCTGGGCACGGAGGTGGCGTGGGCATCAACAGCCCCAGCGCTCAGGCAGAGGCTTCGCTGTGCCAGTCAGCAGGCGCTTTGCTGAGCACCCACCAGGTGCCAGCCTGTGCCGGGCCCGGGGCCACGGCGGCAAGTGAGGGTACGGCTGGGCCTCATGGAGCGGGACATTCGGGTGGGAGAGAAATGGTAACAGAAAATAAACAGCTGGCGATGTCTTCAGACAGGGGTCAGTGCCAAGGAGGCGCAGCGGGGAAGGGTGCCGAGCAGAGGGGCCTCGTGGCCGGGGCTGGCGAGCAGGCGCTGTCCGGCGGCAGCAGACGGATACGCAGAAGGTGGCCCTGCCCGTGCCAGGAATAGTATTCAGCCAGAAAGAGGAATGAAGTTGCCACCCACACAAAAGGCCGTAGACTGCGGCTCCGTCTGTATGCACGCCCGGGACAGGCCACTGGGGCGGGGAGTAGACAAGGGGCTGTCCAGGGCGGGCGGAGGGGACAGAGAGTGACAGGAGCAGGGTTTCTTTTTGGGGTGATGAAAATGTCCTACACTTTGTTGTGGTGATGGCTGCACACCTGTGTGACCATACTAAGATCATTCAGCCATACGCTTTTAAATGGGTGAATTGTATGGTGTGTGAATTATATCTCAATAAAACTGTTTTCTTAAAAAAAGCAAAGCAGAGAAAGGCCAGTCTGAGGAGGTGGCCTGGAGTTGAGAGTGACAGGAAGGAGTGAGCTTACGAAGACCCAGGGAGAGCACTGCAGGGCAGCGGGGACAGCAAGTGCAAAGGCCCTGGGACAAGAGCATGCCTGGGGCGTCTGAGCGCGGAGGAGGAGGAGGCCGCGCAGGGCTGGGAAGGGGGGGGCAGGGCCGGGTCCCAGGGAGGGCTTGCGCGCTCGCTGGGGTAGGGGCAGGCAGGGCTGGCAGCGGGTGGTGGCACGATGTCCTTTCTGTTTTCAAATTGTCACTCCAGCTGCCGTGAGGAAATGAGACTGTGCGGAGGGAGGGGCGGGGCTGAGGGAAGGGGAGGCCGGTCGGGGGTTGTGGCCACTGTCTAGGTGAGAGACCCAGAAGGGGACAGACAGGCTGGCAGGTGGTGGTGGTGGTGGCGGGAATTCGCACAGGGACACGATCACTCCCGCAGGGCAAGGAGAGGGCTTCCTGGAGGGGGGCCTGTGCGGGGCCCGGGAATGGGGGTGGCCGGCAGGCGCTGGGCGAGAGGCTGTCCAGGTGGTACCCTGTATGGGGGCGCTGAGTGCATGGAGGCCTCGGAGGACCTGCCTGGCCATAAGGAGGTGAGGCTGGCACCCTGCCCTGCCCCCACCAGCCCTGGGTCCCTTTTGGGCCCAAGCTGCTTTCACAGTAAGTAGAGCACCCTCTCTTCAGGGCCACCTGTCATACTGCCTTTGTCCTGCGGGCTCAGACTGACCCTCAGTGAGAGCCGAGCGGCCAGAGGCCCAGCTGGGGCCTGGCGTTCTGAACAAAGTGGCCTCGCCGAAACTCGAGTGGCCCCGAAACTCAATCGGCCACGAGAGACTGGCCGGGCAGGCAGCTGTATTATTTATTGCCCGGGGCCTGCCCAATGAAGCTGTCTGGACTGGACAAGCCTCGAGGGAGCCCCCTGGCAGGGTCTGGGGGCCAGCCGGAGGGCAGCAGGGCGGGCGGGGGCCCCAGGGTGCCTGGCACCCTCTCCCCGGGGCGTGGTTTCCTGGATGCCGACCGAGCAGGGAGGAAGTCAGACGTCAGGACCTGCTGCGGGGAGGGCCACGGCTCATCCCCAGGGACCGCAGAAGCAGGCCAGGCACTGGGGCTCCGGGAGGACGTCCACCCTCTCCCCGTTGACTGTGAGTACCGCTCCTGCTCGCCTGGCCCAGCGGGGAGGGGTCCCCGCAGCCCTGGGAACCCTCCTGTCAGGGCAGCCTGCCGAGGTTAGGGCCTCGGCTTGGAGCTGTTTCTTTGGCCGTTCTCACCGCCTGGGTGGCACAGACCCGCCCTGGCTCCAGACCCCAGGTGTTTGCCCACAGCTGCTGGGGGAAGTTCTCTAGCTCCCCTGGGCATCAGACCAGCCCCAGGCCCCTCGGCCCACCCAGAGTGCTGGAGTGTTGTTTCTTTGCCTGGGGCCCTCACAACCGCCCTGAGAAGGAGGGACTCTTGGCAACACCCATTTCACAGGCGAATGAATTGAGGCCCTAGGAGGTCACACAGCGCCCGGGGCTCCCGGAGCGCAGCCAGTGCGGTTTCCTTGCCCGCCGCCGCCGCCCTCGCCCCACGGAGCAGAGCGTGCAGCACACGGAGGCTCACAGCAGAGGGAGCGGAAGGCTGCCCCGGCCCTGGGGCCTGGGACTCCCCCTGTGGGGTCAGCTTTGCGCTAAGAATGCCCTGTCTCGAGCAAGTCTTCCTGCCCGTCGAGTGGGGGGCCCAGCGTGTGTCCCCCCAAGGACTCCCATGACCCACTGACAACTTCAGCTTCTTTCTAAAGCTTCAGGGGGAACTTTGAGGATCTGCAGATCCCCGGGGCTGGGGGGGTCCTGGGGGATGGGCCCCAGGTGGCCCTGTGCCCTGGGAAGTCCCCTTGAGTGAGACGGGAGACCTGGAGTCGCCTGTACCCCCAGGCAGCTTCCCCACCAAGGCCCGCTTTCCTGTCGAAGCCTCACAACTCTCAAGGGAGGACTTTTGCCGTTGGTAACGTGGAAACCCCAGCCCAGAGGTGCTAGGACATCTGTCCAGTGTCACACAGCTCATATCCATCGGGGAGCTGGGGTTTGAACACAGAGTGACTCTGAGCCCTCGGTTCTGTCTTCTGTCTGGGGTGTGGGGGGCAGGGGTGAATATTCCATTGCTTCCCTGTCACTGGGTCTCAGTTTTTCCATTTGCCACGGGTTGGAATCCTGTCCTAAGGAGGAGGCTGACTGTCCTGCCGCCCCCAGAGCTGGGGCCGCGGGGGAGGAGGCCCGGCTCCGGGAGCGAGAGACTGCCTGTGATCCACACGCAGAGCTCCCTGAGGACCCCGGTGAGCCAGGGGCCACGGGCCGAGGACCCCTGGTAACCTGGCGTAGAGGTCACAGCTCAGAGCCCAGGGCTCTGACCTCCACCTTGGCGGCCTGCAGCTGCCGTGGTTAGGGTCTCAGGGACTGCTTTTGCTGGGCTCCAGGGTGCACGCTGGGGGGCTGGGCCAGGTGGCTGCCAGCACCTGTGTTCACATCATTCATTCATTCATTAGTTCAGTCATTCAGCAAACATTTATTGGGCACCTACTGTGCACCGGGCATTGCCTTGTCTCTGAGAATAAAAAGGTGGTTAGCAAACCAGATTTTCGACAATCCCTGCCCCTCTGGGCATGGGGGGCCAATATACGGCTAGACCATCACATCCGGGTTCAGGCGTGCCCTGTGAGGGCAGCGAGGCACAGGAAGGGGAGGGCGGCAGTTGGGCGTGGTTATTTTAGTAGACACAGACTCCTACAGGAAAACACCCGCAGGCCCCCAGGCAGGTGAGGGCAGGTCGGAGGGGCTGCCCTGTGGCCTCCACTCACTGAGTCCTTTGTGGCCAGCTGAGTGTCAAGGGTCCTTTGACCTTCATACAAGTCCGTGAGGACGGGGTTCTTAGCCCTGTTTGATGGATGAGCAAACCAGTGCCCAGAAGTCCAGCCCAGTGTGGCTCCAGTGGCTTCTGGGAAGAGGTGAGGGGACTGTGGCCGGCAGAGTGGGGTGTCCAGGCCGTGCCCAGCATCTGAGAGCATCGAGGCCGCTGTCAGCGGGGCCTGGACCCCAAGGCCAGGGTGGGTTTCTGGCATTTGATCAGGCTGCAGGTCAAGAGCCCAGACGCTGGCGTGAGTCTCAGCTCTGCTGCTTTTGCAGCTGTGTGACCTTGCGTGTGACACGTCACATCTCTGAGCTTCGGTTTGTTGGTGAGAACTCTTTTAGTTTCAAGTAACTGAAAATCCCAATCAAGCAGGCATGAGCAGAAAAGGCACTTCATTGGCTCATGGAACGGAAAAGTCTAGGGGGTAATGAACTTCAGGAATGGCTGGATCCAGGGGTTCAATGTATGGATTTGAACTTTTCAACTCTCACCTTTGCTTTCCTCCCTACTGGCTTCACTTTGAGGCAGGCCCTCTGCACGTGGTGTCCCTGGCTCTATCCCTGGCGTGTAGCGAGCACTCAGAAAACATTAGCCGTCTCCTTTCATTTGGTCGTCCCTGCGCTGTGATAGGCCAGCTGCAGGGGCCACACTGCGTCAGCAACAAGCTGTTTCTATCTTACGGATGTTCACTGTGCCCTGGGGGACATGGGACAAGAAAAGAGAAAATTACCACACTGGTGACCAGGGCTCAGAGAGGGTGAGCGCTGAGGCCTGTGGGAGCCCAGAGGGGGAACATCAGAGTTCTCATTGGGAGGGGTTCCCCAAAGGCTTCCTGGAGGAGGTGGCAGCTGAGATTTTAAGGGCAATGGAGGAGTTGGCCTAGGAAGTGAGAACCGAGGGAGCAGGAGCCCTGGGGTCAGGCTCAGGCCTGGCACGTGCTAGGGCTGACCTGGCTGTGCCCAGGTCTGGCTGAGCTCACAGGATCGGTGCTTGGGCCACGGCAGGGGTGGAGATGAGTAAGCCTGCATGTGGGTGGGAGGTGCCCCAGCTGCAAAGCTGTCAGGAGAAGGAGAATGAGCACTTAGTGAGCACCTACTGTGTTCCGGGCACCCTCCATATGTTGCCTCATTCTGCCCACACAGCAGCCTCTGGAGAGAATGAACCAGCAGCCACTTTGCAGGGAATGAACCAGAGGTTCTGATGAGCTGCAAGGACAGACCACCTTTCTAAGAGAGTTGATGAAACCTGTTTTCCCCATGAACTTAGGATTTGGGACTCACCCATTAGCCAGGCTAAGTGGCCTCTGCTCTGCTATAAAGAGGCTGCTGGGATGCCACCCCTGGCAGGGATGCATGGGGAAGTCACCGTGTTCAAAACAGCTATGTGTTGAAACACCTTCCCAGCCTCTGATCATAACCAGCAGCAGCAGCGGAAGCAAATGCAGCAAATCTGAAACCTAATGCCCACAAAACAGGGGGTGTCACAGCCAGAGGCCAGGTGACAAGTGCAAAGCTAAAGGCCCCGTGTGGAAGTGACTGTGGACAGTCACCTGCTCGGAGCAACCGGGGGAGGCCAGCTCGGGTCTGAGCCCTCGGCACTGAATGTGGAAACCGCTTCTAAGCAGCCCTCAGCGTGTGCACACACAGCCCAGATTAACCAGTGGGGATAACGGCGCGATCTAGGCTCAGGGCCCGGCGCCTCGGGTGGCTTCTGTGACCCCTGGGCAGCGCCCTTTACCTCTGTGAGCCTCAGTGTCCTCAGTGAAGGCGCCGCGACACAGCGGCAGCAACGCTCTGAAGTGTCAGCGAGCCTTATCCCCAAGTGAAACAGATGTCCTCAGTTTGAATTTAAAATTTTAAAAATTGTCATTTTTGCAACCATGGACTTGAGCCAAATGGGAAATTACTTGGTCCAGCCTCTAAGCCCCAGGTAGGCACCAGGTCGTTCAGCCCCCGTGTGTGCTCAGGAATTGCACGTGGAACGTTAAAACCAAATTTTGAATTTGCCAAATCCCAAGTCAATCCAGGATGTTCATTTCTTAAATGTTACAGTCTGAGTTTTTTGCAGAGGAAAAAGAAAAACTAATACACTTTATCCTAGGGACACAAGCAGGGTGGTGGGGAGCCAGAGGCAGATGCCATGGACACTTCAGAGTGGTGGGGGGATACTTAGGGGAGGTTTCCGAGAGGAGGTGACATCTGAGTGTGGGGCAGGAGTAGAAAGTGGCCAAGTGCCGGGGGAGCGGGCGGAGAGTTTGGGTGGAGGCTGGTCCAGTCTCCGTGGTGTGTTTGGGGAGCAGCAGTCAGGCTGGGGTCTGGGAGAAGGGAAGGCGGGGGGAGGGGGAGGGGCTGCAGAGCACTGGCCACTGCCTGTGGGCATAAAGAAACTGTCAGGGGCTCTCGAGCAGGGAGTTGTGTTAAGGAGTATTCTTTTGGGTGATTAAAAAGAAAAAGGAAAAGGAAAAGGAAAAGGAAAAGCACCCCAGACTGACTTAAGGCAAAGGCTGAATTTAATGCCTTCTATTTCTGAAACAGACAGGGCTTCAGGTACAGTTGGATTCAGGGGCTCAAACTGCGTCTCCAGGCACCGGCTTCTTTTTCTCTTCGTTCTTGTCTCTAGACTTCATTCCCAGACAGCTTCTCTGCCCATGGTGGCCCCAGCAGCTCCAGGTCGACAGCTGTCTTAGCAGCTAATACTCCTGGCAGAAATGGTTCCAACAGAACAGACTCTCACTGGTCAGCTTGGGTCTCGTGTCCATGCCTGGACCCGTCACTTGGGCAAGGGGGATGGAATACTCTGGTAGGCCAGGCCTGGTGCTATATTCAGCCCCGGAGTTAGCTGACCCAAACTGTATGGGCGGATAGAGGGGGAGGGGATTCCCCAAAGAAAACTGGGTGTCTTGTCAGATGTAGGAATGGAGGCTGGGCAGGCCGAAACAGCCTGCGGCCACCGCCGCATTCCGGTCAGCCCTGCCGGCTAGCAGCCGGGCTGTGGGATCCTGCATGCATCATTCCTTGTGCTCAGCCCCATGAGCTAGGGTTTCTTTTATTTATTTTTTTATTTTTATTTTTATTTTTTTGAGACAGAGTCTCACTCTGTTGCCCGGGCTACAGTGAGTGCCGTGGTGTCAGCCTAGCTCACAGCAACCTCAAACTCCTGGGCTTAAGCAATCCTCCTGCCTCAGCCTCCGGAGTAGCTGGGACTACAGGCATGCGCCACCATGCCCGGCTAATTTTTTCTATATAGATTTTTAGTTGGCCAGATCATTTCTTTCTATTTTTAGTAGAGACGGGGTCTCACTCTTGCTCAGGCTGGTCTCGAACTCCTGACCTCGAGCAATCCACCCGCCTCGGCCTCCCAGAGTGCTAGGATTACAGGCGTGAGCCACCTCGCCCGGCTAAGGTAGGGTTTGTTACAATCCCTGTTTTGCAGATGAGAAGACCGAGGCTTAGGGAGACATAGTCACTTGCCTAAGGTCACACTGTTAGCAAATAGCCTCAAATCCCAAATCTGCTTGACCCCAAAGCCCAGGCTCTTAACTATCACTCCACAGCTTGCAGTAATTGACGGGAGTTTGAGGAGGATGCCTCGGGAGCTTAAATGTAAGTCAGGCTGTCAGGGGAGAAAGCAGAGGGAGAGGCTGGGGTGGGAGGCTGGTGCCTCGCGGGCGGAGAGGAGGGGTCTTCAGGGACTGAGCTCGGTATGCTCACACCTTCTTCTCAATGCACTGTCAGCTTAACTTTTGTTGTTTCCTTAAGCAGGTAAAAATTTTTTAATCTAATTAGCAATGTCATGTGGCAATCTTGGCAGGAGGACAGAGGATGGGGCTTCTGAGCCTGGCAGCTGGAGTTAGCAGGGCTGTGGGCACCTGGGGCGTTTCCGGGGGAGTTTCCGGGGGAAGTGGTCAAAGGGTGGTGGCCACCCACCTGGCTCGGGGCCAGGGTGCGGAGCGGGTGGGATGGGGAAGCAGCCACTCCTCACTTCCCTTTTCAGCCCTAAGACTTCTCAGGCACTCAGGCAAGAGTCCCGCCTCCCTGATGACATCACACCATGTCAGAGGTCATGCTGCCCACACCCCCCTGGCACAAAGGGGAAATCAAGGCAGCACTGCCACCACATGTGGGGCACCACATGCCCGCTGGTGGTCTGAGTACCAGTCAGGGATCAGCTGCTGCGTCAGTGCATGACCTAGGGCAAGTCACCAGGCCTCCCTGGGCCTCGGTTTGGCACCTGCACAATGGACCTGTAATTACCTCACAGAATGAGCAAGTGAAAAAGCGTTTAGAAAGAGCCGGCCCAGTGCCTGGCACCTCACCGGCTGTTAAGATCCCTTCCCCCGAGTGGTGAACCCTCAGGATCTCTCCCTGGAGCGGGGAACGGCTGTGGCACTAAGAAAGCCGGCCCCAGACCCAGCTCCGCCGTGTGCCAGCTGTGTGGCCTGGGGCGAGTCACTTCACTGTTCTGGGCCTGTGTCGCCTGATCTGGAGAATGGAGAGGATTGGCTGAATGCCCGGCCCGTGCGACGGGATTTGCCAGCATGTCCTGCCCCTGCGCATGGGACATCCCCTCCCCGGTCAGCTCCCGTTCCTGCCCAGGAGCCGGACCGAGTGAGTTATTCTACTCACAGTCCGCCCAGCCGACATCCCCTAGGTGCCCACTGTGTGCCCACTGTGTGCCCAGCACTGCTCTGACAGTGAGGCGGTCAGTCCCAGATGCCCCTCCTGGAGCTGACATTTGGGGGCTGGGGCAGGCAGACAAGAAAAACAAGCAAACAAACAACCGAGCAAGATAGTTCCGGCATGGCAGTGAGGAAAAGGAAACAGGACGCTGTGGCGGGGGCGGCTTGGTGGCTGTCAGCGAGTGCTGCCCCCGAGGAGGGGACCTGAGGACGAGAAGGAGGTGGCCAGCAAAGGGTCTCCCTGTGGCAGAGGGAGAGCGGCGTGGACAGCCCCCCAGGGATCCAGGCTCAAAGGACGTAGAGGTTAGGGTCCCTGGAGGATGCTCACCTCGTTCTTTAAACTTTTGCTGGTGGCAGGACCGGCTGCGGCCCCACTCTGCACTGCAGTAGGGGAGGGAGAGGTGTCCAGCAGCCTGGCGGTCACGAGCCACCTGTTCGGCTTCTCCTGGGACCCCAGACTGAGAGTGACAGGGTGGTGGTTGTGGAGGGCGTGGCCGGAAGAGGCAGCTGGGTTCAGCCCTAAATTTCAGAACTGCTAAGAAATATGTCAGTAACCGAATCTCACCTGGAAGGTACACGGTCCTGGCTCTGCCTCAACCCCAGGGGCCCAGGGAGGTCACTGCTCCTCCCTGGGGCTCTCTGGGGTGGGGTGACAGAACTGTGGTGTCTCCGCTCTCTCTCCTGGCTTCTGAGAGGTGCAGCTGTAGAAAGTCAGAGCTGGAAGGACTTTGAGAAATCACGGAGCCTCCTCCCACAGGACGGGGCACTGTGAGCTTGGTCGGGTGGCGAGCTGCGCATGCCAGCAGCTCTGGGCCACAGGGGTGGGCAAAGGTGGGGCCTCCGAGACAGGGAGGGACACTGGGCTCAGCCCCGGACTTCAAACAACCAAGAACTCCGCTCCACCCGCAGGCACAGACACCCCAGAGACACGCAGACCGAGAAGGGAGGGGCGGGTGGCCCGAGGCTTTCGAGCAGCAACAGTGAGAACACGGATTGTTTCCCAGTACCATGCGTGTGTCAAGCTCGGATGCGCGTGTGAGGACCACCCAGCCATGATCTCATTCAGTTCTTACAAAAAACCCTGTCAAGCAGGAATATCTACCCGATCCTGCAGATGGGGAAACTGAGGCAAGCCAAGTGACTTGCCCAAGTTCCTTGCCAGCCAGAAAGTGGCAGAATTGGAGTTGGAACCTAGAACTGAGCTTTCCTTAGAGATGTGGAGGACTGGCCACTGGAGCAGGTGGGGCGGGTGGAACGAGGCCCCCGTGTCCCCCACGCCCTCCTCCCCGGTGGCAGCTGGGCCCCACTGCTCAGTGGTCTGGGTGGTCGAAATGGCCACTGGGCCAGCTTCGGGAGGTGGTCCCACCTGGTCCGTCGGGATGCCACTTGCCAGCTGAAGGCAGAGTCCTTTGCTCACAGCTCCCTCGACCCTCCTTCTGGGGGCTCGTGTCCCCCCATCCGCACTGCGTTGGGGCCCGGGGTCTACAGGAAGACACGTGATCCCTCCCCGCGTTCCCGTGCAGCTCCCCTGTGCGCGGTTGTGAATTGGAGGGATGTCTGCTGCCTGCAGGTTGGGGCCAAAAAGATCCGGAGGAAGACAAAGCCTGGCAAAGTGACTTTGGGCGAGTGTCTTCTACTCCTGGGTCAGTTTCCTCATCTTCCGACCGGTATTGGGCTTTGAGATTTTGTACCGCAAATGCGCGGGGAGAGGCCGGGCCATGGGCTGCCTCTGCTGCCAGTCGGGCCCAGCTCAGCGCAGACCTCAGGCATCCCCCAAGGACTCCCTCTTTCCAGGTCCTCTTGGGTCTCTGTTCTAAACAGGCAGGTTCCCGCAGGAGCCAGGGAGACTCTCCTGCCCCTGTCCCCCAGCCCAGGAACTGCTCCAGGGCTCGGTTCTGCCTCCTGGGGCCATGGGCTTGGCCCTGAGCCACACTCACGGGCACGCGTTTCAGCCGGCTTTTGCTGTGTAGCAGACTATGCGGAATGTGGGGGCTTACAGCAATAGTGACTGAGGATTTTGCGTGGTGGTGTGGATCGGAAGAGCTGGGCAGTTCCGCTGCTCTCCTGGGCTCCGCTCCCTGGCTGGGAGGCCCACCCGCATACCTATCGGCTACCTCTCGCCCCCCCACCCCGCCCCAGCCCCGGTCGTGGACCAGCCCTGTCACAGGGGGGTCCCCTCGGCTCCCCCCAGCGTGGCCTCCAGTAGCAGCTTCTGCACATGATATTCTGAGGGCCACATTCCCAGAGTGAGGCCCAGCCTTGGGAGTGACACAACCGTCACTTCTGCCACACTCTGTTGGCCAAAGGGAGCCCTGTGGCCAAGGGGAGGGGAAGTAGCCCCCAGCCCTGGGTGGGAGGAGGGGACAAGTCCCACCTCAGAGGGCCACGGGTACCAGGATGGGAGGAATTTATGGTCATGTTTTGCCATCCCAGAGTATGTGTCATCGGGATTTTGCTGGGCTCTTACGTCAGCTGTGGTGAGGGGAGCGAGTTCTAAAGTCACTATGTACGAAGCCAAATATCACTCTGTGAAATTACTCTTGAAGAGCCCTTAAATTGCCCCCAAGGGACAGAGTGCCTGGTTTTGTGGACACTGGCTTGTGCAGTGGAACTCACTGTCCGCTGAGGTGTGCAGGGCCCGGGCCGGGCCAGATGAGGTGCTCGTCCAGGCACCACAGCCTTTGCTGTGCAGAGGGACCCTAACTCCCAGCTGGCATGGAGGGGACCTCACCCGGCCGGCTCACCTTCAGGGCCGTCCCCATCCTGCGTCATTATTGAGCCTCTAGAGCCGGGCTGCCCAGGACAGTAGCCACGAGCCATAGGTGACTATTTAAATTTTAACTAATTAAAACTAAATAAATGAAAAACTCAGTTCCCCATGGCGGTAGCCTCCACCCAAGTGCTCGGTGACCACACAGAGAGCTGGGAGTGAAGCCCCCCAGCCAACTCAGCTCTGTGTCGGCCCCTGGCCCAGCTGCCTTCACTGTCCCCCCGGCGGGTGCTGGCTGCTCGGGGACTCCGGGACTCCGAGTGACTTGGTCTCGCCCCACCCTCAGGCGGGGGCCAGGCCCCAGGCACCTCCTCTTCCAGATCCCCTGAGCTGGGAGCACTGGCTGCAGTCGCCTGCCCACGTCCCAGCACTCCCAGGCTGACGTACAAATGGGGCTCCATTTGCACCCCAGGCTTTTCCAGCAAAGGGAGGAGGCCTTTGTATGATCAGAAATTGTGAGCCCCTCCCACCCCTTCCACGCATACTCCCCACTCATGGGCTCAGTGTCCAAGACTGGAAACTGCAGGATGACAATAAGCCACCAGGAATCCACTTTTAGATGACTTGGAAGCCTGTGAATTTTATTCATCGAAGCAGCATCTATTTTGGTTTGAAAGATATTCATGTGTGAAACATAGTATTTGTTTGGTCTACCAGCAGCGTTGGGTGTGCATATGGGATACAAGATCCCCTGAAATAAATCAGGGGCTCCCAGCTTGGGAAGCCCTGAGACTGCCAGGAGTTGGCGTCTCTGAGCGGCCCTCAGGAGTCGAAGGCTTGGGGTTGGGTGGGGGCTACCTCGTGGGATGCTCACGTGGCCAGCACTGTGGCCCGATGCTGTGTTCTGTGGTAGGAGGGGAGTGAGGTTGCCCACTTGCCATGGCTTCCTGCCCTCCCCGCCGCCCTGCACACACACATGGCCCCAGCTACCCTCCCTCCTGCCCGCTCTTGCTGAGTCTATTCCGAGCTGTGCTGATGGGAGGTGGCCTGGCATGGCGGCCTCTCCCTGCTCAGGGCCCCTCTACACCTGTGGGCCCCAGTTGTTCAAGAGCTGTGACCCTCTTTGCTGGTGGGGACAGAATGTGACGTCCATATAATCCAGGCAGAGGGGCAGAGGTGATTCAGACATAAATCCCTGTCCCCCAGGGCCAGGAGGAGGCTGAGGCTTGGGCACAGCTGAGAGCTTTCTACATCTACTTCCCGCCTGCAGAACCTGCCCCGCCCCAGCTGAACCGCAGTTCCAGGGGGGCGGGGACTTGCGTGTCTCTGGGTCACGGCGGATCCCCCTTGCACAGACCCGCACCCGGGGAACATTTGCTGCGTGAGTGAATGGATGAACACGAGTGGTGGCACACAGACACGTGTCCCCACCCTGCGCTGTGGCCTCTGGCGTCTTCTCTTTGGGGTGCAGCAGACACACGAGGAGCTGGGGCGCCCCTCTGGGAGCTCTGCTCCCAGCCTTTTCTCCTTTTGGAGACCATGGATTTATTCAAATTCCAAACAATAATTTTTTTAATGTGTGGATTCTTTAAGAGTTGCAAGTTATTTTGAAATAATTTCAATCATAAAGAAGAGTTGCAAGAATAATACAAAAAAATTTCTCCCATACACCTTTCAAATTCAGCATTAGTAACATTTCACCAAATTTTGCTGTCTTAAAAACATTTTTTTTCCCTCAGAACTATTTGAGAGGTCATTGCAAACATGCAATGTGATGACTTTTACCCCTAAATAATACTTCAGTATATATTTCCTAAGGACAAGGACATTCTCTTACGTAACCATGGTCCAATAGTCAAGTTCAGGAAATTTAACATTGACATGATGCTAGGATCTAAAGTACAGCTGACAGTCACAATTTGCCAATTGTCCCAGTAATGTCCTTTATGTCAAATTTGCCTCCCCGTCTAGCATCTTACGTGGCATTTAGTCAGCAGGCGTCTTCTCAGAGCTTTATTGTGGCATAATTTATGTGCCATAAAATTCACTCGTTTTAAGTGTATAATTCAGTGTTGTTACTGTATTTACAAAGTTGTGTGACCATCACTACAATTTTATTTTTTATTGTTTGTTTGTTTGTGTGTGGGTGTTTTTTTTTTTTTTTTTTTTTTAAGACTGTCTTCTGGGCTGGAGTGCAGTGGTGTCATTATAGCTCACAGCAACCTCAAACTCCTGGGCTCAAGTGATCCTCCTGCCTCAGCCTCCCGAGTAGCTGGGACTACAGGCACGCGCCACTGAACCCAGCTAATTTTTCTATTTTTAGTAGAGATGGGATCTCACTCTTGCTCAGGCTGGTCTCGAACTCCTGAGCTCAAGCGATCCTCCCACCTCGGCCTCCCAGAGTGCTAGGATTACAGGCAAGAGCCACCTCGCCCGGCCACACAATTTTGGTTTAAATCTTTTCCATCACCCTGAAAAGAAACCTTTCGTCCATTCTCAGTCACTCCCATGTCCCATCCGAAGCCCGCAACAATTGTCTCTGTAGATACGCCTGACCATTTCACAGCCATCTGGTATCATACACCATGTGTCTTTTGTGTCTGGCTTTGTTCACTTAGCATGAGGTTTTCAAGATTCATCCACGTTGTAGAATGTTTCAGTACTTCCTTCTTTCCTTCGTGTTGCTGAATAATATTCCAGTGTGTGGATATACGGTATTTAGTTTATTCATTCCATAGTTGATGGACATTTGGGTCGTTTCCACTCTTTGGCTATTATAAATAATACTGCTGTGGATATTTGCATGCAAGATTTTATATGGGCCGGGCGCGGTGGCTCACGCCTGTAATCCTAGCACTCTGGGAGGCCGAGGCGGGTGGATCGCTTAAGCCCAGGAGTTTGAGGTTGCTGTGAGCTAGGCTGATGCCACGGCACTCACTCTAGCCTGGGCAACAAAGCAAGACTCTGTTTCAAAAAAAAAGAAAAAAGGATTTTATATGGACATATGTTTTCATTTCTCTTGAGTAGATCCCTAGGAATGGAATTGATGGGTCACATAGTAACTCTGTGTTCAACTTTTTAAGAAACAGCCAAACTGTTTTCCAAGGTGGCTGCATCTTTTTACATTCCTGCACGCAGCATATGAGCGTTCCAGTTTCTCCACATCCTCTCCACCATCTCTTATTGTCTGTCCTTTTGATTCTAGTTATCCTAGTGGGTGGGGAGTTGTATCTCATTGTGGTTTTGATTTGCATGTCCCTGATGGGAACATCTTTTCCTGTGCTTATTGGCCATTCCTGGATCTCCTTTGATGAAATGTCTGTTTGAACCCTTTGCCCGTTTTTGAATTGTGTTGTCTCATTATTATTAAGTCATGAGAGTTCTTTTTATACTCTAACTACAAGTCCCTCATATCAGTTTTGTGATTTGCAGGTATTTTCTCCCAGCGAGGGCTTTATCTTTTCACTTTCTTAGTGGAGTCTTCCGAAGCGCTAACCCAAGGTCACTAAGATTTACTCCTATGGTTTTGTCTAAGAGTTTTATAATTTAAGTCTTCCATTTAGATCTTTGATCATTTTGAGGTAATTTTTGTGTATGGTGGGAAGTGTGGGTCCCAATGCATCCTTTTGCATGTGAATAGCCGGCTGTTCCAGCCCTATGTGTTGGAGAAACCATCCTTTCCAATGAATTGTCTTGGCACCTTTGTCAAAAGTCATTTGACAATCAATTTTTATTATTTATTTCTTTCTTTATTTTGACCAGCGCAGCTAAGGCCAAGATAATAAATCTTTAGACGTTATTTTCATGGAGACAAAAACCTTCCTGCATTTTAACAAAAGCATGATCCGGGTCACCTGGATGCCTCTTTATGAGCTGAGCTCTGCTGCCTGACTTCCAGGGCTGCCTTTTCTATGATGTTTGTAACCACGTGGTCATGACAGGATCCTCCAGCCTAGCAGCGTTTAACATTGTATGCAGTGTTTCTTAAAGTGGGGCCTGATGAACCTCATAAACCATATTCTTAGGGGTCCATCAGTTCTTAAGTTTGAGAAACCCTTACTACAGAGCTATTTCTCAGATGGGAAAGTAGAGACCCAGACAGGGAAAGTGAAATGCCCAAGTCATGCGTCTGCAGGTGCCTACGAGCCGGCACAAAGGGCAGCATGGGGTAGCGATAGGAGCCCACTTAGCAAAGTCCCTGACCCTCTCTGAGCCTCTGTTGTCTCACCTGTAAAAGGAAGAGGCTCCACCCATCGCACAGAATTTCAAGGAATAGCGACAGTGTGGGTAGAGCGCCCAGCACAGCGCCTGCTTGACAGGGAGTGGGCCCCAATTAGCGGAAGTTGTATCTCTTGCAAGCCTGGGGCTGCACCTACCTGCTGCCGTCCATCAAAGGCCTCCCCCTCAGGCGCCTACTCTCCCCAGCAGAGCACCCCTGCGGGCTGGCTCCTGGCTCCAGCCCTCCCTCTGCCTCGGGCACCTCACCTGTCCCCACTGCCTCTCTTTACGGGGCACAGCGCTGTGGAAGGCCGTGTGCTGGTCCTGGCAACGCAGCGATGAATCAGACTCCATCCCTGCTCTCAGAGACCTTCTGGGCAGGTGAGCGGATGCATTAGCTGCTGATCATAGAACAGTGTGGCTGTCGTTATTTTCTTTTTCTTTCTTTTTTTTTTTTTTTGAGACAGAGTCTCACTCTGTTGCCCAGGCTAGAGTGAGTGCCGTGGCGTCAGCCTAGCTCACAGCAACCTCAAACTCCTGGGCTCAAGCGATCCTCCTGTCTCAGCCTCCCGAGTAGCTGGGACTACAGGCATGCACCACCATGCCCGGCTAATTTTTTCTATATATATTTTTTAGCTGTCCATATAATTTCTTTCTATTTTTTAGTAGAGATGGGGTCTCGCTCTTGCTCAGGCTGGTCTCGAACTCCTGAGCTCAAACGATCCGCCCACCTCGGCCTCCCAGAGAGCTAGGATTACAGGCGTGAGCCACCGCGCCCGGCCGTTATTTTCATTAATAGCTAACATTTATAGAATTTCTCTTCTGTGCCTGGCTCAGGATGCACAGGGCACTGTGGGAGCCAAGAAGATGACGTCTAGAAGAGCTGGATTTAGAGGATGAGTTTGGACTTAAGCTAATAGATAAAGAGACGTGAACATTCTAGGAATTTTTGTCTATTCGATGAATTAAAATGACATCTCATCATTATGATTTGTAAGTGTGAGGTTTGTGTCTTTTTGTATGTTTATAGGCTGTTTGTCTTTCTTTTTCTCTGAACTACCTAGCTAAATCAATTGGACATTTTTATTTTAAATTGTTTGTGTTTTTTTCTTATTGATGTAGAAGAACCCTTTATATTAATACATGGAGGGACCCAAAGAAATAGTTCGTGCCAATACGCAGCGGCATGAAATAGTACAGTGCGCTCGAAAGGCATGAAGTGTCGCTTGATTTTGGGAGAGGCAGCTGAAGAAGGAGCTGGGCAGGGAGGTAGAGGCTAGTTCTGAATGTGGGCTGGGGAGCTTGGACTTTATTCTACAGGTCATAGGGAGCTATGGAAGAGTTTTGAGCAGGAAAGGGATGTAACTGAATCTGTATTTTTTTTAAAATTGCTTTGAATAAGAAACAATAATGGACAGAGGGAAAAGATAGCAGGATAGATTGAGGCTTGAAAGTGTAGAACTTTGAATGCCTAGCTGAAGAATGTCTACTTGGTTTGTGGGGCAGTAGGGAGCCACAAAAGGTTCTGGGTGATGACCAAGAGTGAACCGAAGAGGCAGTGGGGATGCAGAGGTTCCTGATACACTTCCTGCTCTGCCGGCAGCTGTGAAGTGGGGAGGGGATGGGATTGAGGCCAAGGCTGATCTCTGGGTGGGGTGAGTGGTTTTGTTTCCCAACATGAGGCTTTTCCCCCACAGATATCTCAGCCCCACGTGGCTGCCCAGTGCTGTGTCATCTGTCCCTGCTCCACAGGACTGACCTCCAACCCAGACAGACGGAACCATTGCCAGGGCTAACCTAGAGAGGAAGTATGAACCAAGAGTTTCCAGGCAGGGTGCTGGGAGTGGGAGAAGGAAAAAGGAACAGCACGTTGGCTAGCTGAGAGGGCCCTCAGAAGTCACGCCAGGCCGCGGACCCTCTGCTCTGCTCCCAGAAGTGCAGGGACCAGGAGCCCCTCCCTGCCCCACAGCCATTGCAGTTTCTAGGGCTGGGACTGCAGAGCTATAAGGAGTCTTGGCACTTGTCTTATCTTGTGCTTCTTGGTAGAGGGACCTTGAGCCTCAGAAGGGACACCCTCCTCCCTGAGGTCACACGGGGAGTCATCCCAAGCTAGTATCAGAGCAGGCCCTAGAAATCAAGCCTTTCAACTCCCCATCCAGGTTCAGAAATTATTATTTTTTAAACATAACTTTTTACAAACAGTAATGCATGGATATAGTGCAAAAAATATTTAAATGGAACATTTCAGTGAAAAGCCAGTCAGTCTCCCAATTCTCCACGCCCTTTCCCAGGGCACTGCTGTACCGGTTTCCTGGGCATCCCTGTCAGAGACAATATATGCAGGTGCCAGCATGTGTCCTGTACTTCCTCTTTTTTACGTAAAAAGTAACACACTACAACCTGTACTGCAATGAACCTTGCTTTTTTACGCTCATAAAATAGCTTGGAGATTGTTCCTTATCAGTCCATATCAGCCACGTTCTTTTTGATAGCTGCAAAGGCTTCCGTCATATGGATGTATCGTGATTATAATGTTTTACAAGTCCCTCATTGGTGGGCTTTAGGGAATAATAATACTTCAGTAATTTTTATTCACATTAAAAACACAGTCCTGTGCATGAGGACATTTCATTCAATGACAGACCACATATACAATGGTGGTCCTGTAAAATTATAATACCATATTTTTACTGGACGTTTTCTATGTTTAGCTGTGTTTAGAGATGCAAATACGTACCGTTGTGTTACCGTGGCCTACAATATTCAGCACAGTAGCATGCTGTACGTGCTGGGCGTGTAGCCCAGGAGCAATAGGCCATGCCACACAGCCAGGTGTGTAGTGGGCTACGCCAGCTAGCTTTGTGGAAGTGCACTATGTGATGCTAAGTCGATGATAAAATTGCCTAAAGACGCATTTCCCAGAATGTATGCCCGTTGTTAAGCGATGCATAACTGTACTTCATTTTAAAATACCTTTGTATTTAAAGACCATACATGTCTTTGCATGTAAAGAAGAACATTTGATTGGTCCATGAGCTTGTGCCCACATAACCCCTGTTAACCTTTTAAAAATCAGATAATACAGAAAATCATAAAATGAAAAGTAAAAGCTTCTCACATATCCATTTCACACACCCCTCAGTCCTCCCAAAATGTAGCCATCAGTAACTGTTTGTTTTGGTATATGTATATCCTCTGGGGGAAAAAAATTGGAAATTCACAGCACACATGTATGTAGAAACTTTTAAAATTTACACAAGAGATCAGAATATACACAGTCTTCTATCCCTTGAATTGTTCACTGGAAATATGTCTTGGAGATCTGTCCATCCGAGGACAAGGTCCCAGTGAATGGGTGTGTCTTACTGAAGTTGCTCCCTCCCTCGCTGTGGGACACTGAAGGTGTTTCTTTTCTCTGTTTACTGTCACACTGGGTGCTGTGCTGACTGTCCTTGTATTCTCACATTAGCATGCCACATCACTCTTCCTGGAAGGTCCCACCGCCCGGCACCTCACCCGACAGTAGTTTGGAGAGCACTCATTTCTTCCCACCTTCAGCAGCAAAAGGATCATCAAACTTGTTCATTTTTGCCAACTTGGTAGATTAAAAATGGCAAGCATGTTGTGTTTGGGTTTGAATTTCTTTAATGTGCATTTAATTACAAGTGAGATTGAAAATCTTTCCACGGACTGCTTGTTCATCTCCTGTGCTCTTTTTTTAATGGGTTAGTTATCTTTTTCCTATCAATTTGAAAGGGCTCTTCATGTATTAGGGAAATTAACTTTCATCTCATTTTCCTCAATTAATTTCTGCCATGTGTGCTGCAGACTTTTTTTTTTTCAGTTTACCATTTGTCTTTTTTACTTTGTTTATGGTATTTTTATTTCATTTATACGGTTTTAATTTTTATACAGTTAAATATGTCAGCATTGTCCTTCCCGGCTCTGGGAGTGAAGCATTTACTCCCAGAAGTATTTCCTCACATTAGCCCAGTTGATCCTCACAGCAGCCCCTGCAGGGAGGCAGGCGCGGAGTCGTTGCCATCAGCCCGGTTTTATGGATGAGGTCACGTGAGCTCAGAAACGTAATGGGACTTGCTCAGGTCGCACAGATTCTACACCCTTTGCCGTCCTCACGTCCCTCACCTGCCTTCCGGCCAGCCAGGTGACTCACTCCTGGCACTGATAACCGAAGGATATGGCTTCTCCAGGAGAGGCTTTAATTGTTAAAACTACAAGCATCTGATCTTCCCCTAAGTGTTCTTTTAAAACGTACTTTTAAAATTATAATGTTAATTCATAGGCCTTAAAAACAAAACCTCCAACAATAGGGAAGAATGCAACACAGGGTTCAGGGGAGGGGACTCACGCCTTGCCCCACGAGCCCATCCCCGGGTTACTACTGTCCAGTGTTCTGTGAGTGCCAATATGAGCCACAGGGCAGGGAAGACCCGCCAGGAGCTGGACCAATCTTTATTTGGCTGTTACCCGTATTCTAGGGACATCTTAGGTGCTCAATGATTGCTACCAGCATGGAGAGCGAGGCAGTCAGGCACTCTGCAGCCTCACAAGCCCGAGTTCAAATCCCAGTTCACTAGTTAGCAGCTGTGTGAATGTGGGCAAGTGACTTTCCATCCTGTGCCTCAGTGTCCTTATCTGTAAAATTGGCATAATAGCTGCTACCTCAAGTAAATAAAATAATCCTTGTAAAGTGGTGAACAAGGTTCCCACCTCTCCCTTCTGATCTGTCTGTCCCTTCCTGCATCCGCTGCTCACTCCCCGCTGGCCACGATGGGCAGGGTCATGGATGTCATAGCTAAAAATCAGGCTCCTCCTCCTCCCCCTCCCTCCCAGAAGCCCAGAGAGGGGAAGCGCCCTGCCCAAGGTCACACAGCCCATCGTGGCCCCGCCGACAGAGTCCAGTCTCCTGACCATGACATCACTCTCCCAGGTTCTTCCCAGCTGGACCGCTGCAGCCGCCGCCTCCGGCCGCCTGTGTCGCCGCTCCCGGGCGGCAGGGGGCGCCGCCTGACCGCGGCCCGACTACGGCGCCCCGCGCGGGCTCGGGGGCTCCCCGCCGCCGGGAACCGCGGCCGCTTCCTCTCGGCGCCGCGTTGCGGATCCCAGCACCCGCGGATCCCAGCACCCGCGCTCCGCAGCACGCGCCGGGCGTGCGGTGCCGTCCTCGCTCTTCCCTCAGGTCCACCCTCGGGTGCTCCCTGCAGGCCAGCCGCCCAGCTGCGCCACTGCTGCCCGCGGGCGCCCTCTGCCCGCGCCCGCCCGCCTTCGGGCGGCTGCCAGCCCCGGCACGCAGTCGGCGCCAGTTAACGCTGCCGCGGGATGCGGGGCGGGGCCGTCAGGTGCAGGACCCTCCCCTCCCCCAAACCGTGAGGCGCGCGTGTCCCGGAGGGGACGAGGAGGGGCGTGGTGCGGGGCGGCCACGGGCAGCCCTGACACGCCGTGCGACTCCGGGCGGGTGGCTTCTGTCCTGGGCCTCAGTCTTCTCACCTGCGAACTGGGGAGGGCGGGGGGAGGGGCAGTTGGCCGCGGGGGCTGCAGTTCCGTGCGGAGCCCGGGGACGGATCGGAGGCTGCGTTTGCTGGGTGTTTATTTCGGGAGTCGTGCAGAGTCAGAGGGAAATGCCGGGGCCACGGTGTCCCCGACTCCGCGCCTGGCTTCTGCGTGTCCCCCTGCAGCGGCCCCACCGACCCGAGCGCCCTCAGCTCGCCCAGGCTCCGGTGACGTCGGCGGCTGGGGCGGCACCCGTCCACCCCGCCCCCCGACACACACGCACGCACGCACACACACCTTTCTAAGGGGGAAACTGAGGCCGCGCGCGGAGAGGCCACCTCCAAGGTCACGGCGCGCGGGCGGCGGAGCTGGCAGTAGGGCCGGTGCGCAGGAGGCCGCCCTGGCCGGCGGCGCCGGGGCTCCGGCTCTGGCTCCCGAGCGCCCCCGGCCCCCCCCGCGCCCGGCCGGCCCTCCGCGCTGGGGCCGCGCCCGCCCCGGGAACGGCGCGCGCTCAGCGGCTGCGGGCGGACCCGCGAGGTAGGAGGCGGGCCGGCGGGGGACGCGCGCGGCGGCGGCTGGTGCGGTGCGGGGCCCGGGCCGGGGCGGGGGTCGGTAGGGGCTGCGGCGCGGGAATCCTCTCCTCTGGGAGGCTGGGGGCGGCAGCTCCGCCCCTGGGGCCGCTGGTACGCGGACGCGCGGGCAGTTCTCAGGAACCGGGGGCGTGCGGGGATCACGGGAGGCTTCGCAGAGCCGGGCTCAGGAGGGGGTTCCGAGGTCGCAGTTGCGGACATGCCACCGGCGCAGGGTTGCGGGGTTGGGGGAATCAGCGGCCACCAGGCTCACGGGAGTGGGGGCCGGGGCTACACAGGTGGGCCGGGGCGCGGGGCGCGGGGCGGGCAACGCCGGTCTTTCTCGGCTGGGCTCTGCGGCTGTCGCTCTCTGGGACTGGAGCAGTGAGGACGCTGGAGACCCAGCCTCCGCGGCTATGCGGACGGCGTATCCGGAATCCTTGCGAACGCTAAAGGCCCGATCTTACGGGGGTGGGGGTGGGGGGGTGCTCCGTCTCCGCGTCAATGCAGTTGACTGCCACCCGAAGTGGGAGAACGTGAATCCAGGCCCCGGGGGTCGCCGTGCGAAGCCGGGCACCACCCCCACCTCCCTGCAAACCCTTCTTTCTCCTCTCCCACCCCACCCCAACCCCCATTCCTGCCTCCCCGGGCAGAAATCCCGCCACCGCGCCCAGGGGCCGGAGCCTGCAGGCGGGAGGTTGAGGCATCTCAGGAATTCGCTGGGAGCCAAATAGAGGCGCCCTGGGAGGGGATGAGCAGCTTTGGCGGGGCTAGAGGGGCCTGTCCCAATCTGGCCCTGCCCCTGACCCCTCACCGCTACCCCGTGTGACCTTGGGCAGACCCTCCTTCCACTACATGGGCAAGAATCTGGTTCTCCGGGTCAGACCCCCAAGGGAATCAGTTTAGGGGGCAGTACTTGGGGGCCAGAACAGCCATGGTGACCTCTGGACCAGTCACATATGAGGCAGGAGGCAGCAGGAGAATGAGGTGTGGGGGCTGTTGCAGGAAACCTAGCCCACTTGCCAGCCTGAGGCTCGGACCCTGCTGGGTCGGGAGCTTAGCTTTTGGGAACCCCTCACCCCAATAACTGGCTCCTCTTGGGCTGTCACAGGGTAGGGCTGAGCCATGAGCTAAGGCTTCTCCCCCACCCCCAACAGTCCTGGGGAAAAACCCCTCCCATGTTTGCCCCAGGCAACTGCCACTTTAAATTGCTGAGCTCTTGACTGTCACAACTGATCTGTTCCTGGAGCAAAGGGAGCAGAAAGATGACAATGGGTGTCCCCTTCCCCAGCGCTGGGCAGGAGATGAGGCTCACAAGGACAGCAGCCTGCTCTGCCTGGTCAGCTTTGTGCCTTTGGCTCTGAGCATGCTCAGTAATTTGGTGGTGGTGAGGGACTTGTTCTGGACTGGGAGCAGGAGTCTGGTTGTGCACTTCAACGAGCTGCTGCTCCATTCTGTGGTCAGTCTCTGCCAGAGAGTGGACCACTGGCCTGGACAGCCCCCTCTGAGCAACTCTGAATTGAGCAGACACAGGAATGGCTTTGTGGCCACCCTCCATGGCCCCCAGAATTATGCCCAGCTCCTCACCTGGACTGGCAAGGTGGCCAGGCCTCTGAACCCATGTGCAATCAGAGCCCAGAATCTGGGTTTGAAAGGAGAGAAGAGAAACAGCCTCAGACCCCCCTGCCCCTGAAGGCAGGAAAAGACAAGCTAAGAGGCAGCTCAGGGTGCCACAATGCCCGCAGCCCAGCCATTGAGCAGCAGTGCTGGAGGGAGCATCCTGACACCAACCCGCTGTGTTAGAGGTGGAGAAACTGAAGCCGGAGAGAGTTTGGGACATGTCCAAGGTCACACAGCATATTCAGGGCAGAGGGACCCTGTCCCCCAGCGCTCCAGCAACCCAGTCACCTTTAGGGAGCTGCTTCCTGGGGAATGCTGAGGACTTGGTGCTGCCCCCAACAGAGGTCCCTGCAGTGGAGGGACAAGGGAGGGCACCTGCACTCCCCTCTGCGTGGGACTCTGGCTCCCGCACAGTTTGCAAACATTAAGTAATCTTGGGTCTCATGACTAGAGTTGCCACTCTCGCTCAAGTCTGCTTAAAGGGCCCATGGCAGCCTGCCCTTCCGGCCGCTGCTCTGACCAGCCTGCCTTGCCCCGTCCACCCTATGCCTGCTGTCCCCCCAGCATCTTTGCTTTTAGTCATGCCCCCTTTCCCATTGTCCAGAGGGGAGTACCAAGGCCAAGCTGGAAGAACTGGTGCGCTTTGTGTCCTCAGCATTCTTGCACACTGTTTTAACTAGTGGCGTGGGGGGTAGACCTAAGCACCTAAGCATCCCTAGCCAGGAAGAACACAGCCACCCTTTGTTCTGGTAGTAAGCCCCCCGTCACTGCAGTGTGCAAGCTGGGCTGCATTCCCGCTGGTCAGGGAGGCTGTGAATCTGGCCTGGTCCCTTGTAATTAGCAGGTGGGAGTGGGGCTGCTCCTTCCAATCCAGAGGTGTTTCTTGCACGCAAGAGGCTGGGGGGAGGCCCATCCGTTGGTGAGGTCTGTGTGGACTGGGGTCCCACACACCTCCATAGCTCAGACCGAGCATTTATTACCACTGTGTGACACCACGCAAACATGCTTCTGGGAGCAGCATTTTCTGGTGCCCGCGCCTTCCCACCGGACCCTGCCTGGCCCTGTCTTGGTTCCTGTAGGAAGGTACCCCTCACGCCTCTTACCTTGCAAACTCCTTTTGTCCCTCTTATCCATGGCACCTCTTCTGCAGAGTCTGCTCTGGCTCCTCGTGTCTCCCCCTCAGGGATGCCATTATCCCCGCACAGCACAGTGGTGTGCAGGGGCACAGGTAGGGACTGCCTTTAGACCCCTGGGGAGACATCAGTCTTCCAGCCCCCCCCCCCCTCCGCCAGAGGACGTTCACTGGGGCTGCCATAGCAAGTGCCAGCTTGGGAAGGCAGGAAGCAGGCAGCCAGGTTCTTCGTGACTCTTCGAAGAACTGTGTATGTGGCTTTCTAATCCAGCAAGATTGCAATTCAAACCCAGCAAATACTTTTTAAAGCATCTGCTCCATGCCAGACCTGATCGCAAGGGCTCTCACATATATTATCCCATTTCATCTGCACAACCACAAACCCATCCGTTAACTTGTATGATAGTTCTCGAAGCTGAATGTTAAACGATGACGTCAGCCCCACAGGCCAGCAGGAACCATGTAGAATGCTGCACCTCCCGCCACCACGCCGGTCGTCCTTTCAGAGTTGCGGGTTGCCCTAGAGCCCCAGCGGTTTGCCAGCGTGTGTGCCCAGACACCCTGGGGAGGCATTCCTCTGGGAGGGGCACTCAGACTCACGTGCACACAGAGTCCAGGCTGACCCACATAAATCCCTGCCTGCCACATGTGACGGGGATGGAAAGCTCGCAGCGGAACCGGTGACCCCTGTACACACAGCTTGGGCCTTACGTGCTGCTTCTGCAGAAGGTACCGCAGCCCGTGTCAGCCCGTGTCTCGTCCTGTCCGGTTGCGGTTACACAATCTCCTCCTCCAGACTGTGAACGCCCTGAGGGCAGAATGGTGGCTGAGGCACCACCTTGTCCCTAGTGCCAGCGGCTAACTGAAGTTTCTGTTGTGCTCAGTGGGCTGAATCTAAACAAGAAGTGAGTCGCCTTAGAAGGAAGTGAGTTCCTCTCGCTGAAGTGAGGCTGTGCAGAGGGTTCCTGGATTTCAGTTAGTTTAGATGCCCTGGAGGGCCATTTTAGTGACAAGACTCCCAGAGCCAATGATTTATTTTTTATTTTTTAGATTTCTGAGGACTTGGTGGGAAGCTATCAGGATGCTAATACAGGTTTGCAACATATGCTAAGTGCCAGGGTGTTTGGATGAAGCCAGGCGCCTAGGGGTCTTATGGGAACACTTCATTATTCAGCTGGGCCAGATGCTGAACTAGGACCAGGTTTGGGGCTTATCCTAGTGGCCGAGGGTTTGGTCTAAAACCGGGAAGGAAATTGAGTGTCTTATGGCTAATCCGTAAGCAGCAGCTGGGATCACTGCCATGCTAGCTGGGGAGGCCTGGAGGTCAGGGAGCTGGACTCCGTGTCACTTCATACCCGTCCCTTCCCGTGCCTGAGCCGAAGCTTGCCCACCTTTATGATGGGGGACCTGATCCCTGATCCCTACCTAGGCTTCCTCACTGGGGCCTTAGAGTTTGGAAGAGACCGGAAAGCACTTCAAAGTCGTAACTGGCACCTAAAAGGTTGTAGGTAGGTGGGGACAAGAGGGGCTGATAAGCCCAGGAGCAGGCCACCCTGTCCCTGGGGGACTGCAGAGGCACCGATAGGGTGGTGGCTCTCTGTGCCTCCATCTCAGTGATCATGGGGGCACTTGGGGCAGCTGGGCTCGGTTCAAATGCCAGCTCTCAGCTTCCTAGGTTCACGTGCAACTTTAGATAACTCACTAGACCTCTCTGAGCCTCAGTTTTCTCCTCTTTAAAATGGAGTGATGATAGTACTAACCTCCTAAGGCAGTTGCAGTTATGAAGATAATTCTGTGAAAGCGTGTCAATGTCATAAAGTTATTTTTCATTTTCTCCTTTGGGGATATCACAAAAGCCACCAAGGATTTCTAGGACCTCAAAGTCCAAATAGAAATATCCGCTCCATTCATTTACTCATTCAACAAATATTTATGGAGCACCTGCTGTTTGGCAGGTTTTGTTTTTTGGTACTGGGGTTACCCCTGGAGCAAAAGAGATGAAGCCCTGCCCTCCAGGAGCATTTGTTCTAGTGGCAGAAGAGCCACAATATATAAATAAGCAATGAAGAAAAGAATTTCAGAGAATGCCAAAAAGAACCACAATAAATAAATAGGCAAATGAAGAAAAGAATTTCAGAGTACTAAATGCTAAAAATAGCTAGTCTGCTCCAGTTGGTGTTCAATGTGATTTGCAGTGGAAGAAGAAAGGAGAGGCCTGGTTTGGGCTCCACAACATGTAGGTTATAGTTTTGGCTCTGCTGGCTTCTAATTTGCTGTGCCACTTTGGGCAAGTTCCTTCCTGTCTCTGATCCTCAGTTCTTGTCTGTGAAATGAGAGAGCAGGATGAGCCCTTCCAGCTCAGATACCACTGCCTAGTGGCTATGCAGTCACAGCTTGGGGTCCATGCCTGTCGCCACCTCTACCACACATACCATTCTGTGTTAAATATGATGTAACCTGTCACAGAGAAAGGTGGAAAGAACATACCTGCACAGCTTAAGGAAAAATAAGAAGAACATGACGGTGACCACTTTGCGGGTCAAGAGAGTGAACATTGCCAGAAGCTCCCATGTGGGCCCCTCCCGCCGTCTGCTCCTGGGGCTTCTCACCAGCCTGGTTTTGTGATAATGTCCTGGTTGCTCTTCCTGTCATACCACCTGTGGAACGACCCCACAAGGTAATTTTGCTGTTCTTATTTTTGAGCTGCCTATAGATAGACTTAGGCTGTTGGTGTTTGTTTGGGTCTGGCGTCTTGCACTCGAAGTTGTGGCTGTGAGGTTCATCTCTGCTATGAGCAGCTGTAGTTTGTTCTTTTTAGTGAACAGGTCGCAGCGCACTTATTCAGTCTCCTGTGCGTGGGCCGTACGGCTTGTTTCCAGTGTGGAGCTGCTCCTGAACCCGTGTCCCAGCGTACATGGCGTGGACTGCTCTTGGAATGTGCCTCAGTGGACAGTGCGCACACAGCTCCCTCCACAAAACAATGTGGTGGTCGTGCCCTCCCGCCCCCCGGGCACTAGACATTGTCAGTCTCTGTAGCTTTTACTCACCTGGTGGGTGTGTAATGGTTTCTCGCTGTGGTTTTGGTTCTCTTTTTCCCCTTAGATCCTACTTATATGTCATCTCTCTGTGGTTTTAATTTGCATTTCCCTGACGACAGATGAGGTTGGGCATTTGTTACTTGTCTACTGGCCATTCAGATGTCCTCTGTGGTAAAGGGCCTGCGCAGGCCTCTTGCTGATCCCGGGCTGGCTTTTTATTCTCCTACTGGTTGGAGGATTCCCGGCGTGTTCCAGATTCTAATCCTCCAGCGGTTGTACGTGCCGTAAACATCTCCCTTTCTGTGGCTTGCCTTTTTCACCATGTATGGAGTCCTGGGGATACACTTCTTAATTTCAGAGTTCTTAATTTAAGTGGTCTGTCTTTTACTTCACTATTAACATTGTGTGTGTTTTAAGAAATTCATTCTTGCCCCGTCGCCATGAAGATTCTCCTGCATTCGCCTTTCATCCTCTGGGTCCTCAGTCCACCTGGAATTGATTCTCATCAGTGGTGTGAAGTAAGGGTCCCATTTCTCTCTCTGTCTCCCTGTCACACACACCTCCACATGCACGCACATGCACGGTGGCACACAGCCCCTTGCCCAGGTGGCCCGGCCGCATTTGGGGAGAGCCTTCCTTCCCCCCATCTGCACTGCCCCCCAGCAGGTGTCCGCACCTTTCCTGGGGTGGGGCAGGCAGGAGCCGAGGGCTGCAGGCGCTGGCCTGGAGGACCCTGCAGGAGTGGGCGATCACAGGCGGCCGGAGGGCGTGGCGGACAGCCTCCCCGCCCCCACGCGGGCCAGCTGCTCCTGCCAAACAGGTCTGTGGGGCTGCGGCCGTCACGTGTCTGGCTGGCGCTGACTCGGGCTCCGACAGATTAAGCAGGGGCTCAGGGTTTATGACCCGCACCGGCCGCTGCACAGGCTGGGGGAGGGCAGGGGAGCTCATCTGCGTGGGCAGCAGAGGAGGCCCAAGAGGCCAGCCAGGCTGTGGCTTTTTGCGGCAGGAGGCCCCCACCCAGGGCACTGGACCAAGGTAAGGGAAGGGTGGGATGGCCCCTGGCCTAGCTCTGGGTACCTCTATCTAGAAAATAAAATGTCCCCTCCTAGGCTCTCTGTGTGGGTCTCTTGGGGCAGCCGAGAGCTGGAAAGTGCCACAGAGGCCTGTCGCCTGCAGTGAGCACCTGCCAGGTCTCAGGCCCCTGTGGGAGCTCCCACGTGCTCACAGGCACCCTGCGCGCCTGGCTCCCAAGGGACTGTGCGTCCCCTTCAGGTCTGCCCACTGGGCGTGGCGGGTCCCTGCCAGCCTCCAGTCTGCCCCCCGGACCTTGGTGCCTTTCCGCAGACAGTGGCCAGGGCCTGCTCTGGCGGGACTCAGCCAGCTGAGGACACAGCCTTCCAGCTCCTGGATTCATCCGGCAGCCAGAGGGGAAGGGAACGGGTGTTCACTAACACCTTCTGTGGGCCGGGCACCTCTCCCCGGGTCATCCTTACTCCTGCCTTGCAGGGTCGGGAAGATTCGCCCATTTTGAGATGAGGAAACAGACTCAGGGGCTGTGGCTTGCCCAGGGTCTGGCCAGGGTCTAGGAAGTTGCAGGCTCTGCTCCTGGCCACCCGGGACTGCCCTCGGTTGTCTGATGGGTGCATTCCCTACCAGCTGTCGCTGCCTGAGGCTCCAGAGAGCACCAGGCTCCTGGAGGAAAAGTCAGGGCAAGGGGCAAGAGCCAGAGCCTCTGGTCCCAGCTCAGCCTGGGACACAGCCACACACAGCCTTCCCTGTGCCATGCAGCCAGCCTGGGCTACCGGGTGTGACTTGGGCTCGGGGGTCTGGCCTGCTGTGACCTTGCTCTGTTTGCTCATTGGTACCGTGGAGGATGACAATAATGGCACCTACCTTATCACGTCTCTCTGAGGCTGACGTGAGCTGCCGAAGAAAGGGCTTCAAAATGTGGCCCGGCAGCCCACGAGCACTCAGTAAACCTTAGCTTTGTGTTTACGGGGAAGGTCAATATCTGAGGTCCCTTCGTCTTCTGAAGTTCTGAGCTCCTGTTTCTTTCCTTTCTTCCTGGACCTTTTATGTATGTGTTCACGTCTATGAGTTTAACATTTGCTTAGGAAATACAGACCCAGGCTAAAAATGTTCAACGTTTATGAAAGAGCATACACGTATGAAAGTATAAAAGACTGCCTGCGTCCCCCTCCCTCTCCCAGAGGCCTGCTGGAGAAGCGTTTTTGGGGTATCTGGTCAGAAACATTCAGGCTACCTATATGATTTATCACCCCTGACTCCAGACGTACTTTAAAGAAAACGCCGGTGGCTTACTCCACCCCGTGCTATGACTTCCCTCTGGTCCTTTGTGTCCACCCACTCTGGACTGGGGAACCCGAGCTGCCGCCTCCCTCCAGAAGGCACGCATATTTGTGGACGCTGGCACCGGATTGTCCTCGTCAGCAGGACTCGAGGAAGGCTACAGCCTGGCACTGCGCAAACAGGAGAATTGTTAAGCAGCAAAGAACGGTCCCTCTGTGCCCAGTGAAGACCCAAGTTAGAGACCAGCTCCCCCCATCCCCCAGCAGATCTGGGTCTGGAGGGAGGGTGGAGCCTGGGGCTCTGGTTCCGGTCCAGCTTGGCTGCCAGCTGGCCATTGGATGACCTTGAGCCAGCCTGGCCTTCTGGGGCTCCTGACTCAGTGCAGGAGCCCAGGGCATGTGGCGACCTCAGCGAGATGGCCAAGGGTCTGTCCCCTTGAAGACGCGAGCAAATCACACCGTACCCAGCCCCTTTGGGCTAAAGCCTGTGATGTGGGGATGGGGTGATAGTTGCCTGACACATTTAATTGCTTAAAAATGTAACTGCTTTAAAAGCTTTTGTGGTGCACTGTGAGGCAGCTGAAGTTGTTGCTAAGTCCGGCTAGCATTTTCTCTCTGGGCCTTGTGACTTCTAGACCTATATGCAACTTACCTGTGTCCATGTAAATCTCCCAGAGGGCTGGGGGGTGGGGCTTTATCTTTCCCCAGGGTCTGAGAAACGAAGGCAGCAGGTGGCTACATGTTACCACAGATTCTCTATGCATGACTCTTAGGCCTTCCGGAAGGACTCCCTGCCCCCTAAAAAGACGAGCAGGATCCACTGTTGACCCAGCGAGGCAGAGCTCCAGGCACTCCCAGTATACAGATGTTTAGGTTGTGCACTGCACAAGGACAGCTGGCAAAGGGCTGCACTCTTGCCAAGCCATGGGCCTGAGGGGCTGTATCCATCAGAAGAGGGTGCCTTTTACAAATTCACATACAGAGGCCCCACATGCAAATGGTGGAACCAGCCTCGAGCATGTTAACTAGCAAAGGAGAGTGCCTGGGCATGGTGTCTGCCCTGCATCTACCTGTGGTTTTCCTGCGCTCAGTCTTCTACAGTGTCCCTCCGGGGACTCCACTGGTAACCCCAAGGGAACGGGAACTCCAGACACTCTCTCCAGTCTGTGTGAGCAGCTTGAGTTAGACCCAGCCTGGTGAATCCTAGAGGGAACCAGACCACATGCCTGGCCTTGGGGGCTGCAGAGCAGCTTGGCGCAGGGCAGACCTGGGTCCACATCTCAGCCCGAGCTTTTTCTGGCTGTCTAGCCCTGGTCAGGACGCCTCTGTGCGGACCCACCGTTTCATCATGTGTTACTCTCTCTCCCTGCCCCAGATTTCCAGTATGAAAGATTCCTGTCTCTGTGCCGGCCCCTGGAGGAGTGAGTGCTGTATTTGTGAAGGAAGGCATGTTGATTTTGGGACCGGGACTCACGCAATTCATTTCATCCAAAATACTTCTTGAGCACCCAGTGGTGTGGGCACCTAGGTACTGTGCTGGGGTGGGGATAGCTGGTGAGTCTGACGGCCTCGTCCTCATCCTCCCGGAGCTGTCGAGTGAGGGAGAAGGAATGCTCCGGAAAGGCATCTTCCAGGCACTGGGAGGAGCAGCTCCGTGGAGAGGAGGAGCTCAGCCCAGGCTTCCCTGAAGGCGCTGAGGCCTGAAGGTGGAGCCGGCCAGGGGACGGGGCGGGTTGTAGGGTCTGCGGCTGGCTCAGCTGCCCCCTGCCCCCGGCTGCCTGGATGCTGGGGCATGGCTGGGTCCTGCTGCTCTGTCTCTGGGAAGGCCAGGCTGCAGTTCTCCAGCAGGCTGGCAGGTGGCCCCAGCCCCCAGCGGTGGCAGGTGGGCTGGACAGGCAGACACCAGCCCCGTGAGAGGCGGGCTTGGGACGGCTCTGGTCAGACCAGGGCTGGGCCGCGCTTCCCCTGCCCGAAGCCCGCGCCCAGGCTGCAGTTGTCACCGCCCCGCCTTTCATCCCCACTCAGGGCCCCTCCACCAGCTGTGCCCTGAGCTGCCTTTTTAATCCGATCTAAATTTGCCACCAAGCCCAACCTGGGGAAGTTGGGTGAAACCCCTCTTTGCCGGGAATGGGGTCTTGGGAGTACCCAGGTTCAGATCCGGGCTTTGCAACCTGAGCAGGCAAAATGCTGATCGTGAAGCCCCTGCCTACAGCTGATGTGTGTAAGGCCGGCAGGGAGCCCACGCCCAGTGCTAGTGCTCCGCGCTCTCTGTCCCACCCACAGCACCTGGACGGGCCGGGCAGGCAGCGCACGGTCAGGGCCTCCCTCTGCAGCCTCGGAACTGGGGGGACCTGGCCCGCCACCGCAGCACTGTCTTGCAAGCCGGGAACATCTGGACTAGTGACTTCTCAACAGGCCTGTCTGCCTAGGTGCCCGGCACATGGTGGGCACACAGGAAATGGGGCTGCTGCTGTTTTGTTTCTGTTATTTGTTCAAGTGCCCTGACGGGTGGACAACAGCCCCTGCCCGCAGGCAGGCAGCTTCTACCTGCCACTACCAGGGGCTGCAAACCAGGGTGCCAGGCAGGGGGCTGAGCCTCAGGGGCCAGGACTAGACAGGGGACCCCCAATCAGCTCTGCCTGTAGGACCCAGAGCATGCTCCTCTCTCTCCCTTTCTGGAGCAGGGGTTAGATGCAAATGCCCGCAGGGGCTGGGCAAATGCCATGGTGCTTGGGGTTGGTTGGGGCCAAGAACATGCTTTTCTTCGGTAGCAACGTTTCTCAAAGCATGGTCCAGGGAGTTGTGGGTTCAAACCATTTTAATAACAACAACAACAAGCTGTTGTTGGCCCTTTCACCCTCATTCTCTCACAAGTGTACAGTGGACTTTTCTGGAGGCGACATGACATGTTGGCTAATGGAATGGTGCTGGTATATTCTTGTGCTATAAAGATGTCTCAGATCTAATTTTTCAATATGGTAAATATTGATGGATGCAACCCCCATAAACAATTCGGGATCTTAAATAGTGTAAAGGGAGCCTGACATCAGAAAGTTTGAGAACCATTGGCCTATATTTGAAAAAAAGGAGCGTTTGGCAAATGCTAAAGGATAACTGACAGTGGGTTTCAACATGGGGAGCAAAAGGGAATAGTGGGGATTGTGGCAGAACGGTGTTTAAGCTGCTAGCAGGGCACAGCTGTGACTCAGGGCCAGTCCCCGGTGGCCAGGCAGGGATGTGTGCCCCGTGTGGCAGAGTGTCCAGCTTTCACAAGAAGCCCAGGTCAGACAGAACCCATCTGTGACGCAGAGCTGTCTGGGGACCGCCAGTTGTAGCTGGTGACCTGCAGTCTCAGTGTCCCCATCTGTGGAACAGGCACCAGGGGCCCCTCCCTGGGATGCCAGAAGGCAGGTGCTCAGGGTACAACTGGGGACAAGGACACCACTGGTCTGGAACGTGATCTCACTGGCTCCTAACCCATGGTGGGCTCCAGTCTCAAGTGAGGTTGCTGCCGAGGGAACAGATGGCTGGAGGTGGGTCCTGCCAGCGAGCTCTTCCGGCTCTGCTCTGTCAGCCTGGTGTTGGCACGTGTATGTGGAGAGAGATTCCACAGCCAACTCGATAATAGTACTCACATAATAGTTCTTTAACCATAAATAATAATAATTCTTTAATAGTGATTTTTTATTCTGGCTTTGTTTGTATTTCTGACATAATGTTTACTTATATGGTTTATAATTCAGAACATGCAAGAGGGTAGATGGTGAGAAGTTCCCCGTTTCCTACGTGGGCAGCGAAGGGAAAGGTGGGGTCTCCTGGTGGCCTCGTTCTCCTCCCCAGGGGCAGCCCGTGTGAGCAGCTTCTCGTGTCGCACTCGGCGGTTCGTGTGTGCCTAAGCCAGTGCACGTGAATAGCCGTTACCCCGTTCTGAAGCACAGCTGTGGCAACACCATGTGCACTGTCGGACGCCGGTGTAGCCAGCTTTACCTGCACTCGGCCCTGTGAGCGAGATGTTGTAATTATCCTCGTCTGTGGGAAGGAATCTGAGGTTCAGAGAGGTTCTGTGATTTTCCCAAGGCCACACAGTGAGGAAGTGGCAGAGCCAGGATTCAAACCCAGGTCTGGCTGGCTCCGGAACACTCTGTTCCTGAGTTTGACCCCACAAGCCTCGCCCCTCATGCTGGCCCCAGAGTGGCTGCTGTTGGCCTTGTTTGTTCATCGTCTGCTGAGGTGAGCTTCCACCCTGCGTTTCTCTGACGCTTTGGTTGCAGCTGACAGAAACCCACCTGAAAACTGCTTGGAGAGAGGGGAATTGCTTGGCTCTTCTCCCCGAAGTGTGGAGAAGACAGGGATGTGATTGGGCCCCCGGAATCCAGACACCATCGGGGCTTGCTTTCTCTGTCCCCATCTCTTGTCCCTGTTTCTCCACACATGTTGTCATTCTCCCAAACCAGCCTTGTGCATGAGGCCAGAGCACAGCCCCAGAAACTCACAGGTATTCATGGACCAGACTGCTTGGGTTCCCTGTTCAGCTTTGCCCCTTACCAGCTGTGTGACGTTGGGCAAGGGAATTAGCCTCTCTGTGCCGCCGCTGCCTCCTGTGTTAAATGGGGATGCTGGTGTCTGCTCCTTGGGGCTGCAGTGAGCGTAACCTGAGATGATACATGGTAAGCACTCAGAGGTACTAGCTTTTGTGACTCTCTTGGGCATAGTCTGAAGCCCTGCAGGGACGGTCCCTGGTAAGTGGTGCAAGGAAGCCATAAATTGCTCAGGGAGGGAGGAGTCTGAGCCACAGACACGTGCTGAGTGGGCTCAGCCCTCTCTGAGAGACAGCTCCTGGAACCTGGCTCCGGGCCAGTGCAGGTGGAGCCCCTGTGCCCACCCTCTGTGCCCCGGATGGAGCCCAGGCCCCCCGTTCCCCACCCCAGATTGAAGATGCAGGCATGAGGCAGCAGGCCCAGCAGACACCCCCGCCCTCTGTGTGACCTCGGGCAAGTCACTCCACTTTCCAGGCCTCGGTATCTTTAGCTCGAAGCAGGGGATGATGCCACCTTCCTTGCAGGATTGGCGTGGGGGCTGGCACGGACACCCATAGCTGCCTGTCCAGGCCGGGCACACGGCAGCCCTCAGAGCCTGCAGGTCCCTCCCCTCCTCCACTGTGGCCCTGGCACCTTGCACCCGGGCTAACGCACAAGAGGAGTCAACACGTGCTGAGTGAATAAGTGCCCTTTTCAGCCAGAGGCTGCGTCCCACAGTGGGGACTCCCTTGGTGTCAAATGCAGCTCCCACATGGTCTGGCGTGCAGTTGTGGATCCCGGGAAAGTGGTTGGTCTTCCTGAGCCTCTGCCTTTTCTGTCGGTGTGGACAGTGCCTTCCCTGTGGCCGGGAGGGTTGCAGATGCCCTGTGTAAGCCCCAGGGGAGCACCCAGCACAGAGTTGGTGCTGGAGAAATGGCAGCAACTGCCACTGCTGTTATGGTTCAGCCAACCGTCCCGTCTGTGGAATAGTCGCCAATGGAAGCCGAGCGGCAGAGACTAGAGCCCCTCGATTGCAAGCAACATTTAGCACGCTGGTTTCCTGGACTGCCCAGCAAAGATGGAAGCAGGCCCGGAACACAGTCTCTCTTGAAGGCAGGAAGCAGGTTCAGCTAGGATGGCTATGGTTGTCAGTCACACTGCTTCCTCCAGGAGGAGTGCCCACGTGGCCCTACCTGGGTCCCTGCAGGCAGGCCTGGCCCGTGGGAGGCTCACCAGGTCTGAACGCCCTAAGGACCAGAACGAGACCCACTGCAGCGGAGAACAGGAGGCCCCTTAGGAAGATAAAAGGGCCTGGAGGAAGTGAGGAACACAGCCGAGGTCCAAGCCCAGCCCCTTACCTGACCTTCCACGCATGTGCACAGTGGGGCATTAAAAGTAGAATTATCCTTAACCAGGGTGATAGTTACTGCGGACGTAGCTGGCACGTTGAACAAATTGTTGTGTGCTCATAATTACAAATTGTGTTCCTAGCACTCCAGGGGATTCCAAACCTTGATATCTTTGCTATTAACACATAAATTACAGTCATTTATGGAAATTGCTTGAGAAACCAAAATTGTCTGTGGATTGTCGCATAAGGGTGCTCCTTGTGGTTCGACTCCAGGAGCCCAGAGTGGTCTGGTCTGGGTCTCAGGGTTGAACTCTCTTAGTCCGTGGGGTCATGTCCTCTCACTAGCCAAGGCCAACTTGGCTCAGAGGCTCCTAGACATTTTCACCAGTGTGTCAGCCCACAGGGTGGATTCCCAGCTCTGCCTTGAGGTGAGCCATTTAACTCTCTCTGCCTCAGTTTCCTTATGGATGGTAACGGAGCCCACCTCAAGGGATGCTGGGAGGGTTGCACAAGGTAACGTACGTGCCGGGGGTGCTCCCTGGGGGTCTGAGCGCCTCTCCTCTCTGCACAACGCAGCAGGCACACAGTGGGGCAGCAGTCAAGGCTTGCTCCCAGGAAGAGGGGAGCAGCACGTCGAGGCCTCCCCCTGGCCTGCCTGGCACCAGGCAGCCCTCCCCAACCCAGGTGGCCACGGAGTCATTTCGTGTTTGCACAAAGTGGATTCCCAGATCCCTGTTCCCCACCAAGCAGAGTTTCAGGCAGCGTGAGACCCAGGCCACAGGTGGGACTTGGTGACGCACACATCTCGTGGAGCCCAGGAGAGCGTCACTCTCCTTGCAGTGCTTTCTCGGCCCTTCTGATGATATCCAGACAAAAGCACGGCTGCTGACACGTGTCTTTATCACCCCAGAAGTTTGACTGTATTTATTTATTGTACAGGGAGTGATAGAGTCACATGGTTCGGCAGTTAAAGATGTAAAAGGGGACATGATGAGCAGAGTCACTCCCTCCCCCAGCCCCAACCCCCTCCCCACAGGTGGCCACTGTCCAGAGATACCTTCCATCAGTGTGCATGTGTGTGTGTGTGTGTGTGTGTGTGTGTGTATGTATTCCCTCCTCCCTTTTTTTTTTTTTTAACCCAAATACAGCATTCTTCAGCTCAACTGTTTCCATTTAGCACTATTTCTCGTATCGCAGTCCCTGTCAGGACATAAAAGCATGCTTCTTCTGTTTCTATCATACGGGTTTTCCGTACGTGCTCATCTCTGGAGCCTGGAGCGCAGGGCTTCTGCTGATAACAGGATCTAAGCAGGAGTTTACCACAGTGCTTGTTTCTGTTGACTTATTTCCATGGGAAAATCCAACTTCTGCTCAGTGAGGCTGGCCTATCATTTATGGAGCAGGTGTAAAATTGCTTCACGAGAACGACGAGTGCCAAGGAACTGGTGTGCGGGCGCTGCGTGCCACTCCCACCCTCCACACGCTCCCACGAGCGGAAGCTCCTGCCCATTCTCACCCTTCCCCGTACTTCATGCCCCACAGAGATGCAGAACTATGATCGTGTTTTCCCAAGCTCACCAAGCCTTTGCCCATGCCGTTCCCTATACCCAGAGTGCGCCTCTCCTGATTGGCCACCCACTGAATTCCCCTTCATGCCACAAATCCCAAGACAGGCATCACTTCCTCCAGGAAGCCTTCCTGGAATGGCTGCTTCACCAGGTATTAATAGCAGTTGGCCCTGCCTCTCTGCCAGGTTGCTCCTCTTACTGCATTTAGTGGCTTTAGTGGCTTGCTGTAGTGCAAGGATTCTCAAACTGTGGCAGGTATCAGAATCATCTGGAGGGTGAGAATTTGCATTTCTAGTGACTCCCAGCTGAGGCTGCTGCTACTGCTGCTATTCCTAGGACCACACTTTGAGAACCACTGTTGGGATGCAAAGAACACAGGCTGAGTGTCCGCCTGCTGGGTTCTAATCCCAGGTTAGGGCAAATTACTTACCTTCTCGGGGCTTCAGGGTCTCTGAGAAACTGGAAAACAAGCCCCACCTTGTAGAATCATCGTCAGGATTACGTGACTCCGGTAGAAACGGGGCTGGCTCCAACTGTGAGTGGCCTCCACTCCCTTACCCAGCCACGCTTCCTGAGGGCAGGGCCCATGTGTTCAGCCCCTGAGACACCTAGTGAGTGCCTGGCACACAGGAGGTGGTGATGACGCCGGGGCAGTCACTGCGCACATTCAGGAACGCACACGTTCTCCATCACTGGCTCATTCCAATGACGACTCGCGTGGCACACACGTCCTGCCTCCGTTAATGCTGAATCAGTGGAGTTGGGTCAAGCTAACTGATTCAGACTTCAGTTGGTTGAAGTCTTCCTCCCACTGGGACAAAAGGAGGTGTTATTTAAATCAATAACATAAAGAAGATTGCAGAGAGGAATGTTTAACCCACTTAAGAGAAGCTGTTGTTTTGGGAGCGCTTAATGGCATCCATTTGCAAAACAGGCGACCCCAGCACTTACTACAGATGAACGTGTCTATTCATTACGGCAGAGGCCCTGCACTCCCTTGGTAGCGTTCTTTGGTGTGAACTCACTACTGAAGAATAAACAAGCTGCTTCCCTAACAGCTGCCCAGCGTGCAGACCCAGCCCCGCCACAGCATCTGAGCCGGTGAGCCAGTGAGGTCCAGGTGAGGTGTTCTGTAGGGCAAGTTCTTGCAGCATTCTCTCTGTATTTCCTTAGTTTCTCCACCTGCTTTAATATGCAGATGGGCCTCGGTATAAGTACAGCTGCTAGGAAGGATACCCAAGTTTGTCAGGCATGGCCATTCATTTTGCCCAAGGGATGCCTCCTTTTTATAAAGTCTTTAGCTAACATGCTCCTTTAAATACTGGGCTCTCCTAGCACACTGGAGATGAGAATCAGTGTTTTTGAAAAACAGTTTTTAGGCCCTTACAGAATCTCTCTGTGATGTAACGCGGGGTGAGGATGCGAGGCATTGGCTTGGGATGAATGAGACAAGGACGAGAATGAGGAGAGAGAAGGGGACTGGCCCAGCCCTCTGGTTGTCCTTGAACCAAAATGAGTCTGGCTCATTCGTGCAGCAGACATTTACTGAGCACCTACTGTAGCCCAGGATCCATCTGGATGCCGGGGATACAGTGACTAAGGAACAAAGTTACAGAGCTTCATTCTAGTGGAAGTGACAGACGGTAAACGAGCGATTAAGCCAGATGATTACAGACTGTGAGATGGGGCTTTAGAGGGACTGGATGAGAGAGAGAATGGGGATGTGCTTTACCCTGGGGGTGTCAGGGAAGGACCCCAGAAGAAAGTGACAGTGAGCAGCCCTCCGTTGTCATTGTCCATTAGAACGTATGTGCACTGCCTTGGAGCTCTTCGCGGATAGGGCTTTGTTTCCCTCCCAGGCTGTAGGCTGGAGTGGGGCTTGGAAGCTGCAGAACTTAATTCTTCCCTGTCCCAGGCTCCCGGGTGGGGCTCATAGCAAGGGGCCCTCTGCGTGTTGGTTCGGCCCGAGGATGTGCTTGTGGAGGGAGGAATGGAGAGAGGTGTGGGCGGCTGGCGGAGAGATGGGGGTATGGCAAGGACCACCTCCCCCGCGACTCCCCCTGGGTTTCCGGGGTGGCCTCAGGAGAGCTGGCAGAAGCCTAAGTCATTCCTGGGGACTGACCCCTGCTGCTCCCTTCCTGCTGTCCCCAGGAAGGCACACCTAGAAGGACAGCGGAGAAGACGGCATGGGGATGTATCAGTGGGGCCCTGGGAGCACGCTGAGTGTGGGCAGAGCACACAGCACAGGCCCAGCACTGGTATCTCACGTATGATTATTCATTTTATACGGGAGGAAACTGAGGTTCAAAGAGGTGCTGCCCAAGGCCACACAGCCAAGAGGGGGACAGAGCCAAGAGTCTGACTCCACAGGCTTTGGGGGGCAGGTGTGGGCTGCGTTTGTTATTCGCATATCAGCCAAGAGGGGAGACTGTCTCCTGCAGGGGTCTCTCGGAGCTGGACCTTGAAGGCACATGGAACAGTGATGTACGAATAGACCTGGGACTCAGACAGCCCTGGGTTCCGACCCTTCACTTATGAGCTCTTTGCCTTCAAGGAAATTCCTTCACCTTTCTGAGCCTCAGTTTTCTTTTCTGGACGAGAGGATGAGGACAGTAACAATAGTCCCTACCTTAGAGGGTCATTGTAAGGCTTGAATGAGATAACACATATGACGTATTTAGCACAGCACCTGTCAGTAGGCACCCTGAGTATGGCGGAGGAAGGGACCAGTAGAGGGTCTAGCTTCATGGTCAAGTTCATGGTTTGGGGGCCAAATGGACCTGGGCTCAAATCCCTGATTAGCCAGGCACTAGCTGTGTGTCCTTAGGTAAGTTACTCAACCTGTCTGAGTCTCAGTTTGTCTGTAAAATGGAGGGTTGTGGAGGATTAAATGTGGCCACTTCTGTCGAGTGCCTAGCCCAGGTCTGCGCCCCGAGAAGAGCCATGGCTGACGAGTGGGAACAGCCCCCAGGCTTGAGGAAGGGCCGAGGAGAGGCAGGGGTGTGGGAAAGGAGGCTCAGAAAGATCAAGCCACGTGCTCAAGATTCAAGATCACACACCAGTATGTGGGGGAGCTGGGATTTGATACCAGCAGATGCCCAAGCCGTGCGTGTCCCCACTGTGGGACGCAGCCTGTGGCTGGAAAGAGCACTTGTTCATTCCGCACACGCTGACTCCTCTTGTGCGTTAGCCCCGGTGCAGGGTGCCAGGGCCACAGTGGAGGAGGGGAGGGACCTGCAGGCTCTGAGGGCTGCCGTGTGCCCGGCCTGGACAGGCAGCTATGCGTGTCCGTGCCAAGCCTCATGCCAATCCTGCAAGGAAGGTGGCACTGCCCCCCCCCCTTGAGGCTGAAGACACTGAGGCCTGGGAAGTGGAGTGACTTGCCCGAGGTCACACAGAGGGCTGGGGTGTCTGCTGGGCCTGCTGCCTCCTGCCTGCGTCTTCAATCTGGGGTGGGGAACGGGGGGCCTGGGCTCCATCTGGGGCACAGAGGGTGGGCACAGGGGCTCCACCTGCACTGGCCCGGAGCCAGGTTCCAGGAGCTGTCCCTCAGGGAGGGCTGAGCCCACTCAGCACGTGTCTGTGGCTCAGACTCCTCCCTCCCTGAGGATCTCACTGTGGGCCACCTGCCAGGGAAAGAAGGTTGAGTCGGAGGGGCTGAAGTGGGGCACTTTTGGTTGTCTGCTGGGGCTGGCAGGGCACGTGGATGGGAACGGTGGTGAGCAGTGGGACTTGGGGGAGGGTCAGAGGAGGGCCCTTCCCTGATGGAGCAGCGGCTTAGCTAGATTTCTTCCTGAAGCCATCTGGCCCCTTGAGTCCTGCAGGAAGGCGGCAAATGGCCATTTCCCTTCCACTTGAAGAGAGACACATAGCTCAAGTAGCTGCCTTCAGAAGCCACAGGCCTATTCTCCACAGGCCTCGCCCCCTGGACTCTAGGACAAGCAGTCCAGCTCACCTGGGTGGCCCCGGCAGGGAGACTGGGAGCGATGGGGTCTACCCAGACCGGGGAGGGGTGCGGTGAGTGCATTCTGGTCCCGTGCTGGCACCTTCTTCACTTTGACCACACCCACTGTGTGGCAGGGGTGCAGTGGGCACCGAGGACCTGGACGCATGAAGCGCTCTGGAGATCCAGGCCAGGAGGGCTTCTCAGAGGAGGTGACAATTCCTGGCTGTTTTGTTCACCTAAAGAAAACCCTCCTCCGTCACTGAGTACCCATCACGAGCCAGGCTCCTCAGAGTTCCTGCAGAGCCACCCTGGACCTGCGCAGGGTTTCGTTTGTCCTCGCATCGGACTCTGTGTCCCTTCTTCAGGTTGTTACCGCGGTCCTTCCCCAAGGCTCTCACCCACGCTTCCTCACAGGCTGTGTTAGTCCCTTTGTCCACTGTTGGCATAATAAGAGGTGCACCGAACTTTTATCGTTTATTTAAAGGGTCCAGGAAATCAGAGCCTCCTGACAACCTCAAACCATGACAGTTCCCCTCATTTTGTGGCTTCTTTTGTCAAAGCAGTGGAGAAGGAGCTATGGAAAGGAAGACAGATGGCCGGTCCTTGGCTGTGCCCCAGGTCCCTTGCCTGAACAATGGGCAGGCAACACCAGGCCACAGTGACTCCTGCCGGCTCTAACGTTCTAGGACATGCTAACCCTAAGGCCGCTTTAATCTCACTGTCATGGCCTGGGTCTTGGCCAACTCAGGTACCACTGTGGTTGGGGTGAATTCCCCTGGTGCCGCGGTAGGTGTCCGGACCCAGGCCAGTCGCACAGATCAGTGGCAGTGTCTGGGCCCCACCACCAGGAGAGATGGAGAGCCATTGTCCCCACCCTTGAGTGCCCAGAGTCTAGTCGAGGGGTTCTTGTTCTGCCTGAGAGTTGGAGGTGCTAGCGGAGGCTTCACAGAGAAAGGAATATTCGCCCGGAGGCTGGCGAGTGGGGTAGGAGGTTCCCGGGAAGTGGGAACGGCATGAGCAAAGGCACCGGGATGAGGAGGGGCAGGTGCATCCTGGGCGTGGCCGTGTTGTGGGGAGTGGAGCGGGAGTGAGGCTTCGGGGCAAGCAGGTGCTGGGGTCCCACCGCGCTGTGCCTGGGCGGGTCCGTGCGGTGGGTGGGGGGGATCAGGGGAGCAGCCTCCTGCAGGCTGGCAAGCCCACACCACCTCAGCGTGGCCCCAGCCTCCCAAAGTAAGTTGCTTTGTTTAGGGAGACTTAGGGAAGTCCCAAATTTGCAAGCGGTTTCTGTGAAATGTGGTTGAAATTTTAAAATACTTTGGCGCTTGATAAGAACAGCTTTATTTATCTGGAAACATTTCTCTTCTGTGAGATTGACTGGCTACGCTGAGGTGTCGCTCGGCAGCGTTCTTTCTGTGTTCTGTGCGGCTGTCTGGCTTTTCACTGCCTCCAGCAGCCGTGTGAACAAGTTCCACTCCTGTGTTTGGGTTGGAACGATGGCCTTGAAACTCGCCCACTGCAGGCTGGGTGCTGTACGAGCCAAGTAAGTGCCCAGTGGTGCCAGCCTGGCAGTGTGGCCAGTGAGGCCTGAAGCCTGGAGCCAGTGTGTTTCTAGTACCTGGCCACACGGCCTGGGGCACGTCTCTTCATCTCTCTGTGCCTCTGTTTCCCTGTCTGTAAAATGAGACTCTGGGGTTAAGGGATGGTCACAGAGCCTCCTCCTGGACCCAGCGTTCTGGCCCATGGCATGGCACGGCATGTCAGAACGCTGAACAGTAACAGGGCCGTGACAACAGACACTGAGTGGGAAGCTCAAAATGGGCCCCGACATACCTCTGATGACTGTCATGGCTGTCGGTGAGACACATCCTGTTCAAACCTGGAGTGCCCAAAGAGGTGGCTGAAGTACCGCCTAGAATTTGAGGTCTTTTTGGACTAGCTCTGAGGGGCTTCAGAGCCTCCTAGATGTTAGAAGACCTCCAGTTCCTTGGATGACCATGTCTTTTATTGATTTCTTTATTTCACTGGCTTTATTTAAAGGTAATAAACACGTTTAAAAATTTGAAAACTCCTAAGAGGGCATAGAGGTAAAAAGTCCTCCATTCTCCTTCCTGCCCCCGTCCCAACTAAACCTTAAGCTTAGGGGGCAGAGGCTTGTCTCCAGGAATCTCTGGAACCCCCCCAGTTTCCCTACCCATAGGCAGCCACTTGTACCAATTTCTTGGGTCTCCTTTAAGAAATAGTCTATGATTATACAATCCCATGTAAACATACTAGTGTTCTATAGATTTTATTGTAAATGCATGTCACATTTTTTCTGGACTTTCTGTCTCAATGTTGTGTCTCAGATGTTTTCCTATAAGTATGTACGATGCTGATGCCATCTTTTTAACATGGGACACTGTGGCGCGCTGTAACACAGTCTACTTAAGCAGCCCCCATTGAGGGGCCTTGTGTGTTTCCTCCCCCGACTTCTCCTATTTCAAACAACTACTGTCCTAGGGCGTTCGTGTCTGTGCACGCGGGCAGAGAGGTTTATTTGGCTCACGGTTCTGCAGACTGTAAAAGAAGCAGGGCGTCGGCATCTGCTTTTGGTGGGGGCCTCAGGCTGCCTGCACTCGTGGTGGAAGGCAAAGGGGAAGGGAAGGGGCCGGCATTCAGAGATCACATGGCAAGAGTGTGGAAGCAAGAGAGAGAGGAGGGAGCTGCCAGGCTCTTTTCAACGACCAGTTTTGTGGGAACTAACAGCGAGAACTCACTCCTGTCAGAAGGGCACCACACCATTCATGAGATCTGCTCCCACAACCCAAACACCTCCCACCAGGCCCCCCTCCAATACTGGGCATCCCATTTCAACATGAGATTTGGCAGGGCCAAACCAACCATATTTAAACCATAGCAGCATGTAGGAAGAGAGCTAACTTAGACTAGGGGCCGGTCAGGTGTGGCTTTCTGGGAGAAGTGTCATCAAAAGCTGAAACCCAAGGTCCTAGCTTTGAAGCAGACACAGTGGGGAGTTTGGGGAACAGAAAGCGGCTTAGTATTGCCAGGGGTGTGGATGCACACAGGGAGCATGAGGAGAGGGAAGGCTGGAGCGATGGCCCAGAACCAGGCCACACAGGCCTTGAGGCCGGCTGTGTGGAAGGGCTGGGCTTCTTTTGGACAGCTTGGGGGAAGGCTGCAAAGGCTGGGCTTTAGTAGGGTGCCACTTGTCTGTCAAAGGAGAGCAGGGAGGCTGTGGAAAGACGGGAAGCTGTTGGTAGCCAGGGAGATGGAGACGAAGTCAGGCTGTAGCATGTGAAATGGGCCAAGGCAAGCAGCTCAAGACTAAAACCCAGGACCATATAGTGTAACTAAATGTTTCCATGACTTTTGGGGCTCCTACTCATCCCTCAAGGCCCAACTCAAAATGTCCCCTCATCATTAGAGTGCCTCCTGGGGCAGAATTACAGGCTCTTTCCTCCACTGTTATAACACCATACTGGGAGATACCTGTCACAGCAATGTTTCCCCATTGAGGGGAAGATAGGGATAGAGTAAGCACTAATTAATGCTTGCTAAATTAAATTAAATAGCACAGTGAATTAACTGGGCTAGAGGTAGCTGATGAGCCACATTTTACAGTAAAGAAACTGAGACTCAGAGGCTAAGCAATTTGCCCAAATAGTACATGAAAGGATTCTGCCAAGTCTAGGCATTTCAGCAGAAAAAATGGCCTTCTCTGTCTCTCTAGGCTGGAACTTTTCTCGCTCCTGCTCTCAGTTCCCTAAATTATTAATCTGTGAGGCAGTTAACTGCGCAGGAGCAAGAGGCACACTTTTCAGGAAGATAAAACAAAACAAGAGAATCAAGAGTCATTTGCGGGTGCGGTGGCTCACGCCTGTAATCCTAGCACTCTGGGAGGCCGAGGCAGGCGGATCATTTGAGCTCAGGAGTTCAAGACCAAGCTGAGCAAGAGCGAGACCCTGTCTCTGCTAAAAAAATAGAAAAAAATTAGCCGGGCATGGTGGCGCTTGCCTGTAGTCCCAGCTACTCAGGAGGCTGAGGCAGGAGGATCGCTTGAGCCCAGGAGTTTGAGGTTGCTGTGAGCTAGGCTGACGCCACGGCACTCTAGCCCGTGCAACAGAGTACAGACTCTGTTTCAAAAAAGAAAAAAAAGTCATTTGGTTTCCAAGGACTCCACCGTCTGGTATTCCAAATGCTAACTGGGAAATTCAAGTCCCTTCTTCTAAATCCCAGCCGGAACGATGTCGCCAGGACCATCCTGGCGGGCATGAGGGCCCTGGCCTGGAGAAGTGCCTGGAATTCTTGGACAATCTGGATCATGAGGCCGTTGGAGCCTGTGTCTGGAGTGCTGCAGCAGCTGGGCTGGGAGAATTCTCCTGGCTTCATTACGGCCTATTTTTAGAGGGCAGTTCCGACTGGGGTGGAAGTTTTCTGCAGCCCCCGACCCCACAACTGGTCTTTTTCAATCCTGTCCCTTCCCAACTTCTTGCCCCCTCAAGGAAGACAGATGTCAGATGTGGCCATAGTCTTTGAGCAGTGCAGCCCAGTGGTCTTCTCCTTCCAGAATACTCTGTGTATACTGTTATCCATCTTTTTGATTACAGCCTTCCTAGTGAGTGTGAGTGAAGAGGTATCTCATTGTGCTCTTGATTTACATTTCCCTAACGATTAGTGATGCTGAGAGCATCTTCTCACGTCTTTATTGACATTTGTGTGTCTTCTTTGGAGAAATGTCTACTCAAATCCCTTGCCTATTTTTAATTTGGGCTATTTGCCTTTTTATTGTAAGAGTTCTTTATATAGTATGGATACTAGACCCTTATCAGATAATATGGTTTGCAAATATTTCTTCCCATTCTGTGTCTTTATTTATTTTTAATGTAGCAAACATGGCAAGCTGAGGGGAGGAATGTGGAGATGGGCTGTGAGAGGGGAATTGGATTCCTGCTCAGACTCTTGCCAGGGAACCCAGGTGCTCTAAACGGGCTCCAGGTACTGCCCTTCCCTTGCCGAAAGCTGGGCCAGCCCAGCCCGCTTCCCTCACTGACCCCCTCCAAATGAAAGATTCAAAAGGGCATAAGAGGATGCCCCAGCATTAGTGGCTTCCTGCCGCTTCCTGACTCCCGCAGACCTGCCAGCTGCCTTGCCCTCAAGAGATGGATCTGCAGGTGGGCAGCCCAGGACAGGTGGGGTTTTGGTTGTATCTTTATGTGCTTGCTGTCTGCCAAGCACATCTGGGCATTCCACAAGCCTGGGTGCTGAGCACTGCACCTGCCTTCATGGAGCCAAGGACAGATCATAAACAAGTAAACATGCAAATAGAGAACAAGCCTGGAGAGCTTGCAGTAGGGAAGCCTGGGAGAGGGCAGGACAGGCTCTCTGAGTTAACTCGATTAAGCTGAGCCTCAGTTTACTTATTGGTAAAATGGAACCAGGAGTAAGTCCACCTAGTTCACAATGTTGCCTTGAAGACCAAATATCGGTAAAGAGCTCTAAAACGCTAATTAATGTTACTTTACACCTGCCACGGGTGCCTGAAAGGTCTCTGGGTGGGAGGAAGGCAGAGAGTTGGGTGGGAAAAGCAACTTTCCATCAGATCCTCCCCCAAAAGCCCCCAAAAGGATGGCCCCAGCCTCAGGATGGGGCCCATTCCCTTTTCCAGAATCCCATGGTCTGGTCTTTGAAGCAAAAGTCAAGAGAGGCGGAGGTTGGCGCCGTCAGCAGAGTAGGCTCTGGTTGGGTGGTTTGGCACTTTGTATTTATTTGTGCGCCCACCTTGGGGAGGGAGACATGGCTATTGGGAGGCGCGCAGAGTCCTCCTTCCAGAAAGGGGGCTTCACGCTCTGGGACCGGGAGGCCTCAGCCCGGGACTCCAACCCCGCGCTCGCCCCCGCGGCTCCGCGCGGCCACGCCTCTTGCGCTCTGTCACCCACGCGACTCTGCGCAGCCCCGCCCCCGAGCCTCCAGGCCCCGCCCCTGCCCCGCCCCCTCCGGGCCACATTCCTCCGGGCCGGCGTCGCGCTGCGCCAGGCGGGCGGGCGGCGGCGGAGGAGCGGGCTGGGCAGGCCTGGGGTCGGACTCGGGCCGGGAGCGGCGGGAGCCGGCGGACTCCGAGCGGGGAGACCCGACGTGGTCGCGTGGGGCGGGGGGGCGTCGGGTCTTCGGGAGCCGGGTGTTGGCCCCGGGATCCGGCGGCCGCCGGCGGGAGTCGGCGGCGCTCGGCTGGGCCTGGGTCCCGGGCGCCCGGCTCCGTCGGCTGCCGCTGCGGCCGCCATGTGGTGCCTGCACTGCAACTCGGAGAGGACCCAGTCCCTGCTGGAGCTGGAGCTCGACAGCGGGTAAGGGGCCCGGGCGGGGCGAGGCCGGGGTGGGCGCGGCGGGAGGGGCGGCGCGAGACGGGCCAGCCGAGCCCGGGCGGGGCGCGGCCGGGGTGCGGGGGGCGCGCCGCGAGCGAGCCGGGGCGCCGCGGGTTGTGGTGACTGCGGGGCGTGTGAGCGTCGGGACGCGCCCGAGGGAGGCTGCGGGAAGGGGCGTGCGAGAGCGCGGTCCGTTAGTTAGGACGCGGCGCTCGGTGTGAGCGAGAGGAGGGCGCCTGCGGGGCCGGGGAGGCTGCATTAGTGTGGGCCTGGGTGGGGGACCTGGCGGGACCGAGTTTGTGAGTTGGAGAGAGAGAGCCTGTCAGGACGGGCGTGGCGCGTGGGCCCTGGGGGGAAGGGGTCTCTGGGGACCGGAGTGTGTGTAGAGCGAGAGTCTGTTGGGACGCGAGTTCGCGTCCGGGTGGGTTTCCGTGGGAGGGAGACGGGTGGGACGTATGGGTGAGATGTGAGGGGCAGGACAGCCGGTGGACGGGCGCCGGTGGGAGGGAGCAAGCCCAGGGGGTCTGGGCTAGAGTCAGATTGCAGGCAGGGCAGAGGCCGCGGGAGGCCTGTTTGTTCCAGACCCTGGGCCTGTTCTGGGTCGACGTGTCTGTTCTGTCAGACCCCAAGCGAGTGTGTGCAAGGACCAGGGATCCATCTAGGACTGTGAATGAGCGGGTGTCCCAGGTGTGCCAGTGGCAGGGCCACCTGGGAGTGCAGGGGGGCATGTGGAGTAGAGGAGTTCGACTCATGTTTGGCTGCTGTTTGTGACTGAGTGCAGACAGGAGGCGGGCTGCTAGTGGGGTTAGGGGGCTATGTTTATGTGCGGGGTGACAAGTGTACACCTGGTGTGGCCAGGGATGGAGTCTGGTGTGTCGGCGAGGCTTTTCTGCATTGGGGGCCTGTGGGCGGCCGTGTGAGCCTCCATGGGCGTGTTTATGGAGAGAGCGGGAGAGAGTGTGTGTGCATGTGCCGGGAATGTTGATTTCCTCTCTCCACCGGCCAGCACAGCTGCCCCCTGAGCTATCTGCAGGCCCCTCCAAGGAGCAGGGAGTGGGGCTGAGGGGATTTGTTGACAATCTGATTTGGCTTATGTTAGGCCCACCTGAGGGAAGCCCACCTGGAGCTGTTTAATCTTTCGGTTCAGAAATTTTGCAGCTCCTGTCTGGCAGTTGCACTGAGACCGTGCATGTGTTCCCTCTGCTCCCTCCTCACCCCAGGGGCCTGGGGCTCTGTGCCTGAGGCTCCACGTGGGGGAGGTTCTCAAAGACCTATTGCTCCTTGCATCTGGGGTGGAGGCCAGGCAGCTGCAGCTGCAGGACCATCTGTCTGGAATCAGTGGCAGCAGTCTGGGAATGGGGGTCACATTATTCATATCCCACACACGCCTGCGGCCGTACGCAGTCCATCAGCTGTCCCCTCGGTATTTCCATTGCATTCTTATCCTTTTGGTACCAGCATCCTCATATTGCAGGAGAGCAAACTGGAAGTGAGCGTGCTGGTTCTGTGGCTTATTGAGTGCCTACTGTGTACCAGTCCCTGCCCGAGGCACCAGGGACATAGCTGTGAAAAGAACTTGGAGTCTTTGTCCTCATGGACCCAGCAGTCTAGTGGGGAACAGGGTAATCGTGAGAAGCAAGTCAGCATGCTCTCCTTGCTGCGTCCCACCTTCCCCTGAATTGAAGGGGACTGAGGGGTTTTTCTCCCCCTCCATTAGGACCTCCCCAGTATCACCATCCCCTTTGGCGTGTCCAGGCCACCTCTTTTGCATATTTCTCAGTCCTGTATTCTTTCTCATTAGAAGTCCCTCCAAGTGTCTGATCTAAATCTTCCAGCTGCAGAGAAGCTCACTTGGATCCCTCTGTGGTTTGGGTTGGTGATGAACAGCTGCTCCCCAAGTCCCAGAGCACCGGCCAGGTGTCTGGGAGAGTGCGAAGCCCTGGTCAGGTGCAGCCCACAGTTCACCCAGGAGCCTCAGAGCAGGTGGGTCCCATTTGCTCTGGAGCAGTGGGTATGTGGTTCCAAAGGAAGCCTGGGGGAGGCCTGGAGAGAGTCGGCCCAGTCTCTGGCCTGTGAAAGCTGAGTTTAGGTGCTCCTTGGGCTGAGGAGCCTTCCAGGGGCCAGCTTGCCCCCCACCTAGAGTCCTTCCGCCTGGCCCTCTCCCTTTCTCTAAACTCAGATGGAATCCAGCATGCTTCAGAAACTTCAGGAGACCCCCAGTCTGTAACAAACCCAAGACAACCACTCCTGGTCCCAACCATGCCACTGTGCACCAGCCTGCAAGCGCAGGCTTCTGTCTACCAGCACACATGGTACCTCACATTGCAGCTGTTTGATGCTTTGCTGTTTGAGCCTCTTGGCAACCCAGGACTCAGCTTACCCTCGTTTTCTAAATGATCACACTACGGCATTGAATCCAGTGACTGGGCCAGAATATCACAAGGGGAGCCTGGAGGAGAACCCAGATGTTGTGTTGGAGGCCTCTGGAGGCCCCGGCCAGCCCTGCCAGCATTTTCAGGCTTTCGCTTAAGGAAGTCGGACTATGAACTAGTTGTGCTAATATTTACACAGCTTTGGTTCAAAAACATGGCCAGGACTGACAGCTGCATAGTCAAGCAGTGTGACGACTGGGCAAATAGGTATTTCTGGAAGGGCTTGGACAGGGTATACAAGACAGCAGGAGCTCAGCGTGTATATATGTGCGTGTGCATGCGCATGTGTGTGTGTGAGGTTTTATCTGGCTGGACTGTGCAGAACATGGAATCATGGTTTGCCAGGACAATCTCTGAATCCAGGGCAGCTTGGGGCGTCAGGAAAGAAAGGAGGCAAACAGATTTTGTTTCAAATCCCAGCTCAGTTTTGTGAGTTTATGCAAGTTACCATGCCCCTCTGAGCCTCAGTTTCCCCGTGTGTGACAAAGAATGATAATACTGCTTCACAGAAGTTCTCTGAGGATGTGTGTGTCTGAAAGCCATGCAGGGCTGGCCAGCCCCAGGCCTCCGGTCAGATGCCGCGTTTGTTCAAGTCAGCACTCTGCTCTTCCCAACCACCAGTGACCCGCTGGATTTTCTTCCTTCCTCTTTTGTAAATTTCCTTTGAATTATGATGACACTTGGAATATCCTCCCAGTAAGCACAGAGGCAAGATGATGGCACAGGCCGGATAGGCTGGAGGCCTGGGGAGGGGTCTCCTGTGGACATGTGTGTCTGTGTGTGTGTGTGTGTGTGTCTGTCTGTCTGTGTGGTGGGGGGGATGCTCAAAGGCTGTTGAGTGTGATTTATCATTGGTCCTCAAAAGCAAATCCTAATGAGTTTAGAGGCCATTAAGGCTCTTGAAGAATTAATTGGCATGGCCTTAGAGAATCTGGCTGTTCCCACTGCGTGAGCTGCTGCAGAGAGAAAATTGATGGCAATTATGGTGGAAATATGGCCTGGTGCCACCTGGACCTGCCACTGCCCTGGCTGCTGTGGCTATACCCCAAGTGGAGCAAGTGCCCCTCCAAGCCCTGAGCCCATGGCTTGTGCCCGATGCCTGCCTAGCACGGGACCTGGCCACGTGGTAGGCACAGCCAGCCATCAGTGAATGAATGTGAATGCAAGTGTGAACGGATGTGTGCAGGCTCTCCTCGGGTGGGAGGAGTGCGTTATTCTCTGGAGAGATGTGTGTGACCCAAAGGGCACCCAGTCTTGTACTTTCCTGTGTTCGTTTATTCACGTAACAAACATTTACTGAGCAACTACTCTGTGCCAGGCCCTGGGCTAGATGTGGAGGAACCGAGGTTAATAATTTGAAAGTGCACATCACAGAGCACTTGGGAGGGTCCCACAAAACCCTGACTCTGCCTCTTCCCACCTGTGTGGCTTCAGATATGTTGCCTACCCTCTCTCAGCCTTGATTTTTCTCATCTATGAAACGGGACCAAAAGAAACTTCTGGGGTGGGGTGTGCAGTTTTGCATGGTGACTGATGCATACAGATGCCCAAAAAATGGTAGCTGTTGTCACCATCGTCAGTATTACCACCTTTTCCCTTTTGTGAAATTACTGCTGAGTTAAAGTGGCTCCTCACGCTTTCTTTATTGCTGATTTATGGGGTTGAAGACTGATTTCTAGAGCCCACATGGCTCTCTGAAATCTCTCTTCTTGTGTCTTGGTGGTTCTGATTTGAATATCTTTTATGCCTTATTTGTACATGGCTGCAGCTTTCCTGCTCCTTGATGGAAAGGCCCATTCTTTTCCATTTTATTTCTCGGTTTGTGGCTTCCTGACGTGGTGACAGTTTAATGTGAACTTAAGGCCCCAATGTGGAACCATAGCACAAGTCCCCTCCCCATTTGTAAAGATGGGAAATTATGACTGCATTTGTTTTTCCTCTTTGTTCAAAGGTCGGTGTAATAATAATAATAGCAACGCTTGGCCATTTAGTTACCTCTGTGTGAAGTACTTCATTCTCAAAGCAATTTATGAGTAAGGTGCCCATTTTTCAGATGGGGGAAGGTTCCATGACTTGCCCAGGGTCTCTGTCCCCCAAAGTGAGTGCTAGGGTTAGGATTTGAATTCAGCGTACCTGGCTTCAGGGTCTATGTACTTTATAGCTAGACTCTGCTCCCTCTAGTATTAGCCTTTGGCAAAATATGTCACCATTGTAAATGGAGCCTTTTGCGTCTTTCCCATGCCACCGAACAGATGTCTGGTATCCCCTGGTGTCAGGATTCCCAGAATGTTCCCAAATGTCCCAGTGTGCAAGCTGGTTGGTGACAACTCACTGGGCTTTCCTGGTGTCTTGTCTCTTTCCCCACAGACCCTGAGAGCTGCACCCCAGATTCGCCAGCAGTATTGTGGCACAGCGTCCTTCAGTCCCCAGCGCTTGCAGCATTTTGAGAGTAGCATGCTTAAATCCTGTGCACAGCCCCAGCCCACACTCTTAGTGAAATGGGGTCTTGAGGATAAAAGCTGACTGTCCCCTGACTTACTGAGAGATCAATGTGAACATGATGGGCTTTTGCACGGTGAGGGAACCCAAGGCTAGGGCCTTTGACATGATTAGAGGACACACGTGCCTGTCAGCGCTAAGCTTGATCCCACGGGAGGGCAAGAGGAATCATTATTAATAAACTGGAAAATTTGGACGAGTCTCCACCTGGGAGGAGGAGTTCTCATTCACACAAACGGGAAGGGTTTTCCCGAAATCCCCTATTGCCCAGGCCAGATGGAAGTCTGTCTGCCAACATGCATACTTTGTCCTGATGTCTGTTTAAAGGACAGAAACAAATGGTGTTTGCTTTTCTATTTCTGGCTGGGAGGCTAGATGGTATGATCATTAAATGCACTAATACATGTAAGACATTTAAAACAGTCCGTTATAGTATTATAATAAGCACTCAGTAGATGTTACTTGTTATAATTGTTATTATTTATTTGGTTATTCCTAAGGTTTGAAGGGTTTCCCCCTCCTGAGAGAGGAGGCCTTCCAGAAAGGCCTGGCCAGAGCTGGCCCTGATTGGTTGCTGGCCTTCTCCCTCCTGAGAGCCCTGGCATCTGTCAGAGAGCTCTGGCTCTGGCCACCCATCTCCTCACATCCCCTCTCTGGGCCTCGGTTTCCACATCCACGAACAGAGAGGTGAGCTTTTGACCCTTTAGTCATCTGCAGAGGGAAGATGTTTAGCTCAGTGGTTAGGGAGGCAGATTCTGTAGCTAGACTACCTGTACCCCTAACCCTAGCTGTAGCCCTTACCCAGCTCTGCTCCTCACTTCTGTGACCTTGGGCATGTTCCTTAGCCTATCTGTGCCTCAGTCTCGCCATTTGTAAGATGTGGATGACAGTAGGAGCTGGTGGAGTTGTTGTGAGGATTAAATGAATTAATCCACATAAAGTGCTTAAACAGCACATAGTAAACACCTGATAAACGGTAGCCTTTAGCTGTTATTTTAGACCTGAGAAATTCGACTGTGCTGGAACTGGACCGTATCGCTTGTTTGGGGAGATGTGTTCCTAGAGGGGAGTGGATCATTTATCTTTTTGGCCACAGACAAGGCCAGGGTTGAAAGAGAGAGGGAGGCAGAGAGATGGTGGTGAGGAGGAGCAGTCAAAGGGCCCAGGGCTGTTCAGGGCGTGACAGATGGCAGACTCGGTGGGAAGTGACTAAGCCCATAGACTTTAGTATGTGCTCTGTAGCCTGCTGTCCAAACAGCTCTCTAAGAAGTGGATGGTTAAGAGTATTAATGAAATCGCTTTGCCTTGGAAAAATCACAAAGTAAGATGGCTTGCAATTTGGCTAGGATGAAGATTTCTTAGACAGGATGGGCAAGTGGCCTGTGCTGTGTGTGAGGGAGAGACTTCCCAAGGACTGGGGACACTTCACGGTTGGGGGCATCGAGGCTGATGCCCCCAGCCCAGTATCACATGGGGCAGACCTGGGGTATCTCTGGAGTTCTCAGCTGGCCTGTGCTGAGCTTCTGAGCTTTGGGCAACTCTGGCTGCCTGGTCCTACCTGGGGCTCCTTCTGATGCCTAAGGCCAAGAGCTCCAGAGCCTGGCCCTAGGTCCCTAGTTTACTGCTCTGCCCTCTCTGGCCTGTCTGTCTGGAGGGAGGGCGGCGGGAGGGAGGCAGCTTGCTGTAACAGATAGAGCTGGAGAAACTGGGTGTGGATCCCAGTTCTTCCCCTTTGTGGATGTGTGGCCAGGGCAAAGTGGTCACCTCTGTGAGCTGCTGCATCCTTATCTGTCAAATGGGGACAGCGGAGGGAGAGGCAGTGTGGGTAGAACATACAACAGGTGCCCAGTACATGCTGGCAGGAAGGGGGAGGAGGGTTCAGCTGGGTTTGGGCAAAGCCCCAACTGTTCTTGGTGGTCTAAAGTTGGCACACGATTGAGACTGGGGCTGGAAAGGACTACAGAATAACAACGGTCATCACTAGCATCTGCGTGGCCTTTGGACTTTACACATACCCATCTGATTGCAGCCTCCCAAGAGCCCAGTGAAATAGCTGGCATCATTCTTATTTTACAGATGAAGAAACTGAGGCTAGAAAATGAAAATAACATGTTCAAGCTTTACAGCATGTGGACTTGGTCTTGCGGGTAATGTGTAGGCCCCCTGTCCCCCTCCCTGACATTGCTTGGGGGCTTGGGCTTGTTAGAATGTAGGATGAGGCAGCGGCAGGAAGGAGGAAGAGGAGGGACATGGGCTTGTTAGAATGTAGGATGAGGCAGCGGCAGGGAGGAGGAAGAGGAGGGACATAACCCTGCCGGACTCCGCTAGGCTGGGATCCCTGCGTAGCCACTAGGGGTGGGTACAGAGGTGCACTGCCATCCTGCACAGTGGACGGAGGACCCGTGGAAATTCCGCCCAGTGGCCTTGAATCTTAAAAACATGTTTACCAGCCCCAGGAAGTCATCTGGGTCTAAGAACTACCCTCTAGATTCCCTGACAGTATTGGGACGACCCTTCCTCCAGGTGATGGGTGAGAAGGGGCTGGAATAGTGCCAGGCACAGAGTAGTTGTTCAGTAAATGCCAGCTGCTCCCATGGGTCCTGCTAGTTGGTATTAACTGCAGGTATTGTTATTATTGCCATTGCTACTTCCCTGTGCAGGCCCCGCAGTGCGCTAGTCCTATGAGGTGGGGGTGGGTTGGGAAGGAAGTGTTTGGGGAAGCCGCTCTTTCCTCTGCTGCTAGGGGAGGGGGAGGTGTGGCCACGCAAAGGTGAACTCTCTCCTCCCTCTGGGCTCCTGATTTCTCAGAGCCGTAAGTTAAATGTTCAAGGTTGGGAGTTTTTGTTTTATTTGTTTTCACTTAGCAAAAAAATGGCAAAATGACCCAAGAAGATATTTGGCCTTGATGTGGATAGCAGAGTCTTAGCATTATGTTTAACTTTTTATTATAGAAAATTTCCAACATATACAAAAGTAGAGAGAAAGGTCTACAATTTTCATTGCCCCTGGATTATTTTGAAGCAAATCCCAGATATTTTGTTGATTTTAAATCAAGGACCTGTCTCGTGGTCAGCGTCATTTCTGGCCTTGGAGGTGTCATGTCACTGGGGCGGGGGAGTCCCTAGGGCTTGGCCACAGCATCCCATGAACAGCCCTTGGCTGTGTTGACCCAACTCAGGAACTCCAAGATTGGACAAGTTTCCCAGCCTGGTGCCCAAGTGATGCCCGACCTGCTTGGGAGGCCCTGTGTCTGGAAGTGACCGGGGGAGGCCAGGCCTGTGGCTGCCCCATCAGGGCCTCCCTGAGTTGGGGTATAAGGATTTGCTTCTCCTCTGTCACCCCAGCACCCCTTGAGGATGGGGCCATGGAAATGGGCAGTTAGCCTCTCCCATCAGATCGGGTTCCCCTGAACAGGATTGTGGCTCTCAGCTGAGTTTCCCTTGTGGCCCTGGCTATTGCCTTTGGTTTCCCCTTGCCAGATGGGAGAGTTGGGCTGTGGCACCTGCACCTGCCCCAGGCGTGTTGGCCCCTCACCTTGCTTACCACCTGGGCTGCCTTTCAGCATAGGGATTCCCAGGCCTCTGCCCAGCCCTCTTCCCCTCTTCACATGATCTTTTCCCTACTGGGGCTTCCGATCTAGCTCCAGCCCAGGCCCTGACACCCCATGGCCAACTCAGTAACTCTCCCTGGGGCCCCGGGGCACCTCTAACCCAGCGAGTTCCAGAGGACACGCATTACCTGCCCTCCCCACACCTGCTTCTCCCCCATGCTTTCGTCTGATGCGCTTGGGCTCCGCGCAGTGTGCGGGTTGTCCTCAGCCCCTGCTTCATCTTTGCCTGTCTTGGCCGGCTGGGCTGAGAGCTGAGCCATCCCACAGTGCCCAGTTTGGAGCCTGGCACATGGTAGGTGCTCAACAAATTTTAGTTATTATCCTTATTGTGGATATATTATTACCCTCCCGCCTTCTAACACAGTACTTGGCACATAGAGGGCCCTCAAACCAAGTTTTAGTTAAAACCAAACACACGTGGCACCCCAGTGCTGCCTCTGGACAAAGCGTGACCACACTCCAGTCATTCACCCCTCGCTGTCCTCAGGTGTGGACTCTGGTGTTGCGTCGGGCGGTCTGACACTTCCCTCTGAGGGAAGGGTGCTCCTTTGGGCCTCTTTCCACTCTGGCCTGCTCACCAACCTCCAGCCCCCACTGTCCCCCGGCACCCATGCGATGTGGGGACATGGTAATATATTGTGATAATGACAACAGCTGCCCTGAGCACGTGCTGGGTGACAGGCCCCAGGCTGCGGATTGTGTGTGTTATCATGTAGCCCTCACAGCAGCCCTGTGAGGTGGACACTACCCCCATTTTGTGGTTGAGAAACAGGGGCACAGAGAGGCCAAGTCACTTGCCAAGGCCACACAGCTCCTGCCTGCTGAATACCAGACGGTCTCCAGGCAAGGACTCTGTGTGCCAGTGCTGCAGTTTCAGGAGGTTGGGGTGGGGGGGCAGCATTTCCTACCCGGAGACTTCATTTGTTCCCCAGATCCTTTCGGTGCCCCTGCTCCGTGCTGGGTGCTACAGGCAGACGGGGCTGGTCGGGTAAATGCTGTGGAGCCCAGTGTCTGCTGTGCCACAGGTCTGGGCAGTGGGTGTGCGGGGTCCTGCCAGGGCAGGGGGAGTTCGGTGAGTAGACAGGGCAGATGGGCTGGGCCTCCCCAGAGGGGAGAGCATGGCAGAGGCAGGGAGGTGTGAAGCAGGTCTGGCCACTGGTGGATGGCCCAGTGCCTCAGCCACCCTCATCCCTCCTCACCTCTGTGTGAGTCCTGTGGCCTTGGAAAAGTTACGTACCTCTCTGTGCCTCAGTTTCTTCTTCCACAAAATGGGAAGATGGTATAGCACCTACATCAATACCAAGGGTGGACCTGAATGTGGGGTGATTATCCCTTGTCAAGGTAGGTTCATTGGTTGTGACAAATGGACCACTTTCATGGGGATGTTGATGGCGGGGGAGCCTGTGAATGTGTCCGGGCAGGGTGTGTATGGCAAATCTCTGTACTTTCCGTTCAGTTTTGCTGTGCGTCTAAAGGCTGAGATTGTCCTGGGCTCTGAGGTGGCCACACCCCTGACCCTGGCCGGCCGGGCGGGCCGTGAGGCAGGCCTGACCGTGCAATGAGCATCTGTCTGCCCACACTCTGTCCAGAGCCAGCCTCCCTAGCCTGCGCCTCCTGCCTGGCCCTCCCGGGGCGTCCCTGGGGCCCGGCCCAGCTCTGAGGGCTGGAGCCTGCCACAGAGAACTGCTTTATTTAAGTCCATTTTGCGCGTATGGAAATAACTAGAGGCCTCTGTATTTAATTTGGCTCAGCCGGGAAGATTTTTGCCTGTGTCTGTGTGTGTGTGTGTGTGTGTTTGTATTCTGAAAAATCTTTCCGAGTGAACCCAGGGGTTGGAAGCTCCTGGTCATCTTTATACAGTCAAAACCAATGAGAACTGCCCCGCAAGGGTCTGGCAGAGGGCAGGCTGTAGGAAATGGTTAATGAAGAAAATAAAGAAGGAAGGGGAAGAAGGTGAGGCCATCCAGATGAGATCACAGCAAGGGAAGCAGTCTCGTAAACTTGGCGTCTCAAGACCAGGTACGCCGTGGGCAGAGTGGAAGGAAAGCAGGCCTTTGGAAGTATCAGGCTTTGTACAGATACACCAGAGACGTGTCTGGTTTCCTGGGCAGGCAGGGCGCATTCGGTGCTAGGCCAGGGAACACTTCTCCTGACGTCCCTCCTTCCGGCCTGGACAAGCCCGGCAAAGACTCGCAGCTGAGTCCTTCGCCAGTCGATGGCACAGAGCCGAAACAGCCCCGCATGGGATTGACAGTCGGCAAACATGTCTTCACTTGATTCCCGTGTGCCTACTGGGGAAGTGGGCAAGAGCAATACCCATTGTAAAGATGAGACAGCGGAAGCCCAGAGAGGTGAGGTCACTTGCCCCAGGTCACTCAGCCTGGGAGTGGGGGAGCTGTACAGAGACCTGATCTCCCAGTCTGCACCCAGAGCTTCCCCAGGCTCCCCGTGGGCGCTTCTGGAGCCACTGGGCATCGTTCCAAAGGCAGACTGGCATTCTCAGAGATGGGCAAAGGAGGCTGCTGAGGTGGGCAGAGCTTGGCTTTAAACCCCAGGACTTCCCCTAAGAGTCCAGTTTTGGAATAAACACCAGGTATCAGATGGCTTCTTAAATTATATCCCAACCCTATGAAACTTAGGAATGAGGGCGTCTGGTGAATTGAGGTTTGGTGGCTGTGATGACCATAGGATTGTAGATTGTGGTCAGTGTGATGATGTGACTTTGGTAGAGTCAAACGCTCAGAGGAGCCAGCAGAGTGGAAGGCCTTAGTGTTCCCACCAGCTGTGCGGAGCTGTGGGTGTTCCTGGACCCGGCCTCTCAGGTGTTCTCAATCAGATTTCTTGGGAATGACTGGTCCCGAGCTGCAGATCCCACTTCTGTTCTTTGAGTTGGGCCTTGAATCCTGGTCCTTTGCAAGCAATCGCAGGCAAACGTGGATGTCCTCAATAGGCAGGAAGGTGATGTAGGAAAGGAGCAGGGCAGGTGTGGGTGGCCACGGGGAGTGGTGGGGACCGTGGCGGTGGCAGAGCACATGCTGTCTGATGGATGTGGCTGCCACCTAGGTCTGTCTGACTGTCGTCTAGCAGGAATGCAGGTGGCCCATTGTGGCCAGATCCTCAATTCTTCCTCCTCCCCCCTCCCCAAAGAGAAGTCAGAAGCCTGGATTTTCATATAAAATCTTTAGATGTTGAAATGTCAGTAATTCATTCCAGAAACACTGGGCCACACAGAGCATACTGTGTGGACCACATAGGGCCAGGGGCCGCCAATCTGTGTTTGAGACCTTGTGGGCCCCTCACATGGAGTCTGTCTGTCTTCTGGAGGGCACTGTGCAGTCTGAGACCTCCTTGTGGGGAGTGGTGGGGTGGGCGCCAGGCCTCCTGGCCAACTCTCCCAGGGGCGAGGCCTGGGGTCCTGGGTGGATGGGCTTCGTCCTTGCCTTGGCCCTGGCCCAGATGGCACTAGGAAGTATAAAGGGCTTTTCACAGCCTCTCTCTGGAAAGGCTGCCCATCCTGAGTTTGGCTACAGGGTTGGCATTAGAGAGCTGACTATCCTCTTGTTTTAGGCCTGTTGCCCTGGTTTGGTGCTCTAATCCCCAGCATGTGGGGTGAGATCCTTGGGCAGGTCGGGGCCCTCTGTGGCACTGATAATGATGCCCACCATCAGCGGCACCTTGCCAGGCAGAGAGGCCCCGTCTGAGCCCGACTGCAGGGTGTTTGTATCAGCCCCCCACCCAGAGCCTCACGGCAGCTCTGCCAGCTGGCTCTCGGCCCGAGTGAAAGAGCGCGCTTGCCAGCCCATGGAGTGAGTCTGCTGCTGCTTCCTGTCTGGGCCTCACCGGTGCCTGCCCTGCCCAGCTGGCCTCCCAGGATAGCCGGGGGTGGGCACAGGGCAGAAGTGGCACACGGGAAGCTGACCCCAGGGCATCGCTGAGGGGTGCTGCTGCATTCAGCCCCTGTTCCTTTGTGACTTGAGGCCTGGGGGGCAATGTTCCGGGTGCAGTGAACACATGTCTGCACGTTGGAGAAGCTCCCTGGTTTCTGCAGTCCTTTAGTGTTTCCAAACCTGCTGTGGAGCAAAGGAGGGCCGGTCCAGAGTCACAGGTCTCTGCCAGGCTGTGCTGCGTGTCAGCTTCATGACCGCATACGTCTCTCTCCCTCCAGGCTTGCTGCTCCCACCGGGGAGAGACCTAGCCCTGCCATCAGCTTCTGGAGTCGCGGGAGGGTGAGAGCACACCTAGCTATGCCCTTGGTACCAGGGAGCGTTTTTTAAGAGCGCGTGAAAAAAAGTGAAGTCAGATATTGAGCCGTGCTGTGAGGAAACCTAGGAGCTTGGTGTGATGGACAGTGGAGGTCTGGGGACATGGCACCTGATCCAGACACCCTTTTCCTTCCCTCCTGCCAAGGGTGGCCCCTGTCCTCCATGTTTGCCATACTGCTGGGGGCTGTGGCAGGGTCAGCCCCCGAGATGCCCTGTACTGCCCCCCACATGCCACAGGGCTTCCCACGTTTATGCATAGCCGGGACCCTTGGGCTCTTTCCAACGGGAGCCCCCAAAGTCATAAACGGAGAGGGGATGTCTGATTCCAGGTTTCCAGGGCGGCACTTTGGAACCCAAATTCTAATCTCCAAAGCCCACCCAGGCCCCCTGGGCTCTTTGAATGGGAGTGACTCACAAATAGCAGTGGGAAGGTCCCCTCGGCTCCTGCAGGCAGACGGCGCTCTTCATGTTCCGGAGTGAGGCTGGAGCTGCCGCCTCCCTGGGGCCAGAAAGCCGACCTTTGAAAACATGTTGTCATTGACCGGAGAGGGTGAGGGCCTGGCTGTGTGGCCCTGGGCTCACAGGATGTGGAGACTTCTCTTTCTCCCGTCTGACTACACACTGATGAGAACAAGCCCTGTCTGAGGACGGGTCCTGCCAAGATCCCTCCTGAAATAATTCTCCCCTAATTAGGCTCGACATTAGCCATGGGCAGGGCTGGCCGGGACACTGGCTCGCTGACTCGCCTGTGATGCTGTGAAGTGGCCGTAGGTGGGCAACTGAGGCACAGCGAAGTCGGGGTTAAAACCCAAGTGTTGGACACTAGCCCAGAATTTCACTGTCACTCAGGTCGTTACAGCATTAGGGTGGGGAGTGCCTGGCAGAGCTGTGCAGAGTATTCGGGACCAGAGGGCAGGGGCGTGAGTTGGCTGCCACCGCAGTGCCTCCAGCCCGCTTGGGGCATCCCAAAAAACTACGTCTTTCTGATATGCTCGAGACCCCTCCGTGCTAACTGCTCCCCACATCTCCGCAGGCCGACTGCCCATCTCGCCAGCAGCTGACGAGCGGGGAAATGCTGAATGTTGGTTCAGTAAGCAATGCTCTAAAAATAGCCTCTCGCTATTTTTCAGTTCATTGTTCAGAATCCTATATTTTTCTACGTATATAAAAGCCACTTCTGGAGGTCTCAGTGCCGGGTAATTACAGATGATGCTGCAGCCTGTGAGGTGGAGCTGGGCGCGCCTTATCTGGGCTGCAGCAGGGCAGGCCCGACTCCTTGGCGGGGGTCAGCAAGGCAGGTCTGCACCCAGGGTCCTCTCCCCCAGAGGCCATGGGGCAGTCAGCAGAGGCCAGAGCCAGCCACTGTGTCCCCACGCAGGTGGTGGTTGGGCTGCTCCGGGGGAGTTCCGAGGCCATTCCCGGTTCTGGGGGACCATCCAAGAGGTCTGTTTGCGGGTCATGGGGGCCAAGAGGCATGAAGATGGAGTGGGCTGTGGGCTCCCTGCCTGCAGCCAGGCACGGGGAGGACTGACTCTCCAGCTCCTCCTGGTCTGCCCAATTCAGACCTCGGGTTCCTGAAACTGGCCCTGCCTGTGCCTCAGCTTGCTGGGGGCTCAGGGGGTCAGTCTCCCTGAGCAGCCGACTGACCTCCCTCCCTGCCCCAGTGAGCCCAGCCCGTGCCCAGAGCCCCTTCCTCCTGGTGGCTCTGCCCAGGGCTCCGTCTTCTGTCACTGTTCACATGTACTCAGGTCTCTTCCAGCTTCAAAACCACATGCCTCCCTGGAGCCCCAGCCCCCTTCAGCCGCATTCCTCCAAAGCTGTCTTCGGTCCCTGCTCCCCTCCTTACGCTATCATAGCCCAGCGTCTGCTGTGACTGTTTACTGTGAGCTGGTGCCCACTCCGGCCCAGGGTCCCACTCCCATACACTGTACCACCCACATGTGGGGCAAAGCAGCCCTCAGGAGTCTGGCATTTAAAAACAAGGCTTCCCTGGCTTGGTAGCCGTGGCTTGGTGTGTGTACCTCCTGCATGCCAGACTCTGTTCTGGAGACCCGGCTCTCGGGAAACGTCCTATGGGGAAGCCAGATGGTAACGTGCCCATGATGTGTGATGGCCATAGTCAAGTGCATAGAGAGAAAAGGAGTAGGGAGGGATGAGATAGCTGGGATGGGGTCTTGTTTTCAAAGAGGGAGGTCAGGGAAGGCCCCCCCCCGACACTCAGGTGACCTTTGAGTAGAGACCTCAAGGATGTGAGGGAGTGAGCCAAGCGGACGTTGAAGAAAGAGCACACTAGGCAGAGGGAGCAGCATGTGCAAAGGTCCTGGGATCAGAGCATTCAGAAGTGTAGAGGAATAGCCAGGAGGCCAGGGGGTATAGCATGGGTGGGTAGCAGGAGGAATGGCTGGGTCCTGCAGAGTCTTCTGGGTCACTGTGAAGACTTGGGCTGTGTATCCCACCGAGCGAGAGGAGAGATGTGGTCAGAGTTGTGCTTTAATAGGATCCCAGCGGCTATGTGCGGAAGGGTGAGGGCAGGGTGGTGGTAGTGCAGAGGAGAGGTGAGGGCACCACAGGCCGGCCACGTGGCCAGAGGCAGGCTCTATGGTGAGGGTAGAGCAGCCCGGTTTGCTGACATGGGAAGGAGGGGTGAGAAAGACAGTTGCCAAGGATGACTCTCAGTGAGCAGCTGCAAGGACCGAGCCGCTGTCCGTGGAGAAGGCGCGGCTGCGAGGAGCTGGCCTGCCGGGGGGCTCAGCATCAAGCCTGCGGCTGGGACATGTACTAGGCGTCAAAGGGGGGTGTCTGGGCGGTGGGTGCTGGGTTACTTAGGTTCCTTCTCAATTGCGGGATGTCCTCATCGGTGCAAACTTGGGAGCTGTGTAAGTGCAGAAGCCGCCCGACCCCCCACCCCACCCCACCCCACCCTGCCCAGCCCTGTAGGGGTGACTTCTAGATTGTCCAGAAAGATGACAACCTCCAGCACTTTGGATACAGTGCACCTGGCCAACCAGCCAGAAGCCACGCCGGATGTTTAGGTGGATGTCACATCATGTGGGTGCCGCGTGGTCTCCAGCTGTCAATCTTTTCATGCGCGGGCTCCAGCCTCCCCCGCCCCCACCCCCTGCTGCTTTACCTGGTCTGCCCCCTCCCCTCACCTCGGGCCTAGAGGTGAAGACAGGACCCAGCCTGGTACAGAGCTGTTCTGGTCCTGGTACAAGACGGTCCCCTTCCTTCTTCTGAGTGACCAACCTCGGTGATGTGGCCTAGGCAACGAAGAGCCCCAGGAGGGAGCTTGTGAGGTCTGGGCATGAGTTGTCCCTGGCCGGTCTAGACTTCCTTTCTGGAAATCAGAAACCCTGAAGGCAGAGTGTGGGGGATGCCGCAGGCCTGGAGGCGTGAGGGGCATACCTATTTCAGGAGGCTGTTCTGCCCTGGCCTGTGCAGACTGCCGGGAGTGTAGCCTGAGGCTCCTGGCGTGGACATTTAACCACACACCAGCTTTCGACATTGCCTGCTTCCTCCAGCATGGGGCCCGGCCCACTCTGAAGAGAGTGGCTTCACCATGTGATGTGGCCGAGGCTCATTTGTCTTATGATTAGGTACAACCCCAGGACCCACAGGCTGCACCCCAGCCTTGCCCCTGGCCAACTGCATGCTTTTCCTCCCAGCAGCCAGGCAGCAGAGATGGGCATAGGATTGAGCCCCAGCCCCACTCTGCCCTGTAGAGTGAGTCACCTCCACCGAGCCCCAGGTTCTTCATTTGCAGGAGGGGCAGTGGCCTAGCCCCCAGCTCCCCAGGAGCTGTGTGTTACAGACCATGCGCTTTAAACACCGGATGCAGCATCTTTTACCTGATAGATGTCTGGAGAAAGTCGCTGCTGTGTAACTCAGACCCATATATCTGTGTGTGCGTGTGCGTGTGTGTGTGTGTGTGTGGCACCCCCAGTAAGAAGTCACATAAACACAGTGGGTAAGTATCTGGGCTGTGGGCCCAGAGTGCCTGGGTTCTGAGTTCACTCACCAGCTTACGCCCTTGGGGACGGGCATCACCTCTCCGTGCCTGTAGGGTGGTTGAGAGGACTGAATGGGTCACATGTGAAGCTTGGAACGTTGCTGACCATCATGATCATCGATTCTGGGGGTGAACAGTGGATCCCTGCTTCCACTGGTCCTCCTCGCTGGTGCCCAGAGCTGCCTCTGACTAACATTTTTCTTGAGAAAAGTCACTCATGACTTCACAGGCCATAATTAGAGACATCCGTGGCTGAGAGGCCCAGGCCCCCCGCCCTGACTCACTCCCCAGCTAAAGTCAGGACGTGGCCTCTGCCGAGGTCTGGGCTGAGGAGCTGGGGTCTGACCGTCAGCCTCGCCCACCCCTCCCCTGGAGCCCTGGCCAGTGGAGGGTGTCGGGGGCCCAGGTCTCCCTGTGCCCTGGGGTCAGGCTCTCTGGCCTGGAGGTAGGTGAACCTGGAGAGAGAGGCCCTGCAGCAGGCAGTGTGCAGGGGCAGGTGACATGGCCCAGGCACTGGGCCTGTCTATCCCTGCTGCCTCCAGCTGCCAAGACTCGTAGGTTGGGCCCTCTAAGTCAAAGAATAACCAGAGACGGTGGTTGGGAAGTGCTTTTTGTGAGCCACACATTGTTCTAAGGACTTCACTGTATCAACTTAGGTAAGCCCCATAAGAGTTATGCGAAGTAGGTACTGTAATTACTCCCGTTTGACAGGAACAGAAGCTGAGGCACAGAGGGTATTCCCACCATGATCACACAGCTGGTGAGCAGTAGAAGGAGACTTCCAGCCCAGACCAAGGAGCCCACTCAGCACCCTCGCTTGGGAGAAAGGCAGTGGCCTGGGGGGAGACTTTTCCCATAGCGTTGACGGTGTCTTTCGCCCCAGGGCAGTGGGAAACTCAGGATGCTGTCCTGTAATGGTCCAGTGCCTCACCCACCGTTTCCCCACGTGCAAATAACACATGCCGTCTCCCGAGGAGGAAGGCGTGTTTGGAAAACCGGAGACAGGGAGAGGAGCTTGCAGTGACCCTTCAGTGACCAGACCTTGGAGGCCCCGGGCTGAGGGAGGAGGAGGACTGCCTGCGCCCGCGCCTGGGATGGGGGCGCTGGGCCAGAGCGTGGGTGTGTCCGCATGCAGCTCCAGACCCTCACCTGCTCTGTGGCCCTGTCCTCTGCTGGTGCCACCACCAGGGGCCCCATCCTGTACAGGTGGAGTTCATCTCGTGTCCCCTGGCCTTTCTTGTCTTTGCTGGAGGCCAGGTGTTTTGGGGACCCTTGGGCAGTTGTCTCTGGTCCTCACATAGCAAGACCTCGTGTGGGATGGATGAACTGCACACATGTGCTCCGAGTGATCTACATGGTGAGGAGGAGTGTGGGGTGAGGGTGGCCTTGTGGAAGAGGGGGCTGAGACCTCAGTGTGGCCCCTCCAAGGCCAAGAAATACAAGTAAAGGCTGCAGATTCAGATGGGCCATGTGGTACTGGAATTGAAGTCCCTTTTATCACATCTCTGATGAGCGTCTGACCTGCCCCAGCTGGCACACCTGCAGTGGCAGAGACCTCAGCACCTCCTAAGCAGCCCTAACCACACGAGAGCAGCCTTCCTCAGACGGGGTGGCAGCGGTCATAGTTCTGGTCTGCCCGCTGTGGGAGTCCTCTCCAGCCTCGGCTTGCCAGCCTGTCGGAGGCTTGACGCTGGGGATCAGATCGCCTCCCCTGGGGCTGCTTTCCTCCTGGCTGAGCAGTCCCAGCTCTTGTTAGTAGAAATCCAGTTTTTCTCCTGACACACTGTAATTTGGGCTTGGCAAATGGAGTCTCTCTCATGTGCCAGCTGGGGTTAGCTGTGTGGAGTGCTGTGTTGGAAGAGGGCTGAGCCTCTGCCCAAGATCTGCAGGAGGGAGTCTGTCATCAATTAGCAATGTCTGCGCGCCAGGTGAGCAGAGGGTGGGGCAAGCACCTGCCCCAGGTCTGCCGACCCGCCCTGGGGCTCTGGACAGTCAATGCGGCTCCCAGACTGGGTCATCCACTATGATCTGACAATCGTAGCGGGCAACAGGGCAATTTTTGCTCCTGGCTTTTCATTCACGTTCATGACTGGCTCTCAGCTACATCGAAGCATCAGTTCATGTTAATCTTAGGCTCAACAAAAAAATCCCCAAGTCTTTTTCATAAGAACAGCCATCAAACCAGATCTTCCTGCCATCTTGGTGTTATTTCCATTATATGGATATAGAATTAATTTAAATCAATCCTTTGCTGATGTGCATTTAGATTATCCCCAAATTTTTGTAATTGGAAACACTGTGGTGAAAATCCTTGCCTCTACCTCTGCGTGTATTGGTCTTATTTCCTTAGCACAGATCTCTGGAAAAAGGGGTTGCTGAAGCAGGAGCGTCTTCTGCTGGGTGGCAGCCACTCAACTGCCATAGAACGTTCCAGAGACTCTAAACTGTCAGGAATGCTCAGGGACTTGGAGCAGGTGCCCGGCCCCGTTTTCTGATCTGCACGTGGCCCAGGCGTCTGAGAGAGCTCATGAATTCAAGAGTGCAGTTGGGGACGGACCCTGGTGTGTTCAGTCCCGTCGGACGGACTGGGGCTGTGGGAGAAGCTTCCCCCAGGGAGCTGAACTGGGCGGCCAGACATTGAGCAGCTAAGCTCAGGAGGTCAGAGGCCGTGATGGGGTCTGGGCAGTGGGGGCCGGCCTGGCTGTTCAAAATCCTCACCTAGAGACTCGTATACTCTGGCAAAGTGTGACCCTCGTTTTACAGCCAAGATCTGTGTCACTAGGGCATCTGTCCTGCCATGAGGAGGGAAAGGTTGACTGTTGTGTAAAATATGACATTTCTTCCTCCCAGAAAGAAACTGGGGGCTGAGCATTGTGCTTAGAGCCTAGAGCTTCTGGGTGTGTAGAGGAAAGCATTGTTACGGTTCAGACAGAAAATAGCCAGGCGTCTACATGATTTAAGTTTGATGACTGTTCCTAGCTAGTCCCCTGGAAAAGCTATACCAGTTTACTCCCCGACCAGCAGATCCGACAGTGCCCCTTGCCGCATGCGCTTGTCAGCACTGGGCATTTTCACTTTTAAAGACATATCTTTTCATTTTTCAGTTTAGATGAACTCAGATTAAGAAAACTCTGTTTCAGTGTCTAATACTGTGTAGCTTCTGATCGGGACCGTCAAGAAGTGACGTTCTCAGGCTCAAGGTGGGTCCGTAAGCTGCATGGAAAACCCATGCTATTCTCACCTTTGTCCACACGTTTGTGAGGGACGCCTGGTGGTGCCGTGCCGGTTGCAGGAGGATGGCCTGCCCGTTTCTTTTCTTTTCAGGATGGTTTGAAGTTGGCTTTGATTTTTTGGAGTGTGGAAGGGCTGCCACATTCCACAGCCCGAGGGGATGCCACTCACACAGACTCCACAGGACTTGGTGACAGATTGGCTGGGGGGTTGGCTGGGGAGGAGGGACTAGAGTGCTGATGCCCAGGACCCTGCTCTGGGATCGGAGCGGAAGGCTGGGGGCGGCTGTCAGACCCCCCTTCCTGGAGAGGATGACCTCGCGAGCAGACTTGGACTGTCCCAAGCACGTTCTGGACCTGCCGACCCCACCAGCCAGGAGCCTGGCAGGGCCCAGAGTGGGAGTCCTGGGCTGGCACAGCCAGAAAGCGGTTGCCTGCCCCCAGCCACCTCCCTCTCAGTCCTGTCCCCAGAGTGCCCTTGCCTTCCAGGTGACGCCCACTCTGATGTCCTGCCCATCCTGAGTTCAGCAGCCGTCATCGGCTTCTCTTTCCTCACTCCCCTCTGCCCCAAACCATGGCCGGCTGGGAATGACGGCCACCTTCCAAGGTCACAGGTGGGCCCTGGCCCCCGCTGACTCCCCACTGTTGGGGGAAGAATGCCCTGTTCGCCTGCTCACCGCCGTTTTCAGGGCAGATAGGAAAGGGCTTGGTGAAGAGTGAAATCCCTCCAGACTCGAGAGGTGGACATTGCTGCTTTATTTGGGGCTCCTAGGTCAGGGGCAGCGCAGTGAGGGTCCCAGCCCGCCACTCCCTGGAGAGCCTCCTGGCAGCGCAGGAGTGGCCCGTGACCACCGAGGGGCTTCCTACTCCAGGGACCTGCAAGGACACTGCCTGGCGGTCTCTGTGTTTCTGTTACTTCTCGGTTACGGGATTGTTTTAATTCTCTCAGTAGTAGAGACCTAGCTACATCTCTTTAAGGACAAGACTTTGTTTCCTGTCAGCCTCTTGCCCAGAAACTCAGATTTGGCCCCTGGCCGAAACATTTCCAGTTTGAGGGATGCGTGCGTGGAAATACGTCCTTGTGATGTGCCAGCAGACTGTGGAGACAAGGGAGAAAGGGAGGAACTTGGGGCCGGAGCAAAGGCCCAGGTTTTGGGGTCAGGCATGGTGGAATGGGCTTCCCAGGGGAGCCTGGTCACTCCTCTGTGACCTGAGAGTCAACTGCCTGAAGTCTGAGATGGGCATTCGTTCCCTACTGCATGTGACAAGTGAATGGGGTCCTAAGTATTTCTAGCAAGGCATTATTCAAAGCTTTGTCAATAGGATGGGAGAATTTTAAGATCTGCCTGTCCCATCCCTGTTCCTCCAGCCAACGTATACACGCTAGGCCCAAAGAAAGCTGCTGTGGGAGGGGGATGCAGGGGAAGGGGATGGGGTGACCCCTGTGATGTTGGGAGAATCTTAAGGGGTAGGGTTCCTTGGATACCTGGAAGGTATATGATCCAACCCATTTGCTTTACAGATAGGGAAACTGAGACCTTGAAATGAGGGACGACCCACCCTGATTTGTGGCCAGTTAAGGCAGAGGCAGGTGAAGAGCCTGGGTCTCCTCTGCTCATCTCTTCTCCTCACCTTGGCCCCTAGGGAGCAGGTGGAGTATCCTATTGCTTGTCCCAAAAGGCCAGAGCCAGTTAGTGGAGTGGTAGTCTTGTCCCTAAGCTACAAGCTGGAAAGCAAGTGCAGAAATTTGCAGTGTAGCCCTGGCTCGGGGTGGAACTGGCCTCAAAGAGCAGGCTGCCCCCACCACCTAGGTTGCTGGCTATGCCCTCTGCTCCAGCACCTCCTTCCCTGAGCCCCCACTCTGGGTTTCCTTGGAGTTGGTGAACAGTCTCACATTCTATACTTGGCAGCGGGGTCCTGCCAGGCCCCGTGAAGGGCGGCAGGAATAGAAGCAGAGCGGGCAGGGGTGGGCCCATTGGCCCCAGGCTGTTGCATGCAGGGTGTTCCCACTGGTCTGAAGAAGGGACCATTGAGGAAGCACCGCAGCCTGGGTGAGGTCTGTGTTGTTCCTTCTTTCTGCCGTGCCCTTCCAGTGGGACCTCCACCCTGGCCCCGGGGACAACAGCGTCTTTAAAGTCCCTTCCAGGCTGAAGTTGAGTGATTTTACAGGGACAGGGAACTCGGCAGGGTGACCAGAAGTTGTGTTAGAAATTCATTGCTTAAATTTCTCCCTTCTTTCCTTGTCTTACACCATAAATCAGTCTGCAGCAGAAACCAACATCTGCACAAAATGAAACGTCTTCTGAGTTCATGGGTTAGGATGAGACAGCCCATGCGGCATGTCCCCACCAGTTGGCCCAGCTCCTGCACGATGCTTGGAGAGGTTGAGGGGATGTCGTGGGGGCGGGAGGCAATGAGGAGGAGGGGAACACTCGGTCTCAGGGTCCCACCAGCTTGGCCTTGAATCCTGACCCACCTGCTCACTGCCTAGGTGACCTCGGGTAGCTCTTATGGGCCTGTCTCCTCACCCGTAAAGAGGGAGCTAGTAGTTCCTCCTTTGCAGGCTGGTTTTAAGATTTAGAGAAAACGTGCATACAACACTGTGTTAGTTTCTAAACCTGCCGTAACAAATACAGATGGGGGGGCATAAACAGCAGACATTCATTTTCTCACAGTTCTGGAGGTTGGAAGACCCAGATCAAGGTGTGGGTTGTTTCTCCTGCGGCCTCTCTTCCCTGGCTTGCAGTTGGCTGTCCTCTCCCTGTGTCCTCACGTGCTCATCCCTCTGTCCTCATCTCTTCTTTGAAGGACACCAGTCATATTGGATTAGGGCCCACCCTAATAACCTATTTTAACTTAATCCCCTCTACAAAGACCCTATCTCCAATGGCAGTCCCATGGTCAGGTACAGGGGTTAGGACTGCAGCATACAGATCGGGGGGGTACACCTCAGCCTGTAACTAACACCAGCACAGTGCCTGGTCCCAAGTAGGTGTGCCATGAAGAGTCACTTTTGTTAATTATTGCTTTTTAAAAAAGGTAAAAAAAAAAAAAAAAAAAAAAAAAACCAGTGGTGTACTTCCTGCGGGTGGTAGGGAGACGGTGACAGGATTCACCAGCCAGTATTTACTGAGCACCTGCCAAGTGCCAGGCACTGCTCCTGGTGCTGGGCATCCTCAGTGACCCGGTGGGCCGGAGGACATTCTTGTGTGGGAGATGGACAGTCAGCATAATCACTCAGTAAAGTGTGTCGCGTATGAGAGGGTGGCAGGTTACAGAGAAAACGAAATCTGAGTGAGTGCAGCAGGATCCTTAGGCAGGTCGGAGCGGAGGGTCTTTGTGGGCCACCCTGGCTGTACATAGATCCACCATGGGGCGAGGGAGGAGCAAGGAGAGCCCCAGGGGCTCCTCTTAGGCTGTGTGGGCCCACCCCCTTCCGCAGCCTGGCGCCTGGTTCTGGTTTCCCACTCACAGGAAGTTTCTCACCTCTCTCCTCTGCAGCGTCGAGGGCGAGGCCCCCAGCAGTGAGACCGGCACGTCCCTGGACAGCCCCTCAGCCTACCACCAGGGCCCCTTGGTGCCCGGTTCCAGCCTGAGCCCGGACCACTACGAGCACACGTCGGTGGGAGCCTATGGGCTGTACTCGGGGCCACCGGGGCAGCAGCGCACGCGGAGGCCCAAGCTGCAGCACTCGACCTCCATCCTGCGCAAGCAGGCCGAGGAGGAGGCCATCAAGCGCTCCCGCTCACTCTCTGAGAGCTATGAGCTCTCCTCGGACCTGCAGGACAAGCAGGTAGGTGGACACAGCCCTGGGGACCACACAAGGACAAGGGGCAAGGCAGCTCTGTCCACTGCCTGTGGCCTCCCCAGGCATGATGGCCAGCAAAGGAGTCTCTGCTGTTAGACAGCTCTCTCCAACAGGTTCAAGCTAGGGGGTGTTTGCTAACGATCCAGCCTTTGCCTCAGCCTGAGCTCTGCCCCTGTCTCCTCCTGGAAACCTTTTGCCCCAGCTTGGCTCGGGCTGAAATGCTTGAAGGGACTTGATTGTCTGACATTCCCTGTGGAGACTCACGTAGAATTGTCCTTTGGTGAGGCCTTTGTCCAGATTCCGTGCCCCTCAGGGCCGGGATCTGGGGGCTGCGGTGGGCATCTGAGTGTGATAGCCCGGCACCACCAGGGCACACAGGCTGCGTGGCCAGCCACAGAGGTTCTGAAGACCCAGGGCAGACTGGGAGAGGGAGCCCCCAGGGAGAGAAGGAGGGAGGTCAGTTTACATCATAAATAGCACAAGCTCCGAAAGGAATGCCAAGCCTGTCTGCAGCCAGTGAGGTGAGGTTGCTTTTTATATCCCTCTTGGTTCACAAGTCTGTGTTCTTGTGGGGGATTGCCTCATGGAAGCTGCACGCCCTCCCCCAGGGGCCTTGGTCCAGAGAGATGGCCCGGACCCACCACAGGGTGGGCACCTGTGTGCGGAACAGAGGATGAGCAGCCTGCCTGCTTGGCTGGGCTTGAGGAGGGACCAGAAGCAGCTCTTCAGGGTCGAGGGGAGAGAGGAGAGTCCTGTCTCCACTGGGGCGGTGGAGGAGGGGAGAGCTAGGATGTGAGTCCCTGGGAAGCAGAGAGCTCTCACTTCCAAGTCCCTCAGAGTGCAGGCACATAGTAGGCCCTTTAATAAGGACCCGAGTGAATGAACAGATGGATACAGGAGTGAGCCAGTGAACGAACAAGTCTCGTAGCAGTTTCAGGCTTCAGGAGAACCCCTGGGCTGCCAAGCCGCAGCTCGGCAGGCTGCAGGGGCAGGCTGCGGAGTCTGCCTTGCCCAGCTCCTAGGTGCTGAGCTTCGGGCGGGCTCCTTGTAACTCCCAGGCAGCTGGCTGTGCCCCGGCCCAGCCTCAGGACCCTTCCCAACCGCCCCCAGACTCCATGCCGTAGGTGTCACCTTGCCCTCCCTCCTGCCCACAGCTATCCTACGGCCCAGCCTGCCTTCTCTCTGCTCCCCAATCTTCTCATTTGTCCTTTCAGGAGCAGAGGTCTGGGCCCGTGTGTCCCCGCTTCCCAAGGGAGTGGTGTGGACTGCCCAGGGTGGGTCTTCTCTCCTGGCAAAGAATTCCTTACTTAGCCACCCTCCCACCTGCTCTCAGTGCCGCCCTGCCACTTTGGCCAGGCCAACAGCAGCGGGGAACAGCCTCTGTTCCATTTATCCGGTGTGCCCAGATCCAGAGTAGATCGCAGGTAGTTTATAGTAAAAGGCATCTGCAGCAGGACATTAGAACAGTAATGAGAAAGGTTGAGACTCAGTAGAGGCTGGCTGTCTGTGAAGACGATTGTATGCTTAGCACAGGCCAAATACGGCTGCAGCTGTTGGTTTTCCTTCTGTGCGTATCAGCTGAATGCCCCCGTGTGCCAGACGCTGCGGGGGAGCCAACAGTGAACGAGGCGAGGCCCTGCTCTTGAGCTGATGCTGTGGTGCAGGAGATGGACCACGAGCAAGTTAGCAGTCGAGAGACAGTTGGATTCCAGAGAGTGATGCAAACTCTAGAGATTACTAACTTGAGGAAGGAAAAAGAGTGGCTGTGGGCGGTAACAGCAGTAGATAAAGGTAGAGAAGAGCACTCTAAGGTGGCATGAGAACTGGGTGTTCCAGGAAGAGGCGAGAGCCAGGTGCAAAGGCCCTGAGGGAAGAGCAAGGTTGGTGTGTGAGAGATGGAAAAGAAGGCTGGGAAGAGGCAGTGAAGAGGCAAGAGGGAGGAGGCAACATCAGGGCTACTGAGCATTCGACACTCTGCTGAGCCTCCTGGCAAGCAAGGCAAAAGTGGGAATAGCACAGATTGCATGGGAACTGCCAGAGGAAAGTAGGGTGCCTGATTCCACAAGGAGTTTTAAGTCTGGGTAACACAAAGCCTCATTTTAGTGAAAGGAACCCAACAGGTAGTCTCATGTTCTTCTGGTCCCCGGCCCTCTGTACTTCTTGGTGGTTTCCTGTCCTTGAGAGCAGGAGGCCTAGGTGGGCATCACACACTGTCGCTGTGTCATCAAGCAGTGACAGTTCTGCTTTGTGGAAGGGCATCTCTCTCGGTTCCTTATCCCCACTGTTCAGAAGTGTCCCTTTCAGGGTGAGTGAGGGCCTGACGGGAGAGCCTGGCCACGGGGTCGACTCCCGTACCCGTTGTCTGCGTGGCCTGGGCCGGCTGCTTCCCTGCCCCAAGCCTCTGCTCATCTGAGAAGTGGGGGATTGAAAGCCCTCGGGAGGTCAGAGGTTGCTGTGAGTGTCAGATGAGGTGTGTAGTCTCCAGCACACACAGTAGGTCAGCAGATGTCAGTGGAATTCCTGCCCCTGGGTTCCAGTAAGCATTTAGACTGGGCGGGGTGTTAGTTACAGTTCAGAAAGAACGACCATGGTGAGTTTGGGGGATGAGCAGCCCTAGGTCAGTGCGTGTCCCCTTGAGGAGGGACTACGAGGGGCTTTAATGACTACATGTGCCTGTTTCTGCTTTCCTGATGTCCCGTTGCCCCCAACACACATGCAGACTTGAGAAAAAGGCCTCAGGAAAACAGGGCGGCTGCCTGGTGTGTGAGGTCCAGAGTTAGCAGGCAAGACAGCCCTGCAGTGAGGTCCAGGCCAGAGCTGGTGGCCCTGGTGCTTATGGTACCCCCACCCAGGGTTGACGAGGGACGCCAGGAACATGGGCCTTCTCGGGGCAAAAAGGGAGGGAGGGAAGAAAGGGCTTCCCAGAGTCCAGCCTCAGGCCCCTTATTGGCCCTGTGGGCCTTCTTAGTTCCACTCACAACCTAAAAAATAGAAACTTTCTGCTTACAGATGTGGAAGTGAGGTCATCTCTTTGGACAGCATTCAGTAACTTCAGGGGAAGAGAAAAAGCAGAACCACCCTGGCTGACTCTGGGCCTGGCTGGGCTTAGAAAAGTCATTTTGATCCCCACCCTCCAGCTCTTCTCTGCCCAGCCTGCCCACCCCCTCCTGCAGGCCCCAGGAGAGCTGAGGCGCTCACCGTTTGGGGCGCTCTCTGGGCCTGTTTCACAGGTGTCCCTGAGATGGATTGGCCCCACGGAGACTCCCGACACGCTGACTTCGCCAGGAGGCGAACAGAAACACGAAGTCACTTGCCTGGGCCACCTGCCTGGGAAGCCAGAGGACCAGGCTCCATACACAGGCCTGCCAGGCCCACAGCAGCCCCGAGAGCCCCCTGCACCTGCCTCCCTCACCCTGACTCAGGCCACAGCCTGTGTTCTGCTTGGCGTCTCTCTGTTCAGTTGATTTCAGTTGTGTGTCTATGTCTGTCTGTTCTGCTTGACAGACTCTTGGCTCCTCGAGGGCAAGGACCTGTGCGTCTCCCTGTCTACTGTCAGGTTTGGTGTGATGGCTGGTGTGTCATGGGCCGGTGGGACCAAGTGGGCAGGTGCAGTGCTTTGCCTTGATCCTAGGGTCCTGAGACCTCTCCCAGCCCCTCATTAGATGGCCACCCTGCCCCAGCACCCTGAGAGGCCTGGCATGGTGCAGAAGCCAATTCCTTATCTTGCTTTTCTTTGATTCACACAGAGTCAGCTCCGGCTGCAGGGGTGAGTTTGTTTTTTGGGAGAAGGCACAGGGAGCAGCCTTCATGGCTGTCCTTGGTTGTGGGTGGGCCTGCGTCAGCTTTAGGACTTCGGGAGGCCCGTATGTCACACTGGGGCTCCAGAGAGCTTGCCGGCCCGCCTCGCTGCCTGCAGTCCTGCCCTTGCAGGATGATGGCTGTGCACCCCATCTCCAAACGCAGACACAAGCCATCGGGAACAGTGGTGCCCAAGAGCGAGAGCTGCTCGGAGCCTGCAGGCCTCCAGAGTGTGTGTTAAGTCTCGGCTCTGGGCCTCCATTAGCCCATCTATAGAGGGAGGGAGCTTGGGGGCCTGACAAACTAAACACCTTCCAGGAATGCGGCTGAGGGTCTTCTAGCCAGTTGCCCCTGTGCTTGGCAAGTGCCAAGCCCTTGGCCTCTGTCTTGTTGGGGCTCACCACAGTCGTAGCAGTTGGGCCCATTTTATAGATGAGGAAACTGAGGAACCACACAGGTCCAAGGCTTATCACACAGCTAATGAGGCACAGAGCCAGGATCAGAACCCAGGCACCTGGCCTTGAAGCCTGCTTCTCAGGGCAGCAAACCTCGTGGGTCTCCCTGAAACTCAGTGACCCCTCTGGCCACAAGAGCTGGCTGATGCCATAGAAAAGAAATGAGTCTGGAAGCCTGCAGCTCATCCTCAGCGCCCCAGGCCCTTGCTGAGCTCTTTGGCAGGTCTCTTAAGCGGCCTGGGCCTCAGGTTCCTCTTCCCTAGAGGGGCTGGCCTCACTTCTTCCAGCATCTCCTAACGTGTTTTCGTTAGATTGCATGCTACAAGGTGCACTTGGGCCAAAGGCGTCTGTGACCTAGGCGGCTTGGGAAACACAGCATACTGTATCCCACTGCCTTTTAATGGCCGGGTACAGTGGCTCACACCTGTAATCCTAGCACTTTGAGAGGCCGAGGTGGGAGGATCGTTTGAGGTCAGGAGTTCAAGACCAGCCTGGGCAACACAGTGAGACTCCATCTCTACAAAAAATTTAAATTTAAAATTAGCTGGGCATGGTGGCACGTGCCTGTAAGTCCCAGGTACTTGGGAGGCTGAGGCAAGAGGATCGCTTGAGCCCAGTTGTTTGAGGTTGCAGTGAGCTATGATGACACCACTGCCCTCATGCCCAGGCAACAGAGTAAGACTGTGTCTCCCCTGCCAAAAAAGGGGGGGTTCTGAGAAAGGAAGCATATTTGTATTCACTTTAGTGGACCCATATTTCACATAAGCCCACCAGCATCCCTCAGCAGTTGCTCTAACCAACTTTGGGATGCGCCGAGATCTTCCCAGGTTGCTCCTCTGCAGGGTTAGGAAGCAAGAACGAGCTTGGGTAGCGCTTTGGTAGATGTCACGCTGTGCCTGCCTGCAGGCTATCCTCATTCTTCTCTCCTCCCCCCAGGTGGAGATGCTAGAACGAAAGTATGGGGGGCGCCTCGTGACCCGCCATGCGGCCCGCACCATCCAGACGGCGTTCCGCCAGTACCAGATGAACAAGAACTTTGAGCGCCTCCGCAGCTCCATGTCGGAGAACCGCATGTCGCGCCGGATTGTGCTGTCCAACATGAGGATGCAGTTCTCCTTTGAGGGGCCTGAGAAAGTGCACAGCTCCTACTTTGAGGGGAAGCAGGTTTCAGTGACCAATGATGGCTCCCAGCTGGGGGCCCTGGTGCCCTCTGAGTGTGGTGACCTTGGAGAGGCATCTAACCTCAAGTCTCCGGCCCCCTCCAGCGACTTCGCAGATGCCATCACAGAGCTGGAAGATGCCTTTTCCCGGCAGGTGAAATCACTGGCCGAGTCCATCGATGATGCTCTCAACTGCCGCAGCCTGCACTCTGAGGAGGCTCCAGCCCTGGACACTGCTCGGGCCCGGGACACTGAGTCCAAGCCGGCCCTGCACAGCATGGACCACCGCAAACTGGATGAGATGACAGCCTCATACAGTGACGTCACCCTGTACATCGACGAGGAGGAGCTGTCACCTCCTCTGCCCCTCTCGCAGGTGGGGGACCGGCCATCCAGCACCGAGTCGGACTTGCGCCTGCGGGCTGGGAGTGCCGCCCAGGACTACTGGGCCCTGGCCCACAAGGAGGACAAGGCTGACACGGACACAAGCTGCCGGAGCACTCCGTCACTGGAGCGGCAGGAGCAGCGGCTGCGGGTGGAGCATCTCCCACTGCTCACCATCGAGCCGCCCAGCGACAGCTCTGTGGACCTCAGCGACCGCTCAGACCGTGGCTCGCTCAAGAGGCAGAGCGTCTACGAGCGCAGCCTTGGGGGGCAGCAGGGCAGCCCCAAGCATGGCCCCCACAGCGGCCCCCCCAAGAGCCTCCCCCGAGAGGAGCCGGAGTTGCGGCCCCGGCCCCCCAGGCCCCTGGATAGCCACCTGGCCATCAACGGCTCAGCCAACCGGCAGAGCAAGTCTGAGTCGGACTACTCAGATGGTGACAATGACAGCATCAACAGCACGTCCAACTCCAACGACACCATCAACTGCAGCTCTGAGTCATCGTCCCGCGACAGCCTGCGGGAGCAGACACTCAGCAAGCAGACCTACCACAAGGAGACCCGCAACAGCTGGGACTCGCCCGCCTTTAGCAACGACGTCATCCGTAAGAGGCACTATCGCATCGGCCTGAACCTCTTCAACAAGTGAGTACCCGAAGGGGGGGTGGCCACCTGCCTGCGCACTGCTGACCAGAGAGTGGCCGCGGAGGACGAGCAGGGCCGGCAGCAGCCACAGCGCTGGGCCTTGGCAGGTGAGCAGGGCTGAGCTCCCACCTGCCTGCACAGCGCCAAGTTTGAGGTCCAGAGTGAGCACATGTGGGCAGGGCAAGACCCCACGCAAGGTGTTAGGGGAGATTCCCGCTGTGAAGGAGGCCCGGCCCCTCCCAGGGCCACTGTCGTGAGCATGGCAGATGCTCACAGGCTGAGTGGGGCAGAATGGGGCCTTTCTGTGGGGAAGCATCTTGAGAGAGGGTCATGAGCCCGGAGTCCAAGGCCTGTCCATCATGTCACCCCCTTGTCTACCACAGCGAGAGGGTATGTCGGGCCATGTCCTGCCCAGCCTTGCTTGTCAGGCTCAAGGTGATGCAGGGCACAAAGGCCTTTGAGCATGACAGGCTGTGTTGGGGCAGGGAGGAGGGACCCAGGGACAGATGCAGGCTCTACCTGGGGCCGTATCTGGGGGTGACACCCAGGGGCAGATGCAGGCCAGACCCTGGGGCCTTCTCCATGGGGACAACCCAGGGGCAGATGGAGGCCGGACCTGAGGCCTTGTCCGTGGGGACACCCCAGGGGCAGATGGAGGCCGGACCTGGGGCCTTGTCCGTGGGGACACCCCAGGGGCAGATGGAGACCAGACCTGAGGCCTTGTCCATGGGGACACCCAGGGGCAAATGCAGGCTCTACCCTGGGGGCTTGTCCGTGGGGACACCCCAGGGGAAATGAAGGCCAGACCTGGGGGCTTGTCCGTGGGGACACCCCAGGGGAGATGGAGGCCAGACCTGGGGCCTTGTCCGTGGGGACACCCCAGGGGGGCAGATGGAGGCCGGACCTGGGGGCTTGTCCGTGGGGACACCCCAGGGGCAGATGGAGGCCGGACCTGGGAGCTTATCCGTGGGGACACCCCAGGGGCAGATGGAGGCAGGACCTGGGGGCTTGTCTGTGGTGACACCCCAGGGGAGATGGAGGCCAGACCTGGGGGCTTGTCCGTGGGGACACCCCAGGGGCAGATGGAGGCCGGACCTGGGGGCTTGTCCGTGGGGACACCCCAGGGGCAGATGGAGGCAGGACCTGGGAGCTTATCCGTGGGGACACCCCAGGGGCAGATGGAGGCAGGACCTGGGGGCTTGTCTGTGGTGACACCCCAGGGGAGATGGAGGCCAGACCTGGGGGCTTGTCCGTGGGGACAACCCAGGGGCAGATGAAGGCCGGACCTGGGGCCTTGTCCGTGGGGACACCCCAGGGGCAAATGCAGGCTCTACCCTGGGGGCTTGTCCGTGGGGACACCCCAGGGGAGATGGAGGCCAGACCTGGGGGCTTGTCCGTGGGGACACCCCAGGGGCAGATGGAGGCCGGACCTGGGGCCTTGTCCATGGGGACACCCCAGGGGCAGATGGAGGCCGGACCTGGGGCCTTGTCCGTGGGGACACCCCAGGGGCAGATGCAGGCCGGACCTGGGGCCTCGTCCGTGGGGACACCGCAGGGGCAGATGGAGACCAGACCTGAGGCCTTGTCCATGGGGGCACCCAGGGGCAAATGCAGGCTCTACCTGGGGCCGTATCTGGGGGTGACACCCAGGGGCAGATGCAGGCCAGACCCTGGGGCCTTCTCCATGGGGACAACCCAGGGGCAGATGGAGGCCGGACCTGAGGCCTTGTCCGTGGGGACACCCCAGGGGCAGATGGAGGCCGGACCTGAGGCCTTGTCCGTGGGGACACCCCAGGGGCAGGTGGAGGCCGGACCTGGGGCCTTGTCCGTGGGGACACCCCAGGGGCAGATGGAGGCCGGACCTGGGGGCTTGTCCGTGGGGACACCCCAGTGGCAGAGGCAGGCCGGACCTGGGGCCTTGTCCGTGGGGACACCCCAGGGGAGATGGAGGCCGGACCTGGGGCCTTGTCCGTGGGGACACCCCAGGGGGGCAGATGGAGGCCGGACCTGGGAGGTTGTCCGTGGGGACACCCCAGGGGCAGATGGAGGCCGGACCTGGGGCCTTGTCCGTGGGGACACCCCAGGGGCAGATGGAGGCCGGACCTGGGAGGTTGTCCGTGGGGACACCCCAGGGGCAGATGGAGGCCGGACCTGGGAGCTTATCCGTGGGGACACCCCAGGGGCAGATGGAGGCCGGACCTGGGGCCTTGTCCGTGGGGACACCCCAGGGGCAGATGGAGGCCGGACCTGGGGGCTTGTCCGAGTGGACACCCCAGGGGCAGATGGAGGCCGGACCTGGGGGCTTGTCCGTGGGGACACCCCAGGGGCAGATGGAGGCCGGACCTGGGGGCTTGTCCGTGGGGACACCCCAGGGGCAGATGGAGGCCGGACCTGGGGGCTTGTCCGTGGGGACACCCCAGGGGCAGATGGAGGCCGGACCTGGGGGCTTGTCCGTGGGGACACCCCAGGGGGGCAGATGGAGGCCAGACCTGGGGGCTTGTCCGTGGGGACACCCCAGGGGCAGATGGAGGCCGGACCTGGGAGCTTATCCGTGGGGACACCCCAGGGGCAGATGGAGGCAGGACCTGGGGCCTTGTCCGTGGGGACACCCCAGGGGCAGATGGAGGCCGGACCTGGGGGCTTGTCTGTGGTGACACCCCAGGGGCAGATGGAGGCCGGACCTGGGCCCTTGTCCATGGGGACACCCCAGGGGCAGATGCAGGCCGGACCCAGGGCTGTTTCTGGGGGAAGGAGGACACCAGGTCTTGTGGAGCCACATGACTTGGGTTCATGGAGCAGCGCTTCCTGTGGGGGTCCGGGAAAGGTGCTGTCGGGCCGTCCTGAGAGCAGATCCAAGGAGGGACGGGTATTTAAAGCAGGCTATTCTTAGCAGGGCCAAAAATAACATGAGGAAGGAGAGAGGAGGGCTGAGCACTCCCTCAGGGGACGCCGGCAGGCTCTTGTGAAGCCAGAGATGTCACATTATTTCCATCCCCAGGGCCTCTAGGATTTTGGGTCGTCAGATACTGACCTGGCACTGACTCCCTGGGATTTGGGGACATGGAAGGGATGTGGCCAGCCTACTTGGTGGCTTCTGACACACATCCTGGGAGCCTGGAGCACACAGTCGTTTTCCCAAATGGTCACACAGGGGTGCTGAGTGGCACAGTGGCCCTTTGAGGCCAATGCCAGGCTGCACTTCCTTGCTCCCTGCTGCCCCCTCTCCTAGACTAGGGGACAGGGCACTTCTGAACCATCCCTGGTACAGATGGAAGCGCTGTCTGGGGGGTATCAGAGAGGCCTGTCCTGGGAGGTGGGTCTGGAGAATGGGGCATTCACTGCTAGCCACGGGCCGTGGATTGTGGGTCCTGGTCATCTCTCATCTGCCAGGAGTGCTTTCTCCTGAGCCTCCAGTCTGCTGGTGGCCTTCTGCACACGAGGGCCAGCCCCACCGCCAGCTGAGCCACAGCTAGAGCAAGCGGCTAGAGCAGTGTCCTGTTGAGCCCATCCTGACTTTGTCCTGGAAGTCTGTGCCCCACAGTGGGAAGGCTGGGTAACTGGGGGTCCCCAAAGAGTGGACAGGTAGGGACCAGGACAAACAGTCTCCCTCAGCCAACCAGCTTTGGTCTTTGTAGATTCTTTCTTGTTCTGTTAATTTTTAATTACATGTGTGACACATGAGTACATTCTCTGCAGAAAATGCAAGCCTTTCAGCTAAGGGTAGCATCCTCTTTGCCTCTTAGCATTTTGCAGTTTCTCTTTCCAGATCCTTTATCCTGTGCGTCTATGTGTACTCTTAGGAACTATAGGCAGACGTAGTTAAGAACACAGCTCTGGGGCCAGGCTGCCCGGCTTGAAATCACAGCCTTCCCACCTCCTATCTGTATGTCCTGGGGCAGCGCAGGTCCCTGTGCCAGTGTCTGCATCTGTCGGATGGGCCGATGCCAGTGGCATCAGGGCTGTGAGGATGAAGAGTTGGGGTGTGTGGAGTGCCAGGAGCAGGGCCTGGCACAGAGTAAGGCCTGTATGCATATGAGCTGCTACTGTTTGATCCTTGCTAACATCATTTGGGGCCTGAGACTGTGTGACATTATCTCACTGGGATGTCACTGTACCTTTTGCTGGGCCATGCACGCAGGCTGCCTTGTTCCTGTTAGCTGCCGCATGGTAGTCCGCAGTGTGGGCCATCTGTAGGGTTTTGGCCAGTTGCTTTTTCAGTGATCGTGGCATGACAATAGAGAGAACCCTTTACGCACACACCTGAGCGGTTTCTAGGTAAGATAGCTAGCAGTGGAGTCGTTGGAGCTTGGCTAGGCATGGTTTTAATTGGAGTAGGAACTGCCCAGATGACTGTTTACAAGGAGGCTCCACCTGTTTCCACCCTCTGCCGCTGGATTTAAGAGTTCCTGTTTCCCCAGAACGCTCGTCAGCGCTTAGTAGTCTTTTTACCTCCAGTCATTGGGTAGAAATCGTGTCCCTTGCTTGTTTGAATTTGTCTTTACTTGCTTACCTGAAAGGTGGAGCATCTGCAAGGGTGTCTTTGGCTATTTGGGCTGTCTGTAATGCCTGTGCGTGTTCTTTGCCTGTTTTGCTATTGATTGTCAATTTTGAGGACCTGTCATTACTAGGAGTTCTTTATACATCATGGATACTAATCCTTTGTAATTACAGATATTTTCCTGTTATTTGTCTTTCTTTTTCAAAAATTTTTCTTCTGAGGTGTAATTCACATACCATAAAATTCACTTTTACAAACAGCATACGATTTAGTGCTTTTAGTTGCACATCCTGTTTATGTTCTCTTGCCTAATAGTTTTTAATTTTAATTAGTCAAATCTTCAATGTTTTCCTTTTTTGTAGTTAGTTTGGCATTTTATGTTTTATTTTAAAAGGCTCTGCCCCACGTGATAAACATAGTTTTAAAAAGATTTTTTAGTACTTCCATAGTTCTGTTTTATACATTTTATCACTTTAATCTGGAATTTGTTTTGGAGGATGATACAAGGTGAAGAGTCTAACTTTGGCTGTGCTCTGTGAATTAGCCAGTTGTCTCCAGTTTATGGAATAGTCTGTTCTTCCTCCGCTGACTTGAAATGCAGTCTGACTCCTGCCTGAACATGGGTCTGGACTTAGGTCCTTTGATTCATTCGGCAAGTATTTATGGGACACATACTGTATGCCAGGTGCTGTTTAGGGGGCCTGGGACATCTCAGCGCACAGAATAAAGATCCTTGTGTCAGGTGTGCTGGCTCACGCCTGTAATCCCAGCACTTTGCAAGGCTGAGGTGGGAAGATTGCTTGAGGCCAGGAGTTCAAGACAAGCCTGGGCAATATAGCGAGACCCTGTTTCTATTAAAAAAAAAAAAAAAGAATAAAGATTCTTGTAGAGCTCCACTTTAATGGTTAGGAGATTTGTTTGTTTATGCCCTTGTCAACATCAGAATTGTAACTACTATAGTTTACTACATTTTCTTATTAGGGCAAGAACCCCTTTCTTGTCCTTTTTAAAAATTATCGTGGAGCAGGGTGTGGTGGTGGGCACCTATAATCCCAGCTTCTCTGGAGGCCGAGGCAGGAGGATCACTGGAACCTAGGAGTTCAAAGGTGCAGTGAGCTATAATCACATCTGTGAATAGCCCCTGCACTCCAGCCTGGGCAGCATAGCAAGACCCTGTCTCTAAAAAAAGAAGTTTGTCTTGGCTCTTCTTGAGGAGTTATCCTTGCATATGACTTTTAGAATCAACTCATTAAGACCCGTGAAAATTCTTGGTGGACACTGGGGTTGCCTTCAGCTCCGAGATTAACTTGGGAAAACTTGCCCCTTACACCATGGCAGCACTCTGGTCCACAGGTGGCTGTTTAAATGAAAACTAAAATGAATTCAGTCCCTTAGTTGCACTGGCCACATTCCAAGTGCTCTGGCCATGTGTGATTGGTGGCTGCTGCGTTAGGTGGAGAGACAGTCCCTTCACGTTCTCCTGTAGGGTGGGCACTGTTAGTGACCCCACTTTTCAGATGGATGAACTGAGGCTCCAAGGGGGGTACCTTGCTCAGGGGCACACAGCTGGAGGGTGACTGGGCCGGACTGGGTAATGAGGTCATACCCAGGCACCTGGCTCCTGAACACATCCTCTTAAAATCCATACTGTGGTAACTGCCACCAGGGGTGTAACCCTGGGTGCCCCCCCCCCACCCAGTGACAGTTCTGTAAACTGAGTCCAGGGGGCAGAGCCTTACCCCTTGTGGGAGGCTATGCAGCCCTGGAGCGGGAGTCCTGGGGCCACCGCAGCGTGAGGAGCTGGGGTCTGCGCCCAGCAAGGCCCTCACTGGGCCTGTCGCCTCCTTGCTCAGAGAGGGTGTTGGGTTCCCCGTCACACAGCGCCCCCTGCTCCTGCACCCCCTCCCACAGATTCAGGGGTACATGCCTCACTATGTCTATTTCCTCTCTGTCACATCCCTCCCCCTCACGCTCTGGGCCAGGCCAGACCTCTCCCACCTCTGGAAGAGTGTCCTCAGCCCTGAGCTGCCCTGTGGTGACACAGATACCCTCAGAAGGAGTGAGTGCCTCGTCTCCGAGGGCCTGAGTAACCACTTGGGGTGACAGTGTGGTGGGCGGGACTCCGGCTTAGGCAGGAGCTGTTCATCAGGCCCCTGAGGTCCCTTCCAGCCTGATCTCTCGAGCTTGGAGGCAGCCTGTTCTGTGGGCCAGGCCTCCCCTCCACCCTGCGCCTGGCCCCTGGCGTCCACCAACCGCTCGGTGCCATCCTGCCTGCGGGAGCTGCTGCGGGAGGGAGGCGGGAGCACGCCCGGGAGCATGCTGGGAGCATGCAGGGTGCAAAACTTCCTCCCCGTCCGGTACCGCAGGAGCCACCCCCCTCCTTGCAGGGAAGCAGGGCTCAGAGGGTGCCGGGGCTTGTGCGGCCTCTCTCAGGAGGGAGCACAGCTGGGCTTGGGCTCGCGATCTGCCGACTCTTACTCCACGTTCCTGTGTTTAACATGTCTGTTGTCATTCATAACGATCGCAATGAGGAGAGCCAGCCTGTGTAGGCTGTGTGTTCAGTGCCAGGCCGGGGCTAAACACTCCAGCTGATTATCCCACCGAAGCCTCACAGTAATCCTCTGCAGTGTGGGGGTAGCGGCCAGCGCCCAGAGGGCAAGGCATGTTCGCAAGGCCGCAGTGCCAGAAGGCTGGCTGGCCCCAGAGCATGTGCCAACAGTTTACAAGCCCAGCTTTCTTAGGAGCACTTTGAGCCAGGTCTTTGGAGGCTGGGATCCCATTCTCCTTGACATGGCCACTCGGCCTGTGGCCCTCGCCACCATCTGAGACCCAAGGGTCCCTAGTGCTGTCCTGGGTCTGGGGTGGCTGGTGCTGAGCCCCTCAGAATGGAAGGCAGCGTCAAGGGAGGCCCCACAGGGCATGCTTGCCACGCTCTGGGGGGTGATTCTCCCACCTCCTCTCTGGGCTCAGTGCCGAGGAAGACCCTGCAGCCACTTTCAGGTTGGGTTCACATCTCAGAAAGAACTGGATAAAGTAGGCAGTCGCAGGAGTGGTGAGCCTGCTGGCCCTGGAGGTGTGGGAGCAGATGGAAGGTGGCCGCCCCTCTGCGGGACCTTGGAGGAGTTTGAGCCTGGATTGCCACAGTGGAAAGGCACTTCCGGTGAGCAGGGATTCTCTGAATGCCATGCTTGGTGAGCCTGTCCTTGCACCTGAGAGCAGTTGCCAGCTGAACTCAGCCCTCTGACCACAGCATCCCCAGGCACTCTAGGCATGCAGACCCCCTTGTTGATCAGGGTGGGCCCTGCATCATTCAGGGCCTTCTCTGTGACTGGTTTAAGCAAAGACCTCTACTGGTTCGTGGACTTGAAAAATCCACGGGTGTTTCTTGGCCTTATCTTCCCCAGGTTTGTCCCTGTCCCTTGCCAGGTCCTACCTGACAGAAGTTCCCAGGCCTGTAGTCCAACCTCACGGCCCCCAGCAGGAAGACAGATGCTCCTCCTGACCCTCGTGCCTCTCTCTGGACCCTTCCTGGGGTCAGCAGGATTCAGGCCCTGTCTGGCCTGGAGCTGGGAGTGAAGTCAGCCCACTGGGTCATGGGGACAGAGCTCGAGGATGGGGTGGGGAATCGGAGGCTGCTGCTAGGTGCTGGGCAGCCATGCACTGCCACATCTCTTGGCCTGAACAATTATAAAAGGACTGGGGCCCAGCATGATGGCGCGCACCTGTGGTCCCAGGTACTCGAGCTACTGGGGGGCGGGGATTGCTTGAACCCAGGAGTTTGAGGCTAGCCTGTGCAATGGAGTGAGACCCCATCTCTAAATTTTAAAAAAGACTGGAGAACCCTTTCCTTGACCTTGCACACCCCTGCTGGAAGAGCTCAGGGTCAGCACCTGGCGTTTCTCAAGTGCCACTCAGCCTGACACTGCTCTCGCCCAGAGTCCTGCACAGGGCTCACTGTTGCACCAACTGCTCAGTTTGCAGCCCAGTGGCAACAAGATGCATGTGAAGAAAGTGACTGGCATGGTCTGTGCCTTAGAGGAGGCAGCTAATGCTAGACCTGGAAACAGACAGGACAGGGGTGAGCTGGGGGTCTCCGCCTACCCACGGCGGCTGAAGTGCCTCAGGGAGACCGCCGGGCCGGGATGCAGGGGCGGATCAGGTGCAGACGGTGAAAATGCTTCATTTGGCACCTTGTTGGTGCTGCATCCTTACAGAGTGCCATGAAGAAAAGCTAAAGCAAGAGGAATGGGGGTGTGCAGGAGAAATTGCGGGGTGGTGACTCAACAGAGTTGGACAGAGTGGATTGACAGCAGTGGGGAGGGGTGGGGAGAGTAGAAGGAATTTTTAGGGACTTCTCAGGGCGGAAGAACGGATTAAAAGTCCTCTTTATCTTGGGGGCAGCCTGGAGCTAGGAGACTTGACCTTTCTGTTTCCCATTTTGTTATCTGTCAAATGAGGCTTTTGTGTTGGCCACTCTCGACACCAGGGACCCTCTTCCTGGCTCCAGGTTCAGTGCTGCCTCATCAGGGAGGTGGCCTTCCCGCCGAAGTCGGTGCCTTCTCAGGCCTCTGTGACATCAGCCTGGTCCAGTTCTCCAAGCCCTGGCCTTTCCTTCCCACTGTGTAGCCAACAATAGTTTTTGAGGTTTGAGTCACAGTGCTTTATGTGTATTAACTCATGTATTCTTCACAATAACGCCATTGTATGTGCTGTTGTTATCCCCATCAAACAAAGGCACAGAGAGGTTAAGTAACTTGCCCTAGGTCACCCAGCCAGCAAGTGGAGGTGAGATTTAAGCCCAGGCTTCTAGCTCCCACAGCCATGCCCTCGGCCCCTGTGCCGTCATGTGTCTCTGTGTCCTCGGATTTTGTCCCCCTCCTTATGCCTCCCCAGCTAGAAAGCATGTTTTTCAAGGATGGGGACTACATTTGGATTGTATCTGTGCTAGCACAGTGCCTGGCCCAGAGTGAGTGCTCAGTAAATGTTTGTGGAAGGTTAGGTGGCAGGTAGGTGGCCATAGGGGCTCACACAAGCGTTCCCTGGAAGTAACACCCACCCACTCCGCTCACAGTTCAGTGGCTGAAGACGTCCCGCGGCTGCTCCCTGAGGACGGTGGGGGTGCAGTCCTGCCGCAGGAGGAGGGAGTGCGTGCCTGGGGTCGGCACCTCTGGCCCACTCTGGCCTGTGTGACGTGTAGCAGACCCCGTGGGGCATGTGCTCCTTGAACAGGCAGCGTGGAGCTCTGCAAGGGAGCGGGTGGATCGAGAGCTTGCCACCTGGCAGGGCCACCAAGAACAGAGCGGGGCAGTAAGGGCCTCACTGCATGGCTAGGAGGCCGGCAGGGTCCCTACAGCCAGGGGATTCACACCAGCAAACGCCCAGAGCGCTGGCTGTCTGCTGTCAGGGAGGCCGTTTAGGGCCAGTCACTCCAGTGGGGCCATTCAGAGGCCCCCATCCCAACACTGGAGCCTGGCACCCACCTTCCCAGTCTGCGATCCCCTCCCCAGGACCCCACCTGGACCTCCTGCCCTTACACCTTTCCTCACAACTGCTTGGCCAACTCGTAGGCACTGGTCTGGGCCCAGTGAGTTCAGACTCCTCTCTTCTGTGATGTCACCCTTAGACCTGCCAGGTGGAATCACTTCCTCCCACATTCGCTGCAGGCTAAAAGCAGGAGCCATCCTGGATTCATTACTCTGTGTTCCTCCCCTCCTTCCCCCACTATTCCCCCACCCCACAGATCCACAGCAAATATTGGCATTTCAGTCTGTGTCCTACGCCCGGCCCCTCTCTCCCGCCGCCACTGCACATGGCCTCGCTCTTGAGAACAAGGTTCTCAGACGTGGACATGCAGCCCCTCACTGTCTGCTCACAACACGCCGGGCTCCTCGTCCTACTCGGGAGGAAGCCACACCCCTCCCTGTGGCCATACAGCACTGCGTGGTCTGGCCTGTCCACCCCACTGCCAGGGTCCCTGCACTCAGCCACTCTGAAACAGCTTCTTGGATCCTCGAGCCTGCAAAACCCACCCCCATCCACCCCAGGGCCTTTGCCCTTGCTGTTGCCTCTGCCCAGAAAGCTCCCGCGTCACTGAGGCTGTGTTGTTCACCTGCTCAGAGAAGCCTCCCTGCTGCTCCTGCAGGAGCCCCTCCCCGCCCCACCGCTGAGGGCATGGTAGGACCCGAGGTGTGCTGGATATTCACGGCGGCTCTGTCACTGCGGCCATCCAGAGTGGCGCCTGGCTCGGCAGACAAGTGGTGCTCACTTAATCCCCGAAGAGCCGGCATCTCCCTTCCTGAAGCACCTTCCCTGCTTCCCACTGCACTCCGAGCCCCTCCAGAGCCGAGGAGCCTTATCCTACAAGTCCCTCACTTGTCATGTAAACATGGGAGGGGGCGGATGGGGACAAAGAAGGGAGAGCAGCCACCTCCTGGGGACTGAGACGAGGCAGAGCCTGGTGGCCTGGACCTGGGCACAGGTCAGCAGCCAGAGGCACCAGGCAGCCCGGGGACGGGGACGCAGCGCCCGCTCGTGTGTGGAGGCGCCGGTCAGCCCGGGGACGGGGACGGGGACGCGGCCCCCGCTCGTGTGCGGAGGCGCCGGGCAGCCCAGGGACGGGGACGGGGACGCGGCGCCCGCTCGTGTGCGGAGGCGCCGGGCAGCCCGGGGACGGGGACGCGGCGCCCGCTCGTGTGCGGAGGCGCCGGGCAGCCCAGCCCTGCAGTCACCGCTTCATAGGAGCATAGGCCCAGGGTGCCAGAGGTCTGATTTTTCACAAGAAGCCAGAAATCCAGATTTTACATGCACTCTCCCATGTTTTAAATCTTGGCAACTAACTAAAATTCTTTCTGTTAACAATGTGTGGGCCAAAGAAAACCCATCTGTGGGCTCGGCTTGGCAGCCCCTCTCTTAAAGGCTGAGCGGGGAGAACTGGGTGTGGGTGGGGGCCTGCTAGGAGCAGGGCGGGGAGGAAGTGTGACCCACCCTGGCTGCCCCTGCTGGAGAGGCCCGGGATGCTGGAGCTGTTGTTGGTAGGAGACCTCCGAATTGCATGGGGCTCGTGGTCTCATGAACAGCAAAACCTGGGCCTTCCATCCAGGGGCCCCAGCACAGGCAGGGGAGCAGGGCCACTCCGGTACTCCTTCCCTGCTTCCCTGCCAGGGCCGCGCTGGCCGGAGGCTGCTCCCTGCCATGCTCCTGGGGAAAACCTTCACAGGGTGTGGTCATCCTTGGGGCAAAAATAGCAAGGTAACCTTGCAACCAGGAGGTTTGCTTTGCTCGCAGTGGAAATGCAGTACCTGCAAGGCGCTGCTGTCAGCTGGGAGCTGCACAGCTCACGGGGGCAGGTGGACACTGGCCTCAGCCTTCTCCTCCGTCCCCCCACCAGGGGACAGGAGAACACTGACCTCCGCGCAGTTAGTGGGTGACCTGGTGCTAGGTGTGCAATGGGGACAATGGGGTCCCAGCCACGCCGGGCCCCCATGGACTCTTGAGTGTCCCTAGAGAGGATACCCAGCTACGTGGTGGCCCTCAGTGACTGAGGACTTGGGACAGAGGAGCAGGGAGCCAGTCTGGCCTAATGACAGAGTCTGGCCTCGGGGACTCTACACAGCTCCCTGAGTGGCCTGGCGAGCTTTGCTGAGGAGGACACCTGTCCTCTGAGAGTCACATATATGGCCGTCTTCAAAGCCCTCTCTTACCACCCTGGCTCCTTCGACCACCAGGACTTCCTTGCCATGTCAGCCAAGTGCGAGACCCCCTCACAAGATAGGAAATCGGAGGCCCACACCCGGACACACGTGGCTGGAGTGTCACACTGAGGCAGGGCCTTCTCCCGGGGTCTGCTATGAGCAGCAGGGTCCGTGCGATCCCCCCACAGCCTCCTGGGCCCCATCTGGCCCTCAGGCAGCTGGCCAGCTGCAGGGGTGCTGTGCTCGGGCCCCGTCAGCCCATGACGTGGGCTGAGTGCCCGCCCTGCCCAGGCCTGGCTCTGCGCACACTGTGGACACCAAGAGCCTGAGCTGGTGGAAGGCCCCATGCTCCTGGGGCCTAGTCTCCGGTGGACACACTTAGGGCCAGCCCAGCCACCCTCCCCGCTGAAGGCCAGTGCCGTGGCCCTGGGTAGGAACCCTGCCTCTCTGTACCCCCATTCCTTGCCTGGAAATGGGGGCTCAGCCTTACCGAACACATTATTACAGGCATCTCTTTGTACCGACTCAGTGAGTTTTTACACTGGGGCAAGTTGAGGCCCTGGGCAGGGCTACGTAGCTGTTGGGCTTCCAGTCTGGGCCTCGAGCACTGCAAGTAACCGGAGTGCTGATCTCAGCGCGAGAACCCACTGAGTGCGTGTGGGGCACCTGCACAGTGACGGCAGGCGGCGTGTGCTCATCCCGGGATGCTGTGGTGGTCGTGTGCTGAGAGGAGGGTCCCATCTGTGGAACTCCCTTCCGCACCTAGGGGAGCAGGGAGTTGGGCCAGGCAGGGAACCCCATTCTGTATGTGTGCGTGGGCATTTGGGGCCAGTGCCAGGCTGCCAAGGAGGTACTGCAGGCAGGGCAGGGAGTGAAGGTCCCTCCGCAGCCCTCCCTGCCCATACTTGGCACAGGGCCTGGGTGGTTCTGGGTAAAGACCTTCACACGGGGTCCCCCCACATTTCGGTTTTGGGGTGGGACAGGACAGGATGCCTGGAGCACAGGGTCTCCCAGTGCCAGCCTGGGCTATCGAGTCTCCACCCAAGTGGGAGGCAAGACTAGAGACCGCCAGTGCCTGTCGAGATGGAGGAACAGGGCCGGGGGCTGGGCCGTGGTGCTGGGGAGCACGGAGGGGAGACGTGGCCCACCCCCCGAGCCCAGGGTGCTGGGCAGCCAGGGCTGAGCGTGCTTCTCGTCCCACCCCTAGGAAGCCAGAGAAGGGAGTCCAGTACCTTATCGAGCGTGGCTTCGTGCCCGACACGCCAGTGGGCGTGGCCCACTTCCTGCTACAGCGCAAGGGCCTCAGCCGGCAGATGATTGGCGAGTTCCTGGGGAACCGGCAGAAGCAATTCAACCGCGACGTGCTCGAGTGAGTTCGGGGGGCTCTGGGCGGCAGCCAGTGTGGGACCTGGTTCCACACATGTCCTCACGTCCCCTGTGTTACACACACAGCGGGTCAGGCGTGCCTCGTGCTGGGAGATGTGGTGAATCCTTCCCTTCCCTCTTCCTGGCTGCAAGATGCGTGGACACAGACTCGCGCCCCACACCCTGCCTGGCACACACGTGGCACCCGCCCTCACACAGCCTGCGTCTCACACACTGACCCCACTGCCTGCCCGGGCACACGTGTCCTCAGCGCCTCCGGCCCCTACCTACAACATGGTGGCTCCAACCCCGCACCAAGTGGTCACAGCCCTTGAGTGACCCACATTCACGTGGCCTTGCATGGCAGGGCTGGCACGAGCAGGCAGCTGGAAGGCTGGGGCCCCCTGCCTCTGCCTGACTTGCCCCCAGGAGAGTGGGAAGGGAGCTGGCCTGCTCACCCCGCTGCCACCTGGGTGGGCAGCCCACACCAAGCTCTGCCCCTGCCTTGTTCTCCTGGCTGGGAGACTTGGGGTGACAGTGCAACCCCCCACCTCCTGATCGCACAGCCCCACCAGCCCAGAGAGCAGACCCTGCCGAAACGTGGGTTCCCAGCTCCCAGGCGTTGCGTACGGTTTGCTGTTTAGCTTCCGTCTCTCCATCCCCCTTTCACTCTGTCCTGAGTAGACAGGCTGCCCGGACAGATCCTTACTTATCAAGCAGGTGCCACGGGAAAGGCCCCGTAGCGTCCTCTCCGCACAAGCATGGGCTCTGGCGTCATCACTAGCAGATGAAGAAGCCAGAGCCAGCCGAGTGGGAGACCGGCTCAGGACAGGCGGCCTGCTGGCTCTGCCTGCGGGGCCTCGGGGACCTGCCCAGGCTCTGTGTTTGAGGATCTTCCTGACCCAGGCCAGTAGGGCAGGAAGAGAAGTCTAAGCAGGGCAAAGAGCTAAGCTGGTGCTGACAAGAGTGGCCCCTTCACGGGTGCCCGGGGTCAGCGGTCTCCGGAGCACGTGTGTGTTGCCTTCTCTGCTGCTTCCTGGGGGCGGCGGTGGGCGCTGTGCCCTCCGGCTTCACAGTGGGGAAACCGAGGCTCAGGGGGAGGGGCTGGCCTGGGTGCGCCCCCAACACACGCAGACTCATGCACGTAGGTATGTACTCACCCCCACACACATGTACACACACACACACAGACACATACAAGGCACAGTGAGCCGGGACTCGGGGGCTGGCGTGTGGCAGGCACCAGCAGAACGCCGTGCCCTGTCTTGGCTGAATGCGCGGCCTGCGCTGTGCTCTCCCTGCTCAGCACCTCTGTTCCTGCCGTGCCCGGAGAAAGTGCTGTGTTGTGAGTGTGCTGCTTGCCCTTGTCCCCTCTTTTAAGCCGGAGGAAACCGTTCAGGGAAGCAGATTAGCCCCTTGGTGAATCGGTTCGGCCCCTGCCCCCAAGCCCCTGCAGCCGTTCCCGCACTGTACAGCCCCCCCAAGCCGGTTCCTGGTCCGTAGGAAATCCGGGCATTGTTCTCCTTCAGTCAGAAAATAGCAGTGGCCTCAGGAAGTGGCGAGACTCCCCCAGCCCACCACCCCAGGCACGGTCAGGGCAGCTGCTGGGTGCCAGGCAGCAGGTCCTCATTTCGGGCTCCCTGCTGCCCCTTTCCCCACACGCTCTGCAGCCACCTCCAAGGCCACTGCGCCAGGACGACGTGAGCTCTCAGCAGGGTGGGGTTCGCCACAGCTATGCCCGAGCCCATGGCCCCAGTGGAGGGGTGGCCTGGGAGTGGGGTTAGGGCCTCTGGCCCAGTGGAGTGATAATAGATTCGTTACAGAGATAAACCCAGTGCCAGAGCCTGCGGGTGGGAAATGTCTCTGGCGCAGAGCGCCACCTTCTCTGTTCAGGGGTCACCGAGGGGCTGGGGACAGGCCCGTCAGAAACTGTTCATCAACACCCCTCCCAGCTCTGCTCCACAGGTGAGGGTGGCATAGCCCCTCCAAGGTGCTCCTGGAAAGGCACCTGCAAAACCCAGCCTCTACCCCCCGTGCCCTCAACTTGAGTGGACGTTTGGTGCCCTGGCCCCATTTCCTCGTCATGCAAATGGGAGCAAGTCCCCGCCTCCTCTCAGAAGTAGAGAAGGCTGTCACGGCCACGTCTGCCCCATGTGGTGGCCGTGCCTAGATGTGTCTGTCGGGAAGGACCCTGCCCCAGAGTTACCAAATGTGCCGGCCCCCTGCAAAACTGCACACACGGACGCAAGCACGAGTGTCTCCCTACAGTTTCAGGGCTTCCCGGGAGCCTGGGGGTCCTTTGACGTATTCCCCAGTGCTCCCAGCTGACTGGAGGCAGCCACGCAGGGGACCTTCCCTGCCAAGAGCCAGCCCGTTCCTGTGGGCCCTCGGGGCGCCGGCTCATTGCCGGCCTGTGCCGTGGAGACGCCATGCTCACGGCAGAGAGCCAGTGTGGCGCCCCCACAGGGCAAGGCCGCTTCCATGGGCCGTCTCTGTTCCAGCTGCGTGGTGGACGAGATGGACTTCTCTGCCATGGAGCTGGACGAAGCCCTCAGGAAGTTCCAGGCGCACATCCGGGTCCAGGGAGAGGCTCAGAAAGTGGAGCGGCTCATCGAGGCGTTCAGGTGGGGGCCCTGCGTGGCGGGGGCAGGCGGGGTGGGAGTGTGCCTCGTCCCCGGGAAGAATGTTCCCAGATGCAAGGGCTGAGGATAGACCAAGGGCTGGATCCCCCTTCAGCCCCTCCACCTAGGCAGGGTCTGGTGTCCCTGCGTGTTGTTTTGGGGGTGATCACAGTGGCCTCTCCTGTGTCCCAGCACTGTGCTGGGCTCTTTACAGCCATGGTGGGGGCGGGGTGGAGGGGAGACAGTACTTGTTAATTCTAATTTTGAAGATGAGGAAACCGTGTTGAAAGAGGTTAAGATCACAACTGCTGGGATTCTGACTGTTCTGATCAGGATTCTGAACACTGTCTTCCTCCTAGTCCCCGTTAGCCATCCATCCGTTCGTGACTTGGTCTGTCTGGTCATTCGTGTGTTCATTCACAGGGCGCAGTCGGTCTCTCGCGGTGACTCAGAGCGCAAGCCATACAGCCACATGGCCTGGTTCAGTCACTGACTCTATTCTCTACCAGCTGTGTGACCTTGTGCTGGTTACTTAACTTCTCTGTGCCTCGCTTCCTCACCTGTGAAGGAGGGATAACAATAGCGTGTAGCACCCTAGAGAGCGGATGAAATGACTTAGGGCTGAGGACGCAGTAGCCGGGCACCTGGCGTGAGCACGCATACTCAGTGTTGCCCATTGCTACATGTTCGTTCCTGGACTGCATGCCACCGGCCGAGTGGGAGCCTCCGTGCTGGGTGCTGGGCGAGGGGGACATGAAGCAGCTGCTGACCTGGCCCTATGGGTTCGGCGCTGGTGGTGGAGCTGGGAGGATGGAGGACACAGAAGCAGGACAACCCCAGGGCCCTGGGGGGACATTCAGCCCCTTCCTTCCAGGACAGCTTCCTGGAGGGGTTGGCACTAAGCCGGGCCCCCAGGATGGAGGGGACTGAATTGTAGCCTCTGCTGGCACATAAGCTGAGCGAGGAGCAGTCTCACTTCCTGCACAGTGGCCTGACCCTCCCGCCTCCCCGGCCCCCAGCCAGCGGTACTGCATCTGCAACCCTGGGGTGGTGCGGCAGTTCCGGAACCCAGACACCATTTTCATCCTGGCCTTCGCTATCATCCTGCTCAACACGGACATGTACAGCCCCAACGTCAAGCCCGAGAGGAAGATGAAGCTGGAGGACTTCGTCAAGAACCTCCGAGGTGAGCCGTCCCCAGGTGCTGGCCGTCCCACAGACTCATTCAAACACCTGCCCTGGCCAGAAACCCCCAGGTGTGGGGCTCAGAGGAGTGTGTGACAGCCTTGTGCTGGAGAGCTGGGCCCAGGGCACTGGGGTCTGGCACAGAGGGGCTTTTGGGAACACAGCGCGGATTACCAGGAAGAGCACTGAGTGCTGTCTCAGAGCTGTGCCCGCTGGGGCACAGGCTGCTCGACACATGCTTGGGTCTCAGGTGTGTCTGAAACCCTCTCTCCTGGGGGAGGCGATGATGTTAGCTTGTCCTTGAAGGATGAAACTGACTTGCCATTTTGTTTGTGTGTTTTTTACATCAATGTGTGTATTTAAAAGGAGAACCTTATATCATCACTGTAAATGGAAAAATAGTAGCACGTTCCACATGTAGGAGGTAATTATAAAAACAAGTCCAGTGGGAAGGAAGCAGCGCTATTGAGTTCTAGCCCACACGGTTCCGGCCGGGGCCGAGGCTCGTCTCCTGGCCTGCAGGGGACAGGCGGTGTTGGGAGGTGCCAGTGACGCGGTCAGCAGAAGCCAGGCCTTCTGCTGGGTGAGCAGAGACAGGAAAGGAGCTGAAGAGAGCATGACCGCCCCTGGGGGCTCCATGTCAGCTAAGGTGTGTCCCTTGTGTGCCCTGAAGTCCCTAGAAGGAAGGAGGGACAGGATCATGTCCCTCCCTCTCCGTGGGGAACGCTGGCTGCCAGAGCTGAGGGGAGATGTGAAGGAAATGGATGAGGTCCCTTTGGAAATGGTCTCGTATTTTTTTAAAAAACAAATAAAAGCTAGTCTGAATCAAGTCCAACTTTATAAGCTTGCTGAGCTGTTTAGGTTGTTCATTCTTCTTTATTTTTATAAAACTGTAGCTTTGTCACCCCCTCCACTGGGCCAGGCTGAGTCTCCCTGGGAGCATCTCTGCCTCCCCGGGGCTTCCTGCTGGGCTGTGACGTCAGCCTCGTCCGCCCCTGCCAGTGGGCACCACCTGGCAGGACGGCTGACGGAACCCCCAGCTGTCCCCCCGGCAGCAGAGGGGCCACCAGGAGACCCGAATGGGCCCTCCTGCGGGGAAGATGCTGAGCGGGCCTGGGTGTGGCCACTCCCTGCACTGAGCATGTGACCCTCTGCTGGGCCTGGGGGCAGGTGGGCGTCGGAGTGGGTCGAGTCTGGTTCCTGGGAACGCATCAGTGGCCAGCTGCGCCTCCATGGGCGAGGTCGATAGACTCTGATGGTCGCAGGGGACACACTCCTAGGCCTGTGTGTCAAAGTGGGAGCTGGAGGCTGGTGTCGGCCTCCTCTCGTCTGCCCTGGGGCTCCTACCCTGAGCCCCTCTCCCTGCTGGTCCGAGTCTGTGTTCACAGACTCCCACGTGACCCCGATGCGGGCCGGGCCCTCTGTCGCTGTCAGGAGAGCCGCTGTGTCCCCTCGCATGCTGTCGGGACTCCCCTCTGTAAGAATGACAGGGGAGCCCCTGGGGAGAAGCTGAGGGGGGCAGGCATGCTGAGTCCAGCATTTGCCAGTCAGCGCCCTCACGGCAGTGGCTCTGTGGGCTGTGGTCTTCACTGCACCCTGTTGTCCCCACAGTCTGGGGGACAGGATGGCATTAACATCCCTACTTCCCAGGGCAGGGACTGCACACCCTGATCTCAAGAAGCGAGCTGCTGCTTCTGTCTCCCAGGCCTGGGCTGTTGCCTCCACATCACCTCTTTTCAAGCCGAGGACCCGGGCGTGTTCTGTCCCATTTTTCCTTGTGCTTCAGAAGGGGTGACCAAGGCTCAGGGAAGGAAGGGCCTAGCCCAGGGTCACACAGCAAGTGAACGGCAAAGGCGGGCAGGGTCCTGGTCTCCCCACGCCCGGCCGGCGCTCCGTGCCGCCTGCACGTCCAGCTTGTGCTTTGCAGAGGGAGATCCGCACCCCAGGCCAAGGCCTGTTTGCTCTGGAACTCGTGCCCTCCGGGGTGGCTGGCCGGTGGGCCCTGCAGCCGGAGTGCCCCTGGGGTTTGAGGATGGGTGCAGGAGGAATAGCTCACCGGCATGGAAGCCAGATGGAGTATTTCCCTTTTATTAAAGTTTATTTTTAAATTTTAAAATTTATTTTTTAGATGGGTATTATCTTCACATAGTTTGAAAACCAAAAAGTAATACAATCCAGCAATTGCCTTCCTTGGTATTTAGCCAAATGAATTAGAAACTTAGGCCCACACAGAAGCCTGCCCGTGGATATTTATAGCAGCCTCGTTTGTAATTGTCAAAACTCAAAAGCAGCCAAGATGTCCTTCGTCAGGTGAATGGATGCATCAGCCGTGGTGCACCCAGGCAATGGAATATTACTCAGTGCTGGAAAGAAATGAGCTATCAACCATGATACAAAGTGAAACAAACCAATATGAAAAGGCTACAAACTATACGATTCCAACGATAAGGCACCCTGGAAAAAGTGAAACTAGGGAGACAGTAAAAAGGTTGGGGGTTAGCGGGAGGGAGGGATGAACAGGCAGAGCCCAGAGGCTTTTTAAGGCAGTGACATTGCTGTGTGGTGCCGTATGGTGGATACGTGTCATTCTACTTTGTCCAGACCTGTGGAATGTCCACCACCGGGAGTGAACCTTCACGCAGGTTACGTATGCTGGGCGGTAATGATGTGTCCGCGCAGGTTCGTGGATTCTACCAAACGGATCACTCGGGGGGATGTTGGTAGGGAAGCTGTGCGTGTGTAGGGACAGGAGGTGTGCGGGAAATCTCTGTACCTTTTGTTCAATTTTGTTGTGAACCTAAAACTATTCTAAAAAATAAAGTCTATTTAAGCAAAATAACAAACATACAGAAATTACTAGCAGTCCATAGCAGGGTTTCCCTCCCCCAACCCCTGCCTGCCCCCGTCACACCCTGTGCCCTGGAGGTCTTCAGCCTTTGCTTCCTGATGGACCTGCTCGTTCCTCTACTCAGGCACGCACAAATGTGCATGGACGGTTTTCAGTTCTTCTGCTTTGCACCTTGCTCTTCCCATTTAACAACTCTAGGAGAAATTTCCCGTATCCTGGCATGGCAAGCAGTTTGTTGTTCTGATGTATGATGACGGGTTAGCAGTCCCCTGTTAATGGGTACACAGGTTGCTTCTAGCCTTTTGCTATTTGAAAGCAACGCTGCAATAAGTAACCTTGTATGTGTCTCGTTTCCCGTGGCATAAGTCCCTCAAATGCAGTCAGTGGACCGGAGCTGTCAGAACTTGCCATTAGGACGGACACTGCCAAACTGCCCAGCCTGGGGCGGGGCCATTTCCCCCTCCTGCCAGTGGTGTGTGGGCGGGCCCGCTTCCCCAAGCCTGGCTGCCCTTGGGCTGTGGCCAGTCGGAGGGGTGAGGATAGGTCTCGCTTTTCTCACGGCGGTTGTCAGTGTGGTGTGGAAGAAAGGGTGTGTGCTTGTGTTAGAGCAGCCCCGGGTCAGATCCCGGCCCCAGCCTCTGCCTAGGTGATGTGGGACAGCAGCAACAGCCACTGTGGGGCCAACACCACCCAAGTGCACCGAGCCGGCCATGCCATGGGCTTCCCTTGCTCCCTCACAACCTGTTTTACAGAAGAGGACACCAAGTTGGGAGAAACACAATCACTCACCCACAGTCACGCAGCCAGTAAGGAATAAAACTAGGACTTGGTTCTGGATCTTTCAGAGCCCAAACGCACAAACCCCAGCCTCCCCACACCCAGCCTCAATTCTCCCATCTGTGGGATGGGACCACTGCCCCACTTCTTAGGCTGTGAGCCCTCTGAACGCGGCTTAGCAGAGGGCTCAGCCCCCCTCTGTGACCTGCCAGCCCAGGCTGGGTGTGCTGGGCCCTGCTCCTGGTGGGAGGACCTGAGGAAAGGGGAAATGGAAATGCTCCATAGCTGTGCGTCTGGAAGATCTTTGCTTCTGCTGAGGACTGGCAAAAGGTTCGCTCTTCTAATTTGGTCTAGAAACTGGTAAATCAAGGGTGAGCCTGGGGCCCAAGGTGGAAGAAAGCCACGGCCACCCGACTCCGCCCTACCCTGATACCTCACCGCCGTCCCCTGCCCAGGTGTGGACGACGGTGAGGACATTCCCCGGGAGATGCTGATCGGGATCTATGAGCGGATCCGTAAGCGAGAGCTGAAGACCAACGAGGACCACGTGTCCCAGGTGCAGAAGGTGGAGAAACTCATTGTGGGGAAGAAGCCGGTATGTGGTGGGCCCCGGCATCACTGGGACCGCTGTGGGGCCCAGGCCAGCACAGGGCTGCCTGCAGGGCCTTCGCACCCTGACCCACCCTCGTAGTATGACCCTGGGTCAGCTCCACAGCACCAGCCAGGGGCCCTGATGCCATTTGGAGCAAGGCCCTTCCAGGCAGGGCTGGCGAATCACAGCAGGGCTTGGGAATAACAGCCATTTGCCCTGGGTTATGTTTGAAGAGAACCTGAGGCTCTTAATAAACCAACGGGGCCAGGGTTGCACTCTGGGCCCCCCAAAGCTGGTGGGCTTTTTTTGGTGGCCTAAGAATCCCCCCAGAACTCGCTCAGAGAGCTTTGCCAGTGAGAGCGGGTCCCCTTGCGTCCTGGCTGGCTGGAGCATCTAGGAGGGAGGGACACTTGCTGCTTGAAGACTCAGCGTCACCCCCTTACCTCCCTGAAGGAGCCCGGGTGTGTCTTTTGGAACACTAATATCTTTTTTTGTTTGTTTAATGTTTTCCCGTAGATTGGATCCCTCCATCATGGCCTTGGCTGTGTGAGTATTTCTCTGCTTCCAGCTGATAGCCCGCCTGCCCTGGGGAGGCCCAGCCATCCTCAGCCACTCCCCCGGTCCCCGGGCTCCCAGAGCCAGGGTTCATTTCTGGAGCACTAAGGAATCTGATGTTCATAGTTACCCCAGCCTCAAATCTCCACAGCCACATGGGGAGGCTGTACTGTCAGGCTGAGCATGGACAGACCCCTGCCCTCTCTTGTCCAGGCCCTGCTGCACCCAGGCCCCAAGACTGCACCTGAAACAGAGGACCCCGGGGTGGCATCTGGGGCCTCCCTGCCCTGCCACTGCCCCACACTGCTCCGTGCACACTCCATGCACCCCAGCTTGCTCCTGTCCCTCACACCCTGTGCCCAGGCTCTCCCAGCTCCTGCCCCCTCATCTCCATGACCCATCACTGCCACTGCCTGTGGAGTGCACACAGCCAGCTTCAGCCGCATGGCCTACCCTCGTGGGTCGGCCTTATCCTTCGGCTCCACAAACCGCCCTGCTGCCGCCCTCCCCTTCGCCAGCTTCCCCGAGTGAGAGCCCGAGACACTGGCGCTCTTGCACCTGCCCAGGCCCACCCCTAGTGCCACGTCCCCCATCCTCCCGTCCTCTCCCCCTTCTTACTTTGGCTCCCTGAACACGTCAGGCTGGGCCATGCTTTCCCCTCCCCTCGTCCCGTCCCCAACGCACTGAGCATAAGCAGCCCTGGCCAGAGCACCTGGGCAGAGCCACCCCCACCCCACCCCACCCCCTGCCGTGAGTGTCTTGCTCCTGGTCCTTTCTGCACGAGCCCGGGTGCTCCCAGAGCTGGGCCTGAACCCTGATAGTGGCTTGTCCCCTTGGCCCCGAGACACCGATCACCTTGCGTTAGGCTTCGAGGGCAACTTAATCTATGGCGAGTGGTGGGGGGCCTCATGCGGCCCGTGGTGGGCATGTACAGGGCAGGCCCCACAGAGCGTTGGCAGCTGGCTCAAGATTTTGGACGGGGTCTTTCAGGCACCAGGGCCCTTGGAGGGGCAGGCCTGGTAGAGGGAAGATCCTGGGGCCTGGAGCCAGACCCTGGCTCTGCAGCTTCCGGGTTCCGGCAGGTGGTCTCTGCGCCTCCCTCTCCTCCTCCAGAGCAGACTCTGCACGGACTCTCACACCGGCCCATGGGCTTGTGTGTGTGATCGGCACGTGTGGGGACCCAGAAAACGTGACTTCCCTCTCTGGCGAGGGGTTCCCTCGTGAGCGTGATGTTTTAAGAATCAAAAGGAGTCCCAGCAGAAGCAGGGGCTGCCTATAGTCCTTCAGGAGAGCAGAGATAAGAGATTTTAAATAGCAACGCCTGAGGACAGAGTGGGGGAAATTGCTGTGCGCCAAAGGACGCTGCTTTGCGCTGCCTGTGAGAGAAGGTGCTTTTGCACACGAGGCCTGGGGGCTGGGTTTCTAGCCTGAAGGGCTGCACTTTACCACCACGGCCTCCAGGGCCCCGGAGGGGGGCTGGACAGCCATGGCAGGACGGTCTCTGCCCACACAGGTGCTCTCTCTGCCCCATCGCCGGCTGGTCTGCTACTGCCGGCTCTTCGAGGTTCCAGACCCAAACAAGCCCCAGAAGCTCGGACTGCACCAGCGAGAAATCTTCCTGTTTAACGACCTCCTGGTGGTACGTGGCTGACCCACAGGGCGTCATGACCGGTGCCTCGGTGTTGGGAACCCGGGATCTCCATCTGGCTGTGTGTCTGCATGTGGTGAAAAGTGCACACACATGGGGCTGGGGAAGGGGGAGTCACCTGGAATCTTGGTTCCAAGAGACAGAGTCTAGTTCAAACGGATGCGCATGAAAACAAGACTTCCTTGGCTTGTGTAAAAGTCCAGAGGGAGGTTTTTGGCTTCCGCCCCAGCTGTTTGCAGAGCCTCCAGCAAGTCAGCAGGACTCTCTGTCTTCTGCACCCCTGCGCCGCGCAGGCTCTTCCTCTGTGTGGCCCCTCTGCAGGCGAGAAGGGAAAGATGGTGCCAGCAGCTCCAGGCCTGGCCCTCCCTATTCAGCAACCGGCAGAACCCTCTTCCTATGCCTGAGATTAAGGTCTCAGGATTACTCCTGGTTGCTGCACATACCTCTCCCCAAGCCAGTCACTGTGGCCAGGCAGGGGCAGCGCCTTCTGGTTGGCTATGCCTGGGCCACGAACCCCACCCCTGGATCTGGGAGGAAGTCCCGCCCCAGGACTAGCGGACTGAAAGATGGTGGCATGGGTGCTAGCCAGGTGGGGGTACAAATGCCCACGGCAGACAGAAGGGAGAACTGTCAGTGGGTTTCTGTCCCTCCTGCATGTCACAGGCTTTCTTGCCAGAGGCCCTTGTCCCTGATCCCCATGGGCCTGATGGGATATAAGGACTGGCTACTCCTCTCTGACCACTGAAGCTAAAATTCGGACGTTAGGTTCACATCCTTTATTGAGGGCCCCTGCCCTCGAGCACGTCACTCCACATCTCTGAGCCTGTCTCCTCCTCTGTAAGATGAGCCTCTCAGAGGGCTGCAGTGGCCCAGCGGGACCTGGACAGACCCTCACGTGGCACCGGCGAGCACTGGGCACGGGAGAGATGGGAGCTCCCCTTTCCCCTCCAGCCCAGCCTTTGTCTGCCAGGCTGGAAGGTTCCTTCCCTCGCCTGCCAACCAGGGTAGCAGCCAAGGACCATGACGGGTCCAGGTGTGGCGAGGGATCCCGTCAGTAGCCCAGGGCTGGGCTCACTGCAGTGCACCGCACGGTCATGGCTTCATGCTCTGGTTGTTCCCAAGAGAGGAAGCCACGCCTCCTCCTAAGGTCAGCGCTGCTGAGCAGCGACTGCCCACTCCTGCCCTCCAGGGTCCCGAGCCCCAGGTGCGTGCACCTCACCTGGCTGTGAGAAGGCACCTGCAGGGCCATGTGCAGTGATATGCCTGCCACCTCTCAGCTGGGTTGTGGGGCTTTGTTGCCAGCCAGGATGGCATCAGGGCTCAGAGGGACAGGAACCAGAGTCCAAGTCTGGGCGTGACAGGTAACACCTTCCGCCCTAGGGTGGCTTGTCCCTGCCCCCAGCCTCCTGAGCCCGAAGTCCCAGAAGGGTCCTTGGGCTGGAGATCACACATAGTCACTGCCACAGTGCTGCAGCTCAAACTGTCTCTGGTTGCCCCCAGGTCACCAAGATCTTCCAGAAGAAGAAGAACTCAGTGACGTACAGCTTCCGACAGTCCTTCTCCCTGTATGGCATGCAGGTCCTGCTCTTCGAGAACCAGTGTAAGTCTGCCCGGAGGCCTGCCTGGAGGAGTGCGCATCTGCCAGCATGGGCTTCGTCTTCCTGGCTGGCGCGTCATTCCCACGCGCCCCCGGGAGCGGGCGCAGGCAGGAGGGGGAGTTTAGTCCCGGGGTGCAGGTGCCCGCCGAGTTCACTTCTCCTCTCACCTCAGCTTCTTGCAAGTGATAAGATTTTTTAATTTATGGCAGAAATGAATTTATTTAAGTCAAATTTGTTAGAAAAACACTACTAGTACAGGTGATATGCAAATATGGCCCAAAGACAGGTAGAGGCAATCCCCGAGTGACTGGGGAAGCTCAGAGCCGAGCCTGGCTGCCTGGTTCAGACCCTGGCCCCAGCGCCTGGCCGCGTGTGGCCTGCTCCTTCAGCCTCTCTGGCCTCTGGTTCCTGGTCTGTAAAGTGGGGGTGACCAGTGCTTGTCTGATGCAGTTGCCCCACAGAGGGAGGGAGTGTTTCCGGGTGAAACCCTAGGGCACTGCGCGTCAGCTGCTGCGGGCAGACCTGCTTGGGGTTTGGGGCCTTGTCAGCCCTGAGTGAGGCCAGCAAGCCTGGGGGTTGGGGGAAGCTGGCTCACACCTGCAACACCCCCACTGGCCTTTTCCTTTGACCGTGCTCCTTCCACCCACCCCTTCTCTTTGTCCCTTCCCTGTTGGAGGTCTCTGTGCCCCAGGCTGAGCCAGTCCTGGGGTGCGGGGTGGGGGGGGGGGAGAGGCCTAAGGGGACGATGCTGACATGGAGTGTCCATGTCTTGAGCAGCAGGGGTCCCCCATCCTCTTGGGAGAGGTTGTCACCATCTGTGTGATCAGCTTTCCATCTGCAAGCTAAAAAAGTGTCACGAACCTACAGCTGGCTGGACCATCCAAAACACAGGCCCAAGATCCTGGATCTGGGGCTCTCTGCTGTGTTTCCTGTCCCCAGTGGGACCGAGGACCAGCCAGCAGTAGCACCTGCCCCTCCATGTGCACCCTTCTCCTCACACGCCCACGAGGAGCCCAGGCTGCCTGCCCCGGCCATCTCCCCACTTCCTGCCCTGTCCACCTACCCATGCCTTGCCTCGGTGTCACGCACATGTACGAGGGTGGCACCATTGGCATCATCCTGACCAGCAGCAGCTGCTCTCCTAAATGGTGGGGCAAGAACTTAACGAGGTCCTGGCACCAAGCTCCCAGCAGTAGCCAGGACAACCATGAGTCCTTGGGGCAGAGGCTGCACCCGGACCACATCTAGCTTGCCAGGGCGCAGCCCTAGATCCTGGACACGAGGTACTGGCAAGAGCCCACCCTACAGTATCCATAGGAATTGCCTTCACACCGGCGTCTCAAACTGGCAGCCTGGGGATGGTCCCAGCTCAGTTATGTTTTACGTCGTTTGTACATTTAAAAATTTTCTTGTACCAATGTTTAAATCTTCCTATCAAAATTTAGAGATTTGGGGCTTCTCTGAGAATCACAGGCTTGGCGTCACCAGGCATGTGTTTCCGCACGGCAGTGGCGGGCTGCGTGTGCTCCCACCCTCGCAGCAGCACTCTGCAGCCCTCCCAGCCTTGGCTGGCCCTGGTCTGAGCAGAGGTGGGCTTGGTCTTCTGGCCAAACACCTTTACCTGCTCAGGCAGGTTACTTCTACTTGGGGAGTGGCACTGCCATGAGACCAAAGCCCCAGGAACCCCGAGGGCCTGGAAGTGGCACCAGGCAGACCTGGGCACAGGGCGTGGGGTGCCCACAGCCTATCACAAGGGAGCTGTGGGCCGGAGGCCATTCAGGAGAGAACAGCGCTTGCTCTGTTGTCCAGAATCGTCCAAGGTGACTGGATAAGATGCCCCAACCCGGCTCAGAACACCTCCTCTGGCCTCCTCTGGGACTTGGCACCTGGCAGAGTGGTCAACAAGCTCGCAGTAAAGGTCTCCTTGACCTTCAGGGCGGGGAAGGACGAGGGCCCTGGGGCCTTCCTCTCGGGCCTCTCACTGTTCTCCTGACCAGGGAGGAGGCTGCAGGGAACACCCTGAGACCTGTGGGCCTTGCCCCTCCTTCCTGTTTTCAGACTACCCCAACGGCATCCGGCTCACATCAGCTGTCCCCGGAGCAGACATCAAAGTGTTAATAAACTTCAATGCCCCCAATCCTCAAGACCGGAAGAAGTTCACGGATGACCTGCGGGAGTCCATTGCAGAAGTGCAGGAGATGGAGAAGCACAGGATAGAGTGTAAGTCCCAGGACTCGTGGGCAAGGTGGTGCCAGTAACCGGGAAGGCCAGGACTCACTGGGCATGGGCGTTTGCCTCCCCGTCTCCTGGCAGTGACAGTGGTCTGAGGCTGATGATGCCAGTGACTCCTGAGCCCCCAGAGACACAATGTCCTCCCGTCTTCTCCAGCACTCCCCATGACCACGTGACAGGCTGCCTGCATGCCCAGGCCACAGGAGGAGGCACGGGTCGGGGCAGGTCGGAGCGGGAGGCCGTAGCTGATAACGGCCAGCGCTTCAGGGGCCCAGCCCTGTCCTGCTGGTCAGAGCACATCACATGTCCTGGGGAGCCCCCCAGTTCCCTGGCCACCCCATAGACAGGAGCTTCCAGAGCTCTGGAGGTGAGCGCCTTGCACTTCAGCGTGACTGTCAGTCGTCTTCTGAATGGGGCGCAAGCGACTGATGGTGTCACAGCCAAGGCCGTGCCCTGGCTCCAGGTCTACTCCCTGGAGGCGCATGGGTGTCCTCACCTCTGCCCCCGCCGTGGAAGGGCCTGGCTGACCCTTGCTCATCTCCCAGGCAAGTCTTTGCCTCCCTGCCCGGCCCTGAGCCTGGGAGGTGACTATCTTTCCTGCAGATCACAAGGCCCCTCCAGCCTCCGTCCTGGGTTCTCCTTTCTGCTCCCTCTGTCCAGGGCAGCCGTCACAGCCCCTCTTTCCCCAAAACTACCCCTCCCCCATTGCAGGCAGATGAGCAGAAGGCTGTGTGGTCCCCAGTCTCCCACCCCTCTAGGCTGTGCTTCCCTCACCAGGCCCCTCGCCCTCTCTGTTCCAGCGGAGCTCGAGAAGCAGAAGGGTGTCGTGAGGCCCAGCATGTCCCAATGCTCCAGCCTCAAAAAGGAGTCGGGCAATGGGACGCTGAGCCGGGCCTGCCTGGACGACAGCTACGCCAGCGGCGAGGGCCTCAAGCGCAGCGCCCTCAGCAGCTCCCTGCGGGACCTCTCGGAAGCGGGTAAGGGCGCGGCGTGGAGCCGCCTTCCTAGCCCGGTGCATGCAGGGCTGAGGCAGGGCGTCCGCAGCCAGGGCGGCGCCGCGTGTGGGAAGGGCCTGCGGCGGAGCCGGGGCTCCGGGGCTACACGGAGGGACCTTCCCCCACCCAGAGCAGCCTCGGCCAGCACAGAAAGGGCACCCCCCACAGGCATAGGAAAACGGCCAAACTGTCGTCACCAGGAAAGGCACCCTATGCAAAACAGCCAGGGCAGTCACCTCCATTCTCCCTTTCTTCTTCTGAGGGTTTTATTTATTTGTTTGTTTATTTTCTGGAAGTCGCTGGAACACGAAGCGAGCTGGGCGGGTGTGTCCCGTGTTCTCTGTGCTGCCGTGTCCCTGTGTTTTATGCTGATGAATGAAATTGAGTGAAGCCCTCTAGCTGTCTGGAGCCCTCCCCGCTGTCCCGGGCCTTGCTGTCTCCATAGGGCCTCCGTCCAGCCCCAGGGGATGGCCCTGCTCGCGCTGGCTCCGGTTGGGGGAAAGCCCCCATGGGAACTGTGACTGTTGTGGTCGTTTCTTTGTTTCTGTGTGTGTTTAATTCGCTGCCAGCCGTTTAACCCCCAAGCAAGCTGCACCCCTCAGGCCTCCTGGATCTCCAGGGCGGGGCGCCTTATCAGGGGGCAGGGAGCTCCTCCGCAGCCTCCCCCAGCCCTCCTCGGCAGGCAGGCCCGGCGGGCTGCGTGCCAGTGCCGGCTGCCTGGGCCAGCGGGGGCCCAGCCTCGTCCCGCAGCGGGCACAGGCTCCGGGCTGAGAGCTCTGCCCACCCCAGGAGCCTGACATGCTTGTCTGTCGGGAAGACCCTCGAAGCCAGAGATGGGCCGCTGTCCCCAAGGGGCTGGGGTTTGCCCGCCCTGCCCCACACTGCTTCAGGCGCCGCCTGCCCAGGCCTCCGTCGGTGCCTGCCCGCCAGTAGCACTGCCCCCCAGCTTACTCAGTTCTCAGGCCCTTCTTATTCTTTTTCTTTTTTAGTTGGATTTTTCCCTTTGCTTTTGTTTTGTCATTTTTTTTTTTTTCCATAGTAAAAAAAAAAATCCATTGCCAGTCGCCAGCATGAGGGTTTAACCCAGGGCTTCTCAACCTCGGCACGACAGATTTGGGGCCAAGTGAGCCCTTGCTGTGGGGCTGTCCTGGGCGCACCAGGAGGGTTGGCAGCTTCCCTGGCCTCTGCCGCTGGATGCCAGTCATCCCGCCCCAGAATGGACAGTCGTCGATGGCTCCCAAAATTGCCAGGTGTCCCCTGGGGGGCAAGATCAGCCCTGGTTGAGAACCGCTGGTTTTCCCAGTGGCCTTGTGAGATGCAGCTGACGTCACTTGACTGCTTTGGGCCCCTTCAGGCTGCAGGGCGGGGCTTCTGTTTGAGTTTGTGCAGTGTGGCAGGCCCTGCCCTGTCCCTTCCCTGGTGAAGCCCCTCTCAGGCAGCAGTGGCTCTGCTGGAACTGAGGCCCTCGCGGCCAGCCACACCTGTTCGGGCCCCAGCAATTGGCGTCCACTCTCTGCCAGAGCTTAAGGGTCAGAGCCACGTGGCCACACCCACATCCACGTGAGGGGTGGAGCCCCAGGGCGGGCTGTTTCTGTTGGTATTGCTATTGCCATTGTTCCTGGGGATTCCGAGCTAAGGAGGACTCTAGGGATTGAGTCCTCTCTGGGCCTGCAATAAAAAAAAAAAGGCAGACCCAGGAACAGCTCCCAGAGAGCCCCTGCGCCAGGAAGGCTGGGATGAGTGAGACAGGCGAGTGCTGGCAGCCTCCTGGGAAGGTGCTGGGCTGGGCCGCGGGAGAAGCAGGACTCCTCGTTCTGGACTGAGCAGGGCAGCATGACGCCCACCCACCCCCACGGCCTTCGTGGTGCTGAGCCTGAGCCGGCGATCCCGAGACACCTTGTCGGGAGCAGGCAGGCCCTCAGGGGCTTCCCCGCTCGGTGGTCGGCACGGCGTCGCTCACGCAGCAGGGGACCCTGGGAGCAGCTGCCCCAGACCTGCAACCACACGTCCACCCAGGAAAGCCCACGCCGGGGACACGTGGCCGTGGCTGGGGCCCTGGAGGCAGCCCATCCACAGACACCTCCAGGAGCCCCTGACGTTCCGAGAGTGTGAGGAAGGGGGCTGGGCTCTGGTCCCAGCTGCAGTGCGTCACCTGGTGTCTCTCGGCCTCAGTCTTGCTTCAGGCGAGACTCGCCATCCGGTGTTCACTGCAGTGGCACAAGAGCCCTGCTGGCCTGAGATCAAGGACTAAGGAAACAGGGATGACCAGGCCTTAGTGCCTGCCCCCAGATCAGTCAGGTCGTGGGGGACATGCCCAGGGGCCCCTAGTGTCCCTCCTGCCCCTTCACAGCCAAGCTGGCCAGCACCGAGTCCCCATGGAGAGGACCTGCCTGCAGCAGTCACCGCTCAAGGGGATGCCTCCGACCTCCCATGTCCTGCGCCAGGGCGGCCCCATCTGTGAGGGTTGCGGCAGTGACAGGCACTGGTGGTGGGTGGCCAGAGCAGCCCCTGCTGCCACATGGGAAGCAGTCTGGGCCCCAGAGAGGGGCTGTGCTTGCTGTCGGCCCAGCCACGCTGCTCCCCAACCTCGCCAAGTCCAGCAGAGCATGCAGTGCGGCGTCCTGACTCCTGCCGGGCTGCGTGAGCCCACTCCCCACCCTGCCTGCTCTCTGGCCGTCGGACTCTGGGATCGTACACCCATGGGCCTCAGTTTCCCCAGCTGCTATAAGAAACAGTCGGTGCCAGGAAAGCCTTCGGAGCATTCCTGGCTCAAACAGCCGGCAGCGTACAAAGCTGTCATTTCCATCGTGGTTACCAAGCCAGGTCACATGCCCGGCCCCCCGTGTGGCTGAGGGTCACAAGACGAGGACCCTGGCTGGGGAGGAGAGCCCTGCCGCATGGCATCCTGTCCTGACTCTGAGGAAGCAGCAGTGACTGTGAAGAACATGCTGGGAGCCCTTCCAGAAAATGGTTCCAGATGCCCCCGGGCAGCGTGTTGCCAGGGTTGGCGAGGCCTGAGCTGGCGCTAGGAGGGGCGCTGACTGGGCCGGGGCTCACCTGAGGCTAGTGCAGGACTGGGGCGCTGAAAACAACGAAGTAGGCGAGCGTGGGCACAGGTGGGGCCGTGTGGCTGCGTGTGCATGTACACGTGTGGCATGAGCCACTATTCTGGCATGTCCCCGTCAGCCCGTGTTTGAGCAAGGGCTGGAGACTGCGTGTGCGCATGTGCGCGTGTGCGCAGGACGCCCGCACGGGTCTGCCGTGGGCACGTGCTTGTAGATGTGCCTGTGAGCACCGGCTCTGGGGCTCGGGGCAGAGAGAGACCCTGGGGTCACCCTGCTTCCCCTGCTGATCCCGGACGTTAAGAAGGTGGATTTGAAGACACTCGGCCTCACTCCAAGACAGACAAGTCAAGGGACTCCTACGTGTCAGCCCAAATTGGGCAGAAGGAGGAGGGCTGTGTTCAACTCCAGGTGGGGCACCATGTGGATGGCCACCCCAGCTCTCAGGCCATTGGAAGAGGCTGCAGGTCACAGGCAGGGCAGGCCATCTTCCCTCTGCCCCTGGTTTTCAGCCAGTCGGGGGGATGCCCAGGCCTTAGAAAGGCCAAGCAGCTAATTTTAAAACCCCTAAAACAGCGGAGATCTGGCTCTCAGCATTTCCACACGGTGCCACAGCGTCCTGAGTGTCTGATGGCCATGGCCACCCAGGAGGGAGTGGAGGAGGGAGGTCATGTCTGTTTTGCAAATGAGGAAACTGAGGTAAAGAGGCTAAGCAGCCAGGCAGGCCGCATCCCAGCCCAAGAGGCTCCTTTTGGGATCACAGGAAGGGCCCCAAGGTCAGCCTCTCTTCTTGCACAGGCAGAAAGATGAGGAAACGTGAGCCTTCTTTTGCCCCTAATTTGTGGTGCAGCCCTGTCCCCAGAGTGATCCGAGGGCGACTTCACACAAGCCGGAGCCGAGCAAGGCCTTCTGTTGACCCTCCAGACTCCCACCTGGACCTCAGGTGTGGGGTTGGCAAGCAGTGCAGAGTGACTGGGCTCCCTGCGTCCGTGTCTGTGCCCAGGACTGAAGCCGCACCACAGGCACAGCCCAGCACGCTCAGACGACCACCGTGAGGCCCAAAACCCACAGACTCTCTGCACCCAGGGCTTGGCGCTGACCCTGGTCTGCCTTTGAGAAGCAGCAGCTCTCACTCCAGGAGCTGGGCAAGGTGGACAACAGGGAGGCACGTGGCAGTCTGTTCCTTCCTCCCAGGTCCTGGCCCTCGCCTGGCCCTGGGTCCCGCTCAGAAAGCAGCCTGGCCAGGTCGTCCAGCCCTGTAGTGGGCAGGCAGGTCTGGGTGTGAAGCCCACTCCCCGTGGGAATCGGGCCTCGGTGTCCGCTCTGTCGTGGACACGGTGACGCCTGTAGGACTGATGTGTCCAGCGTGGTACTCAAGTCATAGCCAGTGCTGCACAGGCAGAAGCTTAGAGAAAGTCAAGCAGGGAGGGCCAGTCTCTGTCCCCTCTTCCCACCCTCACTCCCAGGGAGCTGGCCCGCGCGGGCCCCCAGGGCTGGGCACGTGTGGCGCGTCGGGCCGTGTCCTGAGAAACCCACGGCCGAGTCCTCCGAAGGGAATGTGGAGGCTGAGCTGGACCCTGGACATTCGGAGCCAAGAGCAAGACTCGACCTTCCTGTGAAAGAGCCAGCACATATTGAGTGCCTGTTGTGTACCCTGCCCCAGGGACACAAGGAAGAGACCTCCTGCCTTAGGGAATGCTTTGTGGCCTCCTGGGGGGTAGTGCCAGCAGAGGGGCCCTGGGCTGGGAGGAATTTTGCTCTTCAGCCCCTAACCCTGTCTCCTGCCCTGGCCAGGGCACTGCACAAACCAAAACTCAGCCCCCACAGGCACCCAGGAGGAAAGCGGACATCTAGTTTAGACTTGTCTTAACCATCAGTCCCCACCCTGCCAATAAAAGCAGGGGGAATATATATATGTGCCTGTATATATATACATATATATATGGAAGACAGGCCGCTGAGGACCAAGCACGCTGTTTGTGTCTGTGGCTGCTGCACAGGCTGCCCTCGCCCCCTCTCCTGCTCTCCCGAGTTGGGGTGAACAGACCAGCCCCCTGTACACACGCCCCGGCTCCGAGGCCCCTCCCACAGACTGCCGGTCCAGGAGAAGACATATAAAGTTGGGGCTGGTTTAAAGTTTTGTTTGTTTATTTATTTTTTGCTTTTTGAAAACTCCACTTTTAAAATTCATTCCTGCATTGTTGCTGGCTTCCCCACCAAGCCCCTGCTCCAGCCGCTCTCACCTGGCTGCTGCAGACAGGTGGGCCCGGCACCTGCGCCTGTTCCCGACAGTGGCGCAGGCTGCGTGGCGGTGGTGGCGGCGGCGGCGGCGGCAGCGCCAGGCAGGCGGCGCCCCAGGCCTCGTGTCCGTGTCTAACCTCTGGTATTGCATGTTCTGGGCAGGGAAGCGAGGGCGTCGCAGCAGTGCGGGATCGCTAGAGAGCAATGTGGAAGTAAGTAGGAAGCACCTCCGTCCAGCTGGCTGTCTGTGTCGCCTCCCCAGCCCTTGGTTTATGTCGCTCTGTCTTTTGTTTTGCTCTTCCTTCCCCTCCTGCACAGAGACGCAGACACACCCTCACTGCCCCCTGCCTGCCTCAGACCTGTGCATGCCGGCTTCTCCTCCATGCCTAGAAGCATCCATGCCTCTCACCGCTTGTTTTGGACTGAACAGTGGGGGGTGGTTCTGGATTTTGTGTTGTAGTTTCTGCTTAACTCCTGTCCCCTGTGGTCCCTGAGCATGGTTAACCATCCCCACCTTTCTGGATCCCGGCCCCGGGTCCCTGCCCGGGCCACCCCTGCTCCCAGGCGGGCAGGCACCGCCACCGGGCACCCAGTCAGCCTTCACTCTTGCTGTCGGATGTTTTGTGCCTTCCATGCTGCGCCAGCCCCGTCGCTTCCTCCCTGGAGTTTCGACTGCTGTGTGTCTGCGGTTAGGACACCATGGAATTGCGAGGCTAGCTTGTGGGAGGAGGACCGTCTTGAGAGGAAGCAAAACTCTGTGGATTTCATGAGATTTCATTCATCCTCTGGCCATCTCTATATTACTGTTCACATCTTAACCTCAGCTTGCAGATCTTTTTCTGTTTCCTTCTTTTTCCTTGTTTGATTTGCGGCAGGTAGCTGCAGTGAAACACCTAGGCAGCCCGTGCCCCCAAGGGACAAGGTTTCTGAGTCCCACCTGTCCCTGTCACCCCTCCCCAGAAACTTCAGGACCCACACGGGCAGAGCACGTGCCCTCGGCCCAGCTGCGAGGTCCCAGGGGAGTTCAGGGTCGGAGTTCAGCAGGAACTGGGTTCTAGCCCCCGCTCCACTCACTACACACAGCTCGTAGACCTCCCCACCCAGTTGTTCTCGTCTGGAACCTCAGGCAGGGCGCCAGGTTTAAAGTGCTTACCAGAGTGACAGCAGAGGTCACACTTGTGCAGCGGCCCCCTCCCCTGCCCTCGCCCCCCACTTCGGTTAGGGTCAGTCGCCCCCCAGCTGTCCTGCACAGGAGTGAGAGAGGAGGTGGGGCCCACGGCCAGCCTCATCCCCCAGCCCCGCCTCTGGCCAGCAAGTGGAACTAAGCCTTAGCAGTCAGCGGGTGAATTTTTACATTTAAAAAAAAATCATTCTGACATAAGTGCTTTAAGATCTTTTAATTTTGATTTCTATGAATTTCCTTTTTAGGGGTCCACCATTAACAGTCCTCACATGCGCCGGAGAGCTACATCAACACGAGAGTGTCCATCTCGCCCACACCAGACTATGCCTAACTCAGCCTCCCTCCTGGGCTCCTTATTTGGGAGTAAGAGAGGGAAGCCCCCTCCCCAGGCCCACCCGCCCTCAGCCCCTCCCCCGCCAGCCCCCCACCCGCCGGTCCTGCCCCACCCGCAGCACTCCTCGGCCGGCCACCACCCAGGGCCGGCAGAGGGTCTGCCGCAGGCCCCGGTGCATGGGCACCACGCCCAGTACTGCCACGTGCAGCAGAACCCGCCCCCCTACCACCACCACCACCACTACCACCCGCCCCAGCACATCCAGCACGCACACCAGTACCACCACGGCCCGCACGGGGCGCACCCGGCCTACGGGGCCCACGCTCACGGCCACCCACCGCTGCCCTCAGCCCACGCGGGGCATGCAGTGCACCACCACGGGCAGCCACCTGCCCCGCCACCCCCTGCCAGCAGCAAGGCCAAACCCAGTGGCATCAGCACAATTGTGTAGACAGCCTGGATGGGGCTCCCGGGCCCCCTGAAAGCTGCACACGACACAGGGCACGCCCCGGGCAGCCAGCCTCACACCGAACCCAGGGCGCGTGCGTTGCCCTCTCCCCTCTGCCCCTCACAGCCTGGATGGCGCCCTGGGAACCCGCAGGGCGCGTGTTCCATGGAGCAGAGCTCCAGATTTCGTTTAGCACTGGCACCCCGGGCTCCAGTCACCTCGGCCCGAGGGGTGGGCTTCAGCCACAGCAGCCTTGAGACGGTGCCGCCGGCCAAGTCCATGTTGAACTGCCTCCCCCACCCCAGCCCCCGGCTCTCTGCTCCCTAATTTATACGCAGATGAAAACCCAGCCTAGGAGAAGAAATGAGATACAAAAATAACAGACAAAACAGAAACCCCCCCAAAACTTGCTGCATTATTGCTCTTTTATTGAATGGGCAAAACACTTAAGTAGACCTGATATGGTTGATGAAAATACGTAAGTAAACTTTATATAATATAAATATATAAATATATAAATATCCATATATATATATACCGCATAGGTAGTGCTTGTGTGTGAGAGGCAAGCGCCTCAGTCCACAGCATCAGCAATACTGACCTTACGAGGAGCTCCACTTCCCGGAAAGGAAGACAGTACCTTAGATGAGTGTGTGAGACAGTAGACCAAACCCTTAAATGCTAGGAACAGACTCAGATACTTCCATATTTTCATACAGAGAAGAGAAGTCCCTCTAGGACTGGCTAAAGTCTTTACGCAATCATTACTAACTGTGCCAAGTAACATAGCATCTAACTGTTTAAAAAGTCCAATATTGCTTTGTATAAATCCTTATTTTATTAACAGAATACTATCATAAATAATCAGTATTATAACTGCTATTTCAGGTAAGCAAATAGCTAAAATGCAGTAACCTACAATAGCAACTCAGGACAACTAGGTAAGATCTGGTTGTCTTAGGAAATTGGTCACACAGATTCTTAGACACTTTAATGGCTGCGATAACTGTGAATTTCCATGATCCATGTTTCTTTTATGTGCATATGATTTGATGCACACTCATTCAGAGTCCTCTGAGAGGGGCGCCCATGCACAGCCGAAGCACTCATCTCCAACATGACAACGGCCAACTCATCCTCGTCTCCCAGCACCATAGCTTGCTCATCCCGTCTCAGACCACAGCAGGCAGAAGCCCCCAGAGTGTTTCCACCAGGAACCACTCTTGAACCTGAGGCTGGTTTTAGTGTTTCGCAACCCAGGGCAGCGTGTGTGTTTCCCATTTTGTTTTCTGAGTGGTAGCAGTGATCGTTGTAATTCCATGTAGCCATGTGCTAGCAGAACCCCTGTGTCATCACCGTGGCCCATGTGACCCCGGCCGACAAGTGCCCAGCCCTCGCCAGGCAGAGCCCCCGCTGCCTCCTCATGGTCCAGTGAGCTGCCAGGGCATCACATGACTCAGCTGTGCTCTTGTCGCTTCTGTGTTGTGGTGACACCATGCGCTCCCCTGGGGCCAGACGCTGCACGAGTCGGGTCTGTGCCTGAGTCACCCATGGGCTGTACTTTGTAGTTTCAGCCTTTCGAGCCACTGCAGCCGCCAGTGCTTTGCTCCTAAGCCGTGGGACCCGAGGACTGCCCCATGGCACCCGCCCAGGCGGAGAGCCCTTTCAGAAAGGGTGAAGCTGGCGCCTGACTCTGCGGGCCACGGGGCCCCGCGCTCAGTGGACAGCGTGGTGCGCCGTGGCTGGATGGCAGGAAGAGAGGGGAGTCCACCCTGGCTGTGTGTCACCCTGGCTGGCTGGGGGCTTTGCTGATGTCCCTCCTCACACCCCTCCCCTTGATCATGTCATTGAGATCACCATACCAGCAAATCTGCAAACCGAGCACTTTGTTAATCTCCACAGAGAGCAAATACAGCAATCTAGAGTTTAGCCTTTTTAAAAATAAGTGTGACTTTAACCTGCCCACCTTTGTCCTCTCATCGGTGTGGCACTTCTTTCTCTGGCATCTGCTCAGAAGGAAAAAGGACCAGGGTGTGTCTGGGTCAGGCCGGGCTGGTGAGGGCACTCCGCTGTCCCCGACTCCTGAATTCCTCGGTTTTCCTCCAACGTCGGGCTCCCGAGGCACTCTCTTGTCTCGCAGTTTCCAAGGATGTCGTTCCGACGTGGAAAAGTTGAATCGTACTGCATGTCATCCGGTGTCAGCCGAGTGAGGCTGCGCTCTGTATTGTGCATTTACAAACTATATCAGTGTGACTGTTGACAAATAGTTGAAGTAAAGTGGTAACATACTGAATATGTCGGCTTTTCTTCACCCTCCTCTGTACCAAGAGTAGAGTTGCACTGTGACCTTTAGGTTGTTCCAGAAAAGACACAGGCCGATTGGTATAGAATTGCTCTTTCTGAAGGGCGTCACTAACGAACAGAACTCAACAAAAAGAACAAACAGTAAATCCCACAGAGGGGCTTTCCTGAGCCCCTGCCCTGGCTGTCCTGGGAGGAGCCGTGGACGGCCAGTCCGACTCCAGCCCCCAGCACGTCCCCGGTGTGTCCTGCAGCTGTGCTGGGCAGCAGGGCCCACCTAGCGTAAGGGGCTTCTAGAACACTCAGCTCCTCTCTGGGGTTCCAGCTTGATTTGGTGTGTTGGTTCAGGCCAAGAGGTTTCATCCTTCCACGTGTTGTCTTTGCAGGCTATCAGAAGTGTTTACAGAAGGTACACAGTTGGGTTCAGGAGGCTGGAGTCATGGTGCCCACATCTTGCCTAGGAAGCAAAAGCTCCTAGTGAGCTGGTGTCCCCATGTGTCTTTCATGGGACTGTCCCCTAGAGATCCCCACTTGTCACAGAGCCATAGCTTCGGGGCCGTGTCCTCACGTCCTCCGGGAGGGGAGGCAGAAAGAGCTGAGGGCCCCGGGATGTCTCCCTCACCCTTTCTCACTGTCGGGACACCCTGGGGACATCTTTCTCAAGTCGCACAAACTATTTCAGTTACATAGAGAATTGCTGACAGGAGGAGACCCTTAGGGGAGGCAGCTGGTAATGTGACAAGAGTCTTTTCTGGGACAACAATCAAATCATGTATTTGTATTTTTTTAAGTTTATGAATGAATTGTACAACAATGTAAAAATAAAGTTCATCCTAATATGATGCGCACATCTTGCTTAAAAATGTCTCAGCACCCAGCGCAGAGTGCTCTTTCCCGCACGCACTGCACGCAGCAGGAGCCTCCTGTTTTTTTAACAATGAGCTGAAACGACAGCAGATTTTTAAGGCTGACACTAGGCGTCGGCTCAGCGCTCCGTAGGACGCCCTGTCCCCACAGGTAAGCATGCACCTTAGTTTTCCTTGTAAGATATCATCGCCCTTCCTGCCTGAAAAAATGAGTAAGTCTGTAAGTATTTTACATAACAACAACAATCACGGCAACATTGCAAAATTAATTGAAGTGGGGCTGGTGAACACGGGACGGGACGGGCAGGGGGAGGAGCCTGCCCGCCACATGGACACGGCGTGCACGTCTGGCCGCTCCTGTCCGCAGTCACACTGAGGTCGCACAGAGCACGCGTCTCCTTGGGTGCCGCCATTCACCTCCCAGGTGTTTTTAAGCGACTAGAATCAGGTTTTGAATGCAGACAGTTCAAAGACTTCAAGAGACGGCTGCTCACGAGGGCCCGGCACCCACGGCGTGGCCGTGGGAGGGGAGAGCGCTTCGCTCTGATCTGCGTTCTGGTTGTGAGCAGTGACAGACTACTGATGGGAAACCGTGGCTGTGAGCGTGTGGGGAACTCGAATAAATCCTTTGAAACTCTCGGATTCTCACTTTTTCTGAAGAGCCGAGTTGCCCTGTTGGCGAGACAGAGCCCTCCTGCCGACGGGCTCACCCGCGCCTCGTGGCTCTGGGCCCTTCAGTCCGCGGACGCTGATGTGAGATGAAAGATGAAGGACACATCACAGCTTAGGAACTGACAGAATATTTCAAAGGCGTTCGAATTTCTCGCCACTTCCAGCAAACTTCGGTACCTCCGTGGAGTCAGAGGGCCCGGACCCCACGATGTGCCCGGGGAGGCTAGGAATGACTTGGGGCAGACACAGCCAGCCGGCACCGCTGGCCAGGCTCCAGGTGTTTACAGCGGGATTATTCCGGGTCGGGCTGCCCGTTTTTCTGTGCCAACGTGACGTACAAAAGCCGGGAAGGTGCGTTCCGACCCTCCTGGAAGGAAAGGTCCTGCGAGAACGTGACTGGCTCGTCCGTGGCTCCTTTCCTGGCCAGATTCGGTCCCCGAGAGTCCCATCTGAAAGTTTCAGCACATGTCATGAAATAAATTAAAACTGGTAGATACAATGTGTGGAAGACGAAAAGGGTTCATTTTAGTGACCCAAATCAGCCGTGGCGCACCCTTCCTGCAGAGTGGATGTGACGGAATGGCGTGCTCGGACTGGCTTTCTCTCCCCGGCTCGCGCGTGGCCAGGGAACCTGCGACTTCAGGGAACACGTGCTGCTTGCACTTGGCCCGGTTCCTGTCTCTGCCGCTGGCTGGCTGTCCTGTCTACAGGCCGTTCAGGGCCTCTTCAAGAGAGCAAAGCTGGTTAAGAAAATGCCTAAGAAAATACCGGAAATACCTAGCTGTGTTTCAGGGCTCGCTCTGACGACACTGGGCTCTGTGTCCATGTGCTGCTGGCGGCAGGCCAGCTTCTAAGCCAGTGCTTCGGTGCCGTGATTGTCGGGTGTGTGTTTATCTCCCTTCCCTGGGACTGTGAGCTCCATGGGGGCGAGAACTGTGCCTGATCTACCTCTGTGTGTCCAGTGACCGGCCCAGGGCCGGGCGTGTCAAAATGCATCCGAAAACGAACTGGTGGTTGGAAGGGGCAGGGAGGCCGGGTCACAGCCAAACCAGTGGCTGATCATAGAGTGTGGACATCATTATCATCCTGCTCATCAAAAATTTATGGAAACTTGGTTGCTCAGCCCCTGCTACCCATGACATCGACAAGTTTGGGAGACACCTGGCAGAGTCAAACTCAGAGCGCGGTTCGTGCTCGCCAACCATTCCTTCCCCTGGCTGCACGTGACTCCGGTGCCACTGAATCCCAGGGACACGCCTAGTCCTGGCTTCACGGACCCCTCAGCAGATGACACATGGTTCAAGCTTCCTTCTTGGAGCAGTATTTCCTTGGCAACTCTTGCTCTCTGGAGACTTCCTTGTTACCTTTTTTGCAGGCCAGCCCTCCCCCACGGAGCTCGTGGATGGTGCTGGGAGGATCGAGCCCAAGCCCTCCACCTCCCTTTGCCTCCCCCAAAGCAATGGCATGCACACCCATGGGTTCAGTCTCCTTTCTCCGCAGCCCTGGCTGCCACACCTGGGTCTCCAGCCCAGACCCCTACTCTAAGCACCATGTCCCCTTGGCATTTTCAACAGCACCTCAAACTTTTATCTCCATGGTCAAATTCTTTCTTTCTTTATTTTTTTTGGTGCCATTCTGAAATCATGAGCCTATTCTTGATCATACAGCCACACAGAGGAGAGCAGATCCTCTCCTGTGTTCCCTATATTGGCAAATGGCATCACCAGTGAGCTGTTCAAACCAAAACTTGGGGTTGTCCGGGTACCCCACAAGCATTAGATGAAGGTGCTGTTGTCAAGGTAACCTCCATGATGGTTAATGCTAAGGGTCAGCTTGACTGGGCTAAGAGATGCCCAGACGGCTGGCAAAACATTACTGCTGGTAGTTCTGGGAGAGATTAGCGTTTGAACTGTAGACTGCCTAAGGTCACCTCACCAATGGGATGGGCCTCCTCCAGTCTGCTGAGGGTTGAGAGGGAACAGAGTGGGAGGGAGGGGGAGTTCATTCTGCGTGACCTGGACATGAGAACTTGACCCTAGGACGTGAGGACTCCAGGTTCTTGTGCCTTTGGACTCCATGTCTTAGACCACTGGGCTCCAGGTACTCAGGCCTTTGGCCTAGGACAGAGAGCTACACCATCAGCTCTTCTGATCCACAGGCCTGTGGGCTTGGGGTGAACCACACCACTGGCTCTCCCAGGTCCCCCTTTGCAGCTGGCTCATCCTGGGGCTTCGCAGCCTCCGGGATGGTGTGAACTAGTTCCCACAGTAAGTCCGTCCCCTCGCGTGTGTGTGTGTCCTATTTGTCACGTGCTCTGGTGAACCCTGACCAGTACAGGTCTAGGACAGAAATAAAACCTTCCTAAATACAGAAAAATAAATAAAGTAAAAAACAAAGACATAGGGATGGAACGGACCACAGACCTCAGAGTGAAAGGTACACAAGTATATGTAACACACACAATAAATTTGCAACATCAAACAATACTACCGAATGAATAACATCAGTTCTATCAATAAATGTAAATGTGTTTAACTCCCCTATTAAAAGAAAATAGCTTAAGATTGGCTCATGGATTCTAATTCTGTGTGACAACCCCACACACTAATTCTGTGTGACAGCCCCAAACTCAGTGGCATTAAACCACCATTTATTTCTCAGTCCTGCCTCTGCACATAGACAGGGTTCAGCTGGTCTAGACTAGGGTCAGCCTGGGCCTTGGGGGCCTAGGTCTGCTCCACCCGTCTGCTTCTCCTGCCCCCGTGCGGATGCACATCTCAGTCATGGCAAAAGGCTGGAGTGCAAGGAGGCGAGCCTGGCCCTCAAGCACGTCGCACAACCCTGGGTGTGCCGTGTACACCACAGACAACCCCACTGACTGAATCCATCCACACCCGGCCCAACCGCAAAGGGTTAGGAGTATCCCCTGCCTTGGAGGAAGTCATGGCCAGGGTATAGAATAGTACTATATTCAATCTACCCTGGATCACAAAGCAAAAGCCAGCCACCTCTATGTCAACAGACGGCAGGCACACTTCCGACAAAATTTCAGAAAGGCTAAACATAAAGAGATGGGCAGATGTGTACAAGCACATGAACTCCAACATGGGGTCGGGGGGGAGTTACAATCTTGATGTCTGACAAGGTGGAAATCAGCCTTAAAAACAACGTGCAAAATAAAGTGACTTGATAATGCTAAAAACTATAATTCCCAATGAAGACATTATGAAAATATCTATGCACCACGTAAGACAGCAGCAGTTGTCGAAAAGCAAAAAAACTGCCTGGGCACGGTGGCTCACACCTGTAATCCTAGCACTCTGGGAGGCCAAGGCCAGAGGGTCACTTGAACTCAGGAGTTCGAGACCAGCCTGAGTAAGAGCAAGACCCCATCTCTACTAAAAAGGGGAAAACTAGCTTGGCTTTGTGGCGCGTGCCTGTAGTCCCGGCTACTCGTGAGGCTGAGGCAGGAGGATCGCTTGAGCCCAGGAGAGTCTGAGGTTGCTGTGAGTTAGGATGATGCCACTGCACTTTAGCCTGAGTGACAGAGCAAGACCCTGTCTCAAAAACAAACAAACAAAAAAAAAAAAAACCTATAGGAGATGCAAGAAGAAATAACATATTTGTAGCAGGTTGAACACGCCACTCTGAATCCAAAACAGGTTAAAAGGGCCAAAATCCAAAATGAACTGATACAGAAGCCCTCAGTCTCTTATGGATATAAGACCAAACTTGGTACTCCAATAACAGAGAACACACTTTTTCAAGCACACGGAACATTTATGAAACCTGGCTACCTATGAAGGCACAAAGTAAACATCAAAAAAGGCAGAGATAATCCAAATACATACTCTAATCATAATACAGTAAAACTAACAATTGAAAAATCAAAAAATCCTTTCCTACTGGAAATGTTATTAACTCTCTCTTAAATTATTCTTGGGCCAAAAGACAAACTAAAACTATAGAATTTGTTTTAAAATGATAACACCTCTTACCAGAATCCATGATACAATTAAAGCAATGATGCAAAGAAAATTACATAAAAAATGAAAGAATAGAAAGAAACACCAAACTCAAAAGTTAGGAAAAGAACAAAGTAAAGGAGAAACAAGTGCATAATAAAAAGCAAGAATCACACAGAAATAGTAAAGCTTATGAATCAAAAAGCTGATATATAAGAATAAAGAAAATAGACAAACCTATCACTAACCAAATCAAGATGAAAGCACAAACAGAAAAAATAAGAAGTGGGGCCAGGTGCAGTGGCTCACGCCTGTAATCCTAGAATCCGAGAACTCCGGGAGGCCGAGGCAGGAGGATCGCTTGAGGTCAGGGGTTCGAGACCCGTCTCTACTAAAAATAGAAAAAATTAGCCGGGCATGGTGGCACGCACCTGTAGTCCCACCTACTCAGGAGGCTGAGCCAGGAGGATCGCTTGAACCCAGGAGGAGTTTGAGGTTGCTGTGAGCTAGGCTGACGCCACGGCGCTCTAGCCTGGGTAACAGAGCGAGACTCTGTCTCAAAAAAAAAAAGAAAGAAAGAAAGAAAAAATAAAAAGTGTAAAGAGGAAAGTATATTGAAATGAAGAAAAATTTTAAAAGTGGTGCTACTTTGAGCAACTTCATGCAAATAAAGTTGAAAACCTAAATGAAATAAATAATTACCCCAAACTGACGCAGGAGCCAGAGAAATTCTAAAAAAAATTCCCATGAAATAGAGAATGTAATCAACCCGCCCCACTGAGCCCTTGTGTTTTCACAGGGGAATTCTCCCAGCCTTCACAAACCAGAGCATCTCAATGCGACTCCAACAGTTTCTCATGGTTGCAAAGGAAGGAAAGCCTCCAAATGCTTTTTATGAGGCGTCTTAACCTGATAAAGGCTGCATGAACGCAAAGCTGCGTGTCATCAGTGCGACATTCTAAATCAAATCATAGCAGACATCTAATGGCACATTTCGTGTAAACAAATATACCTCATGAGTAAATAGCAGTTTATTTCAGGAATCCAAGAATGGTTCAATATTAGAAAATCCATTAATATAATTCATCATTTTAATTGAAATGAAAAGAAAAATCAAATGAATATCTCCATAAATGCCAAAAGGCCTTCAACAAAATCCAGAACCCGTTCCTCAAACATAAGACACTTAATAAATGGATACTTTTTAGCATAATAAAGTCCAAAAGGCAGCAGTTAATTTCATAGAGAAACAGCGAATGCATCCCATGCAAATCAAGGAAAAGGCACGATGACCACAGTCTTTGCTTCTCATTAGAGTTGTGTTGACAGTTGTTACAGGCAGCAGAACTGGAAAGGAAACCCGCAGAGGGGCGGTGGGGGAGGCGCGAGTGGTGGCGGCTGCCAGGCGGGCACGTTGCACAGAGCTCCAGGGACGCCCCGAGGGCCCTGACGCCACCGCGATGCAATACACCAACGCCGGCCGCGCTACTGCACTTGAACCCTACGGACATACACAAATACGTAAAAAAAAATAGGAAAACAAGAGGTGAATGACTTCTATTTACAGATGATATAATAACACTTCTGGAAACCCCAAGAAATCAATGGAAAAGCTACAATAAACAATGAGGAAACTTAGCAAGATGATCAGATATCCAATTAATATATAGGAATCGATAGACACAAATATATTTTAAAAGAACAAAAAACTGGAAGACTGCATTGACTATATCAATATTTTAAAGATGATATCTGGGAATAACTTCACAAAAAATAATGAAAATGTATGTGAGGAAAAGATTAAAATACTTTAAAATAAATTAAAAAAAAAAACCCACCCCAGGTGAAGCCTGGCCCGGTGACGTGCACCCGCAGTCCCAGGTCCTTGGGGACCTGAGGCGGAGCAGGAGCGTGAACAGCCGCGCTCCAGCCTGGCAGCACGCAGCAAGACCCCTCTCTTAAAGCAGCAAGGACAAAAAACAAACACACTAGACTTAAACAAATAGAGATACAGTCCATGTTTTTGCCAGCACCATTTAACATAAAGAGGTCAATACTTCCTAGCTTAAAAAACCTTGCAGCTACTCAAGATTATTTTTAATTATTATTGTAAAAAAGCAAGAATATTCAGGAAAATCACTGCTTTTTCTGTTTTTAGGGTTAGTGGTAGGTATATCTAGACATTCAAACACACTATAAAGCATCCATAATTAAATATGTGATATTGGTATGTGAGTAGTGAGACCAGGTGACCAGAATGAAGTCCAGACCCAATTACATGGAAATTAGTACGCAACTAAGATGGCATCACCAATCCCTGGAGGAAAGACAGACCTTTAAACAACTGGTGTGTCAGTTACCTTTTGCTGCAAAACAAATGCCCCAAACATCCTGGCTTAGAACCACAACAGCTGAGTGCTTCTCATGAGGCTGACGGTGGCACGGGCCACTGCTCTGGTCCCGAGCCTCGGTCCCACTGGAGGAGGAGTGGTTGCGGCCCACGGAATACAGATGTTGACAGCCCCCAAAAGCGTCTTATTTGTTATAGCCATAGAACTGATACTGTTAAAGTCAAGCACAAAACTTAACTGTGCAAGTGGCTAAGTTTACAACAGTGGAATTCAGTCTCCAAACACCACTCCCAGGACCTGGTGTCTCCGCACTCACACCAAAGCCCAGATGTATGGCCGTGGCACAGCTGCTGACCAGCCTCGTGCAGGTGAGCAGGTTTCTCAACAGCACCTCGACGTGGGTGGCCCCAGAAATCCGTCCCACGACGGGCAGGAGGCTCCAGGAAGCAGGGTCTGCCCAGGGGGCCCCGCAGCCTGAAAACCTCTGGCCGAGGCCGAGGCCGAGACCCCGCATCCCAGGCGTGCTCAGACACACCAGCGCGTGCACAGAGAGAAGCCGTCACTGGGAGCTGGGCCCCTGCAGCAGGCGGGGTCCCCACATGGGCCTGGCCCAGCCTCGGAGCCGGGGGGCATCCTCCACGGGCAGGGAGGCTGAGGCAGGCCCAGGCCCACGAGTCCAGGGCTCGGGGACAAAGCGCTTCTACCCTCTGTGACGGGGGGTCTCAGCCCAGCCCCCAGGAGCCAGAGCTCAGGCCTGCTCAGGGTCTGAAGGGGCCGAGCCGGGTCACGGTGAGGAGCACGGACTCTGCTGCCAGAGAGCTCAGCTTCCAACCCCGGCTCGCTCACGGCTCTGCTGAGCGAGGCGGGACGTCACCAGCCATTCTAAGTCTCAGTTTGCCCATCTGCAAGATGGGCCTGTACATGGGGCCTGCCCTACAGGCCTGTGAGGACTCCCTGAAGCATGTAGACCAGCGCCTGGCCCCTCAAAAGTGCGCTGCCAGGACGCTGTTCGCCGCCCGTGTTAGGATCACAGAGCAGGACTTCGCTGGACGGCGAGGTCACCCGGCTGGTCAGGGCAGACCCAGCCCCTCCTCCCTGCGTGTTCCGCCCTCACCAGACACCCGTGATCGTCACTCGGGCCACGTGCGGGATTCACACACACCAGGAGGTGCGATGGGGAAAGAGGGAGAAGGGAGGAGACACAGAACCCAGGGCCGTAAGGAGGTCCCTTGACGCGAGCCCGGAGAACGGAGGCCCCCGTATGAGGGCAGGGGACCAGTGCGCGTCCACGAGGGACCCGGCCTCACACCCCCCCCCACCACACCCAGACACATCGGAGACCTACACTTCACAGGGAAAACTTTAGAGCATCCAGAAGAAACTACGGGGACACAGCCTTAAGGAGCTGGGCTGGGAATGATCCCTTAACAAGAAACAGGAAGCTCACCAAGCATAAAAAGTTGACAGATTTGACTACAGTAAAACTAAGCATTTCTGTTCACCAGACGTCAGAAGGAACGAGAGAAGACTGACCACAAACACCAGGACGACATCTGGGACACGCACAGCCGGCACTGGGCGGGTGTCCAGGACGCAGACGGAGCTGCCACGCATCCGCAGCAGAGCGAAAAGCAGGACAGATGGGCGCGAGCAGGCGTCTCTTAGCAGAGGAAACAGGGACAGCCGATGACCCAGGAGTCTGCAGGGACATGCACATCAGGACCCCAGCGAGATGCGGTGGAGCCCAGCAGCCCGATGGGAAGGGAGGCGTCCGACGGGACCCAGGGCTGGGGACGGACGGCCAGTGGATCCGGAAGGACTGCGATGACAGCGTCCACGGGGGCCACCACTGGGGAACCACGTCGGTGTCTTCTCGTTAGGGTGACCATTCGCGTACCTTATGCCCTGCAAGTCCACCCTTAGCCCACGCACAAGGCCCGTCCAGGAAGATCTCAGAGCAGGATTGTGGACAATAGAACAAAATGCAAATGACCCAAACATCCACGGCCAGGAGCCTGCAAAAATAACCTTGGAATACTCAACACAATTCATTTCCACACCAGTGAAAATACACTACAGCTACACACATCAGCGTGCACAAGGCTCAGGAACAGTAAAATATTAGGTGAAAAATGGAAATCTTTGACGTTTACACGTATTGCGCCACTTTCGTCAAGCTGGACACACACACACCACCCTGTGTAGACACACGGCAGTCTACGCGCAGGAGAACCACGAACACAAAACCCAGAGCGCGGGGCCTCTGGGCGGGACCAGGTGCAAACACACGACGCACATGCCTGGGAATCTAGTCCTGGAGCCGAACCGTAGGGTCACACGTGGTCACGTCACCGTCCTTTAAAATGCACATCTATTAATATAACACACAGAGGACATTAAATATTTGGACATACAGACAACGAGAGAAGGAAAACGGTGTGGGTCCAGACAGACGCAGGGCCTGCGCATCCCTGTCGCGTGCAGCACGGTTCTCCTCCGGGTCACAGCAGGAAGCCGGGGGGCTCCGGGCGCCCAGGGCAGGGGACAGAGACCTGGACTGGAGGGGGCGACCCTCCCTCTGGGCCTCAGCTCCTCCGTACACCGCCCGAGGGGAGAACCGTGCCGGGCTGACACACGCTGGCCCTGACACCACAGGTCTCCCCTTCGCCGCCACTGCAGACCTGGCGGATGCCCGCGGCGCTCTCTTGCCAAGCACGCAGACGGCTTTGGACTCTGCTCGGCCTCCGCCGCAGGCTGCCGGGGCTGGTAGCTCAGACGTGGGACACTAAAGGACACCTGCTTGCTGAGCCGGAGAGGCCATCCGGTTCGGGCCTGGGACTTTGCAGCCCGGCCAGCAGGCCCTGGACACCTAGGGGCCCCAGGGAGGAGCCACTGGCTTGGGAGCCGTCCTGGGCCAGAGACCCCGATGCCCGGCAGCGTGGGGCATCGGCTTCCCAGCGCCCAGCCGGCAGCCTCCAGTCTCCCGGGCGGGCAGGCCGGGGCGGCGCTGTGCTGCTGCGCTTCCTGCACCCGAACACCGCTTGCCTGGCACACAGGCCACGCAGCGGCTCCTCGGCCCACTCTAGTCGGGGCACCACAGAGCATGGCCCACTGTGCCCATGCGCCCTGCGGCCCCCGCCCCCAGGAAGCCCCTGGTGCTGGACAGGCGGAACAGACTGTGTCCTGCCCACTCCCTTGGCAGTCGGGCCTCCTGCCTTGGCTGCTGCGCCCCTGCCTGGTGGGCCCACTGCCGTCCCGCACGGCCCAGCTAAGAGCCCTCCCTGCACCTGCCCCGGCTGCCCCTCCCCGGCGGGAAGGCACGACCCCGCCTCTGGATGTCCACGACCCAGAGCTCCGCCTTCTGACAGAGGCCTTGTGTGCTGGGACTGGGTCCAGGCTCCGTGGGTCTCTGCCCCTCCGTGTCCCCCTCACACCAGCAGGAAAACAGCACCAGCATCAGCAGCCACAGCCCGGATTCCATGGAGCAGGTGGGCTTTTCCAAGCACTGTCACCTTCCTCCTCCACGTCGCGGCCAGTGGAGTGGCAGAGAGTGGCCACCGCACTCCCCATGTGAACAACAAGACTCTCAAGGGCCACACAGGCCAAGGGACTCTCCCGCATCACGGCCGCCCCCGGGCCTCCCTGTCCCCCAGGCTGTTGTGACACTCGAATCGTTGTGTTGACTCTTCTGTAACAGGCAGTTCCCTTCAGGGGTCTGCGATTCCCTCTGTGAACGAACCAGAAACAGGCTCGCTGGAGGGCACAGCCTGGGCGTTCTGAAGGGCCCCGAGTCCACGCTCCGGTGTGGCCGCCTCCCTCTCCACCGCAGCACTCTGCGGGGCACAGTCCCTCGTCACGAAGCAGTGGGACCTCCGGGCCTTGTCCTGCTACTTGCACATAATTTTAATTACAAAGTTTCGTGGACACACATCAGGTACACTGACATGTTTTTGCTGGTCCAAGACTCTTTCTTCCATTTCATTCATTTTACGCCGACGTTAAATGACGGCCAGGGCTCTGTTCTGGGGAAGTCTTGATTTCCTAGAGAGAACTGTAGCGGTTCCCAGAAGATGGGAAAAGGACCTTAAGGCCTTTATAAGTCTCAGATGAGCAGAGCAGAAACAAGGGTGTCTCCTGATGTTTCATCCTGGAAACAAAGCCACAGCACGTGTCCCCAGCCACCTGGGGCCGGGACCCCAGACCAGAGTCTGCTGGGGGTACCCACCGTGGGGCAGGGCCAGAGAACCCAGCGATTCTCTGCTGGAAACAGACTCCAGGAAGCAGTCACCGTCCTCCGCCTTTCAGTGTTAAATGGCGGAAACAAGAGCACGCGGACTGTCGGGAATAAAGACGCCACAGGCGCACTGGGGCCTGGCTGCTCCGGGCTCCTCCTCTCCCAGGCCGGTGTCCTGGCTCTGCAGCCCCCGCCCCACCCAGCCGGCAGGCTCCCCCTGCACGACTCCACCTCCTGCGTCACACCCGCTCGGACACCCCCTCCTCCGGGCAGTCTCCCTTGCCTTCCCTCTGCCTGGCGTCACTTACCCTCAGTACCTGCCCGACCACGCGGCGGGGCCTGCCCTGTCACCTGCGTGTCTGTCTCCCCTGCCACGGGGCGGGGCGCGGGAGCAGGGCCCTGCTGACTCACCCCAGCCCTCAGCAGGGACCTGGCACCCAGTGGGCACGGAGCAGGGCCTCGAAGCCGCCTGAGCGACATCCGCGGTGTCGGTCTTCACGGGCGCTGTCGTTCAGCGGGAGACACACAATGACAGTGCCTGTCGGGTGCCCAGAACACAGGCCGACGGTCCTTTCCCGAGAACGTCACACTTACGCTGAGAGCTCGCTGGTGAGCAAATGTGACTGGGCAGAAACAGGTGTGCGGAACTTTCCGATGACAAAAGGCGGCGGGGGAGCGTGTCACGGAGCCACTGGAAGGCCACAGGGTCCCCCGCAGAGGCGGGGCAATAAGCAGGGACTGCCAGACCCCGTGCACGGGTCAGGGCAGGCTGGGTGACGCTGAGTGACACACGACGCCACTCGGCAGGGCACAGCCCGGTGCTCCTCTCCCACCCCGCTGCCACCATGGCTCTGCTCCCGCCCTCTCCGCTCCGCACTCGGCTGCCCGAGCCGCCTCCACCGGGAACGGCGCCTTCGTCGCGGCGGCAGAACAGAGAACTGCTTCCCACGGCGCTGGTGCTCACAGCCCGGGCCCACGTTTCTCTCCCTCGTCATCAGCCAACCGTTGGTCATCCCTGACGGTGACAAGGAGCAGGCAGGCGGGACCCCCGAACACAGAGGGCACCAAGGCCAAAGGCTCTGCGGGGTCACCAACAATCCCGCTCCACACCACGGTCAAGGTTGGATGTCCATTCCTAGGAGCACCAAAACCGTGGGCTGCAGGTTCCACCTTTTGCAATTCACTCTGGCGGTAGCGAGGAGAACAATGTATCGCAAACGGGCAGGAGTGAGTGGATTTAGGGAGAAAAATGAGGAGGCTGTTTCAGTTTCCCAGGCGAAAACAGGACACAACTTGAACTAGGGCCAGAGCAGTGGAAGTGGAGAAGCGCCGTGGATTTCCCGCCAGGAGCTCGTGACGTGCAGAGAGCGGCAGAGGAGAGAGGATGTGGCCAGGGTGGCAGGGGACACGCAGCACACTTGGTCCCGGCGGCTGCCAGCTGCGGGCCAGTCTTCTGGGAAGTCCAGCTACTCGATGCGTGGGCTACTCCACTGTTTATCTTGGGCTTCCCTGGCTTCTCCTAATGAGTTTCCCTTCTTGCTTAAAAAAGCAAGAGAGAAAAGCACGAACCCTGCACAGGAGGCAGCAAATGGATTCAGGAGGCAGAGCAGCTGAGTGGACGGACAGGTGAACGACAGAGCGACCGGGGCAATTCATTCCTGTCCCCGAATGCTCAGAGTGAAGGGAAACTGAACTCACCCAGAAGAAAAGGAAAGGCCTCCCCACTGGCGTCCCTTACGGGGCCCCTCCCCCACCTAGCTGCCCAGCAGGGTCTCTGTTCTTGCCGGGAGCCACTGCCAATGTCAGCTGGGACAGAGAAAGGGGGTGCAGAGGGGGCAAGGCGGGTGGAGAGGGAGGCAGATGACGGGTGGGCTCCAGGGAACTGTCCCTCCCTCTTGTCCTCCCCCCCATGTGGCCTCCCAATGCTTCCCTTTCCGAGGCCCGAACATGACTGTCAGAGCTGGGGGACCTGGGGGTGCGCAGACGCCAGAGGAGATTTTCCATGGCAGCCACAGCAGCATCCAGCCACCCCACAGGAAGTGATAACCCGGGGACCTCGCAAACAGATGCCCCAGATCCTCCTCTCCTAAGGGGACCTCAGTAGCCATGAAGGGGGCGGGACTGAGACGCAGGGTTGTGCGATGGTGGACTCAGCTCAGGTCAGCCCCAACATGGGGCTTTGTGGCCGCTGTCCATGGTGCTCGGGGGTAGACCCGGGTGCAGAGATGTGTTCAAAGACCAAATCACAGTACGTCAGAGCTGAGCGGGGTCGGGGCTCATTTTACCCAGAGCCTCGTTTTGCTGATGGTCAAGCAGAAGCCCAGAGAGGGTAAGGGTTTCCCTGCAGGCTGCACAGCAGAGGCAGCGTGGGCGGAAGCAGCCTGCAGATGTCTGCTCAGACACAGCTCATTTCCTACGGAAGGTTCCTGCGTGACGCCTCGACCCAGAGTGACGGCCAGCTCTGAGACTGCAGGCAGGGATGTCCCTGAGGGTGTGGGAGCCACACAGCTGCAGGGCAGCCTCCCAGGCCGTGGTGGGCAGGCCCCGCGGATCCCCCTGACCCTCTGCTGCCGTCCTCCCCACCGTCCTGCTCCTCGCCAGCCCCCTTTCCAAGGCTCTGAGCACAGGGGGCTGCAGACGACAGCCCGCAGGACAAGCTGGGCCTGCCGCCTGGTTTTCAGGGCCCTTGAGCTAAGAAGGGTTTTTGTACTTTTTAAAGTTTTAAACTATATATAAAAAAGTATATAAAAAACTTTATATACTTTATAAAAGTATAAAAAAGTTTTTATACTTTTTTAAATAGCTGAAAAAAGTCAACAGAAGAACATTATGTCACGATAAGTGACAATTCCAGTGTCCATTAAATGTTACTGGAGCACATCCAGGCCCATTCTTTAATGTGCTGTCGATGGTTGTTTCTGAACAGTGACAGGGCTGAGTCGTCGTGACAAAGACCATAGGGCCCATAAAGCCCAACATATTTACCCTCTGGCTATTTCGAGAAAACAGTTTCCCAAGTCCTTCTCTGGGAACCCCAGGCTGGCTCCTACCTGAGCAGCTTTGCAGGAGCTGCCCCTGCCTGAGGCTCTGCTCCCCCGATGGCCACATGGCCCTTCCCGCATTTCCTCCTGGCCTCTGCACAAATGTCACCTCCTCACAGGGCACTTCTCTGCCCACCTCCCACACATCTCCATGGACACCCTGCATCCCATCACCCATTTTACGTTCTTCATCTGGATTCACCCAATCTGAGCTCGTCGTCCCCGTTGGTCTGTCTGCTCCGCCACAGTGTCAGCGCCTGGGGGACAGGAGCATCGTCAGCGCTGCGGGTCCCTGGACCGGCCCCCAGCCAGGCCCTGACACACGTAGGGCGCGCAGCCGACGTCCGGGGACTGAGTAACGGATGACAGCGGGACAAGGAGCGGGCCTTGAAGCCGGGAGGGAATCCCACACCCTCCCTCCAGACGGGACGGGCCTGGGAAGGAGGCGGCGGGAGGGACAAGCGGCCGCGGGCCCGTGTGCGCAGCAGCCGGCGGAGCGGAGGGGCCAGCAGGCCCGCCAGGAAACGGCGCCCAGAGGACACGGGGCTCGGCCCGACCCTGCTCTCCTGGGCATCGTCCCAGCTCCCACCCGGGAACAGGGCGGCATCTGCCAAGTGCTCCTTAGAGACGCTGGTCACATGACCCCAACCTGGCCAATCAACGGAGCCCATTCTCCCTGGACGCTGTGATTGGCTCAGGTCTGTGACCAACCCGGTGCCTTCGGGTTGGAACCTTGGGGCAAGAGAGGGTCTATTTCTGTTGGGTGGCTGGGGCTGTTGGTGCCATCTTGTCACCTTGAAGTTAAGCCCACCCGACAATGTCTCCAACACAGAGGGAAGATATCAGAGCCACGGCCTGGGTGAGGTGACTCCCGGTGACATCATCCAGCACCCAGGTGCAGCCAAGGGGAAGTTGGCCGGCAGTATTGTCACTGGGAGTGAAGTGGCTGTGACGGTCACCCACGAATGTCAGCAGAGCAACTCCTGCCGTGCTAGTACCGCTCCTTAGAATAGTTTGTAGAGTTAGTGTAGTCAGTTTGCATTCCTGGTGAAGTCTTGTAGTTAGTGTAACTAGGAGGCCACTGTGGGGTATGGCCTGGTGTCCATCCTGCTGACAAGGAGACCCTGATTGGAAATTACAGGCTCCTTAAGAGGTCGGCCATGGCAGCTCACCACGGTGGAGCTGGCCTGGGATATTCTCACTGGGACCCAGGTGGCCGTGAATATAATCTCAAAAGTTCAGAGTTCCTCCAACCTCCAGAGTCTATACAGAGAGGTCAAAGTCATGAAGGCCCTGAATCACCTGAACATGAGTGAGTTGTGTCACGCCGTCAACACCGTGGACACCGTATGCTCAGTCGTGGAGTATGCCAGTGACCAAATCCTCCACCACGCTGCATGAAGGAGGAAGAGGTCAAGGCAAGTTCTGGCAAATACCGTCTGCCCTGCAATAATGCCAGTAAAAAAAGACCGTCCACCAGGACCTGAAGCCCCAGGACATCTTTCTTGATGCCAACTATGATATAAAAATAGGCAGCTGTGGCTTCGGCATTTTCCAAAGACCAACGCCTGGGCACCTTTGTGGAAGTCACCCTTACTCTGGCCCAGAACTCTCCCTGGGCCACAGGTACTATGTCCTGAGTGGGATGTGTGGAGCCTCGGTTTCATCCTCTACAGAATGGGGGCCGGGACCATTTGTCAGACGGAGATTTGGGGACCTTGGAAAATGAGTAGTTGTTGCCAGGTATAAAATCCCACTTTTCTTTTTTCATGAACTGTGAAGAGTCATAAAGAAAAACTTCTGACTCTCAACCGCAGGGAGAGGGCCACCCTATTGCAGATGATGAGGGTCTCATGGATCAAATAATGTCCAGGGGACACTAGGGCCATACATGCAGCTGCTCCTACACACCAGGACTCCCAAATGACCCAGCTCACGGTGGCCATGAGCTTTGACGTAGAGCACATGAAGGACTCCTTATTAACAAAAAATAGAATGAGACCATGGCCATGTACCTAATGCTGGGGTACAGGGCCCTGGAAGAGGAGGGCTCAATCCAAGTGATCCATGTGAAGCCCCTGACTTCTGGGGGTCCCACCAGTCATTCCCCATCCCCCAAAGCTCAGTCCGCCTTCCCTGTCCCCCTGAAGAGGAGGAGCCTCAGCCAGCACCTTTCCCACCAGTTCCTTCATTACAGCGGAACTTCTGCAGCCTGAGGAGGACCAGGAGACTGGGCAGAAGACCAGGAAAGCCACAGTGCCTGTCAGTGCCCTACCCAGCCTGCGGGTGAGGCCCACCGATCCCAGCACAGGGCCCCCAGCGTGGCCCCATGGCCTCCCCCTCCATCCCCAGCAGCCCTCGGGGAGACTCAGGGGGAGACACTGTCCCCAGGGAACATCCCGGGAAGCCCACTGCTTGCAGCCTGGGCGGCCAGATGGGGAGACCTCAGCCCTTCCCCGCAGGATGAATGAGTCAGGGCTGGCAGGGGGCACTAGGAGGTTTGTGAACTTTAAGAACTTTTTGCTTCCTGCCGGCCCAAAAGAACCTCCATGAGTGGAGACATAACTCGTGTCCAGTTAGTGCAGTGGACAGCGGGGCAGAGACAGAAACCAGATACGTGGGCAGTCCAGCCGCCTCCCTGCGTTTTATATTATTTGTCATAGTTTCTCTGATATTATTTTTAACAGACAAGTCATAGATGTATACATGCATGCAGTACAATGTGAAGTTTAGGTGTATGTGCACTATGTGGAACGGTGACATAAAGCTAATTAACGTATCCGTCACCTCAGAAAGGCAAACGCAGTGTGACGTCACTTGCTGAACCTGCAAAGCTGACCTCATGGAAGCGGAGCAGCTTGATGGTGATGAGAGGCTGGGGGTGGCAGAGGGAGGGCACGGGTCGTTGGTCCCAGACACAGAGTTTCAGACAGACGGGAGGGGGAGGCCCTGACATGTGCGGCACGGCAGTGTGCAAGAGTCAATGAGAATGTCCTGCACATTCCAGAATACCTGAGAGCCCCCTTCACATGTCCCCCTGCCTTTAGAATGGAGAGCAAGACGACCCTGAGCTCCCCGGATCCTGACAACAAGGAGTGGGATGTCGGCCAGGCGTGGGCTGACAGCTCCGCGTGGGAGCCGGCCGGAAGCAGCCCCCGGCCTGCAGAGGCATCCCAGCCACAGTCGAGTGAGCTGCAGCACGGCCTGGAGCCTGGAGACAAGAGGCCCCTCCGCCCCACCGGGCAGCGTCTGATCCTGGGCTGTGACTCCTGGGCGCTTCTCCCTCCCTGCTCTTCTCTGCCTTTTCTTCCTTGCTTCTCGGGGAGGGGAGACGGTTCTTAGTAAACTCCTGTGTCTTCCGAATCTTACGGTACAAATAAAGCTCCAGAAAGCTGGGTCCGAGATACTATTTCTGTTTTGCGTCCTCCCTGCACAGCGGGGGCTGTGCATGCCTTAGTTTAGGCAGCACGGAGCAATGCAGTACTTGGACTTAATCAGAAACACTCAAGGGAAAAGGGACTTGAGGGGCGTCCCGAGGTAACCCCCAACAGAACAAACGAGGCTCTGGGCCGCGGGCAGGGCAGACACGCACACACTGTGTGTGGCCTCCCCACGCTAACGTTACCTGGTTAACACTTTCAGAAGGACCAACGGGGACCTTAGGTCCCGTCAGCCTGTGTTAATGATGACGAGTAGGATAACAAGGTCCTTTGAACCAGACTGTGCTGGGTGTCAGAGGAGTGGCCTGGGGGTGGTCCCCAAAGCACCCTGGGGGCCACTTGTCCTGCTGAGGTTCCTGACTGCACAGTGCAGCATTCGGCCTTTCTGCTGTGATGTTTCCTCCTTTTCCTAACAGTGGCACGGAGGGTCCCCCTAAGAGGCCTGAGTGAGGTGTGGGCCTTCAGCCAGCCAGAGGTTGAAGGGGTGCTTCTGGGCGAGCCAGATGTCCTGGGAGACAGAGGGGGGATCTATTCCGAGAGACCACAGCCTGGAGGAATGGAGGGGGTGGCGGGAAGGGTGGCTTTGATAAGACAAGTTCCAGCTTCCCAGGGCCCCGCTATTTCCGGTAGGCTTGGATCTGTGGTTTCAGGCACCCATCAGAGAGGTGCCTCGTGGGTCCTAAGGAGCCTGAGGAATGTCCAGGGAGGCCCTGGCCCTGGTGCATGGCTCAGCCACACGGTGTGCACAGTTTTACCACGCAGTGACCCTGCCACTGGTAACGGTGGCCAGCATGATCCTGGAGCCTGACCGGTCGGATGAGACCCTCCTGCACCCTGAGAGAGCAGGACCAGGGGAAGCAAGAAGGGGCTGGGGACAGAGTGGAGTCTCGTGGGTCCCCTTTGTTCACCAGGGTGGATTTTCTTTATGCTTAACAGCCCAGGGCTGCTGTCCTTAAAATCCATCCCTGGCTCCCACCCCTTCGGGGCAAGTCCCCGTTCCTCAGTCAGAATTCAGGTCCCTCCGTGACCTGTCCCCTGCTGACTTGTCACCAGCCCCAGCCTTCCCTGGGCACCACACACCGAATCATCCAGTTTGCACAGACGCCGTCACACCTGTGTGCCTTTGCATGTGGGGTTTGCTCTCCGGGAAGCCTGCACACCGGCCACCCGGCCAAGCTCCGCTGGGCTCCCAGAGATGGAGCGGACACAGACGTCCACGCTGTGAAGACCTCGCTGCCCAGCTGGGGAGATGAGACAGGGCCTAACTAGCTACAGTACAGCCACCTGTTCACAGGCACAACGGAGGGACGTGCACATGCTGCCCACGCCCACCTGCTGCTGAGGGATCACGGGCAGCTTCTGCAGGAGGGGGGTCTGGCGGGCTCCATGGCCTGGGTGTGACCACAGGAAACGGCCAGGAGGCATTCCGGGCAGTAGGAAGCCAGAGTGACAGGGGCACCCAAGGCAGAGGTGGCGGCGTGACTGGGGGCTGGGGGTTGGTTGCCCCCTTGTTGCCGGGACAACCCCCTACAGGTGCATTTTGCTTGGGGTCTGCAAACGTAACCATCCCCCAGCTCAGGTCCAATGACTGGACACTCTGACGATGACACCTTCTCTTCTCGGCGCTTCTAGCCTTGGGGGTGCTGGGCCAGGGGCCACCTCCCCTGTTCCCCTCCAGTCCAAGCTCGGCTCTACAGGAAGGGCTGGGGTTTGTCACAAAGAGCAGGGATCCTCTGGAGAGGTCCGCAGGGAGTGACCAGATCAACTTCCATGTGACGGGATTCCTCTGGCTGCAGGTGCACGGTGGCCCTGGGTGGGAGAGAGGAAGCCGGGAGCCGCTAGAGTGGAGACGTCGCCTGGAACCTCACACTGCAGGGAGGGAGGAGGGGCGGGGCAGGAGGGAGTGGATGGGGCAGGGGGAGGGGGGAGGGGACAGCCCAGAGACGTTCATTTGAAGGCAGCCCCTGCAGGACTGGCTGAGGGAGTGGCCGTTCCCTGAGGGAAAGCAAAGAGTCTAGAACAAGTTCCACATTTTTGACGTGAAGAACTGGGGGTACAGTGGTTCTCCGTGCTGAGACAGAGAAGCTGGGAGGAGATTTGAGAGCCAGACCGAGCCCCTTTGGAACCTCTGATATGTCTCATCACAAAAACCTGCTGCTCTGAAGGAGGGCCCAGACTCTGGCCTTTCCTCAGTGTGCTTTTGATATTAATGCTCAATTTTTAAGAAAAACTCATAAATAATTCCCTTCTAATTTCAGCCAACTTGATCACCTACAAAATTCCTTTCAGATTAATATTCCACAAACTTTCTACAACTTGCCTCAGTTTTGTGCTGTACTTTGAAGACTGGGACCCAGCAGGCCCTGCCTGATAAAGAGCCCTAAGGCCTGAATCCAGGCCTCCAATAAAGCAAGGGTGGGCGAGCAGCGGGCCAAGACCTGCTGGAACCAAGGATGGCCACAGAAAGTGACCTCAGATTACCCTGGCTGCTCATTATACCCTGCTTGTAATATAGTAGCCTACAAAAACAAACTCCCACCAGCTCCACGACAGTTTACAAATGCCACGGCAACTCCCAAATTTACCCTATATGGTTTGAAAAGAGGAGCAACCCTCCGTTCCAGGAATGCCTCATCCCTCTCCCAGACATCTTATGAATAATCCTTCCTCTGCTTAACATACAATTGAAGATATAAAATAAGCCCCCCGGAAACTCACAAGGTGCTGCTCTGTCTTCCTCTGGGAGAGCCACTGCTCTGCCTGTGGGCTGGGCTTCTTTCTCTTCCTATGTTACTTCAATGAACTTGCTTTTGCTCTGTTCTGGTCCTTCCCTGTGCGAAGCCAAGAAGGCGCTTGGCCTTCAGGCTGGGCCCCAGTTTGGGGTCCACGTTCCTGTATCGCTTTCTGTTTATGTTCTGCTATTCTACCTTAGAACAAAGTTTCCTCTCCTTTCCCTCTTATCATTTCGACTACACAAAGTTCTCTCTCATGCAAAAGAAGAAAAAAAAAATCACTCTCTTCATCTTTCTCTACCAACAACACAATTTACTTGTACATGTTCTATACAAAATTGTTTTCTTTATTTTTAGTAGTTTTAATTACATATATTAATTAGCTTCTTTTTTTTCTTGGCAAAGGCAAGTTCTCCCTGCAGAAGAGAACTGGCCCCTCTAGCATTTTTAACATATGTAACTTAAAGTCTCAGTAACCTTAGTTTTTGTGAAAACCTACAAAATAAGCAATCTGAACTATTTGTCACATACCATTTAATGACACGTTTATGCCTAATGTACTTACTTTTACTTGGTTCGAACCAGGTTTGAACATTTGTGGAAATTCTGAGACGTTGAATGAAGGCAGCCATCATCTCAAGCAGCTCCCTGTTGACTGTTTACAGCATATAAATACTGGGTAGGAATCAGCTAAGGAAGAAGCCTGAAGTCAAATACCTGGGCATTCTGCTGATCAGAAGGCACAGCTGTTTTCATTAAACCAACAGTATCAACTAGTCTTGTTTAGAAAGCTTTACCCAAGTCATGTCAACTAAAAGGCATTTGAGTTAGTCTACTTTTCTGAGAAAATATTTAAGTGCTTACTTTTTCTTAGAGCCAATTAATTAGAGCTCTTTCACGCATTTTGGTAGTGAACTACTGCATACACATGACATTTATAGGCACATCAAACACACACAGAAGCAGACTTTAAAGCTTTTATAAAGAATTCTCATTTGCCGGCTTTCAAATGGCTTTTCTTTTCCCCAGTTGAGACTAGCAATCTTCCAATTATCTACTTCATTGCCCTAAGCAATTGTTAGCTAGGCAACAATTTTGTACTTCTAAAAAGATGACTCTAGGTGGAACAAAGTAGGTAATCTATATCTGGAAATCACTGAGCTGAGATTTTAGGCCTAAATATTGTACCGTCACTTGCTCAAACCAAAGAAAAACGGTTGTAAAGGCCCAGTTAAGACAAGATGGCCAGAGAAAAGCACCTTAAGGGAAGGTAAGACTTGTTTTGTAAGTGTGAAACAATGGTGAGAGCTTCTAATGTCTGGCTCCTCCCTCTCTTTCTGGTGCAGAGGCAGACACTGTTACAAATGCAAAGTTTCTTTATAGATGTAAATTTCTTTTACAGAGCATTTCAAATAGCCAGATAAATGCCAGAAAGGCATATTTTGGAGACAAATCTAATTAGATAGGTAGTGTTTTTTTTTAATATACATTGTTTGTTGATTAGATTACTTGATGTCACGGCAGATCCCTTGAATGGCCAGCGCAAAGAGAGTGTCTGCCGTTTCCAGGGCTTAATATTTAAATATGCACAAAGCAAGAACTACTGGAGACGAGTTGCATCTAGATCTTTAAATCAAGGATCCCACATTTACACGGAGTCACAGGTCCCCATAAGAAAGAAACACCGTGAGAACAGGGCACACAAGCGTCCACAGCGCACCTCACTGCAAAGATGCTTCTGTAAAGTATTTCAACCGCACTGCTCTTACCTAAACACACAAAGAGACGAGCAGCCGCGTGTAGCAATAACCATTCACTGGAAACAACCGCTGCCAGCCACCTGCACAGTGCGGCTCTCACTAGTGACTCGCCAGCCAGCACACAGGAAGGTCAAGCGCTCGCTCACAGTACAAAGGACTCTCCGGTGCCACAAAAGCCAGAGAGATCAGGGAAGGCAATACAAAAGAGAGCAGAGTTTTAGACTTGAGAGGACCCCGACTACGACTCTTCAAACTCTGCTTGAAGACAGAAGTCTCCAAAAGGAGGTGAAGTGGCACCTTTTTCTGTGTTCCCTAAGGATTCTGAGTCATTAGAACTCTCCTCAAAATCGGTACTGAAAGCTCAGCACTCGTCCTTGAGGCCGTATCAGAAGAACGAGAACAAGTGGTTTGAGGAGAAGGAAAGAGTTGTTTCATTAATTTGCCAGAAAATGAGGAGGACGGAGACTCCTGTCTCTAATGTCATCGTCCTAATGCTAAGCAGAAATAGAGGTTTTAAACGGTGGGTTCTCTGCTTCAGGCAATTACTGCTCAGCTACAGTTGATGATTCTAATTGACCCATCTCTGCCTAAGACAATCCTGTGACCTCTGCCCAGAACCTCGTCTGCTGGCCTGGTCGTTCCTGGCAGTCCCGCTGAGCCGTGTCCTTTAGCACAAAGATCAGAAGACACTCCCCTGCCCATACCGAGCACTGGCCTGGGTCAGGGATGCAGGTCCTAGTTCTCCAAAAGGAGTGGGGGATGTTTTAAAGAAACAGAAAGTATTTTTGCCATTGTTTTAGGCCATTCCTTCTGTTACATATTCCCCACTGTCAGTATCACCTTCCACATCTATGGGAGGAGGGGTGACGACTCCTACAAAATCCTTTCCTGTGCTACCAAAGACAGCAAAGAGAAAGGAGGAACTTGGATATCACCTTTGGGAACTCAGTTAAAATCTTAAGCCACCAGCCAACTGAATGGTCCCCCTCTTGGCCAAGGGGACCCCAGAAATACCCTGAAGCTAAAATGCTGGCCATGAGAAGGGAGGTCAGACATGACTTCTCATGCCCCCTCTCTTCTTGGGGATATCCTTTGTGACTCATTAATAGGCCTAAGGCTACACAACAGCGGTCCCCAACCTTTTTGGCACCAGTGACTGATTTCATGGAAGACAATTTTTCCACAGACCGGGGATGGGGAGGTTGGGTGTCGTGGGGCGGGGAGGGTGGTGCGGAGCTGAGGCGGTAATGCATGGCCCATTTCCTAACAGGCCACAGACCAGTAACCAGCCTCGGCCTGGGGTTTGGGGACCATGGCTATGTAAGACAAACCTTAAACCACATGGGCTGGTCATCAATTTACTTAGCAGATCACTTGAGAACTTAAAGCATTCCAAGCCTTTGGAGAAAGCTTCATTTCTTTTTTTTTTTTTTTTTTGTTGAGACAGAGTCTCACTTTGTTGCCCAGGCTAGAGTGAGTGCCGTGGCGTCAGCTTAGCTCACAGCAACCTCAGACTCCTCGGCTTAAGCGATCCTACTGCCTCAGCCTCCCGAGTAGCTGGGACTACAGGCATGCGCCACTATGCCCGGCTAATTTTTTCTATATAGATTTTTAGTTGTCCATATAATGTCGTTCTATTTTTAGTAGAGACGGGGTCTCGCTCAGGCTGGTCTCGAACTCCTGACCTTGAGCAATCCACCCGCCTCGGCCTCCCAGAGTGCTAGGATTACAGGCGTGAGCCACCGCGCCCGGCCCATTTCTTTAATCAATTACAAATCAAAGAATATTTAAATCCACGTATAACCCATAATCCTTGACTTTGAGATATCCTGCCTTTTTGGGCCAAGAAAAGATATGTCTTCCATGTATTGATTTATGACTTTACATGTAATTCTTGTCTCCTTGAAATGTATAAAATCAGATGGTAACATAACCATGGCAAGACCACTTGCTTAAGGCTTCTTTGGCCTGGCTCTCCAGGCCATGGTCCCACATATTCTGCTCACTCTTTAAACTATTTTACAGAATTTGGGTTCTTTACTATTGACACCTTTTAATTAAGCTGACTTTGGATCAGAAGAGATATGTTTAAAAAATCTTTTCAGATCTCTTATTATCAGATTTTAGCAGGGACAAACACCTGCTATTCCTGGCTTTTGAACTTTTAAAATGATATCCTTCCAAAGGATTCACCAAATTCCATAAGCCTTAAGCAAGGTTATGACTTAACCAAGTATATAGAAGATGTCTCCAAAGAGGTGCAAACTGTCCTCACAAGACTGAGAACCACCCCAATGGCAGCTCAAAGAAAGGAGAGTTTCACTAGCCACAAACGGAGTGTAACACACATTTCTGTATGGCCGTATTTTCAAGGCTCTCAGCTTCTCAGGTGAGCACATGCACATGAGGTGAGTGCCAAAGTCCCCATGTGCCCCATAGATGGAAAAAGGCAGGAAATCAAAGGCTGTCCATGGAAAGGAAAAGGAGCAAAACACGTAGGTATCCCAAAGGGCAACAGTCACACAAATTATATAAAGCAAATGGGACTGACTCCCTGCCCAGGCCTTGGTGGTGAAAGTGAGGAGTCCCAGGCACTAGATCACAGGGTGGTGTGAAGTTTTGTTGTTGTTGTTGTTGTTGTTGTTGTTAAATCTTGCAGGGGACCCAAAGCAGGCAGTTTGGGCATTTAAAGGACTTTAACTTGTTTCAGATCTGATCTCACCTAGAATGCTACCTAGCTAATTCCCAGGATGTTGGCATTTCTAGGATATGCTGAGATTTACATCTCAAAGGGACTGACTTCAGGGCATTTAAAGAGTATTGTCTGATATTGGGTTAATGAATCAGCAGTACTGGTAGAGTAGGTAGGAAAGTAAGACGTGAGCAGAGGAAGTGCAGAATGGGCAGCATAAACAAATGAGATACTGAGTGAGAAAATATACTATAACAGTAACAAGATAAAGATATTCGCAAGTGTCAAAAGGAACATAACCGAAGCAGCATAGGGCACATTATACAACATTGCAGTTTCCCCTGCCCGGGCTTTGGGAGCCACAACACATCTGGGCTGACCATATAAGGTGAAAAACGCCCCTGCCTGACAGCAGGGAGGAGACAGCATCCCCATTGGTCAAGAAAAAAAGGAAGAGACAACTTCACCAAGGAAGAGAGGCCAGATGGGAGATAAAGGGATGACACAGAAACCCCAGGGCCACTGTTAGTTTGAACGTGTGCCAGCTCCTGCCCTCTTAGGAGTGTACTGTTGCTTACTAATAAAGTTCTTTGCTTGCTAATTTATTTATTTATTATTTCAGCATATTATGGGGGTACATAAGTTTAGGTTACGTATATTGCCCTTCCCCCCACCCGGAGTCAGAGCTTCAAGCGTGTCCATGCTGCAGACAGTGCTCATCGCACTCATTATGTATGTATACACCCATCCCCTCCCCCACTCACATCTGCGCGACACCTGATTAATGTTATTCCTAAATGTGCTCTTAGGTGATGATCAGTGAAACCAACTTGATGCTTATTTTTCCATTCTTGGGGTACTTCACTTAGTAGAATGGGTTCCAACTCTATCCAGGAGAACATAAGAGATTCTATATCACCATTATTTCTTATAGCTGAATAGTACTCCATGGTATACATATACCATATTTTATTAATCCACTCATGTATTGATGGGCACTTGGGTTGTTTCCACATCTTTGCAATTGTGAATGTGCTGCTATAAACATTCGGGTGCAGATGTCTTTTTTATAGAATGTCTTTTGTTCTTTTGAGTAGATGCCCAATAATGGGATTGCTGGATCAAATGGTAGGTCTACTTGTATCTGTTTAAGGTAACTCCATATTGCTTTCCACAGAGGTTGCACTAGTTTACAGTCCCACCAGCAGTATATGAGTGTTCCTGCCTCTCCACATCCATGTCAACATGTATTGTTTGGGGACTTTTTGATAAAGGCCATTCTCGGCCGGGCGCGGTGGCTCACGCCTGTAATCCTAGCACTCTGGGAGGCCGAGGTGGGCGGATCGTTTGAGCTCAGGAGTTCAAGACCAGCCTGAGCAAGAGCGAGACCCCATCTCTACTAAAAATAGAAAGAAATTATACAGACAGCTAAATATATATATAGAAAAAATTAGCCGGGCATGGTGGCACATGCCTGTAGTCTCAGCTACTCGGGAGGCTGAGACAGGAGGATCCCTTGAGCTCAGGAGTTTGAGGTTGCTGTGAGCTAGGCTGATGCCACGGCACTCACTCTAGCCTGGGCAAAAGAGTGAGACTCTGTCTCAAAAAAAAAAAAAAAAAAAAAAAAAGACCATTCTCACTGGAGTTAAGTGATATCTCATTGTGGTTTTGATTTCCATTTCCCTGATTATTAGAGATGTTGAGCATTTTTTCACATGTTTGTTGGTCATTCTTCTGTCTTCTTTTGAAAAATGTCTATTCATGTCCTTTGCCCACTTTTTGATAGGGTTGCTTGATTTTTGCTTGCTGATTTTCCTGAGTTCTAAACAGATTCTAGTTATCAGTGCTTTATTGGATGTGTAGCATGCGAAAATTTTTTCCCATTCTGTAGGTTGTCTGTTTACTCTCGTGACAGTTTCTTTGGCTGTGCAGAAGCTTTTTAATTTAATCAGGTCACATTTATTTATCTTTATTGTTGCTGTGATTGCCTTTGGGGTCTTCTTCATAAATTCTTTGCCTAGGCCAATGTCTATAAGAGTCTTTATCACATTTTCTTCTAGAATTCTAATGGTTTCACACCTAAGGTTTAAGTCTGTTATCCACCGTGATTTGATTTTTGTGAGAGGTGAAAGGTGTGGGTCCTGTTTCAGTCTTCTACATGTGGCTATCCAGTTTTCCAAGCACCATTCATTGAATAAGGATTCTTTTCCCCAGAGTATGTTTTTGTCTGCTTTGTCAAAGATTAGCTGGCTATATGAGGATGGTTTTATATTTGGATTCTTAGTTCTGTTCCACTGGTCTGTGTCCCTGTTCTTGTGCCAATACCAAGCTGTTTTAATAACCACAGCCTTGTAGTATAGTTTGAAGTCTGGTAAATTAATACCTCCCATATTGTTTTTAATGCCTAAAATTGCTTTTGCTAAATGGGGTCTTCTTTCGTTCCATACAAAGTGTAAAATTATTTTTTCTATATCTGTGAAAAATGATGTTGGTAATTTAAAAGGGATTGCATTGAATCTGTAGATCACTTTGGGCAGTATAGACATTTTAACAATGTTGATTCTTCTGATCCACGAGCATGGTATGATTTTCCACCTGTTTACGTGCTCTGTGATTTCCTTCCCCAGTGTTTCACAGTTCTCCCTGTAGAGGTCTTTTACCTCCTTAGTTAAATATATTCCTAGGTTTTTTTTTTCTTTGTTGCTATTGTGAAGAGTATTGAGTCCTTAATTTGGTTCTTCGTTTGACTGTTATTGGCATATATGAATGCCTCTGATTTGTGTGTATTGATTTTGTATCCTGAGACTTTACTGAATTCATTTATCAATTCCAGGAGTCTCTTGGTTGAATCCTTGGGATTTTCTAGATATAATATAATATCATCAGCAAACAGTGAGAGTTTGATCTCTTCTGTCCCTATTTGGACACCCTTGATTCTGCTCTCTTGCCTGATTGCTCTCACGAGGACTTCCAGGACTATGTTGAAAAGCAATGGGGACAGTGGGCAACCTTGTCTGGTTCCAGTTCTCAGTGGGAAGGCTTTCAATTTTGCCCCATTCAGTATGATGTTGGCTGTGGGTTTGTCATGTATGGTTTGTATCGTTTTTAGATAGGCCCCATCTATGCCTATTTTGTTAAGCATTCTTATTATAAAAGGGTGTTGAATTTTGTCAAATGCTTTTTCTGCGTCTATTGAGAGGATCATATGGTCTTTGTTTTTGCTTCTATTTATGTGGTGAATTACATTTATAGATTTGCATATGTTGAACCATCCTTGCATTTCTGGGATCAAGCTCACTTGGTTGTGATGGATTATTTTCTTGATAAGCACCTGGATTCGATTTGCTAGAATTTTATTGAGAATTTTTGCATCTATATTCATAAGGGATATTGGTCTGTAGTTTTCTTTTTTTGTTGCATCCTTTCCCGGTTTTGGTATCAGAGTTATGTTGGCTTCATAAAAATGTATTGGGGAGAATTCCATCCTTCTCAATGTGGTAGAATAACTTTTGTAGGATAGGCACCAGTTCTTCTTTGTAGGTGTGGTAAAATTCAGGCATGAAGCCATCTGGTCCAGGACTTTCCTTTTTGGGAAGGTTTTTTATTGCTGTTTCAATTTCAGTTCTTGATATTGGTCTGTTCAGGAATTCTGTTTCTTCCTGGTTGAGCCTATGGAGGCTGTGTGTTTCTAAAAATTTGTCCATTTCCTCCACATTTTCCAGTTTGTGTGCATAAAGGTTTTTGTAGAATTCATAGATGATATCTTGTATCTCTGTGGCATCAGTTGTGATTTGTCCTTTCATGTTCCTGATGGAGGTTATTAGAGACTTTTCTTTTCTGCTCTTGGTTAGTCTAGCCAAAGGCGTGTCAATTTTGTTTATCTTTTCAAAGAACCAACTTTTTGTTTTATTAATCTCCCATATGGTTTTTCTGTTGTCCATTTCATTTAGTTCTGATTTGATCTGATTAGTTTCTCTCCTTCTGCTGGGTTTGGGGTCAGTCTGTTCTTCTTTCTCCAGCTCTTCGAGTATATTCATTAGGTTATCTATTTGTAAGTTTTCTGTCTTTTTGATATAGGCATTTGTGGAAATAAATTTTCCTCACAAGACTGCTTTAGCTGTGTCCCACAGATTTTGACAACTTGTGTCTCCTTTCTCATTTAGTTCAAAGAATCTTTTGATTTCTGTCTTGATTTATTCATTTATAAAATAGTCATTCAGGAGAAGGTTGTTTAGCTTCCATGACTTTGAGTAGAAATGAGAATTTCTGTTAGGGTTAATTTCTACTTTTATTCCGCTGTGATCTGAGAAGATGCACGGTATAATTTCTATTTTTAATTTTTTTTTTTTTTTTGAGACAGAGTCTCACTCTGTTGCCCGGGCTAGAGTGCCATGGTGTCAAGCTCACAGCAACCTCAAACTCCTGGGCTTAAGGGATCCTTCTGCCTCAGCCTCCCGAGTAGCTGGGACTACAGGCATGTGCCACCATGCCCAGCTAATTTTTTTTCTATATATACAATTTTAGCTGTCCAGATCATTTCTTCCTATTTTTAGTAGAGACAGGGTCTCACTCTTGCTCAGGCTGGTCTCGAACTCCTGACCTCGAGCGATCCTCCCGCCTTGTCCTCCCAGAGTGCTAGGATTACAGGTGTGAGCCACCGTGCCTGGCCTAAAAATTTTTAAAGACATGCTTTGTGTCCTAGGATATGGTCAATCTTAGAGAATGTCCCATGAGTTGATGAGAAGAACATACATTCAGTAGATTTTGGATAGAATGTCCTGTAAATGTCACTCAGGCCCATTTGTTCTAGCATTCTGTTTAAGTCCATTATTTCTTTGTTTATTTTCTGTTTGGAGGATCTGTCCTGTGCTGTCAGCGGGGTGTTGAAGTCTCTGGCTGTTTATCATTTGGTTTAGATCAAGCAGGGTTTGGTTTATGCATCTGGGTGCACCTAAGTTGGGTGCATACATAATAAGTATAGTTATGTCTTCTTGTTGAACTGTAACCTTTGCCAGTATATAGTGACCATCTTTGTCTTTTATTACTTTTGTTGATTTAAAAACTAAGTTATCTGAGATTAAAACTGCCACGCCAGCCTTCTTTTGGCTTCCGTTTGCTTGAAATATCAATTTCCACCCTTTTATTTTCAGTCTAAGTGCATCTTTGCAGGTTAGATGAGTTTCCTGGAAACAGCAGATACTTGGCTTGTATTTTTTATCCACTGGGCCAGCCTATGTCTCTTGAGTGGGGAATTCAAGCCATTCACATTTACTGAGAGAACTGATAGGTGGGACAGTATTCTGTTCATCCTGTTGGGTAGAACTTCATTGCTATGTTTTCTCTCTGGAGCCATTGTGGTATCTGATCTTTGATCTTTAGCTCTTGAGTAGTTTTACATTTGTGGGTCTTTCTTGTGCTGGTCCGTGTGCAACTCTGTTTTGAGTACTTCTTGGAGGACTGATCTTGTCTTGGTGAATTCCCTCAGTCTTTGCTTATCTGAGAATGTCTTAAGTTCTCCTTCTATACAAAGCTTAGCTTTGCTGGGTACAGGATTCTAGGCTGGGCACTACTCTGTTTCAGAAGAGTGAGAACGGTGCCCCAGTCTCTTCTTGCTTGTAAGGTTTCAGTTGAGAAATCTGGCGTTATTCAAATGGGCTTTCCTTTGTATGTTAGTTGTTTCTTTCTCCTTACAGCTCGAAGAAGGGCCTCTTTAGTGGATATTTTGGTCAGTCTGATTACTGCGTGATGTGGTGTCTTCCTATTTGCAATGAATCTCCCAGGGGTCCTTTGAGCTTCTTGTACTTGTATATTTAGATTTTTAGCAAGGCCTGGGAAATTTTCCTCAATTATATCTTCAAATATCTTATCCAACCCTTGCGTATTATCTTCTTCACCCTCAGGAATGCCCATAACTCTCTCATTGGGTTTTTCACATAATCCCACATTTCTTGCAGACTCTGGCCTTTTCTTTTATTTCTTTACTCTATCTCTGTGACTGACTTATTTAATTGGAAGGTGTTATCTTCGATCTCTGAGATTCTTCCTTGTGTTTGATCTACCCTGCTCTTGAGGCTTTCCACCGTGTTTTGTAGTTCCCTGAATAAATTCTTCATTTCCAGGAGTTCAGTTTGATTTTTCTTTAATATTTCAATTTCTTTAGTGAATTTTTCTTCCAAGTCCTGGATTTTTTTTGTGGTTTCTTTGTGTTGGTTATCCATTTTTTCTTGCATGTCATTCGGTTTTCTTACAATCCATGTTTGAAATTCTTCCTGTGACATTTAGTGTTCTGAATTTGGTTAATGTCCATTACTAGAGAGCTGCTGTTCCTCTTTGGGGGTGTGTTTTCCATTTATTCTTTATACTTCCAGAGTTTTTTCACTGAGCCCTTCCCATCTGGATCAATGCTTGCTTCCCTCCTTTCAGCTTTCATTTGGAAAGTAACATGCCTTGTGCTCTGTTCCTAGGCTGCATAACAGCCTAGGTGTGTTGCTTCCTTTGTCAGTAGGGGGAGCCACTTATGTGTTGTTCAGGGTTCTTCTACCACAGTCAGGGGGCTGCTCCTGGTGGGTCCAGCCCCAGAGTATTGATTTGAGCTAAAACCGGTCTGACCAGTTAAGTCACTGAGCAGATGACTTTTGATCTGCAGCCAAGATTCACACTGGTTGCAGAGATAGTGGCTTTTTCTTGTCTCTCCGCGAAAGATGCTGGCTAGGCGGAGAGGGTGGTGCGCCCCCAGCGGCTGCAGATCCCGTGGGCGATGGTCTGCCCCGCCCCAATGCCTGCAAGTTCCACATGCTAGTCTCTCGCCACTAGGGGAGCACTCAGAGGTCACACATCAAAACAGGACTGTTGTTTGGCCGGGCGCGGTGGCTCACGCCTGTAATCCTAGCACTCTGGGAGGCCGAGGTGGGCGGATCGTTTGAGCTCAGGAGTTCGAGACCAGCCTGAGCAAGAGCGAGACCCCATCTCTACTAAAAATAGAAAGAAATTATATGGACAGCTAAAAATATATATCGAAAAAATTAGCCGGGCATGGTGGCACATGCCTGTAGTCCCAGCTACTCGGGAGGCTGAGACAGAAGGATCGCTTGAGCCCAGGAGTTTGAGGTTGCTGTGAGCTAGGCTGACGCCACGGCACTCACTCTAGCCCGGGCAACAGAGTGAGACTCTGTCTCAAAAAAAAAAAAAAAAAAAAAACCAAAAAACAAAAAACAAAACAGGACTGTTGGCCATAGGTCACACAAGGGCGGAGCTCCTAGCGAGAGTCCCTGGGCTGGGAGAGGGAAGCCACCCCACGCCCTATCACACCGCAGCGGCTCGGCTGTGGACCCCGAAAATGGCAACTACCTGCCCCGCAGATGGCCAGCACCGGGGGTGATTGTTCAGGGGTTGGAAGGTGCCAGGTCATGGGGCTGTGTCACCAGGCTGCCCCCTTGTCTCTATTATGTCGCCCTCCCACAATCTCACGCCTGATCAGCAGGGGCTCTTGCTCTCTCTGATCCACCCTGAGCTTGCCTAATAGCCCGCAGGCAGCGGTTTCCAGGTTACAGTCCCCTAATTAGTGTTCACCTCCATCAATCTGGACCCGCTGAGTGGTAGAGGCAGTTTAACTGTCTCCTAACTGCCCCCATTGGTGGCCCAGACCAGCCCCTCCCCCGCCAAGCGCAGTCCTAGCACAGAGCCCGGGAGTCCAAGACACTTCCCGCTAATGTCTCCTCTCCACAGAGCCCCACGTCTCCCGCGGTGATTCTGCACCGACTTCAGGCAGACCCCTGACTCAGTGGGTGTGCAGGCCAGTGGGGAAGCAAGACGCTCTCCTGTGGGACTGAACCCACCTCACTGGCTGGCGAGGCGGGGCAGCCGTCCCACGCTCCACTCTCTATTGTTTGTCCTGCACTCTCCAGAAATTTCACCTTATCTTTTTCTTCCTTTTTGTGTCCCAGCCTGATTCTCTGTGGAGTCACACCGCTGCTCTTGCGGGGGAGCGATCCACTCGCATGGTGGCAGGCTGAGATCTACGCCTTCCTCTCTGGGATCACGAATCCAGGAGGTCACCTCCACTCCGCCATCTTTTTCGTCGCCCTGTAATTTATTTTTTTTGCTGCTTTATTTTTTTGTTTTCCTTATGACAAGATGAAGAAGCTTGCTAATTTAAACTTTCATGTCCCTCACTTTCATTCTTCCATTGTGAGGAGACAAGATCTCAGGTGTTCACATCACACCATTCATTAGACCTGGTATAAAATGTTGGGTCTGTACTTTTGTAATCTCTGTAGTTTTATTCTCCTTCTGTAGTTCTGATTGTTCTCTCTGTTATGAATTGAAATACATGTCCCCTTTTCTTGAGAGAAGGAAATATGTGCCTTGTGGAATTCCAAAACTCTCTGCCTCAGAGATGTACAGGAGCTGAGGAACAAGCAGAGGGGTTGAGCTCAGGGGTGAAGAAGAAGGAGGGCTGGAGGCGGAAGTGAGAAAGCCTTCAAACTCCCTTTAGCAAGCATGGCCTTGTGTCTTCCTTGTGTGCAGTTTCCTGTGAGTTCACTTTTTTCCAGGCTGGCTCTGCCTCCTGGCTGTCTTGCAATAAGACTTCAGGTTTACTGACTTTTGTGCAAACAGACAAAGAGGACCCCAGTGACTTAATGTGATTGCTTGGCTCCTACATTACAGCAACTGTGTTGGGAATTCTGCCAGTTTCGATGCCACTTCTGTGTTACTTGATGCCCTTTCCGTGGTTTAATAGGAGGGGCAACATGCTATAGAGCGTAGATCCTGCCCTACTTTGTCCTTTGAGACATCTATAGAGCGTAGATCCTGCCCTACTTTGTCCTTTGAGACATAAGGGCAATTCCAAGGTGTTTTGTTATTGTTAATGCTGTGAATTTATCAGCTCTCCTGCACTTTCAAAGAATGTCTTCACTAGGACCAAAACTAAGCTTCAACGCCCCGATTTTTAGACATTTTTTTTCCTTGTAAATAGCTGGATTGCTAAACTCTGTTACTTACGGTGGGTAGAGTGGGAGAATTCAATATTAGTTCACTCAATCTTCATGACAAATCTACGTTTTGCATTGATTCCATCATTTGACAGGTGAGGGCTCAGAGACTCAGTAGGGAGTGACTTGTACAAGGAGTGGGGCTGGGGAGTAGAATGGATAAAACTGATGTGTCTTACCTAATCGTGGCTTGGCAGGAGCACGGTTAGACTGGTACACAACATCCACACTGACACACTTAAGAAACCAGAGACGCAACAACCCTGAGAACAGTGCGTGTGTGCCAAGTGCTGCACTTGGTGCTTAATGTGACCCTCACCTGCAAGCCAGTGTCACCCTCATTTTACAGATGAGCTGGCTGAGGTCTGACATGGCTCCTGTCATAAGTTTATTAGAGTCATTTGGCCACATTCCAGGTCAGACAACAGGAGAGATGAGAACAGACAGGAGGAGCAGTCTGAGTCTTCATTCAGCTACGCCGTCTCGTCCACCGTCAGGAAGGCGGTATAGCGTGGGATGTGAGAACACAGAGGCTCAGCAGCCAGGCCCGTGGGGTCTAAAGCCTGGCTCTGCCACTGCTGGCAGCGTAACCTCTCAGCACCTCAGTCTCATCGCTTCTAAAATGAGCACAAATTAACAACACTGAATGCACAGGCCTGTTTGGAGAATTCAGATGTAACACGTTTAAGCATATAAAACAGTGCCCAGCGTAAGAAGCACTCCTTAAAGAATACTAGCTGCTGTTGTGCTCCTCTCTGAGGACACTAGCTCCTAGACCAGGGCACAGGGCTCAATAATGCAAATGTGGTTGCTTGGGGCTCAATTAATCTGCCTGATGAGCGTGCCTGCCCCCAGTAATGACGACCGCATTTACACTGTAGGTACGTGTTTCACTGAAACTGGGAAGGCATTTTCACGAGTTAACACTGGCTGTTGTAATAAATGAAGCCCCCAATGTCAGTGGCTTAGTACGTTTCCTCCTCGCATGACCGTTCAATGTGGGTGTCCCTGTTCTATGGTGGCTTTCCTGCAGTCGGTTGATGCTAACACCTCCGCTCCTTCTAGCTTGCACTGTCATCCCCCAGGGCCTAGAGTCCTCTGCGTCCAGCCAGTGGAAGAGGAAGCAGCAAAGGACAACCTCCTCTCTTACTCACGGGACAGAAGGCACATATTACTTCCATTCACAGTCCCTTTGTGAGCACGTCATCTGGAGGCAGGAGGACGGGAAAGGCAGCTCCTGGCTGGCAGCTGCCTCGCACTAACAACAGCCCACTATGGATGTGGGCACAGGGATTTTTGGGCCACTAGCTGTCTCTGCCATAGCACTGCCTCCGTCACAGACAATGCAGTGGGAGCTCAGCGGTGAGGGCGCTGACCCAGAGTCATCCAGCTGACCAGTGGCAGAATTAGGACTAGGTCTCTGTTTTCATGACCCGTAGCCTTGGCCTTGTTCCTCCATCCTGCTCTCTCTTCTACCGATGCTGCAGGCTGCGCTGTCACACCTTTGGGACCCTCCCACAATGTTTAACTGTGCGGGGACCCCTCATCAGATTATTGATCCCAACCCATAGCAGGAGCACTGGGGGTGTGGGCGGTAAGACACAGCCCCACCCTGTGGTCCCCCTCAGGCCCTATTTGTCTCTGAGAACACTATGTGCCGAGAACCACCGCACCCTGTGCATCCGTTTGCGAGGGCTGCCATAACAAACTACAATAGACTAGATGCCCTACAATAATTTATTGTCTCAAAGATCTGGAGGTGAAAAGTCCGAGATCAAGGTGTCAGCAAGACTGGATCCCTCTGAGGGATGTGACCAGGCCTCTCTCCAACCTTCTGGTTTTTTGCTGGCAAGTGCGGGTGGTCCTTGGCTTGTGGGTGGGTCACTGCAATTTCTGCCTCAGCTCAATAGTGAGGGATCTAGGAGTAGTTTTCTACTCAATCTTCCTGAGACCCCAAATCAACCATTCTGGCATATAATACTAATATTACGACTAAGTAAGGGTGTTAATTTATTTTTTGGAAAGTTATGTTGGGAAAAGGTTTTACTGACATGATCATACAGGAAGGACATTTAGAAGTACTGTGAGGAGGACGACAGCACTCCATAACTTATCAAAATGATTTGTTCTGTAAAATTTGGAAGCTGTCAAAAGGCCACACTCAAGGATTTAGAAGGCCACAGGTTCCCTACCTGAATACTGTATACGGGAACTTTTATGTTTAAAGGAAACTGTTAAAACAATATTATATTTCTCAAAGATTACTACTCAAGTATAAGATAGAATTCTCACAGTGTAACCATTTTCATTTTCATGGTATTACAGGAAAAACAATCTTTTACTGTGCTAGGTGATTTCATATTGATTATTTTTACTTAAACCTCGCAAAAGTCTTGTGTCACAAATGGTATTACACTCATTTTTACAGTTGAGGAAACTGAATGTAGAAACTGATAAAAAAGTACTCTTTTGCTATTGGAATAATTTGAAATTATGCCCTAAATTTTTTCCATTTTTTTTTTTGTAAAGTATGTGCCAGGGGGTTTCTCACTTGTGATTTGGGTTGGCCTGTGTGCACTACACAGGATTTGACACGTTATCAGATTACGTGACTGATCTGACTACATTTCTTTTGGAAAACATGTACAGCAGAACAAACCTGAAACAGTTTTTGCATATCACTTTTTTTCTTTTACTCCTGGAGGTAATTCACAAAAGCAGTTGTTTCTAAATGCCTTCTTGTGAGGCTGAATGCTAAAATAGGCAAATATTTTCAACCTGAGAAAGCTGCTAAGAAAAAAAAAAAAGATAATAAAATAGGCACATACTGACCATTGATGAAGAAACCAGGTAACAAACTTTTAAGAAACAGTAGCTAAGATGAAACAGATACCACGGACCACAAAAGATTTTGCAGCGAAGGAAATTTTTGAGCTCACTTTTCCAGATGTTGGGTCAGCCATTCAATCTTTTATTGGGCTGGGCTTAGCACGCTAAGATGAACAGGATTTTGTACAGTTTCAAAGAGTGAGACAACGGAGGCAGGAAGCATTTCCCAACACTGTGGTCAATGCTGTCGTCGGCGTACGAGCTCAGTGAGCGGGTCAAGAAAGGAGACGGCATTCTCCCTGGAGCAGCTGGCTGAAGATCCTTAGAGGAGGTCGATTCGCCACGTTCAGGGCGTGGCTGTGTGGTGCGAGACCCTGAGATGCCTCCTGTCTGGGCCCCTATCGCCTGTCCCCTACCGTCCCCCCAATAGCTCCTATCCCTTCTCTGTTCCCTCTGTAGCTTCTCTTCCTCTGCCCGCCTTATAATGTTGGTGTTTCCCAAAAAGAGTTTTATCCAGACCTCTCTCTGGCTGAACACCTTTTCTTTTCCTCTTCCAAATAAAATAAAAAAAGGAACATTATCTGGCCTGTGAGCCCCCTGCAGAGATACCCAACACCGCCCGTTTCCCCACTGCCTTGCTCTCCTCAGTATTACTATGGCCTCGCCTCCGCAAGAGGCAGGACGGAGGCAAGCGGAGGAAGCTGGGCCACTCTTTAGCTTTTTGTATTCTTGGGAAGCTTCGTAGGGCTGGCACTAAGGAAACAAGTGCTTCCGTATCAAACGCCTAGGCCGCCATCAAGACAGCCGGGACTCAAGCCAGCTCGCCTACCTCGCGCCTCCGATCGCCTTCGGCAGGAGGCCGCGCAAGCGCAGTGCGGCCGGCGAGAAGCACAGGCTGGTGGCGTCATCAGCCGGCGCGGGTCAGTCTCACCGGATTAAGGCCTGGGCGGTAGTTGCCGGCAGTGGTCCCGCCCTTCGGGCCTCCACCTAGGCCTGCGGTAGGCTGCGCAAGCGCAGTGCGCACAGTATGGCGGCGCAAGCCGGTGACGTAATTAGGCTGCGGCGATCGCATGTGCGCCGGAGCCTCTAAGTAGGAGGTGGCCGCAGAGGTTGGACGACCGCGGGCAGCATGAGTGGCTGCGTGCTGTTCCTGCGCACTGCGGCGGTGGCGCGCGCCTGCCAGCCTCTGGTGGCCTTCACCGCGAGCCGGCGGGCGCTGCGCACCAGCCCGCCGATACGAGCTTTCGCCAAAGAGCTTTTCCTGGGCAAAATCAAGACGGTAACGCGGACCCTTGCTGTTTGGCTTCTGCTTTTCGCCCTTAGCAGGCAAAGGTGGGGTGGGGCTTTGTCAGAGTCCCCAAACCTGCCGGAGAGTTACACCCTAGGGGTGAGGCGTGTGAACACTCTGGATGCTTGAGTTCCACTGGAGCCTTCCCACAGAAAGGATAGAGCCATTTCTAAGGCAGGACCTTGAGAAATGTGGTGTTGGAAGTCTTCCAGCTAATTTTTGTCAGGGGAAGTTGGGAAACCCTAGGCAAGGCGATCACTAAGCAGCCCCCTTCCCAGCTGTCCTGGCCTCGAAATGTGCGGGGCTTTCTTTTTTATTCCTAAACACAGCTCAGACCGTGCCACTCCTCTGTCGCTTTCGGGCGGCCCCTGGGCTTTTTTCGGCAGGTGAGCCCTAGCGCCTCTTCCTGCCACTGAGATGCCACAGAAATTTGGCTCCAAGGTGACATCCACGGGTCACACAACCGAGCCAATAGTAACGGTTTGGTTATTAAGAACTCACTTTCCCCTTAGAGTTGGAAGACTTGGGTTCGACCTTGGGTCTGTGACTCTGAGACTCAATTCTTTCAGCCTTAAAATGGAGCTAGCGATGTCTCCCTCCACTTGTTCAGAACAAGTACACATGGAGTCACCTTTGACTCTTATTCCCCTAGTCCACATCTAATCCTGCAGCAAATCCTGTGTTCTCTACCTTTAGGTTATATGCGCATCTGACCACTTTTAGGCCCTTCTACCATTAATACCTTGGAACAGGCCAACATCATCTCTCGTGGCGTTCCTGAGCAGGAACCAGGCAGTGATGCTTCGGATCTCAGAATTGGAAGAGATCTTTCAGATTATCTAGGCCAGTGGTTGTCACACTGCCCTCTGCTGGACCCCAGCTATTCTTGGAATGTCCCTGGAACTATTGTAGGGATGGGTGGGAAGTGGAGTGAGTGGGATGTGGGTGACTGTTCTACCCATCAGCAGCTTCAGTCAGAGCCACCTGGCTTTTATCTGTTTTACATATTTGGTTTCTGCACTAGATTTATTTGAATAACAGGTTCTGGTGGTTTAGAAAATTTCAAAACTGTTCATTGCAGTTGAACTCTGCTCCCATGAGATATTTGACCACTGTTAGAGAATTCTCTCTTCGATGCCCCTAGGTCACTCTCTCTGTGGCACTGAACCCCGAGATTGTACCTGAAGGCCAACTAGTTGCCAGGCTGCTTCTCTTTTCTCATCTGCCTGCCCACTCGTACCAGAATGATTTCTAACGCAGCCCATTGCACAAGGCTCAGGTGACAGTGAGCCTCTGAGTATTTAGTGAAGGAGACGGGGCTTTGACCTGAGGCTGCAGAGTGGTGAGAGTCATCAGCTTGTTTTTTTTTTTTTTATAGACCACCTTCAGGGCATTTCAGGATGGATGGAGGCAGGGATTCCTTTCAGTCAGCTGTCACTTTTGGTTAGGGACCCACCTGTAAGCCAGTGATCCTGGCCCCAGAGAGGAGAAAAGAGTTGGGAATGTATTGCTAAAGTAGACACATCGGGTCGTTGATGAGATGCACAAGGGCTGGGGGGAAGATTGAAGAGTCCTCTGAAGACCTTTCTGGAACACTGGGTGTGAGAGGTGCCATGAGGAGAGGCGGGGCTCCTGGGCCTGCAGCTTGTCACCCAGGACATCACTGCTCCACAGCCTTGGGTCCACATCCAAACCTCATGTCATGCTGGCAGCTAAAGAGCTAGCTGGAACCCAAGAGGCCAGAGGGGCTCAGGACATGGCAGGATGATTTCGAGGGCCAGTGGGGTATCTGGGATGGTCAGAAACATTGGCCACTCACTGGTTTGAAACAAAGATTGGAAGCTGCATCATTTTCTAGGCCATGAGGTAGGGACAAGAGTAAAACCAGAATCTCATACAAATAATTCGTCACTTTATGTTCCAGGACATAAAACCATTTTGAGCCTCACATCCACCTGAGATAAATAGGATTGTTGTAAGAAGAGAAACTGACGCTGAGAAATGCTGTGTGAGTTCCCTAATCACACATCCAAGGAGTGGCTGGGCCCAGGTTGAACTCATGTTGATCTGGTCCCACAGCTGGGCCTTGTCCGGTGACCTCACTTCCTCACGTGCTCAGCACAGGGAGCAGGTGTTACTGAGCGGCCGGACAGAGGCACCAGGGAGTCAGGCGTGGTAAGCACAGTGTGCTCTTGTTAGCGCAGTGTTTTTGAGCTCACACAGCAATTGAGGCAGAATTTTACATTTCAGTAAGGAGCTTTTACATCCACTGTCTTACACAATTCTCACAAGGACCTTGAGCACATCGTACCTGCATTTGATGGGTGAGAAAGTGAAAACTTAGGGAGCCAAAGGGATTTGGTGAAGGCCAACAATTGATAGCCCGAAATCAAGGCCCGGAACCCCAGGGTTTCTAAATGTTAGCCAAAGGCTCGTTGTTTAATGGGAGAGTCACCCTCGTGTGTTACTGAGAAGGAAAGCTGATTGAAGTCGGAATCAACCCACTTGAGCCAGGGAGGAAGATGGATGTAGGTGGTAGAGTCTACGCACAATTTCTGTATCGTAAGAACTTTGTGAGGTTTGGTTTGCTTTCTGATTCCTTCAGTGGGGAATGTCCTGCTGTCCATGTGGAGTTTAGCACATGCTTCTCCTTCCCTTTTAACTGATGTTCCCATGCTGGGAGATGGCTAAAAATTTTTAGTAAATATTGATTATTTTTTTAGAAAGAAGTTTTCCCATTTCCAGAAGTTAGCCGAGATGAACTCAATGAAATCAATCAGTTCGTGGGACCTGTGGAAAAATTCTTTACTGAAGAGGGTATGTATGGTTTTCTTTATCGTTGCTGCTTTCCATTATAATGCGGTTAGGTTGGTATTTATATTAGAAGTGGCATACATAGGGAAAGTTCTCGAGTGTCATTAATGAGGGAGAAATAATTTCTACTCATAACATTTTGCTTTAGGGATCATCCTAATTGCTATTTAATGAAAAGATGTCTAGTTCTTCTGCATGTGTCCGTGCTAAAGGGCCCCTTGTAAGCATTTCCAAATGGTTGCAGACCAACACTTCTGTAAGATACAGTAAAAAGGAATAGCTAGAAAAAATGAGATGACAAAATGCCAAGGCCATACAAGCCTGTGGATCATGAGTTGGCAGTTGTGGCAACATAGGGTTGCTGTCAGTGCTTCTAAAAGTTGAGTTTAGATTTCTGTACTTGGCTTGTTGTGAACCAGTACTGGTTTGTGGACCAGGCTGCAGGTCCCTCTGTCTGAGCGGTCAGTCAGCCAGGGTAACAATGGAGAGTTCAAAGAGTTCAGGGACGATGGATTGGTGGCAGTCCCTCCCCAACACTAGGGTCCCAGAGAGCTTTTGTTTGTGTGGGTTTTATCTAACAATATTTGTGCTCTTGGGAATTACAATGGAGGAATTTAAAATATACTGTGTTCATTTATGACTTCATTTAAAAATAATGATAACCCCATTACATGTTAACATAAACAATATTTTTAATGAAAAATAATCAGAAAACAAAACAGATGGAAAGAGTGGCACTGGGTGACAGTTTTGCACGTCTGTTTACTGTGTGGCTTATTAGAAGACAGCTGGATTCTCATATCTTTGCATCTAGTCTGTGATGCCATGTCATGTAGCCTCGGAAAAAGCCCATGGTACACTCTTGAGAGAATTCAAATTTAAAAAACAAATAACATTGTTGCTAAAATAATTTTGACCCTGTGAACCCCCTTGAAGCAGTTCAGGTTCCCCAGGACCTCTTTGACAAGTGCTGTTCTGTGTCATTAACTGTCATTATGTTGCTAGTTTTAAAAGTTGCTTAGTTATGTGTAAACATCTTTTTTTTTTTTTTGAGACAGAGTCTCGCTTTGTTGCCTGGGCTAGATTGAGTGCCGTGGCGTCAGCCTAGCTCACAGCAACCTCAAACTCCTGGACTTAAGCGATCCTACTGCCTCAGCCTCCCGAGTGGCTGGGACTACAGGCATGCGCCACCATGCCCGACTAATTTTTTGTATATATATATATATTTTAGTTGGCCAGATAATTTCTTTCTATTTTTAGTAGAGACGGGGTCTCACTCTTGCTCAGGCTGGTCTCGAACTCCTGACCTCGAGCGATCCACCCGCCTCGGCCTCCCAGAATGCTAGGATTACAGGCGTGAGCCACCGCGCCCGGCCAACATCTTTTGTTATTTAGAAACTGTTTCTGTTTTTTTTTTTTTCCTAGTGGTTATCTTCCTGCTTACATCTTTATTTATTTTTTTTAATTCCTTCAATTAAAGTTTTAGGCTAGGCACGGTGGCGCACGCCTGTAATCCTAGCACTCTGGTAGGTCGAGGTGGGAGGATAGCTTGAACTCAGGAGTTGGAGACCAGCCTGAGACCCTGTTTCTCCTAAAAACAGAAAAAATTAGCAGGGTGTGATGTGTGCCTATAGTCCCAGCTACTTGGGAGGCTGAGGAAGGAGGATTGCTTGAGCCCAGGAGTTTGAGGTTGCTGTGAACTATGATGATGCCACTGCACTCTAGCCCAAGTGACAGAGCGAGACTCTGTCTCCAAAAAAAAAAAAAAATTTTTTTTTTTACTGTGTGGTTTAAGTTTTTCTTCAAGCTTAATTGAGGCATTTACAATAAATTACCAATAGAGTCATGTGCCACATAAAGACATCCCAGTCAATGACAGATTGCATATATTAATATAACAGTGGTCCCATAAGATTATCGTACCTTGTTTCTACTGTACCTTTTCTGTGTTCAGCTATGTCTAGATACACAAATATTAATACTTCCCGCTGTGTTATAGCTGCCTACAGTATTCAGTACAGTAACAGAGTGTACAGGTTTGTAGCCTAGGTATGTTGTAGGCTATACCATCTAGGTTTGTGTAAGTACACTCCATGATGTTCACACAATGAGAGAATCACCTAAGGATGCATTTCTCAGATCCTTAAGTGACACATGACTGTATTTATAGTGCACCCCTGAGGAACCACCAATACGACAAAGGTAGTGAACATACCCGTTGCCCCTAAAATTTCCTTAAGCCTCTTTTATTCCCTCCCTGTCCCCAGGCAACTGCTGATCTACTTTCTCTCATTACAGATTAGTTTGTATTTTCTGGAATTTTATTTAGATAGAATCATACATTATGTTTTTGTCTGGCCTCTTTCTGCATAATTTTGAGTTTCATCCATGTTTCGTGTGTCAGTAGTCCCTTCCTTTTAGTGCCGAGTAGTATTTAGAGAGGAAAGGTTTGTAATGTCAATTACATTTTTTTCCTCGTGTAGTTTGTGCTTTTTTGTACTGTGTGTGGGAAATCTGCCAAACCCAAGGCCATGATTTTTGTCTGTATTTTCTTTTAAAAGTTTTATAGTTTTAACTCTTACGTTTAGATCCATGATACATTCCAGGTTAATTGGGTGTATGGTATGAGATAAAGTTTGAGTATGATTGTTAATGCATACCGGGTATCCAATTATTCCAGCAACTTTTATTGGAAATATTATTCTTTCCCTATTACAAGTACCTTTGTCAAAAATCAATTGACCATTTATGTGTGGGCCTATTTCTGAATTTTCTATTCTGTTCCATTGATCTGTTTGTCTGTCTTTATACAAATATCACATTGTCTTATTTACTGAGCTTTGTGATCAGTCTTGGGACTAGGTATTGTTAGTCCTCCAACTTTGCTCTTTTCTGAAGTTGTTTCCATTCCTCTAGGTCCTTTGCATCTCCTTATCAATTTTAGAATCAGCTTTTCAATGTCTACAAAAAGGCATATAGTTCTTTTTCTTTGAACTATTGCTTTATCTCTTAGAGCAATTTTTAAAATAAGAAAAATGATTTTATGGTTACCTGTCTAGTTACTGTTGCTAGGGATCTGCGTCATCTCGTATAGAACCCGATTTCCTTTTGGCAGCGCCACCCTTCTGTGGGAAGGATGTCCTTCCACATTTCCTGACGTGCAGCTCTGCAGGGGGTGAATATTCCCACAGTGTTTCACCAGAGGAAATTTCTCTGTGGACTGTATTTTCCTTGCAGGCCTGTAACGGGGCTGCTCCACTCGCTCCTGCCTTGATGTTGGCTTCTGATGAGATGTCGCCGTCCTTCTCTTCCTTCCGTTGTATATAGTGTTTCTTTCATCTTTGGCTACTTTTAAGTGGTATTAGGGAAACTCATTATCACATGTGTTGGTGTAGTTTTTGCACATCTCTTTTGCTTGGAGTTCTTTGAGCTTCTTGGTTCTGTGTGTGTTTATGCTGTTTATTGAATTTGGATGAACAGTTGTACACCCATAGAATAGAATATGAAACAACAAAAAGTAATGAAGTATTTATATGTGTAGCAACATGGATGAATCTCAGAATCATTACACTGAGTGAAAGAAGCCAGAGAATAGAAATACATGCTATTGAATCCACTTATTTAAAACTCAAAAATGCAAACTACTGGTGAAAAAGAGATTCGTGGTTGCCTGTGGATGGAGGTGGCGGGAGGATTGATCCCAGAGGGCCACAGAGACTTGTGGTGAAAAAGGAAATGTTTTCTTCTTGATGGTGGTGATGTTTTCATGGGTGAACACGTGCCAGAACTCAACAAATTATACTGTCAGTGTGTGCAGGTTATTCTATGCCAATAATATATGTCAGTAAAGTTGTAAAAGGATAAAAAATGATGGATTTGGACTGCATTTTGGGGAATCCATAGTTCTCTTTAGTGACCCATGTATACAAAAATTCCTAAGTATGGGTTATGGTGTTTTTCACAATTTATAATACTGATGAATTAACAATTCATAAGTATACTTTAATTAACTTGGTGTATACAATAGTGTACAATTACAGACATAATGCATTGATTCCTTGGTTTTGCTCTAATGAATGAGTGTTGAATAAAAGAATGGATTGGTGTTAAACAGATTAAGTTGTCTCAGAGCTTGTGGACGCTGGTGAAAGCAGGTGGCCTCTGACATCAAGGCAGACCTCGGCCAAGATACTACCCTAGAGGTGGCTATCTAGCCGAACGTTTGAGTACAGTTCTAAGAGTTGCATAGTTATTCTCTCAATTCCTAGGAGATACTGGCAAAAAAAAAAAGTGAAGTTCAGTGTGCCTACAGGAAAACTTACGTGTCATCAACGTATAATTTGCTACTGTTTTACAGTGAAAGCACCCACGTGACTGGCACTGAGACCAAGAGACAGATCACCATAGAGCTTTGAAAGATAGGGTTTTTGGCCCGGCACATTGGCTCATGCCTGTATTCCCAGCACTCTGGGGGGCCGAGGCAGGAATATTGCTTAAGGCCAGGAATTCAAGACCAGCCTGAGCAACAGCGAGACCCCGTCCCTACAAAAAATAGAAAAATTAGCCAGGCATGGTGGTGTGCACCTGTAGTCCCAGCTACTTGAGAGGCTGAGGGAGACCAAGGCAGGTAGTCTGTGTGAGCTCAGGAGTTTGAGGTTGCTGTGAGCTATGATGATGCCACTGCACTCTAGCCCAGGGGACATAGCGAGACCCCATCAAGTAAAAAAAAAAAAAAAAAAAAGAGGATTTTTCCTGGGCTAATTACGTGAAAGTGAACACATGCTGAATGATGACTACATAATTTCTAGTTTTGAAAAGTTTTTGACTCTGGGATTATATATTACATAAAAGCTATTCTGTTTTCTTGGTATAAAAATAGCTTACATTTGTTTAATCAAGATATTTTCTCTTGGCAGTGGACTCTCGAAAAATTGACCAGGAGGGGAAAATCCCAGAAGAGACTTTAGAGAAACTGAAGAGCTTGGGGCTTTTTGGTATGCAGGTCCCAGAAGAATATGGTAAGTCAGGGAAACAACCACCTCACTGGTGTGGCTCTTAACGAAGCATTCTATGTTTGTCCAGAAAAGGGTTTTGTTTAGAAAGGTTGCCCTTTAAATGCAGTAGGTCTCATTGCAAAAGTGCTGAGACAGATGATGGCATCAGTCATGGGTAAATGGTGGGTGGGTGTGGACTGACTGAGGGACCCATAGGGAGGAAGAGCTGTGGAGTCCTGCGCTTCTCATCCTGGCACGAGGGAGTAAGGCCTGGGGTCCTGCTGGCTGTCAGTGCAGGACACATTTTGACCAGTGGGAACTTTCAGGCAGGGCCCTTTGTCCTTTGGACTGTCCCCATAATTGTCTGGACATCATAGTGGTGTTTTTAGCACCCAAGTGAACGGCCTTAACCTTCTCCCCAGGATCTCAGTATAATTCTGCCTTGTTGGAGTTGGCTGGTCCCTACAGCTTGCCTCCCTTTTGCCTGTTCTCAAGTTGGTCCTCTGAATTCTGTAGTGATCAAAGGGAGGGGCATAGAAAATATTTCAAAGGGATAGATACCGCCCCCCTCCACATGCGCACGCCATTTATTTTTACTCTCAGGCCCTTTCGACATAAACAAGTGGCTCCAGGCTCTGTAGCCTTCGCCCTGCGTGTCCTCCGAGCCTTTGCTAGGGCTGCCTCCAGGTTTGCTCAGCTAAGGTCTTGAGGTTTAGGGGAGACAGCAGTTGGTAGTGCTTTAGGGGTTGAGCACATTTCATGGTTGCAAACTGATCTTGCACATTTTCCCAGCTGTGGATGTGCTGGACTTTTACACAACTGGCGGTGCAGTAGATGTGTTTACGCAGCATTACCACAGACACCTGAGTAATGCCTGGTGCTACGATGGTGCAAGACTGTGACAGTAGGAATTGTTCAGCTCCGTTATGCTCTTCTGGGACCCCAGTGGTACATGCGGTCCGTTGTTGACTGAAATGTCGTGTGCTGTGCATGACCACACATGAAACAAATTGCCCTTGTCTCTCCAGAAGCCCTATTACAGTTAATGCTGCTGCTGGCCCAGCGGCGGGACGTGGCGGCACAGACCTCCACAGGGGGAGTCATACAGCCTCTGTTTCTTAACAAAAATAGCCCCTGTGTGAGGTGCTGGGAGAGACGAGCCCGCCCAGACAGCTGGGACTTGTGGTGTAGCTCACAAGCGGCAGAGGTGAGTGTTAGAGGAGGCAGTGGGTGCGGCAGAGCTGGAGAGCGGGTCGGTCTGTGTGTCAGCAGCGTGAAAGGGTAAGTGCTTGGAGAACACAGATAACAAATAGCAGGAGGAAGCCACCAGACACAGCCAGGGTGGGCATAATGCCTATTCCGCTTCAAAGCATTTTAAAATCGCTCCTTGGTTCACAAGACGTACTTAATCTTTTCCCCAGAATAATGCTGTGTGCAGCTGGGCTACATCTGTTTCCACGTGCGTGTCTTAGCCGCAGCGTGAGTGGTCTGCGTGGGGGCGGGACTGCCCAGCTCTCCACCCCGGGCTTTGGTTCCGCGTCCTGCTCTCCACTCTGAAAATGCCTTTCTCTCCTGAGATGATATGGCCCTATGTGGAGCTTTGCTTTTTCTTTTAATTCTTCCCTGGGAAATTAAGGCAACAGCAACCGTATGTTCATGCCCAAAAGTTTGGGGAAGGTGTTGTCAGCCTGGAGAATTCCAAAGCCTGACTGGAGAGCTGTGTGCTGGAGACCCGAAGCTTTCTGCTGACTGGGCCCGGGTTTCCTCCCCAGGCTCCCTGCGCTGCCCAGGGCCTGCCAGTGTGTGGCTCCTCCCTCCCTCTCTGCCCCTCTGCCACCACAGTCCCCACCCGCCCGCCTTCTTCCCTATGGGGTTGCCATCTCCCTCAGGATTTTGGCCATACTTTTCTCAGGGGAATGCATCAAATTTTTTTTTCCAACCCAAACTCCAAACTCCCTCAATACATGGAGGGAGTAAGAGCAGAAGTGTTTTGATTGGTACACGAGTGGGGTGCAGGATGGGGTGGGGTGGGGTGGGATAGGGGTGCTTAGTGCAGAGCCTCCCCGCCTCCCAACACCAGCACTGAGCCCAGGAGATCGCAGGGCCAGTCAGAACCTGTGCACCTGCAGGGTCGCCCTTCCCTTTGTCTGGCTGTGAGAGGCGCCCCCTGCAGGCGGGCTCTGCACCGCGCCCCACTCTGCTGTCCCTCAGCCTCATGACCTTAGGCCACCTCTGGAAGGTGAAGATTAAATGCAAAATACATAAGTTCAGTGTTTTTTTTTTGTTTGTTTGTTTTTAATCCTTTTGTCTTTTTGCTCCTAGTAGTTCCCACTTAGGGCAATTTGGCCCCTCAGAGGAACATCTGGCAATGTCCAGAGATGTTTCCAGTTGTCAAAACTGTGGGGGTGGGGGTTGCTACTGGTATTTAGTGAGTAAAGGCCAAGGATGCTGCTGAACATCCTGCAGTGCACAGGATGGACCCCACGACAGAGAACGATCCATCCTGAAATGTTAGTGCCACGGCAGAGAAACCCCGCCCTAGAGCCCTCTGGCCACTGGGCAGTGGGGCGCTCTACAGCTGTTGCAGTTCTAAAGCTCTGCCTCCGTGACGGAAGAGACTCGCAGTATATTAAGAGATTCAATGTGTGTATAGATATTTTTTATGTTTTTGAGACAGAGTCTCACTCTGTTGCCCAGGCAAGAGTGCCGTGGCATCAGCCTAGCTCACAGCAACCTCAAACTCCTGGGCTCCAGCGATCCTTCTGCCTCAGCCTCCCCAGTACCTGGGACTACAGGGGTGTGCCACCATGCCTGGCTAATTTTTCCTATATATTTTTAGTTGTCCAGTTAATTTCTATTTGTAGAGATGGGGTCTCGCTCTTGCTCACGTGGGTCTCACTCTTGCTCAGGTGGGTCTCACTCTTGCTCAGGTTGGTCTCGAACTCCTGACCTGGAGCAATCCTCCTGCCTCGGCCTCCCAGAGTGCTAGGTTTACAGGCGTGAGCCACCGCGCCTGGCCATAGATATTTTTATATTTAAAAAAATCTATATGTGCTCATGTACCTAGAAAAAGTCTGAAAGGACATACACAGAAATGCTCCTTCTGAGTGATAAGATGTGGGCAGTTCTGGTTTTCTTTGTATCTTCTGTATGATGATTTTTTTATGGTGATCTGGTGTTACTGTATAATCAGGGAAAAAACTAGAGAAGCCATTGCCTTAATGGGAGGACTCTAGGGCTGGACTACGATTAACACTCGTGCGTCTCTCCTAGGTGGCCTGGGCCTCTCCAACACCATGTACGCGCGGCTCGGGGAGATCATCAGCCTGGATGCGTCCATCGCCGTGACCCTGGCAGCACACCAGGCTATCGGCTTCAAGGTCAAGTGTCTGGGATTTCTTTTTGGTCTTCAGGAGTCACATGGTGCCTTGGAGGCAGAGGGCTTGCTCACTTTCATGAGAAGTGAATCAGGCCTGATGTCTGATACGCAGTCACACCCCACAGTTCCCTTACTCAGGCCGTACGTACCTTGGGACACTCAGTCCCCACATACGCAGCCTCTGTGTGGCCCACGTGCACCGTGGCCCTTGGATCACACTTGTCCCTCCCCTTTGAATCCTCCTCCTCTTCCCAACACCTTTGACCCGTCTTTGAATGCCCAAGTGGATGCCACTGCCTTCACCTTGGGCCGGAAATGGGCCTCCCCACCTGACTCTGCTGATTGCGCCTCCCCTGCCATTTGTGCACATGCTTCCTCCTGCTGGGCGTGGAGCACACAGCTCTTTGTGGCAGTCTCGTTACTCATGTTATTTCTGCTTGATGTAAACCTCAAAGAGAGCTGAACACGCGCCATGTCCGGTCTCCCCACCCTGGAGAGCACACGCATTCATGCAGACGTTCAGAGAAGAGGGGCCTGTGCTGGTGGCACTGTCTGGGAGGGGGTGGGACAGCCCTGACATTACTGTGCACCTTTGTTATGCTGGGCATGGTTCTGATACTCCTGTGTCCTCACATCTCATCTTCTGGACCATGCTGCCATTGGGCAGGAGTGTCCCCAGTTTTTGGATGACGAGAGGGAGGCTCAGAGAACGGAGGTTCCTTGCCCAAGGGCCCTGGGGCAAGACATGGAAGAACCATGATGAAAATCCTGGACTCTGCACAGCTCTGCGGGTTGCACAGGTCCCCACCCTGGTGCGTGGACCCCTCGGCTGCCTGGCTCCCCACGCTCTGCCTGAGGCTGCCCCTGTGCAGTCTTCTCTTGCAGGAAGCAAATGTTTTCCTCAAAGGGGAATGAGCACATCCATATGCTCTTTTCTCCCTACAGCTGAAAGTAGTTCTCTGTCTGTTTTGTTTAGGGGATCATCATGGCCGGCACTGAGGAGCAGAAGGCCAAATACTTGCCCAAACTGGCGTCCGGGGAGCACATCGCAGCCTTCTGCCTCACTGAGCCAGCCAGGTCTGTCCCCTGCAAGAAATGTCAGCCGTCAGCATCCTTGGCATTTTTCATGGTTCACTGGGACAAGGGGCTGCTGTTTTTGTTGAGTAGATGACTTTGATTTCTTCCCAAAATCTTCCAGAGAATCAGCTCAGCAACTGTTCTTGCCAGTTCTCTTATCTTGATCTTACTCCTCTGTCCCAGCGAGAATACAAATGAGATAAGGTACCTGATAGCACTATTAGATAAAGCAGTTTACAACACCCCTGACCTAAGGTAAGGCATTCAGGCTTCAAAGCACTTTCAGAGTACACAGGGCAGGTGGGATGGCCTCCGTTTACAGATTAGGAGCTGAAGTTCGGTGAGGTGGTGTGATCAGCCTGAGGTCACAGGGCTGGGGTGGCGCAAGGCTGGGGTCAGATAGCGAGTCTGTCTCTTGAGCCACACTCCATCCTGCTTCCCTTGGCTCAGGAATCTGGGAATCGTCATCCCTGCTGGGCTGCGCTGAACTCATCCTCACAGAAGCACAGAGGAGCCTATTTGAAGCACACATATCCGTGTTCAGACCTAAGCCCAAGTAGTTTTCACTGCTAACTTTTTACCTGATATTATATATTGAAGCAGAGGTTGGCCAATCCAGCCTGCCACCTGTTTTTGTAAATAAAGTTTTACTGGAACATGCTCACCTTTTTAACAGATTGTGTTCATGTTCTAGGGGCAGAGTTGAGGAGGTGAGACATACGTCCTGTAGCTTGGAAAGCTGAGTATATTTATTATCTGACTCTTGATTTAAAAGTTTGCCAACCTCTGTATCAAAGTACTAAAAGCCTCCATTTTCAGGCCCTCAGAAGCAGGCTTACTTTTCCCAGTATTCTTGTTCCTTGACCACATCTTTTTGTCTCTACAGTGGGAGTGATGCAGCTTCCATCCGGAGCAGAGCCACATTAAGTGAAGACAAGAGGCACTATGTCCTCAACGGCTCCAAGGTAGGGCCCCATCCTCATGGCCTTGCCAGGGTCTTAGTCACAGCCTTGCCTACCACTGTGTGACCGCTTTCCACGCACCAGGAATGGTCAAGGGCGTGCATGATCTCTTGACCACCTGCTGGGTGATGCTGCTCTCCTTTTTCAGAAGAAGAAATTGAAGCTCAAAGAAGTTAACAGACCTGCCTCCAGGTCCTGTGTCTCTTTGGTGGCAGAGCCAGGATTGGACCAAGGCATTTTGGCTCCAGAGTGTACGTGCTTCTGTAGTACTAACTACAGCTGATTTTATGTGTTTGTTTTTTAATTTTTTTGTTACACAAAATTTCAAACGTATGCCATGTTCCTGGCACCCAGCTTGATCAGTTACTTGCTCACATTGCTGTGTCTGTTCTGGGAGCATCACCACCACTGGGTCGCATCAGTGGCAGTTTCCACATGTGTCTCTACAAAATAGGAGTATTTTTAAAGAAAAACAAAGCCATGATATCATTATCGTTTTTTAAAATTTATAGGCCAGGCATGGTGGCTCTAACCTGTAACCCTAGCACTTTGGGAGGCCGAGGTGGGAGGATTGCCTGAGGCTAGGAGTTCAAGACCAGCCTGGACAACATAGCAAGACCCTGTCTCTAAACAAAAAATAAGAAAAATTAGCCAGGCATGGTGGTACGTGTCTATATCCCCAGCTACTTGGGAGGTTGAGGTGGGAGGATCGCTCGAGCCCAGGAGTTGGAGGCTCCAGTGAGCTATGATCACACCACTGTACTCTAGCCTGGGCAACTGAGCAAGACCGTATCTCTAAAAAAAAATAACACAAAATAAATTTAAAATTGAAAATTCTTTCCTGTCTATTCAGCATTCACAATTTCCCTGATTGCTTCGTACCTTTTTTTTTAAACAGTTTGTTTGCTTGAATCAGGATCCAAATGAGTTCCACACGTTGCAGGCTCTTTATTTCTCCCCCTCTCTCCCCTTTTCTCCTTTCTTTCTTCTTACTTCCCTCCCTCCCTTCTTTTTTTAATTAACCAATAAACATTGTGTATACCGAATTTGTATATACATGATGTTTTGATATGTGTATACCTTGTGAAATGACTAAGCCCCTTCTTTCTTGAAGAAACCCAGTTGTCTGCTGGTAGAGCCTGACTGTCTGGGCTGCTGGCTCCTCTCCCGTGGCCCCTGCCCATTGCCCCGGCCACCTGTGTCCCTTGGGAAAATCCTTGCTGTGGGGAGACTGGGCTGAGCCCCGTTCTCTGTTCACACAGGCTTGGCTTCTGCAGGGCCAAGGACTCTGCATGTCTGGCAGGAAGTCTGACTGGCAGCTGGAGCTTGATGAGCAAAGATGGAGCTGAGAAGGGTTGCATAGGAGTTTGGTTTTCTCCAAAGTCCGTCTTTCTTTCCTCAGGTCTGGATCACCAATGGAGGAGTGGCTGATATTTTTACTGTGTTTGCAAAGACTGAAGTTGCTGATTCTGACGGCTCAGTAAAAGACAAAATCACAGCATTCATAGTAGAAAGAGACTTTGGTGGAGTCACTAGTGGGAAACCTGAAGATAAGTTAGGCATTCGGGGCTCCAACAGTAAGTAGCTTCTGTGTGTGTGTGTGTGTGTGTGTGTGAGAGAGAGAGAGAGAGAACCTCTGCCCTGTCCAAATATCAAGATAAAATGAGATTTAGGCTGGGTATGGTGCCTCACGCCTGTGATCTAGCACTTGGGGAGGCTGAGGTGGGAGGATTGCTTGAGAACAGCCTAGCCAATATAGCGAGACCCCACCTCTACAAAAAATAAGAAATTAGCTGGGTGTGGTAGTGTGCTCCTATAGCCCCAGCTACTTGGGAGGCTGAGGCAGGAGGATTATTTGAGCCTGGGAATTTGAGGTTGGAGTGAACTATGATGATGCCACTGCACTGTGGCCCAGGCAACAGAGTGAGCCCCTGTCTCAAAAAAATATAATAATAACATTTAAGATTTAAATAGGCAGGGTGCAGTGGCACACACCTGTAATTCTAGCACTCTGGGAGGCCGAGGCAGGCGGATCATTTGAGCTCAGGAGTTTAAGACAGCCTGAGCAAGAGCGAGACCCCCGTCTCTACTAAAAAAAATATAGAAAGAAATTAGCTGGATAACTAAAATATACATAGAAAAAATTAGCCAGGCATTGTGGCACATGCCTGTAGTCTCAGCTACTCAGGAGGCTGAGGCAGGAGGATGGCTTGAGCCCAGGAGTTTGAGGTTGCTGTGAGTAGGCTGACGTCACGGCGCTCTAGCCCGGGCAACAGAGTGAGACTCTGTCTCAAAAAAAAAAAAAAAGAAGATTTAGTGTCAACCTTTTAGCAAGATCAAATGAAGAATGCCACAAGAGACTCTCCTCTGGCAATGCAGGTGAGTTCCCCAACACTAACTCATCAGTTAGGCAGACAGTGACTGTGCCTCTCAGTGCATTGAGCATCAGTGATTTCCAGGTGAGCAAGAGGGTCGAGCTCTCAGCCTTGTGGGAGAGGCAGTGGACACCAGGGAGAGTAGGGCAGTAGGGTATCCTAGGTAAACATTCTGTGACAGGAAACCCCTTGGCTTTCCTGCCTGGAATGTCTCCCTCCCACCTGCCCAGGCCCACCTGCAGTCCCCGGTCAGTGCTCGGTTCACTTGAGCCTGGTGTCCTGTAAGTTGTCCTTGGCCTGCCTGGTGCTGCTGTGGAGTCCTTGCAACACTCTGCCTTTTCTGAAGGAAAAAGATAGCAAATAAAAGAAAAAAAAAAAAAAAGAAAGAAAAAAAACACTCTGCTTTGGGGTCTCCTAGTGTCTGTGCTGGAGGGGACGCTTCTGTGTGTCCTGTCATCTTTGGGGACCCTGCACTCTGGATGGTGGTATTTGCCATGTTGACTGCTCAGGCTGGAAGGTCCGAGGGCCCCAAGCTGTAACCTGAGCCCCACCTCTTGGGAGGCTGTGTGGCCTTGAACAAGCTAGTTCACCTTTCTGCACAGCAGTTTCGTCAGCTAAAGTAAAGGGTGATCACTGAACCCCCCTTGCGGAGGTGACGCGAGAATGGAGTGTTAGGGTGCACGTGGACGCGCAGCGGTGTCAGTACCAGGACTAGTGCGCTTAGCGAGTGCTCGGAAGGTGCCGGCAGAGGAAGGAACGTGCACAGAGGCCTGGCGTCTATGGAGAGCTCACTCAGGTGTCTGTGGGGAGGGAGGGGAAGGGAGGGGCTGGGCTGCTGCTGAGCACACTGCAGGCGCGTGGTCCACTCTGCAGTCTGGGTGGGTGGCGTTGTGCAGTGGCCCTGAGAGAGGGGGCCGAATGGCACCAGGTGAGGTCAGAGGGAGGAAGGATCTTAGCTACATCCATAGCCTGTCCGGGAACAAGAGCCTTTGGGAGAGGGGGCTGGTCCTGCAGGGCATGTGCTACTAGCTTGAATACAGCCCAGCAGCCAGAGCTGGCGATTTCGTCACCTTCCCATCCAAGCTGTTCAAGCACAATTGTCATAGAATGAAAGGTCAGAAGACCCAGGGTGTCCTCGCCCAGTTGGCTCCCCTCCCCATGGCCGTCTGTGTCCTGAGCTTCCAGTTTCTCTGGCGTAAATTGCCAAGAGCTGCCGTGTTTGGATAACAACATGCAGGACACGTTGCCAGAGAAAACATAGTGCAGACCCTTCCCAGGCTCTGCCCCACCTGCCACAGCTCCCCGGCTCCGGCTGCATCCCATTCGAGGCGCCTGTGTCTTGGTTCCCGCACGCAGCAGACAGAGCACGCTTCACTCCAAGGCCTGCTGGCCATCCCTCGCTGCAGTAACCCTGTCTGACAGACCCCCCAGAACCTGGCTCATAGCAATGAGCATTTAGCTTTCTCACAGTCCCGAGGTGCCTGGGCAGCCTGCTTCCTTCCGGCTGTGGGTTGGGTTCAGGTGAGCCCGTGTGTTTTCTTTACCATCCCAGGGCATGTTCCTTACAGCAATCACAAGCACCCAAGGGGCCAAGCAAACCATAAAAGCACTTTTAAGGCCCGTAGGCCTCTGCGCATGTTGGCCAGCTGCATTCCATTGGCCACAGCAAGTCATGTGGCCACACTCAGCATCAGCCAGCAGGGAAAGGGAAGTCCATCCCTCCCCACCGTGGCAGGGTGGGCAGGTGCTACAGATACCTTGCAGGGGTACGGTTGTGTTTGAGTTAAGAATTGGGACCAATAATCCCAATCTACCCTGAGACCTTAGGAAATGCTATTCCTTCTAGCTTTGATTGTTCTATCTCTGCCTCTTTATAGGACTGACTCTTTCTCATCCTTTAAACTTCTTCTAAATGTCGCAGAAAAGTCTGAGATAGCCCTTAATAAGAATGTTATTATCTACGCCTCCAGCTGCCACTTCTGTCACTGTGCCCTGTTTTTTCATCCATCACACTGATCGCAATACCCATAATTCTGTTTATAGTTTGTCTTCCTGACCAGAGTATGAGCCCACAAAGACAGGAACTTTGTCTTTCTGTACTATCCTACCAAATAGTAGATGGATAAATGAATGAACGAATTGCATGCTTGCAGAGTGGTTTGCAGTTGTCAGATAAGGTCTTCAATTTTACATTTCAGCTTGTGAAGTCCATTTTGAAAACACCAGGGTGCCTGTTGAAAATGTCCTTGGAGAAGTCGGAGATGGGTTTAAGGTGAGTTGCCAGCTGTGGCTCTTTGGGAGTGATGTGCCATCTCATGGTACGGCTTGTCGGCTTTCTGTCCACCCGTGCTTGGAGCAGACCAGCCCGTGCTTAGCAGGTGACTTTGCGTGGTTCTCCGTTGGGAAATCAACAAATGGAGAGTGGAAGATTGGCTCACGTCTAGAGTAGGGAGTCTGTGGGAAGCATCGGGAATCTTCTTTCATCTCCAAGGCCTCCTTTGCCTCCAATGAGGGCTGGGATTCCCCTCCCCAGCAGGTGCAAGAAAGCAGGCCAGTGGGCTCTGGAGAAGCTCAGGTTCTGCACAACCCTGGGACTTGAGTCCCTGCCCTAATTTTTTTTTTCCTTTTGGACTCAGATTTATTTTTATTGAGAGATAATTCATAAAACATGAAATTCACCATTTTAAAACATACACTTCAGTGGTTTTTAGTATATTCACCATACTGTGTAGCCATTCTGTGTAAGTTCAGAACACTTCTATCATGCCAAAAAGAAACATCGTGCCTCCCAGTGTGACCCTTTGCCCATCCCTGGGCGCTCACTGTTTTACTTTGTGTGTGTATGGACTTGCCTCTTCTGAACATCTCATGTAAATGGAATCATATACAATGTGAAGTCTTCTATGGTGGGCTTCTTTGACATAGCATGATGTTCTCATAGCATGTCATAGCATGAATCAGTAATTCATTCCTTTTCATGGCTGAATAATATTCCTTTGTATGGAGCTAGCACATTTTGTTCATCCATTCATCAGCCAGTGGACATTTGGGTTGTTACCACTTTTTGGCTGCTATCAATAGTGCTGCTATAAACATTCGTGTTAAAGATTTGGTGTGAAAAATATGTTTTCAATTCTTTTGGGGTTTATACCTAGAAGTACAATTGCTGGGTCACATGGTGACTGTACATTTAGGTTTTTGAGGATCTGCTGGACTGTTTTCCACAGTGGCTGCACCGTTCTGCATTCCAGCAGTGTGTGAGGGTTCCGTCTTCTTCACATCCTCATCAACACTTGTTATTGCCTATTTTTAAATTTTAGCCATTCTAGTGATTGTGAAGTGGCATCTCACTGTGGATCTAATGTGCGTTTCCCTGTTGATTTAGTGTGTTCAGCATCTTTCCACGTGCTTGTTGGCAATTTGCACATGTTCTTGGAAGAAATATCTTTTCAAATCCTCTGCCCATTTTTATGTTGGGCTAATGGCCTTTTTGTTGTTGCCGTGCCGTAATTTACTGGGTGACCTAGGCGAGGATCTTCGTCTTGAGGAGCCCACCCCCCTTGGCAGGGATCAAAAGTAATCCCCCCCTCCCCTCCTAGGGTATTACAGGAATCAGACAAGACGCCATTAGCCAGAGCTCCTGGGCAGTGGGGCTGCTCAGCGAATGGAGAACAAAGGGCTGGAGAGGTGGGAGGACGGATGGGGGCAGGCCGTGTGCAGGGTGGGCTTGTTTAGTATCCGTGTAGCCCAGATGTTACATGCAAACTAGACGGTATTGGCAAACAAGGAGAAAAAATCAAATCACCTGAAGTCCATCCCCAAGAAAGTCGACATTGTTCACATTTTTGGTGCTTCTCTTTCTAGAGCTTTGAAGATAATACACATGGCTTAAATATTGTGTGTGTGTATGTGTTACATTTTACAGCCTGTGTTTTCACTTATCAATGAACCATGACACTCTTTCGGTGCTGGTAAATATGTATTCATAATGTTTGATGCTGCATAGTATTTCTTTGTACTTTGTACCGTATTTAATGTCATCAGGTCCCCAGTATTGTACCTGTAACATTGTCTTCACTTCTTCCCTACTCAGAACCACATCGTGTATCCTTGTACGTATTCTTGCAAACTCGTCTAATTATTTCCCGAGTTTAAGTACCACTGGTAAAATTATGGGTTCCAAGCATGTGACCATTTTTAAGTTCTTGACCTGTGTTGCCTGCTGGAAGCTGAGGCAGTGTCTGCTCCTCCAGCAGTGGCTGAGAATGCCCCTTTCCCTGGTCCTTCTCAGCTCTATCTTTTAAAACTTTGGCCATTGTCATAGGTGAAAAGTGATTATTGTTTCAATGTGCAAAGGAAAATAGATTTCTGAAGGTTTCTTTTTTGTTGCTAGTGAGACTGGTTGCAATTTGCCATAAATACTGAAAGGTGTGATGATGCACTGGAGTGATTCCAGAGATCATAAAACAGTAAAAGGCCAAGTGAAGACTGAGCAGGCGGATGTGAGATCAAAGTAAGGGCATTTGTCCTCTGTGGTGCTCAGAAGATTTATCCATAGCCAGACTTCTTAAGACAGAAAGGCTGACAGGCAGGGGCTGTTGAAGGAATGGATTGAATCTTGCTTTTGGGAAAGCTGAGATCTAGAATGTAGTTGTGAACATTATAGAAGGAAGCTGTTTTTCGGTGCAGGTGGTGACAGAGCATGTGGGTGCTGGGAGGGCTGGAGGAGGCCGGAAGGTTGAGCAGAAAGGCCGACCGGTGGCGACGAGGCCTCTGCACACAGGGCTGTGCCTGTCAGCTTCTACCCCGAGAGGGAGGCCTGGGATCAAACCCTACTTGCCTTTTTTTTTTTTTTTTTTAAATTTAAATGAGATTAGCAATAAACTATGAAAGGGCTATAAACTGAATTTTATTCGTAAAACTATGAGCTAGCTTTTGAAAGAGGGAACAAGAATAAAGACAGGAGAATTTATTAGGTTATTAAATATGGAATGTCCTATTTCCTTAAGTACTAAGTTTGACAGTTGTTATTTCTGACGTTTCACTTTGACATTTGACACTTCTTTCTTTCTTTTTTTTTTTTTTTTGTTGGTGAGGGTACATCCTCAGTCTTGCAAACCCGTGTTTTCCCTTGTGATTATCTTTCAAATTTTTTTTAGAGCAATTTTTGTGAAACTGCAGATAAATCAAAAATTCATGTTATTTTTGAAAATGAGTTCCCTTGTGGAACCAGTGCGGCACAGACAGCTCGAAATATCAACAAAGGGTTTGGGAAGGACGTGGCTGATGAACACACAGTATGTCAATGGTTTGAGAAGTTCTGTTCTTGTGATTTTAATCTTGAAAATGGGCCATATGGGTGACTTGAGACCAAGGTGGATAATGATGAGCTGAAAGCTGTAGTGGAAGCTCATCCATCTCGACCTACATGTGAATCAGCATCAAGGTTTGATGTTACTATTCTGACAATATTGGACCATTTGAAACAAATGGGCAAGGTAAAGAAGCTGGACAGATGGTACTGCATGAATTACCTGAGCATCAGCTGACAAATAGTCTTGAAGCTTGACTTTCTTTGCTGTCACGACATAAAGGTGAACCATTTCTACTAATATACCGTGTTGTTATGTGTGATGAAAAATGGACTGTTTTTGACAATCACAAGTATTCAGCGCAATGGTTGGATAAAGATGGAGTGAAGAAACATAGTCTAAAACCAAATATTCATCAAAAAAGTTAATGGTGTCTGTTTGGTGGTCCAGCGCTGGTATTATCCGCTACAGCTTCATGAAACCTGGTCAGTCGATTACAGCAGATGTCTGCTGCAACCAATTGGATGAAACGATGAGGATGCTTGCAGTTAAGCAGCCGAGATTGGTCAGTAGAGACAGGCCAATCCTCTTGCAAGACAACACTCAACCACATGTCGCACAAATAAGGCTGCTCAAACTACAGAGGCTGAACTTGGAAACTCTCTGTCATCCACCATATTCACCAGACCTTGCACCAACTGACTACTACTACTTCCAGGCTTTGGGCCACTTCTTACAAGAAAAACTATTCAATTCTCACCAAGCTGTGGAAAACGCCTTTCGTAGTTTCGTTGCCACTCACTCTCCAGGCTTCTTCACTGCGGGCATAAACAAGCTACCATTTTTTTTTTTTTTTTTTTTTGAGACAGAGTCTCACTTTGTTGCCCAGGCTAGAGTGAGTGCCGTGGCGTCAGCTTAGCTCACAGTAACCTCAAACTCCTGAGCTCAAGGGATCCTCCTGTCTCAGCCTCCCGAGTAGCTGGGACTACAGGCATGCACCACCATGCCCGGCTAATTTTTTCTATATATATTTTTAGCTGTCCATATAATTTCTTTCTATTTTTAGTAGAGATGGGGTCTCGCTCTTGCTCAGGCTGGTCTCGAACTCCTGAGCTCAAACGATCCGCCCACCTCGGCCTCCCAGAGTGCTAGGATTACAGGTGTGAGCCACTGCGCCCGGCCCAAGCTACCATTATTAAGATGGCAAAACTATGTTGATAGTATAGGCATATACTTCAATTAATTATACTGCTTCTTCTTTGAGATTTAATAAACTCACTTTTGATTTGAAATTGGACATTTCATATTTAATGACCTAATAGTTCTTTGGCAGGTTAAAAGAGGCCAGTGTCATCCCAAGTCCTGAGACACAGGAAATCTGGAGTTGGAGGTTAGCGGGAATAGGGCCCTCACCTCCATAGGCCCTTGGGAGGTGGCAGGGAAGGCATCCTCTTGAACCCTTTGTAGGGGTGGGGTTTGCGTCTCACACTGTGCTGTGACTTAACCAAGCCCCCTCTCCAGCCAGTGTTGGAGGCTGGGCCAGTGTCCGGGGGACCTTGTCCCCTGAATTTCTCAGCAGCCTCAGATGAGAGTGTTGAGAATCAGCTGTCCCAGTAGTTTGGAGAGGTTGTTTCTAACCTGTCTAACCCCTGAGGACCTATTTCCCCCCACAAGATCTATTTTGAGAGATTCTCCCATTCAGGTTAATTAACAAGTTATCATAAATTCTATTACCTCTTTTAGTAATCCAAGTTACCCATAACCAAGCAGTCAGCAAAAAGCAGTAATACCATTGCAGTTGAGCTTTTAGGAAAACTGTCATGTTCGCAGTCTTCCTGTCTGCCCCCAGGCCCTGCCTTTGGGGATTCCAGATTGAGTCAGAACTGTCCTGTCGGAGGCTCAAGCTGATGGCTGCAGGGCTTCACACATGTCTGTCCTCTGCCTGTGTTGCCCATCCATCCCTGGCCCAGCCCAGGTGTCTCCTTGGGGAATCCTTTGCCGCCCAGTGTCCCCTCTCCCCACACCAGAAGTCCCCCTGCACTCAGACCCTCTGGCCACTGTTGCACCGCTGACCACCTGCTACGGACCTGGCCGTTGGTGTCTGTGCCCTTTTGGTCTATCAGTGTGTGTGACACCAGGGCTGTGTGCCTGTCCCTCATCCAGGCTGCTGACTCGAGTTTGGTAGGAAGATAGAGGGGGAAGGGGGAAAGCTGACAAAGTCTTCGGGTCATTATTGTAGGAATGTGGCTGAGTTCCCTGGGGTCATCTCATCCTGAGGGGAGAGAACGAGGGCTTGGATGCCAGGCAGCCGCTGGCTTCGGGGCCTTGGCAGCGTCACTTCACTACTCTGAACCTCAGGTTCTTCATCAGTGAAATGAGGGTCCTGACCCTGCAGCCTTGTAGGGAAGGTACAAGCTTGCAGTGTATACTCAATAAATCTTAGTTTCTGCTCACTTCCCCTGAGGATGAGGAGAATTGGCATGTTCCTGTGGAGTAATTTGTTCAATGTCCTTTCTTGGGTGTGTCAGGGGGGAGGTGACCCCAGAGATGCTGGTAAGAGCCGCAGCAGTGGCTGAGCGGCCTTGTTTTGAAGTGTTAGGACTGTGCTCTCCCAGCACGAAGGGGACAGGGTGACCAGCTTGGCCTGGATGCCGGCACGCGGTGCTGCAGAGGCTCGCCTTTGTTTTCAAGAGAGCTTGTGGTGAAAGTGGCCAGGCGCCGTTGTGGTCTGCTCCCCCTGCATCCTCAGTGCCCTCGGGCTTTCCTGCTGTCCCTGCAGGTGGCCATGAACATCCTCAACAGTGGGCGGTTCAGCATGGGCAGCAGCGTGGCCGGGATGCTCAAGAAACTGATTGGTAGGTAAGTCGGGGACAGGGGCCTTTGCGGCCATCTTGCCCCAGGCGCCCCCACTCCAGCCCGGGAGGCTCTGCCCTTCCGCAGGCCATTTCCAGGCCACTTAGACAGAGCTCCTGCTCAAGCTTAGCGTCTCGGCTGTCATTTAGACCAGTGAATCTACTCGGCCTGCCCCCAGAGGCCAGTCTTCATCTTTCAGCAGTCCTGTTTTGCCTGTACACAGAGGCTAAGGGCACAGGGAACCCGCTTTCTGCCAGAGGTAGAAGGGGTGTGCTGCCCTGACCACCAGGGCCAGAGCTGCCAGTGAACACCACACTGAGCCGGCACTGGGAGACGTCAGCCTGATCCTCACGTTTCCCCGGTGAGGAGTGGGGTCAGGTTTGGAATCCAGATCCCTTGGCCTCTGGGTCTTTCCTTTATCCTTTTGCCGGGGTACATAACACCTAGATCTTCCTTTGCCACTGAACGTAAAGCAGCCCTATAGCTCTCAGCTGTGTGGAAGTGTCAGCAGGGGAATGGGGGTTGCCAGGGACGGTGCACTCCTGGCTTGATGAAGTTCCTCTTTGGTGCCAGGCTCTGGCTGGGCCTCTCAGAGTTCAGGGCAAAGTGGGCACACGGAGGCTTTGTTTGGTTTCTTCCTTTCATTTCTTAGATGAGACTGAGGTTTGCCCGAGGCCGTGCACCTGGACCTAAAGCTAAACCTGTCAGACTCGGGGCTCAGGCCTCTCCCCACTCAAGGCCTCAGCTTCCCTGTCTGGAAAACTCAGTGAAGAGCTTCGGGGGGGCTCTTACGGTCAGCCTGTCCCCCAAAGGATGCAGAACCTCTGATGAGATCCCACAGCCCAGAAATCTGTACACGTGGGGTCCCGTCACACCTGTGAAGGCATGTGGAGAACATGGGCTGCAGGTGGGGCTGGGGGTGCTGATGCCTGGGTGGGGCCCTCCGAGCTCAGCCTGTATTCACGACTGTATATCCTAAAGCCCCAGGCCTGGGTTTCCAGGCCAGGCTGCCCGCCCTGCTTGGGTCAGGATCACTGTGCGGGGTGCGGGCCTGCCCCACCCCTGTCTGGGGTGCTCTGGCTTTGCGATTCCGTCTGATTTCATCTTCGCAGCGACTCTGAGGTGGGTAGCGTTGTGCAGGGAGGTGAAGCCCAAGGCCACCAGCTGGTAAGAACGAGTGCCAGGACTCAAATCTGTATGTGAGTGTGAACGCCGTGTGCGGGCACCACGAGGAGTGGGCAGCCCTGCCTCTGGCCAGCGCTCTGCAAAGCGGGGGCGCCGGCTCTCAGGGCGCTTCATTGCAGCAGGACGTTTCTCACGGCCCTGCCTGCGTGTTTGAACGGTAACGATGGTAGCCTGAGGAAATCATTTAGAACAACCAGCAGTGTTCTGGTTCTTTCTAACAACTCTGCTCTTCTCCAGAAATGACTGCTGAATATGCCTGCACGAGGAAACAGTTCAACAGGAATCTCAGCGAGTTTGGGCTCATTCAGGTACTGACGGCCGAGTGCGTCAGCTGGTTTCCCCGTGTGGCTGGGAAAGGTGTGGTCTTGGTTCTCTGTACCGCTGACCCACGTGACTTGGGAAGGCTAGATAAGGGTTATTTACTGCAGTTTCTTTTTATTAATGCCTGGGTTTGCCTCTCCTGGGCAGTGAGGCTTCTGACTTAATGACCTTCTCCACTGGTTGGCAGATTTGGGTCTTAGCACATGCAGACTGCTTTTTGATTGGGTTTTTTCTGCACACTCCAGGAAAAGTTTGCACTGATGGCTCAGAAAGCTTACGTAATGGAAAGTATGGCCTACCTCACTGCAGGGATGCTGGACCAACCAGGCTTTCCTGACTGCTCCATCGAGGCAGCCATGGTGAAGGTAATGTCGTAGAACCAGAGGGCTGAGAGCTGGCGTTGGGGGCGGACTTGGCGAAGCTCTTTCTCTACAGCCTTTCAGACCCGCCATGTTGCCTGCCATCTTCTTGTTAGTTTATAGGCCAGTTTGTCATTGGTCTAGTATTGATGACACACCCAAGGTGTGCAGTGCTCCAGGGATAGGCAGGCCCCCTAGGGGGGAGCTGGGCAGAAGCCACCAAGAACAGTGCCCAGTCAAGCGTCAGTTTGCAGGACAGCTCCGTGCTTCCCTGGTGCGGTCTGTGCCATGTTTTTGCCAGTTGACCGGCGGTTTACAGCAAATGGAGAAAACAGACCATTATGGTAACACCGTATTAGCATAAAATGGCAGCTGGCTCTCGGGGGAAGGACTGTGTTTCTGAGTTTAGGACCTTCCCGCTTATCGGTATCAAAACGTCCTTTTAAAAATAAAATACTTGGTTGAGGTCAGTACTAGAGTTTTCTGTTACTTTTCTTGTATTTAGGGGGCATGCTTTTTTAGCTATAATAAAAAAGATGGCCACCCCACTTTGGGGGGAACCCTGCTTTGGTTCCCCACAAATTGTATTTCTTTTTTCTTCCCTTAATTCCTTGGAGACCCACAAACTGGTTTTAAACTGGTCTCTGGAATTGAGCTCTTGAGAGAAATGGTGAGAGGTATGTCAGCTTAGAGAGGTGAACAGCCTGGTGTTGGCAGGAAATATACCTACAAGGTCAAGAACGTTACTCTGTTTCACTGAGTCTTCCCTGGGGGTGAGGTGTAGCCTGTGTGCTGGGTGTGTGGGCACGTGTTGTATCATCCCGTCTTCTCGTCACCCTTCAACAAGAACCACAGATGCTAGCTGGTTACCTGTGAGGTGGCCCTCTTGCGGGTGCTAAGCCTAGAGCTAAATATGACAGCGTCTCTGTCCTTGAGATGGTCACAGTGTGCAGGCAGAAATAAGTCACAGTGGTGCAGGACGGGTTGTTGAGGGCGGATGGGGCTGGGTGGGGATAGGTCAGGCTTCCTGGAGAAGGTGAGATCTTAGGTCGGTTTTGAGTTGAGCCAGGTGCGGAAGGGGTTAGGGAAGGCCCAGCGGTATGAGAGGTCATGGTGGGCGGGGACAAGCTAGTCAGCATGGCTGAGGAAGACAAAGGACTTGCTGTGGTAACCTATCGAGTTTCTCCCCGGGTGGGTCTTATCCCCGAGCCTGGGGTTCTTTGCGCAGAGCCGCCCACTCCTCTCCAGCCATCCAGCTCCCCACGGCATCGGTCCCTCCTTTGGGAGGGATTCAGCAGCGCCGTCCCTGTGCTGACCTTGCCCTGGGCCTGTGGCAGGTGTTCAGCTCCGAGGCCGCCTGGCAGTGCGTGAGTGAGGCGCTGCAGATCCTCGGGGGCTCGGGCTACATGCGGGACTACCCCTACGAGCGCATGCTGCGTGACACCCGCATCCTCCTCATCTTCGAGGTGAGTGGCCCTGCTGCCAGGACCCCCCACCGACGTCCCCACCTTCCTCTCCCTGACCCTCCTGGTCCTGGGAGATGCTGCTGAGAGCCCAGCAGAGGCCCACCCACCACAGCTGCTGGCTTGTGTGTTCTCTCATTGGATCCTCTTCGCAACCCTGCACAGACCCCATTTTGCAGAGGGAGAAGTTGAGGTCAAGCAGCTGGCTCAGGGTCCCACTCCTGAGGGCCCTTTCCACTGAGCCCACGGCCTCCTGGTGATGAGCTACGGGTCTTCTCTGCCATATTCTGGCTGGATATGGGGGACAGACAGGTCTTGTAGGGGACCAGGGTTCAACCCCAGCGCTGCTGTGCCTTGAATGCACACTCTCTAGGTCTTGGTTTCCTTCTCGGTGAATTGAGGCAGTTCGACAGGGCCACCCCTGAGGTCTCCTGACCGACGTCTGTCATTCTCTATGCTGCTCTCTGAAGGCACAAGGCCAGAGTCAGTTCACTTTGTGTGCCAGAGTGGAGGGCACCTGGGCCCACAAGACCACTCGGGCATCTGTGTTCTGATCGCGCAGCATGGCTGCCCAAGGAGGAGGATGTACTACAAGCAGGACGGGAGACAGGAGGTGGGCGTCCTCCGGGAGGGAGTTGGAGTCTCGTGGAGCATGTGCACATGGGCCTTAGGGGCAGAAAAGATGTTGACCAGGGCTACGGGAGGGCAGCTGGGGCCGAGGGGAGGGAAATGGAGCTTGCCAGGCCCAGACGGGATGGACCTGCTAGCTCGAGGTGAGCGGAGAGAGGAAGGAAGTCATTCCTGCTAGGCGGGCTGGGGCAGGTAGCGGGGGTGTGTGCAGAGGGTGGATGGGAAGGCAGGTGGAAAAGTAGCCAGAGGACCTTGGTTAACAAGCAGAGGAATTGTGGAAGCCATAAAAAGCTTTCGTTCAGGGAACGATTTGCTTGTATTTGTGTTCTGGGAAAGTCCCGCTGGGGCTAACGAGGAGGATGGGAGGCGGGTGTGAGACCAAGGCCAGGACGCCCCGCTGGGAGGGAGAGGCTGCACTCGAGAGGGCTGCGCGTGTGCAGGAGGCAGGCAGGGTCTGAGCCTGAGCAGCTTCTGCCTGTAGGAGGGTGTCCTCAGACTCGGGAGCGTGGGTCTTGGCTCCTGGGACATCCCAGTGGAAGGCCCCTTGGCCACAGGTCTTCACCATCTTCTCTCCCTTGGACGGAAGGGGTGAGGGCCAGCCTGAGGGCACCGGGCATGTCACAGCCCTGCTGGCCCAGGACTACTTCTCCAAAAGTCCTTCCCTCCACCCGGGAACGTCGGGCTCCATGGCTGGGTGGTGTGGTCCACAGGGGTTCAGGAGGCCCAAGGCCGTGGGCACGGGGCCTTCAGTGTGGGGCAGAGGCTCCCGTCTGGAGACTGTGCTCAGAGCTGGGGGTGGTCCTGCCTGGAGGCCTCCACATTCTCTCTTCCTCTACAGTAGGAGTCTCCCTATTAGTGGTGCCAGCCCGGCTGTAGGGGACAGTCCTCAGTTCCCAGTGCTGGCTGCGTGGCCTGGGTCAGGCCCTTGCGCCTTTCTGATGCACAGTGCCGTTGTACACAGTGGGCAGAAGCCCACCGGCCCCTCACAGCCATCGGATGGCATCCCAGGTGGCGGGGGTTAGTGCACGTGTGGACAGCTGGCACGGGGAGCTCCCAGCTGCTGCTGCTCAGCAGTTTGTAGCTTCCCTGAGGAATCTGGCCTCGACCAGGGCCAGCGCACATTTGTCTGGCACTGACTGTGCCCCGGCCATCGGTACCCTTACGTCACCACCCAGGGAAAGCTGGTTTCCATTTTAAAAGGGAGCTGGAGACGTGGTCACGGATTGGTGGTAGGTCCCAATGGGAGGCCACTGTCTGGTCAGCTCCTCCACTCGTCCCTGACCCCTGGTCACAGCCCTGGACACGGCACCACTGTGGCTGCCGGACACTGGGCAGCCTTTGACCGCTGCACTGCTGGCCACAGGGAACCAATGAGATTCTCCGGATGTTTATCGCCCTGACGGGTCTGCAGCACGCCGGCCGCGTCCTGACTGCGAGGATCAAGTAGGTGCCGTTCCCACTGTCTGCTCCTTAGGTCCCAGCTGCGCAGCAGAGGCCAGTCTGAGCGGCAAGAGGAAAAAGCTGCCTTGTTCTGGGATTGGGGGGTGGGGAGCCTGGCACAGTCCCGCGGTGCTCACGCGCAGCCTGCCGTTGCCACAGGGCCTGGGAAGCCAGGTTGGGAGCTGCCTTCCCTGTGGGCGATGGGGACTGGCCGCCCAGGGAAGCCCCTGCTGCCCTATCCTATGGCCACCTACCCTCCCACCCCAACTTGAACTCCTTCTCCTCTATCTCCAGTAGCTCTTGTCCCCCACACTGAGGGCAGCTGGTTTCTCAGAACCTGAGGAATGAGAGATGTCCCTCAAACAGTTGTCAGGCTCTGAGGCCAACATCAGACCAATTTCTCTCCTCTCTGCCTCTCCTGCACCCCTCGACCCCGTCCTAGGGGCAGAGCAATCAGATCTCTGCTGGAGCCCAAGTACAGGTTGCTGGTAGCATTCTGCAGACTCCGCTGTCCCAAGCAAATGGCAGCTCTCTGATGGGCTGGGGGGCTCAGCCTGCAGCCTGGGGCCCAGCATGTCTGGGCCAAGGGCGGGGCATGGAAGTAGGGTGCCGAGGGGCCGTGTTGCTGGACAGCAGGAGCCGGGAGCATGGCCTCTGGTCACGGGACTGTGGACTTTCTGCAGTGAGCTTAAAAGGGGCCGTGTGATCACAGTCATGGAGACCATCGGCCGGAGGCTTCGGGACTCCCTGGGCCGCACCGTGGACTTGGGGCTGACAGGTGAACTTGGACTTGTGCACCCCAGTCTTGCGGTGAGTGGATCTAGTTGGTGTACCCCTCAACTTGGGTGCCCTCCTGCCAGATGTCCCCATCTCAGAAGGGCTTGGACGGGGGGTTGGGCTAGTGCAGCGGAAGTTGGGGAGCACCAGCTAGCCCGAGGCACCTCAGATGCCCCTACCCCATCTGGGCCTCAGAGCCCAGGGCACAGGATGGGGCACTGTGGGGAAGAGGTGCTGAGCTGGGTCCTGTCCTCTGGCCCAACAGGACAGTGCCAACAAGCTCGAGGAGAATGTGTATTACTTCGGCCGGACTGTTGAGACGTTGCTGCTCCGCTTTGGCAAGGTAACCGGGCCCCGCCAGGCCTGGGGCACAGCAGGCCCTCCGACTTGGCCAACGTCCTTGAGACTGCTTTCTGCCGAGTGTCTGCCTTTGGCTCCAGGCCTCGAATAGAAACATTGATCCCCAGGGAGGGATGAGGTGGGGAGGTTGGGCTGGCTATGTCTGCCTGTCCCAGAGGCCACTCAGCTTCGCATATGGGCACCCCCGCTATGTGAGTTTTCTGTGGTATTTTCCTGTGCACCTTCCAGGTGAAGAAAGGCTCCCTGGAATTGGGAGGGTGGCCCCATGGAGGGGGGGCCTGCTAAATCTGGGGACCTGCTGGTGGGGCTCCTGCTGGGGAAGGTGACAGTCGCACACTGAGCATCGGCCTCTGGTCTCAGCCAGCTTTCTGGGACCTGGTCTCGCCTTAACCCCTTCCCGAATCTAGAGAGACCTAAGAGGAGCTGCCTCCTGTGACCCAAAGGGAAAGACATCATTGGCCCCACTTCCCCAAGGGACACAGGGAGACTCGGAGACTGGCAAAGATGCACCCCAGGGTGGGAACCGTGGTGGGTGGGTTCCATCCCAGGTGGCAGGTCCCCACTCTGAGCCCCTGTGTTCCCAGACCATCGTGGAGGAGCAGCTGGTGATGAAGCGGGTGGCCAACATCCTCATCAATCTGTATGGCATGACAGCCGTGTTGTCACGGGCCAGCCGCTCCATCCGCATCGGGCTTCGCAACCACGACCACGAGGTGAGCCCGCCCCGCACGGTGGCCTCTGTCCCGTTGCACTTTAATGAAGCTGGTTGTGGGGGAGGGAGGGAGGTGGTTGGCGAGGCCCTGTCTGGTAGTCCCAGAAGGGAGAGGCCGTGGCACCCAGTGGTGGTCGAGTCCTTGAATGTTTGGGGTCTGCCTGCCCCACCCCTGCCGAAGGGCAGCCCCTACACATTCCTCGCCGAGTTGGAGGAAGGAGATGCTGTCACTTGGCACCTACTGTGTACCCCACCCCCACGTGCACTGTCCTGGCGTAGCCTGCAGACACCAGGGTTATGATATCTGCCGCTCAGAGGAGACAGGCTCAGGGATGCTGCGTCACCTGCCCTGGGGGGTGGGGTAGTTGGGGGTCAGGGCTAGAATTAGAACCCAAGACTGTGAGACTTCTGAGCCAGGCCTTTCGACCCCTGTCAGGCCGCCCAGTTTGGCTGAGGCTGGGTCTCTTGAAGCTCAGAGGTCAGATTCCAGGGCTTTCAAGCAGTTATCCTTTCTGACCCGGGTTCTGGCAGGTTCTGTTGGCCAACATCTTCTGCGTGGACGCTTATTTCCAGAATCTCTTCAGCCTGTCTCAGCTGGACAAGTGTAAGTAGGTGTCTTCAGGGAGGGAAGGGAGGGCCCAGCTCCTGGCTCCTGTTGCTGGGGAGCCGTTTCTGGACCCCGTCAGGTTCCCAGAGCCTGCGGGGCAGGACCTGCCTGCGGACGGCGCCTGCCCCATTCACCAAGGCAGTTTTAGACCGAGCAAGCGCGGAGCCCTTGTGCTGGGCCTGCTGGTACCTGCCCAGCATGCCTGTCTCTACCGCCACACGCCGGCCAGAATGAACGTGCCACGCCCCCACGTCTCAGGCCTTGGCCCTAGAGAATTGAAGGGCTTTGCTCATGCTTTTCAGTGTGTGTGGAACGCGCCGACTCTTCCATAGCTTCGTCCCCCCCCCTTTTTTTTTTTGAGACAGTCTCACTCTGTTGCCCTGGCTAGAGTGCTGTGGCGTCAGCCTAGCTCACAGCAACCTCAAACTCCTGGGCTCAAGCGATCCTCCTGCCTCAGCCTCCCAAGTAGCTGGGACTATAGGCATGTGCCACCATGCCTGGCTAATTTTTTCTATATATATTTTTAGCTGTCCATATAATTTCTTTCTATTTTTAGTAGAGATGGGGTCTCACTCTTGCTCAGGCTGGTCTCGAACTCCTGAGCTCAAACGATCCGCCCGCCTCGGCCTCCCAGAGTGCTAGGATTACAGGCGTGAGCCACTGCGCCCGGCCCTCCTTAGCTTCTTGACCGTGTCTGGGAATGCCCAGCTCGAAGTCTACTCTGATCTTACAGTCCTGTTGGCCTGAAGGCTTTGGATCTGTGTCCCCTGCAGAGCCCAGTCTTGTTGCCAGGTGATAGTGGAGAGGCTGCCAGCATTGTGGCACTCACTGAGGAGAGTGGCATATGAATTTCTGCAGGTCCTTGCCACGGGGGTGTCCTAGGCACCCCCCCACAGTGCTGACAGTACAGTTAGATACTGTGGAGGGTGATGATGGTTTCTCCTCCAATGGGCTAGAATTGCAAACGGGCCATTTACTGAGCAAGGGCCAACTCCACCCCCACAAGATCTGGGGTTTTTGGAAATTAACAGGATGAGTCCTTTGTTACTCAAGAAAGCTTCTATCCCTTTCTCTTCCTGCAGCCCAGAGTCGCTTCCTGGGGGTGTGGAGGAGGGATCACCTTCAGGGCTGCTTCACGGTGGGAGGGCTGACTTTGTTGAAAATGCCCGTGATGCAGAAAGATCACCCGCTCCCTCTCTTTCTCCCTCCCAGATGCTCCAGGAAACCTAGATGAGCAGATTAAGAAAGTTTCCCAGCAGGTCCTTGAAAAGCGAACCTATATCTGTGCCCACCCTCTGGACAGGACATCCTGAGGCAGGGGACAGTGCTGCCACCTGCCCCCAGGCCATGACCCGTCGAGGGACAACTCTGATGCTTTTTTCAGAAGGTGGATAAATTGGGTTTCTCAACAAATTGAGCCATTTGTTCCCAGTCTACACCAGAGAGCTTTCCTCCTGGCTTGAGTAGCTCTTCCAGGTTTCAGTCTGCCAGCACTGCTGTCCGGCAGGGTCACGGCTTCTGGACCGAGAGACAGCGGGAATGGGATGGCTGACACCGGGACCTGGCGGGTATTGTGACAGTTGGGAGTTACTGCAGAGGAGACGGGCCTGTGCTGCTGCCTCCATGGTGCAAGGCCGATGGGGGCCTGTGTCAGGCGTGGATAGTCGCACGTTCTCTAAGAAACAGCTTGAAAGCTGTGTACCTGTCGCTCATTTAAACTAGAAGCAAATGAGCTTAAAATGTGTAGCAGGAACCATTTAACAAAGAATATAAACTGTCACAGTTTGTGCACTTCTAGCCTTCGCTGTACTAGTTATACTAACACTCAGAACCAGCCTTTAATGGAAGATGGCAGGACCCTGAGAACCACCACCCTTTGGTGATGGCTTTGGGTGCGTTTTGTCCTCACCTTCTGAGAATAGGGCCCAGAACACTAAGGAGCAGGTGCACAGTCCAGGCCACGGTGCCCTAGGGCTACGAGTCCTTGTGTTGAATCCTTCTCAGGACATGGGGGAGCCACCTGGCACATACCTATTCCCACGTAGGGCTTTTGTTTCTTTGCAGAGATTGGCCTCCACTCTTGTTTGTTTGTTTGAGATGGGGTCTTGCTCTTTTGGCCCCGCTGGAGTACAGTGGCGTCATCATAGCTCACTGCAGCCTCGAACTCCTGGGCTCAACTGACCCTCCTGCCTCAGCCTCCTAAGTAGCTGGGACTACAGGCATGCACCACAACACCTGGCTAATATTTCTTATTTTTTATAGAGAGAGGGTCTCGCTATGTTACCCGGGCTGGTCTTGAACTGCTGGCCTCAAGTGATTCCCCAGTCTTGGCCTTTGCTCTTGAACAGACGATGATGAGAAAGTATCTTCAGGGCTGCACTGACAGGCCCGCGCATTCCTCCAGGCCCCCTTCTGCTGTTCTTGTAAGATGTCCCCAGGTCCCCGTGTGCCCGCTCTGGCAGGCTTCCAAGCTTTGGACTGGTCTCTGGGAGGTTTAGGGCTCCAAAAAGCTATTGCAGACGTTGCCTTGAGGGGAAAGGAAGAGGCCAGGCTCGCTCTTTTTCCTCCTCATGTGCCCAGTGGGGTGTGTGTCCTCATTTGCTGTGAGGTTGGAAACGTGCAGAGTTGAGCTGGCTTAGTAGGGCTGGCCTGCGGATTCTGCCAGGGTTTTGGTAACTCATCTTAAAAAGACGGAAAGTTTACAAATACTGTGACTTCGGAAATAACTTCCAGTGAAACTTAAAGTTTTTTGTTGTTGTTGGCTATTAATGATGGCAAGGAGGCATTCTACACAGAATGGAAAATTAAGTATGAAATGTCCGGTTTAGGATCAAAAGTGCAGTAGTTCATTATATCTCAATCAAGAATCAGTACACTGGATCAAAGTATATGCCTAAACTATTGACACCGTTCTGCCAGCTCAGCAGTAGCTGGTTTATGCCAGCAGCAAAGAAGTCTGGAGACTGGTGATGAAATCGCAAAAGGTGTTTTCCACAGCTTGTTGAGAATTGAGTATTTTTCCTTACAAGAAGTGGCCCAAAGCTTGGAAGACGTGGTAGTCAGTTGGTGCAAGGTCTGGTGAATGTGGTGGATGACAGAGAGTTTCCAAGTTCAGCCTCTGTAGTTTGAGCAGCCTTGTTTGTGTGACATGTGGTTGAGTGTTGTCTTGCAAGAGGATGGGCCTGTTTCTGCTCACCAATCTCGGCTGCTTCATCACAAGCATCCTCATTGTTTCATCCAATTGGTAACAGTAGACATGTGCTGTAGTGGCTAATACCAGCGCTGGACCACCAGACAGACACCAGTAGCCTTTTTTTGATAAATACTCAATTTTGGACTGTTTCGGCACTTCGTCTTTATCCAACCATGGTGCCGGATGCTTGCAGTTGTCAAAAAGAATCCATTTTTCATCACACATAACAATACAGTGTAGAAATGGTTCTCCTTTATGTCATGACAGCAAAGAAACGCAACCTTCAAGATGATTTCTCTGCTGATGCTCATTTAATTCATGCAGAACCCATCTATCCAGCTTCTTTACCTTGCCCATTTGTTTCAAGTGGTCCAATATTGTTGGAATAGTAACGTCAACCCTTGCTGCTAATTCATGCATAGGTTGAGATGGATTCGCTGCCTGCCCCCCCCTTCCAAATAGTTGAGAAGAATTAGAATAAGGGTGATGGCATTTTGCCCAGGCAGAGAGGACCAGGCAAACAGGGCAGGCTCAGAAAGCCCCCACTGGTGTCCCCCCACCCCTCAGTCCCAGTGTTGCAGACCCCTCACTGCCAGGCCTGGCCCTGGCCCTGGCCCTGGCCCTGTCTGAGCTGAGAAAGCCCCAGGAGAGCCCAGACTCAGAAATGGAGGCGTGTGTGAAAACCAAGCCAGGAAGTTGCTCACAGGCACAGGCACAGCCTGGTGGCCACAGGGCTGAGGTCCTGCCTGTCCTGTCCGTGAATCATCTGCCTGTGGTCGCTGGCTCCGGGGCCCGTCTTTGAGTAAATAGCACAAGAACCCCAGACTCCAGCTCCCCAGCCTTCCCCTGCATCTGTAGCCCGGCACGAACTTGCTCGGGTCTCAGAAATGACAGCCTAGGACTCTCCAGCACCCAGCAATGACCCAGGGCAGGTTTGCACAACTGACTAAAGCAAGCTTCAAGCAGCTGCCACATCTGTGACCCGGCTGTGGCGGGGGCAGGACAAGGATGGTGTGGAAAGGGCTGCGAGGGTCAGGCACACAAAAAGGGCGCTCCTGAGGTCCTGCCTCTCTGCTTTGTGGCATTTCATGCTTGCAGAAGGGAAAGTTGAGAACAAGTCCCGGAGTCCAGCTGCAGGGGCCTCCCGCACCCCCTGCTCACCTCACCCCCCACCCCGGCCTCCTCCCAGAGCGAAAGCTGGGGAGGCAGAGCTGGTGCAACCCACAGAGAGGATGCAGAAAGTCGGTGTGGGTTTGGCCCCTTCAACAAGCGTTTTGCTAGCTGCACTTGGTCAGAAAACAAAACAGGGCACCGCTGTGCGCAGGCACGCCCACAGAGTGGGTCTGCAAGCCCCAGCCCTGGGCCACTCCACCCCACCCCCACCCCCCATCTTGGTACCGCACACAAGCTAAAACATTTCTCACATATCTAAATGATTACAATAAAATTTTTTAGAAATTATATTTCACAACACAGGTTGAGTACATGAAATTCAAATTTCAGTGCCCATAACGACAGTCTTACTGGCAGATAGCCAGGCTCACTTACTTGCATGCTGTCCATGGCTGCTTAAAATGGCACAGTCTGTCCAACTGAGACCCTCTGGCCCCAAAGCTGAAAATATTTCCCAGCGGGACCTTTACAGAAAAAGCGTGCCACCCCCTGCTCAAGGACAAGCCACCCTGCTGGAGATGAGGCCGGGAGGCTCCTGCACACGGCAGAACTGATGGGCTGTCAGCGTGCTTCACACGTCCCCAGAACACACGCACGTTTCCGTAACTTGTCCATGGTGAGGTCTATAATCATGAGTCATTTTTGTGTTTTTTGTTTTTAAACAGATACATGAAATATAATTAAGCAGCATAAAATTCACCCATTTGAAGGTACGGTTTAGTGAATGTTAGTATCTTATGGGTTTCTTTTCTTTCCTTTTCTTTTTTTTTTTTTTTTTTGAGATAGTGTCTCACTCTGTCACCCTGGGTAGAGTGCAGTAACATCATCATAGCTCATTGTAGCCTCCAACTGCCGGGCTCAAGCGATCCTCCTGCCTCAGCCTCCCAAGTAGCTGGCACTACAGGCACACACCACCATGTCAGCAGTCTATTTTTAGTAGACAGGGTCTCGCTCTTGCTCAGGCTGGTCTCGAACTCCTGAGCTCAAGCAATCTTCCTGGCTCACCCTCCCAGAGTGCTAGGATTACAGGCATGAGCCACTGTGACCAGCCAGTATTTTACAGAGTTGTACGGCCAGCACCACAAACTAATCTCAGCACCTTCCCACCCCCTAAAAGAAACCATGAGTCCACTAGCAGCCTCTGCCCACTGCGCTCCCAGCCCTGGACAACGGCTCGTCTTCACCTCTCTTGAGAGCACAGTTATGCACTTCTGGTATGTCTTAAGGAACCTTGATCTACAGGATTATGCCCTAAGGGGGCCTGTCCAGTTCTCAGTGAGTGACATTTGGCACCTCTATTCCCACCAGTGTCCTTAGCACATCTAGTTTACCCACACTTGGAGCGCTGCTTCCCAAACATGCTCCGTGACAAATGCGCCCCGTACAGCAGAGATCACTAGCTTCCCTCTGACGTTTGTCCCCTGTGGTCAGTGTTAGGACGTCTGATTTGTAGCTGGGCACGTGGCAACTGGGCACGAGCCACCCAGCAAAAACTACACGTCCTAGGGGCCTTTGCAGCCAGCTGTGTCCCAGCACTCGTGCCAAGGGCAGTGTGCACATCGTGTCCCCTCTCTGGGACTCGGTGTCCCCAGGTGTGAAAAGGGAGCTCATTAGGATAAGAATAAGCCACTCCCTAAGAGGGGGGTTTAGAAACCACTGCTGCTGTGCTTGGGTGGGAGACAAATCACGCAGTACGTTGATATCCTTTTACACGTTCGTGAATACTATAAAGAAACACAAGGAGGAAAGGCCTCCAGCTCCCAGGGCCGGCCCCCTCCCCCCTCTCTCTGGCCAAGCCCCACACACCCTCTCTGGACAAGTGTAAGCAAGCGGTATGGCCTCCGCCTCGACTTGCTCCCCCCACCAACCCCCTCCGCTTAGCCCGAGGAGCCGCTCTCCGGCCTTCAGACCTCTAGTTCCGGCTGCTCCATCTGGAATGTCCCCCTACATCCCCACGGGAGCAGCCTGCTCTGGGCTCTGGCTTAAACACCACACCTCGCTCTCTTGCAGCGCTTCTCACGCTCCCCTCCTGCAGGGCACCCCTTGTCACAAACCACTGTGTGCCCGGAGCCTGGCACGGAGCCTGGCACTTAGTTACTTTGGGCTGAATGACCGCTGTGTGTGTGTGTCACGCAATGTGTCAGTGCTCCTGTGGCCTCTGCAGCCCTCCACTGTGCAGCTGCCATTCAAATGCAAGTCGTCCTGAGGAAAGGCAGCGCCTTTGAACCAACTGCAGGAATAACGTTTGCTGACCCGCCTTAACACCGCGCTTCCCAGACGGTGCCGTGCACCCATCGCCCGGGGACACTGTGGGGACACTGTCGGGCACAGCTTCCCCTGCGCAGCTGTGCGGTGGGGCGGGGACCTGCATTTCCGTCCCCTGGGTGACGCTGGCTCTGCTGGGTCACGGACTGCACTTTCAGTGGCAAAAGTTGAAAACACAGGGGCGGCGTTTGGAAAATTTAACACTTCCCAGCCAGTACTTTAGGCCCTTTTAATACTGAATTTCCGTAGCCAGCATGAAAACACTTCTAGGCCACAGGAAGGAAAAAGGCACCCACGGCATGGGTTGGAGGACAGTGGAGGAGCAGAGGGGTCCACAGTGAAGGGAGGACACAGAGGCCACCCCTCTCCACGTGCGTCACCGACGATTCCCGTAAAGCCCCCACGGCTCCCGACAACTGCGGCACGTGCGCTGCTGGACGCAAGCGCAGCGTCACAGCCCTGCGGAGCGCAAGAGCCGAGCCACGCACCTGTTCGTCTGGAGCTTCATAAATGAGCTGGGTGCCATTAAGATTTGTTCTGCTTCTATTCCGGGGTTGAGCAGCACCAGCTTGTCAAACACCTGGAAGAGAGGGCGGGGTTCACTTCCTGTGTGCCCGGTAGTCTCGTCCAGGCCAGGTGTCTGCTTCTCTCCTAGCAGTGGGAGCCAGGGGGAGAGAGAAGAGGAAGGGAGCCTCCCCACCTGCCAGGTGGCTGGCGACATGAGGGGAAGGGCTGACCTTCACAAGAGGCCCCAGGAGTGATGACAAAGGCAGGCGGGCTCACGTCTGTGCACCGCGATGGGAGCTGCTCCACGGAGCCTAACGCAGGCCTCTGCCCCATTCCCAGTTAGAGAGAGCCTCACCTGCCAGGCCCTGTGCACGGGGCAGCATGCAGAACTACAGCGCCCAGGGCCTCGCCCAGGTGTCGCTCTGCCACGACTGAGCCTGGGGAAGGCGCCACCTACACTCTCCTTTCTCTCACAGAGATACCCTGCTCCTCACTGCCGCCGTCTCAGAACAACCTCTCCCACCGCCTTGGCCCTATCTGGCTCCCTCTGTCCTGTCACACTCTTGCAGGACCCACACGGACCACACGCACGGGTGTGCCATGACCTCAGTGCAGCCGATGTTAAACCTCACAACGACAGATCGGAGCCCAGCACTCCCAGGTGCTCCGAGGCCCTCGCTGGCTCCTGGAGTCCACGGTGGCAGCACTTACCCGGGAACTCCAGACCCCTTCTCTGCGAGGCTCCTGGTGAGCTCACCCGCTAAATCCCCTTGTCTAAGCTCCTAGGGCAGCTGGCTTCTGCGGCCTCCCAGCCTGGTTCAGGGGCAGTCACCTGCTGGGCAGGTAAAGCTGTGCCTAGAGCTCCCCACTGGCTTCTGATAAGTCCAGGGGGACTCCCCTAAGGGCCTGAGCCCTGGGCCGGTGTCTAATGCCATCTGAACGGACGGGTGATTTTCCAAGAGGAAACCGGCCTGTCTCCCCTCCCTCCCAACACCCCTGTGTTCTATCTACAGCAGCCTAGATTTCTTCATCTGCAAGATGGGCCTAAGCCTAATAATTGTGGCCAGGTGCCCGAGGCTCACGCCTGGAGTCCCAGTGCTTTAGGAGGCCGAGGCGGGAGGATCACATGAGACCAGGAATTTAAGAGCAGTCTGGACAACATGGTGAGACCCAGTCTCTACAAAAAAATTTAAAAATTAGGTGGGCGTGGTGGCGCATGCCTGTAGTCCCAGCTACTCGGGAGGCTGAGGCCGGAGGATTGCTGGAGCCCAGGAGTTTGAGGTTGCAGCAAGCTCTGACGATGCCACTGCACTCTAGCCCAGGCAACAGAGCCAGACCCTGTCTCAAACAACAAGACAGAAACACAACTAATAGTGCTTGCCAGGCCTGTTTCAAAGAGCTGTGGGGTTCACGTGACATGATGCGAGGGGCAGCGCTTCCTCCACAGGGAATGAGAAACAGGCTTGGGAGCCAGGTGGGTTGTGGTGTCAGGTGAGGCACGGTGGACTCAGGTATCACCTTCTGCCAGCGTGTGACTTCGAGAGCGAAGCAGCCTCACTCACTTTGACTCAGAGGCACTCACTGCACAGCAAACACACTCACAATAGGTTTCCTTCTGTTTTTCTTAAAACATGTATTCTTTGTCCTCTGTCTTTAGATGGAGGCAAAGTTATAGGCTATGTCCCATTTTCCTGTTAACTTATCAGCAAGGCAATAGTGCGAGCACTATGGTAAATGGCAACTGATAGTAGACATCGCTGTCAGGGAGACAACAGGGTGTGGTGTGGCCTGTGGAAAAACGGAGAGCACAACTCTAAATAAAGGGGAGGCTGCTTCTCGTCTCCCGCTGATTTTGCCCTGGGGCAAATGCCATATCTCCAGGAGTAGCTGCCTATCAGACAGGCAGATAGAATCTTCCTATTTTTAAGTGTTGGCAACAAATAAAAGTTGTTTCAAAGGCCTGAGTGAGCCGAATAAAACATATCTGTGGGCTGGATGCAGCTTCTCTAGTCCCTGATATATTCAAACTCAATCTGCTGTCAGGTAGGGAAACTGAGGCACTGAGCTGTTCAGTGACCCAACAGAGGTCACAGAATTTGGAAGTTGCAAAGCCCTGTCTTTGTTTCTGTGGTATGCTCCAGAATGTACTTGGTGTTGTTTTTAACTAGAAGAACATGTGTTTGTGTGAGTGTGTGGAGGCACGTGTGTACGCACCCCTGTGTGTCCGTGTGTGTGTGTGTGTGTGTGTGTGTGTGTACGAGTGCACACACCTGCGGGCAGGGTGAGGGGTTTGGCAAACGGGTGTTTCCTTCTTTGAAAATATACTTCTTTGGCCCTGACTGGACGTGTGGTTGAGTTAGAAATACTTTATTCCTTCTCAGAGGAATGTGGGTCCCCGAAGCAGCCTCCCCAGCTCCTGGCACCGCCCGCGTCCTCGCTAACCACAGCTTGACTCGGTCACTTCCCATCCCTGGCCTATCAGCCCAGCACTATCTGAGCTGACTAGAGTGGGCAGGGCTGGCAGGAGTTGTCAGCCACTGAAATTTCATCTACTGCACCATAGGGAGCGCCCAGCCTGTGTCCCCACTACCCACCTGACCTGTCACCGGGCATCCAACAGGCATGTCCAGCTGCACACCCCCAAACCCAGTCCTTGACCCACCCTGTCCCACCCCCACCCACACTCACCATGTCAGAACCCTCCTGGCTTCGTTCCCTTCCCAGCCCCATCCAACCACAGCAGCAGGTCTGACGGCTCCCTTGCCACGCCCACCACCAGTCTGCCCACCTCTGCCGCTCCGACCTGGCCAAGCCCCGTCCTCTCTGCCTGGTCCCTGGGATGACCACCCCGGCCGCCCCCATCCTGGGGCTGCCGTTCTAACTCTGCTCCGTGACACATCCCCACACGGCACTCAGATAATGTCACTGCCTACTGCCAACCTGCCGGCAGATTCCCTTCATGCTTCACATCGGGGCCGGACTGGCAGCCCAGCCAGGAAGAGTCCACATGACCTGTGTCACTCTCCTGCCACTGGCTCTGCCCACCCGGCCTGTCTGATGCTCCTCCGCGCCCGTGAACGGCTCCCGCTGCCCGGATCTCCTCCCTCAGATTCCTGCCACTGCCCGCGCCGAAGTCAGCTCTCCCCAGAGGCCCTCTCTGATCACCGTATCCAAACCAGCCAGCCCTGCCCCCTGGCCACCTGGTCACGGCACCCTTGTGCGGTCTCCTTGACGGGCCAGCCTGCCCCCTGGCCTTTTACTGACATTTTTACTCCGTTCGTCTGTCCCCTCTACAACCGACGCTCCATGAGAAAAACATGTCTTTGCCACTAGCGTGTCCCCAGCATGACGCAGGTAGCTGCTCTATAAATGCATCTTCAATGAACAAATAAATCACTGAATGTTTATATTACCACATCTTTCTATGACACACCAATTCGTTTCCCAAATAATTCAGTTTACAATTCAGGTTTGATAAGTAGGCCTGGTTCAGAACGTGGTAAGTCTGGGTGGGGGCGGCCAGATGGATGTAGCAAAATGGCAAGTGGCCGCACACTGCGTGGTAACCAGGTGTGGAGCAGACTCAGGGCTTGATCGAATGGGGCAGGCTGGAGAGTGACGCGGGGGACACATCCTCTCCACCTGACTGCCCGCAGCACACCCTTGGCGCCTCCATTGCTGCAGGGAAAGTGGCAACTCCGAAGGGCACACGGGGCCACCAGTGTCTTCTCCATCCCCAGATCCCACAACTGCTCTCAGACCCTGACCTCACCGTTCACCCCTCCACTCCTCTGCACACGCTGTTCCCTCCGCCCATCCCTGTCCACCCGGTGAACTCCTACTTACCCGTGACAACCCACACTCAGGCACCCAGCAGCCACACCTGCTCTCATCTCCCCAGAGCCCAAGCCCCTCAGACACACCTCTGCCTTAGTCCTGAGCCCGTGCTTCCTTGCACGGATCCATTGACCTGTCCGTTTCCCAGATCAGCTCATGTCTGACCCACAGCCAGGGCTGGCTCAGTGGCTTCGCTCCAGGGAACAAACGAACAGTTTCAGAAGTGAAGCGGTGGCTGAGCTCCCGCCACAGTCAACCGGTCTGCTGATTGCAGACGAGCCCCACCCGCTCCGCCCTCTCTCCTGCTTCCTGCCCCTGTCCCAGGCTGCCCACGCAAGCCCCATCTGGTGTCCAGCCTGCTTCCTGTCCACCTCCGGGAGGCTGCGCCCTCACTGCCCTGCCTGCGGAGTGCCTGGGGGCGACCCCAGGACGGGGAGGCTACGTCTCAAGTCAGGCAGGGCAGGGGGTCTGACCCGACCAGAGGCGGCTCACAGTCAGCGGGGTGGGCAAAAGTCACACCCAGACCGACGACCTAGGAGGCAGCATGTGAGCCGGCCACAAGTAGCAGCTTTCGAGGCTGGAGTGACGACTCAAGTACCCGCTACCCTCCAGCTGCTTGGTGTCCTCAGTGCTGTTTGTCATCAGAGGGATGGCTGAGCCCAGACCAGGCAGCCGCTCACTTTCAGGGATTGTAACACGTGTCCTCAAACACTGGGCTCACACCAAGAAGGTGGGACGCACACGGCCCATGAAGCCGTGGAACTAAAATTTCCCGTTCCTGATTCTCACGCACGCTGGACAAGCACATGTTAAGACAAACGGAAGGCAGATGGCGTCCACTATTCCAGCGGCACCCTCGCACGCTCTCCACCCCCGCCCCTCCCTCCCTCCTTCCCCCTCTCTCCAACATGGTGAAATCAGCACGCCTGCACTGCAATTCCCTGCAATGTATGCCTTTCCCTGGGCCCAGTTAAATGCACAGCCAGTACTTGCTGAACAGCTACAGAATCATTCCCCAAGGCCCCTGTGTATACGCCAGGTTCCTCGCACAGGCTGCGCTCGGGTTCCTTTTAGACCAGCTCAGCCAGGCAACTCCAAGGAGGCATCAGCTCTGGCAGCCTGGGCCCTGCCCTAATGCCCTCCCCTGCCCCTCCAAGAGCCTGGGGCTGGGCTCCGCCTGCCATGCAGTCCTGTCTCTGCGCCCTCTCAGGGACCACATGGAAGGGTCTCCAGTGGGCCTGGACTTTGCATTTCTATGACAACACCAACAGCCTGGTGGCCAGGGGCTCTCCAGTCCAAGGCCACACTCCCGCCCTCCTCCTAAGGGACCGAGGAATCCATCTGCATCCCCGGGAGGAGGGGCCAGCTCTGGAGCTTGCTGCTCCCCAGGAATTTTCTCTCCCACTTTCACAGAGCACAGGCAGCAGCTGGTACCCGCACGATCCCAGTCCCGCACACTCCCTGGGGCTCTGGCCTCGTCCTCCTGCTTTTGCCTCACCAGAGTGGAGCAGGGACGTTACCCACATGTCACTCACTATCCCGCAGTAGAAGGCCCAGGAGTCTCAGCCCAGCAACATCAGGTGCTGGCTGTGTGACCTTGAGCAGCTCACTGCACTCCTCTGACCCTCAGACCCCCAGTCCCCCACCTGGGGGGGCCAGGAAGCAGCACAGCCTGATGAATGAACATCAACCTTGGAGACCGACTCACCGGCCCATCACGCGCCACTCGTGTGGCTTAGGCTGTGCGGCCTCACCTCCCCAGTCCTCAGTTTCCCCATAAGTAAAATGGGGGACGTAATCACACCCCAGGCTGGGAGGATCCAGTGAGCTAGCCCACGTGTCACGTGCCCGGCACATGGCAGGTCTTCAGTGAGGGGCAGCTGCCCTTACCCCGGGGCCCTTCAAGGACCTCCAGGTCTGCCTCCAGCCCAGCCTTGCACACACGCTCACTGCAGGAGGATGTTTCATGGAGCTGGCAGCGGTCTGCACCTCCCGCGGCTGCCCAGGAAAGGGAAACCCAATCTCCAAGCCCCCACCCGCTCCTTTCCTGGGATGCTTGCGCGCAGCTCTCAGGAAGAGGCAAATAACGAGGCAACTTACCAGCCTCTGGGTGGCTTAAACCCAGAAGGCCCAGCAACTACTCTAGATTTTTCCAGTTTACACAGACAAAGCCAGGCCCCTAGAAACTGCAGGCAGACACATGTCACAGCCTCCAGAAGCCATTAACAGCCCAGGCAACTCTGCTCCGATGCTTCCTAGCAAGGAGAGGGTCTCCGTGGCGGATCTCTCAGGAGGTGAGTGGGCATTCAGGCATCCTCAGGAATCATACTGTGTGTTCTCCCGGTTCCCCGCCCAATGGGGACATTCCTAGTGGGAGGAGGGGAAGGAGGCAGGCCCGAGGCCCTGTCAACAAATGCTACTACGTGCAGGACATGGCCTGCTGTGGACTGAAGGGACCATGGCCTGGTCAGTGACTCTGGAGGTCTGGCAGGGGGGAGGCCCTGTGCCTACAAATACAGCAGAACGGATGCCACACACAGTCCTCTGGTAACAGTTACTCAACAAACATTATCCCTCTGTCCCCAGTGCCCGTGGGTTTGGCCTGAGGTTGGACACTGGGGACAGAGAGACAAGAGTCCACTAGACTGTAGGGACCTTGTACGCTCCATTCCCTGGTGTATCCTCAATGTCTAGCCCAGTGTCTGGCACATAGTAGGTGTGCGGCAAAGGCTTCTTGGATGACTGAGTGATCTCCACCCTCACAGAGCTCACAGTCTGTGGACAAGACAGCAGGGGAGGACAACAGTGTCCCTCCATCCCATCGCAGCACGCTGGGAGGAGCACTGCCTGGGGCTGTGGGGATCCAGCCTCTGCTTGCATGCCTGTGGTGACAGGGGCCTCATCACCTCCTCGACAGCACTGACCACGAAAGGCCTGTTGGCAGTGAGTGCGCTCTTCGTCCTGTGGCTCCTGAACCCGGGACTTCTAATAACGTGTCCATGAAAGTCACTGAATTAGGAAGGGAGGAAGGAAACATCCCTGCCCGGGGTCCCCACGGGCCCCCTCTGTTTCCTGCCCCAGGTAGCCTTGCAAAGACCCCGAGTCAGGGTCTGGGGCCCTTCGGGCCTCCCTCCCCCACCCCCTGTGGGAGCAGGGTCTTCAGCCAGCTCCCTGGACATGTCCCTTTTCCAGTAGGAGCTCGCAGGGCCAGCAGAGGAGTCACCATCCTTGGCCTTCCATGGCCCGAGAGAAGGTCTAATCACCTTGGCCCCTCCCTGAAGCCCAGGCCGTCCCCGCACTGGCACCACCCAGCCCTGCTCAGCAGCCGCTCGCCACTCGGTCCAGGCGGGCAGCCCCCAGGCCTTTGCCCTGGCACCGCCCTCCTCCTGGAACACCCTCTCCCCTGCCTCCTGCCAGCTGATGAAACCCTTGACAGCTCATCTCGGACACCACATCCTCACAACACACTCTCCCACCCTTGGAGACACAGTCTCTCCACACTCGGTCATGTCCCCAAAGCCCTTTGGTTCACGGCCGAGGACATCCGTGTCTGGTCGCCTGTGGGCCCTGGAGGTGGTCTGTGCTCAGCCTCTGTCAGACGGCCCTGGGGGTGGCCAAGAGCACTGCTGTGGAGGCAGGCGGTCCAGAGTCTGAACGCCACCTCCGTCCCATTTGTGCTGTGTGAGCTCAGGAGTGGCTTTCTTAACCTCTCTGAGCCTCAGTTTTCTCATCGGTAAAGTGGAACTAATCATACCTTCTCACCAAGATCGTTGTGAAGAATAACTGAGATAACAGATGTCACATTCCTGGAACAGAGCCCAGCACAAAGGAGGCTCTGATCAATTGCAGCTATTAATAACAACAGTAATGAACATAATGTCATTCTGTATGCATCTGGGGGACGTTCATGGATGCAAGTGAATCCTGCAGCTCAGGGGAGACCTGGGGCAGCAGCTCAGGCTGACGGGTTTCTGGGGTGGGGAGGCCGGCCAGCCCGGGGCGACGAGCTGTGCCCGAGTGCTCTGGACGGACCCTCGCAGCTGGGCAGCAGAGCAAGGAGGAGCCCGTCCATCAGGCTGGAGCTCAGATTCCGGACATAGGAATTATTCCAGCGGCCCCTGTCCCAGCGGCCCTACGTCTGAACTCCGCTCCTGGCGTCAGGCTTGAGTCAGCCGTGGCCATGGACCCTCCTGGCCAAAGGGGCTCCAGGATGGGGGAGCTCCAGCTGGCTCCGATCTCCCCGGTGCTTGGCTTCCAACGAATTCCATAAGCAGAGTGGGCCCCGCAGCCCTGGGCTAACACAGCCCGCTAGTGTAGACAGTGTCAGTTAGAGGAGCAAGACCAGGGAGCTCTGGGAAGGTGGTCAGGCCAACGCCTGAAGGCTTCCTAACACTGAGCCACCCTCCAATGTGGCTGTGTTCCCAGCCCACAGGGAGGCAGTTTTCAAGCTGCAAACTGTCTGATGTGACTTAAAACCTTCTGCCACCCCATGTGCCAACTGCCCAGAACACCACGTTGCCACCTGTGCAGCCCACAGAGCACCCAAGGCTCCTGGGATGGCTTCAGGTGTTGCATGCGTGGAACACTCCACTGAGGCTCATTCGTGTCCACGAGCTTCACAGCAGGCACGTCAGCCCCGTGACTTCACAGTAGTGCTCGCTCGGTCAAAGCCCAGCACCATTGCTGTACAGAAGACTGCAAATAAAACAGGACGGGCAGCCGCCCCATGAGAGACGGTGCCTTACGCCCTGTCCTCCACTGCCCCCACGGTCCCTCCCTAGCCCTTCCGCACCATTCCAACCTGCCCAGGCCTCCCTGCCCCTGGCTGAACACCCACCATGTCCCCTCCCTGCTGTGGGCTCTGCCCTCGGCCTGCAGGGTCCGTCCCCTCGCCCCGTGCCTCAGACAACTTCAAAGGTCAACACTCAAGAGTGCCCTGGGCTGTGAGGCCATCACCCCTCCAGGCAGGGCCCCCTCCCTGGCCAGGGATCCGTGCCTCTATTCTCAGCCTCCTTCTACTGGGGCAGGTGTGGGAATCCCAGCTCAGTGCTGGGCCGCCTGCGGGTCTCCCACGCGCCACTGCACCTCGATGGCCAGGCCGGGGCCTCATTCAGCCCTGAGGCTCTGTGCACAGGCCTGGCACGGAACGGGAAGGCGGGACGTGCGTGCGGCAGGCAGGCAGGCAGGGAGAAGGACCCCCACGCATACACGGCACGTGCACAGCACCACTCACATGTGCACACAAGCACACGTACACCACGGCAGGACGAGGCTGTAACCCCAACACCCTCCAGTATGAGTGGCAAATACAACTCAGAGGGGAGGGGGGTCACAGTGGACACCTGCCAGGCTCCCTCCCACAGGCACAGGTGCCCCGTTGGCCATCGGACCCAGCCACCGTGCGCCCACCCCCACCTCTCTGCCCTCAGCCGTGCTCACCTGAGACAGCCCTGCCGGCCAAGCACGTGGCGGCCCCTGCACACCAGGAGTGCTGTTCCCTCGGAGCCCACGTGTCCAGGCCCCTCCGCCCACCACGTGGAGGGCTCATCGCGGTCCGCGCAGGCCTCACCTCCAACTTCCACCCCCACTGTTTGGGAGCAGGGCTTTGTCTGGCCAGGCCACGGGACCAGGGGAAGCACAACCATGTCCGTGGCAGCAAGTTCTAGCCCCGGGGCCCAGGCCTGGGCGTCTCCTCGGCTCGCCCCGCTGCACAGGACGGTCCCTGCATGGGGCACCAGGCCGCAGGGCCCAGGCTCACTGCGAGCGAGAGCACTGGATCTGCACACCTCTCTCCGCCAAGCTCGCAGCAACCGGCTTACGGGGAAACCGAAGCTGCAGCCCGGGACAGTCCCAGACTGGGGGCTGCAGGCAGACGACGCAGAGGCGCATCCCCATCTGTCCCCAAGTCCACATGTGGCAGCACAGCAGGACCCAGCCAGCCCCAAGTGCACCAGTCATTCCACTGATCGATCAACTGGCAGATCAACCATCGAGGAGCTGAAGGTCACAGTGACCCTCCTATGTGCCCCGTCCCACAGGCCGCCTTCACCAACGCTCAAAATACAGAGTTTCAAGAAAACCACAGAAAGTCAAGTTCCACCCTGCTGCAAAGGACTGAGAAGCTGTCTTTAAAAAGTCTCCATCCCACCCCCAAAGAGGCAGGAATATCCTCTGCAGCCTTCCTGAGAGACAGCCCCGAGCTGCGTCTTGAGACTTCTTGGGACAGGGAGCTCCCCCTTCTTCTTTTTAGAAAACAGCTTTATTGAGGTATAATTCAGGTACCATGCAAACCACTCATCTAAAGCCTACGAGCCAATGGTCTATAGTTTATTCACAGATTTGTGCAACCACAGTCGATTTTAGGACCTTTTCATCACGGAGAAAAGAAGCCCTGCTCCCCTTCACCGTCAGCCAAGCGCCAGGCGACCACTAATCTATCGTACTTTCTGTCTCTACGGTTTTCCTCTTCTGGGCGTTTCGTATGAATGGAATCATACAACATGCGGACTTCTGTGGCAGGCTTCTTTCACTCAGCATTGTGTTTCCGAGGTTCACTCACGACACGGCGCATGCCAGCACTTCATTCCTCTTCACGGCTGAGTAATGTTCCACTGTGTGGCTATGTCAGTTTCTTTCTGCATCATCAACTGATGCACCTGTGTGTTGTTTCCACTTTTTGGCTATTATGCACAATGCTGCAATGAACTGACGCGTTGAGTGTTTGTGTAGACACGTTGCCATTTCTCCTGGGTGTAGGCTTGGGAGTGGAATCACCAGGTCAAACGGTGACTCTGCGTCTAACTGCTTGAGGAGCCGCCAGGCTGGTTTCCGGGGCAGCCGCACCACTTTACATTCCCACCAGCAATGCACGAAGGTCCCAATCGCTCCACAGCCTCACCGACACTTGTCATCGCCTGTCGTTTTGATTCCAGCCATGCTAGGGGGGATGGAGCGGTATCGCACTGTGGCTTTGATTGGCACTTCCTTGATGACAACAGTGTCAGGCATCTTCTCGTGTGCTCATTGGCCTCTCTGTATCTCGTTGGGAAAAGTGTCTATTCAAATCCTTTGCCCATTTTTAAAAATCGGGTTGTTTTGCTGTCGTTGTGACCACTTTTTAGTTGGGTCGTCTTTTTATTTATTGAGTAGTAAGAGTTCTTTATACATTCTAAATACAAGACCCTTAGCAAATATGTGATCTGCCAATTATTTTCTTCCTGTCTGTGGGTGTCTTTTCATTTTCTAGATAGTTATTCTTTAAGGCACAAAAGTTTTTAACTTTGATGGAGTCCCATTTATCTATTTTTTCCTTTGTTGCACATGCTTTTGGTGTCATGTCTAGGAATTCTTTGCCAAATCCAAGGTCACGAAGATTTATTGCTATGTTTTCTCCTAAGAGTTTTATCATTTTTAGCTCTTATGTTTACAGTTACATTTTAAATTAATTTTTTATGTTTGTGGTCTAAAGTAAGACTCAAACTCATTCCTTTCCATGTGCGTATCCCATTGTCCCAGGACCGTTTGTTGAAAACTCTTTCCCCCATGGAATGACCTTGGTACCTGTGGGAAACAGCTGACGGTAGATGGCTGCGTTTGTTCTGAGCTCTCAGTTCTATTCCACTGGTCTCTACGTCCTTCCTCGCGCCAGTGCCATACAGTCTTGACAGGATTACTCCTGCTTGTCATAACTTTGGAAACCAGGACGTGAGACACCTCCTATTTCATTCCTCTTTTTCGCCATTATTTTGGGTATCCTGAGTTTCCTGAGATTCCATGTGAATTGTAGGGTCAGCCTGTTCTTGATCAACGTGAACCTGAGGGAGGATTTTAACCAGGGCTCCTTAAAACTTTATGTCCTTCACTTTAAGCCAAGTTTTCAGCCACAAAAGATCATATTAAACCTGATTAAGCCCAACCAATCAGCACATGTAGTGGTCATGAGACTGTCGGCTGAAGCGACTCCTGCCCGGCGCCCTGCGTAACCAGATGGAAAAGGTGCTGCAGGTGACCAGAGGGAAAGCGGTGCCTGGGCCGTCACAGGAGTGGCCCTCCCCTCGCTCCCAACCCAGGGACCAGGCACCTCCCCGACTCACACCCCCAGCCAGTCAGCTGCCAAGACTCACCGATTCATCCTCTTAAAAATCCCACCTAGGGCCTCCCTGCAGCCCCGGCCTGGGCCGCACCGTCTCTCCCCTGGGCCTCGTCCTGGTCCTTCCCTGCCACTGGGCTCCTTCATCCAAGGGCCTCCTACAACATCCGGTGTCCCTTGTGCCCTGTCTATACCGTCACGCCCCTCTTGGCCTTCGCTACGCTGGTCCCTCGGCTCCGACGTCCTTCTCCTCTCCCCAGTAGTGCCAAATCCCTGATCTGACAAGCCCCTTTCTTACCCTTCCAGTCCCACTGCAGGGAATCTGAGAACCCCACCCTGCCCCAGCCCCGACAGAGGCTGATCTTGTCACATGCTGAGCCCTCAAGTCATCGACATCAGCCTTCCTCAGAGGACCCGGAACGCCATGGCCCGCGTCACTCTGTCGCTCACGACACACTCCTCCAGGAGCCGTTCAGGGTCACTCTTCCCCTCTGTCCCCGACAGACCAGCACAGGAGGCACATGGAAGGCCTGCAGCGAGCTTGAGTCGTGACTTTGGCCATGATCCCCTGGCCTGGAGTTGAGGGCGCATCCCTCCCCCGAGCCCTCCCTTCTCTGAGGAACAACAGAGAAGCTCCCTGTCACAGCTCCCTGCACGCTGCGTGGGGCGGGGGCCTCCCTGCCAGGAGGACGTTCCCCTGCAGGAACTCCATCAGAAGCCTGTGAGGTGAGGACACGGCCCCTCTGGGCATCCATCCTGGCACGGGCAGCAGAGATGGCAGCGTGCAGGGGCAGCCGTGGGGCAGGAGCTGCTGTCCCGGGGAGCCGTCTCCAGGGAGCAGAGCGGAGGTCTCGGGTGGTGCCATCCCTGACTGTGCAGCTGGTTCTCTGGACCTCCCAGACGGTGTGCAGCACTCGACATCCTGGAACAACTGCTGCGTCTGCTTCCACCGGCAAGAGCAGATTCCAGTGCTTGCAAGCGAGTGCCGGGACAGACACGGGCTCCGCTGCACGCCGGCTCGCTGACTGGGTGAGGAGTGAACGGACGGGTGACGTCTTTCTGCATGCTGAGCCCCAGGGCCTGCCCCAGACTAGGCCCTGGTGCACAGTGCATGTGTGCGGGCTGGCGGAACGAGTGAGCGCCTGCTGAATGCAGCTACTGATGCTGGGTGTGCCTGGCAAAGGCTGGGGGAGGGGACATGCAGACGGTGCGACTCAGCACCTCGTTCACCATCTGGCAAGGAAGAGAAGGTGACTCTTCACTCGCTGTCCCCTCCCCTGTGCCAGCAGGGCAGGGAGTGTGGCCTCTGTTAGCGGAAGGTAGGCCCAAAGAAAGGGACTACCTTGCAGCACACAAGCCCCCAACCTGGGGAGTGAAAGAGACTCCAGAGCAAAGCAGAGACGAGGTGCAGAACGGCTGACTCAGGGACCCACCGGGAGGACAGAGCGAGCTCCGAGCAGCTGCCTGATGAAACCGGAAGGACACACCAATTACATTCGTGCAATAATCGGCTCAACACCAAAACAGCCGCTCCAGGCACACACAAAGCAACGGCGTCCACCGTCCACGTGCTGGACGCGCCCAGCGGGGTGGCCCTGTGACAGTCAGAAAGGTCAGCCTCGGGCTCCCCTAGAAAAGCAAAGAACTGGAATGGCAAGAGTTTCATTTGAAGAAATATTTACGCCTGAACGGCTTCACGGTCACAAATAGCCAGACAGAGCACTTTGTGCACCTGAGGGAGCTGACAAATGCCGCTCTGGTGCCAGGGCCGGGGGAGGCAAAGTCGCACAGACAAAATACCAAGACCTTACGCAGGGATGTGTGCGTGCGGCTCGGGGGCCACTGCGTCTCACCCCCGGCTCGGGCTGGCAAAGCACTGGGCGCTTTAGACTATTTGATCTCATCCCGTGCAAGGCCCACGTTCCACGACTCTGAGGGCCAGAGCTCAGACGGCCTCCACGATGAGCCAATGTCACACTCCTAGGGAGTGGCCGAGCTGGGACTCAAACCCGTGTCTCCAACGTCTCTTGTTGAGAAGGGCCAGGGCACTTCAGGCAGGACCTGCTACGGAGCTCACAGAACAAGCATCCTCAAAGCCCCAGAGCAAACCAGGCCTGGGCCCCCAAACCAACTGCTGTCTGCGGCTCCCACAGCCCAAGTCTGCTTTCTTCATGGTCCCTGAACACCCCAGACACCGGGTGCACGGGGGTGCCCTCCAGCTGGTAGGGCCACTGCCCCTGGGCTGGGCGGGCTTCAAGAGCTCTGTCCAAGATCTTCCGGAAATATCTTTAAGTGAGCGTGTCCTTTGGCCATTCTAGAAATCTGTCTAAAGGACATAATCATTGCACAAAGATGTGAAAAATACTAGCAGTGGCCAACTGCTCAATGGCAGGAGGCTGAATACATGACAGAGTCACACACGCAATATGGGAATTACGCAGCCATTAACAATGTCTCCCTAGCCGTGTCCCACGTGATCTCCGTGAGAAACTCGTCGTCAAGCACATTTAGGACACGCTGCCCAGCAGGGAACAGAGGGCCCTCGAAGAGGCCATCGGAGTGACCATGTGAAGGGCAGGCTCGCAGGGAGCCACGCAGAGATGCTGAAGCACCCAGGGCTGGACAAGCAGGGAGCTGACGGCCCCATCCTATGGGACAAGAGAGGGAAGAGTTACCGGAACCCAAGGGGGCTGCAGGAGAGACGCGTGGCTGGGGACAGAGGGACGGCCCGGAGGGGGCCGGAAAATGAATACCCGCGCCTCTCTCCATCCTGCCCACTGATCTCCCATCGGGGAACCCAACAGGAAGCGGGGGGCACCGGAGCTGGTGGGAGGTGGCACCTTCTAGGACACAGCGTGGAGAGCAGCCGACAGTGCACCCAGACGGACAGATGGAAGGAGCACCCCAGACAGCCTCTCTCCCCCTCTCTCTTCCCCTTCCAGAACCCAGATGCACACAGGCCAGCACGCTGAGCACACACGCTTAACTTCATTTACCCCTGGCCACTCCCGAACTTACTGACTTTGCCCCTGGTGACTGTGGGTCGCACTGACCTCGGGGAGGTAATGACGTGGGACACAGCGTGTCATGAAGTAGGCGAGATGACCACACTGCAAAGCCTCACTGCCAACAGGAGCCCGGTGGTGCTGACAAAGTATTTGTACGTGGAGAAAAGCCCAGAAGGAAATTCCCCTCAACTACGGATGATGAAAGATGATTTTAATTTTATCCTTAGTGCTTTCTCAATAAATGTGTCCAACTGAACACAGTGAGCACGACTCAGAGGTTTTTGTCTGTTTTGTTTTATAATTCTCTGATTTTTAGTAACATTACTGAACGGTGCCACCAGCGCCATATGTCACTTTTAAAACATCGTCTGTCCCCAGTGAGATCCCTCATGCCCTTCGCGTACGGTGCAAGCCCTTGCTCGTCCCCTCCCTGGCAGCCGCTGATCTCCGCGTCTCTCTGTGGATTTGCCTGTGCGGACCGTCCATAAGAAACGGCCTATTGTGGCAGGCGTCTTTGCTTAGCATGCGTCCTAGGGGTCCCCTCACGGCACGGTGCGTACCAGGAGCTTGTTCCCTTCAGGGCTTGGGGTCCTGCACTGTGCGGATGTGCCGCATTTCGCCTGCCCATTCGCACTGCGTTATAGGATGTCTCCACCTAGAAGCCACCGGGACCTGTTCTCCAGGAAGAGGGCAAAGAGAGGGTGACAGTGCCCAGGGCCAGCCCAGAGCAGGGTGCCAAAGAGGTGGCTATAGTGTACAGCCATGGCTGGGCTCATGAAGACAGAGCCAAAGAGAAGGGGCTCTGCTTTGGCACAAAGAGGGCATGAAGTGGCCTGGGCTTGGCAGGACAGAGACAACCAGTGTACCTTGACCACCTTGCTCTTTTCCTCCTGCATGTACAGCAGCAATGGGAGCAGAAATTTATACAGTTCCCTTTACATTGTGGCTCCCAGCTTTTATTTCACATCATGTCCCAGCATGTGGCCCAGGGCAGAGGTGGCTGCGGTCCTCACCAGCTGCCTCTCCTGCCATGGAGCACAGAATGGAGATGAGGAGGCAGTGGCTTCCCTGGCCCTGCCTGGCCTGGCTTCCTCTCATCCCCGTCTCAGTGTGCGTGCCCAGGGGGCACTGGCTGCCCTGCTTCTTTGCTGGGGAGACCACACTGCCTGTGTCTCTGGGTGATTCTCTTTCGACCCCCGGAGCTGAGAAGTCAGTTCATGCAGGCCCAGTGCCAGGGAAACCAACACCCTGGCTTCAATCCTACCGTGGGCCATATCTACAGCTCATAACTGTCTTTCCCCCTAAGAATTTAACTTAAGCATGCTGCATTTTTAAAAATGCATATTTTTATCCTAGTTATACTGTGAATAAAACTGTTTAAGTCTATATTAGCTTATGGGAATGAATAGTGTCCACAAACAGCTAAGTTCTGTACACTTTCAGGAGTGTATTACACCAGGTGCCGCAGGGACAGCAGGGAGGATGCCGATTGTGTGCTGATCATCCTGCTACACAGGTGCCTTCCAAGCCTCTCGTCCAGTCCACAGCCCCCGTGTTCCCTAAGCACTGTCTCCTCACCGCCACCTTTGCCCCTTCCCATCACTGCAGAATGGGGCTTTCTGTTCTGGCTTCTGCTCCCATCTTTGTTCCTCCGTCTTCCCCCCAGCCCAGTCCCTCACACCCTCATCCTCTTCCTACGGAGACATCCCTGGTCCCCAGGAACTGCTCCTGAGTCCCCATCAGCCCCACAGGCATCCTGGTTTGTCCCACTCCTCCCCGCCACACCCCCCTGATGGCCCAAGTGGAGCTGTCCCCTGAGAAGAATTAGGAGAATCAAGACTCCACACAGCGCCCCCTCCCCTGCTGCCCCATCCTCTTCTCCCATGAACTCTCCCATCACAGGGTCCAGACCTGGGCAGGGGCCGAGTTCCCCCACTGCCAGCAGGAGGCTCTTTGGGGCAGTCTGTTGTCCTCTGATTCATATAACAGCATATCGATTATCGTTCCTGGGCCATGGGAGGCTAGAGCCGCTCGGATCAAGGTACACACGTCCGCCAGTTCTCTCTCCCTGAGGCTCCCGGGAAGAAAAGGACCAGCTGTTCCCAGGCTCATCCCCAAGACAAGTCCCCCGGCCTGTGAGAATCAGCTTTGGTCAGTAAGTGATTCTCTTCTCTCAAGAGGGCAGGAGCTCACGCACCTCCACCCGCACCCATCCAACATTCACCTTCCCGGTGCTGGAGGGCAAGAGCTTCCTCGAGTGTGCAAGAGGACAAGCAGACAAGGAGGGACGAGGTCTCAGCCTGCAATGTCTCTAGCTTGTGTGCTGGGGACTGGAGGCTCCAGAGCACAGAGTGTCCCCTGCAGCTGCGACTGAACCATCAGGAAGGTGGGCGGCAGTTGTGGAAGCAACTTGGGAAAGTCCCTGGGAGGTCAGAGGTCTAGGTGGCAAGACCACTGTGCCAAGGGAAGGCAGGTAAACTGGAAGAAGGGTACCTCCCAGGTAGTAGTTAACCAGGAAAATAAGACAGCAGATTAGCCCAGTGTCAGGAAAGTAAGTGCAAAAGTATGTGGCTGGATAGACAGGTAGATGTCACGAACATTCAGTGTAAGGCTTAAGAATCAGCAGAGGTAAGTTTGACTTCAGACAGACTTTGCACCTCCCTACAACACTTCCTTAGGCAATTTGCTTAACTTTTAGGGCCTCTATTTCTTCACACATAAATACAATAAAAGTTAACATGAGAATCAAAAGAGGTGAGATTATGTGCTATTAGGTATCAAATTTCAGGATCTCAGCCTGTCCTTTGGATCACATATTTGCCCTTGATCTCATAAGTGCCTTTTATCAGCGGTAGAGAATTGTAGGGGTGAGGAGTGCTGGCCCACAGGACTGTGAAACATTACTATAAACTACAAACTTATATGACAGTCACATATACCTACAATCTTAGTTAATAGGGGTAGTAAAGAAAAAACAAAGCAGGCCAGGCACGGTGGCTCACAACTGTAATCCTAGCACTCTGGGAGGCCAAGGTGGGAGGATCACTTGGGAGTTCAAGACCAACCTGAGCAAGAGCAAGACCACATCTCTACTAAAAATAGAAAAATTGGCCAGGCATTGTGGCACGCACCATTGCCACAGCACTCTGGCCCAGGCAACAGAGACAGACTCTGTCTCAAAAAAAAAAAAAAAGCAAATTAATTTAGGTCAGGCTCAGTTTACCACCAGCAAGGTTGTTTGTTTATTTATTTAAATGTTCTGATTTATCTTCATTAAAGACTTTATTTAACCTCCCCATGTCTTATGGAATGTACTGTGACTCCCCAAATGCATGTGTTGAAGGCCTAACCCCCAATGTGACTGTATTTGGAGATAAGGCTTTTAAGGAGGCAGTTAAAGTCAAAGGAGGTCATAGGGATGTGGTCATAATCCAACACAATTGATGGCTTTATAAGGGGAGAAAGAGAGAGAGAGAGAGAGATCTTGGTCCACCATGGGAGAACAGATAGATGGTGGCCAGAAAGAGACATCACCAGGAACCACATCTGCCAGCACATTGATCTCACACTTCTCAGCCTCTGGGGCTGTGAGAAAATAAATTTGTCTAAGCCGCTTTGTCTATGGTGTGTTGTTATGACAGCCCAAGCAGACCGAGGCAACTGTCTTCTAGGTACTGCAACACTGCTATGCTCCTAAAATGCTTAACTTCACACCTGGAAAACACACAGCCCCAATAGAACAGCTTTTCTGCACCTGCTGTTAACCCAAAGCCACATCATACTGCGGCGCTGCCAGGCTCCTGCAGCCGGGGGACAGCCTGGCCCATAGCGGCCACATTCTCACCTTCCTCCCTCCTGTCTCCCCTCCCATCTCCATCCTCTCAGCTCTCACATTGGGTAGGACCCAGCCAGCTATTTATCAGTATTTCTGTCCACTCCTATGACACTTCCGCCAGCAATCTGCTCAACCACATTCATCCAGTCTCTTTACGGGACCCTGCTCTGCCCTGATTCCCAGTTCTAAGGGCCAGTAGAATTGCAGACCCCTTAACAGGATGGGCTGTAGGGTCAGATTGGCTAGACGGGGATCCCAGCTGTGTCCTTGCTTAGGTCTGGAAGCTTCAGTTGCCGCATCTGTAAAATGGACATGGGTAATAGCGCTCCCCAAAGTGCTCTAGACAAGATGGGTGATAGGGTCCCCAAAACTCTGTAGAAATCGCCAGCGAAGGTAAGTTTGAAAGCGCTTGGCCAAGCCAAGCCAGATTAAGAACTGACAGGTAGGCCGGGCGCGGTGGCTCACGCCTGTAATCCTAGCACTCTGGGAGGCCGAGGTGGGCGGATCGTTTGAGCTCAGGAGTTCGAGACCAGCCTGAGCAAGAGCGAGACCCCATCTCTACTAAAAATAGAAAGAAATTATATGGACAGCTAAAAATATATATAGAAAAAATTAGCCGGGCATGGTGGTGCATGCCTGTAGTCCCAGCTACTCGGGAGGCTGAGACAGGAGGATCGCTTGAGCTCAGGAGTTTGAGGTTGCTGTGAGCTAGGCTGACGCCACGGCACTCACTCTAGCCTGGGCAACAGAGTGAGACTCTGTCTCAAAAAAAAAAAAAAAAAAAGAACTGACAGGTAAAACGCATTAGAACTCCTAGGAGCCGGTGACAGTTCAACCGTAGACGGTGCGTTCCTCGAGCAGCCGTTTCTTCCCTCATTGGCCTCTGGGCTGTCAATCAGACACTGGCTCCGCCCCTGCAGCGCCTGACCTTTCCCCACCCTGATTCGGCCCGCCCCTTTGCAAATAGGGTCCCGGGTGAGCACAGGCCCCTAGCTTCTCGCGATGCCACGCCCCGGGCCGCGGAGCATGCGCGCTCTGGGGGCGCGCGTGCACGACGATACCACCATCTTTTCTGCGAAGCCCTGACAGAAAACCTTTGGTTCCCGTCAGACCCGTCCCTCCCCTGTCCGCGGGGCTGTAGCCGAGTGACGGCGCTCCCTCGCCACCGCAGCTAAGCGTCCCCAGACCCGGGAGAAACCCTGGGCTCCCGCTGCTGTAAGCGAAGCCGCCGTTGACGCGCCGAACTCCCGCCAGGGGCCGCCGGGGAGCGCGTCTATTCCCGCTGCGGTCTGTGTCTTGGGAAAAAAATTCTTCCCCGGGGGAAAGTTTTTGTTTCGGAATTAGTCCAAAATAATTTTGGTTGCCGTGTGTGAAAACCTGAACCTAACTTTTCAGAGCTTTGTGTTACTCAAGGATGAAAAGAGGTTCATTTTCAACGGTACTCCACCTTTTAAGAAGGGACTGTGGCCATCACGGTGTTCACGTAACCCGGAAACAGCCCTGGGCTTAACATCAGGACTTGGCAGAAAGCGAGTTCTCAGGGAGAAGGTTAAATTGAGGTAAATTGTGGGGAAAGTCGGGCAGTTGGTACAGTTGTGGGGTTAGGAACCTGCTAGATCCCTTTTACACCGCTAGCGTCTCAGCCTGGGAAAAAGCTCACTGAAGCTGGCGCGCTCCGTGTGCCTGTCGTGTGTAGTCAATGCGCGTGTGTTTGCGAGTGCACCCGTGTTCGCGAGTGTGCATGTGTATCTCTGTGCCAGTAAGAGTGCATGTGTTTACACGCATGTCTATCTGCGTGCACGTGTCTGTGCGTGAGCGCGCGCCCGCGCTCCGTGGGGAGCGCGTTCCCAGACGGGGCAGGGCTGTCAGGGCCCTCTCCTGCTCCTCGGCAGCCCCTTCCCACTCCCAGGGAGCTAGAACGCGGCCGCGGGTGCCGCTAGAGCCTTCCTGCGAAGCGCTGGCTCCGCGCTGTGGCGGCGCAGGTCAAGGGTGATCCTGGAGAGGTGGCTCTGGGGTAGTCACATTTGCGCACCTTCCCAGGACAACCGCGCAGGGCGACCTCCGGCGGGGGGTGGGGCGAGGCCCCAGGAGAGCCGCCCCGGATCCCTGGCCTACCTTTAACCCCGCCGCCGGGTGGGAGCACGTGAGCCGGGCTCTGAGTGGCAACCGGGCGTCACCGCCGCCTTCGCCTGGGCAGTGGTGTTTCGACCCTGCCTCTGGGCGCGGCAGGAGCCTTGGCTGGGCGGTCCACCTGGCCTCCCCCCTCCCTCCTTTTCTTCCTGCGCAGCCCCTTCCCATTTATCCGCCCAGGATTAGAGGTGGGTACTTCCCCGTCTGCCCCGGCGCCACCCCCTCCCCAAGCAAACACACACTCGTCCCACCTGAATCCTGGGGCAGGAAGTAGAACCTCCACCGGGGCAGGCGCTCTTGGTGCAGGACGCAGGAGCCAGCAGCGGCCCGTTCCCCTCCGACTCTCCGGTGCCTCTGCCGCCTGCTCCAGCCACCCGAGGAGGCGCAGTGCCACCCCCTGCTCTGTCCCTTGCTTATGCTCAGAGCCTGACCCTATCCCGGCGGAATCTCCTCATCCTCTCTTTACTTTCCGACTGCCCAAGACACTTTCCCTCCTTTCTTGCCTCCCTCTCTCTCTCTCTGTGCAGGTCGGGTGGGGGGAAGAGGAGGAGGAATTGTTTCCCCGACTAACCTTTCAAGGGACACAATTCACTCCAAGTGTCTTCCCTTTCCAGGCCGCCTCCCAAGTGCTCCCGGTGCCCGCAACTCCTGATCCCAAACCGAGAGAAGAGCCTGTGCAACCTCAAGCCCTCTTACTCCTTCGCTTCCATCCTCCTCCTCCCCTCCTCTCTTTTTGGCCGCCTTTGGACGTCTGGGGTTGACGGTGGCAGCGGCGGCAGCCTAAGCCACAGCAGCCCTGGCAGCGCCAGCTCCCGCGCACCCAGCCTGCTTCTCCCGCCCTGTCACCCGATCTCCAGAAAGGAGCTGAGCAGATTCGGGCAGTTGAGGCGAAGCTGCTGCAGCGGCGCTACAGGCGGCGGGAGGCGGGATGAGCGATGAGCACAGGCGACGAAGGCGCCCGGCAGCTGCTCCAGCCCAGGGACAACCTACCGCCCCTGCACCTCAGAAGACAGGACGCAGCTGACGCGGGAAGCAGCAGCAAGTGCGTACGCGGGCCGGTGGGGACACCAGCACAGCCCGGTTTCCCCTGCCAGGGCCCCGCGACGCCCAGGGCAAACAGAGCGCGGGAGCCCAGACCCTGCGGTGGCTGCAGGCTGCCCGCCAGTGGCGGGTGGACGGGCAGCGGAGTGCCCCCACGGCTAAGCCGCGGAGCCCCGGGGCGCCAGTGTCCCTGGGGTAGAGGTAGGGAGCCGTGGCAGGCGGCCGGGGAAGGTGCTGTGGGGGAAGGGCTTCCTTGGACTTTTATTGTGCGCGGCCCTGAGTGGCCCAGAGTGGCCTGGTGACTGGAAGCAGCAGGGGTCTGAAAAACCAGGGCTCGCCTGTGCTTTGCTAGCTGCTTTTGCAGTTGTCCAGGGAGAAAGGGCATTGGGTGGCAGAGCGTGGCGACGCGGGGAGCGGGAGACACGACGGCATGGGGGTGGGCTCCGGCGGAGGCGGGAACCGAGGATGGGCAGCGCCAGCCCCGCGCCCCCGCGCTCCCAGTGCTGAATCCCGCGCCCTGCGCTGCGGCGCCGGCTCATCTGAGGCGCGGCGTGCGTTCGGCAGGGGCGGTGACCAGCGCGGCGGAGTATCTGCCGGGCAAGGAGGCCGGTATCTGCAGGAGCTGACCCGGATGGTCGGCGCACCAGGAGCTGGAATGCCTAGGGTGCGGTGGGGCACCAGAACGTTGGCCTGCTAGAGCAGCACCGGCGACACCTGGCGCCTGCCCCACCTCCCCGACCCCCAATGGCTCGGCGCCATCCTGGAGTTAAGACACTAGTAAACCGGGACCGGGACGGCGGGCGAGTGGGGACTTCGGAACTTCTTGGGGACCCCGCTTCCCTCAGGGGTCGGCAGGGAGGTGGGGAGCGCCCTCGCCAGCCAGGAGGCCCCCGGACTCACCCCAGAAACCTCCGGCGGGGTCCTGGCCCCGACCTGGAGGTCGGTGTCCCGTAGGGACTGTGCTCCCCAGGAAAGGGAGCTCCACAGCGCTGCTGAGCACTCCCGCTGGCCTGCTCTCGGCCGACAGCGCGAGGATTCTTCCATACCCAGAGCTTTCCTGTTGGATCCGGTCACACATGGGTGAGGGGAGCGGGCAGGGAGCGGACCGGGGGGCTCTGGGCAGCAGGGCGGAACTCCAGACCTGAGATCCATAGAGGTGGGGAGCAGTTCAGCAAAGGCAGACCCCGCCTTCAAGCGGGCCTGGATCAATTGGGGGTCCCATTGCTCCCAGAACAGACCCTGGGCTTTGTCTAGCCTGGACCTGTTGAGCCCTCCTCCACCTGGACAACTCCATCTCTTCCTTCAAGGCTCAACATTAATTCACAGGATTACCCTGGCTATTTGTGACCCAGGATTAAGTGGGGGATGGGGCAGAAGGGGGAACCTTACTCCATGTCCCTGCCTGTCCCATCCCTGTGCAGGCCACCCCAGGATGACCCAGGTTGCTGCACTGGGCCAGAGTGTGACTTGGGAACTTGGTTCCCACTCCTGCTACAAACAGAGCCAAGCCTGGGTGTCCTGACTAGGACTGCCCACGACCCCCCCCCCCAAGCTCTGTGCCTCCTGCTGCCAGCCTTCAGCCTTCAGGTCTGCCTAGCCCCAGAGACCCAGCCCTTATGCTGTGCCTGGTCCCAGACACAGTGGGGAGAGAGCCAAGGATGCACACCTGCCCCGTCAGAGCACACAGAGCATCTGCACAGAGCTGCCCGAGCACCTGTGAGATGAAATGTGCTGTGCGAACACAGTCAAGGAGGAAGTAAGGCAGGAAGATGGAAAGAGAGAAAGACAGAGGGAAGGAAGGAACAGATAAATGAAGACCCCAACATGGACTCACAGTCATATAGGACAATGTTCTTCTTTGGAGGTGCTGCTGAAGTCTTGAGGGGTGAAGTATCATGATGCTGGTAACTTATTCTAAGACTACGTTGTTTTATTGAATGTTTGTAGTAAGGTGAAACATAAAATTGCCTCCTCCCCCACCTAAGGGGCAATGTGTGTGTATGGGGGTAAGGGAACCCCACAAGCGGCACAGCTCTGAGACTCGTGGGCAGGGGCTGTGAGCACAGGCGGAGGAGCACAGCTCCCCCCACGCCCCAGGCCAGCAGGAAGGGGCAGTGGGAAGAAATACCCAGCCTCTGTCTCCTCAGCCCTTCTCGCCCCCTGATGGTGCCTCCCGCAGGCTGGAAGAGTCAGCCAGGGGTGCAGGGGAGCTGGGGAGCTGGGTGAGGGGCTCGGTAGGGGTCAGCCTCCAGGACACGGAGCTGGGCAGAGGAGGCGTCTGTGACATGGGCACAGTGAGAGTGCCCTCCCTACGGGTGCTGTGCGGATAAATGACGTGTGCGTGTGGAGTGCGCAGGACAGTGCCTGGCACACAGCCTCTCACCAGTGTCATGATGGGGCTCATGTCACTCTCTACCCCTCACCGTGGGCGTCCAGCACAGACTGTTTTTATTGTAGTAGAAGACACATAACATAAAAGTTACCGTCGTAACCATTTTTAAGTGCACACTTCAGTGGCATTAGTCTATTGACATTGTCATCCCTCGTCACAGCCATCCCTCTCCAAAACTCTTGTTCATCTTCCCCAAACGAAACTCTGTCCCCGTTAAACACTAACTGCCCACTGTCTGTACTTGTCATTCTGCTTTGTCTCTGTGGATCTGATTGCCCCAGGACCCCGTATAAGCACCCAAGGGCTGGGGAATGTGGGGCTGCTGTCCAGCTCTGCCTTTTGGGGGATGCAGTCGCCCAGGCCTTTTCCCTGAAAACACATTTGCTGTCGTTCCCAGGTGTCAATCCGGCTCCCGTCACAGTACAACTTTGCCATGAACGTGCTGGGCCGGGTGAAAGGCCGAACTGGGCTGAGGGTGGTGCTCAAGGCTCTGGACGCCACGTCTGGCAGCTGCGTGGCCTCGCCAAGGAGCTGTCTGATGAGATCCAGATCCAGGTCAGGGCAGGTGCACAGAGGCCGTATGGGAGCAGGAGAACAAGTGCCAGCAGCCCAGGGGCCCTCCCTGGGGTCCCACCGGGACTGGGCCAGGTCTGGGTGCCGGGAGATCTGGCCCTAAGGAGCTCTCAGTCCGCTGGGGGTGACAGACAAACTCATCGCAGTGTGGTGGGCGTCGGGGCGCACAGGTGCTTTGGGAGCCCGGAGGCGGGGCTGACCTGACCAAAGGATCCCAGAGGAGTGACGTCTCAGGACCGGAGGGGTTGACTGGCAGGCCAGGTGGAAGGAACGGCATATGCAAAAGCTGAGAGGCCCCAGAAATAACTTGATGTGTTCCAAAAATAGCAAACGACTCTGAGCTTGGGGTCTAGGGTGCGCCTTCATGGTAGGGAGAGGCTGGAGCTCATTATGTCTGGTCGGGGCCATTCATTTAATTATGTGTTTATTTAACAGACATACACAGAGCACTTAATCTGGGACTCTGTGAGCCCCGGGTCCTGCTAAGCTGCAAGGAAAGACTACAAGCATGCCCTGAGTGCCCTGAGCAGAGAAAGAGTTTCAAGTTCCCTCCGAGAAGGAATAAACTATTTCTAACTTAACCACACGTCCAGTCAGGGCCAAAGAAGTATATTTTCAAAGAAGGGAACACCCGTTTGCCAAACCCCTCACCCTGCCCGCAGGTGTGTGCACTCATACACACACACGCACACACACACACACACACGGACACACAGAGCACTCGGACACACAGAGATGCGTACACACGTGCCTCCACACACTCACACAAACACATGTTCTTCTAGTTAAAAATGACACATAGTACATTCTGGAGCATACCACAGAAACAAAGACAGGGCTTTGCAACTTCCAAATTCTGTGACCTCAGTTGGGTCACTGAACAGCTCAGTGCCTCAGTTTCCCCACCTGACAGCAGATTGAGTTTGAATATATCAGGGACTAGAGAAGCTGCATCTAGCCCACAGATATGTTTTATTCGGCTCACTCAGGCCTTTGAAACAACTTTTATTTGTTGCCAACACTTAAAAATAGGAAGATTCTATCTGCTGGTCTGATAGGCAGCTACTCCTGGAGATATGGCATTTGCCCCAGGGCAAAATCAGCGGGAGACGAGAAGCAGCCTCCCCTTTATTTAGAGCTGTGCTCTCCGTTTTTCCACAGGCCACACCACACCCTGTTGTCTCCCTGACAGCGATGTCCACTATCAGTTGCCATTTACCATAGTGCTCGCACTATTGCCTTGCTGATAAGTTAACAGGAAAATGGGACATAGCCTATAACTTTGCCTCCATCTAAAGACAGAGGACAAAGAATACATGTTTTAAGAAAAACAGAAGGAAACCTGTTGTGAATGTGTTTGCTGTGCAGTGAGCGCCTTTGAGTCGAAGTGAGTGAGGCTGCTTCACTCTCGAAGTCACACGCTGGCAGAAGGTGATACCTGAGTCCACCGTGCCTCACCTGACACCACAACCCACCTGGCTCCCAAGCCTGTTTCTCATTCCCTGTGGAGGAAGCGCTGCCCCTCGCATCATGTCACGTGAACCCCACAGCTCTTTGAAACAGGCCTGGCAAGCACTATTAGTTGTGTTTCTGTCTTGTTGTTTGAGACAGGGTCTGGCTCTGTTGCCTGGGCTAGAGTGCAGTGGCATCGTCAGAGCTTGCTGCAGCCTCAAACTCCTGGGCTCCAGCAATCCTCCGGCCTCAGCCTCCCGAGTAGCTGGGACTATAGGCATGCGCCACCACGCCCACCTAATTTTTAAATTTTTTTGTAGAGACTGGGTCTCACCATGTTGTCCAGACTGCTCTTAAATTCCTGGTCTCATGTGATCCTCCCACCTCGGCCTCTTAAAGCACTGGGACTCCAGGCGTGAGCCTCGGGCACCTGGCTGCAATTATTAGGCTTAGGCCCATCTTGCAGATGAAGAAATCTAGGGTGCTGTAGATAGAACACAGGTGTTGGGAGGGAGGGGAGACAGGCCGGTTTCCTCTTGGAAAATCACCCGTCCGTTCAGATGGCATTAGACACCAGCCCAGGGCTCAGGCCCTTAGGGGAGTCCTCCTGGACTTATCAGAAGCCAGTGGAGAGCTCTAGGCACAGCTTTACCTGCCCAGCAGGTGACTGCCCCTGAGCCAGGCTGGGAGGCCACAGAAGCCAGCTGCCCTAGGAGCTTAGACAAGGGGATTTATCGGGTGAGCTCACCAGGAGCCTCGCAGAGAAGGGGTCTGGAGTTCCCAGGTAAGTGCTGCCACCGTGGACTCCAGGAGCCAGCGAGGGCCTCAGAGCACCTGGGAGTGCTGGGCTCCGATCTGTCGTTGTGAGGTTTAACATCGGCTGCACTGAGGTCATGGCACACCCGTGCGTGTGGGCCGTGTGGGTCCTGCAAGAGTGTGACAGGACAGAGGGAGCCAGACAGGGCCAAGGCGGTGGGAGGGGTTGTTCTGAGGCGGCAGTGAGGAGCAGGGTATCTCTGTGAGAGAAAGGAGAGTGTAGGTGGCGCCTTCCCCAGGCTCAGTCGTGGCAGAGCGACACCTGGGCAAGGCCCTGGGCGCTGTAGTTCTGCGTGCTGCCCCGTGCACAGGGCCTGGCAGGTGAGGCTCTCTCTAACTGGGAATGGGGCAGAGGCCTGCGTTAGGCTCCGTGGAGCAGCTCCCATCGCGGTGCACAGACGTGAGCCCGCCTGCCTTTGTCATCACTCCTGGGGCCTCTTGTGAAGGTCAGCCCTTCCCCTCATGTCGCCAGCCACCTGGCAGGTGGGGAGGCTCCCTTCCTCTTGTCTCTCCCCCTGGCTCCCACTGCTAGGAGAGAAGCAGACACCTGGCCTGGACGAGACTACCGGGCACACAGGAAGTGAACCCCGCCCTCTCTTCCAGGTGTTTGACAAGCTGGTGCTGCTCAACCCCGGAATAGAAGCAGAACAAATCTTAATGGCACCCAGCTCATTTATGAAGCTCCAGACGAACAGGTGCGTGGCTCGGCTCTTGCGCTCCGCTGGGCTGTGACGCTGCGCTTGCGTCCAGCAGCGCACGTGCCGCAGTTGTCGGGAGCCGTGGGGGCTTTACGGGAATCGTCGGTGACGCACGTGGAGAGGGGTGGCCTCTGTGTCCTCCCTTCACTGTGGACCCCTCTGCTCCTCCACTGTCCTCCAACCCATGCCGTGGGTGCCTTTTTCCTTCCTGTGGCCTAGAAGTGTTTTCATGCTGGCTACGGAAATTCAGTATTTAAAAGGGCCTAAAATACTGGCTGGGAAGTGTTAAATTTTCCAAACGCCGCCCCTGTGTTTTCAACTTTTGCCACTGAAAGTGCAGTCCGTGACCCAGCAGAGCCAGCGTCACCCAGGAGGACGGAAATGCAGGTCTCCGCCCCACCCCACAGCTGCGCAGGGGAAGCTGTGCCCGACAGTGTCCCCACAGTGTCCCCGGGCGATGGGTGCACGGCACTGTCTGGGAAGCGCGGTGTTAAGGCAGGTCAGCAAAAGTTATTCTTACAGTTGGTTCAAAGTGCTGCCTTTCCTCAGGACGACTTGCATTTGATGGCAGCTGCACAGTGGAGGGCTGCAGAGGCCACAGGAGCACTGACACATTGCGTGACACACACACACAGCGGTCATTCAGCCCAAAGTAACTAAGTGCCAGGCTCCGTGCCAGGCTCCGGGCACACAGTGGTTTGTGACAAGGGGTTCCCTGCAGGAGGGGAGCGTGAGAAGCGCTGCAAGAGAGCGAGGTGTGGTGTTTAAGCCAGAGCCCAGAGCAGGCTGCTCCCGTGGGGATGTAGGGGGACATTCCAGATGGAGCAGCCGGAACTAGAGGTCTGAAGGCCGGAGAGCGGCTCCTCGGGCTAAGCGGAGGGGGTTGGTGGGGGGAGCAAGTCGAGGCGGAGGCCATACCGCTTGCTTACACTTGTCCAGAGAGGGTGTGTGGGGCTTGGCCAGAGAGAGGGGGGAGGGGGCCGGCCCTGGGAGCTGGAGGCCTTTCCTCCTTGTGTTTCTTTATAATATTCACGAACGTGTAAAAGGATATCAACGTACTGCGTGATTTGTCTCCCACCCAAGCACAGCAGCAGTGGTTTCTAAACCCCTGTCTTAGTGAGTGGCTTATTCTTATCCTATTGAGCTCTCTTTTCACACCTGGGGACACCGAGTCCCAGAGAGGGGACACGATGTGCACACTGCTCTTAGCATGAAGTGCTGGGCCTGGCCTTGGCTTCCGTTGACTCAAACCCCGTCCTCTCTCCGGTATCCCCGGCTGCCTGGATTCAGGAAATGGAAAACAATGTGCCACAGAAACAGTCTGACAACAAAGGTGCCACGTCGCTGAGGAAAGAAACTCCGCCCTCACGGTCCCTCCTTCCCTGCTGGGCACCCGCAGCAGGTGCTTGTGTCCGAACCATGAGAAGCCGCGCTGTCCTGGGACCGGTGGTTTCCGAATGACTCTTCCCTGGGTGACGGACCAGGCTGCAGAGAGCTGACGGCACGTGGTCCTGAGGCCCCACGTGGCCGAGATTGGGCTTTCTTCCTCTCGCAGGAGCGACGGGGAACCACAGACCGCTGGGTCTTCTGGCCGTGTACCCGGGCTCCTCACCGCCGCCATCTGTAAAAACAGGTTTGTTTCATTTTCTGTAGGGATGGGGCGGCCTCTCTGAGCTACCATGTCCTGGATGGGCCCGAGAAGGTTCCTGTCGTGCACATTGATGAGAAGGGCTTCCTGGTGACAGGGTCTGTGATGGGGACGTCCACAATTGAAGTGACTGCACAAGAGCCTTTTGGGACCAACCAAGCCATCATTGTTGGCGTCAAGGTAGGATCATGTTTTCCCCATTTCTGAGCAATGAAAACAGTAGCACTGAGGTGATATTTCCTCCCTCTCAGGTGTTAAAGTGAATACGTTCACCTTCCAGCTGAGAAACTGGAGGTGGCAACTTATGTAAGAATAACTCAGGGGCAAAGATCTTAGATAGATAAAAATCCACAGCATCCTCTGGCCAACAGGGGCGAAGATCTTTGGAGATCATTGATTCCAAGTACCTTGTCCTATGGATGGGGAAACTGAGGCCCAGTGAGGGCCACGATTGGCCTGAGGTCACAGAGCTGGGATTGGCACCGCGGCTTCCTGAGCGGTGCGCCGGGGCTCCGCCCGCCGTGCCTGGCCGCTGACACCACCTCGATGGGGAGCCCCTGCCCTGGGCCAGCCCCGCGCCTGGGACACGGTCAGTTCTGAGGAGCAGACAGATGCACCCTGTGACTGTGACCATAGCGCTGTGCTGTCCCGGAAGGAGCCCTGAGAGTGGGCGGGTCGGGGATGGCACGGGCAGAGGTGTGTGAGGTTCAGGGGCAGAGCCTGGGGTGGGGGCTGGGGGGCTGGAACGGAGGGTTTGGGGAGGTGGGGTCTGGCTTTGTGATCAGATCATGAAATGCACCGGATTCCGGGCAGTTCAGTGCCAGTTAAGAGTGTGGGCTCTAGAGCCAGGCTGTCTCAGTCCAATCCCAGCTCGGCCACCGGGAGGCTGTGTGACCTTGGGCAAGTTAATGCACCTCTCTGTGCCTGTGTTTCCTTGCCTGTAAAATGGAGATCGTAGCGTTGTGAAGATTCAGTGAGTTATTGATAACACGTGTGAAGCACTTAGAATGGTGCTTCACACACGGCCAGTGCTTGGTAGGTACTATCTGCTCCTGTTGCCGTTTCACAGTAAAGAGGTTGAAGCCCGTGCTGGACTTCCTGGATTTTACTTTTAAGGAGAGAGTGACGTGGACGAGGGGTGTGTTTGGAGAGGTTGCTCCGCATCAGGTGGAGCTCGAGAGAAAGGGGGTCACTGCAGGGGAACCGGCCACAGACTGAGGACGGGACCTGGCTAGGACCACTGGGTGGGCGGGTGACCATCTGGAAGTGGGGCTTGAGGGGAGGGGGGCTGGGGTGACCAGACTGATGATGGTCCTTCGCTGTGGCGTGGAGCACAGAGGTGGGGGCCGGCATGGGGGGAAGGAGGTGAGGAGTCTGGGCCTGGGGAGTTAGAGGTGGCTGTGGCCTCTCCAGGTGAGGCTGGGGTCCCACCGGGCAGGGGTGTCTGGAGCTCCCTGAGGAAGGCTGGGGGCGCGGTGGGACTTGGGGTGGAGCCTCCAGCCCAGAGATGGCCTTTGGAGCCCTGGGAGTGGGGGGAGCACCCAGGCTTGTGCGGGGCAGGAGAGGGTGGGGGAGGGCCTTGGGCCACTGCTTGGAGGGGAGGAGGGGCTGGGAGCAGACTGCAGCTGGCAGTCAGGAGGAGAAAGGACACCCTGGGACAGGAGAGGCAGGGCTGGGCAGGGCAGTGGGGTGCAGCCTGCGGTCAGTCCCTGGGGACGCACGGTGGTAACCCACGGGAGGTTGCGGTGCCTCGGCAGCAGGAGCCCTGGGGCAGTTCGGAGGTGATGGAGGCCCAGATTGTGCCCCAGCACACAGTGGGCGCTCAACCAGCTGCCTTGGCTGCCTACCCAGATAGCGGTTCGTGTCCCTTAGAGGATCATGGCCTGTCATGTCCACCCATCCATGCCAGCCTCCAGGAGGCCACAGGCTCCAAAGGGATTGTCACTGTGGGAGACAGAAGCTATACCCTGCGTGGTACAGAATGAGGGGGCTCGCGTGGTCTTTAGAGAACCTGTGAGGCTCCAGGGAGCAGGGAGGTGGCTTTTGGGCCCTTCTTAGGGGGTTTTATCAGCTTTTCCAGTTCAAACTCATACCAACTCCAGAGAGAGGATTTAACCCATCTCGTCCATGCCTTTTAGCCTTTCAGCCTTTTAGAAATCCGAGTCCTCCACAAGCCCAGCCAGGGAAAGGAATCGTAGTAAAAGAGCCCAGCTCCTGAAATTGCCTGTTTCGGAACTGGAAATGCAATTTCAGCCCTAGGGCACCAGAGCAAAGAAAGCCACAGTTTACCACCATTGATCCCAGAAACTAATGACTTAGCAGATAGTCACTGATTTTTATTTTTATAATTGCTCTCCCAAGGCGGGCATAGCACATTCAACCCATCCCCCGCCCGTGACAGCCCTGGACCGCAGCTGCCAGAAATGAACAAGTCAATACAGGCTGTTTTTCTAAAACCACTTACACACCTTGTAGAATTAAATACCACTCTTGTTCTGATGCGTGGGGCAGCTTTTTTGTTTCCTGGTAACCTGTCCTTTCCTGCCTTAGGGCAAGGGGACAGCACTCTGCTGCTGGCCAGTGATACTCAGTGTGTCAGTGGAGAACCGGTGCCCTCCCAGTGTGCAGAGTCAATGTGCCTTTGTCCCCTGCTGACAGGGACAAGAGATGCACATTAGTGGGCCTGGCCTGTCTGCCATGTCCCTGGATGCGCGCTCTAGAATAAACGCTGAAATTCTGATCTGAAACTCCCCGTGATTCAGAATGACCCCTGCTCTGTGTAATTCATCCTTGGCTTTTATCATCTGTGGCTCCATCTCCAAGCTCTGGCCAGCCCTGGGCCCCTGCGTGGAAGGCACGTGGGCGCAGGTGGCTTTCTTGGATTGCTCTCATTGTGGGGTTTTGGGTCTCCTGGGCCTGGGTGTGGTGGCCGGCAGGCCTGGTCACACCCTGTCTCCCTCCCCCTCTCTAGGTGAGTGCTCCCCGGCCCAGAGGGAAGTCATCAAGACCTTGCACCCAGAGTCCCTCCTCAGCTGCCAGCTGCGGTTCCAGCCAGCCGTCTCCGATTTCCCAGCACGTGATGTTCTCACCGTGGAGCCAGGCTTCGACGCTGCTCTGGGTAAGTTTCCAGGAGTTGAAAGTGAAATGGACTTGCAGAGGGTCTTTCCCTGTGGACGTGTCGGGTCTGCTGCGTGTTCAGCTCACGGCAGCCATCTGTCCGGAGCAGCAGAGGTTGTCAGGAGCCCAGCCTGGGGATTGATGCCAGGGTCCTGGCCTCTGCGGCTTCAAGTGGCCGCCAGGAGGGGTTGGCCTTCCTAAGCCGGGTCATGGCTGTTCTCAGCACCACCTACACCCATGGGAAAGGACGCAGAGTTCAGAGCGGAAAACCCCGGCCGGGTCGGAGTCCTCCTCTGCTGTCCCTGCCGTTCTGCCTGTGGGGGTGGGGGCTGCTCCCCTCCCAGCCTCCTCTCCTCAAATGCGGATGAGGGGGCCTTGCCCTGCCTGCGCGGAGCACGTGAGAGGCGGCCGGAGTGTCCTTAGTAAATCGTCAAGGGCTGTCCCTCAGGCCGGAGCCGAACTGCTGCAAGGCTGGGAGACCAGCACGGTGGAGCTGAGGCCGCACCGTGGGCTGCTGTCGGGGTCCGGGAGATGCGTCCTGTGGCACTCAGTGCTGGGCCCGACCCCAGGGCCCTCAGTTGGCGGTCCTGCTGCCCTATTTCATCCCTAAATCTGTCCCAGGAAGGCTGCCATGTTATCCCTCTGGACCAAGAGAATCCGAGGGCCAGCACGACGCCGACATACTGGTGCGGCCGTGGAAGGGACTCCACCCTGGCACCCAGGTTCCCGGTCTGCGGAGCTCCCCAGGCCCTGCTCAACAGTGCTCATGCAAGTCCGGGCCAAGGAGGCCAGGACAGGAACCAGAATAGTTCCAGCCCCTGCCTGCGTGGAGCCTCCTGCTGCACCTGGGTCCCAGCCATCCCGAGTCAGCCCTGGCTCGACCTGCAGCCCGGTGCTGGGTTGTGGGGTCTGCCACTTGCTCTCCCTCCTTCCGGGCCAGGCTGGCTGGGCCCTGAGCTGCAGGGCTGGCCCTCACATGCTTCTTACTGCCCCAGGAGTGTCACTTAAAGGGGGATCATGATGTCAGCTATGTTGTAGCATTCCCCTGACGCCAATCAGAATTTCAAGAAGAAGAAATTGAATATTTCAATGATACACATGACGAGATCTTTAAAAGCCTAAAGTTATTAAAGGTTTTCAAACTATAGATGGAAAGGTCCCTTAAGAATTGTACAGGTTTAATTTTCTAATAAAGTAAATATCAGTGTCTATAACTATGTAAACAAAAAACACTTGCTTTCTTTAAGGAGAAAAATGTTCCTGTGACCACAAAATGAAAAAAAAAACCACTGTAGGTTTTACCCAGCTATGATTGGCCCATTTCTTGCTCTGACCTCATACAGCGCCATTGTTACCAAATTCCCAACCCCTATATAAGCCCCTGGCTGGGCCTAGGATTTTGGTCTTATTGCCCAGGAAGCTGTGTTTGGTGACCTGTGGACCTTGACCATAGCGCTACTGGTTTGTCTTCGTTAGTGAACATTGTCAGTGTAGTTAGTATAGTTAGTGTTGTTGGTTAGTTGTGTTAGCATAGGATAGTTAGTAGTTTGTTAGTTTTGTTTTCATATTATAGTTAGTATTGTTTGTTTTGTTACTGTATTATAGTTCGTATTGTTTGTTAGTAGCGTTAGTATAGCGTAGCTAATATTGTTTTTTATTAAGATAATATACTTAGTATTGTTCTTTTGTCGTGTTAGTATAATTAGTATTGTTACCCTATTTAATATTATCTATTATTGTCATTAGTGTAGTTAGTACTGTTCTTCGTACCCTCACCCTACTTAATACAGTCGAGAGTGTTCATTACTTAGGAAGCACAGTTAGCGTAGACTTAGCATGGAGTTGCCCGTGGAGCCTACCCAGGCCTTCATTTTATCCATGAAGCTGCATCATGGTTACAACATCATCAAGAAACTTGGCTGTGGCGCACATGGCCACGTGTTTCTGGCCGAGCACATTCCCACTAGGACCAAGGTGGCCATGAAATTGATGCTCAAGAATCTCTGCCCCAAGCTAGAAGGTGTCCTCACAGAGGTGAGGGCAATGAAGGCCCTGAAGCATCCGAACATTGTCAAGCTTCTAGATGTCATCGAGGATGAAGAGATCATCTGCTTGGTAATGGACTACGCCAGTGGCGGGGACCTTGAGGAGCATATAACGAGACACCAGGGCCTGAGCGAGGAGGAGGCCCGTCCCATATTCCGCCAGCTGCTGGCCGCGGTTCAGTACTGCCATGAGAACCACATTGTCCATCGCGACCTGAAGCCTGACAACTTTCTACTGGACGAGCAGGGGAACGTGAAACTAGCCGACTTCGGCCTCTCTGCGACTTTCAGCGAGGAGGATCACCTGGCCGAATTCTGCGGAACTCCTGAGTTTAGTGCCCCGGAAATGTACCTGTGTGAGGAATATGTGGGACCGGAGGTGGACGTGTGGAGCCTCGGTGTGGTCCTCTACTATATGCTATCTGGGAATGTGCCATTTCCTGGTGGCAACTGGAAGAAACTGAAAGATAATATCACGCAGGGAAGATATATACCACCTCATTTCCTTTCAGAGGACTTGAGGGCACTTTTGAGGAAGTTCTTCACAGTTAATGGCAAGTCGAGGCCCACCCTTGCTGAAATTCTGGATGATGTGTGGATCCAGGGTCAGAAGACACCAGAGACGACCCAGAAAGGACCAGTGCCTGCGAGTCCTCTAGGCAGTGGGCAGAGGGGTGCCAGTGATAGCATAGCCCCCCAGAACAGCCGTGTGGCCTGGCTATCCACCCACGGCAGCAGCAATGAAGAACAAGGAGGAGATTGCCCTCTCCGTGCTGGGCAGCCGCATTGGGAGACCGAGACCCCTCCCTCGGAAAAGGGCCAGGGCCGGAAGAGGCTTGCCAGGAGACTTGGCAATTTCCTATTGAGAATGTTCTGCATCCTGCTGCCCAGAGAGACCTGCTGCACGCGGTCGAACAAGGTGGTGCCAGTGCAAGAAGACAGCTGAAGCGGCTAAGGGCAAGTATCTGGGGCGGTCTAGCCACCCTTCCTGCATCTTATGTTATTTAATATGGTCTTGCTGACATTATTTTTAACAGGCAAGTCATAGATGTATACATGCATGCAGTACAATGTGAAGTTTAGGTGTATGTGCACTATGTGGAACGGTGACATGAAGCTAATTAACGTATCCGTCACCTCAGAAAGGCAAACGCAGTGTGACGTCACTTGCTGAACCTGCAAAGCTGACCTCATGGAAGCGGAGCAGCTTGATGGTGATGAGAGGCTGGGGGTGGCAGAGGGAGGGCACGGGTCGTTGGTCCCAGGCACAGAGTTTCAGACAGACGGAAGGGGGAGGCCCTGACATGTGCGGCACAGCAGGGTGCAAGAGTCAATGAGAATGTCCTGCACATTCCAGAATACCTGAGAGTCCCCTTCACATGTCCCCCTGCCTTTAGAATGGAGAGCAAGACGACCGACCCTGAGCTCCCCGGATCCCAACACAGAGCGGGAGCTCGGCCAGGCGTGGACTGACAGCTGACAGCTCCCAGCCACCGCTGTCACCCGAACCTGTGAGTGTGTCGCTTGCTCTCTGCTTCAGCATTGGCCGCCACCACCACCTCGTTTGCCTGTTTGCGGTGGGTCTTTTGGGCTGGCAGGAAGGGGTGTATTTTCAAGGTGACAGCGGCGAGTCTCCTGGTGAGCTTCTGCGGCCCGTGTTCAGAGGGAAGGTTGAGGTCTTCCCCTCAGGCCATCCAGCCTGGTGGGAGTCGGCTTCCCTGGATGTTTCCTGGGGACAGGTCCCTCCTCCTGGCTCTCTGCCTTGTCGGCAGGGCACCGTGCTAGGACAGAGACTCATGTGCAGGCAGTCACTGTGGTTTCCTGGTCTCCTCTGGCATCTGCTGCCCATTCACCCACATGCCCCTCATCACTGGAAGGAGCCTGGGCCTCTGCCGGGGGTCAAGGGTCAGTTCTCAACCTTGCAGGTGTGATGTTGCTTGAAGATTCCCCCAGTTCTCTCCATGCAGTGGCAGAGTCCTGGCTGTCATGGTGTAGAGGACTACCCAGCCTCTGTATGTCCACCGCTGGTCCCATGTAGTCCTCGTTGGGGAACTTCTAGGGCACAAAAACGAGGACTTCCACAAATGTGCCACTAAATGTGGCAAACCCAAAGTCGGCTAGTTTCATCTTGTCATTGTCATCAAGTAGGATGTTTTGGGGTTGTAGGATGTAATGTGGTTCTCGTGGCAATACTGCATGCAGCCGGGATTTTCTGTCATTCCGCAGCGGGTGTCTTCAGCCTCAGTGACATCCGCCCGCTTCAGGATGTTTGGATGAGTCAGGTGCCTCTGGCTTTGACCTCCATTTTGAGGAGTTCCAGGCTATGGAGGCTCTGATTGGACATTATTTTGATGGCCACCTTTGTCCCATCCATCGCTGCACCAGCCACTTTTCTTCAGGAGGGTGTCATTGTTTAGTGCCTCATTGAACAAGTCGCAGGTGGCACCCTGCTGCTTGGTCACGTCTATCCGTGCGAACTCTGCCCTAGCTGTGCTAGGTAACTAGCGAACACTGCCAGCTACACGACCTAGGCTGGGGACACTGACAATACTGCGATACCAGCTACATGAACCAGGCTAACAGTACCAATAATGCTAACTGTCCTGACAATACTGACTGCACTTGCTGTCGCTACTGACAGACAGTCGACTGTACTGTGCCAGCACCGCCAGCGAGCCGCACCGACTGTGCCGGGTGCCACTGCTGACAGACGGCACTGACTGTACTGTGCCAGCACCGCCAGCGAGCCGCACCGACTGTGCCGGGTGCCACTGCTGACAGACGGCACTGACTGTACTGTGCCAGCACCGCCAGCGAGCCGCACCGACTGTGCCAGGTGCCACTGCTGACAGACGGCACTGACTGTACTGTGCCAGCACCGCCAGCGAGCCGCACCGACTGTGCCGGGTGCCACTGCTGACAGACGGCACTGACTGTACTGTGCCAGCACCGCCAGCGAGCCGCACCGACTGTGCCGGGTGCCACTGCTGACAGACGGCACTGGCTGTACTGTGCCGGCACCGCCAGCGAGCCGCACCGACTGTGCCAGGTGCCACTGCTGACAGACGGCACTGACTGTACTGTGCCAGCACTGCTGACGACGACACTAACTGCACCGACCACACCAGCACTGCTGACTGACGAGGATGACACGGTGTTGCTGCGGTCAGACTGCCAGTTCTCCAGCACCTTCCTGATCCATAAGCACTGCTTACGGCTTTACTAACACCTACGCTCAGCCTAGGTCTTAGCAATTCTGTAACACTGGCTCTTTCTGATGTCAGAGCAGGGGAGGGGGAGGGGGAGACCCAGAGAGAGCCAGACAGCCCACTTCCTGGGGAACTTTTACTCCAGGGAGCCAGAGTTGCCATGGAGGCAGGGCTCAGTTCCCGTAGAAGGCTGTGGTCTTGTCATCTTCCTGCCTGGGACCTTTCTCAGTAACTCTGGCTCTGGTGAAAACCCTTTCCCAGTGGCAGCCGCCATTTGAAAAGCTTTTTCTGCTTTCTGGGCCGCTGTCAGTGCCGCCCTGTTTCCTCTCACCTCTCCCATCCCGGTTATCAAAGACCGTGAGGGCCAGGTTCAAAGTTCCGCTTGTGGAGCCTGAGGCCCCTTCTCAAGTTTTGGAGTTTGTGCCAAACAGTGGGGCTGACTGGGAGATGAAGTCCATCGCTAAGAGGCATTGTTCCTCCCTAGTGTCAGGATGTAGATTAGCAAAGAGGAGAATGATTTCAGACAGGAAAGGGGTGGCATTTCATGCTGGCTTCATCCATGTGGGCACCTGGTTTGCAATGCCTCTGACCCTGCAGCCTGCCAGAAAGGGGAGCAGGGGTGCAGGCGGGCGGGGAGTTCTGGAATGGCTGCTGCTCAGGTGAGGAAAATGGAGACAGAGAGGAAGCAGGAGGAAGGAGGGATCCCAAAGAGAAACATCGTCCAGACAGTGAGGCAGTGAGAGAGACGCAGAGGTCAGAAGTGACATGAGGCAGGCAGAGTGAAGACCAGGAAGTCTAACAAGTTTAAAGAAAGTCTGAAAGTAGAGGACGTTAGACTCTTCGCTGCCAGCGGTGATGGAAATTCAGGTAGCATCAGGCAGAGATTCATTCTTGGGCCAAATTTCCTGGTCCTTTAATTTACTGAACATTTGGGATGGGGCTCAATGAGTCCCAAAGTTCCAAGCGAACGTTGCCATGGTGGACGTTTTTAGGCATGGTCATGTGTTGCCAGAAGTCTGAGTGGGCAACCCCGACTCAGATGACCGTTGAAGGTCTGATCAGACATCTGGCGTCCCCGAAAATCTGAAGTGGGAGTGCTGGGTGTTTTCCTGGACTAAGGAAGCCAAACCAAACTGACAAGCCACCACTCTCCACATTGTGCCAGAGACCCAGTGACTCACCAAATCCCGAACCATTTGAGGGCACTGAGAGGGATGTCCTAGGAATTGCAGAGGAGGGAGCAGTGTCAAGACTGAAGCAGCTCTTCTTATATGAAGGAGAAATAAAGACCTTCTCAGACAAGCGAAGACCGAGGGAATTCATCAAGGCAAGACCTGCCCTCCAGGAAGGACTCAGGACAGCGTTACACACGGATCGGCACAATAAACACTCACCAGTGTAAAATCGTCCAAAAGGTGAAGGTCAAAGGCCAGGTACCACAGTGGCTCCAGAGAGAATACAAAGTTACAAAGTTCAACTCAACAGGATGAACAGGAATCTGCCCCACTTATCAATTCCTTCAATAAATGTGAATAGCTTGAAGTGCCCACTAGAGAGACACAGGCCGGCCGAATGGATAAATATGCACAAGCCAGGTATCTGCTGTCTTCAGGAAACACATCTAAGCCACCAGGATGCATTCAGTCTCAAGGTAAAGGGATGGAAAAACATATTCCACGTAAATGGAAGCCAAAAGAAAGCCAGCTTAGCAGTTCTGATTTCAGATAACTTAGTCTTCAACAAAAGTAATATAAGATAAAGATGGTCACTATATAACTGTGAAGGGTACAATTCAACAAGAAGACATAATAATTCTAAATATTTATACACCTAAGTCAACTGCAGCCAGATTCATAAACCAAATCCTGCTTGATCTAAACAAAATGATAAACAGCAGCACTGTAATAGCTGGGTACTTCAACACACCTCTGACAGAACAGGACAGATCCTCCAAACAGATAATAAAGAAACAATGGACTTAAACAGAACTCTAGAACAAATGGGCCTGACTGACAGTTACACCACATGCTACCTGACAACCACTGAATATACGTTTTTCTCATCAGCTCATGGGACATTCTCTAAGATTGATCGTATCCTAGGCCACAAAGCACGTCTCAACAAATTTAAAAAAACAGAAATCATGCCATGCATCTTCTCAGACCACAGTGGAGTAAATTTAGAAATCAACTCCAACATGAACTCTCATCTCTACACAAAGTCAAGCAAACTAAACAAGCTTCTGCTGAAAAATTCTTCAGTTAAAGGAGGAAATTAAGATGGAAATCAAAAGACTCTTTCAACTAAATGATAAAGAAGACACAAGTTGTCAAAGTCTGTGTGACATAGATAAAGCAGTCTTGAGGGGAAAACTTATACCCATAATTGCCTACATCCAAAAGACAGAAAGATCACAGATCAACAATTTGATGAATCATCTCAAAGGACTGGAAGAGGATGAGCAAAGCAACCCCAAACCAGGCAGAAGAAAAGAAATAACAGAGATCACAGCAGAACCAAATGACATCGATAATAAAAAAACTGCATGGAAGATTAATAAAACAAAGGGTGGGTTCTTTGAAAAGATAAACAAAATTGACAACATCTTGCTCGATTAATGAGAAGCAGAAAAGAAAGGACTCTAATCTCAATCAGAAATGAGAAAGGATAAATTACAACTATTGTCATGGAAATGCAAAATATCATCTATGAATACTATAAAAACCTCTATGCACATAAAGTTGAAAATGTGGAGGAAATGGACAAACTCTTAGAAACACACAGCCTCCCTAGGTTCCATCAGGAAGAAATAGAATTCCTGAACAGACCAACATCAAGTATCAAAATGGAAGCAGCAATAATTAACCTTCCTTAAAAGAAGATTCCCAGACCAGATGGTTTCACACAGGAATTGTACCAGACCTACAGAGAACTGGTACCTGGCCGGGCACGGTGGCTCACACCTGTAATCCCAGCACTCTGGGAAGCCAAGGCTGGAGCATCTCTAGAGGTGAGGAGTTTGAGACCAGCCTGAGCAAGAACAAGACCTGTCTCTACTGAAAAATAGAAAAAAATTATCCAGATAATTAAAAATAGAAACAAACAAAATTAGCCGAGCACATGTAGTCCCAGCTGCTTGGGAGGCTGAGGCAAGAGGATCGCTTGAGCCCAGGAGTTTGAGGTGAGTTAGGCTAATAATGCCAAGGCACTCTAGCCCTGGAAACAGGGTGGGACTGTGTCTCAAAAAAACAAAACAAAACAAAAAACAATAAGTGTCGGTGAAGATGTGGAGAAACTGGAATTCTTGTGTACTGGTGGAGGGAACGTACAATGGTGTCACTGCTACGGAAGATAGTATAGTCATTCCTGAGAAAATTAAATAGAATTACTCTGTGATCCAGCACTGCCACCTCTGGGTTTGGGATTCAATACCCAAAGGTATTGAAAGCACAGTCTCACAGAGGTATTTGTCCTCTCACGTTCATAGCCGTGTTCTTCACGACAGCCGAAAGGTGGAATCAACCCAAGTGTTCACCAGTGATGAATGGGTGAACCAAATGTGGTCCATACACACGGTGGACTATTAGTCGGCCTTACAAAGCAAGGAGATTCTGACGCATGCTACCACGTGGATGACCCTGGGGACATTGTGCTGAGTGAATACAACAGTCACAAAAGGTAAATACTGTCTAACTCCACTGATCTGAGGCATGCAGAGTAGTCAAATTCATGGGGACGGGAAGTAGAAGGGTGGTTGCCGGGGGGATGGGAATGAGGGAGTTACTGCTCCTTGGGGACAGAATTGCTGGATATGAGCTGAGCTGCGTGGATACACGGTGGCGATGCTTGCACAACGACGTGCGTGTCCTTCACGCCCCTGAACTCTACGTGTAAAAGTGCAAAAGTGGGAGATTTTTTTGCTATTTGTACTTTATGAGAATCAAATAAGGTTTTAAAAATTTAATAAAAACATGAATGGAAAATAAAAGCAGGGATGTAGTGAAACTGTTAGTAGCATTTTCAATTGATGGAACCACTTTGGGAAAGATATTTGGCAGTAACGATGTGCACCCCATGGCCTAGGAGTCTCATTATTGGGGATACACCAAAAAGAAATGCCCAAGTGTGTCCCTAAAAGGGAAGGTGCACAGATGTTCTTGGCCCTGTGCATCAGAGCCCCACACTGGAAGGGGCCGAAGCGTGCACAGTCGCAGGGGCAAACCCATTGCTCTGTGTTCACACATCGCCCAATGCACAGAAATGTGGGTAAAGGATGCACAGTGTGCAGCAAATGAGGAATCCCGTGAACAACACTGAGCGGAGGACGCCAGATACAGAGGAGCCTGTACCCAGTGATTCCCGTTGTAGAAAGTGCAGCATCAAGCAACACTGAGCCCTGCTGGTAGGAGTCAGGGTACTGGTTTCCCCGGGGCAGGGGGTAGGCATCAGATGGGGCTCCAGGAGATCTTGGGGTGCCGATAATCTGTTTCTTGATCTGGGTACAGGATACAGGATGTGTTCAATATGTGGGAAAAAATTATTGTCAATTTTATGTCTGTGTGAATTATACTGAAATTAAAAATCTTTAATTTAAAAACATCAGATTGCAGATCAAGCCCAGGATGAAAGAGGAACCCTCAGCCTGTCCTGCCTTCCCCAGCACAAGCAAGTTCACGGTGACCGTGTGGTCCTCTTGGTGTGGAGAGGCTGCCACCGGGTCTAGGCAGCGCAGCATCCTCAGGGTGACAGCCGAGGCCCAGGGCTCCAGCACGCTCCTGGTGAGCTACAAACAGGGCCACGTCCACCTGCGTGCCAGGATCACCGTCGGGGCCTACCTGCCCTCAAGGTGAGCCAGGGGCCCTGCCCTTCACCACCCACCCTGCCCAGTCCTTCCCTCATGGGAATTACTCACTTGCTCTGACAAATCTGTATGAAAACCCAATGGTTCAGAGGAGCTTTTGGCATAACTCCGTCTCCCTGTGATCTTCCGGCTGAAAGCAGGAACTGCTGCAGGAGGAGCAGAGCCTCCCCCACGGGGACAGTGGCTGCTGACATGCATGTGATCACGCGAGACAGCGCTTGGCAGGCGTGGCAGGGTGCTGACCTGCCAGGCTCTTCTGACGAAGGCAGGACTGTGGGCTCCAAAGGCTTCGAAATGTTTGCAACAGGGGTCAGAGCACAGGGGCGCTTCTGGCCCCCTCCAGAGTTACCCTTCCGAGTCCTTACAGGTCCGCAGCATTGGGACAGTGGCCTTTGGTGTGTTCGATTCCAGGCCCTCCCGGGACCTGCGTGCGGGGTGGATTCTGCCACTTGCCTGACGTCTGTGAATCCCTCTTCCCACCTGAGGAGGGAGGCAGTCGAGGCGTGTGTATCCGAGCACACGGCCTCAGCCTCCACACCGGCCTCCCGAGCCTGAGTCCAGGGCTGATGCACAGCCGCTCTGTACTCTGCTCATTTAACGTCTCTGGCCTCGCGTTCCCGCCTGTGAAATGGGGCTGGACAGCACCTGCCCCATAGGGTTGTGCTGAGGGTGAGCTGAGCTAACAAATGGAATGGGCTTAGCAAGCAGCGTGGGAGGGAGTCCGCGCTCAGCAAGGGTTAGTTAGTAAAACATGACTAAAAACAACTGGGCCTTCCTCCGAGGGTGGCTGTGAAGGCTTCGCAGAAGGGCCACACACAGTGGGCTGCTGAATGCACTTGTCACCGTGTTTGAACCCCGCCTCCTCCACAAGAGGCCAGAGCGGGTTAGTTGGTGGGGAGTTCCTGCTCCTGGAGGAGCCCCCACCCTCCCAGGCTGGGCCAGGCAGCCCTCGCATTTCCTGCCACCCAGGGTCAACCTCGCAGACAGCGCTGGTCCCTGTGGTTTGTAATATTCTTTTTCCCTCTCTCCCATCAGAAGCATGCTCAGTGACCTTAGGATCTTCCATCTCTGCCCCTCTAGCCCTGGGCATCGTGCCTGATACAGAGCAGACACCAACCAAGGGTGGTTTTGTTTGGAATGAATGAGTGAGGAAATGTGCCCAGGGTCACCCAGCCAGGCCTCAAACCGAGGCCTCCTGACCACCAGAGCAAACACAGCAAGTCTTGCAGGTGTCTGCCCTGTCCCTCCTGCTTCAGCCATCCAGTCACGCAGCACCTGTCTATGACACCTTCCTGGGCCAGTGCCTGCTCTAGGCCTGAGGTGCAGCAGAGCAGAAAACGCGCAGAAACCTGACATTCAAGCAGAGGGTGGGGCGAGAGAGGGTCCCTAAACCACCTAAAGAACTAACGTATTTTGTCTCTGCTGGCCATGGAGAAAGGAAAGCATTCAGGGGTGATGGGGGAGGCAGTTTAAAATGAGGAGGTCAAATCCCTTCCCTGAGAAGAGCGCTGGAGCAGGTGTGAGTGTTCTGAGAGCAGAGGGGAGGTGACAGAAATCCCCAAGAGGACAGCAGGCATTCTTGGGGACCCCCTGCCACACCTTCTAAGAGAAGGAGCATTTCACCAGGAGCCGGGGGGGTGCGGGGGGTTCTTCAGGGCCCTTCCTGGCTGCTGGGCTGGAGCAGCAGAGGCCAAGGCTTGAGCTGACTGTCATGAGCTGGGATGTAAGGTTGAGGAAATGGTAGACATGTCGCTTAGCAGGGTGGCTACCTGATTGGACAAATGATAGAGGAACATGAGCGTGGGTCTCATATCTTTTAGTTTTTATTTCTGCACAGATAGCAGTTGAGGTCAAGGTAATTTACAGAGAACAAAACCCAAAATGACAGGAGCTTAACCAGTAGACTAGTTTATTTGTCTGTCACACATGAGGTTTCATGCAGGGTTAGTCTGGCTGGTCTATATTCATAAGGGATCCGGGCTTCTGTCTTTCCACTTCATCATTTTATTATGTGGCCTGCATCCTTTAGGTCGCCCCCCCACTCCGCCCCCCGCCATGGTCCAAAATAGTTGCTGCAGCTCCAGCTGTCACATCTGGATTCCACATACCCTGAAGGGGAAAGCGCTCACCTCTCAGCTGACCTAGTTTCCTTTATTAGCGTTATCAGAAGTTTAGAAGAATAATTTCCACCTACATCTCATTGATCAGAAGTTTGCCCATTAGACACACTAGCTGCAAGAGAAACTGGGAAATATTTTCTCTGTGCAGTTTGCCATGCTATAAAAAACCGGGTGTCTTTGCCTAGGGAACAGGGGAGTGTGGGAACTTGGAGGGCAGCTGACAGTCACTGTTGCACCCTGTGTTTGCTAGTGCGTGCGTCAGTTCACTCTGCAGACAGTCGTGGACACTGTTGGGGCCAGGCCCAGGCTGGGAGACAGGATCTAGGGAGAGTCCCACCCTCTGCCCTGGGGGGCTGCCAGCCTGTGGGGAAGCAGGCTCTGGGACAGTGCAGTGAGCGTGGTGGAGGCCACGAGTCCCGGGGGGCAGGTGGAGGGTGAACAGAGTAGTAGCAGGAGAAGCCGGGGCAGGGCGCCTGGCTGGTGGGCACTCGAGGCCCGGTGTTGTGGCTGCTCCAGGGGGACAGCTGAGCCTGTGGGGGTTCCCCGCTGAGGGGCAGGAGGGTTCCGAGTGGTGTCGTAGGACTTGGGTGCTCTCCAGCAGCAGTGAGCAGCCGGTGCAGTCAGGGCAGCGCCAGTGTCAGCTCAGCACACCAGCCCCCTGCAGCTGGCGTGGGAGGTGGACAGGCGCGTCGTGAAAGTCACTGGAACACAAGCACTCGGGAGAGAGACCGTCTTCAGATCCCTCTGCAGGAGCTGCTGTGCCCTCCCCGGGCCAGACTACACCTGACCCCTCCGTCTGCTTGGCCACGGGGCACTCGTGCTTGCCAGACACCTGCTTCCCGCTGCAGTCACCGACCCCAGTCTGTCTGCTGCAGATGTGTGGCGTGCCTTGTACCACCTGTGGGTCACTGTGTGAGCCCGTAAGCCCATGAGTCTGGGGCCCAGCTGGCTCCTTCACTCCGTGGGTGTCCGTGTAGACTGTACACTCTGACCTGGAGGCTCTGGGCCAAGCGGGTGTGAGCGGGGCCCTCACCTCCGACTGTCCAGCCCCTCTGGCTCCGCCGTGTCATCTAGACGGAGTGTGAGTATCGCTGTGAAGAGGCGTGTAGGTTCTGCGTCTTTCAAACACCAGCTGCCGACACTGGGGGTCTCGGGGGTCAGGCCCAGTCTGCCGTTTCGCTACCCGGGACGCCACGTCCAGAGAGGAGAAGGCTTGTCTGAGGCGCGTGGGGCCCTCCCCTCTTCAGCTCTGCTGTGGGGACATTTGGGCTTTGACACCCACCGTGGGGCCGTCACAGTTCCTGAGTGTCCTCCAGCAGCATTGCTGATCACTGGTCACTGACCCGTCTCCTTGGCACAGGGTTCCAGGTCGCGTCTGTGCCTGGCAGGGAAGGGAATTAGACAGGAAGGTGGGAACCGCAGTCCTCCGGGTGTTAATTCCCGGACACGCAGCCCCTGCCCACAACTCTTTCCCTCCGGGCTGGCCACGGAAAAGTCTTTGGCGAGACGCGCGGTGGCCTGCTTTGCCCAGCAGAGTCTCGCTGGCTGTGAACAAGGGACGTGGGTAGGAGCAGGGGATCTGGGGCCAGAGCAGACCCAGGCCCCCCAGCTGGGCGAAGGTGGTTAAATGGCCCTGCTTTGCTCATCAAGATGAGCCCTCTGCACCACAGGGTGGCGCTGGGTGAGAGAGGACACAGAGGCCACCTGGAGGCAGGAGCGCTGAGCCCTACGGTGTGAATAGGGGCAGCAGGGCAGCCTCTGTGAGGGCCTGGGGACGACAGGGCCTGGTGCGCTGGAGGAGGGATGCCACTAGCCTGAAGGTGGGACTGGGGCCAGGCTGGGAAGGCGCGAATCCCAGGACAGACTCTGAGCCTGTGTTCTGCAGCGGCCTGAGCAACAGGGTAGTTCAATGCAGCGGGGACGTGATCGGGTCTGTGTCGTAGGAGTGACATCTGGCAGCTCTTTGAATGTTAATTAGGATGAGCCAGTCTCTAAAGTGACCTCATGTGACCAGTATTTAAAACAGTGTCCTAGCAGGTGGTTTCTATTGTGCTTCCCACATCGCAGCTGGGAAAAGTAAGGTTTGGGGATGTTCCTGGGGTTCAGCCCAGGCTGTGGGATCAGACGCTCAGGCTCTGCTTTGCTGCCCTCCCCGCCCTGTCCCCAAGCCCTGTGGTCAGAGAGGGAAGGGACAGACCCCAGGAACGATGAGGCCTAATTCAGCCTGCGTTCCCAGGGCAGAGTCTGCTCTGGGTGTGAGAGAGAATGGCACAGTGGTGGCTTTCAGGGTTTGGACCACCCCGTGTGTCTCCCATCCGGAATCTCCTTTGAGTAGTCCCTTGCCTGCCCGGGCCTCTGCTTGCCCATCCTGGCACGGGCGACCCTCCCACCTCGCTGGGGTATGGAAGGAGCAGGCGGGCACTCCACCGGGAAAGGAGCTTTGCACACCCAGTGCCTCTGGGCAGCTCAGGTGTTGTAACCTGCGTTCCCACCAAAGCACCGGGGCGGCCTTCCTGGGGGTGCTGAGGTGCCTGGGGTGGAGGGTGGTGCGGACTGGGACAGGTGAGGGCAGAGGGAAGGACAGCACCTGCCTGGGTGGGGGGTCTGGGTGGAGGTTCCCGTCCTGGCACTGTTGGCACTTGGAGCCAGTTTCTGTGGGGCCATCCTGTGTATCGTGGGGATGTCAGCAGTGTCACTGCCCTCTACCCGCTAGGTGACAGAGGCAACACCCCTCTCAGTAGTGACAGTGAGAAATGTCTCCCAGTGTGGCTGAAGGACCCCTGGTGGGGAAGGGGGTTCTCATCCCCCATTAGGAGCCACGGTCTGGACGCAGAGCCGGCTTGGGCTGGGCTGGCGGGGCACGTACCGGGCGGCCGTGGTGGAGATTGTCACTCACTCACTTCCTCAGCACAGCCCTGAGCCCACAGCGCAGCCGCCGGCTTCAGCGTACACTGCGTGGTCAGCAGTGGCTGTGACCAGTGCTGGGCGTGATGAAGGCTTCTCACCTTTGCTTCTTGCAGGTTCCAGTCTCCAGCCACCGTGACCCCCTGGGGGACCTGGCCGCCTACGACCAGCAGGGACGCCGATTCGACAACTTCAGCTCTCTGAGCATCCACTGGGAGTCCACCAGGCCGCTGCTGGCCAGCATTGAGCTTGACCACCCACGTGGTTGGTGTCCCAGGACGATGGGAGTGGCCAAAAGAAGCTGCATGGTGAGCAGGCTGGCGAGCACGATGGCCCGGGGCAGGAGGACAGAGACCAGGGAACCATGGCCAGACAAGAAGTGTGCCAGGGCAGGCTGGTGCCCGTCGGGAGCTCAGCTGTCTGGGACTCCCCTTCATCCAGAAGTAAAATGTAGGGCACACTGTGAGCTCCTGCTCTTTTTCAGTCCTGCACGGACACTGAGGTAACAGGGACAGGCTCAGGCCCCACGGCAGGGGAGTCTCCAGTGCCAGGGTGTGCAGCAGATCTTTCCAGCTCCATCACCTGTGCTACTTTATGCCTAGGTGCATCCGAAATCCCCGACAGCCAGAAGTTAAATCTCTTTCCCCAATTCATCGCAGCTGCTCCATGAAGCCTTGCTCAGGGCCTGTTGACTCTCATAGTACACACAATTTTGACCGACTCAGTTATTGGTTTTCAGATTTGAAACTGCAAATCAGAAGGAGGAAGGGGTTGCTTCATCGGTGGCGATGGGGAGACATCCAACATCATTTCCCTCTTCCTCGACTCAGTTTTGTGGCCATTTCAGTCCATGAGGCGTCGGGAACCACAGCCGTCACTGCCACCATGGCTGGCTACCAGCTGTCCCACCTCAGCACGGCCAGAGTGAAGCAGCAGGTATCTCCCAGGGCCCAGCGGTGGGAGAGGCCGTGGGCAAGGCCAGGAGATCTGATGCTGTCTGAATTCTGCCCAGATTCCACCTGGTGTCCACGTGTCCTGAGAGCCCTCACTGGCCACAGCCCTCAGTCCCCAACGTGCTCCCTGAACTGGGAGTGTGCTCACTGCCTCGGATCTCCCCTGCCCCACACCCCTTCCGTGTGGGCTCCTGGAGGGATCCACTGAGAACTCAGACGGACCCTGTCACCTCTGGGCTCCAGCATGCTCCTAGTCGCCCTCAGACCTTCAGGAGGAAGCTCTCCCCACGCCCCCGCCTTACAGACCACCCAGTGTGCCCGTGGGGGTCACACCATCAACGCACGGTCCCTGCTGCCGGGAACGCCCCCTCCCTCCTCTGACTCTCCTCCACTGGGTAACCTCTGTCCTTCCAGTCCCAGCTAAGATGTCAGCCCCTCCGGGGAGTGTCCCTAAGCCCTGGACACAGACTGGCTTTCTGCCCCAGATCCCAGAGACCTTGTCCCTCCTGCTGTCACAGCACAGAAACACGCCCCCAAACACGCTGCGCACACTGTTGCCACCATCAGTGGACACAGATCACCGCCCACTGGCCCACCCCTCTCAGCCCCAGCATCTCATGGGGGCTCCAGGCAGGGGTGTTGCTAGTGGGGCCCAAATGGGTGCATCTGAGGTAGGACTGTGAACGGTCCTTCCTGGACGACAGCCACCCCATGGTGGGGGGCGTCAGTGACCTTGTGTTTCGGACAAGGTAGAGGCAGCAGAGAATGGCTGGAAAGGGAACGTGCGGCCTGATCCCTGGGACCGTAAGTGCTAGGATGGGGAGCTTCCGTTGTCACCTGGCTAGACAGCTTTGAAAAAGGCCGGGGCCCCAGTGGGGGCCGCACTGAGGAGCCTGGCCTGGAGGGAGTGGCTGCTGAGGGGGCTCACCTGCGCCTGCCCCTGGTGGCTGCGCCTCTTCCTCCTGCATGCTCACACCTGGAACCCCTTGGCCAGAGCAGGGGCCTCCTGGCCTCCTGGCTGGGCCTACACACCCCGACAGGATCCCTCCAGGGCCTTTGCACTCACGCTCTGTGCCCTGGGGCCTGCCTGTCACTGGTGTGGCTCAGGTGTTCCTCAGCTTGAGGTCTGTGCTCCCTGAGAGCCACGCTCCCTGTCAGACCCTGCTTGCCTGTGGCACCCACAGTGCACCCGGCACCTTCCTGCCCTTCCCTCACTTTTCCCTGAGGGCGGGTGCTGCACCCCAGTGCCTTGCACGTGCCTGGTGCACAGTGGGTGCTCAGTTAATCCGACTGGGGGAGTCAGATCTGGGCCGGGTCAGACAGTGTCCCTCGAATGACACCTGGCAGGAAGCAGAGCCATGCAGTGTGCCGCCCAAGGTAGTGAGGGCTGTCCTTGTCCTCTGGGGAGCCTGCCGTGAGGACTCTTCCACAGGACCCTCCCCCACGGCTCGGCCTGGCCAGCGGCTTTCCCGGTTGCCCAGCCCCCATCCACCCCCCCAGCGCAGGATCTGCCATGTGCTCCGAAGCCGGCCATCTGCTCTGCGGTCCCGAGGGTCAGGGTTGTGTGTGAGTCACCCACCCAGTGGGGCCTGGCAGGGGGGGCTGGGGCCGTCCTCTGAGCAGGACTGTTGCTCACCCAGCCTCTGTGTGGAGTGGAGGAGGCAGCTCACTCCGCCTTGGGTGAGGGAGGCCTCAAAGGCGACGTGGCCATTTAGCAGGGCTCAGGAGCACCACGGTTTTATCAGGGTTTGTGTCCCAGACGGAATGAGTGGCCAGGACCTGGGGCTTCTAGGCCCGCTCTTCCCCAGGGACACGCTGCAGGTGGGCATTGCATTGGCCTGTAGTTGGCCATGGCCTCATGGATCTGATGGTGTTGGCCTTGTCCCTTCAGCAGGACCCTCCGGTGCCCGTGTCGGCCTCCATAGAGCTCATCCTGGTGGAGGACGTGAGGGTGAGTCCGGAAGAGGTGACCACCTACAACCACCCTGGCATCCAGGTACGGCCGTTGCCCTGCCACAGTCCTACCAGTGAGACCCACTGGGGGGGCCCTCGCCCTCTGACATGCAGCCCGACCCCTCCCTGCCTCTGCCTCCTGCAGGCGGAGCTGCACATCAGCTCGGGATGTTTCTTCCTCAACATGAGCACCGCAGACGTCGTCAAGGTGGCCTACCAGGAGGCCAGGGGAGTCGCCGCGGTGAGTTGGCTTTAGTTCCTCACCCGGGCCACTGTGTGGTTAGTGGGTTGACTATTTGATAAGCTGGCACTTAGTCACACCAGCTAGAATTAGCAGGGTCTGTAGATTCTCCACTCCATTCGGCAACTTTAGTCATCGCCGTGCTGCCCCTGTGGGTTTTATTCCACACCCACACACTACTCACGCCCTTAGTTACCCAGTGGTTTCCTTCCAGTCACTCTTTTAATCAAGACTAAAACATTATTTTATAGGCAGCACTATAACAACCCCAAAGAAAATTGTTTTTAGAGGCTGCATCAGCTTTTTCTATGAAGACTTTTCCCATGTTTCTTTCCTGACACTCTCCCTGTTCTCACACGTACTGACTGAGCTGTGCCCGTGGGATGCAAGGATTCAGCACTCTGCCTTTTCCAGTGAGGTCACCCTGAGAGTTTATATTTCTCCCTGCGGTGATACAGGCCAGGTGATAACTTTTATGCTGTCATTTTCACTGTAGCCATTCTCTTTTTGTAGAGCATGTGGGTTGTTTAAAATATTTTGTTTTTAAAAAAAATATAGCAAAGAATAGGATAAAAAGAGCAAAAACAAACGCCAACGTCCTACATGTCTGCACATCTGCAGGATGGATCACTAGGGAATCGTCAAAATTGAACTCACCTTTAAAGGAAGCTCTTACCACTGAATGTGCGGTGAAACCACTCCCGTAAGTCACAAATGCCGAGGCTCGGCACTGACAGCCACCCCTGTGATTTCAGTGGAAGTTAGAGCTGGGCACCAGGCTGCAGGACAACCTGAGGGACAGATTCTGTGCTGCACCGCAAAGTGCACAAAAGTGCTTGGTGAATTTTACATACGAAGCACCATGTGTCACCACAGTCCAGATCAAAATGCCGAGCGTTTTCAGCACCCCAGAATATCCTACTGTGCTTCCTCCTAGCACGGCCTCCCCACGCCCAGAAGTAATGAAGGTGCTGATTTCCGCCCTGGTGGATCAGCTGTGCCGGCTCCTGCACTCTGTGTCAGTGGCACAACACGACATGTGCCTTCTTGTGTCTTTTCTGTGTGAGACTCACCCATGTTGTCACCTGCAGCTGTACTTTGTTCTATTTCCTGGCTGTGCAGTGTTCCATTCCTTGCAGATGTTACCACTGATGTTTCCATTGCTTTGCTTTGGTGGTTACAAAGTGTCATTTTGTGGGCATGTGCACTTTTTAAACAAACAGACTTTATTTCTTTAGAGCAGTTACAGGTTCACAGCAAAATCGAGCTGTGTGAAAGTGCAGAATTCCTGCGTCCCCTCCCCCCACAAACACAGCCTCCCCCACTGCCCACATCCCCCACCAGAGAGACGCATCGTTCCACTCGGTGACCCTACGCTGCCACGTCATTGTCAGCCACACTGACTCCTGTAGCATTAGGGGGGCTCTGTCATAAATCCCTGATGACTTTTCTTGCTCTGACTCTGCTGTGGTCCCCGCTTTCTCTGATTAGTGTTAGCACGATGTGTTCTTCTCCATCCATTCACTGTTCATCTGCCGCGTCTTTGTATGTAAAGTGGGTCCTGGTGGGCAACCTGCAGTCAGGGCTTGTTATCTGACGCACTCTGACAACCTCTGTGCTATATTTTAACCATTGACATTTAAAGTAATTATTGATAGAGTCGGATTACTATCTGCTACACTTGTTAACTGTTTTCTATTCCTTGCCCTGGCTCTTTGTCCTTATTTCTGAATTCCCTTCCTTTTCTGCCTTTTGAAATTTTAATAATCATTTTTCTATGATTCTATTTTTTCTGTTTCTTAAGTACTTTTTTTTAAAACTTTTTTTAGTGGTGGCTCTAGAGTTTGCAACTAATCCGGATCAACTTTCAAATAACACTGTACCCCTTCATGGGTGGTACAAGTACCTTATAATAAAAAAAAAATCTTCTCTCTTTCTTCCTGTCCCTTGTATCATTGCTGTCATTCATTTCATATAGACATAAGCATAGACACACACACACACACACACACACACACACATCTACTTACAGTGAGTGTGTTGGTACTATCATTTTCAATAAACTTATCCATTAGATCAATTAAGAATAAGAAAAATAAAAGTTTGTATTTTTCCTTTACTTATTCCTTTTCCAATGCTCTGCTTTTCTTTATATAGATCCCAGTCTCTGCCCTATGTAATGTTCCCTCTCTCTGAGGAATTTCTATTAGCATTTCTTGCTAGCCAGGTCTACTGGCAACAAATTCCCTTCATTTTTATTTGTCTGAGAAAGTCTTTATTTCTTCTAACTTTTTAGGAGTGATTGTGCAGAGAATAGAGTTCTAGATCGGTGGCTATTTTCTCTCAGCACATCCAATATTTCACTCTACCCTCTTCTTCCTTGCGTGTTTTCTGAGGTGAATCTGACATAATTCTTATCCTTCTTCCTCTATTGATAAGGGATCCCTCCCTACCATGGCTTCTTTCAAGATTTTGTTCTTTATCTTTAATTTTCTGCATTTTCAATATGATATGTCTGTGGGTATGTATCTGTGTGGTTTTTTTTTGCTTTTTGTTTTCTTTTTCTTAACAATTATCCTGCTTGGTGTGCTCTGAGATTCCTGGATCTCTGGTTTGGTGTCTGACACTAATTTTGGAAATTCTCAGCCATTATTGCTTCCAGCATTTTTTCTGTTCCTTTCTGTCTTTCTTCTCTTTCTTGTATTCCCATTATTTGTATGTTACACCTTTCGTAGATGACCCGCAGTTCTTGGATATTCTGTCTTATTTTTTTCAGTCCTCCCTCCTCCTCCTCAGGGTTGGAAGTTTCTGCTGGAGAATCCTCAAGCCTAGAGAGTCTTCCTCATCTGTGTCCAGTCTTGGAATGAGCCTGTCAAAGGCATCCTTCATTTCTGTTGCCCTGTTTCGGATCTCCAGCATTTCTTTCTTATTCTTTTTGGAAGTTCCATTTTTCTTGCATTACACATCTATTCCTGCATGCTGTTGGCTTTTGTCATTAGACCCCTTGGCATATCTATCCTAGTATATTTAAATTTCCAGTCTGATCATTCCAGCATTCCTGCCATATCTGAATCTGGACCTGATGCTTCATCTACCTTTTGAAACTGTGATTTGATTTGATTTTACTTTTGCCTCTTAGTATGCTTCATGAATTTTGTTGAAAGCTAGACATGATGTCCTGGGTAAAGGGAACCCAGGACAGGTAACAGCCTTTAGTGGTGTTACCATAAGGTGTTGGGGGAGGGGAGGCATTCTTTAGTCCCACAGTAGGTCTAAGTCTCTTGGGGACCCCGTGCCCTGAGCTGTGACCTTCCCGTGTGCTCTCGGTCTCCTCCCCCACCCCGTTAGGTGGAACAGGATGGAAAGAGTGGCAGGAGTTGGGAATTCCTCTTCCCCTGCGACACTCAGGCTCTGGTAAAGCCCAGTGGGTCAGGCCCTGGTTAAATTGTTTCTCACGAGGGGCCTTGTTAAGAAGAGCAGAGTGCTCTGGCTTATTTCCCAGCCCCCTGTGGGAGGCACCAGGGGGATTTTTCTCCAAAAGTCCCTGTAAGAGCCTGGTAGGATTCCTGGAGGTAAAACTCACGAAAGTGTGGGGCCTTCTGACTGGGCCTCCTTGGAGTGTGTAACTCTCAGACTTGTCCCCACGGAGCCCCCGGCAGTGTGTCAGCTGCAGGTTAGGTTTTCCTGAGCTGGTACTGGTTCCTGGGGAGGCTTCTGCGCTTTGCTCTGTTCTGGTGACTAGTGATCTCCGTATTTGCCTGTCTGTCTATCTCTAGTTTGGGGGCAACACTTTGCCCTGTCACCTCACTTCTCTGCCAGACGTAGGAAGAGTTGTTGGTGGTTGTTAGTTCAGGTTTGGCTTATCGTTAGGACAGAGTGATGACTCCCAACTCCTTGGACTGGACGCTGGAATGTGCACTTACTGTTACCCAGGGGTGAGACTGTGGGATCATGAGGTATGTGCATATTATGATGATACTGCCAAGGAATTTTCCAGAGTGCTTGTACCAATTGACATCAGTAGCGTATAAGAGTTCCAGTTACTCCACAACCTCACTAGTGCTTGGAACTGCTAACGTTTAATGTTTGCCATTCTGCTGTGTGTGCTGGTACCTCATCGTGTGTCTCCCTAACGATGTTGAGCACATTTTCATTCCATGCTGTATTTAACTTCTCTTCAAGTCCCTTCTCTTTGGATTTATTTCCTGAGACTCCTGTTGCCTTCTGCGGTTAGCGCTGGTGGTATTTGCGTACATTTCCCCTTTACCTCGTGCCTGCTGCCATTTGCCTCCTCTGCCCCGTGAATCCTGCCCCAGCTTCTGGGACCTCAAGCCTCCCTGTGCTCCAACTACCTGTGGGAGTAATGAAGAAAGTACCAAATTCCAGCATGGTCTTCCTACATCTCACTCCCTCTCACCTGCCACCGAAGCTCCTTGGATGCTCATGTGAATAGACCCTTAGGAGCCCAGCTGGGTCTCTTGACAAATCTGACTGTGCCCAGGGCTCATGGTGACTTCAGCACCATCTCAAGCTGGGGCTCTGCTGTGCTTTAGTGAGTCGAGGCACAATCAGAGTATTTCAAATTTTGATTCTGTGGATTTTTATTGAACAGAAAACACTAGAGAGAGAACCTGACTCCTCTTTGTCATGGCTACAGGTTTCTTCTAAAGGTCAGTCAGAATTTGCACTTCACAAATACCCCAAACCAGAATGTCACTATGGAGTGACTTCATCAGCACCTGACAGGGAGGGCTGCTTATTGTGAAGGCACAGGCTTAAGACCTTTAGATGATTGAAGCTGTCATGCACCTTTGTGGTAATAAAAATATATGTCTTAACTCCAACAGAAACAATCAGCTCTACACAAAGTCACGGAAACAAAACAACCTACTGCTGAAGGATTATTGGGTCAAGGAGGAAATTAAGATGGAAATCAAAACATTCTTTGAACTAAATGAAAAAAGGGACACAAGTTTTCAAAATCTGTGGGACACAGCTGAAGCAGTCCTGAGGGGAAAACTTACACCCATAGCTGCCTACATCCAAAAGGCAGAAAGATCACAGATCATCAATCTGGTGAATCATCTCAAAGAACTGGAAGAGGATGAGCAAAACAATCCCAAACCCAGCAGAAGAAAAGAAATCCCCAAGATCAGAGCAGAACTAAATGAAATCAGCAATCAAAAAAATATACAGAAGATTACTAAAACAAAAGGTTTATTCTTTGAAAGGATAAACAAAATTGACATGCCTCTCACTAGATTAACCAGAAGCAGAAAAGAAAGGACTCTAATAAGCTTAATCAGGAATGAAAAAGGAGAAATTACAACTGATATCATAGAAATACAAAATATCATCTATGAATACTATGCTAATCTCTATGCACATAAACTTGAAAACATGGAAGAAATGGACAACCTTCTAAGAAACAGACAGCCCACTTAGGCTCAATCAGGAAGAAATAGAGTTTCTGAACAGATCAATATCAAGTATCAAAACTGAAACAGCAACCATAAACCTTCCTTTAAAAAAAAAAGTGCCGGACCAGATGGTTTCCCACCTGAATATGACCAGGCCTACAAAGAAGAACAGGTCCTATCATGCAGAAATTATTCCACAGCATTGAGAAGGAAGCAGTCCTCCCCACATGTTTTACAAAGCCAGCATCACTCTGTTATCAAAACCAGGAAAGGACTCAACAAAAAAGGAAAACCACAGACCAATATCTGTTATGAATATAGATGCAAAAATGCTTGATAAAATCCTAGCAACCTGAATTCAGCTGCTTATCAAAAAAATAATTACAACCAAGTGGGCTTCATCCCAGAGTTGCAGGGATGGTTCAACATTTGCAAATCTATCAATGTAATTCACCGCATAAATAGAAATAAGTGTGTCTGCAGGAGCGTGAGTGAACCTGGAAGGTCCTCTGAAACCAGGTCACACTGAAGGACCCAGGGCCTCTTACAGCAGAGGGAGACGAGGTTTCAAAGTCCAGACTTCAAGTCCCAGCTCTGCCATCTCCTGGCTGGGTGTCCCTGAGGACATCAGTCAGCGTCCCTGAGCCAGGTTCTTCAACAAGAAAAGCAGAGACTGAGAACAACCACAGAAACCATCTCAGGACGGCCGTGTGGCTACCTGAGGCAGAGGATGTGAGGAACTGGGCTCACAGAGAAAGCCAACTGGCTTGGGGACGCAGAGAGTGAAGCTGGGTCTCCCCAGCTAGTCCTACGGTCAACTCCCAACTCAGACCATGAAGCTACGGAGTGGACTTCCCAGAAGGTATTGAGCTCCCTAGCACCAGAGGTATTCAAGGCAGATTTAGATCTGCACCCTCCAAACCAGGAGCCACCGGCCACATGACTGCTTGAAATGTCACTAATCTGAACTGCGATGTGCTATAAGTGTAAAACAAACACCAGATTTCAAAGACTTATTACACAAAAGAACTGTAAAATATCTCAGTAATTTATATAGATTACATATTGAAATGATACTATTTGGCATAAACTGGGTTAAATAAAATATCTTATTAAATTTGATGTCATCTCTTTTTCCCTTTTTGATGTGACAACTGGGAAATGTTATGTGACAGGTGTGGCTTGTGTTATAGAACATTTCAGCTGGACGCGCTGGTGGAAACCCCGGGTGCTCCGAGTGTGGTTCCTGGAGCAGCGACGTCCGCGTCTCCTGGGAACTGACTGGAAATGCAGAATCTCAGGGGCCGCCCGGGCCCCACGCACGGACTCGGCAGCTGCATTTGCACACGCTCCCCACGTGACTCGTGTGCACACTAAGTGTGAGACGCCTGCAGAGCCCTGGACTGGAGGCCTCAGAGGGGGTCCCATCCTCAGCCAGAGGGGGTGGGAACACCTGGCCTGAAGCCCCGCCCACACCATGGGAAATATTAAGTAACTGATGCCTTTGTCCCTTAGTCACACACTCATCCGGGATGTCCTTTAAACCCAGCTCTGTCACCAGCAAGCAGCCACACACTGTAAAGAGAAGAGGGCAGCTTTGCAAGGGATTCGGCTGTCTTGCTTAGAAGTGAGCACTCACAGAATACACCGACAGCTGCCCCGCAACCCTTTAAGGGCTGGGAAACAATCTCCGAAAACAACTGAAAAATAGGTTGTGTGTTTAAAACCAAAAACACAACACAAAATTTAACAATCTCAGAAAACAACTGAAAGATAGGTCTGTGTGTTTAAAACCAAAAACAAAACACAAAATTTAACCAACTCCCCGCCCCTCAATTTCTCCTCCTTTTTCTCTCTGAAAACTTGGCCAGCGAGCATTAGTGGCACTAAATATAGAAAGGGTGAGCAAGTAAACCACTCAGAGGTGCCACATGTTGCCCAGGGCCTGTGTTATGGTTGAGTTGTAAACCGTGGGGAGCTGGGAGCCGTAATCCAAATGCTGACGGCCTCCCAGCTGTGAAGCAGCCAGGAGGGAGCAGGGCCAGGAGCGCATCCCCCTCCAGGGGGTGCAGGGAGGTGGTGCCTTTCCAAAGGCAGATCAGCCCAGGTTCAATGTCCTCCATCACCCTGCAGGACACGGCCAAACCCAAACTCCCCCCTCCCCAACACACCTGTCTGTGACCTCATCTCCTCCCTGAGAGCCGCACTGGCCTCTTTGCCTCTGGGCTCTCTGACTAGCTATTCCCTCCGACTCAAATGCTGTTCCCTAGACGGTCACTTCCTCACTGCCTGTTCACAACTCACCTTCTCAGAGAGGCCTCTCCTGACCACCCAAAATAAACTGCCTCCTCCTGCCATCTCTGCCCTCTCATCTGGCTTTATTTTTTCATCATAGCATTTATTACTCTAGGACAACAGATTCTACATGCATTCTATTATTTGTTTGTCATCTGCCTTCCCCTGGAATGTCAGATCCATAAAGGCAAGTACCATGTCTAATCCCAGAGCCGGAAACGGTACCAGACACACCAGTAGGTGCTTAATATTTGTTGAATGAATGAATGCATGGATTTCCAACCCTTTCTTTGAGCTGGTGTGGTAATGTCAGTGGGAAAATGTCCAAATTTCTAGCAATGACCTCAGCTTTTCACTCATCCATTCACCCAACCATCCTTCCAAATAACTATTCATCCATCCATCCATTCTTCTGTCCATCCAACTAGCCAAGCATCCATCCACACAGCTGCTAATAGCTATTTGTCTAACCATCAGTCCGTCCATCCATCCATCTATCCATCCCTATAACCATTCATCAAACCATCCTTCCAAATACTATCTACCTCTCTACACTTCCGATATCTATCCGGCACCCATCCATCCACACATCCACCCATCCGTCCTACCACTCAGCCATCCACGCATCCAAACCAACCCCCCAATTCTTAGACCTTCTATTCTGGGGCCCACAGTCCCTACACTGTCCTCCACCAAATCCAGTTCATGTCGCCATGTTTGCGAGCAGTGATTCACTCTTCTCCCTCCGTCACCAGAATGGGAGCCCCTCACAAGCAGAAACCGTGTCTTAGCTATCTCTGATTTCCACACCTACAACAGCTGACATATAGCAGGTGTCAGTCAGCACCTGTCTGCCGAATGAGTATGTTTCTCCCTTTCCGTTATTTACTTCAGCATTTCCTCCTAGATGGCCATGGTGCCATTTCTTGGTCATCTGTTGGTCTCTAAAATCTTGCACCTGACACAAAGAAGACACTGTAAATATTTAATGAATGAATGAGTTAATGCACAAAGAGAGGAAGGCTAGCAGGTGTGTAGACTCTTGGAGCCAGACCGCCTGGATTCATAGCCTGGCTGTCTACTTATTAGCTGTGTGACCTTGGGCGAGTCAGTTAGCCTCTCTGTGCCTTGTTTCCTCATTTGTAAAAGGGACATAAAGTGCTTCCCTCATTGTGTTGTTCTGAGAATCTTATGAATCAATATATATGAAGTACTTAGAATAGTGCCTAGAGTAATACAAAAGCTACATACAGGCTTTAAAATAAAATATTCATTCACTGCTACCCACTGGAGCAGAGTTAGGAAGGTGGGAAGGAGCTTCCGTCTGAGCCTGTGCTGTCCCGCAGGAGGCCTTCCGCAGCAAGCGCTCTCACTTCTCCCAGCCATGCCAGGATGACTTGGCAAACTACCAGTAGCATGTCAGGTGGTCACGAGGGCTATGCAGAACAATAAAACATGGGCAGCAACAGGAAGTGGTGAGACTGGTGGGAGGGCAGCTTCAAATAGGGTGGTCGGGAAAGGCCTCTTGGAGAGGTGACATTTGGGCACAGACGTGAGGAGGTGAGGGGTGAACGTCTGGGAGGAGAGCATCCAGGCAGAGGGGACGGCAAGTGCAAAGGCCCTGAGGCAGGGACATAGCAGTGTGTGTGAGGAGCCGTGAGGAGGCCCCTGTGGGTGGGACAGTGAGCAAAGGGGACTGGCAAGGAGAATCCTCCCACGGGCCATGCCACAAACGCCAGAGCCTCCACTACCTCCTCCCGCAGGTGGCTGCTAGGAAGATCCAGGTACCAGCGGCCCTGGGCATCCCTGCCTGTGGCCCGCAGGATCTCCCACTCCCGTGCCCCCAAGTACCCTAACCGTCTCCCCTAAAACTGATCTCCTCGGCCCCAGGTCCCCATCCCAGTGAGGGCCCCCCTGTCGCCCAAACACACCCCCAGCTGGGTCCTGCCTGTTCTGCTTCCTAAACTGCCTTCCGCACACACCCCAGCCTGGACCCCTGTGGGGTTTAGGGACCGATCGCGGCCATGGCTCCTTCACTCTGTCCTCCGCTCTGTCCCAGACAGGCCCAGAAGCTGCCCGCACGCTCCTCACCAAAGCCGTCTCCGGGCACCCCGGCGTAGGAGGAAGTCTTGCTCCCGGCCTGGCCCTCAGGCCTTGCCCTCTCTGCAGCCTCATCGCCCTCGGCCATTCGGGGCCCCCACGCCGTGCTGCGTTAGTGCTTTGTGGTCTTGTCCACGCCTGCGCCTGCCCAGACTGCCCTCTTCCTTCTCGCTGCCTTGGCCGTCTGGAGGACGCCGGCTCCTCCTTCAAAGCCCTGCTGAGAGGTCCCTTCCTCCCCTTAGCAGTCCTTGCACTTCTCCGGGAGGAAACCGTTCCTCCTCTGAGCTCTTCTCTCTCCTTCTGGGTCGCGGTTCTCCTGCACTGTGTCGCCTGAATCCCCACCTGTGCTGCTCCAGCCTGACTCTCGCGCTAGGCCGAGCGTCTGGTCTTGAGGGCAGAACCCTGGGTCGTTCCTCTCCCCGCTGCGCAAAAGCCTGGAAAGAACTGATTCAGCGCCACCAAGATTCTGCCGTCCGCGGGTTTCAACACACGCTGCTCTCCCTCCTCCCCAAGGATGCTGCGATTCCCAGCCCGCAAGCTGCGATGTGAAACTAATATTCTACGACCTCGGCCTGAACACTCTGTGATTTCACCCCAGAAGTATCACGGCCTTAAAACGCCAGTCGGGGAAACCACAATTCCAAAGTCACCTCTCTAAAACATGTTTGCACCCTCCACCGCTCTCTTCTAACCTGACCGTTTCATGATTGACCCTGCACGGCACAAGGAGGGACCGGGAAAGCGATGCCTTTGCCTCCCCCGCCCCAGGGCCCACCCCCGCCGGCCAGGGCCTGGCTGTGCCTGGGCTGGGGCCCAGCTGGAGACCTGTGAGGCCAGGACACCCCGAGGAGTTTATTCTCCCTCATCTGCCAGGTGAGGCGGTGGGCTCCCCTGCAGCCCTGGGGACAGTCCCTCATCGGGCCCGCAGGAGGCACGTGGTGCACCCCTCCCCGGCTCCCCCTGCCCCCTTTTCTCTCGCACCAGCTGCCAACAAGCCCCAGGGCCTGTGGTCAGGTCGAGTCTTGTCTCTGCACGGCAGGAGTGAGGAGCGGGTGGCGAACACGTCTGTGAGCCTTTCCAAGACGCCCGGCAGCTTCCTGCAAACGCAGCTCCACACGACTGTGTGTTTTCCTGAGCCACGGGGTGGGCCTGGGGACCCCTCAGTGCGCACAGGGAAGGCTGGGCAACCACCAGTGCGGCCCCTTTGTGCGACGGGGGTGGCCCGTTCTCCTGTCGCTTCCCCACCTCCGCAGGGGCAGGCCCATGGCACCCTGGTATTTTGGGGGGGGTTCCTGGATGGGGCCCCATGCCTCCAAATAAACGTCAATCTGCAGAAGCTGCCGGGCACCTGGCGATCCAGAACAAGGCCAGGGTCACAGTCCCAAGTGACAGATGCAGAATCTGAGGTCCGCAGTGGGGATGGAACCCCCAGCAGCTGGTGGCTGTCTTCGCGCCTGCCCAAGTGGATCCATGTCTGGGTATCGGGGTGCCCTGCGGCAGGGAGGGAGGGCCTGGCCACTGGGGCTAGGCTGGCCGAGCTGTGCAGCCACTGACCTGAGTGCCAGCTGGTCCCCTCCCTTGGCCACCATGTCCACCCCCGTCGCACAAAGGGGCCGCACTGGTGGTTGCCCAGCCTTCCCTGTGCGCACTGAGGGGTCCCCAGGCCCACCCCGTGGCTCAGGAAAACACACAGTCGTGTGGAGCTGTGTTTGCAGGAAGCCGCCCCCACGGGGCCTCCCTACCAGAGGGGGGCTGGGCAGGCAGGGGCACGTATGTCCCTCCGCTGGCTCTCCCTGAGCTGGGGAACTGTTTCTGCTCAGAGACACCGGCTCGGACCCTGCTCTCCACCCAGACCGCTCCGCTGACCCCGCTCAGCGCCTCCCTCTCCTCCCGAGGGTCTGTCTCTATGACCTCTGCCCCCTCCTGCTCCAGAACCACCGGTGGCTCCCCAGGGACCGCAGGCATTCATCCATTCACCCCGTCCATGAATATGGAGTGGCTAACATGGGCTGCTCTGGAGCGCAGCTGGGACCGAGACACCAGGGTCCCTGTCCTCAGCAAGCTTTCGGTCGAGGGGGAGGAGAAGGCCGTGCAACAAGGCACCCTCCGAGCAAGGTCCAGGAAGGAAAGGAAAGGGAAGCTTCTCTGAGCAGGGGACATCATGGCTGAAACTTGGGTGGTGAGGAGAAGGCACAGGACGACCTTGGGACAGAACACAGGCTCTCACTCCTCGTGTCACCTGAGAGGCCACCCCAGCTGTGGTTACCCTGCCAGGGAACCCGAGACCAGCCAGCGTGGGCCCCTGGCCTGGTCCCGTGCCCCACCTCTGGGCCTTTGTCCACTCCCAGCCCCCAGACCGGGCTTGCCTTCACCTCTCTCCTCCGCCTGCCACACCTCACTCATCTTTTGGGCCCACCTCCTCCAGGAAGCCCACTGATGTTGGTCCATGGAGGGAGCTTTCAAATTAAAGCCATGAGGGGACAGGACACCAGGCCTTGGGCCCGCTGAGGCAAGACATTGGAAAAGAGATGGAACTTGGTGGACCGACACCATCCCCATTGCCATCATCCCCATTGCTTGGCTCCACAATGGCTGTCATCACTTCCCTCTCTCACACATGCACGGGAATCTCCCATTATGAGGTCGTGTCTGTCCTTCCACCTACTGGGTCTGGCCTGACCTGTAAGTTCTTTGGCAAAATATGGCGAGAGTGACACTGGCAGTTTGGGACCTCACCATGAAGACATCCCAGTTTTTACCATGGTCTCTTGTAATTCTGAGTCACCATGTAGAAGCTTCCACCACCCTGCTGGAGAGATCTCACGCATTGCCCTTAGGCTACTTGGAGGAGAGCAACTAAAATCTACCTGCTTAACAAAAATCCCCGACATGATACAATTTCATTCACAGTAGTCCTGGTGTCCTGCATTAGATCTCCAGACGTGCTCCTCCCACGCATCTGCCATTTGTTTCTTTTGACCTGCAACTCCCTGCCCCGCCCCCCATGGTGACCACTGTTTCATTCTCTGAGCATTTGAGCTTTTTTAAATACTTTTGTCACACAAAAAGTAACTGCATGAGATGATAGATCTGTTCATCTGTTTCACCACAGTGAGCACTTTACTATCACTATGTATCCCAGAACATCGTGTCACGAACTTCAAATAAGAGGGCTGTCGGGAAAGTACCCAGCCATTGGTAAAATAATGAGAATGTTTAACATGGCTGGATTCTTTCAGGACAGCCCTCGTATACACAATAAAATTTATTTTTTCTTTAAAAAAGACTACTTGGAGAGGGACAGTGGCTCGGCAGAGCCCAGCCTTCTAGTTGTTCCCATCAAGGCACCAGCTATGTTAATGGAACCAGCAGAGGCCTTTAAGACCAGCCCAGATGCCAGCAGGAGCCACCCAGCGGGTCCGTCTGAGCAGACCTCCGTGAGCATGATGTGTGATACAGTCATTGCTAGTTTAAGCCACGAAGTTGGGGGTAGTTTGTTACACAGCAGTGGATAATCAGGACACTCCTCAGGCTCAGTGTGTTACGTCTTCACTGTCATTTTGCAGACACTTTCCAGGGCCGGTGTCCCATGGCACGCGCTGAGACAACCTGCTTTTGAGAGTGTAACGCCATGGTCGCAACTTAACGTTTTTATTAATTTACAAAGATTATACTGCAAATGGTCTAAACTAGTGAGGTTTAACCTGGTAATAGTCATTTTATCAAATACCGTCATAGGTAAGGGACTATGTCAGGTGTAGTACAGCTGCAGAAATAAGATAGCAGCCTAAACCTCTGAGCCCCTTAATCTCATATCTCCGCCCTGTACCCTCTTCCTAGGAGTAGAGGGTTTCAAAAAGCTAAACTCTGCTGAGTAAAATCTCTTCGGAGGGTCATGAGATCACAAGGCCTCTCCAAAGGCACCAAGCCCAGCCCACAGCAGACCCTCAGTGACGGCACCACGTGGGTGCTGATGTCAAATTCAGGAGGGCATCGCTCCTTCACTCCTAGATGGCGGATACTTTCTCCCGTTTGTAATGATTCTGCCACGTGAGTCCTGGGTTAGCGACAGGGTACCCTGATGGCCGCTTCAGCTTGTCACACTCCTGATTAGAAGTCTTTAGCACCCCCTGTCTAGGAGCCTCTCATTTCTGCCGCTGTGCACGTGTGCCCATCCACAGCGCCCCCAGCTGGCTCATCTCCCCATCTGCTGCCTGAACCTTAACGTCGTTGAATTTTTCATTGTTCCCGGCACGCACCACATCCTGTCATAACTCCATGGCTTTGCCACGCTGGTCCCTCTCCCTTGCATTCATGTCCTTGCTCTTCCACCTGGTCCATGTCTTCCCACCATGGCACCTCCAACTCCTTCGTTTCTTCTGGTAAGTCTTTCCGACCCCCCCAGGGGGAGCGTGCCAGGCATGTGTGCCTCGGTTATACCTCTGCTACAGCGTTCACCGCATTTGCTCACGATTTATCTTCCCCACATAAGTTTTGCTTTTCTAGGCTCCAGTTTTCAAATCTGTGAAATGGGTGCCCTACTGCCTACCTGCAGGCTTGCCGTGAAGATTAAACGAGTTGCCGCAGGGATGTGAGCACCTGGCACCTGGCACCTGCGGAACAAAAGGCCTCTGGGAATCTTCGCTGTCTGCACTTTCCGCTTATGGCAGACGGTTCCCCTTCCCCACCTCCTCTGTCACATTCTGAGCTGCTCAGGGGCAGGCGGGACACCTCTGTCACTGTCCCGGCCACGGGGCCTCGCACAGGCACGTGCCTGGCAGGCAGCTACGGCACAAGTGCTTCTTCCCAGTCTCCTGGCTCGTCCCGACTCGTTACCGTTTCTGACCAGGACGCCAGCCACCTGTGGGGGCAAATATTTAAACAGAGCGGAAACACACTTGCAAAGTCCCCCTTTAAATTTTGGGACATTATAAGGTGGAGAGAATACCATGGTAGATGTGGTCATCTGTCTGTCCCTGCTGGTGGCCACCACGAACAAAGCCCTTTCTTCTGTGAGTTCCGTGTTCCCGGTGGAGGCCCAAAGACCACTCTGGGGCCGGTCCCGGTTGTCCCCCCAGATTACTCAGTGTGTGCCTTGCAATGAGAGGGACAGTGGGGACATACTGGACTCACAGTGTCTGCAGGTGTCTGAACAACCTTCCCTGCGGTTTAGCCTTTCTTGTTGTGTAACCCCCACCGACGTGGTGTGTGTTGGAACAGTAGACTGACGTCCAGCTTCATTTAGATGTTCTTGCCTTCCGTGCTGATTGATGTTGAAGTGCTCTGTCTTTTTCTTGATGTAATTTATTGTGAACTCAGCCGAGGTTTTATTTGTGGCATTTTTATTGTCTTACGGAATGACTTGGCGTGAACCCCCATGAGAGTCACTTGGTACGAGTTGACTCTGGGCAGAAGATAGGTGGTTTGCATGAGCCTTGTGGTCCCTCAGCATCCTGCAGGGAGGGGTGGCTGGGCCAAGGTGCAGCTGGGGGAGTCACGTGGCTGTGCAAAAGCTGAAGGACCTGCGTCCTGCTGGGGTCTTTTGTGTTGTTTGGGGGATTTGTGTGTGTCTGGGGGGTGTTTGTTTGTTTTCCTCCTTGGGCCAGAGGCCAAACTGTTTGGACTCCAGGCAGCCTACGCTTAGGTGGCAGATGTGTACGGGATGCTGGGAGACACCAGCTGCAGAGCACGGGGAAACACGGGCCGAATGTCCTGCAGCAGGGAGCCCCGTTAAAGCAGGAAGGCCACTGAGGGGCTGCAAGCCCTTGGGAAGGCGACCTTGGCCATGGCCCCCAGGCTGGGTGGGGGAACCAACATCCCACAGAGCTTGTTGCCAAGCAACTGAGAGAAAGAACCTGGGGTCACTCACTGGACAATCCCGCCTGTGTCCAGAAGCATTTCTGTTCTTATTGTTGCACCCCACCATTTGTATCCGTAAATCCAAAGTAAGCGAGTTTCTAATAATCTGATCTTATAAACACGTATCATAAAAATCAGAGTCCAGCTGGCTTGTATACAGAAGAGTAAAATGCGAATTTTAATATTTCATAGCTCAACAGGTAGCACAAAGTTTAGATGTGATAGACGGGAGTTGGGGGGGACATCCCAGTCTTTGAAAGTCCCTCTCCCGTTTTCTTTCCTTTTTATTCTTACTGTCCATGGCTGTTGTACTGCCTTCAGTTTCTGTGATGCAGGAGCAATAGTGCATCAGTATGGATTGTTGAATGTATATATCACAAAGCAGGATGTTATTCGCAGTGGATGAACACACACGGCTACAGCACACATTGACCTCCACAAACAAGCTGAGGTGATGTCAGCGGAGTGTTAACGCTAACCGGAACACGCTGTAGCAGGAGAGACTGGTGCTGGGCCCACATTCTCTGGGTGCTGCCCCCACAGTGCGTTTTGACTGACTGCAGCTGCCGGCACGTGCTTCTCTGCAGACAGGATTTTTCTCATGGCCACGCCCGTTCTGCTTCTGTGCGCGGCGGCAGAAGCACCAAAAATCTGATGTCTCCTGAGACCAGCCCCTGCAAATGAGTGATGGGGACCCCCTTGCCTCTGAAGGGACAGTTCTGAGGCACAATTCTGCACTGGTTCTCAGAGATTCCTAGTGAGATTATGCTCCAGTTACTCCTGGTTACTCCTGCTTTTCCTCTGAGAGCCTGGAATTCCAAGGGCTGTGGCTGGTCACGCAGGCAGAGAGCACCTGTGCAGTCAGTAAAACACTGCATTGAAAATCCGGGCCCTGAGCCACAGGAAGGCTTCTCCGGGCTGAACCGGTGCTCACGTGCTGCCTCATGTCAACGCTGGAGGAAGGTGCGCGTCCTGAGGGGAGAACGTGAGCAGCCTGTGTGTGGATTTCCTGCGGACCCTGGCTGGCTCATGGGGCTTTTTCTCTTGCTGGTGAAGCAAATAGACCGTCCTCGTGAGCGTGACTGCCCCTGAGTCCTTCCAGTGAGTCACCGAATGTGCGGTGGTCTCAGGAGCCCCAACACAGCGGTTCATACGGGTTCCGTCTCAGCTACTCAGCTCCGCCTTTGCAGCACTAAAGCAGCCACACACGACGTGTAACCACAGAACGTGGCTATGTTCCAATGACACTTTATTTATAAGAACAAGCAGAGGGCTGGATGCGGCCTGAAGGTGGCAGTTTGCCAACCCAAGCTCATGGAAAACCCAGGGCTCTCCACATCCACTTTGAAAACCACTGACTGAATTCAACCCGTTCATGTCATCAGTGGAGAAACTGAGGCCCAGACGGGAGAGGAGAGAAGGAAGTTGCTCAAGGTCACTCAGGGTCAGGGGAGAACCAGGGAAGTCCCCGTCCCAGCAACAGCCCAATGTGCTCTCCACTAAGCCACTAAGTGGCTGCTCCGTGGCCCAGCCCTGCAGCTGAGCACTGGCCTGGTAGCCAGGGCCTGAAAGGGAGGAGACGGTAGGAAACGGGGATGACTGGGGCAGAAGATCCGAATGGTGAACTGTCTGGCCTCACCTCGGGGGTGTGTGTGTGTGTGTGTGTGTATTTGTAGAGCTCTGAGGTCGTAGGTGCCAACCAGATTTTCCCAAACTTTTTCCATCATCAGAATTTCCTCTGAAACTTCCTGATGATACTTACACCAGGGGCCATCTCAGTCCCACTGAAACTGACCCTCCAGGAGGGGGACCTGGCATCTGCATTTGTGACAAGTTCCAAGGTATTCTGATGGTCAGCCAGGTCTGGAAACCCTGGGCGACGCTCAGGACCTCCTGACTGACCACCTTGAGCAGAGGAGAGGACGGGAAATCTGTCCTGGAACAGGCAGCATGTGTGGGCCTCACAAAAATACACACACCAGTGACTTAGCGAACACGTTTTCCAAAACTGCTTCCTCAACGGAGCCTTTGCCATCAGGGGCCAGAGCGGGCAAGGCCAGCAGAAGCTAATTTGCTTCTTCCCAGGGATTCTGCCCGCAACTCAGGACGCAGTGCAGGCGCCGGGGGTGCCCTGGGCCTCCGAGCCCTGCGAGGCGTGGCAAACCGAGACAAAATGAGCACTTTGCACTCCACCATCTGCTCCCTTCGCTGCGGTGAGGGGCACCTGAGCCGCACTGACCATCCCGCCGCCAACACTGCCCCCAGGCTCCCCTCACAGGGTGACTGGAAGGCACAGACTGCAGACGTGAGATTTCTCGCCAGCTTCAGGTTCTATCTGAAAAATGTAATTCCACGTGTTCTGTGTTGTTTTAATAGAAAAATGGGTGCGTCCTTGCCCACTCACATATCTTTAAGCACGTTATTTCGCACACTGGAATTACCTGGGGACTTTTAAAAGATATTGACGCCTGGGACCCACCCCCAGACAGCGTACTGTAATTGGCCTGGGCTGTGCTCTGGGAACTGGGATTTTCAAAAGCACTCCAGGAGGCTTTAACACCCAGTGGAGGTTGAAAACCGCCTTGTTGGTAAGATGCTCTGCTTTCACCTCTTGTTTAATTTGTAGCCACTTAGAGAGGCTTAGGCATAAACAGCCAGGACTTACTACTCAGAGCAACCAATGCCTGACCAAAGACAACCGACAGGCTAGCCAGCTTCTCCAATTCCTTCCCTCCTGTGAGCGACCTCGACAAAGAAAATTGCTCACCCATGGAGACCCAGTTTCTCTCACTGGGATGTTCTACTGCAGAGATCTGCGATTTGGGGAGGGATTTTTTTTTAAATTTTCACTAACTTCCAAGGGAAATTTAGTATTTGCTTCAATTATGAATGTAGGCAACGAACCACAGTACCGTCAGCAGTAGAAACTCCAGACGTTTTCGTATCACAGTGCAGCTATCTCAGAGCATCCTGTGTGCTCATTGCTGCTTTGAAACCGTGGACGTTACCAGGTCTGCTGCCGGACCTGTCTACTTAAGGTGCTGAGAAAAATAGAGCATATGTGACCATGTCACAAATCCGCCTTCTTAAATGCTTTGGTAACTGTACTTCAAAATATTTGATTTCCTACACATTTAATTTATGCATTTAAAATTGTCCTGAGAAGGAGCGCACAGGCTTCCACCTGTTCAACCGGCCAGTGAGCCTTGGTGGCCGGTGGCAGGGGCCCTGCAGAGGGCTTCCTGGTGGGGCCGGTGACACTGTGCATCGAGGAAGCAACTCTTACCTGCGGGTCGGAGAGCCGGGAGAGGTCGGGGTACAGGTAGAACTTGATGCCCTCGGAGGCCCCAGGCAACGTGACCCCTCGTATGAGGAGGATCAGAAGCATGATGTAGGGGAATGTGGTGGTGACGTACACAACCTGTCCAGGAGAGGAGAGGAAAGAATCAAGAAGGGGTGACAGCGACTGTCTCATTCCACCTGGCACAGCGTCCTCCGGATCCGTCCGCGCTGCCGCATCCTGCAAAGTCCCTTCTTTTTCAGGGCTGACTAGTACTCCACGGAATGCACGGACCACGTTTGCGTCGTCCACTCATCTGCAGAAGCCAGTCACGGAAATAACGCATGATTCCGTTTATGTGAGGCACCTAAAATAGTCGAGTTCATAGAATCAAAGACTGGAATGGTGGTTGTGGGGAGCTGAGGGAGGGAAAATGGGGAGTCGCTCAGCAAGGGGCACAAAGTGTCAGACAAGCGAGATGCACTTGACCTGCGGGACAGCGCTGTGCCTGGAGTCAGCGACAGTGCGCTGCACACTTGAACATTCGCTGAGAGGGTAGATCCCATGCCGAGGGTTCTTACCATAACACAGCAAAACGGAGATAGACTAGGAAGAAAGGGGATGGGGTGGGCCACGTGGCAAGCCCAGGGAGGAAGGGCTTCCCAGTGCAGCCTCCAGCCTCATCCTCACCACCGTCCCCTCGGGCTGGGGCTTCAGACCAGTGTCCTTTGGATGCCTGTGATGTGCTTGGTAGCAGCGCTTGTTCAACACCTTGGACCACAACCCATGGAAGGAAACGTGTATCACAATCCAGTACACACAGAGCTGAAAAGGGAACTTTGTAAAGTAACACTCAGTGTGTAACGCACGCTAACATTTTCTACCACACTCTGTTTTGGTGTTTTTTATAAAAGCTGGTCATGATCTTCTAAATCCATTTCAGAATTCACTAATAGGCCAAGGCTCACATTTTTGAAAACCACTGCTCTTAATGAAATTCAAGTCGTCATAGCCAAAGATAGGATAGGATAAGATAATGAACACGAGCAAAGGGAAAGGAAGGGGAGGGAGGGCGGAAAACTGGGCAGGAAAGACCCAGCGTTTGCCCGGAATCCGTTGGGCCTGGCGCTCTCAGAGGCTGGTGAGGACCCAGCGAACCCGACAGGCCCTTTCGGCTGGCGGATTCTGGGTAAGAATCGAGACCGTGAAAGACACAGAGACCTTCCCTGAGCTTCCTCGCTCACGAGCTGCCGGGAGGAGCCGGCGAGGCCTGCACAGACTACAGGAGCTCCCGTCCCGGGGTTGCGCACATGGCCACGCCCCCTACTTGAGGTCCCTGCAGGACTCGGTGTCCCACCAGTTCTGATTTTTTCTCCTTTGTCACATCCTCTCTTCCAATCACATAGTTCTGTCCTTTCAGTGGGGCCTGCCTAGCCCTTCTGTTTAGATCAGCAACTTGTCAACATTTAGGGGCCAGGGACACTCCTGAGAATGTGACGACAGCTGAGGACCTCCCCCCAGGACGTGCACAGGCACAGATACGTGCCAGCGTTTGGATGGTTCCGGCTCACATTCACCAGGTGAAGGACCTGTGCTCGAGACCTGTAGCTCTAGGCCAGCCTCACACTCCGTTCAGCCCGTTCTTTGACCAGGAGCCCCGGCCTTCACTCCACTCACTCATTCACTCAGCCGCCCACGCCCTCCCTCACTCACACGCCACAAACACTCCTGGGCAGCGAGCGCCGAGCCAGGCCCCGGGATGCACAGACAAGACGGCACCACAGGGCGGGCATCTCTGTGCCAAGGGGCTTCCAGCTGGTGGGAAGGACACACCTGCAGGTGGGCAGATCACGCGTCATGTGATCAAGGAAGCGCAAAAGATGGCGGGTAATAGGGAGGGAGCCCCTCGCTGCAGGGCAGTCGGGGAGGGCTTCTCCCAGGAGCTGTTGGCCCAGAAAGGACGACCGGGAGTTCAGAACATGCAAAATGGGGATGGGAGGAAGAAGGCAGCAAAAAATGCCTACTACCTGCCCAGCCCTTTACCCATGATGAAAACAATGGCCACGTCTATTCAGCACGGGCATACACCAGGTGGTCACTCTGTGATTAGGCATGGTCACCCTCTTTTGCATATGACAAAGGACAGAGAGGGCACTTGTAAGTTGCCCAGGATCACCCAGCAAGTGAACGGCAGGGGACGTGGGAGCCACGGCGAGGCCTGGCCACCTGCATCCGACCGCCAGGCCGGCCGCAGGGCAGCCGTGCGAACGCTGCTGCTAGTCCCCATCTCAGAGGTGAGACGCTCAGAGAAGTTAGGTCATTTGGTTTGTAAATGACAAAGCAAAGATGTAAACCCCATCCTAAAAACAGGCAATTAGAGCCCGCAGGGCGTGGTGACAGGGGGTCTGTGGACACAGCCTGGAGGGCTGGATGATTTTTCCCAGAGGATGTGAGGATGTGACATCTCTAATCTACGGTGACGGCAGCCTCCCCAGCACACTCACGGCCCTGCCCCACCGGTTCCTGCACCCCCGTTTCCAAATCCACCGTGGGTGCCGCAAACAATCTCTTGCTGTCATATATAATGTAATTCAGAGAAGGGGACGCAGGTCAAGTATATGAGAGACCAGCAATCAGTATTCATAATAATAAAAACTAAGAAGAGGCAGCAACCAGCAGGGCTCGACGGTTCCTGCACAGAGCTGACAGTGCTATGAAGTCTCCAGTGTCACTCGGTGTCACAGGCAGCGTCTATGACAGACCTTCAGCATTTCACATAAATTCTTTATTCTTTGCCTCCAAGATAAACCCCTCAATCAGCTTAAGTCTATAAAAAGTCAGGATGAAGTTGTCTGCTTTCATTTGATAATTTCCACTTTTGTCTCTGGTGAGTGTCAGAAGATTAATTGTCTAGAATGCCCAGGAGCTGACCTGTTTTGGACCCGTGATATTTCTGGAACTTAGCTACCTTCACTCCTAAAGAACATTACCCTGTAAAACGTAAGAACAACTCAAAATCACAGAAATTTGTCCTTCACCTGTGGGACCAGTTTGATGTGACTGGACTTACTGGTTATGACGTGTCCGTCTATATGGAGTGGACTGGGCCACTGGTGTGTCATTAAGGGGCACACTCATAGCCTGGCCAGACCCACCCTCGCTGTGCCCTGGCACCACACGCAGCCACGGCTCTGCAGTTCCTACATGGCATCACGTATTAAATGGCTGGTGACGATTTTGAAGCAATTCCATCGTTTGAAGTTCTAAATCGACGCTCTGCTTCTACGTTAGTTACCTTTAGAACTACACTCCCTCCACTGCTGTCCACACCTTCGTTTTTATGTTTCTTTTATAAAACCACAAGGGAAATAAACTATTCAAATGACTTGCTCAAAGACCACAGTGCAGACAGTGAGTCGGGCTGCCAAAATGCAACCACCGGCTGGCAGGCATTCACCGAGAAAAACCATTTCTAAGCCGAGGTTTGAGAGCCTCCAGCCAGGGCACAAAAGGTGGTTTAGGGCATCACTGTGACAGTCCCACAAGTGGACAGTGTGTGAAAGCTGACATGCAATGCTGAGGACAGCTGTCATCTGTCCGTGGTCCTGGCTCTCTAAAACCTTCTAGTCTGTTTTCCACCTCTGGCCGTGCCAGACACTGGGACGTCCTCTTTGATGTTTCCCGAGAACAGCTATATACTGTCAAAACTGTAAAGATCTTGCCTTCAAGGGATTGCACATAAATGACATACAGGCTGCCACCCTCCCCCCCACCCCCACCCCCGTGCTCTTGCCAGACATCACGAATTGATCACAGTACTCTTTGCAGCTAAGCCTGGGTGGCCACCATAATCAGCTGGGATGAAACCCAACCATCAGCTACGCTTGGTCTAGTTCACGTGTCGTTTATGCATTCTCAGGGTCTCCTGCAGGTTGACAGAACGGTAAGACCTAGGTCTCGTCCTCAAGGACGTGTACGCATGCAGGAATGAGACTCCTGGGGTCACGACACCACACGAGCGGGGTCAAACAAGGCAACGAGGCCATAGAACAGGTTGGAAAAGTGCTTCCAGGGTCCCTAAGAGGGGACCCAGTCTTCTCCTGTCTGCAAAAGTGGGCTGAAGCTGGGTCTCCAAAGATAAGCAAGGAATGGAAGAGGCTGACTCAAGCAGGGGAGATATGGAATTAGCCAAGGAAGCAGAAATAGGCACAGAGTATTGTCCCCTGGGACATCTAGGAGCCTCCAGGTTGTCACCCAGGTGCTCAAGCTGGAGTTGGTCTCACCTCTTCCCTCAGCTTCCCCCACATTCAATCAGTGATCACGTCCCGCCAATGGGATGTCCAACTATATTCTGAAATTATACCCCGTCCTCACCTCCCTCGCCAGGGCCCGTCACCACCACTCCTTGGTTCTGACAGCCCGCTCTGTCCACGCTGCCGCCGGAGGTTCAAAAGTGCTAAGCTGGCGTGTCTCTTCCCTGCTGCTCTGGTCTAACCTCCCGGCCTCACAGTCACAGTAGTGGGACATGTTGAAAGGGTTGGGCTTTGAGTCAGATGACCCCGGGTTCAAATCCTGGCTCTGCCTGGGCTTGCCGTGTGACTTGGCCGGTCTCCACCCGTCCCCAGCTACCAGGTTCCCTGCTGTGGGGAACGTGCCAGGCTTCTTAGGCCTCTGTGTCTTTTCTCGGCCTCCCCTTTGTCCACAGCGTCCATCCCCAGCTCCTCGGCCACCCAGGGTGTTCGTCCTGCATCTGAAACCCCGCAAGGCTCAGGACTCCTCCAGTCGAGAACTCGTCGTCCGATCTCCCTTGACGTCCGAGAGCAGAGGCTCAGAGCGGTCCATCTGACATCCTCTGTCTCCCCACAGGGGCCGCCCTCTGACCCTATAAACCACATCGTCCGCCCAGATGCTGCTCGGAGGATGAGCTGCCGTGTCTTCCCCGACCCCCACCCCACACCCATCACCCCGTCATTCCTGCATCCTCCCAGCACCTAAAGCTGTTCTCCTGCCTTGCAAGTTTAAGATTTATAAAGTGAAAGGAACTCTTTGCCTTTTACTCTCCCTGCTGTATCCACAGCGCCCAGAACAGAGTAAGATACATAAGACTTGTTCAAGACCTATTGGTTGGATGGAGAAACAAGCCAGCAGGCCGAGATCTGGAACTCCTGGGCTAGAGTGCAGGCCTTTGGGGACAGTGCTTTGTGCTGTGTCCAGATGAGACGCTGGAGCCACATAAAATGGGATTCAGAAAATTGGATCCGATTTTAAGAGGCAGGCTTTTAAATAAGGACACAAGAGATGTGGTTTGAAAAGACGGACCGGGTCAGATACAGAAGGCAGGGAAGTTCAGCTGCCAGGTGCTTCCTGGCACAGTCCAGAGTCCCTTTCAAGACATCTGAGGTCCCAGATTTGTCTGAACGAGGCAAGAGGCCACAGCAGGGCTCGGGCATTATGCCAAATTATGCAGCATTTGGTGATGGGCACAGTAAGGCCTCTGACAAGGTGCCATCAAGCCTGGCTCTTCCTGGCCACTGCCAGTGGTGGCTCAGACCCAGGAGGTGGCGTGGGGAAAGGAGGGCCCAATCCGTCAGAATGCTCAGGTCCCTGAAAGGAGGCATCACCACCCAAAACACACCCTTGGTTAAGAAAGAGTTTTTTAGTATTGTTTGATACCTTTCAGCAGGTCAAGACCTTCTGAATATAAACGTTAGCACAATTGGTAGTAATTGTACCGTATCCTGTTTTAATTGACCCTAATTGCTCACTTGCATCCCAATACTGGAATTGTGGGGTGTTTCTCTCCCTACTTCCAGGACACAGCTGTTTATTTCCTAGCAGGGAGATTGTCTGATCATTGGGAAGGCCACAGCAGTTTAGAAGGGCCACCCCACCCTAAGTCTCCAGGACAGTGGGGTCAGCTGGGAAGCTGAGTGTTACTCCAAAGGCATTTGGAAAGCAGCGCAGCGCGAGGGCAAGAACCCAGGACCACCGGGTCAGACGACCCAACGTGCTGGGCAGCTGGGACAAGCTCTGTCCCCTCTCTGGGCTGGCATTTCACCATCTACAAAGAGGCAGGGATAGCAGAACCAAGCTTCAATCACTCATACGTTTTCCCCAGGTTTTTTTTTTCCATATACATGTATCAACTTTGTATTATTTACTTATATTTTCTGTAAATCAGTATACTACCTTATATCAAATAAATATATGTAATGAGAAAATTGTGAATTACCACCATAAACAAAAAACTATTATCTGTTACAGCAAATAGAAAGTAACCACAAAAATAAATGTAATGAAAATAAAATGTGATTAAACTCTAGCCAAAGGCTCTCGGTCTGAGCTGTGCTCTCTTTGTTCAAAAGCAAGAGTAGCAAGTTCCAGAGAGGTGCTGAAGATAAACCAGGACCTCACCATATCTTCCACCCTCAGAGACATGAAGAGGGAATAACTGTCTCACTATGTGATTGAATAGTCTTTAATCTGGGTTCACGTATCACTGAAATCGTCCTGTGGGTCACCAGTGGAAAGAATTCTTTCTGTATTTGTGGGAAATACCAGATGGATGATTTCTGAGGTCCTTCCCAGCTCTCACAGTGTTTTCTAGGAGAACAGTCCATTGTCAACCACAACCCTTTCTAAAGGACCAGGACTCTCTGGAGCTATCCAGGGTCCTGACCTGGATTTGGGCTGAACCTTCTGTGAACTGGCTACCGAGAGCCATGGAAGATGCTGCTGTTAATTGAGCACCTACTGAGCGCCAGAGATATTTCACATAGTTTCTCTAACTGATCTTTATACCATTTGAGTAGTTTCTTTCCCCCATTGCAGAAAAGCCCTCTCCCCACCCCAGCCCCACTGGATCCTAGGAAGGGGAGTGGCTTGCTCCAGGACACAGCTGAAGTGCTTGGAAGTCTGCTCTCTCCACCACACGTGCTGCACTCTTGGCTGCACACCCAGCCAGACGTTGCCATCCTGTCTTCTCCAGCTGCTCTTTCCCCCAAGTGTCCAGCTCGCCTGACTTTTGGTAGCAACTCATCGTCACCCACTACCCCAGCCAGGGGGACACCGTGCAATCCCAGCCCTCCCTCTTGCTCTCCCAGCTGGCCTCGCCTCTGTCTCTGGGGCACATCTGCCCGTCCCATAGGGCTGGAAAGCCCAGTAGTGAGCAACCTATCCTTACATAATCACTCTTTCGAATATCAACAGATTTTCCCCACTTTGGCTTTTTAAAGACCACTACCTGAATTCCCGGCAGTCACCAAATAGTGCATCATAACCTACACTAAGATATTATTGATCTTTGGGATGAGATGCTAGGAGAAAGTAAATCTGAGGAAGGCGGGCCACCACGGACATATCTGTCCTCCCCATGATTTTTACTGTCATTAGAGGGGTTGTTCTAGAACATTCTAAGAGAAATAGTAAATGTAAGGAAAAACTTTCTGCTTTAAGTAACCAATTTCTAAATAGGTAGAGTCATATTTTCACAAGAAAATAATGGTATTGCTTCAAGTAGATTATGGTATTTTAACAATGCAGCGGTATTTCCATGTGGAGCTAAAGTTATAATTCTTGTGCAATGACAAGTGGTTTATCATTAGCTGTCAAAGTTAGCCCATGTGTGGAGCCTAAAATAACATAGCAAAACGGCGGCCTGCCTTGGGATCCGTGCTTCATGGCATCACCATGAGTGGAACAGGCCGGTCCCTGTCCCTGTTCCACCTCAGCTAAGCACCCACAAGCCTGGATCTACTCTCCCTCTCCTGCAGTAACGAAACCCCCTTTTCGACGGGACCCACGGCCACCTACAATGAAGACAACATGGCCCGGGCTCTCTTGCAGGTGCTATGGCCGTCTGACTGCGTTCCGGCCAACAACATGCAGACAAAGGTGCCAGATGCAGCTCCCAGGTGATGTCCTTACAGGGAATGGCTGTCTCCCATCCTTCCTTGCTTGCCCTCCCCACAGGCTGGAATAAAGTCAAGGCGACACCACATGCTGAGGAAGGCAGAGCAACAGAACAGGAGTCTGGGTCCCTGAAACCAGGCAGCTCACACCGGGACTGCCACGCGAGGCAAGAAGAAACCATCCTGTTTATCCGCTGCTCTCCGAGGTCTCCATTCCAAGGAGTGGAACATGGAACCTAAATATCCAACCAAGAATTGCCCCTGTGGTCTGGGGTAGGACCTGTTCTTGCTCTGAGTCTGCATCATTTTTTGTTAAACGAAGGCACCAGCCCAAATCATGCCCACTGTTCCCTTCCTCAGCTGTGAAGAGAAGATTCTGAGGACGCCTTGAAGATCTGGAAGGTGGACCATCGAGAGTGACCATCCTTCTATGCCTGGAGTCAACCAGGAATGGCAATAGAGTCACAGTCTCCAGAAAGGTCTAGTCCAGGAGTTAACAAAGCAGTCAGAACAGATCTGCCAAAGATATCACCATGCCTTGGGAAGTCACAGTTTTAACCATCTCCGTCACAATTTAGAAAGGGCCTGATGGGCCGGCCCATTCTAAACGGGTGCGTGCGTGGTTAGAAGGTCCGGGAGCCCTTCCTGAGTTTCCGTGTCCCTCACCTGTGAAGTGAGGACAATGCCTGTTTGAATGATGACGTGAGCATGGCTAAAGATCATTCAGCCAAGCACGTGACACGAAGTCACTGCTCAATAGCTAGAAAGACTGCGATGGCCTCTGCTCACCCTGCCCGTGCAATAAGCAACGCTTCTCCAACCCAGCCAGCGAGCGGCCTTGGCCGGCAGAGCACCGCGCGTCCGAGGGTCTGAGACTGCAGGCGGAGAGGCTGCGGGCAGTCCCGTCTCAGGATAAGGGGGAGCGGGAAATGGCTCCTGAAATCCTTGTGGGCCCTTCTCCCTGACAGGTGGGGGTGGCTGCCAACGTGGCGGCAGCAGGAGGCTGGTGTCAAAGGGCAGTGATTCACTGGCTGGGAAAATCTGGGTGAGTAGAGCCCGAGAGACAAAAACCTCAGGACAGAAAGGAAGCACACGCGGCTGCTCTGCGGAGCTGCGACAGCCAGGCCCTGGAACGAAGGACGTGGGAGGAGAGAAGGACGGCCAGGGCCAGCCAGCGTGGCCACTGGGGATGAGACCCCTCTCTGGAGTCCCCACGCCAGCCAACAGCTGTGGCAGCTGGGGGCCAGGGTGCAGAGAGTGCCCAGATGGAAGGGAAGAAATTATACCAGGAGGAAACCAGGACAGACCGAATTCCAACTGAAAAGGCTAGAAGGCACTCACAAGCTGGGCTGAGGGAAGGATGGGACCCCACTGCACCACCGCAGACAGCACATGGGAGGGGCGAGTCTCGTAAAGGGGGACGCTGGGCGTCTGGGAGAAGCCAAGAACAGTGGACACCTCCAGCCTTCGTGACACACCAGGAACCTGGCGGGGAAGGAGCTTGGGAGCTCTCCATTGAGGGGTCTGTGGTTGCTGGGGGTCAGGCACAGCCAATGGAGGGAAAGTTGCTGAGACTTCTCAGACCCCAAAATGCCACTCCTGGCCCAGAGGGGTCACGGAGGAAGGATTAGCCCATCTGGGCATCTTCAGGGGCTGGGGCACTGTGGGCAAGAAACCAAACAGGAGCCCCGGGAATGGAGTCACTCTTTCTTCTCACTGACAGATGGGACAACAAAGACCACCCATGGTTCATTGCAACCCCCAGAATTCCAAGACTCCGTTATTTGGCAATCAGGGACTTCCTGGTTGGAAGCAGAGGGCACAGCAGGGAAGAGTGCTTCGCTCAGGAGAAACGGAAGATCAAGGGACACCTAATAGTAACAGGACTAACATTTATTGCCTGCTCTACGTGCTTTATTCTTATGGTATCCAATGCTAAACCATAGAAATTATTATCATTCCCATTTCAAAGGTGGAAACTGAGGCACACAGAAGTTGAGCATTTGACCCAGGGTTGCACAGCTAGAAAAAGGCAGGGTTCAAGCTCAGATCCATCCAACTCCAAAGCCTGCACTCACCCCTGCACTCACCCCTGCACTCACCCTGGGGAGTTCCAGTTCCCCTGTGATCTAACCAAGCTCATCTCACACCACATCTTCCTGTGTTCCCTGAACAAACCCTGCACTTCCCCACCTGAAAACCCTTGCTGTTGTCCCACCCTTCACCTGGAAGGTCCTTTCTTCCTCTCTACCTACCCAAATGCCGCCAACCTGCAAGACCAGTTCAATCGCCACGTCTTCCAGGACTCGGCACTGGGCCACACTGGCAGGATGAAATGCTCCTGGTACAGCCCGCAGCACACTGCCTGATACGGCACACAGATGCAGGCGCTGCCTTGACTTCAGGAATCCGAAGGTCAAATCCAGCCTCCGGCCCTTGCTATGCATGTGACTGATTTGTGGCAAGTCACTCTTCCCAGGTCTCGGTATTCCCTCCCGCGAAGGGGCTAATAACACGGCAGGTGAACGTAATCCCTTCGAGCCCAGGTTCCTACTCTATGAAGTGCGGATGACAGCTCCCACCTGTCACTGTGAGTGAGAATGTCTACACGGCACCAGGCACAGTGACCTGACACACCTGCCCTGAGGACACAGTAGGTCCCCTCCCTCCTTTTATGTGGCCCCATTTCATTCTACCTTGTCACACCATCTGGCTCTCTCCTGGCGTCTGTGCAAGGGGAAGGGCCTCACCCATCTTTGCAGGCTCCAAAGCCTTCTCATGAAGACCCACGCAGACTGGGAAAAGTTGATGAATGAATTAACACAGACCTTGATGACCCAGTAAGACTGAATGGGACAAAACCAGACCGAGTCCCACGTGTCTGCAGTCGGCTTTGCAGTAAACAGTCCATGTTGTCGTTTCAGCCTCTCTGGCTGAGAGTAAAGAACTGAATGTGGAATTCCATTCTCCAGCCGTTCACGGAGCCCGCTGTGCGCCAGCGTCCAGGCGGATTCTGAGAGCACACTGATGAACGAGCCGGGTCCCTGCCCTCAAGGGACATGCGAGCTGCCCCTGGGACAGATGCTCGCGATCTGTGGCTCAGTGCACAGCAGCGGGGAGCTCATCCTCCAGTGTCGTGGGAGTGGGCAGCTCAGGTGGCCGTGGTGTGCCAGACAGCTCCCCTGGAGCTGGGCCTTCAAGGGGGAAGAGCCTGTGCCTGCTGCTCTAGGGTCCTGTTCTAGAACAAATTCCGTAAAGCAGGAAGGACTCGGGACACAGAGCAGGCAGAGTGCTTCAGCCTGGGAAAAATCACCTCCAGGGAAAGACACAAGCCCTGCACGCAAGGGTAACAAGATACTTAAATAGCAACCGCGCTCTTTAAGATGGCCAAGCCCAATTTAAATCCTCGTCCACAGGATATCTAAAAATCACCAGGTGGGGGAGTCCGGTGTTTAAGCCTATTTCATGGTGAATTAAGATTAGCTAGGGAGTCAATGCTATTGATTTTTACATAGCTCCACCACAAAGACCACAAAAAATGAAAACAAATCCCCAAATAAGCCCAAGCAACATAAATATTCCATGCAGCGCCCAGCCAAGCTTACACTGGTATTAGGAGCTATTATTTACTGCCTAGAAAACACACTTGGTACCTTGGCTAACAATGATTTAAAACCCATCCATCTCTCTCAGTCTGGAGGGCTGGTGTCACCATGGTGACCAAGGGCACCTTAAAGCACATATTCCCCAGGTGAGGGTTTGCCCGCAGGGGGGACGCTGCCTGATGAGAAGCACCACCCCGTGTCCTCTTACGCTCTTAAACACGCTCATGGTGACGGAGGTGTGGAGAGAAGGGAGCCGATACTCAGGACCGCACCTGCAGCCACACAGAGCAAGGCGCTACGTGGCTGCTGGAGGCATCCCCTGCTCCCAAAGGCAGACTCTGCTCCCATCCAGCCCATCGGCCAATGGCTGGAGGCTCTCCTGGGCCCCTGCTCTAGAGTCCTGAGTAACACGGATCCCCCCAGGCCACCTATGCTGGTGGCAACACGCTCCTCCCAAAACCTCTCTTCGTTTCTTAGATGAGGAATCGATGCTCACCCCCTGATCTGACCTCGTTGACAGCAATCTGTCTTCTGCCTTTTACCTCTCTACTCTCTGCTCTCTACTACAGAGGACAGCAGGGCCCCTAAACGGCCAAACCTAAGGGATTCTTGGCACTTGCCCTTGTATCTTCACAGCTTTAAAAGTTGTCTTCATTAGACTTTTCTGCATCTTTTCGCCATGATTTTTTTTGTCTCTTTCACAGGTTCATTTCTTCACGCGTTCTTTCAATCAACTAATCAACCAACGAATCAACTGACTTCAATGAGCGTCTATTACGTGCCAGATGCTGCGCCAGGCGCAGGAGCAAGCCCTGCCCTGCAGGCAGCTCGCCCGGGGGTTGCTCTCTGCAGACTTCCACGCTGTTTCCCAGAAGTCTGTCCTCACCCCACTTCTCTTCTCTCTCTAAACACTCTTCTGGGGTTTCCCACCTACTCCTGTGGTTTTGGGAGCCACCAATGTGCTCCCAATGCTCTTCAATCCTCCTTGCTAGCCTGGTGGTATCTCTTGAGTTTAAGACTCACATTTGCAATTTCCTTATGTATGTGTCCACCTGGATTTCCTGAGAAGACCTATAATTCCACATGCACAACACCTAAACCATTACTTTCTCCCCTAAATCCACTCCTCCTTCTGTGTCTACTTCTTGGATAATGATGTCACACAAGCTACAACCCGCCATGTCCTCTTTGATCTCAGCCTGTCTCCCCACTTCACGAGTAAACCTCTTGAAAGACAGAAGTCACAGTCCAGCACCGCTTCCTGGAAGCCCCACACTCCACGCTCCGCGGAAGCTGCTCTTACCGAGCACGGCCAGCTCCGACGGACACTCGCCATGCGCGTCTCACAGCCCTTGCCGCCTTCTCGTCTTGAGGCCTCCCTTTCCCTGCTTCTCAGAGAACTTCTCCGTGTCCTGTCCGCACCTTCCTCCTCCTCGCAGCCCTAATATTAGCGCTCCCTGAGTCCCATCCTCACCCTTCCCACCCTCCTCTCGCGTTCTCTCCCTGGCCACCCCACCTGTTCCCAGAGCTTCCTTCCATCATTTCTAACATGCGTGTTTTTAAAATTGTTCACTTTATTATCTCTGAAACCAGGCTGTCTCCCACGCGGCAGCTGCAATGTCGTTTCTGCTGCCAGAGTGCTGGGGACCAAGGGTAGAGCTGTTCCTATCATCGTCACTACAGCTGAGCTACGGGCTTTGTTGGTTAAATATTTTAAATTAATCTAAATTAATTGCTGTTTGATATTTAGGATGCCTTTGAAAAAGATTACACTATGTTTCTGCAGAAAGGCACATAAATATCTGACGGGGTGAAATTTGATACTGAAAAGCAAATATAAATCATTAGAGATTTGATCATGATTCCATATTTTCTTGCAAAGAAACAACCAAGTACTTTCTGGGTCTGAGAAAAGAAGATGTGGCCAAGTAGAAGAAGCTACGTTAGGTTCTGAGGCTGCAGCACGCGAGAACTGACCGCCAAACGATTCTCCAGACACCGCAGCTGAGGACGGAATCTGCGAGTCGTCTTCAAGAGAAACAAACTTCAAGGCAACAAGAGTCTGGTGCGACTGTTTCATGTGTCACACAGGAATAATATTACGACAGTGGACAGCAGATTAACTGGAAGTATTTTAACTTCCGGCAAACGTCCTTCGTCACTGGAGGCATCATGCACCTTTCAGTGTGTAAAACGATGGCGTCACGTCAGACGAATGTCGCACACCGGAGGTTTCTCATTTTGCAGGGGCACAAGTCCCTTTGACAATCAGATGGTATCTATGGGCCCTCACCCTAGAAAAATGTACGTATCTACACAATCCCATGTTTTTATACGATTCCAAGGGCTTCGTGGACACCTAGAGGCATCCGCGGGCCCCAGGTAAAGAAATCCTGGCATACATGCTGGCAGCCCCCTTCTCGCCACACGCCTCTCTCAGCTCCGACACGCCCACCTGCCCCCAGACGTCTCCACGTCAGTCTCGCAGGCGCCGCAGACCAGATGGGCCCCCAGGGCGTGATCTCCCTCCACGCCAGCCAAACCTCTGCCTCCTACCGCGTTTCCCCACCTCACCCCACGCACTGCCACCCGGCACTCAAGCCCGGAGCCGGGGCTCCACCTGGGATGGCTCCGTCTCCTTTACACTGAGTCCCCGGGGGACTGACCCACACTCTTGCATGTTTCTCAAACCCATTCTCTTCTCTCCACCCCACAGCCGCCACCGTCTTCTACCTGAGATACCACGTGTTCTGGCCTCGGATTCCTCCTCCCCGTTCCCCCCACCACAGTCGCAGTGGCCTTTTTATAAAGAAAACCTGGCCGTAGCGTCCCTTGCATTTGAGCTCCTGGTGGCTCTCCTCTGCTGTCAACTTCTTAGGAGGCCCCCACACGCCCTGCACAGGCGGGCCCTGCCCACCAGTCCAGCCTATCTCTCCCCATGCTCACTGGAGGACAGCCCGCCCTGCACCCCCGACTCTTCCCATGCCTTCCCTGAGCCGTGTCCTCTCTGTCTCTCTGGACCACCCCCCATGCTACATGGGACCAAGTCTTAGATATTTGCCTCTGTGTCTCCTTGACTTACCGGGGTGCCTGGAACCCAGGAGGTGTTTAACAAATGCACGTTGAGTTAATTTGAAGGCGCATGGCTCTGTAGAGCAACAACATGGTGTTAAAGCCCACAGGGAAGTAGAAACACAGAGCGGGTTCCAGTCCCAGCTCTGTGACCGCCGTGAGCAGGTCACCGCGCCTCTCAATGCGTCAGTCAGTGTGTCCGTCTGTCAAGGGGGAACAAAAACGCCTGCTTCGGAGGATTGTTGTGAAGATCAAATGACATCGCATAAGTCGGTGGTCGCAAGGAAAGCAGTGCTGTCCTCCGAGGGGCGACCTAGAGACACGTGGGGTTCCAAGCCGTCACAAAGACTGAGGTGCCGCATCTAACGACCAAGGACTAGGCATGCCGGACTGGCGCAGCCCCACACAGCAAAACGCCCTCCTGCTTCTCAAGGTTTCCTAACGTCCCGCTTCCTGGTGTGTGTGTCGTGGGGGGCTGAGCATTCAACCTAGACTCTAACTCCGTTTTACAGATAAACTCACAGTGTTTTTACCTCGTTTTCACATAAACCGAATTTTCCAGAAATGCGATTACCATGCGAACTGAGGCAAGGCCGTACTCTCTCGCAGTCAGTACTTTCCCGAGCACCGTTCCTCACTGCAGCAGGTCGTGTCACTAACGGCAATGCCACAGGGGCGCGCGAGTGCGCAGCGCACACTTGCCGCCGTGGTGTGCAGGGCGACTCCGAAACAGCACGTGCGGCCAGCCGCCACTTCAGGATGTAAAGCGCACAGAAAGTACTGGCGACTTCAGCGGAGCAGCGGGCCTCAGACTCGCCTGGCCGCACCCCGGTCGCCAATTCCTCCGCTCAGGCTCTTCCCCGTCCCTCCTACTGGCTCTGCTGCGACAACCCCGACCGCACAAGCTGGCCGCTGCCTGCAGGTGACAGGTGACGGCAAGCGGATGCCTCTGTAGCAGGCCAGCTGCGGCTCAGCCATCCCCTCCGAGGTCTGCCCGGGCTCACGTCATCTCTCGCTGCTACCTCAAATGCCCCTTTCTGCCACATCTGTCAGAGCTGGCCCATGAGTCGCCCTGGCCTGGAACCTCATGGCCATGCTGACCCGGTGGCCAGGTTCACGGGACTCAAATATTCCCAGCCTGCGCTCATTCCCTCACCAGTGACCACACCCTACCTGCCACTGCACATGTCATGCTGATCTTGACAGAAGAGGAAACTGAGGCCCAGAGAGGTAAAGAGGCGTGAACGGTCACAGCCGCAGAAGCCCAGGGTGGCCTGTGCTAAATCCCAGCTGGCAAGCCGGGGGTGGCGGGACTCCCGGCTCCAAACTGCTCTGGCTCTGCTTCCCTTCCTGCCGCCTGTGTCTTCATCTGCTTCCCTCCCTTCTGGCGGGCAGGACGCGGAGCCAGTGATTCCTTTGCCACCTGCCCACTGTGCCTAGCACAGTGCTAATACTCAGCAGGCACAACACAAACACCTCACTCATTTCTGGCTTAGTTTTCCACAGCGCTGTGCTTGGCCTGGCGCTGAGAGCAAGGCCACTGTAATTATCTGGTGTCTGCCGCACGGGAGGGTGGCCCCCCGTTTCCCAGGGAGACCTGGGCACCGGGGACAGCTCCACACAGTGCCAGGTGCCGGGCGGTGCTCGGTAAGAGTTAACAGAGCCCGCCTCCCCCTCCTGGCCCCACTCCACGCTCCTCCAGGCCACCCAGCCTGGCAGAACCCCTCCCACCCGCAATCACTCGGACTTTGGGGGGCCTTTGTGCTCCAATAAAGCCGGTATTACTGAGTCGCAAAACTTCCCTCCTTTCCAAGCTGCCTTGCTGCCAGGGTTCCCACTAAAGGTGAAGCCCTGTCATTCAAGGCCAGAGAAAGGGCTGAATCGAGATGCTGAACTCTTTTGACTTCCTGTCACAATCTGCTGCTCAGCACTCTGGAGGTGCTGGGGAGCTACTGAAGGCTCAGTGTTTGTTGAATGTGTGGGTGGACATCAAAAATGGAGAGGACAGGATGTTTTGGGGGCTGTTTGTTTGTTTGTTTGTTTTTTAAGAAAAATAGACTTGGTCAATAATTGCATAAGAAGTATCCAAAATGGCTTGGTAGTTTCAGGCCTAAGAAACCAGGAGGAGGAGAGGGTGGCAGGGACAGAAAAGAAGAATTTGGTTGATGAACAAAATAAGGACATAGGAAAATCACAATGATATTGCCACACTCTGGTCACTAAATTTCAATTATCCCCGTTCCAAATATGCAGAGTGAAACTGTTCATCCAGAAGATGTCAAGTTACAAATAGCCTGGAAGTTTGGAAGCTTCCTCCTAGAGAAAGCAAGTGCTTTGGACTTCAGAATCCTGTGTTTTCCCAGGACTTAATATACAATTGAGAAAGGTGGGGGGTTTTGTCCACAGGAGATTTCTGGAATTGCCAGTAGTGTCTAGAGAGAGGAAGAATAACTACATAGAACTAACACTGACGCTATCTTACTAGAGCAGGGAAGTACACTGCTTGATGAGTACCTACTGTGTGCTCAGAAACGTATCTATGTGTTTGCACTGAATCTGCACATAAACTCCACGCGGGAGGATAGAACAGAGGAAGACCAGGCTTACAGAAGGCAGGCAGACCCAGCTCTGACTCCTAGCTCTGCTCCTTCCAAGTGGGGTAGCCTTGGGCAAACTTTGGAACCTCTCTGGGACTTTAATTTTCTGGCCCCAACTCTCAGCCATTGGAATTGCCAAGTTGTTGTACTGTTTAATGCTAGCACTGATACTCTGAGTTACAACCTCTTGTCTGGGCCCCACTCTAGCAGGCTGCACGCGCTGTGGGGACAAGACTGTCCACCGACCTCTCCCTTGTATTCCTGGCACCTTCCCGGAGGACCAAGGCACAGGTGGGATCCGTTCATTCCACCAGTGGCCATTAAACAACAGGTAACATGGCAGGCATCTTGCCGCACTGAAGCTGGGACCTGGGCAGTGTAGCATCTCTCCAGCTCAGAGTAGCTTCTTCTGAGAGTACAGATTGCTCGTGTGACCCCGGGAAGGTCGTGCATGCCGGCTTCTGTGACAGAAGATCGTGAGGCATGTGAGGAGGGGTCCAGAGGGGAGGAGGAGAAGAACACGTGTGGAAGCTGTCCCTGGGGAGATGATAACGCCAGTGCTGCTGGGACGTCACCTGCGGTGTTGGAAATAGGAGGGGGCCGGGAGTCCTTCCTTGCATTAATGAATGCTTATTATAAACAGAAATTTCTGCTGAGGTCTGAGCATAGGAAGCAGGCTGGAACTTTCAGGAAGGGGATGAAGGGAAATGCCAGCTCAGTCACAGCTGGACGGCAATGGGGAGACGGGTTTCTTCCTCCTTGAACAGCCTCATGACAACGGCTCTGGCCAGGGTCTCCCAGGCAGGAGGCAGGGGTGACCTCAGCCCACTCAAGAAGTCTCAGATGACCCAATGTTTTATTTTTAGCTATTTTTGTACAGGACCCAGAAACCTTTGGACGCTGGGCTCGTCTCCAAAGTGGAGCAAGCAGTAAACAGGAGCAAAAGTGCCAGCTCCTCCCCTGAAAAGTCCACCTGCCCATGCAGGGACCCCTGGTGTCTCCCTAAACTGTCAGATGTGACCCACAGAACTGTGTCCTTTATAAAGAGCTGGGGAACGGGGGCACCAGGCACTCATTCCTGGCCCGACACTTACTCGCTGTGTGGCCTTGGGCAAGTCCCTTCCCTTCTCTGAACCTCAGTTTCTTCACCCATGAAATAAGGGAAGGTGGACCAGATGGCTTCTGAGGACTCGCACAGCTCCAGCAAACCACGTCTCACGCTGGGTGCTAATGCTGGCCCTGGGCATGGGACACATGGAAGAGAGGCCCAGTCTTCAGGAAAATGCTTCACTGGCTCATCTGATTTCAGTGTTTCTCTTAAAAGCACCATTTAGGAAAAGCTGCAGCTAACAATCACTGAGCACCTACTATGTGCTAAGCGATCTCATTAACCACTCTTCATAACTGGCCTGTAAAAAAATTGTCATTGTCCCCACATCGCAGAAGACAGGCATGACAGTACACCTATCCACAACACGGGCTATGCAGTTACAATACTCAGAGTGCATCCCAGTCTTCTGCTTCCTACTGGAGGGTCCTTGAGCAAGCCACTTAATCCCTCCAAGCCTCAGTTTCCCCATCTGTAAAAGGTGGATAATGACAGCCCCCATCTCATGGGTTGTCCCAAGCCCTAAACGGAATAGGCGTGTGAGTGCAAAGGAGGCACTCAGTAAATATTAACTGTCACTGCCAACTATTGCCACATTCCTGCTGGCACTACCACTGCTACCAGCGATGAGGAGAGGGGGCTCAAATGACATCACTCAAGACACCACAACGTTCTGAATCTTCATCACTAGTCCAAGGAGAGGTGAGGAGGGAGGAGCTCTGGGGTCAGCATGGAGGCGCAGGGTCGCCATGGAACCGTGGCCAGGCCACGCGCCCTCTCTCAGCCTCAGGCTCTCCATCTACAAAATAGGGGCAATAACTCCCCAATTTGTGAGGACTTGATGCACTAATTTAGGTAGAAAGCCCTCAGCAACGTGCCAAGTGAGTAGAAGGCAGTGGATACGAGCTCTCTCTCTTGCCTTCCCCGTGAGCCTCTTTTAAAATCTCCCAGTTTGTAGCTGTCTGCCCTTCCTTGAACCCAGTTCCTGCACTGGAACCTCTAACATGCCGGCCCGACAGCCCAGCCATTGGCAGATGGCCCCAGCATGGGCCTGAGCTTCCTCCCAAGGACTTTGCTATGGCCACGTCCTGGGCCCAAGTGCTCCAGGTCATACATGGGCCTGGACATCCCAAGCTTGTGCAGGCACAACACCTTGTCCAAGTAGCCCTCCCTGCAACCACGCACAGCCACCACCCCACCAAGCCCCACCGGCCTCTGCGTCAACTCCCAAGAAGTGGTAATCGGAGTAGAAATAACAGTAATGCCCGCCATGATGCCTGCTTCCTTCTCTTCGTGGTTCACGAAGCACTTGCACGTATGATCTGGGCAGGGCGGAGGCTACCTTGAGACAGCCACTGGATAATTCTAGGCATATAGCAGACACTCAGAAACAACTTCTTGATGAATATGTTTTATCTTTATAAGATTTTTTAAAATCACCATTTACTCACCATTTACTATTAGTTACACTCTCTGTTAAGCACTGATCGTCTTGCATTTCATCCTCGCAACCACCCCATGGGCGAGCACACTTACAACCCTCTCACAGAGGAGGAAACTGAGGCTTACAGAAGTTGAGCAACGTACCCAAGGTCACTGCTAGAGAGTGACAGACCTGGGATTTGAGTCCTGGTCCCTGCGCCCTCCAGTCCTTCTTCTCTTCTTTAGCCAGAAGAGACTGCAGGGAGGGGAACGGTGTGTATGTAGTCTGAAGAAGTATATCAACAATGCAACAATTTTAAACTTGGAAAAACAGAAAAATCCTATTGTCTTTATGATACAAACTAGAAAAAGCAAAGATCAGCAAAATCACCTTGGCTGAAGGGACATGAGAGTTTCTGTTCTAATTTCTGTGGTCCCCCTGGCACCTCTATGACCGTCTTTAGTACACCCCAGCCTTCTTATCACCTGTAGCATAGTTTCTTGATCTCTTTGCTGTGTTCTCCTAACTTCCCTCCCGCAGATGCACCCACCTGAAACATTTCAGTAGTTTCTTCTTCATCCTACTCACCACTGTGGGAGCTGAGGGCAACAGCTTTTGCGAAAGGGCCCCGAGGTGTTAGGTTCCTGTTTCCTTGAGGGCTTTATACAGCCCTGCCCCAGCCAAGAACTTAGAGCAGAGTTTACGAGCAATTGCCTACAAGAAGCAGGCAGGCAAGCTGAGAGGTAGCCAGGGTGACCTCAGCATAAGAAATGCTCCATTTTCCTATTTTCCATAAGAAAAAAATGAGTAGCAGAGATGAGGAGCTACTGGCGCTGGCTCTCAGCCACAGGATTGGGGGCAATCGGGACGGGTAGGACTGCGGCCAACCAGCGTCCCCTGGAAAGAGACGGCTGCAGCTCAGCTCGACCGCACGCTGCTGTGTGGGTACACAATCCCAGGGCTGCCAAATCTTCTCACTCTCCAAGCAATGCCAGAATCAGATTTCTTTTTTCCATGCGAAATCTCCTGATTTCTAAATGTTGGCGACGAATTCCTCCCCTCCCCTCTCTCTGTTTAAGTAAAGCACATAAGTGAGCCGGATTTGGCCGTGAGCCACACATTTATAACCTCTGCACCGATCCTTGTGTGAGCCCTCCGCTTCCCAGCTGCCCTTGCAGCGAGGTGAGACCATGCCACAAGTTCTGGCCAGCAGCCTGAGTGGAAGAGCCACGTGTCACCTCCAGGCCAAGGCAATTAGGAGCCGGCTGCCTGTTCCTGTTTCTCTTCCCCTGGTGAGGCAGTGACCCTAGAGGCCACACGGTGCAGGTGGCACGGCAAGACCACAAGACAGAAGTGGCTGCTGCTCCTGCCACAGACTCCAGATGTGCGAGAAACACATCCCTGAGATCTCGGGCCTGTCAGTGGACACAGCCAGTATCAGCTGCCCTTGCACGCACCTGAACCACGTCACTTACACGTGAATCATCACAGGATCCCAGCACCTCCAAGTTTTCAAAGCCCTTTAACCCACTTACCTTGTGTGACTCAACTCAGTAAGACAGACGGGGCAAGGCTTTATTATTTCACAGACGAGCAAACTGAGGCTCAGCAGGCAAAACTGAATCATCCTAAGGTGTGCAGCAAATGCGTGGTGGAGCTGGGTGGTGCCAACTCTGGGCCTTGAGTGGACTCCCAGTCCAGTGCTCTTCCTACCTCCCAGCCTAAGCACTGGCCTTTACAACATGACCTCCCCCCACTCCCTGGGTCCCCTGTGAGCTTGAGCAAGAACAGCTCATGCCCTCCCCTGCCCGAGGTTAGCTGCTTGAAGATCTACCTCTTACCTTTCCTGTAGACTTGGTCCCTTTCCAGATACAGAAGTAGCAGATAGTCCAGGCTGCCAGGAGACACAAGGCCAGCTCCCAGCGGAGGCTCCCAATGTGGTCGATCCCATCAGAGATGGCCAGGACCCGGTGCCTGCAGAAGGCAGTGGGGAGAGTCACTGGGGCTGGGGACAGCCCACCACAGCCCACCTTTGGCAGAGCCAGTGCTGCAGAGAAGCAGGGATGGGCCCATGCGTCCATTCACTCTCCCCCACCACGGGCCCACACACATCCTCATGGCCAAACCCTGGGCTGGCCAAGGGGCCTCCGAGAGGAGCAAGACCCACGTCCCCAGACCTTGGATCACGGATTCACTCTCTGGGGGAGAAGACGCACATGTTGTCAGATGCGGTACAAGGACAGCAAGGTAAGGGCTCCAATGGCAGGTGCACCTAGCCTGCCTTGGGGACCCCAGGAGACCATATTACTGTCCACAAACATCTCATCTCCCTCCCCGAGGGAAGACTGCACATCCCTGCCCTGTTGAACTCAAGGGTGGTGACAGGACTTGCTCCACCTATTGCTTGGCCAACAGTGGGGCATGTGTCACTTCAGACAGAAGCTTCCAGGGCCAGGTGGCATGGGTCTGCATCTTCTCTTCTCCCCACCTCTGCTGTCGCTGTGGAGGCACATGTCAAGACGGAGCCTCTAGAAGCCTAAGTTCCCGAGTGACTGTGCGAGCCCCCTACCACCCGTGTCAGAGATGTACCGTGAGCAAGAAATAGACATCGATGCTTTAAGCTCCTGAGATCTTAGAGGGCATTTGTCACAGCCCGTAACCGACCCACCCTGATTGCTGGGGGCCGGGGGCGGGAGAGCTCCCTGGGAGAAGCAATATGTGAGCCAGCTTTAAAGGATGAGTGGCGTTTGGCCAGGAGAAGAAAGGAGTGACGATTGTGATAGGTGGTTCTGTTTAAGGGGCAACTCAGTTTCATCAATTAACTCCTATTAATACTAAAGGTGTAATTAAAAAATTTCACATAACAAATAATCGAGCCAAGCATATTGTTTCTCACTGTCCCACTTGCCAAACAATTAATCAACCTAGTCTTCCTGCAGGTTAATCCCCAGGGCCTCTCACCAAACGAATTATGGCAAATGGATGTTACACACATTCCTGCATTTGGCAAATTAGTCGTTGTACATGTTACAAGAGACACGTATTCCGGTCTTATTATGGCTACCCATCCCCTGGAGAAACTGTTAGACTTGTACCTTCACACTTACACTTCTGTTTTACAAATATGGGAGTCCCAGCCACCATCAAAACCCACAACGGCCCTGCTTATACTATCGACTCTTTTGCACTAAGTGGATTAACAAACACATTACTGGCATTCCTTACAATCCTCAAGGACAAGGTATTATAGAATGTACTCATCAAACCTTAAAAATATGTTATTAAAACAAAAAGGGGGAGGTATACGGTCCCCCAGAGATAGAATAAATCAAGCCTTATTTACTCTAAATTTTTTGAATATTCATAAAGAAGACAATCTAACAGCAGTGGAGAAACATTGGAATTGGAGTCGACAACCAGACTCTTTCCCTCACCAGCCTATCTGGTGGAAAGATGATATAGAACCAATAAGTAATCGATCTATTTTTTCATTGCCAGCCACCAATGGACCCGGAAGGTTAGTATGAGATCTGATATGAGTAATAAAAAGTGGAAACTGGTGATTCCCTGTAATCAACTGAAGTTGTTGAAACATCTTGGAAACTTCATCAGTTTCTGTAATAGTAACTGTTTCCAAGGCAGAACTGCTTGTACAACATATTGTGAATCAGAAAGAATATTTAAAGGTGAAGTAGCGTCTTGTTAAAGCTGAGTAACTGCTTGCAGTTCCACTTTTTGTGCTGACTTATAAGGTGTTGTCCACACTTTAGTTAGAGGACCAGAATAACCTGCCTGACCATTGCTGCTACCGTCAGTAAAAAAGGTAGGGGCATGAGGTATAGGTGTGGATTTCACTATTTTAGGTAATATCCATTGAGCTAATTTTAGAAATTGGAACAATTTGTTTTTCGGAGAGTGATTGTCAATTGTTCCTACAAAATCAGATATACCGATTGCCAATCCAGGTTTTGCTGATAAGCCGTTTGAATTTGTGAATTAGTAAGAGGAACAGCAATTTTCTCAGGATCTTGGCCACTTAGTTGTTTTAGTCTTTGATGGCCTTTAAATATAATCCAACCAATTTTGTCCAAATATGTCATAAGAAGTTTCTGTTCCTTATGTAGGAGAAAAATCCATTGAATTATACCCTCTTCTTGAATTAAGGTAGCAGACGGAGAATGTTTTGATGAGTAAACAATTAAATCCACTCTATTTTCAAGATTCGCTCTAGAAAGTTGAGCTTGGTGAATATGAGATTGAATCCACACCAGTTCCTCTTGTGCTGCCTGAGTTAGCTTATGAGGACTATTCAGATCAGAGTTACCCTTCAGTATATCAAACAAGTTGCTTAAAGCATAAGTAGGAATTCCCAACATAGGTCTAAGCCAATTTATATCTCCTAGTAACTTTCACAAGTCATTCAGAGTTTGTAATTTGTCCACATGTATTTTAACTTCTTGAGGAACTGTTTTATTTCTATCAATGAGAGACCCTAGATAAGTAACTGGATAATCTTGTTGGACTTTATCTTCAGCAATTATTAAACCAAATCTAGGCAATACTTGTCTGGCCTGTTGGTATAGTAGTTTCAATTTTTGTTTAGATGAACATGCAAATAAAATGTCATCCATATAATAAATAATGTAACTATGAGGAAAACAGTTTCGTAGTATTTCCAAAGGCTGACCGACAAAATGTTGGCACAGGGTTGGGCTGTTAAGCATGCCCTGAGGCAAGACTTTCCATTGGTACCATTTAGTTGGCTGTTGATTGTTTAAAGCAGGAATGGTAAAGGCAAATTTTTCTTGAGCAGATATTTGTAAAGGAATTGTAAAAAAGTAGTCTTTTAAATCTACTATTACAATATGCCAATCTTTAGGGATCATAGTCAGAGATGGGAGGCCCGGCTGAAGAGTCCCTATTGGTTGTATAATTGCATTAATCTTTCTTAAATCAATTAACATTCACCATTTACCAGACCTTTTTAATAACAAATACAGGGGAGTTCCATGGACTGGGGGACTCCTCCATATGTCCTGCTTGTAACTGTTCTTCTACTAACATTTGAAGAGCACCCAATTTTTCTTGGTTCAGCGGCCACTGCTCTGTCCTTATAGGCTCTTGTGATGTCCATTTTAGAGCCAGTGCATAGTGGTGCCTTTCAACAGCAGTGGGCGCAATCCAAAATTTGGATAGCCTAAACCATGTCGAGAAGAATGGGCTTTTGGTGCCACGAGAGTCTTAGCCCCTTGCCCTTTCTTACCCAAACCAAAACAAGGATTATAATTCAGATTAAGACTTATTTGCTTAGCGGGAGCATATAGAGTAGGTATACTGATGTAAGCTCCCCATTGTTGTAACAAATCTCTTCCTCATAGATTAATAGCTATGTCAGCCACATAAGGTTTTAAGGCGGCTGTCTGTTTACCAGAGCCACAACAATTTAATAGTTGTTGACTTTGGAATATATTACTCATAGTTCCGATTCCAGTAAGTACCATAGGGACCTGTTGTAAAGGCCAAGCAGTCAGCCAAAAGCCTTTAGAAATAATTGTAACATCAGCTCCAGTATCTACAAGTCCAACCAAAGATTTGCCATTTAGTTTGGTTTCTAGTTGGGGTCTCTGGTCATTAACAAAAATTTGCCAATATAATTTGGTTCCAGTACTTCCAAAACCTCCCTGTCTTTGAACATTAGATTTTCCAATTTGCATATAAGGTAATAACAGAAGTTGTGCAATATGGTCTCCAGTCTGGATAGGATAATCAGAAGTGGAACTCATCATGACTGAAATTTCTCCTGAATAGTCTGAATCAATTACACCTAGGTGCGCTGAAATTCCTTTCATAGTAAGAGAACTCCAGCCAATGATCAACCCTACTGTGGCTGGAGGAATTGGGCTAAATATGCCTGTAGGTACTTTATATTTGTGCCAGCAGATGGCATTAGAAGACCACTATCACAAGATGGTAGCTCTAATGCCGCACTTCCCCTCGTGGCGGCCATTAAGTCCGCCACCTTTAATTTTGCGGGACCCAGGTTTGAAATTGTTGTGGGGGTTGCTGGCCAGGGCTGTCTATCACCACATTGTTCTCCTGAGTCTGCGGCTGCCAAGTCAGGAACTGTTGGACAAGGCCATTTCCCATGTTGTTTTTCTTGGGGCCCCAGGGAGGGCCCCACCCCCCTGTTTCCCTGGTGTGTAAGGGGGTGGCCATCAGCATGAAATTTAGAATGGCAGTTATTAGCCCAATGGCATCCTTTACCACAGTGGGTGCAAAGTCCTGGAGCAGGACCAGCCTGCTGGCTATTGTTGGCTGCTCCAGGGGGTTGTTTACAATCAAATGACCTTTTCAGCCACAATTAAAACATTTAGAGGCTGTTCTTTGTCCTCTGGGGCTTTTTCCCCAGATAGCCTCAGCCAACGGTTCCATTTTATAAGTGTCTGACCAGGCATCCCCACAGGCTTTTATATGTTCCTCTAACGGAGCACCATTGCACTTTAAAGGGCGGGAAAGCCGCTGACACTCTGAATTAGTGTTATCAAAAGCCAACATATGCAACATCATATTTCCTAAATCAGGAGGCCTAACCGTTTTTTGCACAACATCTTGCAATCTACTAATAAAATCCACAGAAGTTTCATTAGCAGTTTGTTTAACATTTACACAAGAAGACATAGTTTGTCCAGATGGGGTTATCTTTTCCCATGCTTTAAGACAGTATTGCTGAACTTGAGCAATAGCCTGATTATCATATTTCAATTGATCATCTATGCCAAACCATTTTCCTTGTCCCGTAATTTGTGCCACTGAAATATCTATTGGCAGATCTTGGGACTGTTTAAGCCAAGCCTGCTGACGGGCCTCATCCCCCCACCAGGTGGTAAACTGAAGAAACTCAGAGGCGGATAAAACTGTCAAGGTTTTCGAGTCCCAAGGAATTAATGATTCTGCTTGAGCCAATCCCTCAAGCAAGCCCTTGGTGTAAGGAGAGTTTGTACCACACGAGACACAGACTTGCTTTAATTCTTTGAGAGTTTTAAACAGAATAGGCTCACTAACATAGCTCCTAGGTGCTTGCACCACCCTGCCCTGATCATCAGAATCCAAGCTCGGCTTCCAGGTCTTTTAACTGTGCTTCTCTATTACCTCCTAGAACTTTTGTTTGTTTGTTTTTTAGGAACCTTATTTAAAGCCTTTCTCAAGAGAGGCTCATGTTTCAGGGAAACATCTGCATTAGAAAGCAGCGGTGCTGAGGGTGAGAGCTTGGAGTGGCTAAGGGGGAGGGAGCAAGGGAAATCTCTGGCTGCTGTTTCATCCTTTTTTCATCTCGTAAGGAGCAAAGGGAGAGGGAAGCGGAAGTTCATCTTCAGAATTTTTCTGCTCCTCTATTCTTTCTATAGATTCATATTGAGGCCAGCAGCCAAGTTTAATGGCTTTCTCTCATCCTGGCCTGATGCAAAAGGAAGGTCATAAATAATCTCCTCGTCCGTGTGATGAGCAGGCTCTGGGTCTTTCACTGTGTTGTTTTTAGGACGGGAGTGAGCCTTCTCTGAGTCTGATCAAAATGGTTGCAGAGCTTGAGTAATTAAGGAGCAGAGTTGCCACACAGGGAGAGGGACCTTCTCTCCTCTCCTGTACGCTGGCCTCAAAGCTCTCATGGCCAGCCACCATTGCCGCAGCCTGAGTGTATCCAGAGGGGGAAACCAACTACAGTGTTGGAAATTAAATGAAACAGTTCCTCGAGAGTTTTCTGTTTGGCAACTACTCCAGAGCTCTGTAATAGAGTCTGCAACAATTCAATGTACTCATTAAATTTAAATAAAATCTTCCCCATGTTTCCCTGACTATACTAATCCCTGGAGTTTTACTCATCCTCCCTGGGCACCATGGCTTGTAGCCTTCTCTGGGTCTCTCGGGATGCTGTATGGGAATCTCCTTCCCCTGCTGAAGCCTTCTGCCTTTAGGACTCTGCTCCCTGTGCCAGTTGCTGGGAGTTAGCTACGGTCCCAGGTGAGGATCGTCGCAAGAGATTTGGAAATAATAGAAATAGAGAAGTAATAGAGACAGAGAAATAACCAAGACAGAGACAAATTATAGTTTAAAGTGATGGGGAAGTCAGGGGTGCTCCAGCATTCCCGTGAGCTGTGAGGCTCCGAGTGAAGTCCTGTATCAGTATTTATTGGTGCAGCAATTAGTTGCCAGTGGTTACAGATTTATGTGTACAGATAATTCATTTAGGTTTTAAGGCTCCCCAAAAGTTTCTAGAGATCCCTTAATTAACTCTATCTACATGAGCAAACAGTTACAACATTTTTCTAAGATATGCTTATAAGCCCTAAGTTAAGAATAGATTTAGCTGAGTATACAAGTTAAAGATAGAATTGTCAATTAGCAGAAAAGCTAAACAGAAATATAGAGGCTATATATTTCTTTATCTAGTTTCTTATTAACTGAGACAAGTAGTCAGGAGTGAAGCAGGAACTGTCCTTGAGGTTAATTGGCTTTAGTTGCAGGTGTCTGCTGGGCTGGCATTCTTTGATTAGTCCTTAACCTGTGACTCAATGCTGAGCTCTGTCTTACACAAGCATCAGGCACTGGCCTCCAGCTCTCGAGACAGGCATTGCCTTGCATAGGCCTCTGACCGGTGAGACGCCCTCCTGTGGCTAGGCAGCTTTTGGTCTGTGAACTAACGTGTTCACAGAGTCCTTCAAGGCAAAGCCCTGCAAAACTCCTGAAACCTTCCTGTCTCCTATCTTCCAACAAAAGACAAACCTATCAAAAATAACTACGTCAACTTTTTGAGAGATAAGTAGTATAAAAAAATGGATGGAGGAAGAATTAAAAGTGTGGGAGGGGGTGGAGTTAAAGGGTAGAATTTCTGTTAGGTTTCTCTTTGCTTGTTTATTTGTTTGTGAGCACAGTTGTCATATGTTTAAAATAACTGGTCATAAAATGTTTTTTGCAGGCCTCATGGTAACCTCAAATCAAAAATCTACAACAGATACAAAAAACAAAAATCAAGAAATTAAAACCCACTACCAGAGAAAATTACCTTTAACAAAGGAAGACAGGAAGGATGAAAGAAAGAGAGGACCACAAAACAACAAGAAATCAAATAACAGCCTGACGGGAGTAAGTCCTTACCTATCAATAATAATATTGTATGTGAATGGACTAAACTCTCTAATCAAAAGATATAGAATGGCTGAATATATAAAAAAATGAGCCAACTATATATTGTCTGTAAGAAACCCACTTCACCTATAAAGACACACATAGACTGAAAATAAAGGAATGGAAAAAGATATTCCATGTAAATGGAAACCAAAAAAAAAAAAAAAAAGGCAAGAGTAACTATACTTCTTTTGTATAAAATAGATTTCAAGACAAAAACTGTAAACAGAGACAAATAAGGTCATTATAGGATGATAAAGGGGTCAATTCAGCAAGAGAATATATCAAGTCTAAATATATATGCACCCAACACTGTAGCACCCAGATATATAAACCAAATATTATCAGAACTAAAGAGGGAGATAGTTCCAGTATAATAATCACTGGAGACCTTGACACTCCATTTTCAGTAATGGACAGATCAGCCAGACAGAAAATCAGCAAAGAAACATCAGACTTAATCTGTACTATAGACCAAATGGACCACATAAATATTTATAGAACATTTCATCCAGCAGCTACAGAATACATGTTCTCCTCAGCTCATGGACCATGCTCAAGGATAGATCATATGTTAAGCCACAAAACAAGTCTTAAAAAATTCAAAGAAATTGAAATCATACCAAATATTTTCTCTGACCACAATAAAATAACAAAAGGAAGATTGGAAAACATACAAACACATGGAAATTAAATGATATGCTCCTAAATGACCAGTAGGTCAATGAAGAGATTAAGAAGGAAATTTAAAAATCTCTCAAAACAAATGAAAATGAAAACATAACATGTCAAAATCTATAGCATACAGCAATGGCAGTAATAAGAGGAAAGTTTATAGAAATAAGTGCCTACATCAAAAAGTAGAAAAGCTTCAAATAAACAACCTAATTATGCATCTCAAAGAACAAGCAAAACAAGAGCAAGCAAAATCCAAAATTAGTAGAAGAAAGAAAAAATAAAAATGAGAGCAGAAATATATGAATTGAAATGAAAAACAATACAAAAGATCAACAAAATGAAAAGTTGGTCCTTCAAAAAGATAAAGAAAATTGACACAGCTTTATCCAGATTAAGAAAAAAAGAAAGAAAACCCAAATAAATAAAATTAGAGATGAAAAAGAAGACATTACAACTGATACTGCAGAAATCCAAAAGACATTTAGAGACTGCTATGAACAATTATATGCCAATAAATTGGAAAACCTAGAAGAAATGAATAAATTCCTAGACACGTAGAACCTGCCAATATTGAACAAGAAAGAAATCTGAATAAACCAATAACAAATTATGAGATAGAAGCAGTAATAAAAAGTTTCCCTTCAAAGAAAAGCCCAGGACCTGATGGCTTCACTGCTGAATTCTATCAAACATTTAAAGAAGAACTGATACCAATCCTACTTAAAATATTCCAAAAAATCAAGGACTAGGACATACTCCTAAACTGATTCTATGAGGCCTATATCAGCCTGATACCAAAACAAGACAAAAGCACAACAAAAAGAGAAAACTATAGGCCAATATTTCTGATGAACATATATGCAAAAATCTTCAACAAAATGCTAGCTAATCAAATTCAACAACACATTAAAAAGATTATTTGTCAAGATTATTCATCAAAATTATTCATTCCATTCAAGTGGGATTCATCCCAGGGATGCAGGAATGGTTTAACATATGCAAATCAAACATTGTGATACATCATATCAACAGAATGAAGGACAAAAACCATATGATCATTTCAACTGATACTATAAAAGCATTCAATAAAATTCAACATCCATTCATAATAAAAACACTCAAAAAACTGGCTATAGAAGGAACTTACATCAACACAACAAAAGCCATATATGGCAGATACACAGCTAATATTATACTGAATAGGGAAAAACTGAAAGCTTTTCCTCTAAGATCGAGAACAAGACAAGGATACCCACTTTCACCACTCTTATTTAACATAATACTGAACATTCTAGCTAGAGTAATCAGAAAAGAGAAAGAAATAAAGGGCATCCAAATTGGAAAGGGAGAAGTTGAATTATCTTTGTTTACAGATGATACGATCTTATATCTAGAGAAACCTAAAGACTCCACACACACACACACACACACACACAAAACAGAACTGATAAGCAAATTCAGTAAAGTTACACGATACGAAATCAACATACAAAAATCAGTGGCATTTCTATATGCCAACAGTAAACAATCTGAAAAAGAAACAAAACAAAACAAAGAAAAAAGCAATCCCTGGCTGTGCAGAAGCTTTTTAGTTTGATTAGGTCCAATTTATTTATTCTTGTTGTTGCTGTGATAGCCTTTGGGGTCTTCTTCATAAATTCTTTCCCTAGACCAATGTCTGTAAGGGTTGTTTCCAACATTTTCTTCTAGAATTCTTATAGTTTCATGCCTTAGGTTTAAGTCCATTATCCACCGTGAGTTGATTTTTGTGAGAGGTGATAGGTGCAGATGCTATTTCAGTCTTCTACATGTAGCTATCCAACTTTCCCAGCACAATTTATTGAATAAGGATTCTTTTCCATAGTGTATGCTTTTGTCTGCTTTGTCAAAGATTAGATGGCTATATGAGGATAATTTTATATCTGGATTCTCAGTTCTATTCCACTGGTCTATGTCTCTGTTCTTGTGCCAGTACCATGCTGTTTTAGTTACTAGAGCCTTGTAGCATAGCTTGAAGTCTGGTAAATTGATGCTTCCCAATTTGTTCTTTTTGCTTAAGATTGCTATTGCTATATGGGGTCTTTTCTGGTTACATATAAAGCATAGAATTATTTTTTCTAGATCTGCAAAAAAAATGATGTTGGTATTTTAATAGGGATTGCATTGAACCTGTAGATCACTTTGGGTAGTATAGACATTTTACAATGTTGATTCTGATGATCCATGACCATGGTATATTTTTCCAGCTGTTTACGTCCTCTGCTACTTCCTTCCTCAGTGTTTCATAGTTTTCCCTGTAGAGGTCTTTTAACTCCTTAGTTAAATATATTCCTAGGTATTTTATTTTCTTTGTTGCTACTGTGAAGAGTATTGAGTCTTTGATTTGGTTCTCAGTTTGATTTTTGTTGGCATATAGGAATGCTACTGATTTCTGTACATTGATTTTATAACCTGAGACTTAGCTTAATTTGTTTATCAATTCCAGTAGTCTCATGGCAGAATTGTTGGGGTTTTCTAGACATAAGATCATATCATCAGCAAAGAAGGATAGTTTGACCTCTTCTGACCACTTTTGGATGCCCTTGATTTCCTTCTCTTGTCTGATTGCTCTGGCTAGGAATTCCAGCACTAAGTTGAATAAAAGCAATGATAGAGGGCAACCTTGTCTGGTTCCAGTTCTAAGGAGGAATGCTTTCAATTTTCCCCGTTCCGTATGATGTTGGCTGTGGGTTTGTCACATATGGCTTGTACCATTTTTAGGTAAGTCCCATCTATGCCTATTTTATTAAGTGTTCTTATCATAAAAGGGTGCTAAAAAGCTTCTGCACAGACAAGGAAACTATCATGTGAGCAAATTGACAACCTACAGAATGGGAGAAAATATTCACATGCTACACATCTGATAAAGGGCTAATAACTAGAATCTATATAGAACACAGAAAAATCAGCAAGAAAAAATCAACCCTATCAAAAAGTGGGCAAAGGACACGAACAGAAACTTTTCAAAAGAAGATAGACTAGTGGCTAACAAACGTATGAAAAAAATGCTCAACATCTCTAATCATTAGGGAAATGCAAATCAAAACCACAATGAGATATCACTTATCTCCAGTGAGAATGGCCTTTATCAAAAAGTCCCAAAACAATAAATGTTGATGTGGATGTAAAGAGATAGGAACACTCATACAGTACTGGTGGGACTGCAAACTAACACAACCTCTGTGGAAAGTAATATGGAGATACCTCAAAGAGCTACAAGTAGAACTACCATTTGATCCAGCAATCCCATTACTAAGCATCTACCCAAAGAAACAAAAGACATTCTATAAAAAAGACATCTGCACTAGAATGTTTATAGCAGCACAATTCACAATTGCAAAGATGTGGAAACAACCCAAGTGCCCATCAATACATGGGTGGATTAAAGAAATGTAGTATATGAATGGTATATGCATACTCAGGCACAAAAAACAATGGTAATCTAGCACCTCTTGTATTATCCTGGATAGAGCTGGAGCCCATTGTACTAAGTGAAGTATCACAAGAATGGAAAAATAAGCACCATATGTGCTCACCAGCAAATTGGTAATAACTGACTTAACTGATCAACACTTAAATGCACTTATAGTAGCAACATTCATCAGGTGTTGGGCAGGTTGAGGGGGAGGAGGGGATGGGTATGTACACACCTAATGGGTGCAGTGCATACCATCTGGGGGATGGACAAGCATGAAGCTCTGACTCAGGTGAGGCAAGGTCAATGTAAGCAACCTAAACATTTGTACCCTCATAATATGCTGAAATAAAAATAAATAAATAATTAAATAAAAAATAAACCAAAAAAAAAAAAAAACCAATTTCATTTACAATAGCTATAAATAAAATAAAATACTTGGGAATAAACTTAACTGAAGAAGTGAAAGATTTCTATGCTGAAAACTATAAAACTTTAATGAGAGAAATTGAAGAGGACACAAACAAATGGAAAGATATTCCATGTTCATGGATTGGAAGAATCAATATTGTTTAAATGTCCATACTGCCCACAGCAATCCACAGATTCAATGCAATCCCCATCAGAATACAATGACATTCTTCACTGAAATAGAGAAAATAATCCTAAAATTTATATGTAACCACAAAAGACCTAGAATAGCCATTAATTGACTTCAAATTATACTACAGAGCTGTAGTCACCAAAACAGCATGATACTGGCAGAAAACCAAACACATAGACCAATGGAACAGAATAGAGAGCCCAGAAATAAATCCACACATCTATAGTGAACTTATCTTCAACAAAAGTGCCAAAACCATACAGTTGGGAAAGGATAGCCTCTTCAATAAATGGTGTTGGGAAAAGTGGATATCCATATGCAGAAGAATAAAACTAGATCATTATCTCTGCCATATACAAAAATCAAATCAAAATAGATTAAAGACTTAAATCTAAGACCTGAAATTACTAAAGGAAAACATTGGGGAAACACTTCAGGATATTGGTCGGGGCAAAGACTTCTTGATTAAAACCCCCAAAGCACAGGGAACAAAAGCACAGTTGGAGAAATGGGATCACATCAGGCTAGCATAAAACGCTTCTGCACAGCAAAGGAAACAATCAACAAGTAAAGAGACAATCCACAAAATGGGAGAAAATATTTGCAAACTACCCACCTGACAAGGGATTCATAACTAGAATCCATAATGAGCTCCAACAACTCAATAGGAAAAAATCAAATAATCCAGTTAAAAAATGGGCAAAGGATCTGAATAGACATGTCTCAAAAACAGACCTATTATACAAATGGCCAATAGGTATATGAAAAAATTGCTCAACATCCTTAGTCATCAGAGAAATGCAAATCAAACTACAAAGAGATATCATCCCACCCCAGCTAAAATGGCTTTTATGAAAAAGACAGGCAATAACGAAAGCTGATGAGGATGTGGAGAAAGGGAAACCCTTGTATATTGTTGATAGGAATGTAAATTATTGTAATCACTATGGAGAACAGTATAGAGGTTCCTCAAAAAACTACAAATAGAACTACCATATGACCAGCAATCTCATTGGGTATATATCCAAAGAAGCGGAATTTAATATATCAAAAAGATATCTGCACTCACATGTTTATTGCAGCATTATTCACAATATCCAAGATTTGGAATCAACCTAAGTGTCCATAAATGGATGAATGGACAAAGAAATTATGGTACATATGCACAATAGATTATTATTATATAGCCACAAAAAAGAACGAAACCCTGCCATTTGCAACAACATGGTCGGAACTGGAGAACACCATGTTAAATAAAATAAGCCACGTGCAGAAAGACAAGTCTCACGTGTTCTCCCTCGTATGTGTGAGCTAAATACTAAGAACAATTGATTTCATGGAGACACAGAGCAGAATGATGGTCACCAGAGGCTGGAAAGGGTAGTGGGGAAGGGAGGATAAAGTGGGGAAGGGAGGATAAATTAGGGATGGTTAATGGGTACAAAAACAGAGTTAGACGGTTAAATAGAATGAACAATATTTGATAGCACAACCAAGTGACATAATCAACAATAAGTTAGAGTATACTTTAAAACAACTATAAGAGTGGAATTGGAATGTTCCTAACACAAAGAAATATATGCCTGAGGTGATGGATACCCCAGTTACCCTGATTTGATTAAGTCACATTTTATGCCTGTATCAAAACATCACATGTACCCTATGAAGATATACAACTATTATGTACCCATAATAATTAAAAATAAATAAATAATAATTTAAAAAGTAAAAAAAAGTATCTTTCACAGAATAGACATTTTAGCTGTTAATAATGTGCACATTATTGATTTGTTTTTTTAAAATAAAAGGTATGAAGGTGAGGAGCTGCAATTATATATATGCTTTATTTTCTTGTCCTGCATGCTTTAAAAAGGTACTGGTTAATTGTCATGATATGCATTTGTCAAATGGCTCCTTGAGAATCTTTGTCCAATCTTTGTTCTTTGAGAATCATTAGAGCAGCAAAGTTGTGACAATTTCCTTTTAGTTCCAAGGGAAGACAAAGGGTGATTTTGGCATATAGTGAGTACATTGAAATGCGCGCGCGCGTGCGTGTGTGTGTGTGTGTGTGTGTGTGTGTGTAGCAGGCTAAAAGGGGGAAATGATGATCATTATGAAGGTGGAGATTTTACTGAAATGGAAAAAAAGCTTCTGGCTGTCTGACTCCGAGTTATTAAGACCTCATCTCACACAAAAAGTGTAAGTAGGTTCTGCTCAGAGTTAAAAATAAGCTTGAAAAAACACGGAGCGAACCCCAGCACCTAACGTGCCTGTCGTCTTTTCTCTGGAGAAGAGTAATTGCTCCTAATCTCTTACAGTTACCTTTTCTCTGAACCCACTGAGGATAATCTTAGGGACAACGTGAGATTTCTGAGTCATCAGCAATACTAAAGGGCTCTACGGCCCGATGGGGAAATCCTCTCTTGAATGACCTCTGAAATTATGCTTCTAATCCTGGGTATTGGAGGCAAATAAATCACTGTCAGTTTAGAGGTGCCCGAAGCTTGCTCAAGGAACTGGCCAAAGGGCTCCAGTGAGAACAAGAGCTGGGAGGGAAGGCACAAGTGTGGCGTGTCCGGGGTTTGTGCCCCACTGGGGAGGGAAGCTCAAGTCAGGGGGTCATAAACGCGCAGTAAGTCCAGATCCATCTAGTGCTTAAGACCATCACAGGATGGTTATGTATTCAACCATTGTTTAGATTATACTATGTACCAAGCACCACCTCAGGTCTTAAGGATATGTAAAGAAATAAGAGAAGCTCCCTGTCTGGAAGCAGATCACAGGCTTATAGGAAAGCCAGGTACATAAAAAATAATGACAGCATGATGTGATAAGTGATATGTTCTGAGTTCTCTTGACAGTGAAAGATCTAGCAATAAGAGCCAGCTGCAGCCCATCCCCATGCAGAGTCCATGGCACTCACTACATCTCTGGCATGCATTAGACTCAGGCTGTGGGCGGATTACAAGGCGTGGACAGGAGAGATCTAGTCCCACAGGAGGCATTCAGTAGATGTTCCTTGATGTTTCCCTGGTAGGACCACCAGAATTTGGTAATAAACAGAACGTGAAGAGTAGGAAAGAAGAAGAAATCAAAAATGCTTTTGGAGTATCAAACCTGGGCAGCTTGCATGGAGATCGTTAGGCTGACATAATTGATACATTCGAAGAGTAGAAATACCAGAGTCATGGTGTGTGAATTCGTGGCTTGTTGGTAGATCTAATAGCTGAAAAACCGACCCTCCTCAAAATGCCTGCCTGGGCTAGAAAGTTTATGTAGAATCTACTTATCTGTGGCTCCCACAAACAAAAATGCAATTTGGGGGGAAGGTTATAGCCTTAAAAAATCTTAAGTTTTCAAAACGAGTCATTTACAATAGAAAGAAGAAAGAAAGAGAGAGAGAGAGAGAGAGGGAGGGAGGGAGGGAGAGAGAGAAAGAAAGAAAGAAAGAAATCCATCATACTTTGTTGAAGAATGATAACACAAGATTTTCCTGACTGCTGTTCTAGACATCCTTTCCCCGAGTCTCTGGGGAAGGAAGATTCTGTCTGAAAAAGCAGGTTTCTCTACTATTTCTCAAATAATAGATTGGCCAGAGGGCAACACAAGAGGTAATTAACTTCAGTTTTATCAAGCGAAGACTGCCCAGGTGCCTTAAACTAAGAAACAAGAGAAAAAGGAAATTGAGTTTTAAAATAAACTTAGGGCAGCAAGGAAAAGCATCCAGAGAGTTGGGGTTTTGAGTGAGAATAAGGAGTCAAAGTTTCTTAAGACCTCTTTTTGCAGAGTAGTCATTACAGTTTAACCCAAGAACGATGCTGAGTGGAACTGACAGGAAGGGCCAATTGTAGCTTATGACACCATCAGATGAAGTTAGCATGAATCTTCTAAACCTGCAATCCAGCAGGAGGCCAGGTTTAAGCTCCAGTCTCTCAGAACAATCCACCTGTAGTTTCCTAAAATCAGCACTCCATTTCAAGATTCTGTTCCTTTGTATCAGCTGCTGCTTCTGCTTAGAAAGTCCTTTCTACTTTTCTCTAACTGATAAAAGACCTTTTTATGTTAAGGCTCATTTGCACTCTTGGCAAAATTGAAATTAGGGACTACTTCTTTTGTGTACATCTCTAGAATCCATTTCACTCCATAGTAATTTTTAAAAAAAAGTTTTAGAGGCAGGGTCTCACTTTGTCCTTCAGACTGGAGTGCAGTGTCACCATCATGGCTCACTGCAGTCTTGTACTCCTAAGCTCAAGTGATTCTCCTGCTTCAGTCTCCTGAGTACCTGGGACTACAGCCACATGCTACCATGCCCAGCTATTTTTTTTATTTTTTTTTTTTTGTAGAGATGGGGGTCTCACTACATTGCTCAGGCTGGTCTCAAACTCTGGCCTTAAGCAATCCTCCTGCCTCAGCCTCCCAAAGTGCTGGGATTATGGGTGTGAGCCATCACACCTGATCTCATTGTATAGTAATTATTTATTTGTAGATGCTCTTCTTACTCCAGCTCCAATATGTATTGAGCAAATGACTGAATGCCTTCATTGCACTAAATATTTTGCACACAAGTGAAAAATTCTGGCAATTCATTCACCAAATGATTTAGTGAATGCATTGTGGGGCAACATCTTAGCAAGAACTAACTGGATTTTTGAGTGACTTTTTCCCTTTTAAAGCATATGATTGACAAGTTATAGACATGATTCCATTGAAAGTTTCCCTCCCTTTCACTTTGAGATTTTATTGTATTTCACTTTTTGTGTGTTTTAATAGATGGAAATAAGACCTATAATAAAAAGCCCAACTCCTTCCTGCCCCTTAGGCAATGATGAGGAGTCAGCAACAAAAAAATTCCAAAGGCTGCTGTCTTATACGCTTGCGCAACTGTGCATAATGCAATGTGTAATGGGAAGAAGGATCTTCACCCAGTTGTCTCTATCAGGGGTTGCCTCTGTCTATCCCTTTTGTCATTTCACTCTTTGCTATGGAGGAAGAACCACTAATTTGATTTGTCACCACAAAAAATACTAACAGGGCTATGATAACTAGTGAGCAGGGTCACTAAGTTAAAAATACGTATTTTCCTTCTGAAGTATTTTAGAATAAAGCTCTTTCAATATAAAAACTCATGTTCCAAAATGTTCTCATTTTATTTTTTTGATAAGGTTCTAACATTTTGTTGAGACACTAAATTTTTCTAACATAAACATTTGTTTTGGGGGCAGAGATGTTTATTTCTTTATCAATAATTGGTAAGTTACCTCCATTACTATTCAACTTTGAACTAAAAGTATTAGCCAATGCAATTAGATAAGAGAAATAAATTAGAAGCATAAGAATGGGAAAAGAGAAAGCAAAACTATTTCCTTTTGTAGATAATATATTAATATACCTAGAAAATCACAGATAACCAATGATAAAACTAGTTCAAACAATGAAAGAATTTCATGAAATATCAGGATAAAAAGTTGACATAAAAGGTTAATAGCCTTCAGGGAGAAGATTCTGGGAAGATGGCAGAGTAGAAGCACCGGCAATCTGTCTCCCCACTGAGACAATAATTGCACTAACAAAATCTGTCTAATGTAAATACATTTTGAATCTCTGGGTCTGTTGAAGGCTTTCAACTTCCATGGGGAGGCTTGGATGGTAAATTGTGGTGAATTTCAGTTAATTGCTGCTCTGCTCATCCTGCACCCCAGCCCCATGGCAGCCAGCTGTGCACTTGTTCCTGGAGCAGCTTTAGGGAACTGGAGTGGACAAAAAAGACCCTGTCCTCCAAATAGGTGGGATCTGCTCTGATCACTGATTGCTGCTTCTGATCACAGAGGTGCAGACAAAGAGGTGTTGGTCATTGTTGCCGCACCTTTCCCTCTCCAGCTGAACTGACTTCCAGGAGATAAAGAGCCAATGCCTTTTTTGTTTCCACAGGGTATTTATAAAAATACACATCTCGTAGTTTTGTTATAAGAATTAAACAGGATCAAAGATGGCAGAGTGGTGGTGACGGCCTGGATCTGTGCTCCCGGGGAGGAAGGCATTGATCCGGACCTGCCACAACGCTAGAGGACCGCTCCCACACAGGAACAGTGGTGTGAATCCACAGAGAATCAGCGTGGGACAAACAGAGCGAGTGAGGTCTGAGGTGAACGAAAATTGGGAACGCGGGACAGACACTAGCCAGCGGAGCGCGGGTCGGATACACCCGCCCCCAGCCGGGGTGGGTACAGCCTCTCGGGAAAGCGGCTTGCCCTCCGCTCCCAATTGAACAGAGCCCTGACCCAGGCCAGCGCAGAATCACTGAGGGATACGCGGCACATTGGAGACAGGAGGCTTTTTTGCGAAATTACCTTAGAACCTGGGGGATCTCAGCTGAGACAGCGCTTGGCGAGGAGGGACGGATCTGCCCCAGGGCGGAAAAACACAAAAGACTCCCGGACAGCAAATAGCGTTGTACCCCGTGCTGCCTTTTTCGGCAGTTCTCCAGCCGGTCAGCCCCGGTGCGTGTCCTTGCTCGCCAGCCCCCGGGCAGTGGCGGTCTCTGCCTGCCGGGGAGCCAGCCCCCTCCAGCCCCGGAGCTCGGCAGGCGCCATCTTGAAAGCGAGGGCGAAACCGCTCAGGAGCCATAAAGTGCCGAGCGGCTCTCTCTGCCCGGCGCCCTCCGCTGGTCTCTGAACCAACGCCAGGAGTGCGGGATATGCCGGGGCCGCGCTCGGGGTGAAGGGGCAGAGCTGCGCTAAGGCATAAAAAAAAAAAAACAACCAAGAAGAATAGGCTCGCCCAACTGTATATTTTATTCTTGGTAAATTTCTTCTGGGTTTTATTTGTTTGTGTTTGTGTTTGTTTTTTGGTTTTTTTGGTTTTTTTTTTTTTCCTTTTTTTTTCCGGCGGCTCACAAGCCGGACAGCCTCGGCGGGCACCTTTGCCCTCTGGGCCTCTGGCTGCCGCGCCTTTTTGAGCGCGGAGGTTGGATCCCCACCACCCTCGGAGCTGTGCGGGCGCGCAGACACCATCTTGAAATCCACTGCGAAACCGCCCGGGACCCAGCCGGGCGGGCGTGAAGGGGCGGAGCTGCGCTAAGGCGTAAAAACAAAAACATCTAATGGCCGCTCCGGGCCCAGCCGAGCGGAAGTGAAGGGGCGGAGCTGCGCTAAGGCGTAAAAACAAAAACATCTAATGGCCGCTCCGGACCCAGCCGGGCGGGCGTGAAGGGGCGGAGCTGCGCTAAGGCGTAAAACAAACAAACAAAAAAACATTGAGTTGCTGAATTATATACTTCAGATTTGTGTATCTTTCTGCCTTGCGGTGTGGTGAGGTGCTATGTAGTTTGTTTCTGTTCATTTTGTTGGCGTTTTTGGTGTTTCTTGGTTTGGCTTTTTGCGTTTCTTTTCTTTTTTTTTTTTCTTTCCTTTTCTTCTTTTTTTTCTCTTTTCTTTCGTTTTCTCCTCTTTCTTTTCTTTCTTTCCTTTTCTTTTTTCTTTTTCTTTCTCCTCTCTTTTCGCCTTCTAACTGGGGACCCACGGTGAGCTTCAGAACGGGCCAGGTCCCTGGCTCTGGTACATACCGGATCCTTAGCAGTCACCTCCAGGGGCGGCGATCTGCGGGCATGCAATCGCCATTCTAGGGCCCACAGCCAAGTCACTGTGGAGCAATAGGGTACCAAGAGGCTCCCTGGACGGCCCTCTCCCCTGGTCCACGGACCTTATATAGGGTCCCCGCCCAAGTGTAAACAATGAATACTTCTCCAGAAGCGAGAGTGTGGAACCTGATCCCTGGGGACATTGGGCCAAGACAGACTTTTGCCCGTGGGAGCTACAGTAACTGGGGCGCTGAGCAAGTGAGGTCACCGTCCTCTCCCCATAGTATCTTGCCTGCAGATAGAGTCAGAAACCTCCCCTATAGAGGAAGAACCAAAGGGAAACAAACAAACAAACAAACAAAGAGAATTTCGGTCTACTATTAGTGTGGACCCTGCCTGCCTTCTGAAAGACCACAACACAGTGTCCTAACTCACCAAAGCGGTCTTGGATCACTCCAATCCTCTAGGATTGGACCCATCGGAAGCAGTCCCCCAACGGAAACAGAAAAATCTCTAAACAATACACAACAGTCTCCCCCTCTTGCCAAAAGAAGCAACATACCTAGACTGTTTCACAGCCTAAGAATAGAGCACAAGGAGTCCTGTTAACCAGACTAAATCTATAAGTAAAGATCCAACGATAAATCTAGATGGGAAGGGCCCAGCAAAAAAACACAGAGAGCACAAAGAATCAAATGGAAAGCTCATCCCCAAACAGAAATACCAGCTCCCAACCATTTGACACAAACCAGACTCAAAACACCAACATGTCACAGGAAGAATTCCAATTATGGATTATAAACAAGCTGAATAATATACAAGAATCAATGGATAAACAGCACAAGGAAAACACAAAAAAAATACAGGATTTGGAGGAAAAATTCACTAAAGAAATTGAAATATTGAAGAAAAACCAAACTGAACTCCTAGAAGTGAAGAATTCACTCAGAGAGATACAAAACACTGTGGAAAGTCTCAAGAGCAGGGTAGATCAAACAGAGGAAAGAATCTCAGAAATTGAAGATAACTCCTTCCAACTAAATAAGTCAGTCACAGAGATAGATCGAAAAAGTAAGAGAAATGATCTGAGTCTTCAAGAAATGTGGGATTATGTGAAGAAACCTAACTTGAGAGTTATTGGCATTCCTGAGGGTGAAGAAGATAATAAGCAAGGGTTGGACAAGCTATCTGAAGACATAATCGAGGAAAATTTTCCAGGCCTTGCCAATACTCTAGACATACAGATTCAAGAAGCTCAAAGGACTCCTGGGAGATTCATAGCAAATAGGAAAACACCACGCCACGTAGTCATCAGGCTGACCAAAATATCCACTAAAGAGTCACTTCTCCGAGCTGTAAGGAGAAAGAAACAAGTAACTTACAAAGGAAAACCCATCAGAATTACGCCAGATTTCTCAGCTGAAACCTTACAAGCAAGAAGAGGTTGGGGCCCCATTTTCACGCTTCTGAAACAGAATAATGCCCAGCCTAGAATCTTGTACCCAGCTAAGCTAAGTTTTCTATACGAAGGAGAAATCAAGACATTCTCAGATAAACAAAGGTTGAGGGAATTCACCAAGACAAGACCAGCCCTTCAAGAAGTACTCAAAAGAGAATTACACACGGATCAGCACAAGAAAGATCCACGAATGTAAAACTACTCAAGAGCTAAAGATCAAATTCCAGATGCCACAATGGCCCAGGAGAGAAAACATCACAATGAAGTTCTACCCAACAAGCTGAACAAAAAACTGTCTCACTTATCAGTTTTCTCAATAAATGTGAATGGCTTGAACTCCCCACTCAAGAGACATAGACTGGCCCAATGGATAAAAAAACACAATCCAAGTATCTGCTGTCTTCAAGAAACTCACCTAACCTGCAAAGATGCATTTAGACTGAAAATAAAAGGATGGAAATCGATATTTCAAGCAAATGGTAACCAAAAGAAAGCTGGTGTGGCAATCTTAATTTCCAATAACTTAGCTTTCAAACCAACAAAAATAATAAAAGACAAAGATGGCTACTACATACTGATTAAAGGCACAATTCATCAAGAAGCCATGACTATACTCAATATATATGCACGCAACCTAGGTGCACCTAGATTCATAAAGCAAACCCTACTAGATCTCAACCAAATGATAGATAACAATACTGTAATAGCTGGAGACTTTAACACCCCACTGACAGTACAGGACAGATCCTCTAAACAGAAAATAAACAAAGACATAATGGACCTAAATAGAATGCTAGAACAAATGGGCATGGCTGACATCTATAGGACATTCTACCCAAAGTCCACAGAATATACATTCTTCTCATCAGCTCACGGGACATTCTCTAAGATTGACCATGTCCTAGGACATAAATCATGTCTTAAAAAATTAAAAAAAATAGAAATTATACCATGCATCTTCTCAGATCACAGCGGAATAAAAGTAACAATGATCACAAACAGAAACCCTCACTCTTACTCAAAGTCATGGAAGCTAAATAATCTTCTCCTGAATAATTATTCTATAAAAGAAGAAATCAAGATGGAAATCAAAAATTTCTTTGAATTAAATGACAATGGAGATACAACTTATCAAAATCTATGGGATGCAGCTAAAGCAGTCCTGAGAGGAAAATTCATATCCATAAATGCCTATATCAAAAAGACAGAAAACATGCAAATAGGCAACCTAACGAATAGACTCAAAGAGCTGGAGAAAGAAGAACAGAACGATCCCAAACCCAGCAGAAGGCGAGAAATTACTAAGATCAAATCAGAACTAAATGAAAAGGACAACAAAGAAACTATAAGGGAAATTAATAAAACAAAAAGTTGGTTCTTTGAAAAGATAAACAAAATAGACACACCCCTGGCTAGACTAACCAAGAGCACAAAACTAAAATCTCTAATAACCTCCATTAGGAACATGAAAGGAGAAATCACAACCGACGCTACAGAGATACAAGATATCATCTATGAATTCTACAAAAATCTTTATGCACACAAACTGGAGAACGTGGAGGAAATGGACAAATTTTTAGAAACACATAGTCTTCCCAGGCTCAACCAGGAAGAAATAGAGTACCTGAACAGACCAATATCAAGAACTGAAATCGAAACAGCAATAAAAAACCTTCCCCAAAAGAAAAGCCCTGGTCCAGATGGGTTCACACCTGAATTTTACCATACATACAAAGAAGAACTGGTGCCCATCCTACATAAACTATTCTCCAATATTGAGAAGGATGGAATTCTCCCCAACACGTTCTACCAAGCCAATATAACATTGATACCAAAACCTGGAAAGGACACAACAAAAATAGAGAACTACAGACCAAATTCCCTCATGAATATAGATGCAAAAATTTTCAATAAAATACTAGCAAATCGAATCCAAGTACTTATCAAAAAAGTAATCCACCACGACCAAGTGGGCTTCATCCCTGAGATGCAGGGGTGGTTCAACATACGTAAATCTATAAATGTAATTCACCACATAAATAGAAGCAAAAACAAAAACCATATGATACTCTCATTAGATGCAGAAAAAGCATTTGACAAAATCCAACACCCTTTTATGATAAAAACGCTTAACAAAATAGGCATTGATGGAACCTACCTAAAAATGATACAAGCCATATATGACATACCCACAGCCAACATCATACTGAATGGGGAAAAACTGAAAGCACTCCCACTTAGAACTGGAACCAGACAGGGCTGCCCATTGTCTCCATTACTTTTCAACATAGTATTGGAAGTCCTTGCGACAGCTATCAGGCAAGAGAGCAGAATCAAGGGAGTCCAAATAGGGAAGGAAGAGATCAAACTCTCACTTTTTGCTGATGATATGATGTTATGTCTGGAAAACCCCCAGGATTCAACCATGAGACTCCTGGAATTGATTAATGAATACAGCAAAGTCTCAGGCTACAAAATTAATATACACAAATCAGAGGCATTTATATATGCCAATAACAGTCAATCAGAAAACCAAATTAAAGACTCAATACCCTTCAAAATAGCAACAAAGAAAATAAAATATCTAGGTATATATCTAACTAAAGAGGTAAAGGACCTCTATAAGGAAAACTATGAAACACTGAGAAAAGAAATAGCAGAACTTGCAAATAGATGGAAAAATATACCATGCTCGTGGATCGGAAGAATCAACATTGTTAAAATGTCTATACTACCCAAAGTGATCTACAGATTCAATGCAATCCCTATTAAATTACCAACATCATTCTTTACAGACATAGAGAAAATAATTATACACTTTGTATGGAATCAAAGAAGACCCCGTATAGCAAAAGCAATTTTAAGCAACAAAAACAAAATGGGAGGTATTAATTTGCCAGACCTCAAACAATACTACAAGGCCATGGTTCTTAAAACAGCCTGGTATTGGCACAAGTGCAGGGACACAGACCAGTGGAACACAACAGAAAATCCAAATATAGAACCATCCTCATATAGTCACCTAATTTTTGACAAAGCGGGAAAGAATATACTCTGGGGACAAGAATCCCTATTCAATAAATGGTGCTGGGAGAATTGGTTAGCCACTTGTAGAAGACTGAAACAGGACCCACAGCTTTCACCTCTCACAAAAATCAAATCACGGTGGATAACAGACTTAAACCTTGGGCGTGATACAATCAGAATTCTAGAAGAAAATGTAGGAAAGACTCTTACAGACATTGGCCTAGGCAAAGAATTTATGAAGAAGACCCCCAAGGCAATCACAGCAGCAACAAAAATAAATGAATGAGACATGATTAAATTAAAAAGCTTCTGCACAGCCAAAGAAACAGTCCAGAGAATAAACAGACCACCTACAGAATGGGAAAAAATTTTTGCATACTACACATCAGATAAAGGACTGATAACAAGAATCTATTTAGAACTCAGGAAAATCAGCAAGAAAAAATCAAGCAACCCTATCAAAAAGTGGGCAAAGGACATGAATAGAAATTTTTCAAAAGAAGATATAAAAATGGCTAACAAACATATCAAAAAGTGTTCAACATCCCTAATCATCAGAGAAATGCAAATCAAAACCACAATGAGATATCACTTAACCCCAGTGAGAATGGCCTTTATCAAAAAAACCCAAAACAACACATGTTGGCGTGGGTGTGGAGAGACAGGAACACTAATACACTGCTGGTGGGACTGCAAACTAGTGCAACCCCTGTGGAAAGCATTATGGAGATATCTTAAACAGATTCAAGTAGACCTGCCATTTGACCCAGCAATCCCATTACTGGGCATATACCCAAAGGAAAAAAGGTCATTCTGTAACAAAGACACATGTACCCGAATGTTTATAGCAGCACAATTCACAATAGCAAAGATGTGGAAACAACCCAAATGCCCATAAATACATGATTGGATTAGTAAACTGTGGTATATGTATACCATGGAATATTACTCAGCTATAAGGAATGATGAAGATACGACATCTCTATGGTTCTCCTGGAGAGAGTTGGAACCCATTATATTAAGTGAAGTATCCCAAGAATGGAAAAACAAGCATCACATGTACTCACCAGAAAATTGGTTTCCCTGATCATCACCTAAATACAAATCTGGGAACGACACCAATTGGACATCAGACTGAGGTGGGGGGTGAGGGAGGGGATGGGGGTATGCCTACACAATGAGTGCATTGCGCACCGTTTGGGGAGTGGTAACACTTGAAGGTGCTGACTCGGGAAAGGGGGGGTGGGGAAAAAATATGAAACTGTTGTTTTTAACTTGCAAAAAAAAAAAAAAAAACTTCACAAATGGTAAAAAAAAAAAAAAAAAAAAAGAAATTATCCCCCCCCCCCCAAAAAAAAGAATTAAACAGGATAATGCTCTTAAACCTGTTTGCAAACTTTCTTACTTAGGGGTCCTCAGTAAATATCAGCTACTACTGCCACCACCCATCAGCATAGAGATAGAGTACAACAAACAAACAAACAAACAAACCAGAAACCCTGGGGAGGGGCGGGGAAACCCTGATGTTTAGAGTTATCACATTAATAGATTTAAATGTCCAAATTTTAACCAAAAAATCACAAAGCATACAAAACTCAGAAAAATATGGCCCACTGAAAGGGGGAAAAACCCAACAGATACTATCCCTGAAAAAGACCTGACAGTGGATCTATCAAAGACTTCAAAACAATTCTCCTAATGATTCCTTCACCTAAAGGAAGATGTGGAGGAAGTCAAGAAAACAATGTATAAACAAATTGGAAATATCAATAAGAAGACAGAAAACCTAAAAAGAAACCAGAAGGAAATTCTGGATCTGAAAAATACAATAACTGAAATGAAAAATTTACCAGAAGGATTCAAAGTCTTATTTGAGCAGGCAGAGAAAAAAAAAAAATCAGTGAATGTGATGATAAGACAACGGAAATTATTGAGTCTGAAAAACAGAAAGGAACAAAATAAAATTGAAGAATAGTAAACTGTGCCTAAGGGACCTGTGGGACTTCCTCAAGCAGATTGACATATGCACTGTGGACGTCTCAGAAAAAGCGGGGAGAGAGAAAGGGAGAGAGAAAATATCTGAAGAAATAAAGGCTGAAAATTTCCCAAAGTTGATGAAAAACATTAGTATAACCATCCAAGAGACTCAAAGAATATCATTCAAAGAGTATGCACTTAAAGAAACACACAAGGAGATACACAATCAAACTGCGGAAACCCAAAGACAGAAAATCTTGAAAGTAGTGAGAGTGAAGTTATTCATCATATACAAGGGATCTTTAATAAGATTATCATCAGATTCTCATCAGAAACTGTAAAGGGTAGAAAGCCGTGGCTGATATACACAATGTGCTTAAAAAACAAAAACAAACAAAAACAAAAACAAAAAAACCCCCAAAATCCTGTTTATCAAGACTCCTCTGTCAAGTAAAACTTTCCTTAAAAGGTGCGAGAGAGATTAAGACATTCACAAATAAGTAAAAGCTGAGGGAGTCTGGTACCACGGATCTGCCCTACAAGAAATGCTAAACAGAGTTCTGAAGGTTGAGATAAAAGGACATTTGACAGTAACTTGAAGTCATTGAAGAAATAAAGATCTCAGTAAAGGTAAAAAAGAAAGCAATATTATTGTAACAATGGTTCATAACTCTACTTTTGTTTTCTACATGATTTAAGAGACTATTGTAACTTTGGTTTGCAACTCCACATTTTTTACATAGTTTAAGAAACTAATACGTTTAAAAATTATTAGTTTAAAAAAGTCAGTAGTATTCATATCCACATATAATAAACAGAGGGCATAATGTTAGAGAAAGCCCCATTTAAAATCAGAACTAAGATTAAATACTTAGGAATAAATTTAACAAGAAATATTTAAAACTTTTATGAGGAAGAAAGTAAATACTGATAGTCACAAAAAACTTTACAATATGGGAAGGCAAATACATATGCAAAATAAATGACAATTCCAGTAAGCACAAAGAATTATCCCTTTTATTATAGAAGTGGCTCAATGTGATCAGTTTTCTAGAAGACAATGGGCTGAACCCCTAAGGCATGGTGCCATATAAAAGGCTCAGTGTTGGTCCCTGCTGTTGGCAGAGTTTGCATTCAACAGTGGTTATAGCCAAGTTAGCCTTGGTGAATGAAAGTCAATGTTGCTGAGCTCACACATAATCTCCACCCCTGCCATCATGCCCACTTTGTTCATGAGCTCATTGGACAATGACAGGAGTGGCGGACTGATGTCCACATAACAAGTTATTGTCAAAATTCTCTTTCAAAATGCTCAACATCTCTAATCATCAGGAAAATGCAAATCAAAACCACAATGAGATATCACTTAACTCCAGTGAGAATGGCCTTTATCAAAAAGTCCCATAACAACAAATGTTGGTGTGGATGCGGAGAGACAGGAACACTCATACACTGCTGGTGGGACTGCAAACTTGTGCAACCTCTATGGAAAGCAATATGGAGATACCCTAAACAGATACAAGTAGACCTACCATTTGATCCAGCAATCCCATTATTGGACATCTACCTAAAAGAACAAAAGACATTCTATATAAAAGATATCTGCACCCGAATGTTTACAGCAGCACAATTCACAATTGCAAAGGTGTGGAAACAACCCAAGTGCCCATCAATACATGAGTGGATTAATAAAATGTGGTATATGTATACCATGGAGTACTACTCAGCTATAAGAAACAATGGTGATATAGCACCTCTTGTATTTTCCTGGAAAGAGTTGGAACCCATTCTACTAAGTGAAGTATCCCAAGAATGGAAAAATAAGCACCACATGTACTCACCATCAAATTGGTTTCCCTGATCATCACCTAAGAGCACATTTAGGAATAACATTGATCGGGTGTAGGGCAGATGTGGGTGGGGGAGGGGATGGGTGTATACATACATAATGAGTGTGATGCGCACTGTCTAGGGGATGGACACATTTGAAGCTCTGACTCGGGGGTGGGATAGGGAAGGGCAATATACGTAACCTAAACTTTTGTACCCCCACAATATGCTGAAATAAGAATAAAAAAAATTCTCTTTCATGAGATCACCCTATGGTAAGTATTCACATAGTATATATCATTAGACTCTATACCCATTAGAAGGAGTTCATCAACATACTTCCCTCCGCAGACTTTTTTGTTACCAATTTTCTGATCATGTTCCTTTCAGGTTCATTGATCATTCAACCAAACTTATAGCCACAGCCCAAGATCAATGTAGACCCATATCTTCTGCCATGTCTTCTTCCATGTAAAAGGAACAATTAGATGCATTATTAAAAATTCTACCCACTGGAAGGGTTTTTCTTCACCACTGTTCCTCATATCCATCCCAAAGTAGAGCTACGGCATTGTACCTCTCTACATTTGGATTATTTCCACACATCCTGTAAGTCATGTGTAAGCCAAGCACAGGTTTTTTCTTTCTCAGTCCACTAGACATAGGGAACTCATCATGGGACCATGGGTGCAGGTTGAGAGGGAGAAGTCAATATAGCAGGAGTAAGGGCCATGAGACTTTGGACCATTTCCTCATGCAAATTCTTTGTACCTTCACAGCCTATTTAAGCTTGATCTCATTTATACCACTTGCATTTTTTAAAATTTTATTTTAGTAGATTTGGGGGTACAAATGGTTGGTTGTTACATGGATGAATTATATAATGAAGTCTAGGCTCTTAGTGTACCCATCACCTAAATAGTGTACATTGTAGCCAATAGGCATTTTTTTGTCCTGCACCCGCTCCCACTCTCCCCCTTCTGAGTCTCCAGTGCCAATTAAGTCACTCTGTATGACCATGCATACTTATTGCTTAGCTCCCACTTTTAAGTGAGAACATGCAGTGTTTGTTTTTTTGTCCCTGGGTTACTTCACTCAGGTTAGTAGCCTCCAGTTCCATCCAAGTTGCTGCAAAAGACATTATTTCATTACTTTTCATGGTTGAGTAGTGTTCTATGGTATATATACACCACATTTTCTTTATCCAGTCATTAGTTGATGGGTATTTTGGCTTATTCCCTATCTTTACAATTGTGAATTGTGCTGTGATAAACATACAAGTGCAGGTGTCTTTTTTGTAAAATGACTTATTTTCCTTTGGGAAGATGCCCAGAGTGGTATTGTGGGATTGAATGGTAAGTCTACGTTTAGTACTTTGAGAAATCTCCATACTGTTTTCCATAGACATTGTACTAATTGACATTCTCACCAACAGTGTATAATCGTTCCATTTTCACTACATCTGTGCCAGTGTCTATTGTCTTTTTACTTTTTAACAATGGCCATTCTGACAGAGGTAAAGTGGTATTTCATCATGGTTCCAATTTGCATTTCCCTGATGATTAGTGATATTGAGCATTTTTTCATGTTTTTTGGCCATTTGTTTCTCTTCTTTTGAAAATGCCTGTTCGTATCTTTTGCTCCCTTTTTAGAGGGTAATTTTTTTTTTCTTGCTGACTTGTTTGAATTCCTTATAGATTTTTGATATTAGTCTTTTGTCAGATGTATAACTTGCAAATATTTTCTCCCATTCAATATTTATCTATTTACTCTGCTGATTATTTTCTTTGCTGTGCAGAAACTTTTTAGTTTAACTAAGTCCTACTTATTTATTTTTGTTTTTGTCATATTTGCTTTTGGGGTCTTAGTCATAAATTCTTTACCAGGGCCAATATCTAGGATAGATTTTTCTGTTTCCTTCTAATATATCTATGGTTTTAAGTCTTATATATATATGTATTTAATCCATCTTGAGTTAATTTTTGTAGGAGATAGGATGAGAGAGAGAGATACAGTTTCATTCTTCTGAATGAGGCTATCCAATTTTCCCTACACCATTTACTGAATAGGATATCTTTTCCCCAGTGTATGTTGTTGTCTTCTTTGTTGAAGATCAGTTGGTGTAGGTATTTGGCTTTATATCTGGGTTCTCTGTTCTATTCTATTGGTCTATATGTCTACTTTTATGCCAGTACCATGCTGTTTTAGTTACTATTGCCTTATAATTTGAAGTCAGGTAATGTGATGCCTCCAGATTTGCTCTTTTTGCTTAGGATTGCTTTGGCTATCTCGGGTCTTTTTTGTTTCCACAGGAATTTTAGGATTATTTTTCTAAATCTGTGAAAAATGGCATTGGTGTTTTGATAGGAATTGCATGAATCTGTAGATTAATATGGGCAGTATGGACATTTTAACAATATTGATTCTTTGAATCCATGACCATGGGAGGATTTTCCATTTTTTGTGTGTCATCTATGATTTCTTTCATCAATATTTTATAGTTCTCCTTGTAGAAATCTTTCACCACCTTGGTTAAATATATTTCAAGGTATTTTATTTTTTGCAGCTATTGTAAATGGGATTGAGTTCTTGATTTGACTCTCAGCTTGGTTGTTTTTAGTGTATATAAATGCTACTGATTTGTGTACATTGATTTTGCAACCTGAGATTTTACTGAATTCATTTATTGATTTTAGGAATCTGTTGGAGGAGTCCTTTAGGGTTTTCTAGGTATAAAATCATATTATCATCAAACAGAGATCATTTGATTTCCTCTTTTCCAATTTGGATGCCCCTTATTTTTTTCTCTTGCCTGGTTGCTCTGGCTAGGACTTTCAGTACTAAGTTGAATAGAAGTGGTAAAGGTGAACATTCTTGTCTTGATCCAGTTCTTAGAGGGAATGTATTCAAATTTTCCCCATTCAGTATTATGTTGGCTGTGGGTATATTATATATGGCTTTTATTATTTTGAGGTATGTTCCTTCTACGCCTAGTTTTTAAGGGTTTCTATCATGAAGGGATGTTCAATTTTGTCAAATGCTTTTTTTCTGTATCTATTGAGATGATCATATGGTTTTTCTTTTTAATACTGTTTATGTGGGCCGGGCATGGTGGCTCACACCTGTAATCCTAGCACTATGGGAGGCTGAGGCAGGAGGATTGCTCAAGGTCAGGAGTTCAAGATCAGCCTGAGCAAGAGCAAGACCCTGTCTCTACTAAAAATAGAAAGAAATTAGCTGGACAACTAAAATATATACAAAAAATTAGCCGGGCATGGTGGTGCATGCCTGTAGTCCCAGCTACTGAGGAGGCTAAGGCAGAAGGATCACTTAAGCCCAGCAGTTTGAGGTTGCTGTGAGCTAGGCTGATGCCCTAGATCACTGGAGCTCTAGTTATTTCACCAAGTTTGCAAAACTCTGAAGTTTTATGGTATCTATTTTCTACCCCATCTTATGCAGGTGTGTTGATAATGTGTCTAAAGAAGTTGCTACTTTCTATTCACCAGGTTCAATCAGCATAACATCATCATTGTAATAGACCAGCATAATGTCTTATAGAAGGAAAAGGCAATCAAGATCTCTGAAGCCTCTATTATAACTTAGGACTAGAGAGTGGATATGCCTCTGAGGTAGAACAGTGAAGGTATGTTGCTGGCTTTACTATCTAAAAGCAAATTGTCTCTGATGGTTTTTGCCAACAGATACAGAGAAAACAAAATTACTAATGGAAATCTGCATACCAGATGCCATATTGATGTGATTATTTACTTCAGCAACAAAACTACAGTAGCTGCAATTGGAGTTACCACTTGATTAATTTTGTAATAAATCTCTGTTTTCTCTAAGACCTATCTTCCATACAGGTCAAATAGGTGAGTTGAATGGGGATGTGGTAAGAATCACCACGCTTGCATCTTTCAAGACCTTGATGGTGGCACTAATCTCTGTAATTCCTCTAGGAATACCATTTGCTATTTTCATCAGTAGACACAGTTTAGTGGTTTCCACTTGATCTTTACTACTGTAATAGTTCTCATTCATGAAACCCATGTAGGAATTCTGCCAGTTGCTGAAGGTGGATATTGCAACTATGCAAAGAACTGGGAAATAACCAGAGGTTGGGTTCTGGGACCCACTGGGCAGACCATGGGATAGAATTGAGCCAAAACCACATTGACCACATGACTTCAATAAGCCCCTTTCTGGACTGGTGGGACACAGAAATGTTTGGGATCATCAGGAATTAGTGTCAGTTCACAGCCATTGTCCAGTGATCCCTGAAGAGCCCTGTTATTTCCTCTTCCCCAGTGTAGAGACACTCTGATAAATATCCGAAGACTCCTTGGTGGAACACAGAGCAAGAAGATTGGCAGTATAGATTTTTGGCAGTGTAGAAGGCCTGCCTCCAAGGGGATCCAACTTCCCCTTCATTCAAGGGGTTTGGGGTCTGTAAGTTAGCTCAAATCTTGAAATTGATTACGGGGTTATGATTCTCTGTTTTGATCTTTCAAGCCATAGCTCCAATCTAGAGCTTTTCTGCGTATACAGGTCAAGTAGAATTTCAATACACTGCTCATCTATTTCAGTTTTAAGGATATCATGATCAACTAGCTCATGCCAAAAATCTCTGCAATTCAGACTACTCTAATTACTGCTTTTGTCCCTCTGTCCATTAACCTAACCATACCCACCTGTGGTGATTAAATGCCACATGGTGAACCTTATCACTTGGGGCCTATTGTCCCCACTGCATTAGGAATCCCAGTACAGTGGTAGAAGTTCTTTTGGTAATTTCTGACCTTCAGAAAAGAGCCACCATGAAGAGCTTCAAGGTTGTCTGGTTTTTCTGACAAATTTATTAATATTTCCCACAAATGTGGTGAGGAGCATGTCCTCTGGACCCTCCCAGGGAGCATGAACAAGTTTTGCGTGATAAATTCCCTCTAGCATTCCAATCTCCCTAAATTTTGGATAACTCCTTCTATAGTATATCAAAGAAATTCTGCCATTTTCAATTTAATTTAGTCAAGCATATCTTTGGGTCCATATTTCAGTCAGCCAACCAAGCAAACTGTTATAGTCATTCCTAATCCTATGGGCAAAAACACTGAATTTGCAACTTCTGCTTAATTGTCCCCACCATAGACTGAATGTGTCTCCCCTACAAAATTCATATGTTGACATCCTAATCCCCAATGTAATTTATTAGGAGGTGTGTGGCCTTTGAGAGGTAATTACGTCTTGAAGGTGGAGCTTCCATGAATGGGTTTAATGCTCTTGCGAAAAGACAAAAAAGAGAGGATTAATATTTGGGGTATATTTCTGTTCATATTGTTGGGTAAATTCTTATTGTTTTGTTTTACCTCTCATGCCATCGTGGAATCCAGGTTCTGGACTTTAACGCCTGAGTGATTTTACTTTGGTGAGGGTCTATTACACTGTTCAGTGCATAATGCAGGTCTGAGTACTTCCTATAGAGTTGATCCAGCAATCCCACTACGAGGCATCTATCCAAAGGAAAAAAAGACATTCTATAATAAAGACATCTGCACTCAAATGTTTATAGCAGCAAAATTTACAATTGCAAAGATCTGGAAACAACCCAAGTGCCCATCAATACATGAGTGGATTAATAAAATGTGTTATATGTATACCGTGGAATACTACTCAACTACAAAAAATAATGGTGAACTAGCACCTCTTATATTATCCTGGATAGAGATTGAGCCCATCCTTCGAAGTGAGTTATCAAAAGGATGGAAAAATATGCACCACATGTACTCTCCATCAAATTGGTATTAACTGATTATCACTAAGGTGTTCACATGATAGTAATACTCATGGGGTGCCAGTCAGGTGGCAGTGGTGGGGGGCAAACCCACAGCTAATGGAAGCGGAGCACACTGCATAGAGTAGCCCTGGCTTGGGCGAGGCAAACGCATTACATGTAACCAAAATGTTTGTACCCCCATAATATTCTGAATTTAAAGAAATAAAACAAACAAATAAATAAATAGAAGTTAAGAAAATAAAAATGGATGCCAAGGCAACATAAAAAAGAAAAGAAAAGAAAGGACAGAAGAGAGCTTACTTTCTCTCTCTCCGCTCTCCTGCCATGTGAAGATACAAGGAAAATACAGTGATCTACAACCAGGAAGCAGGCCCCCACCAGACACTGTATTTGCTGGCACCTTGATCTTGAACTTCCCAGCCTCCAGAATGGTGAGAAACAATTTCTGTTGTTTAAGCACCCAGTCTATGTGGTATTTTTATTATAGCAGCCTGAACTAACTAAGACAGACCCATATCAGTCAATTCAGCCTGATCTAAATTTATATTTCTTCCACTTTGATCCCACACCCTCGAGACCCCACATATGTTCCTCAGATTTCTGTCCATATAACTTGGCAAGATCATGCCAATCTTTTATGTTTCATCACATCTCATCACAAGTCACACTTTGCATCTCATCCTTTGGGGTCTGCTGGAACTTGAGCCTGGTTATAGATCTAGAGGCAAGGAGAGGTGGTGGAGGTAGGTCCTGGAGAGGATTGATTGGCAGAGCCCTACAAGGAAGGTACCTCATGTTCTCCAGGCCCAGGAGGACTAAGCCCCTCAGGCAGGTGTGGAAGAGCTGCTACTACTGGCAAAGAAGGGTTGGTAGAATTTAGGGGTCCAAGGTCCCCAGCTTCATTGGAATCTGTCCTGCTTTCCCCAGACTGCAACAAAAGAGACACTGTGAGATTGAAATTTTAACTTTCATTGTAATGCAGCCACTTGCAGGAATAAACTTTAGATTTAGTTTTCAGAAATCTTGCCCGGCAGGTAAAGGATAAAAGGTTGCTTTCAGGAGTCCTAGAGACTTTACCCTGAGACATTAAGCAATGGTACTAATGCCTGTTCTGCTCTTACTCTATGCCTAGGGCTCACTTAGGAATACTGTCATGTGATGTGGATGATTGGAACGGCACGATGTTGACATTTCTATTTCCCTAAAACTCTCATTTACTCCTAAGGAGTGTGTGGTTTCATGGTCAATTCTCAGCATAGATAAAGTCAACCAGTTTATGAAAATAGTTAACCTGAAACCTATAGGTGGTGATCACAAAGCAGTATCTCAGAGGGATGATGGGGATGGGGCCGTGCACTGTCTCTCCCATGCTTGCAGCATTCTCTACTTTTGAATATATTTTTGCAACTATTATAGCACTTGAATTACCCACAAAACTCCACTGGGATCAAGTATCCCTGGATTAAAGAAAGTGAGGTGCAGACACATTCAGTAACTTACTCAAGGTTATTCAAATGGCAACAACAAAAATAAATAAATGGGACTTGATTAAATTAAAAAACTTCTGTACAGCCAAGGAAATAATCAATATAGCAAATAGACTACCTACAGAATGGGAGAAATTATTCACAAGCTATACATACAATAAAGGGCTAATAACCAGAATCTACAAAGAACTCAAGCAAATAAGCAAGAAAAAAAAAAATCAAACAATCCCATTAAAAAGTGGACAAAGGACATGAACGGAACCTTTCCGAAAGAAGATAGGCTAATGGCCAAAAAATATGGAAAAATGCTCAATGTCACTAATCATCAGAGAAATGTAAATCAAAACCACAGTGAGATACCACCTAACCCCTGTGAGAATGGCTTTTATCAAAAACTCCCAAAACAATAGATGCTGGCATGGATGTGGAGAGAAAGGAACATTTATACACTGTTCGTGGGACTGCAAACTAGTTCAACGTATATGAAAAGTAGTATGGAGATTCTTCAAAAAACTAAAGTAGACCGACCACTACTGGGTATTTACTCAAAGGAAAAGAAGTCATTTTATGAAAAAGACACTTGCACTGGAATGTTTACTGCAGAACAATTCACAATTGCAAGGATGTGGAATCAACCCAAGTGCCCAGCAATTCATGAGTGGATTAATAAAATGTGGTATATGTACACCATGGAGTACTACTCAGCCACAAAAAAATGAATTAATACCTTTTGCAACAATCTGGTTGGAACTCGAGACCATTCTACTAAGTGAATTGTCACAAAAATGGAAAAACAAACACCACATGTATTCACTATTAAATTAGAACTAACCGATCAGCACTCATGTACACAGATGGAAGTAAAACTCAATGAAAATCATACAGGTGGAAAGGGGGAGGAGGGAATGGGTGAAATCATACCTAATTAGTACAATGTACACTATCGGGGTGATGGGCACACTCATAACTTTGACTCAAGCAGTGCAAAAGCAATCCACGTGACCAAAATATTTGTACCATTGTAATATTCTGAAATAAAAAAAAAATTGTAAATCCAGGTGCCCTGTCTTCAAGTGTATGTGATCTTTTTAAGACAAAGCTCTCATGTGTAAGAAATGTAACTATTTTTTTCTATAAATGAGTTTAACTTTTGCTATGGTTTTGATGTTTGACCCTCCAAACCTCATGCTGACATTTAATCCCCGGTGTTGAAATTGGGGCCCAGTAGGAGGTGTTAGGTTGATGGGGGTAGGTCCCTCATGAATAGATTAATGCCCCCCTTGGAGGTAAGTGAGTTCTTACTCTATTAGTTCCTGGGAGAGCTGATTGTTAAAAAGACCCTGGCACCTCCCACCTTTCTCTTGCTTCCTCTCTCTATGTGATCTCTGCACACACCGGCTCCCCTTAATCTTCTGTTATGAGTGGAAGCAGTCAGAGGCCCTCATCAGATACAGATGCCCAATCCTGAACTCCCCAACCATCAGAGTCATGAGCCAAATAAACTTTTTTGCTTTATAAATCACCCAGCCTTAGGTATTCCTTTATAGCAACACGAACAGACTAAGATAGCTTCTCTCAACCCTCTATTTGTCCTGTTATTAGAAAATATAATCTAGTCAAATCCAGTCCCTCGAGGGTTTTCTCAGTCAGATATAAACCCGTTCAATTCAGAACTTTTCTTTTTTCTGGCCCTTCTTCTCCTTGACCAGAACAAAGCAGGACTGGTCATGGCTCATGAGGGGGGCTTCCCCGGGATCTGGGCCAGTGGGTTAGAGAGGTGTCTGTTTCACAGCTGCCCTCAGCCCGTGCTGGTGCCCACCAAAATGTCCCATCCTGCCCTGTTCTGAGCCTAACTGGTCACAGTGAAGCCTGCTGAGTCTTCTGGGACCCTGCCTTGCCTCGGGCTGCACAGATCACTCTGCACCTTCTCTGCTGTCCTCCAGGATGTCAGAGACTCCCTCGTACCCCCTTCTCTCCTCTCACAGTCACACACTCTTGGGTACAGAGGGATGCATTTAGGACCTCTCCCAGCTCCCCTTCTTCACTACAGCCCAGATAATCTCTATCATTTCGAGGGATGCAACGCTGGATCTTATACAGTGGTGCTATTAAAACACATCCACAAATTCTTTGATACTCCTCCCATTAAAGGCAGAGTCTAAGTCTTTTCCCCTTTTATGTGAGTCACCCTTGGGGGCTCAATTTAATGAATAGGGGAGGCAGATGTGTTGCTGCCTGCCCTCTGAGGATGGGTCACGGAAGAAGATACAGCCTCCACCCACTTCTGTCTGAAAATATTCCTTTGGAGTTGTGAGCCACCGTATGAAAGGTCTGGCCACCCTGAAGCTGCCAGGCTGGTGAGCCCACATGGGGAGGACACAGGGAGATGGGAAGGCTGATGCTCCCCAGCACTCCCAGGCCCCAGCTGTTGAGTCTTCCTGGCCCAGGCTCTAGGCTCCAGACAAGTGAAAGAAGCAGCGTCTGCGATGACTGCAGCCCCCGTCACCATGTGACAGCAACCTGGTGAGAGGCTTCTAGCCAGAACCACCCAACTGAGCTGCTTTCAAACTCCTGACCTACAGAAGCATTGACATTATAAAGGATAGTTGCTTTAAGCCACTGCATTTGTGATGCAGGTGTAGATAACCTTTCTGTAGGCTATTGTTTACAGAATGCTTTTGGTTTAGGGAATGAAGCAGGATTAGGAAACTAAGGTTAGGTAGCTCATGCAAGATCATAAAGCCAATGGTATTTGGGTGCTCCCAAGCCCAAGCTTTCCGAAAGCCCCTATGACCAGATTCACCAATCTCCTGAAAGACATGGCTGTATAAAAATTTCAGAAATAAGTGCGTATCATTAGGCAATCCCAACATAAACTATTGAGGATATCTATTATAACACAGGCTAAGTCAGAGCAAGTTAATTATTTAAAAATATCCGTATACCGCTGGGAGATTTTATATTTGGGGAAAGAACAAGAATTAAGAATGTCAAATATGTCTGTCTTAAAAAATAAAATATCTGTATGTTAAAGGTCACCGTGGATTAAATATCCAGGTCTAAAATCATTCTGTTATCTAGAGGTTTTTCTAACATTGATGAGGGATTGACAATTTGAAGGTGTCTCAATGTTTCTGATTAGGTAAGCCTCACCCTTCATTAGGCATTTTGGCACTGAATAGGGCCAAATAAGACTGGGCTAGCAATCAATTCTTCTAAAGATAATTTTGTTTGATTGCCACATAACTGATCAGGTGTTGAGTGAGAAGGCACCGCTTGGCTCTCATGAGATTGGGAGATAAATATTCATCCAGAACTTTTCAGTTTGGGGGTGGTGACCACCTCAGTAGGGCATACCTATCTGATGCCAGAAAGGACAAGGAGATTCTTTTATGCCGTGGTGATCAGCGTCTCCATTGAAGGCCCCATTGAAAAGATGAAAATGTGTAAATCATGGGAGATTAAGCAGGGAAAGAATGTGAATTTTAAACCCCAAGGACCTACAATTATACTAATAATGCCTTTCATTATCATTATTCTGCATTAACCTGCCTCCAGCACTGTGGGTAATAGCATTTTCCTCTGGGGTCAGCAGGGCTGGGGTTTCTGTGGGGACTGGATTGTTCTGTCTGTACAGAAACTCAGCTCTGACAGAGAAGAGGAAGGTTCTATTTTGACAGGATGAGCAATAACACCCAAGAAGATGTAGATTTTTCAAAGGGGGAAAACCTCAGGGCCCCATTTGCAGGTTTTCTTCATTGCCCTTCATGCTGTTGAGCATGGAGCAGCTGTGTCAGCCTTTGACTGTGTCTCATTTTGACAACAACCTGAGTGACTGTTTGTCCTTTCTATGGAGGTGGAGGAAAATCCGGTATATAGTCTAGGGGGAAACAGGCGCTTAGTTTCATGAGGGTACAAAGTAATATCATTTCTTTGATAGGCAATTTGAAAAATTATAACAAAATTAAAATGCACATACCTTTTGAATCCAGCTATTACACTCGTAGGAATTTATCCTAGATGTATACTCATACATGCAAACAAACGCACAGGTACAAAAATATTTATTGTAGCTTTGATTGAAAAATCAGAAGTCTGGACCTAAATGTTCAATAGTAGAGGCTGGTTATATAAAATCCATTCATCCATACTTTGGAATACTATGTACATATATATATTTTTTAATTGAGTTAGATCTATATGTATGAAAGGGAATATTTGATTCCCTTTGATACCCTTTGATCAAACATTGTTTGATTGTTTCAAGAAAAAGTACTGGCCGGGCGTGGTGGCTCACACCTGTAATCCTAGCACTCTGGGAGGCCGAGGATGGTGGATTGCTCGAGGTCATGGTGGCACATGCCTGTAGTCCCAGCTACTCAGGAGGCTGAGGCAGTAGGATTGCTTAAGCCCAGGAGTTTGAGGTTGCTGTGAGCTAGGCTGATGCCACGGCACTCGCTCTAGCCTGGGCAACAGAATGAGACTCTGTCTCAAAAAAAAAAAAAAAAAAAAAAGAAGAAAAAGTACTATATTGTTTCCCATTATTTATACTTTAAAAATGTGAATATATGATCCATACATAAGAATATACAACGTAGTCTTGTGTGTGTGTGTGTGTGTGTGTATATATATATATGGCACAAGGATACCCCCAAAGCCTGGGAAGTCCCCAGGGGTCAGGAAGGGGAAGACTGTGAGCGGACATAAGCCGGGGAGAAGCCAAACTGCAGCGCAGTTGCAAATGAGTCCAAAGCTGACGGATTCTGGGGGAGATGAGGACCTGCTCTGGCGCTTCGAGCTTGCACCAAATTGAGGCAAGTGGGCAGGCCTTTGTGTTCCCCCATCAGCCAGTCATGGGCCTTGACTGTCCCTGAAAGGATAACACACCCTGCCTAAGGGTCATTCCCGGTGTTAGATGAGCTCTGCGCCATCTGCAGACAGTCCCAGCCGCTGCGGCGTGGGGACAGAGGCTGTGAAGGAGGGATCTGGGTGGAACACCACAGCAGCCATCGCCCATGGTCTGTTTCACCGTTGTCATTATTTAACTTCAGGGACTTGTGCTTTGTCTCTCTTACCACATCATAGGCGTCCTACGCTAGTTTGCTTTTCTGCTGAATGTAGCAGAGAGGCAGACAGGGTTACACAGCAAAGGTCAGTACGTGATGGGTAATGAGCTTGGCACCAAGGAACAGTTTTTGCTTCCAGCTCCAGTTCTGGTCACACTTAGCTTCAAGACCCCCAACCTCTCTGACCCTCAGTGCTCTCATTTACAAAAACAAAGAGGCTACACCGGCTGACTGCCCGGCTCGCACCAGTCTGACTTTTCTGCAGCTCACTTCAACAGTATTTTATTCCGGGGCAGTACGACGGGCATCTATTGTGTTTCTCAAATGATATTGATACACTTCTGTCCAAATAAATTAAAAATTCTAACTTAACTAAGCCACGTGTCAGAGCAACAAAGTCAGTTGTTACGGCATGGGCTGTCAATTTGGGGGTTATCTTAATCTGCTCAGGGTGCCATAATAAAATATTATAGACCAGGTGGCTTAGACAACAGATATTTACTCTCAAAGTTCTAGAAGCTGGGAAGTGCAAGATCAGGGCACTGGTAGAAAAACTCTCACATAAGAAAATCAGCATTACTTCAAAAACAGCATCCAACATGCAATGCACACATATCCTTATCGTCCCAAAATGTCCTCTAAAGCCATCCCCTCCCTCCCTCCCCCCCTCCCTTCTTTCCTTCCTTCCTTTTTTCTCCAGGTCTCAATCAAGGTATATACACTGCATTTGGCTGTTTGTTTCTTTGCTCTCTCCTCCTCAAATATTTTCATGAATCCACACCAGATCTACATTTTGCATTCCTCTGACTATCTTCTTATCATTCAGTTGAGGTCGAGCATTTCCAACAAGATTACCACGTGGGTGGCTGGCATATTCCCCCTGCGTCCTATCATGAGGCATACAGTGTAGGCCACCGCATCGTAAGCAGGACCAAGCTTAAACACCTGGCTCAGATTGTCACACCACATCTGTCTATTGTAAAGACATTTCCCCTTTGCAATGAATAAGTAATCTGAGGGCTTTCCTAGGATGTGAAACTTTCAATGCTAAAACCAGCAAGGTCCTGGGCAAAGTGGGAGAGTTGGTCATCCTATGTGCAATATTAAAATCACCTATCCCAGGCCCTAAAACTCTACAAATATCCTTCCCTGCATTTCCCTTTCTGAGACTCTATCAAGATGATATTTTTTACTGCAGCAGGTCTTGTAAACACAGCTTTACTTGATCAATAATTTGTTCTGGTTGTCTCTTTGGGGGTTATATAGATAGTACTATGGAGCTATGGATATTTAAAAATTAAAATTTTAAAAGCCATTACATTCATTATTCATTTTTTTTGCTCAAATTAGCCCAAATTTGGTCAGCTGGAGCTTCCTCAAGCCAGCTGCCATGTCCTTCTGACATGACCCTACTTAACCTTTTAACACATCTTTGTTCTCTGGGTCAGCAAGATGTTCCAGTCTCACCTGGTCTCAGCTATTTCTCCAAGGAGGAGGTCCCTTCCTTGTTTTTCTTATTCTTTTTCTTTTTTTTTTTTTTTTTTTTTTTAACCTGGCTTGAGAATTCCGGATTGGAGGGAGATGAGAGGATGGGGGAAAGAAGTTAGTTCCTAGAGTGTGTTCACCAGGCAGAAGTGCGGGGATGCGTGGATGGCTCCCCATGCCCTAGCGAGAGAGGACTAGCCCAGCAAGTGCAGTGGCAGGCCGCCAGGCTCCTGTGTCAGACAGCTGTGCTCAAATCCTGGCCCAGTGACCTGGGGAGCAAGTGCCATAACTTCTTCATACCCCAGTTTCCTGTAGTGCTGCTGAAAGCAGAAGGTCTGCTCTCAAAGAATGTGAGCTGTCCCCATCAGTAAGTAGAACAATGAACACAGACTAAGCAGTTATACACTGGCTGCAACACAGAAAACGGCCAAGAAAAGGTTGGAGGGTCAGGAGGCTTGGGAGAGGGAAAGAGGAGGTAAGAGCTAGCACAGTAGATGCAGGAAAAGGATGAAAATTAGAAAACCGGTTCTCAGTCCTAGGTTCTGTCCTGGCCACGTCACTTCATCTTGCTGGGACACAGCATGCAGACAATGAACGCGTCTCTGGACCTGCACCTCTCAAACTCTGATGTGCATGTGACTCAAGGGTGATCTTGCTAAGATACAGATTTTGGTTTTGTGGGTCTGGATTGGGGCCCGAGTGTCTGCGTATCTAACAAGCTCTCTGATGAGGATGACATTGTTGCTCCAGGGACACACTTTGAATAGAGAGAATCTGGATGAAAGTTGGTGGATTTTTTTCCACAGAAGGCTAGATAGTAAATATTTCAGGATTTGCAAGCTGTGCGGTGTTTGTTGCAACTACTCAACCTCTACTGTTGCAGCACAAAAGTAGCCAGAGACAATATATAAGTAAATGAGATGTCTGTGTTCCAATAAAACTTTATTTACAAAAACAGGCATTGGGCCAGATTTGGCCTGTAGACTGTAGATTATCAAGCCCTGACATAGGTGATATCTAACATTGCTTCCAGTTTTGCTTCTCTAATTCACATTCAGCAAGTCTTGAACCAAGCCCTGACTCCATGTCACATCCTGTGTATCACACACTTCTCCACAGCAGACGATGCCACCCTCACAATCACCTGTAAGGAGTCATCTTACACCCATTTTACAGATGAGGACACTTGCTCAAGATCTCAAAGCATGTAAGGGACTGCTATTGTGATTAGACCCCAGGTCTTCTGATGCCAGGCCTGGTGTCCTTTTGCTCTTTTCAACAAATCAGATGAAGGTTGCCCTTTCAATACACACACACACACACAACACACACACATCCCTCTGTTGGGGTTCCACCAAGGAAAGAAAACAATTGATTTGTACCAGCCTGCTGTGTTGGGCAAGGTTGTATTAATACCATCTAGACACATGGCCAAGCTAGGGTTTTGGCAATTAGAGAATTTCAAAGAAGTAGAAGGTACCAAAGAGAAAGAAACTGTCCTAGGCCAAAGCAGGTCACTTCACAAGCACAAGGAGATGTGGCCCCGTGATTACCTGCTGCTGTTTCCACCCCCATCCCCTCTGTACTTTGCGAAGGTTGATCTGCAAGCACTGGAGGAGTCACAGGCCAACGGCCCTATTAGCCAGCAAGGGGAAGAGCCATGGGCAGCTGGGGGCGTCAGAAGGGTCCAGGGTCCCCAACTCGCCCACCTCGCCCAAATGCCACCTCCTGGTCCCCATCATGGAGACTGGGGGGAGGAGGGGATGCAGAGAGCACTGGACAGGGAGTTGAAGGCCTGCCTTTAATGCGCGTAACTCAGTCACTCAACCTCTCAGGCAGAGGTCGCAGGCTGGCGGGCCCCCAGGCTGGAACTGACCTACACACAGGTGGGTTTGCTTTGGGCCGCAAGCCGCACGAAATGAAACTAATTGTTTCAACTAGTTGGCAAATAAAATCTTCCAGTCTTGCTTTCTATGAATCATCCAGATGATGGATCTGGCCACAACAGGTGACACTTTGCACAGGACAGCTGCGTGCCCAGCTGAGGAACTGAGGGTCAGCAGCCCCTGGTGCACACGGGCATCTCAGCTCCTCAGTCATTGATAGCTCCCGCCCGTGCCCAGTGGGCACTGGAGTTTGCGATCCCCACTGGACGCCTGCTCCTCATCTGCAGAGTGTGGTGAGTGTCAGGTGTTCTGGGCACCACAGAGGCCTCTGTGCAGGGCATGGCGACACACAGAGGTGCAGGGCAGAGTCTACAGGGAGCAGGGACGCACAGAGGAGGCTGAGTCTTGAATAGTCTCTCCCAGTGAAAAGGTGAAAAGCTGCCGGGTGAAGGGGGAGAAGGCAGGAGGCTGCGGGCGCCTCCGAAGGGTGGAGAATGGAAGGCGTTGAATGTCCAGTGAGAAGCTTGGCTGTGTCTCAAGGGCCATAGGGGGCTCTGGACGGGCTTCCTGCACGGGAGTGACCTGATGCGGTTTGGGCTTTGGGAAGATCTGGCTGGGTCACGGCGGAGGACAGAGAGACGAGGAGGGAAGACGGGCAGGGAGGCCAGTGAGGGGGCAGCTGGGTAAATCCAGGCCAGAAGCAAAGGGCCAGGAGTAGGGTGAGACCCAGGATGCAAAATTTAAGGCAGCGCTGGCTCTCGGGGCCGTGGGACTGGAGAATCAGCACCTGAGACTGAGCGCCTCCTTAAATACTGGCTTGGGGCCCCTCGTGTGCCTCACCCTAGAGCCCTTGATGAGCCAGGGTGAAGAACTCCCATTTTGCAAAGGTGAGAACCTCATGGGGTGCCTTGCTCATTATTGCTGATTCTCTTCTTTCATTTGAGGACTTGAGGGCACAGGTTCAAATCCTAACTCTAAAACTCACCAACAGTTTCCCTCTTCCGTGGCCCTAGGTGTGAAATGGACCCCCGGTCCTCCAGCCTCAGGCTGCTCCACGTGCAGAGGATGGGGACGGACAGGGCCTCGGCCGTGGCAGACAGCCCTGGAGACCCCTGGTCTCTGCCACTGGCATCCGTTTCTTTTGAAAGACCTCAAGGCCAATAGCTTCTCTTTCTGGATCCACTAAGCTATGATTTCAGAGTCTGTCACTCCTCTGTTCCTTTTTTTCCCAAGGGTTTGCCTTAGCTGTCTTACTAAGTAAGGAAAACATCTGTGCTTGGGTCTTTTTAGCAAAACTCCCCACATCTGGAAAATATTGGTCAAGAGTCTAATTAAGTATGTCAATGACAAATTGTTCTCACAGGAAGTATTTAGGGCTCGAAGATAATTGGGATTTAATGCCCTTGGCCTTTGTCTTTGCCTGCGTGTTTACTTAGCCTACAGGGGTGGGGGAGGTAAGGCTCCCACCCCCACCCAGCCCCAGTCCCAGGAATCCGTAGCCACACTGCCCGCCACCGGAAAGCCAGACCATGGGTGCCAGGAGCTGCCCTGGAGCGTGAAGGAAGGGCAAGAGCTGCATTTGAAGCTGAGGCTCCTAAAGACACACAATCCCCCCTCACTGGAACCTCTGTCCGCTCCACTCAGGGCAGACGTTTCCGGTCAGGCCTATGTGCTGTTTGAAGATAAAGCTCAGGGGACATTATTCATTTCTCTTTCTTGGACTTTTGTCTTTCACCCTCCAGGGAGCCTCAACCTTCAGAGGAAATGGGTTCCCTGCCCCTCCCCAACTCCCAGCCAGCTATTTCCAACTTCGAGGGTAATGAAATGTAATGGGCTTTCAACACCATGTTCCCTCCCCACCTCCCGCCATGGGAGGACATTTCTCCCTAATGAAGGGCTTTGAGAAGATATTCCCACCCCCATGAAGCTTCAGGAACACCCTCCAACTCCTGGCCGCTGACTCCCTCGGCCGTCACCACCCAGATGGCCCCTGCCCGACAGGAGGCACCCCCTTGGACAGCAGGGAGAGGCAGATGGCAAGCTGGGACAAAACCGGCAAATAACAGTAATCTGTGTTGTGGGAGGCACACTTGGGGCTGGAGACACGCAAGGTCCATCCCCTTTGGGTTCCTTTGAGTCCTCCTGTCGTGTCTCCTCTATGCCTCCACCCCAACAGCAGGTCTCAGCCACTATGCCTTGGAAATGGCCCCAAATCCATCCACTCCCTCCCATCCCCACGGCCACCACCCAGTCAAGCCGTCATCCTCTCTTGCCTGGACCACGGCCAGGGCTTCCTCGTGGTCTCCCGGCTTCCTCACCCCCTGCAGTCCCCTCCCCACAGACAGGTGCTTTGTGCGACGGAAGCAGCGTGGCCCCCCATCCCACTGAGGCTGCACCTCAGGCCCCAAGCACGGTCTAGGGCCTGGCCCACAAACACTCAGCACACCTTGCTGTCTTCCTCAGAGCTCTTACCACTGAGTAAGATCACTTTCATCAGCCATTTTGTCTGTGATACCACTGGGACCTAAACGCCCTGAGAGTAGCTGCTTGGTCTGTCCTGTGAGGACCAGACAAGCAAGGTGCCCCGGAGCGCAATATTCAAGGAGGTACTCACTCTTGAGTGCTGATTCTGTACTTGCACAGCCTGGAGAGTGAGAGCCTCCTTAACTGTTGTGGGCTAGCCGCCTCACTTGCCTCCCAGCTCTATTCCCAGGGCCATATCCCCAGTACCTGGCACACAGTAGGTACCTCATACATATTTTGGGGAGAATGAATTCTGGCTTTGTCAAGGTCAAGGGTGAGAATTCATCCACGTTCCCCACATCCTGTCCAATACACCAGAGCCTCCCCCACCCTCCATCCCCACTGCCATGCCAGTCCCAGAGCGCCACCTTCCCCCAGGCGGCTGCTACACTCTCCTGCCTCCCATCCTTCTGTGCCTAACTGCTCCTCACTCTGCCACAGGCTGCTGCCTGGGGTTCCAGGCCTGTCCACCCTCAGTTGGTCGTCCCAATAGCTCCATGTTATCTTTGCATCCCATCTTCCACACTTTTGTCAAAGTGATCAAGTCTGTCCAAAATGTAGATCTCATCCCGTCCCGCCACTGTGTCTCCCACTGCCTGTGCATGGAGTCCAAGCTCCTTGGATTGGCATTCAAGGCTCTGCAGGATCTGAGTCCTGTCCATTTATTTGACTTCATCTCTCTCCCTGTCTTGCTCTAAATTTAAGCTCCAGGCACTCCAGCCTTCTTCTCGTCTTGGGCCTTGGCATGACAACTCCCTCTTCCGGGGAATCCCTAGACATTCTTGAGGCCCCAGCTGAAGCCTTTCCGGTAATTTTAGTTTCCTCTCTCTGGCTTCCCTTCTTGTTTAAGCCTGTTTGGACTGTTATAACAAAATACCATAAACTGGGTATTTGTAAACACCAGAAAGTTATTGCTCACAGTTCTGGAGGCTGGGAAGTCCAAGATCAGGGTACTGGTGGATCAGTGTCTGGTGAGGGCTTCCTAGATGGCACCATGTTGCTGCAGCCTCACATGATGGAAGGGGCAAGGGCACTTGCCTTGCCTCTCTTTTATAAGGGCACTAATCCCATTCATGAGGGTGGAGCCCTCGTGGCTTAATTACTTCTCAAAAATCCCAGCTGTTACTACTGTTTCACTGGGTACTAGGTTCCAACGTATGAATTTTGGGAGGACACCAACATTCAGACCACAACCTCCATGAAGACACCATGTGACCCCCAGGCTCTCATCTCCACAGTAGAATGGCCACATCCATGGCAGCCTTCGGGACCCTTGGGAGACAGTGAGAGCTTTGTTTGCCTGAATCCCTGCATAAGCATGAGACAGAGGTTTCCCGTCCCTACTCCAATGGCAAGTAAGCTTTATGCGATTGAAAAATGAACTCCTATTGTGCTAAGAAACTGAGATTTCAGAGTTCTTCTGAACAGCAGCTGAAGTGATTGAATGACTGATGTTTGAGAAAGTTTTAGAGCAGGATTCAGGAAATCGAGAACAGTTAGATTTTTCAAACACCTGCCTTCTGTTGAGAATAATATTTACCAAACCAAAGCAAATCCTGCCTTTTTTCTTTCCAGAGAAACCATGAGTTTGAGACTTCCAACTCATCAAAAAGCCATCTAGACCAGGCATTTTTCTAACTTTTCTTCCTTCCTTCCTTCCTTTCTTTCTCCCTCTTTCCTCCCTTTTTCCTCCTCTTCCTTCCTTCCTTTTTTCTTTCCTTCCTTCTTTATTTCCTCTTTTCTTTTAAGCAATGAAATAGTTTATTTGGATAAAAGCATAATGAATCCCCAATACACACAGCCAACCAGAGGGAAGGCAGAAGTGCCCTTCGGCTCAAGCTGAGGCCTCAGATTTAGACTTCTGACATTACCACCTAGGGAGTTTACACATACGGCCTTGGTAAGTGTGTGTGTATTAAAAGCATCAATTTGTTATAGGTAAACAATAAAAATATACTAACACTTTTGTGTCATGTTCTGCATTTAGAATGCATAGGAACACCTCTGTTGGGATATTCTGTACACAGCACAAGGAAGCTATCAGAAAGACCCGTGGATTTCGTTCTGTTTCACTTTAGTTCATTTCCACCGGCAGGTCTGGGTGCTAAGTCTCTGCTTTGTCAGATCTTACAGATGGCCTCACAGGCTGCTAACTTCTGCAGGCGGGTTTGCAGGAAAACAGTCTTCCTTCACCAAAGGGGTCTTCAACCCTTGCAGGCAGCGCTTCGCTCAGCACGCTGGCGCTACAGGTGCCCTCTGGTGGCTGGTGCCCAGCGCCAGTTTGTTTCTTTGACGCTCGCAGTTGGTGGGAGTTCAGAACAGAAGCCTGTCCTTTCTGTCTCTAGTGCAACTGCCTCCCGCATGTCTTATAAAGTGATGAGATTCTCTACCTTTGTGGGTGATTATTCCTCAACCAAATCCCCCTGGTCCTCTTTGGCTGCCGCCAGCACTTTTCACCAAGCCGTCATTCCCCGGATGCGCCACGTTGCTCCATGCTTCCATGCGATGGTCACCACACTAAAGACCTCCAACGTTCTCCAGCGGCACGAGGCCCCTCCATCGACCTTAGGAAAGAAGACGCACATTATCTGAGGGCCCGCCGTACGCCAGGCACATGTTAGGCTCTTTATGTACACGGCTGAATCATCACACTATCAGGATGGTGTCACCCCGGTTGACAGATGAGCAAACACAAGCTCAGTGCGATGAAACGACTCCCTCAAGGCCGCACAGTTGGAAAATGGTGGCGAAACCACTCAACCCCAGCTGCCTTCCTACGTCTTTATCCCTACAGCATTGCAGGATGATCAGTTAAGGGAAAAGGCAGGAAAACAACGTAAACTGAGCCCCACCAGGCACCAACGCTTACACGTGCACTGCGTGTTCTATTAATTTCCCATAACCACCCACTTAGGTAGGTATCATCATCTTTCCATTTATCCATCCATCCGTTCACTTATTCTTTTTTTTTTTTTTTTTTGTTGAGACAGAGTCTCACTTTGTTGCCCAGGCTAGAGTGAGTGCCGTGGCGTCAGCTTAGCTCACAGCAACCTCAGACTCCTCGGCTTAAGCGATCCTACTGCCTCAGCCTCCCGAGTAGCTGGGACTACAGGCATGCGCCACTATGCCCGGCTAATTTTTTCTATATAGATTTTTAGTTGTCCATATAATGTCTTTCTATTTTTAGTAGAGACGGGGTCTCGCTCAGGCTGGTCTCGAACTCCTGACCTTGAGCAATCCACCCGCCTCGGCCTCCCAGAGTGCTAGGATTACAGGCGTGAGCCACCGCGCCCGGCCCACTTATTCTATAAATATCTATTTTACATCTACAAAGTTGCGAGGATTTTGCTGGGTACCAGGTACGTTAGAGAAACAAGCCCCGCTAAAGAATGACTTCTGGCCTCAAAACTCCAACAGTGCAGGGCAGCAGAGAGAAAAGCCACATAGACGTGAGCTGCTGCCTGGTGATGAGACCTGCTCGCTGCACAGAGCGGGGCTTCTAAGTCCAGAGCGGCGGGGCAGAGGGAAGGGAATGTGGTAAGCAATGCCCTGAGGCAGGCATTAAGCTGGAAATAATACTTAGAAGCAGTACTTCTAGAGACGGTTTGCACGCGGGTACCACGTGCACTGGCTCATTTAATCCTCACAACTACCCTGGGAGGGTACTCTTAGGATGCTCCAGTTCACAGGCGAGAAGCTTCGGGAAGGAGAGGTAAAATAACCTTCCCAGGAACAAATGGCTTGTTTGTGGTGAAGTCAACATTTGAATTAAAGTCTCCCCAGCTGTAGAGCCAGGGTTTTAACCCCTAGGCTATGGATGGAGCCAAGAAGGGAGATATAAGGAAGTGGTCATGGGAGCCTTGAGTTTTGTAAGGATTTTGAGCTTGATCTGAATATCCCTGTGGAGTCATTAAAGGATTTGGAGTCAAGGAATACTATCAGACTTGATTTTTTGAAGATGGATTGGAGAGGCTGTCTGAAGAAAGGAATCTACAAGAAGCACATTGTTTCCATTCCAAGTAACAGCCCAAAAGAACAGAAGAGACCACATCAGGACACGTTGAGTTGGAGAAGCCAACTCAAGTGGGCAGACTGGGCGAGCTGCTGGGTGTGAGTCCAGAGTGCAGGAAATGGGGAGGCCGGTGGTAAAGACTGGGAGTTGTACGAGTGTAAATCCAAGCTAAGACTGGGGGTGAGATGACTCCGGGAAGATCAAGACAAGAGCTGGGGAGAGGGACAGGGCAGGGGGAGCAGGCACCTCTGGAGAACACCAAGGAGCAGCCAGCCATGGTGTAGGGAGCTTCGGACACAAGAGAAAGAGTTCCCACAGGGAGGGAGTGAGAAGCAAATGCTTCAGGGGGTCAGGACACATGGGGACAGAATATGTCCCTGCTTTTCTCTGACCTCGCGTTTAAGATTGAGAGGAGGCCAGGATTCAGGGAAGTTGTGTTTGGTTCCCAGCATCTCACCCACCACGAATTTCAACATTTCTCTCCATCTGGAACACAGAAAATGATTTGCAGTTCTCAGATGGTTACAAGGGCACTGGTTTTTGCCAAGTCACATTATTTGACAGAAATGGGCCGTGAAATGCCTGCTAATTGCTACAAGATTTCACAGGGAGAGGAGGCCCGAGAAGGGGGTGGGGAGGAGCATCCTCACCCTTTCATGTGGGGAGCGGGGAGCTGGGGATAACGAGACATAATGGGCCTGCTTCTCCAAGCTCCAAATTACCAGGATCATTTTATGCTGGTGAAAGAAGGATGAAGCTTTTAAAAATGGGCAATTATGACATTTTTTTTCATTGTTGTCGAGAAAGCTAAACCCCAATTATCCCAGCTATTTCGGAGGGGTTTTCAAAAGGCGCTCATGCCATTGTTGAGCTCATCATCTCCCCGGGCTCCAGGGAGAGGTTCATTCGCCATGGTAATCCTGCCTGATCCCTTCTCTCCTTACCTGACAAGTCTTTGCAGTGTTCTTCCCACATGCTCTGCTCCCGCCCCGGAGTTGGACCACGGGGCTCTTGAATCAACTTAAGGAAACTGCTTCCAAGTAACCAGCGGTGCCTCCACTGAGTCTTTAAGGGTGTGGGAAGTGTCTGTAATCCTATCACGTGTCCCTCATTCTCTGATCTTTGGGAAGCACCACTCAAATCATGTCACCCCTTCCATCTAAAACCTTCACTAGCTCCCCACTGCCTAGCAAATCTGGTCAAAAGGCTACTGCCTCTAGAACTTGACCCCCAAACTTCTTGTCCAGCCTTGTTTTTCCCCTTCATTCATTCATTTGTTCATTCATTTATTTAACACAAAATCACTGAGCAAGTTGTATGCGTGGGGCACTGTGACAGGTGCTAGAAGAGTCTTTGTCAAAGAGGAGAGGCAGTCAAGAAGGCAGGAGGTCATAATGCAGTGTGGGAGGCTTCGTTGATGGGGATGAATGACTTTGGGATACAGAGAGTGTGACACCTGGGCTGGGTGTTGAAGGAAGAGGACACGTACTGGAAACATACTTAGGAAACAGAACCTACAGGACTTGAAGTCCTGGTGGGCTACCGGGAGTGAGCATGATGCTCAGGTTTCAAGCATGGGCAGTCAGATGAAAGGCGGCACCACAACTGTTCTGGTTTGAATGTGTCCCCCAAATTTCATGTGTTGGAAACCTAATCCCCAAATTCATATGTTGATGATATTTGGAGGTGAGACCTTTGGAAAGTAGTTGGGATTAGATGAGGTCATCAGGGTAGGGTCCCCATGATGAGACTGGTGGCTTTATACGAAGAGGAAGAGAGAGCTGGTGTGCACGCTCTCACCCTCTTGCCATGTGATGCCCTCACGAGATCCGGGCACCATGCTCTTCTTTTCCAGTCTCTAGAACCATGAGCTAAACAAACTTCTTTTCTTTATAAATTACCTAGTCTGTGGTATTCTATTACAGCAACAGAAAATAGGCTAAGACAATTACTAAAACAGGAACCGAGAGAAGAAATGTGTTTGGCAGGTGGGAGAGTGAGCTTCTTTGGGGACTTGCTGACCAACGAGCCCCGGGGACAGCCAGGAGGGGTACCCTGTGGGCAGCTGCTCATGGAAATCTGGAGCAGAGGTGAGGTCCCGGCTGGAGAGAGAGAAAGGGAGAGATCAGCTCAAAGGTAGACATCAGAGCTCTGGGTACGAGCCAGATCATGTGGGAAGACAGCTCCTGTTGAGGAGCCCTGGGGAAGAGGAGCACGCGGGGCCGTGGGAAGGAAGACAAGACTGCAGGGGAAATGAAGGCATCTGTGGGGCCTGACAGTGAAAGTTCACAAAAGCAGAGATGAGATTTGCGGTGAACATAGCACTGACTCCCATCACACTCCTTACCCTTTGTTGTGCAAAAAAGAATTTGACTGGCTTCTGTTACCAGTTCCTGGGCACTGTGAGATGGTCAGGGAGTCAAACAATTACCTCTGGCTTTGTGGAGCTTATATTCTAGCTAGTGGGATGACGGGCATGGTGAAGACTTAGGTCTTGCTCTGAATGAGATGCATGGTGGAGGAGAGTGACATGTCCTAATTATATTGTAAAAGAATCTGTCTGGCTGCTGTGTTGAGTATAGTCTTACGGGGGTAAGAATAGAATCAAGGAAACTTGTTAGAAAGCTACTAAAGCCATCCAACCACAAATGATGGTGGCTTGGACCAGACTGGGAACACAGGAAGAGGTCATATTATAAAAACTTGTTCAGGGCAGAACCAGCAAGATCAGCTGATGGATTGAACTCAGATGTGAGAGAAAGAGAGGAGTTAAGCATGACTTCAAGATTTGGAGATTGAGCAATTGGAAGGATGGAGCTGCTATAACTGAGAAGGAGTAGTTTTTAGTGTGAGAAGTATTTGGGGGCTGGAAGTGGAGGGAAGAACTGTGATGTTTAGCTTAGATGGTTGAGTTTGAGATGTCAGACATCCGAGAGGAGATGCCAAGTGAGCACTGGACACGGGTGACTGGGCTTAAGGGGAGAAGTCTGGGCTAGAGATGTGAATGTGACAGTCATCAGAATACAGATGGTATTTAAAGATGTCATCTCATAATTTAGACAGAGAAGAGTAAAGGATCAAAGACTGAGCCTGGAGCAATTCACTGAGTGGACAGGGAGAGAGAAAGAACTGGCCACTGTGACTGGGGCTTGACCAGTGTGATGGAGCAAAACCAGGGCAGCGGGATGTCCTGGCCACCACGTGGAGAGTCTGTGCCTGGGAGGGAGAGAAATCAAGTTTGTCAAGTGCTGCCGAGAGGCCAGGAGGGTTGAGGACCGAAGATGAACCCTTGGATTTAGCTGCGTGGAGGTCTTGGGCACCCTTGGGCACCCTTGGGCACATAGAGGGTAAGAACAGTCTTGGGACGCAGCAAGGGAGATGGCTGGTGGGTTTCAGAGAGAATGGGAGACTGCAAAGGAGACAAAACTTTTCCCACGAAGTTTTACTGCAAAGGGGAACAAAGAAATGGGTAGTAGCCAGCAGGGAAAGTGGAGTAAGAGAAGTTTTCTGTCTTTGTGTTTTTAAGAGATAAGATGAGGCCGGGCACAGTGGCTCATGCCTGTGATCCTAGGACTCTGGGAGGCTGAGGCAGGAGGAGCACTTGAGGCCAGGAGTTTGAGGATGCTGTGAGCTATGATGACACCCCTGCACTGTAGCCTGGGTGACAGACTTAGACCCTGACACAAAAAATAAAATAAAAAAAAAAAAAGAAGAAGAAGAAGAAGAAAGAAAGAAGATGAGAGAAATAATGAGGCCTAGATCTAAAGCCAGGATAGAGGAAGAATGGCTCTCTGATGTAATCACTATTTGTCCCCAGTCCATGAGCTTACATAATAAAATATAACAACCTTGGGGGTCTTGGGGTCTTGGGGTGTAAATTAATGAGAAAAAATTAATTATTACTCAAAGGTGTATTCATGTCCCACATGTTGAATTGGCCCCTTCTAGAAGTTTTGCTAGACTTCGAGTCCATTAGGGCACCTGGAGCGCACCAACTAACACTGAGACCCAGGTTAGAAAGGGTGCGGGGCTGGGGGGGATGTCCTGGGTGCAGGGGCTGGGGTCTTCAGAGCAGAGCAAGTTAGAATCTGACCCCAGTCCAAGCACATGTGTGCCTGCGTGTCCCTGGGCCTTTAGTTCCTCCTCGCATTTTGGATCCTTTCCCCTTTCAGTCCTGGCGCCTGACCGGAGATGCCACCGGAGTCTTGGATGCCCCGACACAATTTAGCTCCCGCCCTCTGCGGTGCCACTTCTCAACTTCAAAGAGTTGTCAAGAAGACGCTTCACCACTCACAATTGCTTCACAAGCTCTGAGCGCTGCCACCGGGCCAGGGTGACCTTGGGAAGGCCCCTCCCCTCGCTGAACATCGGTTTTCTCAACTAGGAAAGAGAGAAAATCAACCTCACTAAGATTGCGTGGCCATTTACCATGTGAGGGTATCCGGCACGACGCGTGCCAACAGCTGCTCCAGCCACGTTGCTTGAGCCTGACACCCTGTGGGTTCCAACCATAAGGTGTTGTGGGGCCCTGCGGTGGGCCGGGCACTGGGCCAGGAGAGCTGAGGGGGGACCGAGTAGGGCATGGCCAGCTCTGCCTGAGAAGCCCTCCTTGGGCAAGCCTCACTGCAAACCGGGCCTTGAAAGGGGAGCAGGAGAGCACAGGGCTCAGGGGAAGGCCGGGGGAGGGGACTCCGGACAGAAGGCAGAGATCTCACAAACCCCCACAGGGACCCACAAGCTACAGCCACAGGGAGTAGTTGCTGTTCCTCCCTCTTTCCACCATGTTTTTCACTTTGCCTTCGGATCTTGCGGGACTGGGCAGCCGGTCTGAGAATCGCCTCTTCAGAGAGGGCTTCCCCGGACCCCTTATCCTAATTCCACCTTCTATTTGTTTGCTCACATCAGCTGCTCTTTTTCTTCATAGCACTTGTCACCACTCGCCAGTCTATACACATTTGTTTGTTTACTTGAGAGTGTAGACTCTGGTATCAAACTATGTGGGGAAAATCTTACATTCCATCTCGACCAGGTATGTCACCTTAGGGAAGTCGATGTACCTAGGAGTACCTCTGGGCCTTGATCTCCTCATCTGCAAATTGGGTTAAAAATTGCACCCACCCCGTGGAGTTTTATTACGAGGACCAAGCAGAACGAGCCATGGAAGCACTTAGGACAGCTCCCAGAATCACACGTAATGGCTCAATAAATGCCCCCAATTTTATTGCTTTTTGGAAAGCCTACAGTAGTGGACTCTAAGCTCCATGACAGCAGGGACCTCCTCTGACTTGTAGGTACTCAGTATGTGTTGAATGAATAAATTTATGCACAAAATAGGGCTGACTCAAACCAGTTCCAAAAAAATTGAATTTCAGTTGGCTTAAACGGACTTGTCTTTAAATTTTCCCCACTGTTTCTATGGGGATCCATGGTCCACTGTTCCAGCAGACATCTCAGTACTACGGGGAAAGTCAGGCCTCTTGTGTTCAGGCGTGAGTCAACAATGTGACATTTGGCACCGATAACATTTCCATGAAGCACTGAGCCTCTTCCATCTTATCTTATTTTGAGAGTCATTATCTGTGACACCCTTTAATAGTGAAACAACAGCTATAGAAAGTTTGGCTACGCTCATTTCGAAAAAACAGCCACTGGAATGAGTGATTCACACCTGATTTCCAGTCTTAATCAGATTAGCTTTCCTCCCGAAACAGCAGTGTGTATTGAGTCATTTGGACTCGATACATTCCAGTTGCAAAATATAAGGGATCATCTGGCTTAACTGTCTTATTTTATAGACGAAATGGAGGCCTAGAGAGGGAAGCAAGTTTTCAATGTCATACCATGAGTTAGGGCATCCCTGGGACTCTTCCCAGGCTCAGAAACTCAGAGCAAAATGGAATGAGATCAGATGGCCCAGAAAGAAGGAAGATTCGCCTCCATTGTCATTGCTACGGAGAGTAAGGAGGTCTCCCCGCACCCACACTCTCCATTCATTTTAAAGTCAACAAGTAAACCAATGAATATTGCCTTTCCTATATAATTTTAAATTACAGATAAAGCTAAAAGCGATTCACTGTCATCAATTCAACGTGTCTGCTTCCAAAACCTTGTCTGTATCATGACAAACATGTGTGTGAGTAACCATAAAAATACATTAGCATTGTTTAGTGTGACGTATTTAAGTATATAGTACCACATTCCTTGTATTATTTTTCCAGTTGTTTTTTCGCCCTCAGCGATACGACTTTGGAGCTCTTTCTGTGTAAGTACATATGGATTTATCCTGTTCTTTTTAACTGGCACAGTGCAGTCCTGAGTGCGAATCCATCATGGTGTGTTATGCATTCCTCTACTGAGGCATTCAGGTAATTCCAGGTTTCTCCTATTACAAACAAAGCCACCTTAAAACCCCTCTTATTTGCTTCTTGGTGCACAGGTGAGGTAGCTCCTTTAGGGAAGATGCCAAGGGGAGCTGCGGGTCGCAGGGTGTGCACACTTTTATCTTTCTAGATGCTGTCAAATTGCTCTCCTGAGGGGCTGTTGGAAACTGCACTCCCACCCACAGTTTCCAGGGGCCCCGCCGCCCCGCGCCTCACCGGCACCCCACAGTGGCAGACTCCCACTAGACGGGTGCGGCCTCCGTTTCTGCTGTCCCAGCTGCTAGTGAGTCTGAGCATTTTTTTTTATCATGTTCTATGTGTCCACTTGTATGTAAATTGCTTAATATCCTTAGCACATTTTTCCACTGGGCTATTAGACTTTTCTTCCAACACTATTTAAAAAGAAATTAAAGCACTTAAGCCCTGCTGAAATTTGAAGTGAATCATAGCTCAGAAATCTCACGCTGCATGAGAGAACGATTTGAAATGTTATTTTTAAAGGGTGGGGTGGCGAGGCTTGGTGGAGAAATGGGGATGACAGGCAGATTCAAAATGAAAAGAGGCTTCATGGAAACTGGGAGCCTTGAGTAAAACCTGCAAATGCCTCCGCTGATAACTGCATGCAGGTGCTAAGCCACACAGAACAGGGGACACGGGGCTGGTAGAGACCCTTGTCCACACAACAGTGGAAAATATTTCATTAATTACTTTTATATTGATTACATGTCGGATATATTAGGTTAAATAAAATATTTTAGTACAATTAATTTTGCCTGGGTTTTTTTGACCTTTTTAATGTGGCTGCCAACAAATTTGAAATCATGTATGTGGCTCATGTTATGCTTCTATTGGGTGGTGGTGATCTGAGAGATGAGGACGGCTAAGTTTCCAGTTCCAGCACTTCAGTAAGAAATGCCATGTGTCCTTGGGTGGTACGGAGAGGAGTCAAAGGCACGCATTTCTTTTTTTGTGGAAACTCAAATACTTACAAGGGTGATACAAGCCAGGGCCCCCCTCCGCCTCTCACGCTTCATTGTTACGTCCATGGAGGGTCGAGATGTCTCTTCCTGGGCTCATCACAAAGCAGTTTATATTAGAACTGGAGATGGGATGTTTGCACCCAGCGCTCCTTCATTCTCAGGACACTCACTGTTGGACTTCACGTGCGAAGGAGCTGAAGGCTCCACCTCCCCCTTCACCTGGGGCCCTGAGGGTCCCTCGGGATTGGTCTTACTGCCCCGCCCTCATCACCCAGACCACTGGGTTTTGTCTGTCAACCACAATTGCTCTGGACTCCACCAGTTTACCAATTGGGATTCCTACAAGGGCCAGAAACAACAACTCAAAATAGCCTAAAGAAAAAAAGGGGGGGGGGCGGAAAGGATGTTTATTGGCTCCAGTATTGGTTTTCTGGAGCTGCTATGAGAAATTGATTCTCTCCCAGTTCCAGAGGCCAGGAGTCCAAAGTCAACGTGTTAGCCGGCCACGCTCCCTCCGAGGGCCCTGGGGAAGGCCCATTTCTTGCCTCTTCCAGCTTCTGGTGGACTAGGTGTGCCTTGGTTTGTGAGGGCGTCATGCCAGTTTCTGTGTCCATCCATAAATGGCTTTCTCCTACATGCCTCTGTGAGTCCTTCTCTGTCTCTTAGCAGGGCAGAATAAGGCTGCTGGCCCGCCAACGTGCTCACTGCATCGAGGGTCTACCCTACTCCAGTGTAACCTCGTCTTGATCTTGACCTTAATTAAGTCTGCAGAAATTGTATTTCCAAGTAAGATTCGACCCACTACATTTCTGTTTTCTGGAAAGTCCAGGGACAAGCCCAGCAGGGGTCAGCTCTCTCCTTCTCTGCACCTGTGTGCTCAGCTCTGCTCCCTTCCAGAAATCACTGTCACTCGTGGGCTCCCGGCGGTGGCAAGGATGTGACAGCAGCCCCAGACTTATATCCTTCTCTGGTCCAGGTCCAGCAGGAAAGAGAATTTTCTCAAAAGATGAAAAGAAAATGGCAGGGGAAGGAGTGAGTCACACAAGTCCACAGAACGTGATGTGCCAACTGGCTTAGCTCAGGCCTGATGCGCTGCCCCGGGAGAACCGCGCTGCCAGACGGGAGGGCTGGATGCCCCCAAACAGCAGGACCTACGGTCGCACGAAGGAGGAACACTTGAGAGAAAGCAGACCCTAGGTATTCAGCACGACCAGGGTGAGCAGTAAATATCCACTGAGTCCCTCTTTCTGCCTCTCTTTCCACATTATGGGAGCGTTTGCTAAGGACCAGGTACTGGGCAGGCGTTAGAGGTGCAAAAACAAATGTGACAGAGGGCCCTGCCCCTGGGGTGCCGCAGCCCAGTGGGACTCAGGCCTGTTGGCAGCTTTGGCGTGGTGTCACCGGTACTATGGGAGAAGAAAACATGGACATATGTGGGAACCAAGAGAAAGGGAGAGAAAACCCTTCCTGGGGGAGCTTGAAAGACTTCTCCAGAGGGGAGGTGTCTGGGCTGGGCCTTGAAAACCGGAGAGGAGCTCCCCTGGCAGAGACTGGGAGAGGATGGCATGAAGGGGTGTGGCCGCAGGGCAGGGCACAGTGAGGGGTAAGCGGCGAGGGTGTGCCGGGGCAGCACCGCGGTCCGGAAAGATCACTGCGGGGGAGTCTACAGGGAAGTCTGTAGAGGAGTATACAGGCAACAGGGAGCAGCGAGGAGGCCACCAGACATGAACACAGGCGGCCTTCACTGAGGCGAGCACAGCAGCCACGGGCTGGACAGCGGATTTGAGGACGAGGATGGAGCTGAAATGGTGGGGCTTTGGGACTGACTAAACACGGGAGAGAGGGATGAGGGACACGAAGGAGGCTGGGATGGGGATGGTTTTCAGATTGGGATACTGGGTGTCCACGCTTGGGAACGTGGGGAGGCAGAGTGGCTTTGGGTGAAGATGGAAAAGTCAGTTTTGAACATACAGATCTCTAGATGCCTGTGGAACATTCGGGTGGTGGCGTTTCCAGGCAGGTAGAAAGATGAGTCTGGGCAGAAAACAGGGCTGGAGGCGAAGAGAACTGAAGGTGTCAGGCAGGTGTGCGCTGGAGCTGCAGGGTGAGAGAAGGGACGAGAGTGGGGAACAGGGGAGGCAAACCCTCCGGAATAGCAAGCACGCAGGTGGAGAGAGTCCTCGAGAGTGCCCAGGGCGACGGGGGAGCCTCTGGGCGGCAGGTCCTCAGACCCGCCTGCGAGAGCTGAGGGGACAGGGACGCGCCGCTCCTTCCAGCCGCAGCAGCGAGGGCGGACACGGAGCATCGGAGCATGGAAAGCTTCACTCCTTCCTCCCCCCGTGCTCCTCCCTCTCTCGCTTGCCTCTATGTCATTCCAATCAGACGAAGAAAGGACAGCGGCCAGCACAACCTCGTGGGTGGGGGACACAGGCTCTCTCCCAGCTCCTGCAATCAGGGGGTCGCGCTGAGGGAGCAGGAAGGCCGCTAAGATGCACACTCCGGAAAAGGAGGGGCCCGGGCCCAGCAGGGCTGATGGGCTCTGTCTGTCCGCCAGCACCGGAGGCCGCGCGGCCCCGCCTGGCCTTATTTAGCCAGGCTGCCAACACCTTGTCATCTCTCCACCCGGCTGCCTGGGCCCCAGGAGAGGGAGAGGCCACAGCGCACCCTCCCCACCCCCCACAGGATCTGAGGGGCTCCTGAGGCCATCTGTCCTTCACTCCCCACCCCCATGGCGCTCTCTGCCATCTCCTACCACTGTCCCTGCAGGGTTCCAAGTCCAAGCTGGACCCCAGCCCACAGAGGACCACCAGCCTCTTCTGACCTCCCCAACTGGTGTTTTCTCAAATATAACATTTTTTTATAACCATTCCTCAGGAATGACTGATTATAAGGAACAAAAGCTCAGGCTACCTTCAAGGCAAAGAAGTTTATGAAAGGCCATGGTCAGAGTGTCTGTCGGGAACCGGGGGAGCTCTGGGTCCTGGTTCCTCTCTCTGGCTTTGCTCCTGGGAGTTTGGAGCCAATATTCTCTGAATTCCTCAGTCCCAAGGTGCACTTAGCTACTTACCTTTGTCCTTTGGGGCCCTCTCAGGCTTAAACTGATTTTTCTGACTTTGCCCCAAAGCCGCTCTGCCCGCTCTGCTCCAGGCTCAGGCTGGGGAACACCTGTCGTTTCCATCACTAACCCCAGGGCAAGGGAGCGATCCAGTCTTGTCTCTTCATTGCACCCCAGGGAGCCATTAAAGTTCAGAGAAGAATTAGGACTCGACTCCCCTCTCTAGGACCTTGCAGTCTCCTGTGCGGAAAACGTTAGGAACAGGGCTCCACGGTCACCACGGAAGGAGCAACTCGGCCTTCCTCGGAGAATCCTCACTGAGGAAATCACAATTAAGTCGGGTCTTGGAGATGACTTATGGGCAGGAGAGAAGGGAGCGGTGGCAAGTGAGGCAGAGGGAGCGGCATGTCCAGCGGGTCCGAGGCACCGGCCGCCATGAAACGCTCGGGGCACGGGAGGAAGGGGGGCACCACTGAGGGGATGGCAGCTCGGCCATGGGGTCGGGAGGGGCTGGCGACGGCCCTCGACAGGCCTTGAATCCTGTACCTTGGGAGCCGGACTGGATGTTGAGGAAAGGAACGTTTTTGACCAACAAAGTAAAAAAGATGGAAAGGGAAAATTCTCCCCAGAAATTAAAGAGAAGTGGAACAGGAATCACAGTCCCCACAGTTGACACGGCAGGGCAGCGGAGAAAGGGGTGGGCTCCACGGCCCGGCGCCTGGGACTAACTGGACCTCTCTTCTCTTCTCTGAGCCTCAGTTTCCTCCTCTCTAAGTGAGAAATTCGGCAGCTCGAAGGTTGACTTTGGCTCTACTATGATTTCTACACGCCCAGAGCTAACCACGTCCTAGCTAATCTGAAGCCAGTTACAAGATGGTGAACTTAGTGTTTGTTTCATCAATCACATCTTATTAAAGAGCTTTTCCTGAACTCCAGTGGCTCCTAAGCCCATACGTACTAAAGGATCATCAGGCCCCCCAGATTTCGGCAGTAGAGGAAGAATCTTCTATTTCCGTTCTAACTCTAACTCTGTGGTCAAAAGGTGGGCATTTTCCTCTGGAACCAGATAAACTATATCTGCTGTGCACTGATGGGGAACTCTGGGGATAGAAAAGAAACTGTTTTCTATCTGACATGGGTTCTGTTAACACCCTCTGTCCTTTCTAGATAAAAATGCTTGATCATCATTGCTGAAGAAATTTCCTGTTTGGCCAGGCAGGCTCATGTCTTTTCCTCTGTGCAAGTTTGCAGTTTGCTGTAAATGACTCAAGATGCGTGATGGAGAAAGACACAAATGACGGCACATCCCCCCTGTTCCCATCTACTCATGGAGCTTTCCTGGAGGCCAGGTGAGAAGAGCTCCCTGGAGCACTCGGAGTTTGTACAGGAAGGCAGAAGCCACCCTAGGTACTTTGTGTAGGAGGTGATTTAATACAGGGATTTGAAGCTTACCCAACCATTGGAAGGGCTGGAGAGGAGAGCTCAAGAAAGCCCGTGTGTTTGTTTCCCAGGGCTGTCATAACAAAGTGCCACAAACTGGGTGGCCTAAAATAATAATTGCAGAGTTCCAGAGGCTGGAAGCCTGAAGTCAACGTATCAGCGAGGCCATGCTCTCTCAGAAACCCTTATTGCCTCTTCCCAGCTTCTGGTGGTGGCTAAAAGTCCTTGGCATTCCTTGTCCTACAACTGCAATACTTCAATCTCTACCTTGGCCATCACATAACGTTCTCCCCTTGTGTGTGTCTCTCTTCTCTTCTTATAAGGATATCAGCCACATTGGATTAGAGGCCCACCCTACTCCAGTATGACTTTATATTATATTAACTAATTACATCTGCAAAGACCCTATTTCTAAATAAGGTCACATTCTGAAGTACTAGGAATAGGACTTCAACACATATTTTTGGGGAACACAATTCAACCCATAACAGGCAGTTTCAAGAAAGCTGAACATGCAGGAAGCCCAGAGAAGCCATCACCAATGTCCTCAGCTGCCTGCAGCACCAAAGTAAGTGATTCTCAGGAGCACAAGAGGACGCCCAGAAGCCACTGGCGGATCCCACGGCTGTTTTCCACTATCATCTGAGCACTTGCCCACAGCTCCCTCCAGGAAATCTTGGCCTCTGTCTTTGACCCTTCAGATCTCACATGAGTGCTCCTCATCAGCAGGCTCTAACCAGAACCCTGGATGAACTTGTATCTTGAGCACACACATTCACCTCCACAATAGATGCCGCAAGATGGCAAAGTGATGACAAATTTAAATTCACAAAGAAAAGGGGAATTGGAGAGAAAAGGACAAGCAACAAATTCTGGAAGCTGAAAAGTAGATCAATATCAGTCACTCACTCAGCAGACCAGACTGGGCAGAAATCCACATCGGCCATGGCAAAGGCCCAGAGGTAGCCAATTTGTCTGATAAAATGCTAGAAATAACCATTAATTAAAATGTCCAAGTGCCTCTTAACGGGGAGCTGCAGTGTGGACTGAACCTAGAGGCCTGGCTGGAAGTCCATCAATAAACACTGCCCCAGATTCTCTCCTCTACCATGCACAGCCCTGAGGGTCAATCAGAGGGACTCGGGCCCGGGGACACCAGGCACAGGTGCAGGTAGAAGGACCATACTCGACACAAGGGATTAGGTGCAAGTCCACGTGCTCCATGGTGAGGGCAAACCCCTTCAGGCCTCTTCCCCCCACTCAGCCATGAGGAAGCCCCACAGCCAACCTTACCCCCACACACCCGAGGCAGGAGATTGTAGAAATCCTCTCTGGACCTCTGTGTGAGGAAAGTTTCTGTTGCAATAAGACTGTGTACTGATCCCAACTCTTACTGGCTGACAACCACAGACATTTATTTTTCACACTCACAGCCCTGCAGGTTGACTGGGGTTCAGCTCATCTCAGCTGGGCTCACGGCAGCCCCGGATTGCAGTTCAGGTTGACGTCTTCCTTATGGGTCTGATCGTTTATGGTGAGTGGCTACTTGGCTCATGTTCTTATGGCAGGTAACAGAGGACAAGAGGGCAAAGTAAAGGACACACACAGCACATTTAAAGGCCTGCTCCCATCGCAGCTGTTCACATTCCAAGGGCCAAAGCAAATCCCGAGGCCAAGTGCTGCCCCAAAAGACAGAGAAGTACACTCTCCCCAGTGCATGGCAAAGGTAGGAGGAAAAATGAAAATGTATGGACGGATAATGCTACGGACCACACAGCCCAGGAGAAAGGGCACATGGTCACGAACAGCTGGGCTCCTCCAATGAAACAGCCCAGTCAAATCACCCCACAGCAAACTTTTGGTCTCGAGACCCTTTAATATTCTTAAAAAGTATTGAGGAC